>NC_073697.1:52204000-53449500 GCF_023634085.1 Falco cherrug
TACAGTTTTGTAGGTTGGCATGTGAGTGCTGCCTGGAAGCACTTGGTCACAATGATATTGCTGAGGTCTGCTACCACAATGTATAAACACCAACCAGCTGACTGGTTTCATCTCTGATTGAGACAATGTATTTGCAACGATAAGGTAATGGCTACACATCTCCTCACTGTGCATCTCTGCTGGCTCAGCTCCTGAGCTAATTTAAATCACAATTGTGCTCTTAATGCCAGCCATGCTATAAAGATTTATGGCAGCTGAAGACCTGTCCCACAGAGTGCTGTTCCAGATGACGGTGAGGCAGAAGGCAGAATGTGCTGGGACTCTCCTGGCTAAATAACATGTTCACTGACATGTGGGTCATTTGGGATTTTACAGTAATTGGTGGGAAGATGAGAGGCAAAAGGCTCCTCATACCACATCTGGGTGATTTGGGCAGTAAGCAATGAAGTGGCAGAACCACACTCAGATCTCAGGTCTGCCAGCTTCAAAATAAACATCTCTTCTATAATGCAGCAGAGTCCTGAACTAGATCTTTTATACCTTAAACAATAATCCTAGCTAACCATCCAGTGACTTACCAGCTAACTTAGCCACAGACTAAGAAACAGGTATTTTGACACGTCTGTTTTTGTGAAAACTTTTGGTGTAGAGTGAAAGCAAAAATGAAAGCCTGGAACTTACCCCCACATGGAGCCAACAACTAGCTCCAGACCCTAGGAAAGGACATTTATTTAGGATTTTTATGAGATGATAATTTGGCCTGCACAGCTTGCTCAGCAGAGCTCAAGGGAATTGGTGGTACCACGAGAACTTGGTATAAATTTTATTACCCAGCTCTGTGAATGCAGATCAGTCAGGTCAGGAGAGCGCAGAGGGCTGCACTGGTACCTCTGCCACTGCCTGGCTGCTCCTCCAAACAGCAAAGTGGAGGTGTCCACCTGGCACACACTCAGTCTGGCACTCAGATGATGGCTGAGTTAATAGCAACTCATTATTTTGGCCGCCTTCTTTCACAGGTTTTCCCACAAACATGTCACCACCTACTTTTGAACACCGCATTATGGTAGCCACTGTTCAAGACAGAGAAGAGGTGTGTAATTTCAAACACTAAGTATGCAAAAATAGCCCTAAATTCTCCATTTATACAGAAGGTAGGCAACAGTTCTCTATCTCAAGCTAATCTTGTTTCAGAAATCAGTAAACACCACAGGAAACACCATGCCTTCCCCTGCCTTTGTGCGAATCAACAAGTGTTGAAGCCAATGATGTCACTTTACACTACAACCAAAGCAAAAGAGAAAATTAAGCAAAATTAAGGGTGTACTAGTCATGATTAATACAGAGGAGAACAAAGTGTCTTGCCCATTTTCACAGCTGGACCATGGCAATGCAGACACTGTCACAAAAAATATAAAAAGCTTCAATGCAGACCTTCATTCTCTCAAGATATCTGCCACCTTTCACAGGCCTTTCTGTGAAACATTGTTAAGTCATAGGCTTGTAGCAAAATACAAATTTTGATTATGAACTGGATTCTCTTATGAATGTTTTGACAGCTTATTTGCATAAAATGTGTCAACATTAAAATGAGGGTGAGAAAAATGCTCGTCAACATTCCTTAAGGCATAGAAACAAAGGTCAGCTGAAATTCTGAGCTCCATTTTTAAAATATTCACTGAGAAAGGAAAACGTATGCAAAATACATGGAAATGTACTAAAATAATAATAGTGTGTTAAAGGTACAAAGTTTCAGAAATTGCTTGCAACGTTTGTGGGTGTTTTAATTGCAAGCAAAACAACTGCTGCAATATTTACTTAAATTTTGTCTTGTACAGTTTCAGTAATACAGAACACCCATCTACCACTGTACCTCAGATCAGAGAGATTTTATACAGACCCTCCCTCTTCAGAAAGTCAGATCATGCTTTTTATTAGTTCTTTATTGCAAAATCATGAAGCAGCTCTGAATGGGATGAAAATTCTCAAATAATATATTTGAAGGAACTTGTTTATACTGGACACTAGAAGATCCTATTACCCTCTACAGCTACCTGAAAGGAGGTTGTAGGTGGGGGGCAGGTAGGTTTCTTCTCCCAGATAACAAGCTGGACAGTAGGAAATGGGCTCAGGTTGTGCCAGGGGAGGATTAGACTGAATATTAGGAAACATTTGTTCCCTGAAAGAGTGGTCAAGCGTTGAAGCAGGCTGCCCAGGGAGGTGACAGAATCAGCATCCCTGGAGGTGTTTAAATAACACATAGTTGTGGTACTTAGGGACATGGTTTAGTGATGGACTTGGCAGTGCTGCATTAACAGTTGGACTTGATGATCTCAACGGTCTTTTCCAACCTAAATGATTCTACAATTCTCTGATGCTATGGCACAGCTTAGTTTAGTTTTGCCTCTGAAAGTCACATCCAGCTTCAGTAACACAAAAAACTAATCATTTTTTTTATTTGGACCACTGTAAATCAGGAAGGAATATCCTGAATTCAGCCCCAAAATAGTAAAATAGAGGCTCAAGTCCATAATTTTGTAATTTCACAGTTGCTGTGTTAACATAAAAAAAGACATTACCCTGCTGCTTCAGTTAAACGCCAAATTGTTGAAGGAAAACAGACACTGATGCTTGACACCTTTTTTGTCATGAATTCTATGTTTGCCAGCTATAAGACAGTAAAAATAACAGATTGTTGTAATATAAGAAGTGCAAAAAGGATGCACCATCTATGCCTGTTCAAATTTATTTCTACTATTTCTCTTAATTTTTCCCCACCTTTTTTCCTCCTTCTGACCTTCATGCAGATTCTGCAAGTAAACAAATAATTCTTTATTCTCAGTCTTTGGTTTTGTGACCTTTCCATGATGTTGTTCTGTGAAGTTGTTGTACTGGATTACAACATTTTTGTGTTTGGGAACACTGGGGCACTGGAGAACTAAAAATAAATTAAAAGCAGCCGGGATGCTGTTATGGGTTGTGTTTAGTGTTTAAAGACCATAGTAAAAACCATACAGCATAATATGAGATCAGAAGAATAAAAGAGTAGTATGAGAAGGATATGGGGCTACTGAATGGCTCAAGGAAGAAAGAAAAGACTTAAAAACCCCTTTTCAGAGCCAAATTCCACCCTTGGATAATAAGGACAACTTTTCAGAAGTTTTGAATAAACAGAACCATGGAATCAGATATGTGCTAAAATTCCTCTGCTCTGCCAAAAGGTATCAACCCATCCCTCAGATGAAGTTCACTCACCTGTGAATGATGTGGTATCTCTGCAAATAATCCAAGGAAAGCGCCAGCTCACAAATGTATAGCTTAACAGTTCCCTCATTAAAGTGGACATTCTGCTGCAAATGGTAACGCAGATCGCCTCCCAGTAAGAGATCAACCACCATGAACATGTCTTCTTCATCTTGAAAGGAATACCTGGAAGAAAGAGTTACAGCTGAGCTCTCAGGGTTGGTGACACAGCCAGAGCCGTGCCCTGGGGCAGCTGTCAGTGAGTAGGTCTCTCCATGGGAAGCCCATGATTTGCTCAAAAGGCAGACACTGGGTTCTTACTGCTGTGGTCCTTCTGCAACCAGACTTTGTGTAGGGCTCTGCATATTCAAGGCAAGCACAGCTTGAACTGCTGCCATACTACTATCTTGCTTTAACTATAGATTAACACCTGAATGTGGATAAAATAGTATTTAAAACACCTTTCTGGTGTTTATATTTTTAATAACCATATACCCATTTGGTTGACAAAACAGCTTACAAAATAGCAGCAATGAAATGAAAGGCCTTGAAACACACTTGGTATTCACACATGTACAACTGTAGCTCAGTGCCTATGGAAAGCATCCTGGCAGGATACGAGAGCTGCTGTCCCAGGGGTATTTTCCAGATTCAATAAATGCACACAATGTTCTATTAGCTGAGTGTTTTCTACAGCTTGCAGGGCAGCTTCAAATTCAATAAGAAATAAAACCATAATTTTACTGCCTAACAATACATATTTTTTCAGTTTGCAACTTATATCTTATAAAATGACAGAGTCTTCATGGTTACTGACTGAATTCTTCTGGCTCCTTTCCCAGAACTGCCTGTTGAATACTCTGAGGACCAAATTCTGATCTGATTTAAATCCTGTAAATCCAAAGGTGTAGCCAGCCAGTGTACAGTGTATACATAGTGCCTGGGCAAGCAGGAATTGCCACGTGTTTCTACTTACCTTGGCTGTGCTGCCCTTTCTCTGTTTATTTCTGATCTGAGTAAACTGACAGAAACTCTCTGGTTTTCATTTCTGAATGCAACTGTCTAAGATACAGTATTTTAGATTTCCCAAATGGGGAATGGTGAATGCCTTATTTCCATGAAGTCACTCTTCTCTTGGAAATTGCTTTAGAATTCATATCCAATGGTAGATATGAACTGGTGAGAGGTGATCCACAATGATAGCGCCTCTTCCATCACCTTTACTCCCATGAGGTGTGTAAACTATGCTGGCTACAGATGTGATTCAGTTCTCCTGAACTGTGAAATATATGCTAAGGAAATGAAAAAGAGTGGGCTTCCAGAAAATCTGTGCCCACCTTCCTCCTAAAGGCAGAAAAATCTTTATTAGATTATTTTAATTGACACTTACGTAGTTATTTAATTGACAGAAACGACAGTTTCACTTTCATTCCCAGGCTTGCACTTTCTGAAATGAGGCACTGCTTAAGGGTTGTCACGGATGGTTCATTTTGAATTTAAATGCTTGCTATTCTTTCTGAACACAGTTCTGAGAAGCAAGTGTCTCTAGGTACTCTGCTCTTCTGTTACATTTCTGCATGCTTGCCAAATGCCAGGAGGGGAAAGCCATTTTATTTGCATTAAGCTTACTTCTCAATAAGCCAAATCTCTGAAGCAAAATAGTAAAGTAGGTGTCACATGGTGTCTGCTCACCTCCAGAGACTCAGAATTTCATAACACACACACACACACACACAAAAGAAGCAGAAGTCTTCAATTATATTCAAATTACACTGAATGTTGTGCATTACTGAGCTTGAAGCAATTGCAAAAGGAAAGCTTAAATATGTAGTTATGTTTAAGATACTTTTTTCTTTTTTGACACTGATATTATTTTAATTAAAGTAGTTGTAGCATTGAGCAGATGTAATGAGAGATGGGTTTTTTTCCTTCAGTTACCACTTGAGTAAAGTGTACATTTTGTCTGGTTCCTTTCTGTACAAAAAGAAAAAAAAATCCAAAATTAAAATTATGGATTGAAATCTCTACTTAAATGTGTAAGTGAAATATTGTTTCTAGTCTGAGACTAAAGAGCACTCGTGATGTCTAAAATCATAGGCTTACATGTCAGTGGAAGTGGTAACTCTGTTGGTCCTGTCAGAAGTGTTGTGTATAGTGGTGTAGTTAAGATATAAACTGTATGGGCCCCGTTGGAAAGAACAGGTACTGTGAATGGATACGTTCAGTATATCAGGACTTCTTCACCTACTCTTAATTATATCACACCTGACAGACATCATTAATAGCCAGGGATAATGATGTCTTCCCTGCACATTCGATCCAGTTGGGTCAAACCTGCATGGATGGCATTTCTCCAGCTATCTGGATCAGACCACAATGTAATTAAATGTGCTGCAAAACCACGCCAAGTTTTTCTGAAAGGTAAATGAGTTAATCCCGGTGAAATTATGTGTCTACGACCTAGAAGAGAGCTTCGACATGGCAAAGAGCAGGTCTGTGGAACTGATGGTCACTCTACTGAGTAGCTCCTGCAGTTACAGGTTTCTAATTTGAAAACAAGGCAGGAGTTGTGTCACAGCACTCTCCAAACTATCAAGCTACAGCAAGGTCTTTTACCATCTCATACCAGCATACTCTTCACGCCAATCCCTCTGCTGACTTCTAGTCTCTCCTCATCCAGGCCACACGCGCACACACACACGGGCATGCACACATGTGTGCGCTTGCTCTCTCCTTGGCTGCCCAACCTCTTAACAGAACCAGCCACAGCTGCACCTTATCTACATCAGCCAACCCACCGCCCCTGAAGCCAGCCCACAGCTCTATATTATCAATGTTAATTAACCCAGCTTCATTCCTCTACAGAGTTACTCCGGGTCCCTCTGTGCAGGTGGGTTTCAAATGCTGTTGCTCCTGCTCTGCATTAAGAACTTGCAGGACATGGTGTACCAGCTCCTGACCCGTTTTGTTTGTCATGGTCACAAGTAGTCTAGTTCTCTGTCCCTCCCCCCTACACAAATCCAGTATTCTTCCTTTACATAAGAAATGATGTATTCCCTTTTAGCTTCTTGCTTTTTCAATGTTTCAAGAAATGTGGGTTTGATTTATTGGTCTAAGAATTGAAATTGACAAGTGAAATATTTGCCATAGGAAATATGAATCTTTGAAAATATTGCTGCAGGTTAGGGAAGGGCTGGTGGCAAATCAACCGAGTGGAGATTAGTTTTTTGAGTAAGCACTGTAATTTTACTTCTGTAAGCTTCTTATCTGCTCAAAGGCAAATGACATACAAAAGGGCTGATTGGTTTTTGAAGTAAAATCAGAAGTTGGTTGGGATTTTTATGTTAAGCAGGTGACTGAGAAATACCTAATGAATAAATTATAACATTGTGACTGATATTGAATACTAATGATACATTACTAAGTTAATGTAAAGACGAAATTTTAATCCTCCTTGAAATGAAATAGTAAGTAACTTGGAGTAAATTTGTGTGTGTGTTTCTTGGTTTTTTAAGTAGTGTCATGAACCAGTTGTAGGAAAACTGTTCTAATTACAGAGATAGTCTCTGCTTTCTCTTGCTTGAAGAAAGTTTTAATGCATTAGAATCAGCTTTCTCCAAATTAAGATAAAATAATAATGCCCCTAGCAAGAGCGAATTGGATTTTTGATTATCTTCAGGAAGATAAACTACCATTGAAGAAAATCCTCCATGGAAACAAATTTAAACGAAACACTTGAATATATCTGTTTCCAGATTTATATCTGTATATTCGGTTTAATAATAACTTTTTTTTAACATTTATATCCTATTTGTTTATTCTTTGTATCTCTGTCTCTTCGCAAAAGCAGTCACAGATGAATTATTAAGATCATTTGTCCTCTTTGCATTCCTTCATCTTAGTTAGCTAGTGTAATTTTTCATTGAAATCCTGCCAGATGAGGCACCCAGTATCCGCAGTTCTTGTTTCATATGTATTACCTGGGGAAAAGGACATCATGATGGATATTTTATATATGACTTTAAGAGTAAAAACACATTACAAAAATTTCATCATTAAGCCCAAACCAAACTTCATAAATCTGAGATTAATCAGTTAAAGCAAGATATGCACAGTTCAGACACTCAGATAACACCTCTGCTCTCTACTGAATATGATAAATTATTAAGTCTTGGTAGCTTCTAATTACAAATTTTAATAAGGATCTTTTTCCAGTTTTCCCCTGGTAGCATTAAAGGGAGGAGGAAATTATTTTAGCAAGATGAAGTCCTTAGTGACTGGAGATTTTCCCAGTGTAGATCTAGATGTCCCAGAACAGTGCAAAGCAGAGAGCTGTGGCAATGCCTTGGTTCCTAACTGCAGTCAAAACAAGGAACGCCAAGTCATGTCTTGGTGCCCTGCAGGTCTCTCTGTGAGCCCCTCTCAATTCCTGCTGCAGAGCTGCTCAACACTGGCCTGGATTAGCAAAGCCTTAAGGAACCTCTCAAACACGAACAGATCCCAAGAGGGAATAACTTCCATAAGCCAATTCAGCTTGTCCAAGAGACAGGTCCAAGGCAGGTAATGGATTGACCCTTATTAACTGATCACACTGGTGTCCTTCAGAGAGACCCTGTGGCTGCATCTTGACTGCCGACTGCCTACTGCAGTCTCATGGGGATGTCTGAGCTAGGTCCAAAGAAGCCACCTCACCCAGACACAAGGTTAGCTGGGGCACCACAGTGTTGACCTTTTTGTGAAAGCAGGTTTTATTACCTCTGGCAAAGCATGAGTCTGGTCTAGTTAGGCTAGTCTGGCCTCCTGAATCTGAGCTAGCCACCCCTGTGCGGTGTTGTGCGAATGTACCAGCTTCTCTAGGAAGAGTCAGCTTCACTCACAGTGCTGCAGCGGTGCTGTCATCTTGAGTGTTCAAATGGGGTTTGAATTACCCGAGTTACTACTAACCCCATTAGTCAATGAGAATTTATTCTTTGTGGTTAAAAAGTAGACTTTAAACTTCACGAGGGAGTTCAAATGCCAGAGCCCTTACCCCAAACCAGGCTCTCAGGGCTTGGAGCTCTGATATTTCCAGGGGTCTCCAAATCTCCTAGAGTCTTTATCTCACAAGAAGATTTCCCGAAGCAGTAGGCTCTCAGCGCTACAGCAATCTCCTAGGAAGCTATGCCAGCAAGCTGTGGATCCTAAAGGCTGGGAAGTACCTTTCTGGAAGGTACAGCAAAGCTGAAAATTGGGTCTTTTACTTTAGGACAAGCTTTTGAATGAAGACCTGCTTTCTGCTGGAAAACTAATGTGAAGCATCGTGTTACCACAGCTGATTCTGCTTGGCTTTCACATAAATGAAACTAATTTTTACCAGCAAAATTGTTACTGACTTACTCTGGTTTTGCTTTATGTATTGTTCTACATGACCCCTAATTTGAAGGAATCATCTTGCTACATCACTAAACAGAGGAAATAAATGCTGCAGCTGTCTTTATGTGATAAAGATGCCCAGTGAATGTCATGAGCATACGAAGACACAACTGGCTTCTGCAAAGTTCTTAAGGCTTGCACAAAATAAGAATGCATTAAAAATTACTCTGGATAGAGAACAATGGAAAATGATATTAGAGTCTCTAGGAATTATAAGACGAAATGGTCAGGGCAGCACACTCACAAGACTACAAGTCACAGCAAATGCAACTGCAGCTGGGGCAGGGTGAAATGGGGATGTAGCTGCCCAGCGGCACTACCTTCTCACCCTTCTAATGCAAGCACTGCTCTGGGAGCTTTCCTAGTTCTTCTGCTTGTTGTCGAAGCTTTTGGGGACAGAGAAATTCTTCTGTACTCTCTGCATGACACATAGCATAAAGTCACCAGGTACCTAAGTACCAATAATATAATAAAATTTACTAAAATTAATGTTACAAGTATCTAAGATCCCATATCTAACTGGCTTGTAGTTTGTACAAGCAGACTTTATATACAAAGGGGTTTATATTTTGCTGAGATAGAAAATCAACATTTTATCTTTCCTTTATAAAGTAAAACATACTGCAGAAGTGTAGCACACAGCCTTATTACACTTATTTACCTGAAAGAAGTAAACAGCTGTAGAAAACAATTTGGTAGTGTAATTTATGACAAGCAGTATGCATTAGGTAGCAGAGAAATAGGAACAGGTTTTGCGTGAATATATAGATAAAAAAGCAATTGCAAAATTAGTAAAAATTCATCACTTTAGCCTCTAAATCTAGGGAATTTTGTGCTTGGAATTGGTAAAAAAGTACATTAAAAGCTAACAAAATTATTTACACTTCAAGCTATAGATTATACCATGTAGAAATGTTTGATTGCTAAAGAAAATTTAAACTTGTATGACATTAAAGTATAGCATAGCATACAGTACTTAAAATTTTAAGATATCAAGAATGACTTTATGACATTATAGGCAATTCGCATCATCATCACCATCATGTACAGGTAATGCATTACTCTGAAATTAAGAAGATTCTTCCATAATGTACTTATACAAGTACAGGGCATAATTATTGATCCCGGTGTCACTATTTCTTGATATGCTTGCCTTGCTTTTTTTTTTTTTTTTTCCCAATAGTCCAATTTGTCTAACTATATTATAGAATACTTCTCATCCATTGTTAAGCAGCCATAAGCTCACCCAAGACTTGCTGTACTGAAAAAGAACATATCACTTACAGGCTTGAATAATTTGGCATTTGCCAAAGAACCATACCCTGAACAACTAGGTAAAGAAGAAAAATATAGGTCCAAAACTCCCTTGTATAGGTATAGTGGGATATAACATAGTTATAGTATAGGGTGGTACAGGTATAGGTATAGTATGGGTACCAAAAAGAGCAACTTTATTTATTCATACATCATAAGTTTTAAACCTGCCTGTGCTGAAAAGGTACACTGAAAAGTTATGCTGAAAACTATTTTATACCCACTGTGACTGGGAATAGCATATACTTACCTCTGAATTACATATTTCATAAAATGAGGTGTTCAAGCTAATCAAAATAATGTCAGGTTTGTGTGTTCTGCCAGCCAAGGACAAGCCTCAAAAGACGAACCCCTAAGATTTATGAACTTTTAAATACAAATATACAATTATGAAGGAATGTTGGACACGTTCCTTCATAATGTCTGTTTTGCTTACATTTATATAGATTTCTTTTGTCTTTTTGAAAAATTTATAAACATTGATTATTGGAATTTGCAGTTTGTACTTGGGAAATATTTAATAGAAGTCCATTGCTGCAAAGAAATGCAAATATGTTTATTTTCAAACTCAGAAAGGCAAGAGTCATTTCTCCAAATGCTGTTAACAAAGGACAATTACTTCCTTTATTTCTTTAGAAATATATAAAAATATAATTCATGTAAGAAAACTTTTGAGAACAGGAAAACTCTTTCATAAAGAATTAAGTTGTTTTTATTTGAAACATCTTCTCAAACCCTGTTTAGTGCTGATGTGAACAAATGGGACAGCTAAAGAAAAATGACTAAATAAAAACTGGCCTGAAATAAAGTTGAAAGATGCAAAGAATTTCTGTCTTAACAAAGGCAGTAAGAGACATATTACAGACTTTAGTAGTACAGCATATATTCATGTAACCAACACCTATTAATATTAGCTTCCAACCAGCTAAGGATAATCAAGTAAAGACAGTTTAGTATTCATCCATACGTGCAGAAGAAGTCTCTTTCTTCCTCCAGGAGGTTGAGGAGAGAAGGCCACAAACCTCTGATTTGAGAAACAACTGCTTGTCATTCCTATGTGCACTGCCACAACGTTTGCTCAGCTCATCACGAGCTATGCAACCATGCAACAGGCTGAAAAGAATGGTAATGGACTAAACATATCAAAGCAAAAAGCAAAAATAACTTCTTTTTGTTGGTTTACTATGCACTTTGCTTTCACCTACTGAAATAAACCTCATTAAGGTATTTTTACATGTGTATTGATCAACGCTGTTTTGAACTGTTCAAATTCTTTGTGAGTCCTGATCATTTGAGGTCGTTTGCCTTAAAGCAGCTTCTCTTTTTCTGCTTCAGCTGGCTGTAATCAAGCAGCACTTTGCTACATCTAAAGGAAGCTCCTTTATTTCTGCCTCTGATTTTGCACATGCTAGCAGAGCGAGAGGTCTTTTGAGATGTGGGTTATGGTAGTAACTGTGGATATTTTGCTTCTTAATCATGGTGTCTTCTCTGGTATGGTAGAGAAACCATGTGATTAAATGTAGCTGGTCATCTACTAAATTAGAGTTCTTACTGTTTGGATTGTTTTCTGCTCCTCTAAACTGGAGGTGAAGAGCTTAAAGCCAGGGTTTGCATATGGCCCACAGTTATGTGAGATCTTTTACATTGTGTTTAAGTAGTGTTCGCTGAACATTAAGACAGATATACAGAATAATTTTGGAGGGAAGGGATTTCTGGAGGTCAACAAGTCCAAACTTCTGCTCAAAACAGGGCTAATTTCAAACTTAGGTCAGGTTGCCAGTTCCTTGTCCAGGGCAGTTTTGAAAATCTCCAAGGATGGAACCTCCACAGCCTCTATAGGAAGCATGTTCCAGCCACTCACTGAATTTTGAAGACACTTTTGCTTACACCAGTTGAAATTTCTCTTGCTGCACCATTTCACTCTTGTTACTCATCCTTTCAGTGTGCATCTCTTTGGAAAAGTGGTTTTCTCCATCTCTAGATACTGCTATCTTTATGTCATCACTACCAGACCCATCATTGGGTAGTGGAAGACTGCAATTAATTCCGTTCCTCAGCTCAGCAGGGTCATGTCCCAGCTCTGGTCCTTAACCCAGGAGCAATGATAGTTTCACAAATCTTGTAGGCAAGGGTTGGATGAACATACTCCAAGAAAGACCACTGCAAGGCGTAACTTTTGAGACAAGGAGTAGCATTAGTTGAAACCTTCACAAACATTTGTTTGAGGCCTAGAAATTTTCAAGCAAATAAGATGAGTTTTTGGTGCATTGTGAATGACTGAAAGTAGAAAAACTACCACATAGCCACACTGCTAGCAATTACTATGACTGACAACATGTTTATTCCCATATATTAAGTGATTCATTTTTCCAAGTGGTCCATCTCTAAAAGTCCTTTCTATTCATTTGTTTTTCAGGAGAAAATTAATTACTTTTCTGGCTCATTTGCTCATATACTTGTAGACTTAATGGCACAGTCTCATGATAAAGTCTGTGTTTTCTCAAATATGATTAGATCAATGATAAAGTAAGACTTGCAAATGAATGCAAAATAGGCTCATGTCTCAGTCTATTTGTTTAGGATTTTTAGCAGACTTGGATGTAATATCATCAAAGCTCATTTTAATTGTTTTGTTATCAGGAAGGACACAACAGCTTTCACTAAGTTCACTCAGATTTACACTCTGAGTCCAAAGTCAGCTTCATTCTTCACCAATCCCCCCCCCCCCCCCCCCCCCAGTATTTTATCTTTCATATATATTTTGTTGAGGGGATTAAAGAATAGTCTCCACTATCTCCTGTTTATGTATAGCCTGCTTTACAGTAGGTACATCACAATTACGTGAGAGCTCTATTCTGGTTGAGTGAATAAGAGCATATATAGAAGGCACTTGGGATTTGCTGGTATTTTCATCTGAATGCAGTCTCTAAAATCCATACAGCTGCGTTGAAAATGTGCTGTGTGTGACTTGGTGAATGTTTGCCAAGTTCTTCATTATCATTTTATGTTATATCACTGCCAATTTATATCACTTCATATGCACATGGCACTACAGCAGTAGCGATTATTTGTATAGTGCCAACCAGTCTCTCTTGTCCCCTGCTTGTCTCAAACACAAGCAACAGACAGCATATGTGTAGGACTCAGGGAAACTACCCACACAGGTGCTCCATTACCAATACAGGAAACAGCTCACCAAGAAAAGTAGGTTCTTGGGAAAGATGTGGACAAGGGAAAAGGTCATTGGGAATAATGGACTGAAAACATGGACCAAGTTTGAGATGCAAAGCCAAGTCAGTCTTTAACTTGCAAAACTTGGTATATTCGTAAATTATGGTCCATCCCCGTGAGTAGAAAATCAAACAAAGGCAGTAGGAAGCCAGCACGGATGAGCAAGAAGATCCTAACTGAACTCAAACAGAGGTAAGAAGTATACAAGAGGTGGAAGTGGGGGCAGGTAACCCAGGAAGAACACAGAGTTGCTGTCCGATCTTGCAGGGATATGGTTAGGAAAGTGAAAGCTTACCTGGAGTTGAGTCTGGCAATAGATGTAAAGGGCAAGGAAAACCTGGAGCAAGAAAGACCCTAGGTGGAGGAGGACCATGTTAGGTAGCACTTAAATGAACTAGACATATTGAAATCCATGGGTCCTGACGAACTGCACCCGTGAATGTTGAGGGAGCTGGCTGATTTAATTTTGAGGCCACTGTCAAATGTCTTTAGAAGGTCATGACAGCTGGGAGAGGTGGCTGAAGACTGGGGAAAAGCAAATGTCACTCCTGTCCTCAGGAAGGGCAAGAAGAACGATCTGGTCAGCCTCACCTCAATCGCTTGGAAGGTGATGAAGGAACTAATCCTGGAGATCATTTCCAAACACATGAAGGACATGACTGTAATTTGGAATCATCAGCACAGATTTACAAGGGGAAATCTCCTGAAATTCAACAAGGTAAAACATGCACCTGAGGAGGAACAACAACAACCCTATGCAACACTACATGCTGGGCCTGACTGACTGGAAAGCAGCCTTGCAGAAAATGGTCTTGGACTGCTAATGAACACTGAGGTGTCCAGAAGCCAGCAGTGTGCCCTTGCAGTAAAGCAGGCCAACAGCATCCTAAGCTGCATTAGGAGGAATGTTGCCAGCAGGTCAAGTGGGGTGATCCTTTCTCTCTTCTCAGCACCCATGAGGTGCTGCAGTACTGAAGTACTGTATCCAGTTCTGGGCTTCTCAGTACAGGAAAGAGTCCCATGCAGGGCCACAAAGATGATTAAAGGACTGGAGCATTTTTCATGTGAGAAAATGCTGGGAGAGCTGGCACTGTTCAACCTGGAGAAGTAAAGCCTCACAGGAGATCTCATCAATATGTATAAATACCTGACAGACAGAGACAAGGAAGAAGAGGGAGGCAGAGGCTTCTCAGTGGTGCCCAGTAATAGGACAAGAGGCAATGGGTACAAATTAAAACACATTAATTCCATCTGAACACAAGGAAATACTTCTTCACTGTGAGCATTGTCAAACACTGGAACAGGTTGTCCAGAGAGGCTGTGGAGTCTTCATTTGGGGCGACACTAAAATCCCAGCTGGGCAGCCTGCCTTAGGTGACTCTTCTTGAGCTGGGGGTTTGGATTAGATGAACTCAAGAGGTCACTTCCAGATTAAAAAATACTGTGATCGTACAGCAGCTAACTGGTTGGCTGTCGAAACTGGGGCTACATACAATAAAACCTCATTTTCATTAGCGGGGAAAAAAATTTGTTACCAATATTTCTAAATACAGATAAGCACTAATTGCTAAACAAGGATTTCAACCAGACTAAATAATCCAAAGTTTTATAATACTTAACAATGAGGTTTTTCTGGGCCAAGAGCAGCTATTGGAAAAAGGCTGATGCAATTCTGGACTGACACTTTGGTGGAACCCAAAGTTCAGCAGTCATACTTTTTACAGGTTACAAATGATTTCCAAACCTTCTCTATTTTTAACTTCAAACACTGTTCTAGTTTAGAGATAATTTTGTAAGAGACTTCTTTCAGGTTTATGAGGCAAAGAAACATCAAAGTTGCAGCAGTCACCATTAAGCTCTAATCATAACAAAATATAACCTTCAGCACATAAAAAATGTCACTGAATTAAAAATAAATGAACACATTTTGGAGTTAAGAATAGGCATTACGTCCTGGCTGTATGTAACCTTAGACATCATAGTGATTGTTTACGTGTGTCGGTGTGTGTGAGGCACTCTGCATGGGTTGAGAGGCTTAAAATACTGCTTTTCTTTTTTATTTATTTAGGCATGAACAAGGTTTTCCTCTGAGCTACACAAAACCCTTCATTTTTCCTTGTACGTGACCTAGAAAAACAGGTCAAGCTTACCTTGCCAATGTACATCTTCTGTAGCTAGTTGTCTCACTGGAACTGGACAATTCCCAATTACATCCTTTCCTCTGCCTGACTTCACTGTAGACTAAAATCTATCTCTCCTACTGCAATTAATCGTTCATCTTTTGTTTTTGTTAGAAATACCCAAACACTTTTCAGCTGGTTTTCCACAGAATCTGCTCGACTCCAATACTATCTCTCGTGAATAAAACCAGCCACTCAGAAGGTTTCACCCAAGCAGCATCTCCTATTTTCTGTAAATAAACAGGTTAATTTAAAACTTCAGTGCTGAAACATCATGCTTTTAATCACATGTAAATGCATACTAACATTTTCAGTGAATCCAGACATTCCTTTTAGTATTATGTACTCTGTTTTTAAATTGTGAACATTTCCAAAATGTTAAAATAAGTTAAACAAGTTGTCCCGAAACACTGCTCCCTCTGTTGAATCTTTACTAGCTCATTTCAGGCTTACCTTCTTAATTAGCATAAAAGTTATTTTGCGAGTTTTCCCAGCCCAAAAGAGGAAGCAAAATAAATAGTAATGTGATATAGTGCAGAGCAAATCAAGCTTATTGTCTCTCTGTCATTTTAACTGAGGACAGAAAGCTGTTTTCAGTTTCACCTTAAAGCTAATTTTTTCCCCACAAAAATTTCCTTATGATCAATTCTAGAAGGGACGTAAGTTAGCAGTGTGATTTAAGTGATTCCCCATGCAGCATGAAAAAACATTATTAATGTGCTTTGGGTTAAAAGAGTAGTTTCTCCAGGATCACTGTGTAGTAAGTAGATAATCCTTATCACAGGTGTGCTAACTACTCTCCAGAGATTCCTTCTTTTTCCCATTGATTACAGAGGTAGCCCAAGGGGACAAGGCTGATGTCTGAAGTCAGCTTGGAAGAATTCAAGTCCTCTAGAGTTTGTCTCTTCTCTTTTGGGAAGTCCCTAATATGATCAGTGCATCATGTTCACATGTACATTTTGACTGCTACAGAAGGGTTGATAAATATGACTGACAGTGCACATTTTTTGTTTAACCAATAAAGGAAAATGTAAGACAGAATTTCTGGCTTGTGCTGGTCTTGCAAGTACTGAGTTCCTTCCTTTAACTGTGATGTATATCTTGCTTCTCATCACTTAATTTATTTTACATTTAGCTCCAGGAAAACAGACCTTTATCTATTCACATTAGAGAGAGAGGAAAAGTATTGAGTTGCAAATGTAATATGTTATGATGCATAAACCAGGAAAAAAGCAAATAATGAAGATTTCTCTAATTTTCTTTCTCTGTTCCTCAACACCCTTTTGAAGAAGCTTTTGGTTAATGTTCAATTTCTTGTAAATGACACCTTCTTCTTTAACAAGAACAAGATTTACTGCAAGGAGACATGGAAAGAATGAGGAACCCTTTAGGTTAGAGATTTTGAAGTAAAAAGGAGGTTCTTTAAGGCAGTTATAAATAAAGGAATAAGTAAAATTAAATAATCATAGGCACTTTCCCTGTCCTTTTTTTTTTTTTTTTATCTTTTTATATTGCTGTGTCTACATTAATACCAGCATATCAAAGAAACCTAGAGGAAGAAAAGGTGCTCAAAAATCTCCCCTTTAACATATCTTACTCCTATATAATTTTAAGTAATTTAATTGGCGCACATGGTGTAGTGATCAGACACACAGCTGGTCACAAAGTAACCTGCATGGGCTGACATCACTGTACGGATGCAGGCCAGGAAGTACCTATGGTTATTATTCAGCTGGCAGCCTTTTCAACTAAATTAATTTGAATACAAGCAGTCAGATAACCAAACCCCAAGTTTCTTTGTATTCTGTTTCAGGGCAGTTCTTGTGCCATACCCATTGCCATAGGAACAGAGGTGCTTCCATTTGTATTTTGTCTGTACGCCACATGTTCACGTCCCCTCCTTTTCTTAGCATGTGAAACGGAACATCTTCCCTTGGCAGATCTTTTGGGTCTTTTTGTTTTCTGAAATGCACAGCACTGTGAGCACTACGTTAGGGCAGTTATTCCATTCTCTCAGCAGAAACAGAAGAGGTTTGGTACAGTCCTTAGATCCTGGGGAAAACTATATCTTTAAATAAAAACAAAAAAGGAAAAACACCTTTTACTGCATTACTTTATCCAAGTTCAGTGCCCTGAATTGGCCAAATCTCTGAGCAAGTGAGTGTACTGTATGTCTTAGGAGAGCATCCAGGAGAAGGGCAGCTGCTGCTAGCTTAGGTCTTCCTTGCATCATCCTCCAGGCAGAGCACCTGGCACAAACATACCCGTCAGATAGGATGTGCTTCTTCAGTCTGTCTGCCCAAGAATGGGGTTTTATGATCTCATCATGTGAAAACAATAATAAACTCTAATTCTGCCTGTCTTCTCTTTGTTTAAATTTTCTGGGAACTAATATCAGTGATTCACTGTTCTTTATTCATTGTAACTGCCACCAAAGAGCAGTGTTTTTTTCATGACATAATTTTATTTCAGAATATGAATAATCGAATGTTATTGCCACTCAGGTTCAGTATCTTGTTTTCCCAATTCCAATTATAGTCAAAATAAATGTTAAGATTTGTTATAAAACTAAGATAACTCTTGGCTTCCTAGTTTACAGATGAATTTATCAAGTTGATTCAGAGTAATCACCAAGAAGGAACTTCAGTTGTCAACTACTATCATGCTATCTCACCTCAGACATTTAAATACATTCTGCAAAATTATCTGTCAAGCCTTCAATGTTTACTCTTCTTTTTTTAATTTTAACATGGCAGAGTGATGATATTTGTGGTAACAGTGCTTAGCCTAACAGAGGTGCAGAGAGGAGGAGCATGTCAAACTGTCAGGAGCAAGGGAGAGACCCCATGACAGCAAAGAGGATCACTTTCAAAAGCAAGATCGCACAAAGGAGGTATCATTAACTTCAGGGCTGCACCCAGAGCCTATGTCACCCGGCATCTTGTCTCCTGACACAAACAGAAGCAGATATGAAGGAGTAATACTGAAAGCAACATACTTGCTCTCATGCACTACTTCCCAACTTCCACATGTAGGGCTTCTTGAATCACTATTTAAATATTTAGAATAAAACAAGATACAGCAGATATTAATTGTATACAGTAGCTATCAATGGACTTAGTGTCTGTCATGAAGACTTCCCTGGATGCATGCCCAGCCCCACTAACAGGACTCCTGCCAGAGATAGCTTGTGTTACTACTGGTCAGGAAGATGGGACAGGGAATAAGTTTGATGCAGTCGTTGTGGATGCCCAAATCTACAGCTGAAAAGCTACAGTCTTTTCTCTGTATTGCTGAGCTAATGGCTGAACTGTTGCTTTTTGCAGTGGCTTAGTAGGACAGGATTGAGTGGTGCTTCTTTTCTGACCTTCCTGCCTTAGCACATGTATGGCCTGATCTTACCTTGAATCTCCCTCAGCCTGTTTCTTTATAAAGAAAATAGGAGGGAGGCAGAGATTTAAGCAATAGTGCTTCAAATTTTAGTTCACTGATGGGCAAAACATTCATGGAAATCCTAGGGGTTTATGTTTTTTGTTTTTTTTTTTTCTCTTTTGAACCCTGTTTCTGAGCACTACAAAAGCTGGTAGAAATACCTCCACAGAGAAAGCACAAAAGTTTTGGCACTTAAAAACAAAACAAAACAAAACAAAAAACGAAACAAAACAAAACAAAAAAGATAATGATAATGATAGGTGATGGTGGTGGTGGGGAGGGTGGAGGTATTGGTATTAAAGTCATGATACAAGAGAAGAGGTGGAAAGGGTTTCTGGAGGTACAGGAGCCCAAGCATTAGCTTTAGATATTTCCTGAAGAAAACTTGCAGCAGGAGCTTCTGAGCTTCCACGCTGCTATGGAGCTTGTCCCCATGGGGTGCAGGAGAGGCACCGGCCTGCTGATACAATAGCTCCAGAGCTGGGAAGTCTGGACACCAGGGTGGGTGTAGATCTTCTGGCTCAGGCAATCCAGCAGTCTGCATACAGGGGAAGGAGCAGAAAGCCAGTCTGGGAGTTCTTTCTTCTTCACAGCCCGCTAGCAAAGGAGTCTAAAGTCTGGCCATCTAACAGTCTTCCAAGCAAGATGAGAAGGGGGCAGGTTTCCAACAAAATTTTATCTTGACACATGTCTTCAGAACATTTGATTCACTTTAATTGAGGCTTTCCCTCATTTTCCTTGAAAAATTCCAGCCAGCTCCAATAACAGCAAATTTATCTTACTGCACACTAAGAGAAAAATCATTATAAGCTGTCCCCTCAAGTTGTATTTGTCTTAATTTGAAGTAATAATTGCAGGACCTGACTCTTGGTGCTAAGGCTGGCAGCTGCAACTAAATTGGACAGGACAATGGAAAGAATATATTCCTTTAATAACCTACTCGAGGACTGAAAAACATTTTGTGTTGGGACTGGGGCCAAAGAAGAAACACCACTTTGTTGTACACATTAACTAAAGCTTCTAACAGAGGCTGATGGCAATTTACACACTATAGCAAATGAGAGCAGAAAGATACTTTTAGCATACAAGTATGTAGACTCAAGCTGTAAATTTATCCTCTGACAGAAGGAGGCAAATAAATGCAGAAATCATCCTTTGTGAACACATGTGTTAACTACGGTCTTGACTACAGATTCAGAAACACAATGGAAGCAGTCAAGAAAGCTGAAATTCTGAGAATGAAGCTGGGTAACAGCCTGAATACAAGACTGGCAAGGACAAAATCTTCGTTTCTTTCTTAGTCTCTTCTGTAATTCTTCTGTAATTCTTAGGCCACATCTTTAATTAGGTATCTAAACTATCACGAAATTGTTTATATCTGTAGGTTCAGCCACCAGTGTAAATACGGAATTGTAGATACACAGCCCTGAGCCTTAGATCAGTGAGCGAAATCTCTCTGTCATCTCTCCTCTCTTGCGTAATGACAACAATGTTCAGCTGCCTCACAGACTTGTAGCCAGGAGGAAACAATGAGTGCAGAGCATCCTGAGCATCCTATTGAGACTGTCAGCCTACTGGTTTCTGGTTCTGCCTCCAGAAAGTAAATTTTAATGCAAGTTGTAGGTGTGGCTGCTCTGCAAAAGAGAAATTAAAAGGAAGAAATGAAGAGATGGCTTTGTAACCATGGGCAAGGCAAACACTGGCCTTCTGTTGCTTCTCTGCTTTTTGTCAACAGCATCCGGTTTTAACATGAGCATAGCTCTTCTGCTATGCCCAGGTGGATCCCTGGTCAGAGGTGTTTACAGTCTGGCTTCTCAGTGGAGGAGCAATCAGTTAGCACTGGTTTGAGATGGAACAGTCTGTTTCAAATGGATATTTATGAGGAAACCAATCTGAAATTTCTTTGGCTTTACCCACCAGCTTATTACATAGAAGGTGAGAACAAATGGCACACCCACCACCATAATTAAAAAGGACCAGATGATCCCTGGTTCACTTCCGAAAAAAAAAGACTCCACTTGCCAATATGCAGGAGAGCAGTTTGAGCTGTGACACCACCCGGCTGGTCTTATACACCCAGCCTGCAGAGTCCAAATCATCTCCTCTCTGCCTTTCCCTGCTGGCATTAACAAGGGTCCCGAGATCCCCAACCCAGGGTTCTGCTTGCAGAGATATCTATCGTGCTACTCAGTGCTGAAGCATCTCCCTTCCATTTTGGCTCTGTGCCAAATCACATCCACCCAGATTACTTTCCTGTGAACTAGTTCTGACTTAATCACTGAGCAGTGACTTGACGGTTTACATTAGCTCATGCAGAAAAGGAGATCCGAACTGGAATCTTTAAAGCAAGTCTTCTCACATGCTGGGAGGCAGGTCTTTCAAAAAGCAGCTCACTATTTTTTGAGTATAACTGACTAACATTTTCTTACTTACAAAACAAGTAAAGAAAATCACTATTTAATCAGAAAAGCTCAAAAGTGATCACATCTTTAACGTGATATTTATAATGACGCATATGTGACGATGGTCTGTGCTATGAAAGATAAGAGCAGAGCATGAGATAAAATTCACCTCAAATGAATCATCAAGGGAGTAATATTAAGAATAAAAGTGGGCTTGCAATTATTTTCCCAAATGCCAGACTGTAATGCCTTATCTCACAGCTTCAAGGCTTCTGTAAACAATATAGAAGGAAAAGAATTTATAGTAAAAATATGCATTGTGTTCACACCCCCTGCAGAAAACTCCACAGAACTTGATAAAAACAATCAAAGCAATTACTACAGAAAAAAACCCCCAGTACTTTTTAAAGATCTATTTAAAGACCTATAAGGAATGATGAACCATTTGTTTCTTTCTTTGCCGCTATTATAACCAGCTTGCTTTGTTATTGGCACTGCTGATGCACCAGTTCTCAAAAGGATGATCCACTGGGAACGGGAAAGGAAACAGAAGAGCATCAGCAATTAGAGAAATGTTAAAAGTATAAAAACTGCACGATCAGCTGATGGCAGCATGAGGCCATCAAGGTACTGAAGTTTGCTCTACATGCCATGGCATAAATTGTGTATGAAATTAATATTTACAAGGTAGGAAGGAAGCTTTTGAAGCATCAGGGTTTCATCAGAGAGTACACAAAAAAGCCAGTAGACGCCTCTGCCTAAATATTTCCAGTTCAACAGTTTGACAGCTGGAAAAGTTACATTTTCAGTACTTTCTACAGGTCCCCAGCCATTTTCCATATCAGTGGCATAAGTAAATTCTCTGTAGCAAATTCTTTGCATCAATAGTCTGCCCATACATTTGTCAGATTTGCTGTCATGTGTACATTTGAATGTTTCAAATATTCTGAGATATGCACTTTCTCCTCAGCTATAGGAAGTCTTATTTTTCTCATTTTTCCAGTTATCCAGACTCAGGATTTGGGGGTAAAAAAGTGGTTTAGACTGTTGGAAATTTCACCTCTAACAAGTGGATTACTATTCTCTTTTGGCATTTTGTTGTACTGTGTAACCAGAAAGTTACCAAAATACTTTTAGAGAAGTGGTGAGTATCCAATTCTGTTTTTTATTACTTTGCTTATATATAATTACACCATACTGGGTATTTATTTGTTTGATTCCCAGCACAAATCTTTTTTTTTTTATTTATAGGTATTTGACCAGTAATTCTCATTTAGCCATTGATTGGGTTTGGTCTATTTTTGCCCTCTTGTCTCTTGTATTTCAACACAGTGGGTCAAAATCTGAATTTTGTAACTTCAGGGAATTCTGAATGATAAAACTTTCTAGCAACTGCCATTTCTTCCCTTTTTCGTGGTCATGTCAATGGCTATTCCTAGAAATGCCAAAATGAAGCATAATAAGAAGCAGAAAAGAGTTAATATTAAGTGAATGTTCATTTCCTGACATCAAATTAGTTAGAAATACCATTTTTTAAATGCCATATTAAGTTCATAATAAACTAATTTTGCTAAATCAGCTTACTGGTCCCTTTTATGTCAGTTCCAAAGTTTAAAATACATTAATTCAAGCAATTTCAAATCAACCTCATTTCCAACCAACTCCTCCAGTTAAGAACACCCAGCATCAGGGACAGTCCCAACTCAGAGAATCAATCCCTTTGTTGAAATAAACCCAAAGTGCTCATAATTCATCAGTACTAATCTTGTCTACTAAAATCATCATTGTTGTCCCTTCTCCTGGAACAGATCCATTTCTTGCCAAGGGAGTTATTCCCTCACCAGCTCTTCCCCACAGTTATCTGCACTGCTCAGAAACATGTTCCAGGAAGAAATTTTTCAACTTAAGCCATATCTTTCTTTTTTCTTGCTGTTCAGGTCCAGCTGTTCAAGGTCAGATTGCCAACAGCATGTCCTCAAGAAGAGGCACACGGGCAACCTGCTCCATCCCCTCCTTCTGTCTGTCCACATCACACTATGTCCACAGAGGCAACCTGTGACAGCATGTGAGCAGTTTATTCATACAATATCATCAGGGGTGTTAGGGGTGTTAGCTTTTGTATGACCAGACTTGTTGGCATCAGAAGAAAAGCTGCCTGTATAAATCCACCACTTGCTTTGTCCCTCTAGTTCTGTGTACAGTGGTTCCCTCCTGTACCTCGGCAGTCACATGATACAGCACAAATATACTGAACTTTTAAAAATAAAAGATACAAGCTCCCTGCAAAAACAAGTCTCCTTCAGTCATCTTTATGCAAGAAAGGGAGAAATGCCATTAAGGAGAAGAAATATCACATTGATACGAAGTAAAGAATCAATAGGTCTCAAGTGCAATACTGATTAGTGACTTCTAATTGCATTCATAGCATTCCTGTGAATTATGTGGGTAACACTAAGTTTCCATTCTACCAATACATATTTGAAAAAATAAGATAACCTAAAGTTGCTGAGAACTATTCATCCCCTCAGTAGTGGAACCCAACATGAAAAGATCAGGATTTCCCAATTCAAATCAGTAGGCACAGTGCCATAGGAGTTCAGCTCAATTCTGACACTGAATGAAATAAAATGCAGTTCAGTGACTTAGTGTGTATCATTTGATTATGTAAAATACTCACTTAGTGGATGTAATTGCCTTTCTCTCTAATGGCTGGTTTTGATTAGGGACCAGCTCGTTAGTATGTCATAGGTGCAGTTCTTCCTTAAATACTCTGGTAGAAAATTGAGATAGTGATATTTCACGTAATTCAAAAGAGGGGGGGGTGGGGGGGTGTAATTTCATGATCAAACCTTCAGATTTTAACACTGTGGGAAGATATCTGAACCTGTGCTGTAATGCAGTGGTCTTTGAATTTGTGTATTATGGCAAATTTCTAAAAGACTGATGAGATTAAGTCAGGCCATTTGGAATTCACCGATGAAAGAAGTGATATGGGAGACAAATGAGTTTGAAAGTCTAATGGAGATTTGTTAGACTTAATAATGAAAACAATGTGCTCCTTCTTTAGCTGAATTACCAGACATTTTAATCAGTAGAATCGGTAATTGTCAGCTACTGCTCATAGGAATGTGAGTGCTGTTCTCACAGAATGGTTTCTGGGCTATTGCATCTGCAAATATAATTCTCTACTGGTGTTGGGATGTTCATGTTGAATCATGAATGGTAAACTAAGACTGGCACATGTGTTTAGTTAAACAAATACTTTGCGCTATTTCTTACCACTCAACTCATGTGTAAGTGATTTCATAGCACAGAAAACACAGTGAGTGTTGTCGAAAAAGAGGAGTTTTCTCAGGAAAATTGCCTCAAACCAGTACAAATAAGCAATTAAGATGAGTACTTGACACAATGACAGCATACATATCATGTTTCAAATAATTTACAGAGACTATCTGAAATTTTACAAAATGTAAAACTTTTGGGTAAGATGCATGAGTGTCTGTCTGTCGAAGAAACAAACTGTTGGTTCACCTGTAGACCATTAAATAAAAGAATAAGTATTTCAAGTGATCTAACCCACCCATTTTATACACCAATTAATCTTTTCAACCCACCAAAGGCAAAAGTAAGTATTTTGCATACTTCTGGAGGGGAGAAGGGGGAGATTGAGAGCAATCAGCTGAACTTTCCTGTGGTAGAAATGACTGCAGGATCCCATTTTCACGTTTAGGAAGGGATAGTTGACGGTGCCAAATTCACTCCTTACTCTTTCTTTCTCTCTCTCAGAACTAAGCTGTTTGAAACTGCTCAGGAATTTAACTGTTAGAATAAAATTTATTAAAAAGCTTTCAAGTTTCATTTTATTCATTAAGCAACAGTATTTTTGTCCTTTAAGTCCAGAGAGGATACAGTAGGATTTGGGCAGTAGAGAATACTGACTATATTGATAAACCATGTTTTAACAATGTGCTTCTGATACATAATATTTGAATAAAAATACAATTTTTTAAAAAAACCCACATTTTCAGACTTTTCTTTCTCTTCTATTTTTTTAAATATTCAATTAATATTTTTGAGCTCTTTGAAACTATATGATAGTCACACATTAAGAGATGTGCTTCAGATATGAGTCAGTTTTCAACAGTTCCTCACTCTAGGAACTTTAAAATAAAAGAAATTAAAAAATAAAAAAAAACATGAAAAAAATAAACACCGTCTTTCA
Organism: Falco cherrug; assembly: GCF_023634085.1. NCBI lineage: Eukaryota > Metazoa > Chordata > Aves > Falconiformes > Falconidae > Falco > Falco cherrug. Next base: position 52,229,434 of record NC_073697.1, read on the forward strand.
GATTTTCTCAAATATTTCAGCAAGGTTCAGTCTTCCTTATTCCACGGTATTTAATCTCCTCTCTCCTATGAATGCCTTCATCATTTGAAATTCTTTCTGAAAGACTCATGCCACTAAACTATTTATTTCCTTTAGTGAAAAAAATGTTTTGTCCAAAACACAGTTTAGCCAACAAATGTCTCTGAGCACTATTGTTTTACTTAAAGACCATCAGAAACGTTCCTGAACTACACTTGATCGAGGTGATTGCTGATTTTATGGTTGCAGTTTTTGCAGTCAAGATGCCAAATTTGCTAGCCACTGATTCCTGAAACTCAGCTTCCACTTGACACTTCTCCCACAGGGAGAATGCATGGTGAAGTACTGCATATTCTGACTTTGACCTGAACATCTAAGCTCTTAATTTGGAGGACATATACACATGAATCAAATCAAGGATATACACCAGAGTTTCATACTTAATTTCAGAGTAGCAGAGTTACAGTTGCACTATTATTTCCGAACTTTTCTACTTGACTATGTACTTAATGGAATGAAAGAGAATTATAGCAGGAGGTGGAATGTGATTCAAGCTCAACTCCGGGTTTTGAATTATGGATGGCTGCATTATCTTTGCACGAAGAGAAATGCAAAGTAGCAGCTAATAATCTGCAGCAGAATCGAGTACACAAGAAAAGAGAAGTTAATTTACAAGCTTTACAATTTTTGTGGAAGATTGGAAAACAAAACCTAGCAAGCAAGATTAGTTTAATTTATATGTTAGAAGAGTACTTTGGAGAGAAAGCAGCACATGAAAATACAGAAAGGGAGAGTAATAAAAGAGAACAACATTTCAGCAGGGAATTCTGCATTTATTTGTCAAAAGTAGTCAGTGCCACACAAAAAGCCAGCTATTTCTAACAGTTGGAAGATGTTCCCAAACAAAGAATGAAGCACAAGGAGAATGTTTTCAGGAGAACAATACCACAAGCTCATTGAACCGGCCATTTTCTACCTGTTTAAATTAACTTAAAATATCTCAGTTTATAAATAAGACACAAAACACCTTGAGAAGCCACTGGTAAACACAAGAGCACATTTGAGCTGATCTTCAGCAAAGAGCTCTTACATCCCACATCTCAGCAGTGAGGCTGTGTGTACACTGCAAATACACACTAGTATTTCCCCCTCCACTCAGAAAAATCGCTTCTGTTCTCTTTTTCACTGCTTTCAGACATGCTTAATATACCAAAACTCTTATAGATTCTCTTGAACAGGAGAGATGAAGAAGATTCTCTTGTTGAAAAATATTATCCTCTTAGTAGGCTACTCAGTGTTCAAAAGAGGAAGATGACACTTATGAAACTTTTGAGGTTTATACAAAGCCTGTTCTGAACCTTCTGGTGTTTCAAGCAGGTCCAGGACAATCTGGCCAACATGGAACCACAGGTGGAATTTTAAACAGGAATTTTTTTTCTGAAAATGGGAGTAAAAGATAAGAGCTCAACATCCCTCTCAAAAAAAAAATAAATAAATCAAAACCAAACCAAGCAAAACGAAATCCCCCAAAAGCCCCACTACACCCTGTCTGCTCATGGTGTTACTCTGATATTTGACCTTACTATGAGAGCTGACATGCAAACAAAAGGCAAAATATAATGTTCTGATCCATTGAGTACAAGGAGCATTTCAAAATGCACCACCTGTGTACAGCTGGTAGACAGCAGCTGTTTTACATTAATGGTTAGGAAAGCAGGTGCTGACTCTTCCTGTAGAAGAGAAGTAAGCCCACACTACACTACCACACCGAAAGGCCTTTTCTGTATTGGTGCCTTATACAGTCATAAGGTTCATCTATATTCTACCGATGTACAAATTACTTTCCATCAATCCCAATCCTGGCTGACCCTCCATGCTCTGCCATTCTTCTGAATTTAATCAATACACAGTGACACCCTTTTAAACATGACCCTGGGGCTGCAACATTACTGATAACCCATGCTTGAAGCACAATTCAAGCCATATTCATCTAGACTTGAGCTAATATGTAGTAGAAATAACAAGCCTTTTCTTATAAATTCATCAGACTAATAAGAAAACCATTAAACTCTGTGATGATTATCTCCACACACACAGAGATGCAAAAGAGCCCAGAGAAGCAATGGGACAAGGGAGAACCAAAGTGTTCCTTTACCTGGCTGCTCCCAGGGCTATATCACAGTAGATATCACATCATCCTCACGTGATTCTGATCCCCATGAGTCAATGGGAGATGCTTTCCAGATGACCTGTCAGACTGAACCAGGGAGTTAATGCCCAGGGGTATGGGGTGCAGGGAAAGGGAGCAGGATAAGCAACCTAGGAGCTGGTGTTTGAACGAGCAAGACTCCACTGGACATGCACATCTCACTGAGTGAGAGAGGAGGAGGAGCTGGCTACTGGAGGAACCAGGAGTTGCCAGAAAGATGCCAGGGAGACTGTGAGATCTGTGGGACAACCAAAAGCACTGTTTGCGTATGGGTGTGCATCTGTGCTCAAGGCAGCTGGAGACAAGAGGATCCAGGACCCAGTAGCTGGGTCAACTAAGAAGTACATTAGGCTGCCCAGCTACTAGGTTGTCTAAGGGCATTTGCTAGAGGTATCCATAGTGAGTGTGTGCATGTATGTGCATTGCTGTGTGCAAGGGTGGGTGTCAGTATCAGTCAGCAGAGTGGAGCTCTGAGCCTTCGTACATCCAGGTGCCAGCAGAGGTGAGACTAGGACACAGGGGCAAGTGCTTGATAGAGCACTCAGGTCTAAGTCCAGCTTCCAGAGATACACACTGTGTATATACATAGATATGTATTTACTAGTAACAGACCTTCATCCTGGTTAAGGCCACCGGTGGTGTTTGTGAGTGCTGTGTGTGGCTGGCCACATGCGTGTGTGTGTTGTAGAGTGTGTTTATGTGTGTGCCTGTCGCAGCACTCTCCAAACTAGCTGGCTGCAACAAGGTCTTTTACCATCTCATACCAACATACTCTTTATGCCAGTCCCTCTGCTGACTTCTCCTAGTTTCACCTCATCCAGGCTGCTCTCTCTCTCTCTCTTTCTCTCTCTCTCTCTTTTCATTGCTCTACAATTCCACACACACACCTTTTTTTTATTATTATTTCATACCTCATGTTATTACTGATCATCACAAACTTTTTACAAATAAACTTTTCATACATTCCTCTATAATTCCTCTACATGTGCCTGTTGGGAATACATGTTCAGCTTTACTACTGCTGAGACCTGGAGGCATGGAGCTCTACTGGATTACCAGATTTGGAAACTCATCATGGAAACAGTGATATTACGCCTTCACAGCAGAGAAATTACACCAGCAACAGTAAGATTTTGTGACAGCCTTCTTTTAAAATTATGTAGTGAAACATGGACATTTGAAAACCCTAGTTGTCTGCATTTTACAGATCTGTTTTTAACAAAGTCATTTGTTGATGTTGTTTCAGTGGCAAAATCTGGATATCTTATCATTTAACTGCTACTTTCCAGACTTTAATATGCACAGTGTTCTGCTAACGGGGACAGTATCATGCTAGTAGCCCATATTATTAATTTTGACCTTTTGCTTTCAATATATAATTTTCAAATACATTTTGCCCTGGTTCATTTCATTTTCTCACTGTTGATTGGATGAAGTGTTGTGTTTTCAACATAATTGTTGAATATTGCTAGTGATCGCTGAGCAGATTCTTCCTTAGCACATCGGTAGATGCTGGAACAAAAGCTCCAAGTCTGAGACCAGGTTATAGAAGGCACACCTTCTAAGTTTAGGTGCACCTGCCCTCCACAGGAAGGAGCAGAATTCATGCCAAAACACTCCTCGCGGGAGGAAGAGTTCTTCCTTGGGGCTAAGGCTGCTCCTTTCTCTTCCTCTCCCTGCTGCTAGCAAATATACTTACAACAGTATTTAGCTGGCAATTATGGGGTTTTGTGGGAGTCTTCCCTTAAATCAAAGGCATTCCAAACAAAAACTATAAAAACTTGTGTGAAGTTGAGTTAGAGGATTAGACCCCACAACACTCATTTGCTCAGACACAGAAAAAAAATGAACCTGTCCAGCAGGTATGCAAAACACCTTACACCTGGAAGAAAATAAGATACTCATTTCTTTTACTTTTAATTCTGCAGAGGACACTTATATTATTCTTTTCATAAAGTGCTAGGGAGATAAACAACAATCCCTTTTTTCCATGAGACACACCATGAGCTCTAACTTACCCTACCATCTGTTGAGCTGTACAAAGATTAACCAGGATACCCCTGAACTAACAGAGATTCCTAATTATGAAAGACCTCAATTAGGCTGCATGTCAGGAAAGCCTGTAACAGACCTCATTGCTGACCCAATGAACTGAGCATGAAGAAATGGAACTGCATTAGTCAATAGATGGCTGCAATGATTTTCCCTCCCCCTGTTTTGTTTTGGTTTTTTTTTTTTCTTCCAAATAGCTTCTGTATCTTCTTTGCTCTTCAGTTACTCTCATGAAAAGTCCCTGAGGCTAAATTAACTACTAAGGTGGACCAATGGAGAAACTATAAACAGGGCAGCCATGGATGGATACTGAGACAGAAGTTTGTACAATGCCAGTACATTGTACTGTTGTTGTATTGAAGAGATGTTTTGTGAAAACAGAAGAAACATTATTATCACCACCAGCTGAAACACTGGTAGCATGTGGAGTTGGAACTGATGTAAGCGGTCTTCACATTGCACTCATAGAAAAGCAAAGTATTGGATGGTGATCTTACTGATTTATTGATAGCACTCTGGATGAGGAAAATGAGGGATGGAAACAGAGATGTCAACTTGAGATTTCGAGTACTCAATGAGGAATTTGAAAATTTGGTTTTATTTCTGCATCAGATCATGTGATACAACTGGCAAAACATGTCACTTCGCCTCTAGTTGAAGAGACTCTTGTCTTACCTGTTTGGTACATAGACCACGCTTTATAATATATGTGAGCTGTACAGAAGGTCGCAGCTTGGTTTGCAGCTAGGTGGGATTGCACATTTTTTTTTTCATTCTAGTCATGCAAAACCATACATTTTCTCAACTCCTGTCAAGTCAAAAGTTGTGCTGAAACCAGCCATTCTGATTTCACTGAACAGATGGCCAAGCCCCCAGCTCCACCAGCACTTTCCCAAGCCAGGGACACCAGGACTGCTGCATACCTGAGCTGCTTTTCATTAGCTGCTGTGTGCTCAGGAGGGCTCAGACAGCCCTTCGGACATCAGTCCCAGGCAATTTGCTTGGCCAAAGCAAGAGTCAGTCTGTCCCAGGACCTCCAGGAAGACCCAGCCCTGAGTTTCCAACAGGAGAATAGACAACACTGGTACAACCAGGAGCCTCATCAACAATAGATTCACTGGTCCTTACCCCAAGGGCCCCCATTTCTCTGTGAAGACCCAAAGATACAGACTGAGAGACAACCAGAGCTCCTAGCAATTTACCAGAAATTGCTAAGTTCTAAATAAAGTAAAGGTAAGAAAAATCCAAGGCTTCCTGACTGAAAGCTTGGATGAGCTAAACCTTCATTGTCAGTAGAAGATATGTACTGCAGCTATAGCCAGCACTGGCTGTATCTGTTGTGGTTTAACCCCAGCCACCAACTAAGCCCCACGCAGCCGCTAGCTCACTACCCCCACAGTGGGATGGGGGAGAGAATCAGGATAAAAGTGAGAAAACTCGTGGGTTGGGATAAAGACAGCTTAATAGGTACAGCAAAAGCCATGCTCACAAACAAAACAAAACAAGGGATTCATTCCCCCCTTCCCACTGGCAGGCAGGTTCAGCCACCCCCAGGAGAGCAGGGCTCCAGCATGCGTATCGATGACTTGGGAAGAAAACACCATCATTCTGAACGTCCCCCTCTTCCTCCTTCCCCCAGCTTTATCTGCTGAGCGTGGTATCCCATGTTATGGAATACCCCTTGGGTCAGGTATGGCCAGCTGTCCTGGCTGTGTCCCCTCCCAACTCCTTGTGCCCTCCAAGCCCACTCGCTGGTGGGGTGGGGTGAGGAGCAGAAAAAGCTTCAGCTCAATGTCAGCACTGCTCAGCAGTAACAAAAACACCTCTGTACTATCAATGCTGTTTCCAGCACAAACCCCAAACAGCCCCATACTAGCTACTGTGAAGAAAATTAACTCCACTGCAGCCAAAACAGCACAGTAGCTTATATCCACAACCTCGCAGACAAATTTGCTATTTTGCTCTTGCTGTTCCCTTCTGTAACATGTGTGTATCAAACAAGGCAGTCAGCAGTGATTGTTTTCTATTGCTGTGCTGTGATCTGCATTTAAATCAGGATTGAAATTCTACTTTTTCTCATTTGCAGGCCAGATTCAATCAGGAAAACAAAACACAATAACTCTTTGCAGTACTCCTGCTTGCCACATAATATTTCTGAGAGTGTTTTCTAATTTTGTGGGCAAGACATTAAAGCATTTCAGTTTGTCCCCAAGACAGAGTGTCTCCCTACATCCTAAAGCCCCCAGTCAATAAAAATGGTCAGGCTTCCTATACAAATGCATTCTCACAATGTCTTGGGGATTAAATCTCAGAATTCAATTAATCGTGATTATGAGCAACCAATTCCCAGATTCACGGCAATATAAAGAGCTGTGCAAGAGGAAAACAGAGCATCCTAGATGCCCAGCTTCTTACTTTCCCCAATACTGCTGGCATAATTAATTATGTATGTCCTATTTTCTTTTTGGACTATGCAGGTATCTTAGATTTAGAAATAACCAGTGGGTCATCTCCCCTAGCCTACTGCACAACACAAGTCAGAAGAATTTTACTCAAACTTTCATATATTGAGCCTAATAATCTGTATTTGACTATATAAACTAGCTTCCAGGCATTTAAACAAATTGGGCTCACTCATTAGATGGTATTCATGAAAGAATGCAGAAAGTTCTCCAGTGTGTACAAGCAAGCTTAAAATAATTAAAATGGAAGTTCTTCCAAGAACTTTATGATATTTGCTTAATCATTAGAAGCATCTTGGTTTGTTTTGCTTTTTAAAGAATCCCTCTTTCTTACAACATCATTGATACTGGATCTCTGCTACAGGATGTGAAAACTGAACACAGTGGAGTTCATCCTGCCATGAAAATGTTCATTCACTTTTCTACAAAAACACAGACCTATTACAAATAAACAAAAACCTAATCAAGGTAACGTAAAGCAAAAAGGAGCAAAACAATGTTTATTCTTGCATTCTGGCTGCCATAAAGAAACCAGAATAGATAATTTTTAACACATTATTCTGTAACCACCTGGGATTTGTAGATCTGAAGATCTCAGAAAAACCTCATGCTCAATATGGAATTAAACCAAAGTTTATATTATGAGATAATTTGTGATCAATATGTATTTTATAAAGAGAAAATAAAAAGCAAAGGTTGTTTCAGCCAAATTGGTCTTCCCTGAAGTTAGGCATGCACAACAAGCAGCATCAATAGAGTAATTCTGGCTGAAGTTAAATTTTCTCTCCAAATCCATTACTGAAACTGCTTTTCAGGAGGAAATTTGGACCAATCTGACCAATGCTGGGTTCTGAAATCAGCTAACTTAAATCTGTAACTGAGAAACGAACAAGCAATGTACAGAAAACCACTAACTTTCACTGCAATAAAAAGTGCATGCATCAGACTGCATTGCATCAGACAATGTAACTATATAGTTTTCATATGCTAAAGGTCCAAGCTGAGACTGTATGATCAGCCCTTCAACTTTTGAAGCCTAAACAGAGATGGAGTTATCTGTAAGGTTTCACTTTACCATCCTCTTCCTGCTGCTGCTCCGAAGGACACAAACCTTGAGAAAACAGAATTAAGGTGAAAAATTTGAAATGACAGTAACAATAGCAGTTAGTAACACTGTCCAACTAGTTTTTTAATCCAGCTTCAGAGTAAAATCTCTCAACATTTACCAAAGTAATTGCTAAACAAAGGAAATATCAGCAGTAGACAGTGACATCTTTCAAACCACTACAGGCTCCTAAGGGAGAGTGCTGGCTTGTGGGGCACATACCTGCCCAGTGAAAACAGTACATTTTCAGCCTTCCTTAAAAAAACTGTGACACCCTCACACCCTGCAGAGTAATAGTACAGTTCAAGGCAAACATTGCCTGAGAAGAGATGTGACAAAATACTAATTACGGGGCTGCTTAGTTACGACTCCTTCTACTGAGAGCCAAATACACACACGTTTTATGCAGAAGCTTTGACAGCAAATATTCTATTTGGGAGACTGATAAACATCTGCTTCAACAAGACATTCCATGATTAAACAAGGTTCTCCATTTCTGATCCGTTTTGTAAGGAAACATGTACAAAGTGAATAAAACCATTTAATTTATTAATTACATCAGTCATTAACTTTTCATTTCTAAAAAAGCAAACCTGTCAAGTATTGAGCTAGATTTATAACTAAAATACCTATAAAGGAACTTTTGCTCCCATGCCCTTTATGCTTGTATTTGAATGACTAGCAAGCAAACAACAAGCTCCTAGCAGAGGCTGTGATTACATTACCCTTTTAGTTTGCTTCAGGACCATGTCTTGCCTCAGAATGCTCTTGGATACAAGCTGGGGTTTTTTGGATGAAAGTAAACTTTAAAATCGATGGTGTCAGGATACAATTTTAAACATAGAAGAAATAAACATGGTCTAAAGAAGAACTGAGCAGTATCACTTCTGAAAAATGGGCTTTCCATTGAATGTGTAATCTTAAGATGCTAACGTCTTTTCTTAAGAATTTGAAGAAAAAGTTGACTTCTCTGAATTCTGTGAAATGCTTTGAGAAGCAATTAACATGAATCACTTTGATGGGTAATACAACATTTTAAAATTATTGAAATTCTTTACAACCTTTGTATATTATAAACTAGCAAAATTCTGATGAGACATCTGTATTTCATTCTCACTATTTCTCACTGATATTATTTTTTTTAAACAAAGACAACAAATTATATGTAACTTCAAGGAATATACTTAAGTTTTCCAGTAAAATATTTAAGAAGATGATAAAATTCTGACCCTTTCCCATAAAAATAAATTGTATTTTTACATGAAATGGCAACCAGGAGCATTGCTAATTCACTACTTCCAACACATTTTGTCATTTACATGGTACCCTATACTTTTCTTTCTCAGTAGTGTGTGTGTGGGGGGGTGGTGTTCGAGAATATTTTTAACTGTGTTGTTGGGTTGTGGGTTTTATTGGAAGAAGGTTTAACAAACAGTTTGTAATGATAGTTTATCCCTTTTTCAAGATCCAACATTGCAGGCAAAATAAAATAAGTAGGTTCATATCAGTAATTTGTTTCATGGAGAGACATAAATACTGTTCTTTTACCATTACTGTAAAAAGATCTGTTGCACTAGAAAAAGGGCATTTAAACTATGGTTTCTTAAAGTTTAAACGCTTCTACAGAATAGTGACCCTTTCCTGAGAGGAAACAGAAAATGAGCTAACTTGAAGACTGACTCCTTGTTTAAGATCTCTAAGATTCTCTAAGAACTAAGATGCACCACGTGGCCAGTACTTGATGACTGAATACCAAAGAAATCCCAGCTCACAGACAGATCATGTAACTATAATACCATGAATGCAACCAACTTGATCCCAAAAAATCTTTTGAGCAGTTACTCCGGGACAGTCATTTGGAAAGGCTTAACACATTTGACTGTTGTGACTTTGCCAATGCTATGGATATTCATCTGCAGCACAAAACCTTATAGGGCAGACTTTACAAGAACAGCAAAAGCTTTCCTGTGGGATTCCTGAAACAATCACCCTCAGGCAGTGTAATGAAAGCAGTATAGCCCCATTCCCCTTATTATTGTCCTTATATACTTACAGGGTCATTAAGAAATTAACCTGACCCATGCAGTTCTACCCAGATATTTATACTTACATTATACGTTAAACAAATTTTCAATAAAGAAATATTTTCTTGACTGAATATACAATATTTCAGAATACTATATATGCTATTATGTAGAATTGTATGATATACAATTGTATGATCTAGAATACTATATATTGTATTATTATATATTGCATTATATAGTAATATTAACAAGTTCTTTAAAAGTGATACTGTTTTCCCACTTCTAATGGAGTTCAAGGGACATCTATGAAAATAATTACTAAATAAACATTCAATTTACGGAAAAGTAAAAAAAAAAAAAAAAAAAAAAAAACAGCAGCATAACAAAGAAGTCTTCAAAATCAGGGATTTGAGTGTATGAGAAGAAATCAGTGTCCCTAAACAAGTATGGTCTTACTAGAGGAAAATGAAAAGTATCATTGCAGTAGTCCTCAGAAATCAGAAATGTAATAAATCACAGGAGAGCACCACTGACACTTTGAACACGATTTGGTATTATTAGGCTGCTTTAATGCAGCGCTGTGTTCCCTGTGAAGCGTTAATACAAGGAAAGAATAACATCTCATTGTGCAACATTCAAATTAACTTTGACCTTCTCATAAAAATATTAACTAAAGCTTCACTGCCAGCTAGTCACCATTTGAAGATTTTAGAGGACATACCATCATAGAATGAAATATACATACTGACAATGAAGTAACTGTTTTAAAATCCAAGTCCATGTAGAGTCTGCTAGAGGCAAACCATTTAGATATCTGGATAACTGGCATGCATTTATCATAACTTGTGTTGCAAACAGCATAACCCAAAGGACCAAATTTTATTCCCAGAAACACTTGCACAGCCTTAAACACTACATGAATACACTGGAATATCAGTAAATCTCAAATCCAAGAAAGCTAATTTGGTCAGTTTATTGGTTGTTTTACTCAACCAGGTCTTTCAGATGTTTTCTACTTAAATAGCAAAGAATCCTTACATTTTCCTCTTACAGGCTACAATTCCTCTTACGTTCATGACAGAATAAAGTTTTCCCTCTTGTTTATATCTGTACAGTCACTTCAGTATTCCTGACACAGCCACAGCACTGGCTTACATGAAAAAAAAAGTCTTCAGAAAGTTTTAGTAGTAATAAAACCTGTCCACATTTAAGAAATTAATTCCTGTGAAGCTTTGCTTATAGTATTGACCTTTGCTTTAGTACTGAATACTTCTATGTATAAGGGCTCTGAGGCTGTAATTCAGCTGCAAATGGACAAAAAGCCCAGAAATATGTAGCTATTGGAGCTTATGTGTTGACTACAAGACAAGGACAGTCAGAAACCATGCTCCATGAACGTGCACAGTACCATGGAGTCCACAACAATAACAACCAGTAGGACAGAGGAACAGTGATGGATCCTTAAAAACAGATATAAAGCTCTCTCATTTAAAGGTCTTTCCTGTATCTACCTTTAGTAGATTCTTTGCTAGCAATAGAACTCACTATTACCATATGCAATAATTTAGTGACCCATATTTAGGAAATATGCAAAACAGGCTGATTTGTGGGTGGCAAGACATTTGCAGCATTGGAAAAGGAACGGCAAATAATTACAAATAGATGCAAGAATGGGTGATATTATTGGTGCCGCTTACAATTACCTCAAAAGGCCAGTTAACTAGTTGATGTCAATAAGGAGAAAAAGATGTTTTACCAAAAAGGAAGAGTAATATGAGAAAACAGATGAAAGAGAGAAAAATAAAGATCAGGAAAGAAATGAGGAGGTAGGAGCAGGCAGGGAGAGAACAGAAAAGAGATGACATGAAGGAAGGCAGAAAGCTGTCAGTTCCAGAGCACGAACCAGTTACTTTTGGATGACCTGAGGCTCCTCTGCAGACTGCTCCAGGTAATGGCACACAAAAGAGAGGTTTGTACATTTCACACCTTTCAGCTTTATAAATTCCTAGCCAAAAGTATCAGGACCTATTGAAAATATGAAAGGCTGGGTGGTGACAGCTACCAATGTCATTCCGAGTCAAACTTTTGCTTCCACATCAAGAAGTTTTATAACTTTGTAATCAACACCTAGGAGACCAAAAGGAAAAGGAGGAAGAAAACAAGTATAAGGAATGAGCAGGTGTGGGAAAAACACCTTGAGAGGGTGGAATTAGAGAAAATTGGGTCCTAACAGAAGCATTGTATTACAGAAAGCTTTTTTAGGGTAAAATACAGCTATCACCTTCAGGATGGTTAGAATGCACAGAATCTACATCACCACAGTTCCCTAAGCAACACATCCTGCCAGCTCAGCACATGCTGATAGGAGTGATGGAGGATGGAGCGGAGTGGAGACACCACGGCCGTGCTCTGTTGTGCTCCCTGCAGGAATGGGAACTCGATGGCACCACACAGCTGATAAGCTGCATACCAGTTGTCACATGAAGAATCCACGAGATGTCTGTGGCTGAGCCAACCATTGTGGTGAAATTACTTTCCTCAGATGAAATAATCTCATTGTAATACTAACACACATCTCCATCTCAAAAGTTACCTGCCTCCAAGGTACTAGTGCACCTCACTGGGCACACAATACCAGTCAGTAACAACAATATGCATGACTAGAGTCACTCAAGCTCCACCCAAATGTGCTGGAAATGGACTAGTCCTGGACTGAAATAAGTCCAAAGGGGAGGACCTGTTGTCTAAACTCCTGGATTACCCAGCTCTGGTTCAGTGTTCACAAAGCTAAGTCAAGCTGACTCCCTCTCTAAAGTTGTTATGAGAGGACTTCTAATCAAGGTAGTCAGCCTTGGGGACGATGAGAAACAAAGAACAGATAGTGAAAACAACACCGTTATCTAAGTTATGCAGAAAGAAGCCTTCAAGTGAGGAAAAGTTCTGGCTATGAGAGGAAACAGGATGACAAGGTATTGCAATCCACTGACATCAACAGAAAATTAGTTGAAAATAAGGCAAAGATAATTGTCGTAGTGGGAAATTATGACTTCTAACTCAAATAGCACCACCACCACCACCCCCAAAAGAGGGCAAAACCCTACGTGAGGAGCATGTGTAGTTAGTAGAGAACTTCAGTAGTGCTATCTGAGGATTTGTACTAATTTGCATTAGAAGCGATAAACTTGTAACCAAACCTGTGTATGATGAATGAATATGCAACGTACTATGAAGTATAAAAAGTGGACAGATGAGAGGAGAAGTTAGGGAAGACTCCATAGTAACTTCTATGATCAGTTGACAGGCTGAACCTGTCTTCTCCCCCGTAGGGACACCTATTGGATAAGAACTTTCTTTTATACATGCTAAATAAAGTAACTCACACTAGATATTAGTGATTATAATTTAGTTGTATGTAGTTTGGTTGTATATCATTTCAATCTTGGTTTTTGCACAGTGCCAATCACTGGTGATCACAAACCTTAATTTATCTTAAAATCATATTAAAAAAGAGTTATTCCGTAAATTGTTAGTGTTAGTCCTTTGCGGGTGCTAGCAGTTGCCAGCAGTGGGTAACACATTCAAATGAAGCGGGAAGAACTGCTGAGGGGTCCCCCTGATGCTGTTGGCATGTTTCCCTGAAAAAGGCAGTGGAATCACCCTCCAATTCAGTGGGACTGTTCAGTGAAGGGTCCCCGTAACGGGACGCTGACAAACCAATTAGGCAGAAGGGTCTCGGCTTTCCTGGGCCACTAACAGATCAAACACCTGGGGTTGAGAGGATTACACCCCTCCACACGCCCCTCCTTTTCATGTGACAGTAGGCTTTAGAACACATAGGAAACTATCTCTGTGAGAACCTATACTTTCAGATTTTGATCTCGAGGAAAGAGGTTAGAAAGAGTATTCTGAGCAAAGAGCAAAATTAGAGTAGCCTTATTAACTCCAAAAATTACACTGATATAAATCTGGTGATACAATTTATACATAATGCAAATCTTCTCATCCATACAACTAGAACACAAAACAAACCCCAAAATTTATAGTAGCTATGTCTGGTACTTTCTTCTAACCTGCTGTAGTCCCTTCCTTCAGTGCAAAGGAGGCATGAATGTTGCTAATTGCTGTAAAAGCACTGTCACAACTGAATGAAAGCTTTTCACACCCATTCTCTATGAAAATTTATAAAGAACTTGAAACAGCAGAGACTTCAGCCAAAAAAAAAACCTGTCATATTTAAATTAATTCTGTGCTGTTCACAACTTAAAGTGTGAGACAAAAACTACAGCTTTTAAACTGCTAGTAGTAAATTCACTGTATTCACTGAAAGCTGCAGAGGGACTTTTTACAAGGGCATGTAGTGATAAGACAAGGCGTAATGGCTTTACGCTGAAAAAGGGTAGATTTAGATTAGGTATTAGAAAGAAATTCTTTACTGTGAGGGTGGCAAGACACTGGAACAGGTTGCCCAGAGAAGCTGTGGATGCCCCATCCCTGGAAGTGTTTAAGGTCATGTTGGATGGTTGGAACTAGATGATCTTCAAGGTCCCTTCCAACGCAAACCATTTTATGATTCTAAGATTCAAGAATCTCTTTCTGAAGTAGCAGAAACTTTCATCTTTGTTGCATATATATGTGCCTTTTAGTGTTGTGGAAACTGAGGCTAAATAACCCTTGAAGTGTGTTTTCCTTGCAATACTCTTCAGAAGGTTGGGGAAAAGTGTGATTTTCCCAGCAAAGACCATACACCTAGAGGAAAGGCAGATGCCACTAATGCACTGACAGTGCATGTGACAGCACTCACCTATGGACTTCTGAAACTCTATTCAAGGGTAGGGGAAAGTTTAGGTAAAGGGCAAGTAATAATTCTCTCCACATCCAGCTCCTGATCTTCTATCTGCACCAGGGATAAATAATTTTGGCATTACAGATATATCCTACTCTTTTCTTATACGGATAAGAACCTCAGCTGAAAGGAGAGCATAGTCAGCTTCATCAGATAGACATATTCTTTGCTGGAGGAAGGACAGGTACCACCAGTTCCTTCTACAGTTGGCTATTTATTTCTCTGAAACATAAACATTGTTCTGATAACCTGGCTGCTTCCTGTTTAAGCAGAAACAGATCTGGCTGCTGAAAGTGTCACACAGATGCATCTTTCATTTCCTTTCAGCTGCTGTTTATGACTCACCATTAGCAATTTTAATTATAAAAGCTTCCAGTTACCTTTTTTCCCCTACCATTATTACTTATTACTAAGTACCTAACTCTAATTAGGAAGAGGTAATTACTGTTGTTGAAAGATGACAGTCCTCTGTCTTTCATTTAAACTATTAGAATCAATGATTCTGCCTCTAAAGAAGCCACCACCATAAAATATTGATCAAATAATTTTATACACAGCGGTCGGAAGCAGTATAATGCAGATATTTAAGACTAGCAATTAGCAGGAGGCTTTTCTGAACACAATGACATTTAAATCAGTAGTGGATGTCTGAAAGGATAAAGATACAGTTATCTATGGTATGAACTGTAGGGTGCTTACCACTTAATAAGGGTTAAAACTTTTCACTGCTTTGAATCTTGTCCTTGGATACCAATTCCAAAATAGTATTTGTTGCATGGTGCCTTAGGTGCTTTAACTACTGTAATACTGAGGAAGGGCCTTTCATTTCCAATTATGTTGCCCACCATTCACTTGTAACTTTTCACTTGCATGCTCCAAAGACACTGTGGCAGTGCCTTCACCCCAAGGAAAGCATCCCAAGTGCCTTTGCTTTCATGGAGCTGTGTTTGCCAGATTACTCAACATTGTGTTTGCGGATTGGCCTAACCCCATACTCTTCCCATTCCCCTTGCAGCTTCTAGTTTGCGACTTTAGAGACCCATAGATAACATAGTAAATAATAATTTACGTTCCCCAAAATATTAACTAACAATATGGATGTACAGACCTTAGCAGCCAGTCAGCATACAATACATATACCTGAAAAAGTGTGCTGCAATGCATGCTCATACCATCATAAGCAATAACAACTGATAGGGAATTTGAGGATGTCCTGATGAAAGCTATAAAACTCCCACAGGGCAGTGTCGGGAAACACCTTTGCACTGGTAAAGGTGCTCATTTTGGGACCCTACCACTTCTGCCAGCTTGCCACTGCTGACTTTTTCACCCTCTCTCTGTTTTTTCCTTTTCTTTTCCTTCCCATGCTCCCACCCCCCATGCCCCATCTCTCTCCAGTAACTTTGAAATCAGTGTATGGCATCAATTATGGACCCTGCAAATAAAGTTTTGTACATACAAGTCTGTATTTTTGTGCAACATATTGGTGGTCCTTTGAACATCAGAGCGTCCTCTGGAAGAGCTTTGCTATTTTCATTTTTTATGATAGGCTCTTGATTTCAGTGTCTAAGCAAGGTGTTACAGCAGTGCTTTTGAATGTCTCTTAGGTGGCATAAGCCTGAAGCTCAATACTTACATTGAGAACTTCTGGCCTCTGGATGATAGCACAAAATGTCTCTAAATTAACACTTTCATTTATATGAGGAGCATACTTCTGAAGTTGTTTTCCCCACAGCCCCTGTTACTGTGGATCAATACAGTTTCCAGAGCAGTCTCAAAGCTTATTCATTTTGGAAGGAACTGAAAGATGCTTTTTAAAGATGTATCTCATGCACACCACCATGGACTCAGTCCACAGACCCAAACTAGATTTACTCTAAAGCAAAGCACCCTGAAATAAACGTGACATGGATCTTAGAACCTCAGCAACAATTGCTGTACTCTAGAAATCCATTTCTAGAGAGCAAGCAGCATGTTTCTTGTTAATACATATATAGCCTTAAATAACTTAATAAAATGCAGTCAGATGTTTTAGCTCCCTCTCTGCTGTTGACTGTTGGTTGCAAAAATTTTTCCTTTTTCTCTAAAAAGGACTGGCATCTACTCTTGTGTTATGGATAAATTTAAATCCCATTTAAATTTCTATAATAAGGACCAACACATTCCAGTTTGTGTCTTCTCAGTTCATTCTCCATCAAAACTGACCTGAACTAATGAGCCTGGGGATTCTGGAAGACTAACTAAGCTATAAGAAAGCAAAACCTTGAATCTTTGTCCTCTGTTCTAAAAATATGCTATTCCAGCTGTTTAAAATACTGTACATTTTTCCCACACACATTTTCCTAGGAAAAAGATACTAACCTCAGTTGAATTCTTACTTCAAAAAAAGTTCATCTGCAGAACAACCCACTGCAACTTAGATGAGAGGACAACTTCAAACTCAAAAGACGAGAAAGAACTCTAGATAGTTAAGTTTTCTCAAGGTCATGAAGAAAAGTTTATGATGACTTAACTGCAGAAGGATATTTGCTTTGCCAATCTGGATAGAAAGCTTTGTCTTTCACAGTGAAGAATGTAACATATTTATTAGCCTAAAAATTCAGAGGAGTAGAAAGCAGATTTACAGCATCTTTTCCCTTGCAACAATACCTTAAAAAAAACAAACCAAAACAAAGAAACTTCTCCCTCAAATAAAATCCACTTAAAATAGGAGTCCTCCCTATATTTTACCCAAACTGAACCCTAGTCTAGTTGTCTAAGGTGGTTTTACTTGTGAGTTAGCAAGGTGCTTTGATAGATAGGTCTCAAGTGGAAAATACAAGTCAAGATGAACTATATACTTTGGAAATCAAAGGAAAAAAGCTATATAAAAGCCCCTTAAAAAAAAAAAAAGACTGTTTCAGCCTGTAAACATCTTTTGGCACCGAATCCTTAGTTATCCCACCAGACTTCAGCTACACCCTGCTCACTCCATCAAACAACCTTTTCTGTCCACCAGGTCGAGAAGCTTCTCTCTTCCTCCAGCAGAGCTCTTCTCTCAGCCACCCCACCTGCCTGCCCCAGCACAGAGGGGGCTAAGGGGGGATGACAGAAGCCCTCCTTGCCAGCAGCCTCTGCAAGGATTAGGATCTACTGAAGTTAGAGACGTGGGTACCTTTCACATAGCATTTTATGCTGTCCTATTTTCTCTGTTCTTTTTGGCAAACAAGAAGGTAGTTGAGATAAAAGTCTTTAAGAGATATTTACTGGTTTATGTCAGAGGCCAAAACAGCATTACTGGAGAGGAAGGTACTGCTTACTGGAATTATGATTGTTCCTGTTCTCAAGTTGCCATAAAATTTTGTCCCTTTCAGAGACAAAGGGATTCTTCTGCAGAGTACTTAAGTATCTCCTGTTTCTCAGCTGTTTGGGCAAACTTCTTTCATTCTGTAGCATATTTACACCTCATAGAAAATATGCTCCTGGCCTAAATATGAGTCACTCCTATTTTCCTCAGCCCCTGTAGCACTGTTCTCTGGTATACCCTGTCTGACTTGAAAGTTGCTAGAATTGTATTTATTTCTTTACAAAAGCTTCTACCATCTTCCATGCTTTTTTCTCCCTGCGGGGCTTGCTTTCTGTAGTAGTTTCATTGATGTACCACACTACCACATGCTTTAGGGCCTCTATGCATATTCGCTGTCAGATCAGTCTCCTGGATCCAGCAGAACAGGATTCCAGATACTCTTTCTGTACCCCTTTACTGACAAAATGTTCATCTATCCTTCATCTCCAAGATTTATTGTACAGGGTTTGTGTGGCAAAGCTTTGGTGGGGAATGCTACAGGGGTGTCTGCTGTGAGGAGCTGCCAGAAGCTCCCCCCATGCCCGATGGAGCCAACGCCAGCCGGCTCCAGGATGGACCCGCCGCTGGGCAAGGCCGAGTCCATCAGTGATGGTGGTAGCACCAAGGGGACAAAGTATTTAAGGAGGGGAAAGAAACGGTACACAACAGCAACTGCAGCCAGAGAGGAGTGAGCAGGTGTGCGAGCAGCAGCCCCGCAGACACCCGGTGGGTGCAGGCAGGGCCGGAGGGGCTCCAGGCGCCGGAGCAGAGGTTCCCCCCCAGCCCGCGGTGAAGGCCGCGGCAAGGCCGGCTGTGCCCTCAGCCCATGGAGCCCGCGGGGAGCAGGGACCCACCGGCCGCCCAGGGAGGGCCCCAGGCCGGGGCAGGGGGTGCCCAAGGAGGCTGCGCCCCCGGGGGGGGCCGGGCTGGGGCAGGGGCAGCGTGTGGGGACCCTCCCCCTGGGGGGAAGGGGCGGCAGGGGCAGCTGTGAGGGACTGACCCCAGCCCCATTCCCGGTCCCCTGTGCCGCTCGGGGGGAGCAGGGAGAGACATCGGGAGTGAGGCTGAGCCTGGGAAGGAAGGAGGGGTGGAGGGAAGGGCTTTTTCTGATTTGAATGGCAATAAATTAAACTAATTTCCCCAAGTCGGGTCGGTTTTGCCCCTGTCGGTACTGGCTGAGTGACCCCCCTGCCCTTATCTCGACCCACGGGCCTTTCGTTACATTTCCTCCCCCCTGCCCAGCTGAGGAGGGCACTGACACAGCTGCTCTGGTGGGCACCTGGCGCCCAGCCATGGTCAACCTGCCACACTTACTTATTTCCAGAAAGACCCATTACCATTCTCACTATCATTATTTCTGCTTTCAGTTTGTCTTGTACACAGATTATGTCAGCAGTACATAGATGGAGAGGCAGAATATCTCTAAAATAAACTGAGTCAGAGGGGAGGGTTTTGAGTATCCCCACAAGTAAAGAACCAGTCTCTAATGCTCTCCTGTAATTCCTTCTCTTTGAATGCAGGCTGTCACCACTGAAATCAGACTCCTATTCAACCCAGACATTTTTGTAATGACTTAGTTCTCCGATACATCCTTTACCAGGAGGTTCAGTTTGGCCTTTCATTTGTGATTTTTTTTACTCTCATCACATCTTTACACATTAAACCTACTTCCATAGTTTTCTTGTTTTCTTTTTCGCATAGTTACCTCATCCATACACCCGTACTCAGGCTTTAAAAGGGCCTTTTTTTCTTCAGCAGCCAACCCTTTGCTTTCCTAAAATGTTAACAGAAGTAACATGTTTGCCAAAGCAAACCTTTCTTGTAAAAGGTGGACCTTTTACTTGTCAAAGGCAGAATATAAATAAATCAATTTTTGCTTGGTATTTTTCTTTAAAAGCAAGTAGTAACGGCAACCATTTACTCCAGTCCTCTGTTATCTATTCCATGGAAGCTTTTAACTTGCATCCCAGTTAAACCTTTCAGTGTGACCATTTGTCTCAAAAGTCCTGGTCATGAGCTTGTCGTCTTTTCCACTGCAACTGTTTCCAGCATTTGGTTTCCTTAAAAAACCCAAAGAGAAAAAGCAAGTCCTCCTTCCGCTACTCAAGCCCCCTTCTGAGTATACATCCTTGTCCTGTTTAGCAGTTTGGGGTTTTAAGTTGTGCAGAGTTTTCTGCCATTTGTGATGTGCTGTCTCCTATATGTAGGAAGGGGTATAAGGTACAAAATTGTGTTTCTTATGCATAGCACATTACCAGTTTGGAGGAGCAGGGTGGGTATGTATCTAGGCTCGCCCTCTGTAAAATATACTGCAGTCACTTGCTTGACCCTTCACAGAAGCCCATAAGACTACCTCTAAAAGTACTAAGGGTGAGTCTGAGGGTATTTGGATTGGGGACGAAGCCCACAACTTTCATTATGTGATCATCTTCTGCATTCCACCAAGAATGGGGCCTTATGAAGTCAGAGACTGTTCAGCCCAGCTTTCCCCAGCTGCTGCTAAGTATTTTTCAACTGAAAATGCTGAATAGTTTAATTGGGCATGTCTGCCCTGCTTGTCATAAAAACATGACAACTGTCCCACAGATGTCTGACCCAGACTTTTGTATTTTGAAAGTTCTATTACTTCAGATTTCTTTTAGAAAAAACAGTAACTTCTCTGCCTTGTGCCAATGAGATGCAGGTGCAAGACCTCATATTTAATTACTTTTGCAGATGTTTTAGGAGATATACTCACAAATACCCTGATGCTCCAGAAAGACAGCTGAAGGAGATGTTCTGCGTGTGAGTGTTTCAACAAAAATGTCAGTGCTTTCCATCACACAAAAGAAATACAAATTTAGAGTGGGAGACACTGTTCATACAAAGTCAGCTGACCCATTTTGAGAAGGTTGCCATATTTCGTAGACCTAAATCAGATCCATTTGGCAGCAAGAAAGTATTAAAACTAAATTTCTCCTCTGCCAGCATTTAGGAAAAATTAAAATTACTTTATATTTCCCCTCATTACAGTTCTATATGGGGAAGCCTACAACTAACACACCTGTGCTACAGGCTAGCATTAATGATTACGAACAGTAATATAAATCATGTATTTAAAGAAGTTTTTTTTCTAAACACTTCTTACAGTAAGAAACAAGCATTCTCTAAAAATATGTATGTAAATGTATGTAAACTAGATTGTTGGGTGTTCCTGAACTCCTCTCATCTTTGCCTCTTGAATGAAACAGTAAGCAAGTGCATCAGACTACAACTTTCAGGAGAATCAAGGCCAACTTTAGAGAATTAAGGTGTTTCTGCATATTCAGATTTTTTTTCTAGTAGAAGAGATTTAGAAGAAAGAGAAAAATTAGATTTTAAGTCAATATGCCATTTTCTGTTAAATTTTCTGTTGAAACTACTTTCAGCCATCTCTATATACAACTTTGACACAAAAATGTAGTTAGAATACAGCATAACAGCTCCTAACCTGCTGTTATTGCTAATATTACTGCATTAGTTAGGATAAAAACCCATATTGGATTTGAACAGACTACTCTGTAAATAGCAGAGTCTGAATTGCAGATCAGCATCCCATAATAGTTTACATTTTACAGAAGACTGCTGCAAATGAAGAGACAGTGGTATAATGTAATCAAACACTCAGACAACCTAATTACTTAAATGTACATCACATTTTTAGGGTTAGTGACCAGAATGCAAATTGTCAGTTTTAACTGTTGGCTTTGACTGATTTGTCTCTCTTTGCTGTCATGGAAACCTACATTAAATTAAAGGCAAAGAAACAATGGAACAATTAATGTCCCATGCATCTTCTGTACAGCAGAAGTACTGGGCAGTTACTTGTTATGTTACATTATGGCAGCACCTTCAATTTGCTTTTCAAATGCATAGTTAAAAGATTGCTACTAAAAAAAATAAATATATTCCTATAAAAATATAAATATTTATAAAGAAAAATATGTCAGAAGTACAAGATGGATAGAAGGCCCCCGCCCCCAGATAACATATTTTGAGGGGTAAATTTAAAAGAGAAAAAGACCATTTTGAACTGCTCTTTCATCTAGTACCTGCAACCTGGCAGTTTCTGCATAAAAGCAGGAACAAAGCTGGGTTAGAAGCCTGCCAAATTGCCTTGAGAGGAGATGTCAGGGTGTGGGCACTGGTATAGGGAGGAAGCATCAAAACGGTAGTAAGAAAAAGTTAAAGAAATAGTTGAGAAGGAAGAATCTGTCCTCATTGAACACAACTTTGTCACCTGCCTTCTTTCATTCACCTGTGTACTGTGATATCTCTGTACTTTACTTCCAGACCTGAATTTTTCTCTAAAGACTCAGCGTTTAAAGAGGTAGGAACCACCACAGATCACTTTTCTAGACTTGTCCTTAGAAGAAGTCTCTGTAAGTGCAATGGTACGCATGCTGCTTTTATGCTTTTGCTGCAGTTCATGTTAAAAATTCAGTATTCACAGAGAAAGTAGAAGAGGGTAAAGGATAGCATGGGTGAAAGTCCTGTAAGATTAAATGGAACTTTTATTATTTAATCAAGTTCTCCAAATAAGAAAGAGATTAAGAGTAATACTTTTTTTTTCCCAGGTTAATCACTAGATAGTTACAGAATTTTGTCTTTACCGCTGATTCTAGGCTACGACAAAAAACACCATGTCTCAGGGAAGGAGATACTCGTTAGACACCATTATATAATTTCACTATAACTATACATCCTCCACTTCTGAGTTATGAGTGTATAAACCAAGGCATTTTCCCAAGGTTAATCACTTCACACATGACTGATTAAACAGGGGGAAAAAAAGTGTTTAAGTAGGGAGAAAATCGATTTCTGCTGATGTACCACCAAACTGTCTGACTGTGCAAGTGACAGGAGCCCGGTGCCAGCTGCCCCATGCTGTCAGCCTGGCTGGGAGCCTCAGCCGTGACTCCTGCCCTTTTCTGTGCACAGAGCTGGAAAACCCTTTGCACAGTGCTGCTCCCCAACCCAACTGCGTGTGACAGCTCCATTACTCTGAAGCTACTGACAGCACCCTTTTTTTCTTGTGTCCTATAGCTTATAAACAACTCATGCCTGCAAGGGACGCAGAAGGTGTTCAGCCAAGGTTTCCTGCTTGAACAGAGGCTGGACAACATTTTGGAGGTCCCATTTTTCTGTTGTCACTGGGAAAGAGCGGAGACAACTTAGGAGAGTGCAAGAGCCTTTCTGACATGCTAAGTTTTCAGATGCCTCCTGAATAAGTGATAAAAGCAAACAAAAAAAGACTTTCTGGAGTGTTCATTAGAACAGTTACAGAATTCTGAATATAGGATGCCATTAAAGCAGGCTATACTTGTCAAAGGTTGTGATAACACTAATTAAAGATATGATTTCATCTGAATTGGAGTATCAATCATTGCCACTAGTTATGCAGTTAATGTGCATGTGGCATCAATTGTACCAAATAGACAGCAAATGAAGGAACCACAGGCAATTCAATATTTATTGATGGGGCATCCTGAAGCTGGCGTATCAAAACACTATTAAAAAGGTCATAAGATAGTCTTGAATTATTTACAGAAAGGAAGAAACAAAGGGGGCGGGGGGAGAGAGAGACATTAAAAAATACTTAGTTTATCCATCCACACTTCAGGAAATAGAATAAATCATTTTAAAGAATTCACCAGACATCAACAGCCTTCATACAACAAAATGGACTGCCAGTCAGATGACTCTGGAGACAAGTAGGACAGAGAGAAACAGGAGAGGAAATCCAGGAGACTGCATTTGAGCAAGCATTTCTCTGTATGTCACAAGTGAGTGATAGACCTTGCTGCGCAGAAAAAGGCCTAACAGGATGGATTAGGAACAGAAACAGATGCAGTATGAAGCTGTTTAGGGGCTCAAAGGAAAATTAAAGACAAGCTCACTGGCAGAGCAGTGCCAACAGAAAAGTTCAATTTCTTTTTTAGCATTGAACTGGGTCAAAGAGTCATAAAAGTAGTGATTTTTCCCCCATTACTCTGATTCCTGTTGTGCTGTTCAGCTGCCCCAGGCTGCAGAGGTGGCTGTCGGTCACAGGGTTTCTCTCACAAAATGCTCATCTTGGAGCTTTTTACTTGGGATATGGAGGAAAATCTGTTCATTTCTTGATAGCACACGTGTGAAGTGGCCACCACAGAGCTAGTCCCAAGGACATGCTGCTCTATGTGATTCTAGATGTTCTAATGTCATCTTTCTATATCTTTATAACCTAACGACTTGTGCCATTTTTTCAGTACAGCTAAACTTCTTGTTTCCACTTGGAAAAATGCTAGAAAATCCTATGCTTCATTGGTATAATTCTGTAATTTATTGATCCCAAATATGGATCAGAATCAGACTTCTGCCCTTATTATTTTGTAGGAGCCTTGTTAACCATCATATGTCACCAGGCTTTTAGAATAGTGATAGTACAACTGTAGGTAGCTTGGCTAAGCCCATACTTTGCTAGACACTACTTAAACGCAGACAGCTAGACCATGGCTAAAGACAAATGGAAGATGTTGCTATACCAGACTTCCCAGATCTATAAAAATATGCAGGTATTCATATATGAACCCTGGATCATCCAGTAAAGCTCATTCAAGAAGTGAAAATTACCTGTAATTTATGTAGAGCTGGTTGTACTGACTGGAAAGAAGCAATCCTTACCCTTCCCTAAGGAATGAAGTACTGGACTGTCGAAAGTACAGATGTCACCATTTACTAAGTGACAAACAATAATAATGGTAAGGATAATACCTGAGACCACCATAACATATTTGACGTCTCTCTGATGTTAGTATCTTAATTTGTAAATTATATCTCAATATTTTTCTAGTGCCTTATGAAGCTTAACTCTCGTTTTAAATGCATATAGCTTAGAATATGCCATTCCATTTTTACCCTATCATTTGATTATTTATCATTTACCAAATTATTTTCTCTATGAAGGAACATTTTGGGTTTTATTATTATTCTCAAGTAAAGGATATTTTTCTCAAGGGAGTATTTCAAGTGTTCTAGGTCAAGAGGAACAAAATATTTTGGCTGTTTTTAAAAAATGGCTGCAGAGTTTTCAGCTTCCACAGAAAGAGCAGCATACACAGAGGTCTATAGCTTGTCTCTACTCTTCTTTGGAGACATCTCAGAAACAAAAACTCATTTCCTTTTCTGCTTACTTTATTTTCTTGTATCAGTAAAGGAAGTTCAGACCTCGAAGAATCTGTTTTATTCACCAATATTGGTTACATTTTCTGGTTACATTAGATTTTGTACACACCGAAGGTAAAAAAATGTCTTCTCCTTTCATCCTACAGTTCACATCCCTCACCAGGCTCATTATCATTTCTGTTTGCATCCTTATTTTTCCCTCATCCTTCTCCCAGCCGTTCTGTTGGTGAGCCTATGAAAGTTATGGTCAAAAAGAAGAGTTACTTCTGTTAGCTTTATTTTGCTTATTTGTTTGCCAACAAGCCTCAATCAGACCACCTTGGCTTTTTGCACTCTGCACCTTAGATAAATTCTAGTTTAGGAAGCTAGAGAAAATTTTACAGGCAGAAGTCATCTTCCTCATGGCCACAACTGTTTTGCAGAGGAATTTAAATAGTCATCTTCATAGTGCATGACCTTTCCTTGGTCAGGATGCAGTTTGTAATAAGTACAACATCAGTAGAAAAGCAACGTTAAATTCTCCTTTATGTGGTGTGTACTCATGAAACACGAGAGTTAGTCTTTCCTAATTAGAACTTTACACTGCAAAACTGTCATTAATTTAGAAACAGGATACCATTAATAATTTTCTGAAATGTTAGTATCAGCTTCTCACTGCACTTTCATTGTATAATAAATATAATTTTAATTAAAAAAAATGGAAGAGCACGCTTATGCTGTAAAAATCTGTTGCTGACTTTTGAAATAACAACAGCCTTGATAAATTTTAATGAACCAAAGCAAAGGTTCCCCTAAGCAGGCAATGATAAAACAATAATGCATTACAGAACTTCCTGCTTTGCTTCAATCCCACTATTTGCCATTTTAAATCTACTCTATTTGATATAATTCTTACAATATAAAATTTAAGTTGCCTTACACTCAGGCTATCTATTTTTATTTATTTATTTACACCTTTTCTACCTACATATACAGACTTTCGGCTTCTGTTCTGTCCTTTAGGACATTTGGTAAAAAAAGTCCTCAACTTTTAATATTTGACAAAATGAAAAATAGACTTGGCATTCTAGCAGAAGTAAAAGGGAAAGATCTGACTCAGAGAGCTAACATATTACCTGAAGCACATAGATATTCCTTCAGTTAACAGTATTTTGATATTTCTTGCTAGTACCATAGTGGGGTTTGTTTTGTTTTTAGTATCAGGGACCTGACTTTTACTTCAACATCTTATAAATAAAAAGGAAGTCATCTATGTGTTTTATCTGATTTGTACTAAAAGTATCATCACTAAAACTTCATATATATTCCAAAAAAAACCCTATGAATAATTTCCAAGGCCTATTACATCACCAATAATTTCCAAGAATAACATTTTTGGACTAGGTGTAGATTTGTAGGACCTGTTCGGTATCAAAGATTTGCAGTGAAAGTGTTAAGCGCTTATTTTCATTCTGTAATGATCACCTACTTTGCATTCACACTCTGGATGTCTATGAACAATTTTGCAGGTGCATCCAAGACAATTTTACATCCCGATGGTTGACTCACAGTTGTTGGGCTTTGTTAATGCAGGGCTGAGCTGCATGTTGCATGGTCTACTTTTAGCACAGGCTAATTGCAGTCCCAGTCTCCATAGTATAGGTAAGAATCAATCCTGCCTGCATGAAGACAGTAGATTTGCATGAGGAACTCATTACTCTGTCACTGATTATAAGAACCACTTTACCTACAGGACCTTGGTTATCAGTCTAATTACACACTCTAGCTATCATGTTTGGCATTCATAACCTTTAAAGCAGAGAATGAAAAAAAATAAATAAATTGAGGAGTCTGAAGCCATGTCTAAGGGCTTTTCTTCTTTCTTTCCCATCTCATTAGGCTGAGAGCACTGAAACCCTGCTCCCCTGCAGCTCTCCTGAAAATATCCCTGCCACAGTGCTGGAGCTCTGCTTCTGCCCGAAAAGGAACAGTACTCATCCTTGTCACAGATGTGCTGAGGATTACTGTGACTATCTACTCCACAGACCTGAGACATGGCCAAGGCTAACCTCAAACTCATGAGGGTCTGCTTTGAATAGCAGATTCCCTTCACATTCCCTTGTGAAGGCAGAACAAGGCAATAATTCACAATTGATAAGAGGAACTTGCCTGAAACTGAACGTTCTTAAACCAAAAGGGAGTATTTTTCACAGCAGTTTTATATTTATCAGTGTTTGTAATAAAGCCTCTTGCAGTGAAAGCTTTGTGTGAGAAAAAGTTTAATACGGGTCAGCAAATAAAGTCTCTGTCTCAGTAAGAATGAAGCAGAAGACAAGCTACCAAGATAGGTCCCAGGTTGCAACGAGACACGCATGAGATGAAATATCTATTGCAGCAGTTTTTAATGCAAAAAAGATCAAAACTTAAACTATGCCAAAGGCCAGATCCTGCTCTTATGAGGAGCATATTAAAACTAAATCGAAAGATATATATTTCAAGCTGACAGCAATTTCTCACAGGAAACAATTAGTCACCAGAACAAAATTCAATACAGGCAGACTTGAGACAGTGTTCCAATACTGCAAATTACTATCTTAGGGTACTAAAATCAGCACAAAAATAAGTAACTGTTGGATCACGCATTCATCAGTCAGTGAAGATGTTACAGCTAACATTCATTTAGCACAAGCATTCAGAGGTTACCAACTGTCAGTGTTAAGTCCAATGTAATTTCCACAGCCAGAAATAATATCCTGAACATTTACAACTCAAGACAAATCTTTCCTATATTCTCTTCTTCCAATTATCCTACCCTTCCTGCTGCCTTATCACCTTTTCCTGTCCTTTTTCCTCCATCATTGTCTCTTCTAAGGCTCTGGAGAACATTTTTCAATCTTAGATATAAAAATCCTATATCTTTATCTATTCCAGATTTACATTAATGAAGCGATGAACTGATCTAGCTATTTGAGGAAAGTACTCACCCTTTGCTCCCTCTATAGCAAAAGGAGTTCACCCATCTAAGCTCTGTGCAAGACACTAAATATACCTTTCTCCCTTGATTTACAATCTCTTCTTGCCTAGAAAGGAATCTTGTAGCCTATTGAATATCTAGAATGGCCCAGGACTACATGGCCTGGGGTTTGTGACCTCAGCTAAATTCATAGAAGTAAGAAACATGTGTGGTATCAATAAACATGTCAGTAGCCGTTCTCCAGCACCAGGACCAAATGGCACAGAAAAGTCTGTGCCTGAACTATTAAACTGTCAGCTTCAAAACCAGGGTGGTGGCATGCAAGCTGCCTACTGGGAGCAATCTGGCTGCACCTGGGGCTTCTGTGGGATGGTGCTCATGCCCCAGCCTACAGCTAGGCTAGGGGCGGGTCTGAAACTATTTAGCAGTATGGAAGATTGGGTTCAAGAGTCCAGGAAGAACACCCATTTTAAAATTACTAGCATAGACATATCCAAAGTGGGCAACATCATAGTCTTTCTTCCATAAACCAAGCTTAGAGCAGCTGGGTATGACCAAAGAGAGCTAAGTGCATTGAGCACTTTCGTTACTCTCCAGGAAAACCAAATGTTTGTCAGGATCTGTTGTTTCATGACCTCTGGGGATCCACCACATGCTATTAAGATACACATCATCACAGCTTGACTTTTCAGCAGAACCCCTTACTGCTGAAGAGGCAGTCAGGCTGGTTGCACACAGCTGACCTGTCACCTAACAGGAAACACCACAAACTCCCTGCTTCCTTCACAGACTTGTAGAATCATTTAGGTTGGAAAAGACCCTTAAGGTAATCCAAAAATATCATGTAATTTTTTTCTGTGAAATCATGGGCTTTACTCACAGACTTTGGTATGGAGTCTCATGAAGCTCAGAAAGCTGGTCATATCAGGTATCAGAATAGACATTTCCCATCCCCTACAACATAATTTCACCCCAGATTAGATCTGCTACATCAAGGCAAGTTACACAGACACACCACAGCCACTAAGCAAACTCACCTAAGACTGACCTAAACCACCTCCTCTTGGTGTTTGGGGTCTCTGAGAGGTAACTGGTGCTCCAGGTACAGAAAGTAACTTGGTAATCTTCAGCTCCACTCAGCAATAAAACACAGGCAGATCTTCTTGCTTTCTCTAATTTTGTAGGTGTATGCACATATCTGATGCCAGTCTGAGGGGCAGAGCTGTGCTATGGAACAGTCTAAGGTGACATTTCTCCCAGCCTATTCTAGAAAGGGCACCTTCACAGGGAAGTGACCATTTCCAGTTATGTGTGTGTACATGTGTGTACTTTAAACAACACACCCAGCACTTGAGACTGAACAAATAATTTCTTCTCTCCAGAATTCTTTTTTCTTTCTTACCTCCTCTTTCTTTTGAAGATAGACTGCGGTATTAGGTGAATTCAGAAACACATGAATATTTTTGCTACAATATGTGTTCCACACTTGTTCCAGTTTTCACTGGATTTGAAACTTAGTCTTACTCTAGCTGGTACCAGTAATGTAATTTTGTAGATCTGTCTAAAGAAATACATACAGCTTCCATAGACTGATGAGTAGAAAGAAAAAATACATCAAAATATAGCTGCATTCTCAGAGTGGATCTAACACTTCTCTATGGGTTGTTAAATACATAAAACATACTGCTTTGTCTACACTAGGAAAATTACCTATAAGCTGACAAAATGTAAATCACCTTTTCCCGTCTGCTGCCTTTGAAATTGTTCCAACAATTTAAAAAAGATATAACAGCTTTAACCAAGACTATTAAGAATAAGATTACTTCAATGTTCTAAAAGTTTTGAGGAATGGTCCAAATTCTTTTTCAGATTTCTCTGTTCCACATCAGCAGAGAAGCCATTCTGATACATGATTTTTTTGCAAAAAAAAAAAAAATCTGTCCTTTGTGGTAAACTGTATTTTTTTCAAAGCAGCCAGTGAATCTATTCATGTTTGAAGACAAATCATGTAATGACAAGTCTAGCCACATTGGTACATAGGGGGTAACCTGACTCTTTACTCAGTCCTAATACATGTTGTGAGAAAGATATTTAAAATATGGATCCTTTCAGGAACACTACTCATCTTGCCCAGGGGACACCCAGATATTTGGGGGAAGATAAACATGGATAAAATGCTGGATCTTAGAGGGGCACATTGTAGTCTCAAGGCAGGACTTAATTAGCAGCTGACATTTCTACAGCTCATTCATCTATGCTTGAAATCCACATGACATACAAAAGGTCTGATAAAAAACAGGACTGCTTTTCATTTAAGAAAGGATCTCTATTATCAGAAATGCCTCTAACAGTGATAAAACTGGCTACAAGGCTCACGTATCTTTAAGCATTTATTCAATTTCTAAAATGAAGGTTATAAATCAACCCCAAGTCCTTCCCGAAAAACGCTATCCTCTAAGCTATTATGAGCATTTACAGAAGAATGATTCTTTTCTGTGTCAGATGTTATGAAAGACAGTTCATACTTCAAACAATATGATTTATAAGTTGAGACTGTGAAGTTCAATTTAATAAAGCTCAGAGAAGATGCACGAACCTCAAAAACCTCTTTAATATAGATCTTTTGGAGTTGAAACGTTACCTTTGTTTTATATTAGCTGTTCTATACTCTTGTGGATGGTGGGGCTACTGGTGGATGCCAGCAGAATTACCCTCTACAGAAGGTTTACCTTCTTTCCTCTTCTCTTTCTCTCCATGAGAATTTAACTGATGACAGATTGTTTACATGTATCTCATTACTTCTTTGTGCAGTTACCATGCATAACTAAAGGGCTTTCCAGTCGTCATGTTTGTTTCCAGAGTTGCCAACTTTTCTTTTTGATGATGTAATTCCTCAAAGAAAGATTAATGTGCTTGTTTAGTATTCAGTTTGGTTCAAGGAACCGTTGGGAGAATTACCACTATATTAATTTCATTTTGAAGGTCTGGATGATTAACTTTTGAAATCAGCTGTTCTGGACAGGGACAGTCCCACAAACTCTGCTCTGTCATGAGCAGAATTTCCTCCAAATATACTTTTCAATACAGATTTTGGATTTGATGTTTTGAATTAAAAGAAGTAAGATTTCATTTCAATTCATCCAAAAGAAAAAAACCATTTTTGATGACACTGAAGTTCTTACAGAAAATACTTTGAAAAAAAAATGCCAGTATTTTGGTAATAAGATTCCCTAATTTTTTCATTATGAATATCCCTTCCAGATAAAAGAACAGTAGATTAGATCTAGGCTACCTGCCTAATCTTAAATCTTGCTTCGCATAATTGGGGATTAGGGGAGGGAGGAATCAAGGGGAAGGGACAGTGCAACCAAAATAAGTAATTTCCCTTTCAAATCAAGAAAGAAATGATGATTTTTCTGAAGACTTTTGAAGTGTCATCCAGACTGGTCCAGCCAGCTAATTACTTTTCACTGAGATTAAAAGGGGCAAATAGAATATTTATATCAACAAATCTCTTGGCACCATCACCATGCTTTCTGTAGGGAGACAAGTAATCAGCTAGTCTGGACAGCAGGAGACATGAGCTCTGGGCTTCCTTTAGCATGGGTGGTGAGATCCCCATTTCCTCACAGACTACACAACACTTCAACCACAAGCTGACAAAGTGTTTTGTGCAAACACACTTTACTATGGTTCCTCATACAAAGCCTGTTTTCAGTTTTTATCCAGTGACAATCTAATGTAAAAGGCATAATTAAATCATTTTGGAAAAGCTGTTCACCACTACTCATCTTAGTCTGTGTCCTGCCTATAACTAAATTACTGACTTTCGCTAGGAGGATTAGTGTTTAGTTAAGTGAACAGTGTCAGTGCCTGTCTGCTAATGTGGGAGCTGCAGCAGAGCTCTCAGCAGATTGATACTTACCTTCTCAGAATAATTACTTCTGAATATCCTTGAGAAATCAAAGTTGGATACCCCAGCTAAGTAGGAAGATACCAATTAAAATTAGTAGGCTGATGGGATTTCTGAGTTTGTCACCACAATCTTACCTTAAGCAGGGTTTTTGAAAACTGATGTACACCCTTAGAGAGTCTGTTAGCCCCTAGAAAGACAGACTAGTCCAAAACAGCCTGATCAAGAGGAACTCAACATTTACACAAGCTGCAGCTGTGTTATTGCCCATACACCATGTCGTAACTATTCCTTGCTAATATTCCAGTTTGTGAAACAAGATAGACTTAGTAGATCCTGTTACAGCCCATTTGTACATTTACAATGCAATTAATAAAATAACAGGGAAAAAAATCTTAACTCTGAATAATGAAACACAAACCTAGCTACAATTACTATTGAAGAAATGCAGTTTCAACTGTTTCCTTCTATCCATTAGTATACTGAGAATTGACTCATAAGAGGAAATCTCATGGATTCCTGCTAATCATCTACTGTAAGTTACAGATACAATGTAAATGTATTCAATGTAAAATATTATTGCATCTAAACTGCAAGTAAAAATAATCAAACAAGCTGCTAATTCGCAAACAATCAATGAAAATGCTGTTATTTGAAGAGATTTTTGCTGAGAACACAAAATATGTTTAAGGAATATTTCATTTGTACTTGCAGTGTTCCTTTTTCATGGTAATAAATAAATAAAATATAAATAATATGTTTAAGAGCTTCATGTGTCTTGGTGTTAATAGAATAGATGTGACCATTATTCATCAGTCATTTGTGATATTTGTGTTGTGCTCTTGTAGTTCAATAACAGCAGTCATTATTTGACGACAATGTGTAGAACATCTTGAAATTCAGGCAAAAGTTGAGAAAGAGCATTCAGAGGTCTGGAACACACTACTGCAGCGTAGACTCTCCAGAAATACATCAGAAATTATTTTAAATTAATTTAGGATTGTGCAAGGCTAATTAGAGAAAAATATTATGGGGCTGGTACAAAGAATGAGTGATTTAGGGTAGTAGAGACTAAGTCTGGGGAGGCTTGGGTTCAAAACTTTGCATTGCTGTGCTAGCCCAGGGTGGAATATAGGTTCTGCAGTAGTTCAGTAGCTCACTGTGGAGTCAGGGCTTTGAATCAGTAGACACTTGAATGCGTAATGTTTCAGATGAGCAAATCAGGTGAAAATACTGTGTCAATGAAATGATCTTTTGAAAATTTTCTACAGTTCTAATTGCATATGTCCAACTCCCTGAATCTCAGTAGAGTCTCACATATCCAGGGTTTGACTACACTGTTGCCCCCCTTTGACAGGAAGGATGGAGGTCCCTAGAGTAGGATCTCCTGCTCTCATTTACCCACTCTGGTTATGGTAGTAGCTGAGACATGCTGGGGAACATTTCCAACCACTTAGGCCAGCTGTCGGGGGCAGTTTGTGCCTCTGCTAGAAAGTCTTTGCTGCTGAAGGGCACTGGCCACACCACACTGATCTGCGGGACACTGAGTCTGGAACTATCCAAGAGCTGTTTGGGAAGGGGCGGCTCACATAGGACAGCCGCATGCCAAGGGCCAGTCCAGCTGCATCAGGCAACACCTGGGAATGTTCCTGGATGCTGTTTCACCTACTAGCTTAGCTGTACCTACACACATTCATGTTTTGGCCTTAAGAAGAACCAAAGTATGTCTGCGTGGGGATTTCAGGCTGTGAAACACCGAGATGCTAAGGCAGCAGGGGCTGGGTGGTTGCACAAACAAACTGAAAACCTTCACAGGACTATTCCTGAACGTGGGCACTGATTTTAGATCTGACTGTAAGTCTTCAGACTATTCCATGTTCTTCTGTCTCATACCATAGACCTGAAAATTAACCTTGGTGACAGGGAGACAGGACTGTTGGCTGCTGAGCTGTGTCACAAGCTTTAATGCAAGTGCTAAATTTCAGGCCCCATCCATGCGTGGTGATGTGTCGTTTATTATGTGATTTGATGGGTCAGCAGGCTGCCTCAGTGGCTTCCCTTCAGTGAAAATTCTACTTAATAAGCTAATAAGCATCCTAGATAGACCGGTCAACTATTAGCATTGCTAGAGAACACACTTATTGCACTGGAGCATCTTGAATAGGTTCCTTTTTGCCTGAAATGTTTTGTTAATTCTAGAGTACTAAATTTCTCTTTCATTTTCTACATTTCTCATATACACATATAGTATAACACTTGAGTGTTGAGATCTCGTGACAGTATCTCAGAAGCACAAAAAGAACGAATTATTTAAAAAAAAAAAATCATCATCACACCCAACAGATTTTAAGGTATTGCTTATTTTGGATTTAATCTTTCGCATAAAAAAAGAAAACAAGAAAGAATTTTGATTAGCTGATTATAATTCAGTAATTGGAATCTAGCATACTTTTTGTTTCACAATAAATATTTGATCTTTAGTCCTTCAATACTGTTATGTTTACTGAAGTATCTTGTAGAACATGTTAACTTATGACTGTTTCTTCACAGTGCCTAGTTACACAGCGGAAACTTTCCCATCTCTTGATAAAGAGGAAAAGTTTGTGCGAGATTAAAAGATATTAATCAAATGCATGAAAGAAAAATCCACAGGCTGTTAAGCACAGAGATACCACATCTTTGGTGAAGAAATCCCCAGAGTACAGGTTGCTGGAACCTTGGAAATTAT
Source organism: Falco cherrug (assembly GCF_023634085.1). Classification (NCBI taxonomy): domain Eukaryota; kingdom Metazoa; phylum Chordata; class Aves; order Falconiformes; family Falconidae; genus Falco; species Falco cherrug. The sequence continues at coordinate 52,264,251 of NC_073697.1, forward strand.
ACTGGGAAGATTTTATATTACAGTCACAATGTTTATTTTTCTTTAAACCTCCAACAGAATATTAGGTTAGCTCAAATATGATCATTCATGTCAAGTGGAGAGCACTTCAGAGAGATATACAGAGATAGCTAGATAGATTACATATATATGATTAGGTCCTTTTTGAATGAATTTTGGGATCAAATGCTTTGCTCGTTAAAGTGAATGTAATTATACTAAAGCTGTGTTGACTCAAGCCAGAAAATAATTTGGCTTACAATTCATGAAAGATGCCAAGTTCGCCTGTACAGGTCAAGAGTGAGCTAAAGGACAGGCAAAAGGCTGTAGCCTAGGTACGGACCTTTACTAAGACAGCTAAAACTCACAAAACAGGTCTGTGTGCACTGTCACCATATGCAGGTAATGAAGCTATTCATGAAATGAGCAATTTTCATACCGTAATGGTTTATGTCCCCTTTTTCTTAAATTATATAGGCCATTTTTAGATAAGGGAGGAAAAGGCTCCATCACATTACTACTATCACTACATAAAAGCCAGCAAATATTTTAAATTGGTGGTGTAGTTGAAGCTAGTCATTACTTGACCAACATTTTCTCACACTCACGAGGCATGACCAAGGCATTCAGTGGCTAGCACGGGGAAGATAAGAGAAACTCCAAGTGACAAAAGATCCTTTTCTATTGTCCCATGACAGCCATTTATAAAAGTAATTGATTTTTTTTTTTATTTTTCCAAATCAACTAAAAAAAAATTTAATTGAATGGTTGGATTTGATATTCCACAGCTTTATAACAGGTGTTTAGTCCAAGTATTGTCAAAAAGAAAAGATGAAGCTGGACAGACCAATGCATTTCCACACACTGCTATAACAATCTAGAGAGAAATCAAACCAGAAATGTAAAGCTGAATGTGGTGTTTAAATATTCTAATGCAAAAGGGCACCTTTAAAATATTCTTGAAAAATAAAGCCTGCTGCAAAACCTAAATACCTTAAAAGAGGTCATGAAAATTTTTTCACACTTTGCAGCTTTCCAGCCTTCCACAGCCTGAATTGATTCAGCAATAGGAGAAAACAAAAGATCCTTGATAGAATGTTAAAGATTCGCTTACCATAGATTGACTAGGAAGGGATGCTCCAGGCCTTGCATTATCTGAAGCTCCCGGAAAACATTTCGAACTTCATCTCTCTCAATGCACTTCTGTTTATTCATATATTTCATGGCATACATTTTCTTGGTGTCTCTCTTCTGTACAATGCACACCTAATTGACAGTAAAATAAAGAAAAAGTTTGACACCTACAGAAATGAAACTCAACAGTGATTCTGAAAAAAAGGAACCTTTTATGATATTTCGATAACACAAATCTGGATCCTACAACCTAGTAACACCCTCAGAAAGTCCACATCACAGCTATGTAGGATTCTTTGTAATAGACCATAATTAATAAAGAACACCCCACACCTACATAAGAGGAAGTAAAGACCCAGAAAAGTGACATAACTTTCAGAAGTTACACAGTAAATCTGGGAGGAATACACTCCAATCATTGAATTACAGACTATTTCATTAGTCACAGAAATCACTGCTTCCTGCCTAGGAAAACGCAAAATCATTGTCCTCATTCCTGCAAGTCAATACACGTCTTGATTACTGCATCATAAACAAAGCCTATGTTCACAAGGCTCAATATTTCATCTAAATATCAGAATTCTGTTCCATTAATTATTGTAGAAAAGAAGAATAATTTTCATACAGAGATTCATCATAATATTTTTGAAGTCACAAGAGACCATTACAATGATTTAGTCTCTGGCAGTAAATTTCGTTGCTTTAACTTTGTTTTCTTTTTTTGACAAAAATCCAATAACACTGTAAATGCAAGAAGAAAATCTTAGTCAAGAGAACTCCCATGTAAGGCCTGAATTGTTTTTCATCATGGTAGTTTACCTCGTGAATGAAACTGGAGAGTGTCACCAGCACCACATCCAAGAACCATCATTTTAAATGTGATTTCTAGCAACACAGAAATATAAGGTTGTTCCGTGTCTTATCCCCAAAGCTGGTGTAAATGTTATCTTCATAACAGCCCCACATACACATATAGATCAAAACTATATCCTTAACAATCTTTTACTCTGAAGGGGTTTTCCTGTTAACCGATCAGGACTTTTTGAAGTGATACTCCTAGTGTAACTTCACAGCCAAGAGAATATTAATTTAAAATATTATTTTGGTGCAATATTTAATAATACTGATACAGACATAGGTGCCAGTCAGAACTTTCCCTTATCAGGATGTACGCAGACTTGTACTGGAAGTCTCTGGTTTAGATATCACAGCTCTGTAGTGTCTAAATTCAAGGATATTCTGGATTTGCTTGGTGTGGACAATATTATTCTGCGTACATACACATATACATACACACACACACCCATATTATACACATATAAAGTTAGAGTATACACCCATAATATACACACATAAAATTACTTGCTCAGAGATCAGATTACAACATGGTGTCAACCAAAAATTAATCCTTTGGTTTTGAGTCGTATTTTAAGAAACTTGTGTGCTCAACATTCAGAAATGGTCTGGAGAAACTAAGACAACTTCCCACAGCTGAAACCTCTGATTTTAACAAGGTGTCATCTGGATTCTGGACTTGGTGATGAACCACCAGTGCCAGGGTGAGGACCCTAGAGAGACCTACCGTGTGGTCACTGATGTCTTATATGCAGACGAAAGGCTCCAGGAGTGTACCATCAGCATATTTTACTTCCCCAAACTTTTTCCAATTCCTCCAAGAGGAACTGGACCAGTGAAACCAAATTACATTTATTTTCATGCAACTCTATTTCCATGAAATATGTCCTTGAGCTCAAATCTACTTCAAAGAGAGGAGTTAATAGAGTACGTTTAACCTATAATGATAATGTGTAATTAAGCAGAGTTTCTAATTACCTTTCCTAACATTGGGAGATGTTCTGCTAATTAAGTAAAACATGGATGGTGATGTTTTGTCTTGAGCCCATCAATGTTGCACAATGGCACGTACCCATATTTTGTTTAATTTTCCTCTGTGGGCTGTTATGGAAAGTCTGAATTTTGGCGATGCCCTTCAGATAACTAATATGGAAAGACCCCTAAGAACACTTCTATGGAAAGAACACAGGCTGTGGAACAATGGGGAACTGAGGTTGGATTTTTGGGGGAAGAAGAGGCAGCAGGTGAGGTTGAACTGAAATAGAGGGATAGAAATTAATTGTTCAAGGTTCCACAGATTCTTCAAAAGTATAAGCAAAATTTGCAGGGGGAATTCCTGACATCCTGTCTGAGATTTCAAGTTTAGTGAATCATATTATAAAGTACAATATTTGTGGATTTGGGATCAGAACCTAAGTCCAGAAGTTCATTCACTTCCATGAATTTGCAGAATGATTTTCATATGAAACTTGGCCAAGGCTGAGATGTTTGCAAAGTCTCCCTATTGACCTGATGACTAGTGAGACTGCTGAGACAATGATGTTTTACTCAGCTGAGAGTTACAGGTTTGACCAATGCAGCAAACTAGGACCATATATAGCACCTAAATATGCAATGTAAACAGGTTTTGAAACACTGCTGTGACTCCAGAAGGCAGTTCTCTTACCTGCCAGTAAAGACAAGGGTATCCAACACAGCTGAAACAAACCTTCTGTTAGCAGAAGCTTGCCTAGCATACAGCTTTAAAGCAGAATGATAGTAAACATTTTCTAGCAACATGCGTACCAATGCACATCTTTTAACATGGTTTTAAAATCAATAGGATTTTAATTAATATACTAAAGCTACTTCCTAGTAAAAATCAGGAAATACAAGGTGCAGCCACATTGATGTCATTGTGAAAAAGCCTGACGTTGTTATGACAGCACTGAACCATAGCAGAGAGCCTCCCTGGCATTTCTACCTGCTGGCTGTTAGCTCTTCTTCTGAGCAGGATGCCAACGAGCTGAAGCTTTTCCTCTGCTGCAGGAAAGGAAGGAAAAGCCCTCGAGCTCACCTCACATGTACAGTCTTAATGGGAAATGTTTAAATTTGGGGGGGGAGGGGGGGAGGGAGGGATATTTATGATTTGAATTCGTTCAAAAGGAGTCATTTCAAAATAGAGACAAACAGGTACTGTGGCACCTTAACAAACAAATCCTCATTATTGTGGAAGTCTGTGCAGAACTGCCTTTATTTACACACGTCAGTACGGAAGCCTGCCATGCTCACGCTACTAAAACATTCTCTTTCAATCTTTCTGTAAATATCATTTACCAAAGCCCAGACAGTGCCCTGCTCAAAATGATATCACTGCTTCAGCAGTCTCTATAGGTGATGCTTTAAACCACATATCAGGGTCGTGAACTCAACAACTATCCAGCTTCATAGTCAGCAGAGAGGGACAGGCACATCCATCTCCACCTAAGGTATGGGTCTAAATAGGTCCAGGGGAACACTTCTAGAAGGATGGCTTCTCTTCTAAAGTCCCCTTAAAGAAACTGTAGATGCCTACATCCTAGCTAGTCATCTGTGTTGTATGTATTTAAACATAGGCAATATGGATCCTCATTAATATTCTTTGGAGTTATATGGTGCTTACTTTTACGTTTCCTGTGAAAACATCCAGTTTCTAAGGAAGGGTTTTCTACATGTGTCAGCTATTATCACTATTATTATTTTTACATCTAGGAGAAGGTAACAATGAATTTCCTTCAAAACTATCAGGTTAAAAGAAGTTTGACCAGAATGTGTCTTGGATCCACTTTCCCTCAGAGCCAGGGGAAGAAAACCAACAGATTATGACTTGCAGGACTAAACTTCACTTTTCAGGAGCCACATACACTATGGTCCGCTTCTAAGCTACCTTCTTGGATTTACTCTGATTTCACATGCGAAAAATAGAGCACTTACAGATCAAGTTTGACCTGCAGATTAAGAGGTCCCCCAGCCCTTGAGACTGCAATGGGCAACAAAGTGCCCTATGGGCTACAGCAGAGCCTGTAGTAAGTGAAGGAAGATAGTTGAGTAAAACTGGGGCAGAATTTGCTAATGGCTTGCTGCAGAAAGCTGCATAATGCTGTGTCAGCTGAGCAGCCGTAGGTAGCTTCAGACAACCTCTTTGCAGACCAAAAGAAGGGGAAGGCTGAAAAATTTGACTTGCTGAGAAACACAGATTTCTCCTGTTTTCCCACAAAGTTCAAAAGACTTGCAGTTGCTGTGTGCTTGGTCCAGAAATAACAGCAGTGATCAGGTGCACTTAGTCTCAATAAAGCCATTTTGTTCTGAGTTTGGCACATGAGTACTTAGACCTCTCAAACGACCACATGATATGGTTTCATGACAGGTCATAAAAAAGGAGAGATGCAAAAATACAGTCAGAGAAAGCTCTTCTGTGCAAGGTCACTGTCCGGTGGAGAGCTGACAAGCTGGAGCGTACAATTCACCCACTCCTGTGTCATATTATTGTGTATCTTATGTCAGGTCAGTAGATCAGATGGGGCAACTACAGCTGCCATAAGAAATCACAGCTCAGCAGAGGGGCTGTGGCACTGCACAAGCAGAAGACACTCACCTAGACAAAGGGGACTACAGAACAGAAATCAGCTGTACATTTCATACCGAGTATAGGAATTGACAAATCTGCCATGAAGCATGTGCCTGGAATACTGCTACCTTGTCTGTTCTTACCCACATACTCTGAAAAATTAATGCTCATAGTCCTAGCCTACAAGCAGAATTGGGAAGATTTACACAGAGAGGTTGGAGAATAAATGTTGTAAGTTTGGCTTTACACTGCCAGGGAATTTCCTTGATATAGGAGGATTCATTTTCAGGTTCCCTTGAGCAAACCATGACATCTGGAGCAGGGACCAAGCATCTGCCTAGTATCCTTTCATGTTAGCTCAAGCTAAAAAAATAGGTGGTTATACTGTCAAAAAAATTAATATTCTGCAGTTGTGTATTATATTGCTTTTAGGATAGAAGCATATTTTTTCTGAAATACTTTGCATATTATTTAGTAAAGTACCTTCAATCAGTGCAGATGTGATTCTGGGCTCCCATCTGTTTTACACGAGTGCAATCTCAATTACTACAGCAGAGGAAGTCACTGTTTTATATAACCAAATTAATCAGAACTAAGTCCTGTGTCTCAGCATCTTAGACAAATAGGAGAAAGAGTTTGTACATTGAAATCATAATTTGAATTTAATTTAAGGAGGTCACATTGTTCAATATACCAGCTCCCATGAACAGAGAACTTGAAGAAAATTGGTACTATAATATCCCTGAAAACTAGTTGTTGCACCAGAATACAAATTGTTTTGTGGCAGTAAGCCTGCATTTATATGGCTCCTATTGCAGTAAAGAAAAATTCTTGTATTTCACTCCTAGTCAGTTTTGTACTTACTGGATCATCTTCAAATGTGTAATTTTTTGCAATATTTTCTTTTATAAAGAATGATGGTTCTACACATAATAACGTGGAAAAAAACAGCCAGATTAAACATGAGAGAGTACTTTTAAAGTACACATCATAAAGAAATAGCTACTTAGACCAATGTCAGGCATTTTTGGTTTGAGTATTTTAAATTGTCTACTCCTGAATTGACTTAGAAGGCAAATATTTAATATATGAATGAAACCAGTTTCCACAAAATTTTTGACCTGGCCCACTTCACATTTATTTGGAAATACTAGTAGCTGTAACATGCCAAGCATAACTAGTCTAAAGGTCTTCCAAAAAGAGAAAAAATATTCAATGTTTCCCGTTACATATGAGGACACCAAAGAATCTACCCATCAAAGCAAGGTCACTGAAGCCAGCAAGACTACTTTTAGAGTAGTGCCACATAGAATTACAAAATCATTAATGCTGGAAAAGATTTTTAAGGTAACTGTTAATCCAGAATTGCCAACTCCACCACTAAACCATGTCCCTAAGTGCCACATCTACACGTCTTTCAGATACCTCCAGGGATGGTGACTCAACCACTGCCCTGGGCAGCCTGTTCCAGTGCTTGACAACCCTTTCAGAGAATAAATGTTTCCTAATATCCAATATAAACCTCTCCTGCTGCAACTTGAGGTAATTTTCTCTTATCTTATTGCTTGTTACTTGGGAGAAGAGACCAACACCCATGTACCTCACTGGTACCACCCTGTACTCACTGGTGACACTGGTACCCTTGCAGCAGCTCACAGGTCTGTACTAGTATCTGTATGTATAGATATATAAACCAGGGATGTATACACATGCCCAAAAGTGGAAGCAAGTATTCAGTGAGCATTCTGCTATAGCTTGCACTTGGTTTGAACCACTGACTTACACAGAAGCTGTGGGTACAATGGTCCTACATAGGCTCAGAGCTCACCTTCATCTGTCCCTGACCAAGGTTCAACCTGAGCTCTCAAGTGAGCCTAGTTGTTTCTGGAAACAAAGGCGTGCTCCTTGTTTCTCTTCTCTTCACACCCATTTCCTACCCTTCTCACAACTGCTGTGATGTATCTTCACTTTTTCTGGGGAAGACACTACAGTGCTTACAAGACTGCACCTGCTCTTAACATGTCCCTAAGAAACAGCGTGTACTGAGGCAGCAGCTTAAAACAGGTGGCCACTTCTCAGAAAAGGCAAGCTCTTGAGATACAAAGCACTTGATACCAAAAGGCCTAGGAATGCCTGTAACAGCAAACGTTGCTACTGTGGCTTGAAAATGCCAGAGGAAAAGGCAGGGGGTTGCTTTCTGAAGCTAGCTGGGAGGGACAGAGCATAGATGCTGAAACAGTTTTCCTTCCACAGGGTTGGCCTGATGGAGCAGGCGAGGTGCTGAGGATCACCCTGAGTGCCGTGCACAAGAGCAAGCTGAGCTGCAGAGAGTCTCCACCATATCAGATAGGCCTCTGCAGGATATTGCTGCAGGAGGTAAGGTTGCTGTAGCAACCAGAGTAATTTGAGAGAGAAAGAAAGAGAGATTGTACCAACAGCAATAAAATAAAAAAGTAGAGCATGTCTTAAAACATCCTACTGCTCTCAGAAAATAGAAAAGGCCACAGAGCAGCCATAAAGGAAGAGCGCAGTTTAAGGAAGGCACGATACTGAACATGGTGTTCTATGTTGCAGGATGCTAGAGCACAATAGACCCCAAACAGTAAACAGCGAGTCAATAGAGATTACAGGTCTTGCATCATTTGTTGATGCTTTTTGCTGCCAGATACTTTCAGAAGGACAGTAACAGGAAAAGTTGCCAGCAACGAGGCTTCTAAATGAATGATAAAGGCAAGCCTGACTCACAAAGACACTTGAAACAGTGACTGATTTACCATGTTGTACTTTTGGCTATGGTATAATAGGTTATTTTAAAATGGGTTTCTTTCTTTCCCTGTCTGTGGAAGGAAAACAAGGTGATTCGTCAAACGCTTGCATTCATTTGGGAAAAATACGCCTGTTATGCCAAAGACTGCTCTGTTGCATTTGACAGCCGCAAAGTAAGGATTTAGGTTTAGAGACGACTCACACATGAGTCCTTTCTGGCATTACACATGTTCTCTCAGGATTCTTACCCATACATCTCCCCAAAGCAGGTTCACAAGAACGCTGCAGCCATGTGAATCTGTAAGAAAATTAGATGTTTCTAGAAATATCATAGAAACACTCACTAGTTTCCCGAATGCCATGGAGAAGAGTCGATCAAACATTTCCTGCATAGTGTGGAAAGGTGAGGGCCCCTTTGAAAGGACAGAGACGGTAGAGGTGTGATTGGGCAAGCTTTGAAGAGGGGCGCAAGTGATCTTTGTGATGGCCAGCATGATTTGAATACATCTTTAACTGCCTATCCTGTATCTAACTTGCACTCCTGGACCTCTATTTACTTTTATATGATATTACATCACTGTATTATGTTAATAAACAATCACAGATCTCCAGCTGCCCTGATTTTTAAGGGATTATTGAATACCATTTTGTACTAACAGCTTATCTCTTATCAACCTCGAAGAGAATTTCTCTTGGAAACTACTGAACCTAATAAGGACCATGCCGTGAAGGATGATGCTGCCTCTGTGAGAAGTATATCCAGCTTCTGTAAAATGAAAGTCATTTTTCTGCACTGAAGGCCAAGAGCCAGCAAAATCCTGTTCTTAATGCATAACTACAGAAGCAGCTCACCAGCACTCAACTGGCATATCCTCAAGAATCACTGAAATCAAGATCTAGATAGCTATCTCTTGATCAGTTACTGAAATTATATTTCACCTTTAAATGTATTCCTACAAGAAATGGTTTCTAATATTTTTATAATATGATTTTCTTTGATTGTATGGCCTTGTATTTACCCATATAAAAATGTAAAACCTTGTAATAGTCTTTATTATATGAAAGAAAGGTCATCTACTCATGTGTAAACAAACCATTAATCTCTGTTTCAGCAAAAGCCTGTTGAATTGAACAAACATTTACTCAGTGATCATAATTACAGTGTATGTCAGTTTATATAGTCCCAAGTGTATTGAATCTATGTAAAGTGCCTTCAAAATACAGCAATTATTTTAAAGACGTGAATAAGTCTGGATATTTAAGAACAAGATCACTCTAGTGGACTGCCTAAAAAAGTAGTCTGCTCTGACTTTGTTTTTCTTTTGGGGACTGGTTTCTAAATTCTGCTAATCCCCGTTGAGGAGTTTTAATTATTATAATAACTTTTACTCAATTAATTTTAGTGAATATACTGTAACAGAAATAATTCATTGAATAGTAAAATTCAATTCATACTGATGATCAGATGTCTTTAAGGAACAAGAGGCTACAAAACCTATGTTCCTTTACCCCAGTCAGGTCACACCAGAAATACACAAAGGAATTCTCTATTAGATTTTTAGCTGCTAAAAATAAATTGATTCTTACCTTTCCAAAACTCCCTTTCCCAATAGCCCGCAATATTTGAAAGTGGTCAAAGTTAACTGCAAAATAAAGGAGAGAAGAAAAGGGAAATAGTTTGTGGAGTGCTAAGTCAGAATCAGAAATCAGATAAGAAAAGAAATAACAGTGTTTCCAACTAATGTCGTCTTACCATGTGGTGCTTACTTTTTCTCTTGAAACACCAAACATATTTAATAGCTAGCAAAGAGGAGGTTTCAATTAATTTTATTCATCAGCCCATGTTGCCCAATACTTCCAGTGCCCAGTATCTCCAAAAAGAAGCATAGCTCTGTCCTAACCAAGCAACAAGTTAGCGTTACGCAGGTATTAGCAAATTCTGTTCAGCATTGTCCAGAAAGATTAAGATCTATTAGAAGGGTACTGAATAATTCAGGTAAGTACCACTGTCTGCTTACAGATACATAGTAACATAAGGACAGGTTTGTTACAGTAATCACTCTGCAGGGCAATTCCCATATTCTGTTACGGTGATGGAAGCTTGTCCCATGATGAGCTAGCAGTATCAGCCCCTCTGAACTTTGCCACCATAATATATGCTAATGCTAATATTGTAAGACTGTTTCATGGATGTCGCATAGGTCTGTTTTGGAAGACTTCATTTTACTTTGGGAGTAGGATGGATTTACTCCTACTTCGTGAAAATCTGACAGCACAGTCTGCCCTAGACACCAGAGTGGTTTGCTGTGAAGGTGGGTGAGAGATTTCACTTCTCAAAAATGCTGTTATTGTTGGTGTTACATGACACTGAACAAAGCATGGCTTTCAAATCTCTGGTTCATTGGTAGGTCTAGTGGTTTAAAAAACAATCCAGCAACATCCTGAACAAAACTGATAGAGCCACTGAAAAACAAACGTGACAATGTGTGATAGGGTTTTTACAGTCACTTGTCAGAAAAGAATCACACTTAAAGCTAAACTCTGTGAACCAGAGTTGACAAAGTTCAGTGCAACTTAACAGGATATTTTAAATTAAAACTTTCTTATGTTCCTGACTTTGGTTATGTACCTCCATCTATGTGCCCATTATTGCCGTAAAAGGAATCTGCAAAATTATGGAGACAGACTGTCACTGGAAAAATATGGTAACATGAACAAATACAACAAAAACATGAATTGCATCATGATGAAGAAGAAAATCCTCTAAAACTAATAATACTTTAAATATTTGTCAAAATAGTAATATCAGCTCAAGCTAAGTATTGAGTAGGAATTTGCAAGGTTGATATGTATCAAGCCACTGAAAATCTTGTTTTCCCTGTTGCAGTAATATCTCATTTATGCTATTAACACCACTTATATTTAAGCATTTGTTTATTTATGCTTGTTTACATTGTCTTCAGGGAAACATGGTTGCTCCTTTCATTAGCGCAGCTATAGCAACTACCTTCCTGGTAATTGCTGGACACCAAATCAAATCCAGAGCTGACAGAGCTGAAAGCAGTGGACTCTAGTCTTTAGCAGTCAAAGATGGGATTTGTGAATATAGCAGGTTTAGGATTCAGATACTCAAATGAAAATGCATAACCCTGCAAAGGATTTATATGCTGCTTGGAAATTGGAAAAAAAAGTTTCTGCCGAATTATGTAAGAGTTAGGGTTACCCAGATGTTTGAGAAACAAGACAGACATCTTGAAGACAAGATGTCTGTCAGTGACCTACAGCTGGGGTCTCTGCCAACAGTTTTTAGCAGTTGGACACTGTCTTGTAACTCATGCTGGTCTGATAGACATAATAGCTTAGCAAAACCATCTTCCACAGACATATGTCAACGTAAATCTTGCTCCCACAAGTCATCTCTCCCAAGTGCATGCCCCTGAATGGAAGATTTGAGAGCTTAATGACAGGGATGTTTAAGTTGATCCTTAATTTAGGTAGAAATTCAACACAACATTGAAAAGGTTCAAAATAGTATGTTAATCTCATTGATTTCTTTGATAGGGAAAATTCAGCAGTTTTTCCCTCCAGCATGCTGGTAGTATCTGTGTCGTGCCTCTGCTTTCAAACCTTCTGATGTTTCCTGTTTATTTTACCAATTTTTAACAAACACATTCCTTAAAGCTTGGTTTGATTTTGTTCTCTATCTTTCAGTCATTCAGATGTGGCCAGTTCCCCAAAACAATTGGAAAACTATTGAAACAGTCTGTAATTATCTCATATAAGTCACATTTCATTAAGACTTGGCTAAGTGATTCTACAATTCTATGACTATTGTTCCAAAGGCTGACTGGTTTTCAAATGCATCAGTTTGATGAATTATTTTGTTTTTGTAATTAAGCATTTATTTTTAGCTATGAGAATGACTTTTTTTATTGCCCATATAATTTGTAATCTATTTCTCTGTACTTCCTTCTTTAGTGGTGTTTATTGCTCTGAATGACTAGAACAACTTACTTTTTGAATTGGATTTAATTGTATAACAGACTTCCATAAGAAAGAAATTATTCAATGAGGCATGAGACCATGGAATTTAAGACAGATTATTAGTAAGTCAAATAAGTGGCTAAAAAATATAGCTATGACAATTGATCAAATTTTCTCAATTTTTATGTTTAATATGAATAGAATGTTACACTTTCATATCTTCATTTTCTGGTAAAGGCTAATTCACTAAAGTGAGACAACTTCATCTCCTTTGATCATTCAAACATATTCACAACACTGGAGATTCAAATACTGGGGAAGTTTCTCCCTTGAGATGTTAGGAAAGAATAAAAAAAAAGATCGCAATTGAGACCAATACCAAATTCAGCTGAGTAAAACTAAGATGTTTCAAGAAACAGTCCCATCAACACGGACCAGCCATGAAGAAGTCACGTTAACATCACAGCCCTAACAAACCACTAGCCGTGAAGATAAATTCACTGCTATCTTATTACTGTGCTAACCATTCTCCCCAGGTGTTTCTAATCTCACACTCTCCAAATTTTTGGCTTATTTTGGTCATCACACTTTTTTTTTCTAGGTTCTGTGTGTGCATTTTCTCCCCTTTGGTGACTATTCAACACCAAGGGATCACCACTTGATCTGAGAAGCATTACACATCACCGTGACCTCTGGCATTTCCAGAGTTTAAAATATCATCGAAGTCAGACACTACCATTTCCTCTGTGCAATGAGGGTATCACAAACATTGTATTCTTTGCCTCTAAAACATGACATGCCTAACTCTTGTGGAGCCTGGTGTTGTAGTTAATGGCATTTTTCTAGCACAAAATCCTGCAGAGATAAAGGTACAGCTGGTGGAAGGACACTTCCTTCAGTAACGGTAATATGATTATTATTCCTTAGAAAATACCTTTCATGGCATCCTTTACTCAAGAGGAAAAAAAAAATCTTTTCCAACTTTTTGAGCACTTTTTTTCATTTTATTACAACACCACACTTTGGAGGCCTCAGACATCAGCTTTGAATTTGAGTCTTAGAGTACGGACATTTTCCAGAAATCAAAATTAGTTTATATTGTCTTCAGCTAATTTTTCATACAGGCAAATTCACAGAATGAAACTGTGAGAATTAACAACAGTATGAGGGAGTTTCCTTTTGGTTTCATATATTTTTGTCAATTTGGAAAAGTCAGGAAGTATTATAACCTCTCCCCCTCCCCCCCATCTCTTACCTTTATCCCTTAAAAAAAAAAAAAAAAAAAAAAAAAAAAAGAGTCACCATTAATTCAAAACTTTATGGAATAAAACAGATATTTGGTTAACCAAGGGAGAAAATAAATCAACATTTATGACATCTGTTGCATGACAAGTATTTTGTTTCTCTCCATTCTCTCCAACCTTAAATGAATTCCGTTGCACAGCTTCAAGTCTCTATTAATAAACTTTAAGTGCAAATATACCTTACTTTGATTATTTTCATGGCTTTGAATTAGCCCCATGTAGAACATTTTCCAGTAGTTTGATCTTAAATTTATGAAAGTTTGGACGATGGTAATGGGATTCACAAGCTGAATGAACAATTGCACCGTTTGCCAGGAGAAGTAAAAAAAATATGGTCCTAGCCATTACAGATACTTGATTAAATAGATCAGTATACTCAAAAACTACCAGAAATATCTAGAAGGACAGTGCAGTGGTTTGTGACCAGCTTGCACACAGGAGTCCCTCTATTGACACAGCCTTCTCATGTGACCTTTGGCAAGTGCTTCACTATCTTCTACCCCTGTCTGTAGAAACATGAATCATTACACTTCTAAGCAACTGTAAAATTAGGCATAGGAAGTAGTTTAGAGCTTAGATATACGAGCAAGCAGGAAAGTAACAACAGCCAATTCAGGTAACAGCGCTTTGTAAAAGCACTATAAAGATTGAAAACCATTTTCCAAGTGTGGAAAGTGTACACTGCTGTGGAAATGGAAGTGCAGAAATCAGTAGATTATTGGCTCAAACCCCACACATCAAGTTGCCACAGGGCTGAGAACAAAACCTGGCCCCCACTTCAGACCACACCATTTCTCAAGCACATCTTTCCTACTGCATGAGCACTGATGGAGCAGACCTTTGATATAAAGCTTTCCAGCAAAAGATAAAATAAATAATTCTTGCTCCCTGCTCCCCAGGGGTAAAGTATTCTTTGGGGAAACGTGCACATCACAGACTATTGGGCTTTTACAGTTGTACTGCAAAAACTGCATAGTTTTAGTGGAAATGCCTGGATAATTTTAGTGGAAATGCCTATTAGACTTTTTTTTAATCAGTGTTATATACACAATGATGTATGTCAAAACAGTGAAGTCTTTCATATGCATTCACCTCTGCTGTATTATTCATGAGCGGTACAGTGATTTGAACAACAAAAACAGTTATATTGATGCAGATCACTGTGTTTGGTTTATGACACAATACAAGAACACATTTCTACCCTTTCATTTGTAGTTTTGCTCATCTAAAATATTCTCATGTTACTCATCATTTGTTCAAGTGTAAATTACATCTAGCTCATGGCAATATGTATATTAGGTGGATTCTACACAGAGTTGACATCTGTTGTTCTTATTGCAGCAGAGGAATATTTATAGTATATATACGTGATTAGTCCAAACACACTCAATAACCATTACCTGAAAGAACTTTTTATCTCCAAGAGCCCATACCAAATCCAACGCGGTCAAAGTTCAGGCATACATATTTTGTATCATAAAAAAGAAACTGAAATTAGGAGCCCTTCAAGAAAAATTGGAAAAACTTGGTAAGCTATATCCATACCTTCTTCTCTAGCTGAGTCTCACTGATATATTTGGATTGTCTGGAGGTAGCCAAAACCAAAACCTGACTACCAAAGCATCAGGAGGCGTACAGTGAAGCCATATTTGTAACACAATGAGCATTTCAAGACATCTAGCTTCATTCTCACTGATGTCAACACAAAACAGAAACAAGATGTGATGTGGTCATCAGCCAAGAAAACAGATTTTTATTGGAGTCTGAGTGCTGTATTAGATGTCGCAGGTCTTTTCCAGGGTGTTTTAATGCTTCCTGCCTCTATGTGAGTCAGAAAAACAGAGAAAGAACTAATTTTTTTCCTTCTGAATTTGGCCTGTATAGTTTGATCTGAGACTCATTTGACAGCACTGCTATTAGATGTCAAACTAGTTATGTAGTCTTCTTTCTATGTCTGTCTGCTTTCCAGATTCTCTGGCCTTTTCCAGAGAGAGTGCCTTGAACAAGGCTGTGCTGACAGAACCTCAGTAGGTCTTAGCAGCCATCAAAGCTTGTTAAAATTGTAACTGTACTTCCACACAAAGACACATAAGATGAGTAACTAAGTAGATACAGTCATATATATTCATACTCATGATGGAGCTTGAATGGACATAGACAGAACAAACATGAACAGTGCTTAAAAATTAGATGAAGAAGCATAAAATGGTTTGGGTAGTCACGAGGAGTCACATTCCATCATGCTCTATTCATGGCAAGTACATTAGTGAAGAAAGAATGTTTAAATAAAGTATGAAATGAATTTGTGTTGACAGAATGATAAAACTAGGCACATATTTGAGGTGAGCACAGAATACAAAATCAGTACAGTTTCATTAGGTTTCTGAGGGGAATGGGAAATTTCTATACATTAATTGGCTGGGGAATCTACTAATTAGAGTTACATAACTGAAGGACAAGAAAAAAGCTGGTTTAGAGCTGGTTTTATCTCATTAATGATAAAGCATGGTGTTTTCCATCATTGTATTTAAGGGCTTTGCATTGAAATTGCATTACAAAGTCTCAATTCTTCATGCTTAATGAGTGTTTTAGTCTCAATATAAACTGCTACTAATTATTACGTTAACAATTTTTTGTAATTATCCAGACTATTTGCAATTAGAAAGAATTGAAAATCTTTGTATGTCAAACATTTTATTTAAAATTCAGCTACTTTTGCTTTGAACTTTAAAATGCATTTCAGTCTGATCATGTTTGCAGACTGAATGTATGGGAAATGTAATTGCTGTCTCTTGGGAAGTTCTGATACTTGAACATTAGTTTACACTAAAAGAAAAAAGATATGGCTCTTCATGGAGCAAAATAACTATGACTACTGATTTGAAAAATGTAATTTTCCTACTTTATAAATTTAACTAAGATATTTCATTTTGAACTGATACCATTTTTTCTGTTTTAAATTATCACAAGCAGATTACCACAATAATCAGTTTCCACCCTGCTGCAACTCCAGAAGTTCAGAATAATGCCCATCTTAGAAAAGGAAATAGATACTTTAGTGTCCCAAATTGAAGTGAAACATTTCTGTATTATCAAAAGACTTTCATTTCAGACTTCTTGATTAATCCAAAGCAATTTCTTTTACGGTAGTTCAGTACTATACTGTGTTTCCTTGTGATGATGACACTGTCCATCTTATAGATGAAGTCGTTGGCTGGACCGTATCTCCCGTTATATAGGTATACCCATAGCGCTTGCATGATGCACACTTTGTCCACTCAGAGGTGGTTAGATTATGGGAGATGTAAAAAGGTACAAGATTTTGATCTACAGAAAGGAATTGGAGCATCAGATTGCAATACTTTTGAAGAAGCGTCATACCACAGAAGTGTAGTCTAGCTTTGAATTGACCCAAAATAAAATCAGTTTGAAAGGTAAACTTTAATTCCATTCAAACTTTCAAAACCAGCTTTGTTTTCCCACTAGAAGGTTTAATTTTTGTAAAGGAAAATACTGGCATTTTGATTTGGCAAAAAAAATAATTATCCATTAAAAGTTATTCAGAGGAAGTCTGTTCAAAAAAAAAAACCAAAACTGACTGACAGAGATCCTTGTTATCTCCTATTTATCTTACCTTCCAAACATGAAGAAGTGGAAGCAACCTCTTCCTTCGGTTGCCACAAATGGGGAGAAAACCTCAGTACTAAGGTGCTGGAAAACCAACATTTTATAGCTCTCTTATTTCTATACTCCATCAATAAATAACCAATACCACAGATAAAAGAGTGGGCTAAATAACATCTATTGTGGTGCATTACAGAAATTCTTATTTCCTTATGTTAAGCCTCCTACAAGGTAGTACTTCACACGCAATTTAGCTGCACATCAAATTCACAGAGTATTTAGAGGATGCATGGCTTGTTCATCAAAAGCAGTGCCAGCATCATGGAGTTCTACACCATATTCAGTGAAATCCACCTCCCATTATATCATTAAAAGGGAGAGAGGGGATAGTTCCTAGAAGGCTAGGGAATTTTCTGAATGCATTATTTAGAATGAATACTGGAAAGAACTGTAACAGTCTACCATTTTCCAAAATCCTATAAAAACAGATTTTTTTTAAAATTTGGTGAATCAGCTAATGGTTTACACTGTTGAACAAAGAGACATGTGTTGCCACACCAGAAATAAATTCAAAATCCCAAAGAAAAGTAACATTTGGAAACAACCAAGCTGCTAAAGAGAAAGATGCTAGGACTGGTTCTTAAAACCTTGTTTCTCTTTTAATTCTGTAGAATTACACAATTCCTCTTCTAGCACTGTTCTGTAAAAGCTGTAAAAGAAATTAAGATGAAATTTTGCATTTACAAGGAAGCTGCAACTCTTTGGTAAACAAGAATCGGAACCCACGATTAAATGAAAATTTCTCTGCAGAGGTCTTTACACTTCTAATATGGCAAAATAAAATCATACTGCCATTAAATGCATCAAGTCTGAAAAATACATCAAGCAGCTACCTGAAACCTGTAAAACAAATTTTGCTCCTTAGGCAAGTAGAACAAGATGCAAATCACTACAACTTTTCTTTGAGAGAAGTTTAAACTGAAAGTACTTAGTGCCACCCTACAATCTCAAGACCTCTTCTCAGAAATGTGAGATACATCACCAAAAAAAAACTATAGCAAATTCGCCCTGGTGCTTTGAGGGATGTGGGTGTCATCTTCTGTGAGCCACTGGGAGGGATTTACAGGTAGCAGAGACTTGTCAACAAGCCATTGAAGTTAGCACAGAAATTCCTATAGCTGTAAACTGCAGTAAGATTTTGATCTAACGCTGTTACTCGTTTTTGCTGAAAGGTTGCCCTGGGGTAGACTGAGTGAGGGCTTTGCCAGAAGCTCCGGGGACTGCAGGGCTGTTGCAATTGTTATCCTGGGGAAAAACAAAAGTTTATTGCTCTGTGGAAGGTGTGGGAATGTTTGGCTGTTGTTTTGCTCCACAAGAATTTTAATACTGATTTGATGAAATTAGCTATTTGTTTCTGAAGGATCGAGCACAAATAAGCTTTTACTGCTATAGGTTAGTTGTACTGATCAGAAGAACTCTTCTGACTGCATAACTCCACCACAGTCCTTCAGAGCATTAGATTAAAAAATAAAGTCATTTTTCTTGGCTTTATGTACATCTCTTTAAAGTTATCCAAACTTAAACCATAAAAAACCAGAACTGCAGAGTTTAGTGTGCTGCCTTTGTGGTCTTCAGACATGTTACTCTGTTTCAGAGGCATACAAAGATACTCTGAGGGGGCTGGAAAAAAGAAATTTAAAAGCAGGTGTTTGCCTGCCACAGTTTGCTTGAGCAACTGTAGGAAGAGATGAGGAAAAAAAAAAATCATTCTTTTAGATAATGTTAAACTGAAGGATACAAATTAATACGAAAGTTCTGATGTTTTGATTAAGAATTTGATTTCAACTCCAATGAAAGCAAACATAACATTATCTAGATTTGGGGTCTTTCTCATCTTTTTGCTTTGCTTTTTTAGCTTTTCACAGGAAAGTTTTTCTATTTTCAGACAGCCTAGTAATGATAGGAAGTAAAAAAATACTTAGATTTCCCAGCATCAGGAGCACAGTTTGCATGCTTTAGGACTTATACCACACAACGAACTTCTCTCTAAGACCACCTCACTGACACTTCTTTAGCCCTTCTTGATGATCCTTGTCATGTCATGCAATCACAAGAGCACGTGGTCAGCCAGGTAAAAGACTTGCTCTTTGAAAACCTGAGAAGAAAACGAGGCCATCACAGGGACACCATCTCTGGCACACTGCAGACAGCTGAAACAGGGAGGAGAGCAGAAGCACCCCTTTTGGTGGCAGCTTGGACCTTTACACTGGGTTAAGGTAATCATGACACCTTATGGTATACTACAAGGCTAGTTTTGTTAGAAGTTTAGTTTCAAGGTCAGTAGAATGAGATAGTCACCTTCATAGGGGAGTTACGGTACTTTTTAGTACAGAGTTTATGTATTTTACTTTTACATAAATTGTTTTATATCAAAGTAAAGATCAAACTCTGACCTCTGTCCTATTAAAATATGCTTGCTCTAATACTTGCATTTTTTCCTCATGCATAAGTGAGCACAGGCGACAAAGGTAAAGAGAAATTTGAAATGCTAAGCAGGTCTTTTGACTTAGATGGTAAACCCAGTAAGGCAACCAATTAGCCTTCTGAAAATAAGCAGGAATAATAATAAACATGCTATGCCAGAAAGATTTAGGCTAATGCAATCTTAAGTACAACTGCTATTATTTGAAGACAAAGTTACTAACTAATGAATTTTAAATTGTTTCTTATTAATAAACCAAAAAAAGGTCATATAGAGCTGGCAGAGCTAGAGAGAAAATACAAGGAACATGAAATGTGTACTGTCATTGCAAAAAGTCAGCTAGACAATCTAGTAGGGATCAAGCCACAGCTCATAGCACATCCTCATGGGCAGTGCAGTGTAAAACAGGAAAGAATGAGTATCTGTTTAACATCACCAGTGATGATGTCAGCTGCAAAAATTAGCTCAGAGAATGATATGTTTTACTTGTCTTTTAGGGGGATAATGTAAGGTCTTCAGAAATCCCAATGATGACTAATGGCGCAGGCAATAACCGAGATGAAGCTCCCTTGATGGGTACCTAAGATTTAAAATAGCAGCAACTGAGACAGCTTAAAAGGAAAAGGAGACAAAATACAATAGCGGCAAGCATGAATGGAGGCTACTCTGGAAAAATGCAATTCAATTTATAATAATTCCTGCCCCAGGATGTCATCTAAACCAAAAGGCATCAAGAAGTTTGAAAGGTGTAGAACTACAGCTGTAGACTCGATCAGACTGTAACTGAGAGATCTGTG
The DNA here is from genome assembly GCF_023634085.1 of Falco cherrug. Taxonomy (NCBI): domain Eukaryota; kingdom Metazoa; phylum Chordata; class Aves; order Falconiformes; family Falconidae; genus Falco; species Falco cherrug. Next base: position 52,284,780 of record NC_073697.1, read on the forward strand.
CAGAGCTGATCACTTGCAAGGCAACCACAGACAAGCACAAGACATTCTTCTAATGCTACTTCCATGCCCATGGAGGTGGAGGGACACTGATCTGATCTGTCTGAAAATAGTAATGTGGTACCATAGTCTAAGAGCAAGAACATTATTTTAAAGCAGCCCTTCTCAACATCTCATTAGTCTTCTATTATGATGACTGGTTAATCACCCATAGATTAAGCTAAAAAGATAATTAGACTTCAAATACAGGAGCTTTCACTTTTAGGTTTAACTGAAAAGTGAAAGGAATTTGCATTGCTAGATCTACTACTATTTTTCAACAAGCAGCGCTTGCCCCAGATCGTTGTGAAAAGCCTGTAATGACTGAACAGGGATTTTGCATATTAGTGTATAATTCAGTGCTATGAAAAATGTCATCAGATGTTCCTCTGGAGGGACTGAAATGTTGTAAAAATTGTCACCTTTGCTAAATAGCCATCATTGGTGTCTGTCAATGGCCAGAGCCTGGGTGACCACACAAAACTAAAGGCAAAAATTATTTTGTTGTAAATGGAAATGGTTTCACATCAGAGTTGTAGAGATGTTCACTTGTGCACAGGACTGATTGTGACTGGCTACATGAAAGCAAATGATTCTTTCTTCAGTTAGGCTGGTACTGAAGCTATGTGACATGAAGAACTGAAATTATTACGTTGTTATTAGGTTGGGTACTTTGGAAAATAATACAAATAACTTAAGTCCATAGTCCTGACCTCATTGCCATGTGAAAAGGATTAGGATTTAGTTAGTGTCAAATCTTCAGGATAAGCATAGGTTAGTTTACCATAACAGAGGGATTTTGCAACTGATTTATCTGCATCTATGTTCTGTTAGTGTATAGCATTTGGGTAACCTATTTTCTAGTAGAAAGGTTTCTTTTGCATTAGTTTTAGTGGAAAGTAATTGGAAGTTCTGATATCATCTTAATCACTCATCCATGTATCCTATTATAAAGCAGTAATTCATAAAATTTTACTATTATAAACTCACAAGTCAGTGAATTTCTTTTTCATATATATAAATCAGTAAAAGTTTTAATGAAAGATCCCTTTTTATTGCTACAAAACAAGTTTTGTTTTGCAACAGGACAGAGCTTTGATTCAAAAAGATTCTATTAACTTAGTAGCAACACTGGAAACATCAAAAGTTGTCAGGGAGCAATTGCTGAATTGCTGTATTAGACCTTATTACAGCCAGTGAATAGCAAGGAAGCCTTTGTGAGTCTCCATGCTGTTCATAGATCTTTCTAAGGGCAAACTTGACATTGAAACTAAGGAGATAAGTTTCAGGATCTGCTGAAATGTAAAATGTCTCCAAGACCTTTTGTAAGTGATAAAACCTAGCTTCCTTTTGTTGAGAAAGGAGTTTCTGATTGACCATGTTGCTTGCTTACAAATGAGCTGACAAAAAGGATCTCTAAAATCAATTGCAAAGAGAAGCAGGTAGACAGGTATGTCCAACAGAAAAGATACTCCTTGCGAAAATGTATTGCTAAAATGCAGAAAGTCTAAATTCCACTTTAACTGTAGTAGACTTCCCTGCGAGATCTGGAAACACATAACATACTATGAAGCATCTTTTTCAGCTAGAAAGTGGGAATATTCACCTCCCTCAGGTGGTGAGGTGAGGTTATACTATGGGAATAACCTCATTAATAACTGAACTGGAAGGCTCTCAGAGAAGTTGCTATGGGAATAAAATGTCAAATTTCAGTGGACCAACCTGTTTTTTCCTACAATAAAATTCACCAGAGATATGCCCAGGTGGAGGAAAATTCTTTAAATGAAGTTACCAACAAAATCCTTAGTGAGCCATCAGTAACCTTATCCACATGGAAGCCTCTATAACGCCAAACATGCCAGGGGGAGCTAAAGAAACCTCTTTGCTTTAGGCTCCTTTGGGAGTGGCTCCGATAGCACCGTTCTTACAGAGCAGGATTTCAGAAAGTGAGTCTTGGTGCTACGTTAGTGGGAGGTTAGGGAACCATGTGGATAGGATTTTACCCAAACACCTAGACAAAGTATGAGTTGTTCTCCTCTTTTTCTTCTAAATTCAGATCCTAAGAGATGATGAGTCTGTCTCCAAAATCAGAGAACTGTCTCTTCTATTTTTAACCACAACTACAAGTTAAATACTGGGGACAAATAAGGACACTAAAGGGTCAGAAAGATTCACATTTCAGTTGGGATTGCCTCCCATTTAGTGCTTTTAAACCAATGCCATGGGCTTCAAATGAATGATGCCAGTTCTAACTTGTAGCAGAATGGTGCCTGAAGTGCAGAGCCATAGGCTTGTTTTTCATTTGTCATTGTAAGATTAAAGCTCATCAGTCTGATAGCAGTGATGTTGCTCCAGGAAAACCTTTCAAAAGAAGCAAGCAAGCCTGTGGATTGTAAACATGGCTGTCAAGGTCCAGTTTATCTTTTGAGATTTGAAAATAGTATTGAAATTGCAAGGATTTAAAAAATATTTTAAGATTATTTCTGAAGATGTTCAGGCATTTGTGTCTTGTGGCTCTTCCTCATCAAAAAAGCCCCAGCTATCAATGTGGAAAACAACCAGCACCTCTCAGGGCTCTGAGAGCACTAACTGGCCTTGCTGGTAATGACCAACTTCCCTGCCCCACCACCACCAAGGTTCCCATGGGCTCAGGAGCCCCATTGCAGATCAGACCTGGATCAGGCTGCTATGAAATGAGACTGAGCCACTAAACGCAGATCAGCAAAGCCATGGCAGGTCCCACAAGGCTCCTCATGGCTCTTCTGAGATGCATATCAGCTCAGTCCTCACCTGAACTAGACTGCAGGTATGACTGTGCCTGGCCATGTGCCTCAACTACCATCCAGACTCTTGGTTGACCCCACTTGTATCAGTGACCTGCTCTGGTAGCCTGGCTTGGGGACAGAGCAGCTGCAGTCTGCCCACTCCTGCTGCATGGTAGCATTCCCAGAGCTAGAACCTGGGCCATGGTTTCACAGCAGTGGGATGCAGCCATGGGTGGTAAGGTCGCACAGTAGTACCTGAGGGTAGAATGGGGACTGGAAACAGGAAAAGATGCCTCTCATCATGGAAAAAGGCAATGTTAAAATTGGTGCAATATTCCATTACTGCCCAGCCACAAAGAAGCACCTCAGAGTCCAGCAGAAGCTAGACACCTCTTATACTAATCAGATTTCCATCAACTCTTCAAATGAAACAGCTAACTTCTAAGAGGGCGGACCTCCTCCATTAACTCCACCCATTAGCCCACCCATAGTTATCCATCCTCTGCAATTAAGTGACTTTCAGTACGTACTTCAGCACTCAAGTTGCATCTTACCCATAGGTCTCGTAAATTTTAAAAATGGTTATATTTCTGAAAAAAAAAAAAAAAAAAAATCTATTTTAGGGATGGAACCTCAAATCCAAAGCTCTGAGGTTCCAGAGGAACTGACCTGAACCTAGCTTTAGAGTTCTGATTTTTTTAGCTGTCTGGAGCCAAAAAGGGTCTGCTTTTTGATTCTAGCTAGGATTCTTGCCATTTCATTGTGTGAATCATTTAACCTCATAAGAATCACTTCACTCTGTGTGCCATTTTGCAATAAAAGCAGATCTCCCCAAGGTTTTTGTACCTACATGTTCTAGACCACACTTCTGTTTATCCAACATGATCAATTTTTCCCAGCTTCCATTGAAGCAATATCCTGAGTTTTTAGTTAACATTAAAGCACCATACACCACTTTTTGTGACTATTTTCCTTCAGGGTGTGTAGAAAGAGTAGAAAAAAAAGCCCTGATAGTAACAACTTGTCCTGGGTTTAGCTGGGATAGTTAATTTTCTTCTTAGTAGCTGGTTCAGTGCTGCCTTTTGGATTTGGTGTGAGAACCACACTGATGGCACACTGATGTTTCTGGTTAATGTTTGTACTAAGTCAAGGACTTTTTAGTTTCTCAGGCCCTGACAGTGAGAGGACTGGAGGGACACAAGAAACTGGGAAGGGACACAGCCATGACAGCTGACCCAAACTGGCCAAAGGGATATTCCATAGCACGGGATGTCATGCTCAGTATATAAACCGTGGGGAGTTGGCCAGGGCCAGCCGATCACTGCTCGGGGACTGGCTGGGCATCCGTCAGCAGGTGGTGAGCAGTTTTATTGTGCATCACTTGGTTTCTTTTCTCCCTTCCCTTTGGATTTCATTCCTCTCCCTTTCTCCCTCCTTTTAATTATAAATGTTATTATTGGGGTTTTATTTTATTTCAATTATTAAATTGTTCTTATCTCAACCCTCAAGTTTTACACTCCTTTCTGATTATCCTCCCCATCCCTCTGGGCGAGGGGGAAGTGAGCGAGTGGCTGCGTGGCACTTAGTTACTGGCTGGGGTTAAACCAAAACACAGTGATACGCAATTCATACAAAAACTTGCAGAATTTCAGTGCAAAGCAAATTTCTTCATCTCAATGTTTACAGATAAATATTTAATGATGGAATTGGTAGTTTTTCTACTGGGACTGAAAGAGATGGGTTGAGTGCTGTACGTACAATGGCCACCTCACTGCAGGAGGTTTTTTACTTGGAACTGATGACTTATTCTCCAATTATTGCACTACTTGCCTCTGGGAAATCCTTCCGGTGATGAAGTAAAGGTAGTTCCAGCCTGATGAAAGTATGCTTATGTACACACCACAAGCAATTACACCAAAGCTGGTAGGACCACATATTTCTGAAAGCAGTAAATATGAGTAAGAAAAACAGGGTCTTTATCTTACCCACAGCTAAGATTAGGAGTGAAACATTAAAGATTTCAAGCAAAGCAAACACTCACAAAACAAACCAAATCCAACTCATCTCCATTCCTAGGCTTTCTTGTCAGCTGGCACAGAGGTGATCGAGGGGAGGGGGAGGACTTCAAACCAGCCACAGTTCCCAGGTTATGGCTGGGGGTGGGCATTAACAGCAGGTAAGAGACTCTCTAAGCCACAACTTAACTTATGAAGATTTACCTTATACCACCACACACCAGGAATAAATAAAAAGATACGTTAGATATACAGCATGAGTAGTTGACAAATATGAAAGGAAAGAACATATCTTCCAATTTTAATACCAGAAGTTACTAGGTGCAAAACACAAACAAGTAGTGAGCTGCAGAGGGTAAAATTGCTCAACGTAGCAGAAGGTTTGCTAGTCTTAATGCCTGAAACATTCGGTGGTATTAAATGTGTTTATATCCAGTCAGTATAATCACAGAAATACAATATCAAATAAATTTAATTATAGATGTTAAATGAAAATAGTGAATATTGCTACAGTTCCCTACCACATACACTGCGTTTGTTTCTATGAGAGTAAGGTATGTATAAAATTATCTATCCATATGAAACAGCCTTGGTTTTTTCACAGTGCAGAATGCAAAGCTTTCAAAACAGAAAAAAAAAAGTTTATTTCCCACCACCAGATCTAGCCTTTTTTTTTTTTTTGTTATCTTAGTCAACAAATACAGGTGAAAAAAGGACTAAAAATCAGCTTTGTATCTCCAAAGACTAGAAGAAGTAGTCAGCAGTCTTTCCTGCTAGGCTGTATTTTTCTTTTCCAAATTGGAATGTAGCACTGCAGGAGGTTCTTTGCAGTATCCAGGGTATTCTGTCACTTGAAACATCAGGACATCAGTGATCCACATATGTCTGTGGATCATAACATGTGTATGATCTATCTAGCAGAGGAAGGTTAGGAGGTTGAGAGCTGAGCCTCTAATTACTCATTAGCATCTGTAGCCCAGAGAAGCATTCCAATTCTCTGCATTTCACTAGAAACAGTGAGAAAACTGAATGCCATAATCAGAATCTTTTTCTCTGTAAGGGACAGCAACTCCACTGAAAGAGTTGCTTTCTATTAACACATTTAAAATCCGTGCCTGTGCTCCCTCCGACACTTGTGAGATAGATGGCTCCTGGCTCAGGAGAATTAAAATCTGAAGTCAGGGCAGCACTCAGCATAAGTGTTTGAAACCACTGAAAACACGGTATCTCTTCACCGCCACATGTCACTTAATCTTTTCTAAACAGCAGACATAACCTCTCCTCACTCTCCAAAAAGCCTTGTGAAAAGCCATTTAGAGAGAAGATGCTATCCTAGCAACAGCCAGAATTTGCCCAGCCACCAGACAAGCTCCACTTGCACGTCCTGCCTCCCACAGACACAGCCAGCAGCTATCCTCCAGCTGCTCTCTCCCGCCCTTCATCAGCAGAGATCCCCAACTCCAAAAGAACATGATTGCTCTGCTGAAAGTTTGGATCAACAGGAAAAGTTCTCTACTCCCTGACTCTTTTCTAACAAAATCTCCCAGCATTTAGCGTTTAAAGTTTTTGTTTAACAGAAAATCAATGAATCCTGCAAGAAAAGTCTTTCAACACTGAGATTTTTGGAAAGAACTTCACACTAAAAATTTATTACTTTTTCTAAAGTTTTTTCTCTGCTATTATGATTTGCACCGTAAAACAGTCTAGTTGAATAGTTTAGCTTAAAACTCAAGCAAATGACCTCAAAGACATGTCGCTGGCCTGGAGAAGAGTGGGAAATCATGGCATAATCGGCACACTTGCTAAGAAATCACATGCCAACACCGGACAGAGAAGAATCTCATGAATCTACAGAAGACTTCTGGCTAGCCTGTTCCTCCCTTTATATCCAAACCAATCTCAGTGAAGGCTAACTCTGTTTTACAGCAATACCCTGCACTTAAGATTGTGTAGGAATCTCTGTAGTTTTCATATGCTAAAACAGTGAAATGTGAAGCTGGACTTCAAATAATGACTTTTCCCTACTTCTCAGGAAGGTTCTTTTGATTAGCTTTTGTTCTTTGACTTCAAGCTTTGTGTAGCAGATCTCAGTGCCCAAGATGTGGTATTGCCCAAAAAAAGTTTGCAAGCTTTACAGCTTGGACAAAGACTTATCTAAACCCCCAAAGGCACAAGAACAATCTTCATAACACACCATGTGAAAACAATGCAGGGGTAAGCAGAGGATAGTTTCAGAAAGGTGTGAAGGACACTCAGGAGGCTAACGGTGATTCTGTGATTATATTGCATCTCTGTTCTAACAGGGTAGCTAAGAACAGTTATCACTCAGCAAGGGAGGCAGAACAATCTCAAAATAAAATAGTAATTACTGGAAGGATTAACTCAGTTTGCATTTTTAGATCTTAAATAAGGAACAGCAGGTGTTTCCTTATCACTGCAAAAGTAGGAAAAAGAAGGAAAAAAATTTTTGTCCATTGCAGTACATTGCCTCATAGTACATTTATCTTAACACAACAGTCTTTCTTACACATAGTGGTGATAGAGCACTGGTTTTGTCATTGTATTCTATTTCATTCACTATCAAACCAAGCTAAAAATGAAAGGACCAAAGAGTACATCAGCTGTAGAATGTATCTAAAAGTTTCCAAACTTCAAAGAATGGGAATTATAATAATGTTAAAAAAAAAATATAAAGGGAATGTGGAAATAAACTTAAAGGCAAGAAAATATTGCCAGATAGGAATAGGAAACTAAAACACACCAATTTAATTCATATTTCAATTTGAGTCAGATAAAAAAACCTGTAGGCAGATTTGATTAATACAGTCAAAATAAACATCTTCAAAATAGAAAAAGGCAGAAAAGGATTAATGAAATATAAAACACAGACTTCTATGTTATGATATGATATGTAGAAAATATTTATGGCAACATAAAATTTGAGAAATAACTAAACATAATTGATGAATCTGAAATTTATCATTAAAGCCTGTATAACAGGCTGACACCATCTCTAGTAATGTTTTCTAATGAGGGTTCCTTCAATTTAAAAGGAAAATGCCTTTTTCTTAATTATGGAATGAATGAAAGTTAGTTATGTGTCTATATTGCACTTAACCACGTCAGAAAATAGAGTACAACATTTCTAAGAATAAGTGTTACAGAATCTGATATTTTCATGTCAAGACTGTGACAGAGATCATAGAAAAAGGCTGTAGGAGAAAAACTAGACATAGAAAGAATCTTCCATTAGTTATAGCAGAAACTGATGATGTGCAAAACTGAAAAAAGAACCCTGATGCACTGAATACAAGTGAAATAAACTGAACTCATAGAATGATAGACTCATAGAGCCATTTAAGTTGGAAAAGACCTTTAGGATCATTGAGTCCATCCATAAATCTAACACTGTCAAATCCACCACTAAACCACGTCCCTAAGCGCCACATCTCCAGTAAGCTTTCCTTAGTTGCATACTGCCAGGTTTCCTGAGATGAAGAATGCCAGATTGGAAAATACAGAGAATTGACAGCCTCCAGAACTGAGGCAGTGATTTAAGAGGAGGCATCAGATTTTTACAAACATTTTTACAGAGTTCAAGTTATCCATGGTTAAAAACAAAACTGTCCAATTGCCTCAAAAATCCTATCCTGTCTATTCAGACTTTCATTTACTTATGAAAAACTACATGTTGATAAGAGTCAATGTGGAAATGAAGCTAAAGATGAGGTCAAACTGATCAGATGAGAAATTATTACAGTGTAAACAAGTCTTCTGGTTATTGGGGTGGAAAATTACTTATTTGGGAAGAAAAGGAAGAAAGTCCTTACTTCTGTGATACAAAAGTACACCCCTACTCTTAAAGTCTCTTCTTGCTGGACACTTCAGATGAATGCTGACTGCCTAAAAGGAACAATAACTAACACTAAAAAATTCCTGAGGACAACCTGAAAACTGGTCACATGCTGCACTTTCATTATATTTTTCAGATTCTGGTAGGTTAGGAATCTGAAAGGGAAAGCCTGGTAGTACTCACCAGTGAAGCAACAGATGCCTTTGTTCTTTCCTCTTTTCTCCAGAAATTCGTGTTTTATAAAGGTACAGTATTAGTGTCTACCAAAAAAAGAAAAAACCCACAACCCTTTGCATAAAGGAAATACAATAAAAGCCCACCTACTACGTTAAACAGAGTAAGAACTTGAAGTGTATAGCATAATGTTTTACTGTATCCACATGATGTATCATTTTTACAGTACAATGTTCATTTCTAAGAGTTTAAAATTAAGTCAAAGGATGTTACATGAAATACTGTATTAAGAGAGTCAGTTCTAGGTCCTGAGTAACATATTAACACTCATCCTCCTCCTGTACTGAGGAGGTGTAGGTATCTTGGGTGTAGGTATCAGTGCTTGTCTGCAGATACTATGTGATATCAACAGGCATTTTTGATAGTTTTCCCGGGAACAAATGCAGACAAATAAAAGACAGTGTTATTCTTCAAAATAGTTAATGTCTTCGAGACTCAACCCCAGAGAATAAACCAGCTTTGTACCACTTTAACATAAGGAGAAAAAAAATCAAGACATTCACCTCTTCTGTTTCTGCGAACACCCTGTATTTTTTATTCATGCCAAATTGTGACCGAGTCCAAGAAAATTCAGAATATGATTTAGTTAAGAAAACAACTGTTGTTGCTAGCACAAGTTTTTGATCTTTGCAGGACAATAATCTTTTAGTTTTTCCTGTTGCAGGGAAGCTTACATATACAGATGTATACAGCATTCACAAGTACGACAGAAAATTCAGCACCAGCTCTACATAGGCTTACATTAAGCAGTAATGGTGGTTGCAATGACATGATATTCCTTCTGAATCTCCTTTGGCACAGACCACAAAAACTCTTGACAACAGTTTGGTAGTCGGTACCTCTGTGACTGCCTAGAATTACCATACTGTTCTTCTTTGCCCTCCTTTCTGTCTACATTCTCCTACTGTCTCATATCCTGTCGAAGCCACAAGCTCGACACTGATCACTATTTTGTTCTGTGTTTGTACATACACTAGCATTAGGGTTTATGAAATGTCTTGCACTACACATAATAACTTCACATCTAAAGTTCAGTAAATGGAAAATAAAACTATCTAATTCAATATGGTCATAAAAAAATAAAAATCCATTGGTCTGGATCTTGTTTATCTAAAACCTTGATACCCAGCATAAAATAATGCCTTCAACAGCCATGTTATATCCCTTTTTTGATACACAACTGTCTTGGAGCATTTTTAAGTCACAATGCAGTATTCTTCCCCAATCCAGTTCTAAAAGGGAATTGGAATATTCATCTTTTTGAAGGAAAAAGTAAAATGCTACGTAACACACCATAGAATTGACATGAACAAATCAAAAACCCAGCAGAAATATTAATCCCACCCTATATTTGTTACTTTCACTAACAAATGGTATTTAGATTCCAAACCCTTTATTTAACTGTTCTGTAGGGCTGTGTTTTGTGAAACAGTTTGAAAAGAGTATGTTATTATATTCACGATTTGAGTTCTTCGCAGTTGTTACATCACTGCCTCAGAGGTTATCCATTCCAGCTTTGTGGCAGCAGGCTGATGAGCACCATCATATCGCTGACAACAACTGGACACTGCATGCTCTATTTCAAATCTGCCTCATTTTGATATTTAACCATCGCTTTAAGTTGGTTCCAAGTGAAACCCTTTGCGTGTCATTTTTCCCTGTGTCAAATTTATAGTTCTTCAGCTTCCACTGCACTTGATATAAACTCAGCCGTTATGCTCCGAATTTAGCTACCTGAATCCATATTAATTGCAGGCCTTTTTGTTAGGATCTGTATCTATTTTTTATGCTTTTAGTGCAAGATGGTCTTTTCAGTGGCTGGTCATTTAAGAACGATGCTTTCTGCAACTTGCCAACAACTTCAAATCCTTCATTTCACTGAAGGATTTCTAAAGAGGAGAGGTAGAAATCAAGTTTAAATTACAACTTCGAATTTAAAGTTTAACACCAGAGGATGGATGCTGTATTCTCTAGTACGTAACATTTCCATTGAGCTCTGTAGTTATGACACTAGAGCAGAAGAAAGCCTTATGATTCAGGCAAAGCAGTGGAACTTCAGCATTGCCTTGCACTTAGGTACGTACATAAGCACTACAGTGACCCAGAGACTGCCCATATAGAAATAAGCCAAGGCATATTGCTTTGCCTCATTTCCCTAATACAAGAGTACAGCACTGAGGCACAGCATGTCACACTGACCTCCATAAAGGAGTGCTCAAGTGCTATAGCTTCAGGATGCTCGGTGAGAAGCTCTTTGGAAAACCACAAATGCTTTAAATGTAATCACATACTACAAAAATAAAAACAAGCTCTTTAGAAGTTCCATGCACTTGTTTCTAAAAGTAACTTCAGCAAAACTGACTTTTTAAGCCCCAAATAAGCAAGTCCAGCTGCCATATCACTTCACAGGACCAACTTCTAGCCTCAAACACTTCTGTTTCTTAACCTTTCCTCTGTATCTTCCACCACAATACAAGCAAATAAGCGATTACTATTTGGTAGTAGTAATACCTCCTGAGCAAGCTCTTTTCTATATGTCTCTTTTCTACTATTTCACTTTCACCTGATAAACATCATTGAAGTTTTAACAGAGCACAGTCAAGCAAATCCAACGTGACAGATACTCTTTACAATCACCAGGCTATTGCTAACATATTTGTTACTTATGATACTTACTGGGAATTTGCAAATAACATTTACCAGCAGCGAATATTCCCCTCACCCTTCTATTGCCATTCTTATGAACTTACTGTTGTTTCTGAAGAGTTAAATGTGAGGAAAAATATACTGCTTTTCTCTCCTGATCTTAGCACTGAATACACACATTCAGGAGAAGATAGTTGCTATGAGAAGAGGAAGTATTTGAGGTAAAGAAAGTCAATGTTCCTTTACTTCAGCAATGTTAACCAAAATGAAACTGTTTTCCTTTCACCTGACTGCTGAATTGACTACACAATTAGTGTAGTACCTAGCTTGAAAAGACTTCGTAAGTGCCTGAAGAAATGTTACAGTTCCATGCCACCTACCTAGGTTTGATTAGCAGTAATGAAGCTGCTACACCAGACCTAGTTGTCTATCCAACCTATACAGCAATTAAAAAAAAAAAAAAAAATCAAGAAAGAAATCTATTTTTCCATTCAACTTATTTAGCCAGAGTATAAGCTTGAAGCAAACAAAAGACTCTGTTCACTGGATTTTCCTAGCTGTCATTGTGCTTCAACATAGGCATTAAAAAAAAAAAAAAAGTATATATTTACTGGGAGTTGTTGGGCAAGGGTAACGAGATAAGTTTTTCATCAAGGAAAAGTGTTTTGTAGATGGTAGAGTTGGCTTAGATTTCATTTTTCTTAATTTTGGTGAAGCAATATATAAAAAAGTATAAGCAAAGCTGAACAAGGTGAGAATGTGCTGGTTCTGACTGCGATAGAGTTAACTTTCTTCACAGTGACTAGTATGGTGCTTTGAATATGTGCTGAAAACAGTGTTGGTAGTACAGAGATGTCTTCATTATTGCTGAGCAGTGCTTACAGTCAAGCCATTTTCTGCTCCTCACCCCACCCCAGCAGTGAGTGGGCTGGAGGGCACAAGGAGTTGGGAGGGGACACAGCCAGGACAGCTGGCCCCACCTGACCCAAGGGGTATCCCATACTATGGAATGCCATGCTCTGCATATATAAGCTGGGGGAAGAACAAAGAAGGGAGGGCATTGGGAGTGATGGCATTTGTCTTCCCAGGTAACCATGACCCGTGCTGCAGCCCTGCTTTCCTGGGGGTGGCTGAACCTGCCTGCCGCTGGGAAGTGGTGAATGAATCCCTTGTTTTGCTTTGCTTGTGCATGCAGCTTTTGCTTTACCTATTAACTTGTCTTTATCTCAACCCACAAGTTTTCTCACTTTTACTCTTCCGATTCTCTCCCCCATCCCACCACGGGGGAGTGAGCAAGCGGCTGCGTGGGGCTTAGTCACCAGCTGAGGTTAAACCACAACAGTAACACAGGAAAATATGTTATTTTGAAATGGGAATTATGAGACTGACAGGGTTTAACAGCAAAGGAGATGAAGTCTGGAAAAGATCCAGCTGAATATTTACACAAAATATTCAGCAGACTCGATAACTGGCATGAAGCTGATGAGAGTGGTGACAATACAGAACATCGGTAAAGTAATGGAGAATCAGCATCACAAGGAAAGAAGTGGGTGATCATCTTTGGGAGTATGAATAGTAGAAATGGACTGAAATTCAGTCATGCAAAATGCAAGGCCACGTACATAGGAACACCACAAAGTTCTGCTGTAGATTGGAGCTTATCAGTGGAAATTACTGAACAGGCACTGGTGGGCTAATTGATTGCAGGGTGACGTGATTGAACTATCCACATGATGCGCCCATGAAAAGGGCGTACGTGGTTATAGGCTGTACCAGGAAAGTTATTTCCAGTAGGGATCAGGTGGTACTGTTTCCAGGACAAGGTCCCAATGAAAACTCACCTGCAATTCTGTGTATAATTCAGGTTATCTGTGCGTAACCAAGGCATATTCAAATGCATGCAGATGAGGGACACAGGGAATGAAAAAGCAGTAGAAATTAGAGAAAACTAGAAGAGGTTTTCTTACAAGTCAAGGAATGAGGGGGGACATTTTTGTATCTGTCTGTGCGCTGGAGTATTGATGGAGGGTGGAGAGCTGTTTAAGCTAACAAAAAAGTTGAAATAAACATAAATCTTATGCAAAGGTTAAGAATCACTTAATCAAGAAAACAGATGTTCCTAACCGTTCATTGAGTGAAGTTCTGGAAGATCCTTCTATCAAAAATAGAACATAGAGAATAAATATAGCTCGTTTAAAAATGGTATGCACTATGGCCTTTAAAAATATCAGCGTATGATAATGATGCATTATGCCGTCCACGATAACTGGAGATTTACAGCATGCAGTCCAGCCTTCTGGCTGGATTATTTTTTAGTTATCCTAAACATGGGGGGAGTCTACATGCAGCTCACAATTTTTACATCTACTCAATGGATCAACACCTGTTCTCATTAGAAAGCATGAATTGTTCTAGAGCAGATACTCTATAGGCTTGTCAGGCAGTACCTGGGTACTCTTCGTATACTATTTCCATTTATTTCTTTGTTAAGTGATGATACACTGAGTAACTAGCTTTTTCTATGATTTACAAAGTGACAATAGATGATTTTAAACCTCTTCTTCCAAAATTTGTGTTTTATTCTACATCCATCATTAACATGTATGAACATAAAATGACAATGCTTTTTTCTACTTGTTTTTCTCATTTTAAGAGGCAGCTGTGACATTATGCACAATACACTTAAATAGCTTAGTTTCTACTATGCCTACATATTCATACAACTCCTTTATTCCAGTTCTCTTTGAATTGATAAGCATTGTCATTCTTGAGCAAAATTATACCATCTCAAGAAACAAATTTAGTTTTTCCTGCTACATTTTCTCTTTTGCCTTTTTTTAAAAAAAAAAAAAAATCATATCAAGTCTGATATTATGGAGAACTTTGACTCTTTTACCTACTAGTGGAAATATGCAATAGAGCTTGATTTTGGATTACACGATGTAAAATACATTTTCAAAGAAGGAGATATTTTCCTATATTATTCAGGTACTTGGGAAAATGTCATCCTAAATAATAATTTGTAAGTAATATAGGAAATATTGTTTCAAAAGCAATGGACTCTTCTGAGCTAGATGGCTGTGCTAAGCATGACATCTTCAGAGGGGAAAAAAAAGAGATGATGCTAGGAACATTCATAATGGGAAAAAACCCTCAGAACAAACCAAATGAAACCCAGTCAAAGAATAAATAATGATCTAACAGAAATCCATAATTACATTATGTGCTTTTTTTTTTTTCCAAATTAGGTATTAATAATGGCTGCATTACAGAAATGTTTTCCTGAAGGAAAAGGAGCTAAGTGGCATGAAGTTTCCTCTGCAATAAGTTACTATTGAACTTTGTTTATTTCGTTCAAAAACTGACCACAGCTTTGTCTCATAAAAGAAAAAAAGTAATTCATGGAAAAAGCTAACTCAAGAGAGCCCAATCAAAAGTTTTACAAAGGCAAAGGCGTGGCTACTTTTTTACCTTAGGCTGTCTAGGCGAGTTTAACACTGTGCTTTCACTTGGGTATTTCTTGATGAGTTACCTCAAGATTTACAACATTAATTGAGCATGATCAATATTTTATCTGGGCGAGATGTGTGGGGAGTCCTTTCTCTCTTGCATTTACATAGCATGATCTATGGTAAACGACTGAAATTTTGCATCAGTTCCAGAAAATCACAGCTAATGCACCACAATACACAAATAGTAAATAACCTGTCCCATTCTCCACACAAACAATGGAGTCTTGCAAACCAAACCTCATCAAATATCTCTTCAAGCTTTGTTAAGCAATATGGAATGATAATGGTGTCTTAAATGCAAGTAAATGTGTATTCATATTTTAAGCACTTTACATGCATTTAATATGTTTTCTCCCTATTAGGAAAAGAGTGCTAAACTCTCCGTGTGTCCTGAGCATACAGGGAAGAACATACATGTTTTTTATTTGCTATGAACCTCAGAAAGCCAAAACAATGTGATGATAGTCTATCGAGGCTCAATAACTGAATAAAATATATTGGGAATTTCTGGGAAAGGAATATACTCAAAATTAAGCACCCATCATCCAGATAGGCAACAACATCTATCCCATTAGTACCTTTAAAAGCATTTCTACCGATAATTTACAAGTATCTGCTTCCTGAGAGCGCTGTGTTCAGCTTGCTTCAAAAGCCAGTAGTGATTGTAATTGAAATGCATTCACACAATTCCAGTTAAATATGGTCTACGTATGAAAGTGACATGAAAATGCATAAATAGTGCAGAAACCACCATCTTTTGTGCAAACTTTTCCACTGCCTTCCAAAAACATTACAAGATATGCTTTATGACATACTATCTAGGCAGAGGGGGAAATCTCAGGGTAAGAGAACAGGCTAATAAAAAAAGTTTCAGAAAGTAAGGGTGACGGAGGAAGGATACCGACCGAGAGAGATACCAGCATTTGAAATGGGCAGGTGGGCAAAGAGTCTATAAATGAGAACAAAAGCAGCGGCTGCCCAGCTCCAGAACGGTGCCCATCCACCGGCGCGTGAGTGAAGTTACCGGCCATGTGCTCCAAACCCGAGCGAGAGTGCGCCGGGCTCCGGGCGAGCTCGGCTGAAAGCAAACACCCCCGCGATCGGCGACAGCGGCGACATCAAGGTGGGCTCCCCCACCCCCACCCGCCCCGCAGCGGGTCCGCTGCCGCTCGCTCCCGCGAGCAGCGCGAGGGGCGCGGGCGCGGCCCCGGGGTGCGGCACGAGGGCGCCGCGCGGTACCGTGGACAGCTCCGCACTCACCGTCCTCGTCCGCGTCGAAGACGGGCGCCCGGTGGGAGTGGCCGCCCCCCATGGTGGGCCGCGGCCGGCTCCGCATCCCCCGCGCCCGCACCCCGCGGGGCGCGCCGGCAGGCACCGCGGCGCCGGGCAGCTGCCCGACCCCGGCCCCGGTGCCGGTCCCGGCCGGGGGAGCCTCCGCCGGGCTAACGGTCACCCTGCGGCACGGAAGCGGTCCGTCCGCCCCTGGCGGAGATCGCTGCTGCCTGGCGCGCACCGGCTTGGCCCGTCTCGCATCGCGGAGGGGCAGGGGAGGGAGGGAGCGAGCTGGGGGAGGAGGGAGCGAGGGAGGGAGGGAGGGAGGGAGGGAAGGAGGCAGGGAGGAGGCGGACGTCCTGCTGCTGGTGGCTGTCGGTTAGCGGTAAAAGCCGGATCTACCTGGATCCTCGCGGATCCTCCCAGACCTCCGCTGGGGGCGCGGACCCCCCCGCTCCTGCCCCAGCCGCCCTGCGCTGCCCCGGCCGGTGGGGGCGGGCAGAGCGGCTCCTGCCGCCCGCAGGGGCTGCAGCTGGGCGGCACCGGCACCGGGGGGCTGCGGGCCCTCAAGGCCGGCGGGGGTAAGCGCTGCCTTGCGTCGACATGACACTTTTTTTTTTTTTTTTTTTTTTTGGCCTCCCGGCCGGGACTTCATCCCCGCAGCGCGGCGGGACGCGGCCCGCCGACCGAACTTCACCAAGGTTCCAAGGGGAGAAGGAGCCAGCGACCCCCCCGCGCGCCCCGCCGGGCTCGCCCGGGGCGCAGGCACGTCCCGCCGCGGCCGCCCACCGCCGGCCCCACACCGCCACCTGCCGGCGACATCGCGCAGTGCCCCGCCGGGCGGTGCCACAGGCCGGGGGGGCAGCGCCGCTCAGCCTGTGCGGGGGGCGCCTCTGGGGGTGGGTCTGTACCGATACACAAATACCCCTGTCTCAACGTGCGCGTCTTGGAATGACTCCGCTGTAAAAGTGCATTAGGGAAAACTACCTGAAACGTGAAAGTCCGACATGAGTCATTCGCCCTATAGCGAGAAGCGAAGGATTTCTACGGTTGCTATTATTTATCCACAGAAACTGCTGTTTCGTTCCCTTCCAAAATTGCTAGCATTAGCAACTTTTGACGCAAAGTGAAAAAAAATCACTTGTGAAACTTCCTCCAAAGGGAAACAATTTTTAAAAAGAAAAAATCTGTATTATTACTGCAACCAAGTCAAAATCTGTTCAGTTCCTGTAGAAGAAAGCCACAGATAAAGAAATCAAATGGAAGTTGCATTTTTTACTTCTCCACTTCCACAAGGGGAGAAGAGGTAGAAGGAAGCAGAGCCTGAAGCCAGAGCATGCGTACTTTCACATATACCAGCAGAAAGGCTGTTTACCTGCGATACCTACTACCCTTCAGTACAGCTGCTTAGAAAAACCCAGAAACAAATTCTGCATAAAGTACAACTTTCAGTCTCTTTGTTTATGATTTTTACCTGCCTTAGTTACTCACACTACCTGTCTTTGAACCCAACGTAACCCTCCTATAACCTTCCAGGGAAAGGTTGGTTAGGATTGACTGCAGTGGATAAGACCCTGTGGTTTGCGGCCAGAGCTCAGAGCTCGCAGCACCCACGGACCCAGAAAGCTGATAAATTCAGATACAGTGATATTTCTCTATAAGTAGACATGGACAGATTGAGTCACCTGCTGATATCCCTTACTTAAATTATTTGGCTTGCTACTATTTACATGTGAAATAATTTGCAAAATAAGGAAGCTTTCAAAACATTGACCTATGAGTATTCATCTAAAACATAGTCTGGAAAGCATCGCTCTCTGTTATTCTTCTGTTTGTTACTTACACATTTAAAGATTTACTCACCCAGTCACAAGCAAAAACAATGTTATGCTGCTTCAGCCAGAAAACACCAGTAACATATAGAAATCACAGCCTCTCAGCTCTTCTAGGTCAACTGACCAGCATGATGCTTTATGTTAATCCATTTCCTTTTGCACGAGCAGAGGACTGCAATTAGGATTTAACATATTTCAGCTGATAAGAGTTACCTTCCACCTGGGCTAAGGGCTTACATCACCTTAATGTAACTGCTTCAAAAGTGACCTACCAAATAATGGGAAGAACTTGTTTGCCAGTAAATCCCCAGGCTGATCATTTTACACATAAGAAACACATCCACAGAATACAGACATAGGAGGAGGAGCAGTCTGGGATTCCTTTGCATGCAGAAAATACAAGCACACAAAAAATTACTCAAAACAGCTTCCAAGAGTTACTCTGTTTCTTTTTTACATCTGACTCCCTCCATGTAGATCAAAAGTCTAATGAGTCTTCTGAGATGTCTTTCATAATTTTGTATGACAAGGCCCACCGTGAACCAAAGCAGTTCTAACTATTTACACAGAGCAATGAGTTGTCTCTACTCATTAATTAGTCAGTCCTACTAGACTGACGTGCCTTTTTGACTCCTACATGGATTACCACAGCTTTGCAATTCATTTGTCCTTGGTTTGTGAAAACTTGTGGCTTATGTTTAAACATCAGCATAGCTAGGAGGTTAAGACAAACAGCATGTGGTGTTAATGTGAGATGTGAAAAATTAACATATATTAATAAAGTATTGATGAGCCATTCATTCATGATTTATTAATTGGTAACATTGTATTCCTCTATAACTCTTGCATTTGAATAGTGGCAGATATTATCCTGCACAGCCATTTTCTATATAAATACACCACAAAATTATAGTTTGACAAGATTTTTTGGGTTTGCTGTTCTGAAGGCAATACAGCATACTCACTGCTACAGTCTTTGCTCTAAACAGATTTGTTTGTACGACACTCACCAGCTCCCTAGAAGCTTCAGCATTTCTGTAGTTAAATCAAATGTCCTTTTCATAGTGGTGTTCAATGGAACAGAGGCAACAAGACTAGATGTGTGCTCAAGGCCCAGCAAAGACTCAAGGAAACCAATGGCAATTTTCCAGTACCTTCAATACGAGTAATATCAAGTCTTGACTATACAGGCTGCTTATTCATATGGTCCCTGGCTCCCCTTTGTCTTTTGCAACCCTGAATGCATGCTAAATTCTGAACAGACACATAACTTCAGTATTTTTATTTTTTTTTAATGCTACCCAGAACAGCACGAGTTCCACTGCATCTGTTCTAAATTTAGCAACAGCTCTCCAGGAACAATTACTCATGCATTCTTCCAGTTGCTTTTGTAAATCAGAAATAAGTCTGAAATTCTATATCATAACATCATGCATATTGACGAAGCTCTCTGAAGCCTGAGCATTTTCAGAACAATTAAATATTTATTCTTCTGGGACAGAGATTTCTAAGCTACAAGCAGTCAGAGTTTGTGAGACTCGCACGACAGGAACCAAATCCAGCTTCTTGTGCTTACCTGTTCTCCTAAAAGATGACCAGGTTTTGTTTGAGATAAACAAAGTTCTAACCTTAAAAACACATTTTATGTTAGCAGGTAAACACTGCATAGCCTATGCAGAAAGCACAGTAGAGAAAAAGAACAATCTAATAGCACTTTTTTCCCCCTGTAAATGCGGAACTGCAATGAGCATGATCATTTTAAGATACCATTTCACATTTTCATTTAAGGACTATCTTGTCTGGCTTAGATTAATAGTGATTTTTTTCAGATCTCCATGCAGAGTTAGCAATAAAAAAAATCAAACATGATTACAATCCGTTGCATATGGAAGTTCCCTTAAGGAATTCAGTAGTTTAAAGTCAGTAATTCTGTGATTACAGATCTGTATTAAAATGCTTCTGATGAGACTTACAGGGTGACCTTACAGTTCCTGATTTCAAAGCATACCCTGTTGATATGCTAATATTTGTAAATTGCAGAGTGCTTACACTGACATTTTTGTGTTTGAATACTATCCCAGAGTTAACAAACAAGATATTAAAATGGTATCTCTTATCTTTATGATTATGGCTCCTTTAGAAGGAAATATGATGTGTTAAACATAGTCCCTTCCTTGGAAACTGATGGGATCCCCAAAGAGAGGTGGTTACTTCTGGTTGCTCCTTTCCTGAGAAGGGTCACATTCGCTGCTGTGTGTTCTTCCTGCCATTGAAAAGAGAAGGGTCAGGCACCCCACATCCGTCAAAAGGCAGTGGGATATTTAAAGGAAGTATCAGTGAGAGAGAAACACAATTATTACTGTCTTTCCAGCTTGCCAAGGAGTTGACCACACTAGTGGTGTGGTCAGATTTGTCCTCAAGAGAAAGTTCAGGCAGGGTAAGGAGTTAGAAACCTTTGGATGGAGTCAAGTTCTCAGTTCAGGCATGACAATGGGCTCCGTCATTTAAACCAGCTCTTTTCCAGTTAGGCAGTTGAACTAGATTATTGATGCAGGTCCCTTCCAATTAAAATTTTCTATTCTTTTCTATTCTATTCTGTTCTATTCTATTCTGTTCTATTCTTTCTATTCTATTCTATTCTATTCTAGTCTATTCTTTCACTTTGCACTGGACCACTGTAAGCTCACTGTGGCTATTTACCATATGTCAGCTGAAGCAGTGGTAAATGTGCTCAAACTCTTTTTCCAAACCACATCTTCCCTCCCTCAAACCCCCTTTAGACCAGTAAGATGTGATAAAAAGCAGAAGACACTGAAATCCGGAAAAATTTTAATCTTTCTGTAGGTTGTTGTTGGAACATGCTCTCTGGTATTTTTGTTTGTATTTGGGGGAACTTATGTGTTGGGCACACTCCCCAAAGAAGGCAGCAAGAGGCAAGAACCTGAAACACACACTGACAGTTTTCTAGTCACTCGTCAGGCATAAGTACTTGGTGTTCCCAAGAAAGGTCAGAGCCTGCACAGATTGACTGACTCCTATTTCATCCCTGGATGAATTTGGAGAAAACTGTTTCTCCTGAGGTTCTATTAAGTTAATGTTAAAAGCTGGAGATTTATCGAGGTTTACTGTCAGCAGCAGTGAGTCTAATTGGTTTCATCTGGCATACTCATGCAAGTGACAGGGTGCAAGAATCGGTCCAAGCACAGATCAGTTTCCTTTATTTTGCCAGGGTTATGACCTTGCTGGAAGGCAGTGGTGCAGTTTGGCTTCCCAACCTGCTGTCCCCACTGCTCCTTCCCCAGCAGTCCTGTCTCCAGTGCCCAAAGCAGAAACTTAAAGCATAATGCAGTTTTGTACTAGTGTCCGTATGGGTCATCCAGCCATGGATTTCTGCGAGAGGACAAAAGAGGCTCTAGCCTTCCCATTAGAAAAGTTAACAGACTATGGAATAACCTCAGACAAGTTGGGCAGAATCAGATCTCATGGTTAGATTACGAGTGTGTCTCTTCCCATCCTCCATTTGACAGGGAGGCCAGCAGCTTTCAACAAGGTTTATAAAAGGCTGCCAGTGAGCTGCATCACTTGCATTGCATCAGTGTGAGGGCAGCACAACTACAGCCATTTACTTGGAGACCCGCTCTGTCCTCAGCCTTGTTTCAGGACAGAAACAAACAAGGTTTGTTACTTAGGCGTTTGATCCCAGATAAACTTAGGAAATCATAGAAAGCCTTTACTACAGCATCTTTAAAATGTGTTGGACATGAAAGGCGAGAAGAGCAAGTATAACTGTGTAAATCATATATTAGAGAGAAACTAGAACTATTCGTTTGTACAGAACCCTAACTGATGAAGTTCTGTGCTACATTGAATACATTGGGGTCCAAATCACAGTAGTTTTGTGTCTGGGCTTCTAGCTAAGTTCTCATCTTACTTATCATACATACTTTATCTGTACAATTTTGTGATACCAGTCAAGTAATCAAAACAGATTCAATTACCTCTGTGCACAGCAAACACCATTCCAGACAGTGTTGGCTCTAGAAACAGTCCCCAGCCTCACTGGAGTCCCTCAGAAAATGTGATTGTCTATAGAAAGGAAGTCAGAGTCCCGTGCATATGCAAGGAGTGAAAAGAAATTGAAGTTGCTGGAATCCAAGATAAGGGATGATTACAACTCCAGAATTGCTGGCCCTAGTTTGAATGTATTACTGCTGAGTCACGTTTTTGCAATTGCCTTCAGCCACAGCCTGATCAGGTCTATTATGCCTGTCTTGTGATCTGACACTGTCACACTAAATCTCAGATAGATAAACCCTAAGCAATTTTCACTGCAGTATGTAGCAGAAATCACTTCAAAATAGAGAGCATTTTGTTCCTTTGTAGCTTTTACCTGTTTCTGTGGAATTCAACACGGCATGCATTATGTATTTCCCTCAGCACAGAAATAACATGGAAAACTTGTGAAAGATTTTTCTGAGTTCCTTCCTTGATATGACTGAACTTTTGAAGTCCATGGTATAAGAAAGCAAAACCCAATGGTTATGGTTGGAATTTGAGAAACCTGGTGTCAGCCCTCTGCAAGATTACCTGTGTCTGTCCTGTTAAGACCAATGGCAACACTTTGATCAGAAACAGCTGCAATGGGAGCAGAGTCAAACCATTAGCAATGTGAGACACACACACACCAAAAAAAAAAAAAAAAAAAAGGGCAGGAGATTGGTCTTACTGTGTGCAGGTACATCAACAGGAAGCATGGACGAAGCATCTTCTGCCTTACAGATTGTTGCCACATCCTTTAAGTTTATATTTAGGATGTTGGAAAATAATCTTGTTAAACAGGTTGAGGGCATCAAAACATATATGACAAAAGACTTTGGAGACCACAGGACCTTGTTGTGATCAACTTACTGTAACATCATATACTTGAGCACAGTGATGTTCACCTCGGGCATGAAACTGGCAGCAGGGATTCCCCTGTTCCACTGCTGCTGCTCACGGTCTGTGACCACTGCACACTCCATCTTTCTGTCAGGTGTTTGTGTACAAAGCATATTTTTCAGAGCAGAGTTCTTGCAACTTAAGGAAGGGGTAAATAAAAACCTCTGAAGTTGCTTCCCTTTCTTTAGAGAGACAAATTGGTTCCAGCACCAGGGCTGTAGCAGTAAGTGTTGCTGGAGAAGAACAGGGCCAAGCAAAAGCAGGCAATGGATGTACAGCCCCAGAATGTCTCCTGAGCAGCTTGATTGACTTTTTTTTTTCCAGCACAACTGCTACAAGGTCCTGTCCTAACATACCTCCTGCCTCTCCCCACAGTAAATATTCCCAAGGAGGTCAGACTGGGTCTGTGATTCCTTGAGCAGCAAGTGCTGGGTGCTCTGCTGCTCAGAGGTGCAGCCATTACCTGCAGTGTAACTGCCTAGCTGTTCTCTTTCACAGCCTGTACCAGCCCTGTGTAGTTTATGCTCCCCTCAATCCTAGCTGTTTAATAAGCTTTACTGCTTAATGATTTTTTTTTCTCACCCTCTTCATGTAATATAGCTGTATCTGGAGCACTGGGGATTCTCCATTAATAGCTTGTCCTATTGTGTTTTGTCACATCCTTTCTTGCGACTAGTAATTTATCAGTAGTATTGATTGATTTAAAATTATAGACTTCCCAATCTTTCCTAGCCTGCAGAGTGTCTTTCAAGAACTAGTTCAAGTGATGAAGAGCCCTACTTCGCAGAATAGTCAAGAGGCTGCTCTTTTAGAGCTATTACATTTGGGCTATTAAGGCAAAACACTAAATAGGGGTGCCAGGGTGACTTACAGCACTCATGTTTCTTTTCTTCTCAGAGGTATGGCTACACATTCTCATTCTGTTTTTTTATTTGGACATAAAACACTAAAAGTACTCAAGATATGTATTCTCATCTCAGAGATTAAAAAAAAAATACAAACTCATGGCTTGAAAATACAATCATCTGCTGAAGAGGCCACAAGATAAACCCATGCAAGTTGAGTTTTGTACAAGGAACCATGATGACTTGTACAGGTAGATGATCAGTACACAGGTAGCTGAGCAATGAAAGAAAGAAAAATCAATTGTTCACAAAAGTGGCACCTGAAGGAACTTATATCAAAATTAATTGGATCTGTAAAATAAGGAAAAACATTATTTGCTGAATATTCCATTCAAATTGTTTGCTAAAATCTGTCACAGTAAAGTCTTGACAGACACGCTCATGAATCGTTCAGGTTTACAGCAGAAGGGGCAAAATTTACATTCAGATTTACAAAACTAATAGACAGAATTTGAAGGTTGGTATGTGTCTGTTGATTGGAGGAGAATCCAGACTATTGTAACTGTTCCTGAAATCAGTAATTTTATCATTTTTCCACTACCTGAATCGCCCAGAGGGAAGAAAATAAACTCTCTATTCTAATTTTCAGGAAAAAAACCTACAAGAATAAGACTGCAGCCCAAGGAAATATGTCTAATAGCTGTATATTTCCCTCTGTTTTGTTTGTTTTGCTGCTCTTCAGATTTAATCACATCCTTCTTTGCCCTTATCTTATAGATTTGCTGCACATACATTTAATATATGCTCTCTAGAGCATAATCAGTGCAATAGGATGGTAGAAAAGACAAAGTAGGAGGGATAGGTTTAAATGTGCTTTGTGAGTGGGGCCTAATGGTGCTTGAGAACCACATGGCTTTGGAAAGTTAAAGATAAATAATTGCACCTTGTGAAAAATAACAGGAGTTATATATCTGGCACCTTGTAATTTACCTTTGATCACGCATAAGTATAGGAAAGCATTTTGCTGCTCATAGCTATTGCATTTACTGGAAGCAAATGCAATTAATGCAAAAATCCAGTTATCTTTCAGAACATTGTTATACAGCCAAAGTCATCACCAATCTCTATATTTCCATGAACCAGTTAAGCTCCTTTACCCCTAGATCATGCATTAGTTGAGGGAAAAATGACACTGATAAAGCTTTCCATGAGGGTATGTTTATCTTTGCAGCTCTAGGATTTCCCTCGAGTGAAACTACTGCAAAGATGCCCTGAACAAACGTGTACCCAAGGACTGTGACCAGATGCCTGGGTTTTTTTCGCCAGCACTGGCTACGTGTACATTACTGGTTTGGTTTGACGCAGGAGCTCACTTTTAAGGCAAATCTCACAGTTGAGTCAGTTCATTGTGCTTTGCTTTGCATCATGGAGCAGTCTCAGAAAATAATCTGGATTCCTTTGAGATGGATCAAAACCAGTAGCACTTAGTGCAACCTAATTGGTACAGGGCAGTCAGCCCACGGCATCAGACTAGAGCTAGTCTAAGTGAAACTCCCAAAACACACAGTGTGGACATTACAGCCTCAGCACCAGCTTTTTCCCATCCCAGATCTGCTCCTACAGCACCGAACCAATTGCTAATATAGATAGAGAAGATGTCTCCATGTCTCCAGACTTCTAACTGCCTGGTCTCTAAAGAGGTTAGAGCCCCTGTTTCACGCTTTTTTTCCCCCTTGCTGAATTTTCTGCCATTATATCATGGACATGAAACAGCATATCGTCAGACTGACTGCAGAATTTACCTGCTCTTTCTTACTTCCCTTTTTAAAAAAAAAGAAAATTATCAAAAAAACGCAGCTTATGGAAAAAACTGTTGGTGAAGAAAAGTCTCTCATGTACAGACACCTCAGCATTCAGTTCTGTATTACACTCCTGCTTATCTCAATTTACATTCAAGCAATGACTCAGCATTCAGTTCTGTATTACACTCCTGCTTATCTCAATTTACATTCAAGCAACGACTCAAACAGAAAAAAGTGTAAAAGTACCAGGAGAGGCATCCTATTAAAAGTCCTCAATGCAGTGCATAGGTGCAAGCACTGAGCAGGCTGAGCTATATACATCAGCTGTCCTTCACAACCAGTCAGCTGTGAGAAATGAGCCTGACTCCTGGAGGTAAACTTGCAGGATAACATACATTTACAACAGTGGTTTTTTTCTTTTTAAAGGACAATTTGATACCCGATTTGGAATAGTCACGCTTGGTTAGGAAGGGAAAAGTACTCTTTCCACACAGACTCATCAGCACAGAAGTGGAAAATCAGCTATGTTCATCACATCTATGGTTTTCTAGGGTTCCTAATATATGCAGCCCTGTATACACCATTGATTTGATGCTGTCATAGGTCCTTATTATACGAAATTCTTTATCATTCTGCCACAAGTCCTTTATTCAGATAGAACTGTTTTCCTATGAGAAATCTGTGTGATGCCATATTTTAATTCAGCAAGGAAACTATTGTCAAGGATTCAATTCTCATTTAAATAATGCTTTTCTTTAAAGATTTCTTAATTTAAACATTTTTCATGTCTTAAAAATTAACTTTAAAATTAAAAAAGAAATTAAACCTTTAAAGAAGTATAAATCTACTAAAGTGTCTTTTCGTAAGCCTGTTATTCTTCTGATTCTTCAGAATACAATTGGCCAGGACAGAGGGCGAAAAAAGCACCCAACACAGAATGAGCCCATGCCCAGTTCCTCCTGCTCTGATACAGAAATGAGACTGACAACAGCTTGGTCTGTATTTTAACATTTTTCAGATCTACTGTAACCTTCACAGTTGTGCTCATCACCCTTTAAGGCTATTTGTTTCATATCTGTCCTGGCTTTCTTTTTTGTCTTTCTGTACTCTTCCATAAACAAGAATGGAGGAGGGAAAGTAGTACCCCCCTATATTTGAAAATATTTTCTATGACTGGTGACACAATGCAATGTTTGATTTTCATATTAATTTTGTGATTTTACCTCCCTTTAAGGATAACATTTAGAAATAGCTTTAGATTGTATTTCTGGGAATGATGATATCCATAGACAATTATAAATCACACTAGAACCCTAGAAAGGGCACCAGTTTCCAATAGGCTCCTTTCCTGGGTGCATATAAAGGTGGTTGTGTGTCTTCTACTTCTCAACAAACATTTATGAGTAGAGAGTTACAAATGGCCTCATTGCTCAGCAGATGCCAGTGCTCGGTACTGCCTGCCAACCACGGCACTTATTCTTCTGCCTACATGTGTGTTTTCTACATCCAAAGCCCCATTGTGCCTTCAGAGCTGGAGGATGAGGCTAAAGTAGTGATGCACATGGTGGACTGGAAATTAAAGAAATGAAGCAGAAAAAAACATGGTTCCTGCTTCCATTGTTCTGAAGCCAAAATCTGATTAACATCACTGAAGGCAGATTTTCAAAACGGTTTCATTTGCTACCAGGATTCCCAAAAACCAGAGTCCCTTCACGTCTCCTGAGAGGCATGAGAAATTTTCAACTGCAGGTCAAAGGAGAGTCATGTTTCCCACCTAAAGAGCTTGGGCCCTTAGCCCGGAGAGGAGAAACACTGCAGCAAGACCATGGGAAGGAACAGAGGTTCCCGCAGGTAGGCAAAGTGCAAATATTTGGGTTATTTTTCTGCAGGAAGCAAATGTTTCAACTTGTTTATCTGTTTTGTTTCAACTCAGTTTGCAGCCTTTGTCTTGCTGGGCTGGGAGATGGTGATTTGGGATTTGGAGCACATTTATGTGCCTGAATGAAGTCAGAGCATGCTTGCTCGGAGGGAAATGTGTTACCGGTGTCGTTTGCTGTGACGCTGCCGCTGTTGATTGAAAGGAGCCTGCTGTGGCTTACTGCTGAAATTACGGGAATCTTCAATAGAGGGACCGACAGCCCTCGGAGGGGGATAAGAAACACAGAAGGGAAAATGTTAAGGTAAAATTATGTTGGTGCTGATCTTTGTTTTTTATATAAACTCTTCCTGCTACGAGCCCAACAGTGACCTTTTCTCACATAGGGTGGTGGAACTCATTCCAGGCAAAAGTATTTGCAAGCGTGCTCACAAATGAGGATTTTGCAGAAGTCCTGGCAGTTTCCATCTGGGTCACCTCCCTAGAATGGGGTAGCAGCAAGAATGAGAGGAGACAAACCACCCCAGCTAGTGTCCGTCTACTATGGCTTACAGGCATGTAGCTACACAGAGGTATCTTGGTGAATAGACCCTACGTGAGTAGGGTGTATTTATTATACACTCACTGACTACCCACATAACTTTTTCTGTTCCTCTTCTTTTCCCATTGCTTCTGATCTCTTCAGATCACTAACTACGCAATGCCTACTTCACTGGGATCCTTAGATACTTGTCTTACATAAACACTAACAACAGCCATACTAGTGGTTATACTAGAAAATGTTCTCTTGAAATTAAGCACAATAGCATTCAAAATCTCCCCTTCTTCAAAAAGCCAGGTAATCACACTTCCTAATTGGTGTCAAAGCAATTTGGTTTCAGTTGGTCATTTAAAATTAATAGACCAGGAAATGTCTGGTTTTCTTAAGAAGGGTACTACAGGGACTGTTAGGAAGATAATATGTCCAGAGGAGTCAGAATATACCTCCTACACTGCACTGACCAAGTGAAAACAGAATCTCCAGCAATACCCGTCCTGGCACGTAGGGTCTATTCACCAAGATACCTCTGTGTAGTTACCGAAGCATTGGATATAACCCAATTATTAAAGGTGCTTTAAAAGCTGTTTTTGAAATTGAATATTAGACAGGAAAGTCAAATGGTCCAAATCATAAAAATCAGAGTAAAATATGGTGAAACACTCAAACCTTTTATTATTTTTGCTTTACATGCTACCTGAACCTAAAGAGCTGTGGTATGTTCAGTTACTGAACAGATAAATTGCAAAGCAGTGGCATTGTGCATGCTTAAAACACATATAAATGTGTATTTTCTTCCTATATTTTGTGCAAATATGTACTTTCTTGCCAAAAAGAGAATGTCTTTTCTTTAGGCAGCATTGAACAAACAGCTCATGCTTGTTTGCTTTATTCACATTGGTGCAGAACTTGCTTATCATTTACCAGCGTGACTGTTCACCCACAGTTCATTCTGTTCTCTCCTGCTTCCCCATGCCCTCGGGCTCTTCACCTTAACTCTCAGCAAGGCACTAGCTCACCATATTTCATTTTCAGCCCCAGTGTCATCAAGACGGGAGCCACCATAGAGAAGATAACACCTCTCAAGCATGTGGCACACACACTTCGTCTAACACCAAGCAAGCCTCCATTAGAGAATTATGGACATTAACGTGACAGCTTGCCCACAGCAGGGACTGCCCTGAGGCCTGAAGCTGAGCACCGGAGCTGGAGCAGGACAGCCAAGCTCTGCGCTTGGCGCTGTGAAAGTGCTCTCTTCTCTGCACTGGGTACAAAGGTGGTAAGAAGAAAGAAGAATTTTCTTTTCAGGTTTAGACCTAAGCAGGAGAAACCATTCAGAAAGACCAACACGGGCAATGTGCTATAATGTCCTATATGTTGCCAGATAAACTCTGAAAGCAGCATTTCTCTTCTATGGAGATCTGTTGGAGGAAAAGCTGGCCAGCCTGCGTATCCCATCTACACAAAACCCTCAAACCTGTCAGCAACAGCACCCGAACCAGGTACGGACTTTTCCAAATGTTTGTATGGGCTCTGCCTGTGTGAATGGTCAACAACAGCAATGGTAGAGTGCTCAGGAACACAGTGCATCTTGGAAAGGAGAGAAATTTGATTACCTTCTAAATCTGCTGCCTCAAGTGGGAATGATTCACTGATGCCAGTAGACACAACAGCAAGGAATCCACCGTATTAACACAGACATTTTTCATTTACTAATTTCATGAAACAAATACTAAGCTAGGCATGCAATTGCCAGACAGGAAAAACATTGTTAGAAATGGTTTTAATAAAACAATCTTGAGAGAAAAAAGGCAGTAGGTTGAACAGAGAAATGTGCAGAGGTTATAGTAAAGTTCTGCGACTCAGAGATCATCTTTTCACCACATGTTTGCACAGCTTCTAGCTCAATGGGAGTCTTGATCTATGACTTTGCCCCCTAAGCTGTAATCCATATAGCAGTGCTAACATATGTCATCTGGAAATTAGTCTCCAGCTCTCAGCAGCATCATAGATAATCACATGTAGTGTCTTCTTATTCTGTGCTTCAAACATCCTGCAGTAAGTCACATTAACAGTGGATTTTATTCCCTTGCTGGAGGCTGTGAGCCAAAAGATGAAAAGAATTAAGAAAATAAAGCATGCATAAACAAAATAAAGCAAAAAATCACTACATTCCCTAAGGCATCTATGCTTCAGAAGGACCAATGGACACATGGTTTATTAAAGATGATTCTGAATTATGCAGTAAAAACTCCAGCACAGAGTCAACCAAAGCATAGCTCGCTTGACTAGGCAGTTGCACGCAAGTATTTGTCCACAACTTTTTCTGGACATTTTTTCTTACCGTGTATGCTTCAGGCACACACGTGCACACAGTTTCAAGTAAAAGAGTGCTCTCACTGAATTCAATAGTATGCCTAAATCACATGTTCTGAAGAGTTTTGCTGGATGTGGATCTTGGGTTTCCCCCTAAGAACACAATCTTTTCCTTTTAACAAGTGCTTTTTTAAAAAAAGAGGTCAGCAACAGATGCTGGTCTCTGACACAGCTGAAACTCCTTCATGGATTGCACTGGAAATTCAAGCAATTTATACACCAGTTCTATATGAAGAATCCCTCAGCATCAGCAGTCTAATCCAAAATTACCTTGTATTTCTTCCAAGAATATAATTGTCACACCTATTGTGTAATGTCAGCTTAAGCAGCAGAACAATCTGAAGGGGAAAGAAATGCTCTCATTTACATTAGTCTTATCCTAGTTTGTAAGCATCTGCTTTCTAATTACTAGAACCATTTGCTAAGAAGTGATGGTATGCTCAACACTGCCCATAACACCTATGAAACCTTAGTCCCTATCCAGCAATGCCTTTGAGTAACACAAGCTGCAAAAACCATTGAAAGGCTTGTGATGCTTTTATCTCCGGGCACAGCCATTTTTCTGTATCACTCCAGCACTGGCACCTCTCAGCCTCTTTGTCCACTTGAGACAGGACCATCCACCTTCTGGCTCTTCCTCTGCTCTGTTGCCACTTGGGGCAGCTGCTGATGGAGGAAGAGCCAAGACAGACAGCCCTTGCTCTCACTGGCATGAGGGGCTGTGACCCTCAGGGACTTTGCTTGGGCAGCAGAGACCCATCATTGGGGATGATTGCAGAAGGATCTCTCGTGGTCTGACCTCTTGTTTGCTCATCTAAGGTACCTGCATCCAGCCCACATTTCCCTGTTGTCTTTCCCTCCTGTGGTCAGAACCCACAAAATAAATAAAGTTAAATAAATAAAAAGCTTGATAAATAAAAGTTCAACGAATAAAAATTATTGATAAATAAATAAACATATTAACTAATGCTAAGAAAAGAAAGCACTAGAATATAATTCTATTTAAGAGTGACTCTGACCTAAGAGCAGCTCTGCTTCAGGGCAGAAGGCAAGTCCTAAGCAAGGGTCAGACTCCAATAGTTTTAATCATGTTACTGTATCAGTTGTCCTGTTCTTGACAGTAGCTGCCAAAGGGAGTGACAGAATCTGGTCCAATCTCAGAAGAAGATAGAGCTTGACTTTTCCTATAGCTCTGTGTTCAGTGAGCAAAAAGAAAAGAATGCATAGAAGAGTAAGCATACATCTATGTCTTCTCTTATCTCATGTCTTGCAATGCTTTTCCTCCAGACTTGCATGCTGGATGTTCATGTTTCAGCAAATTCTGACTCATGACAACAATTGCCGCTGCCCATGTTTTGCCTCACACATGAGAAAAATAAATAAGTGCTGGATATTCAAATCTTTTCCATGTTGTTTTTTTTAGCTCTGACATGGCCAGAGGATATAAAAGCTGTCCTTGGGCAGTGCTTTCTGTGTTTGGAAAGTGCCTGTATTTGTCCACAGCCCCAACTGGTGAAAACAAAGAAAAATGTGAAAAACACAACTCAACATGCACTGAAGTTCAGACTCCAGACCCAGCACTGGTTTGTTTTCTGTTCAAGGTTTGAATTCTTCTAATACAGTGCCTGTGTGTGCATATGTGTGTATGTGGTTTGACTTCAATATTTCCTGGAGGAATGTGTCCACACAGCTAAACAAAATACCTCCCTGGGGGTAGCTTGTGCTTTACAGTTGCTGCAGCACAGAGAGAAAATCAGATTTTACAAAGACAGAAATGGAGTACATCCTGCCAGGGTATAAGAAAAGCTTCATGCTTGACATCATTAATGGTCAAATTATAACATCAAAAAATAACATTTTACTCCAGTGCATTTAGATCAGGAGCCTTGAAATCTTGCCTATGTCTTTGAGAAAAGAATGAAAGATAAATACATGAAAATAATCAATATTTTCTAGCTATAAAAGGATTATGACCAGGCACCATTTCCAAACCACTCTTTATACAAGTTCCACATGCTTTGTAAGTCACTTTTTTCCCCTGAGGCTTGGTCTGTTAACAAAGAGGTGTATTAAATACAGATGAACAAAAAGATCAGCTCAGAGCTTTTCCTTGTGTTTGCAAATGCTGATTCCTCTACAGGGCTACTCGGGCCTGACACCAGGTCTCTCTCAATGAGGACTCAGCATCCTCAGAGAGTAGCAAATACATTTAGCCTTTTCCTAGCAAGTTCAACACTTGATAGCAAGGCTTAGAAAATGCATCTCACTAAAGAATTTTTTTTGTTCCTACTCCTAACAAAGTATAAAGCTAAACAGAGCCGGTTTACTGGCATCAAGAACTGACGCACTGTGTTTGGAAATGTAACCCTTCTTTGAAAAGTATGCGTAAAGCAGAATCAAAGAGTCTGCTTTGATCACTTTGATACTTTCCTGAATGTTGTTTGGTTTCTTTGACTCTATTCGCTCCATTCCTCTTTGGTGTCAGAAAGAAAATGGTGTGGACAATGCTATCATTCTCTGCTCGGCACATTGTTTTATTACAGAAGCTCATGTACCTAAATTATGCAATAGGAAGAATTGAAACTGTGTCTTTTTGACATGAACAAAGTTGATGCCAACCTTTTTTGTTAGTGTACAATTAATGAATAAAATGGGTTGATGTTCTGAGTGCGGTTCATAGCGTGGCAGCTGCTGTGCTGCCTGTATATATGCTTTTCACATTCCCCAGGAGCAAATCCAGCCTTTCTGAGAGCGCCGCGTAGCTGCACAGTGCTGCTTGCACAGCCATTTTAATGCTGTGTTCAGACTGGGGTCTGGTGGGCAACTGTACTTCTCTGGCCAGTGCATTACCTCATCCTCCTTTGGGCTGCCCTCCGAGGCCTCCAGCCTCTATTTCAGGCAGCTGTGGGCTCTCTCCTAGAAAGCCACTGACCATCGCCCTCTACCTCTGCACCTTCAGTTCTCATATCAGTCAGAGCAGTGGCTGCTGGTCAGCAATCAAGGCAATGCCCAATCCAAAGGGCAGCACAGCTTCGGAGTTTCCAGCTTGCCCAGGCTCCGCAGTCCTTGTGCACCTGGTTTTCTACTTCTTTGAGGGACAGGCATGTATATATGTAGAAACGCTGTCTACAAACCACCTCCCTTTCCAGCCCTATTGCAGAACTTCCCAGTATCAGCTATGGGAAAATGGGCTGTGAATAAGGGATGCTGTGATGGGCCTGGAGTCCCCTGAGCTATAGAGCCACAGAGCCAGCTTTGCCAGGAGAGCCAGATAAGGACACAGCTGCTGGAAAAGTAACTGGAACAACAAGGAAAGGGAGATAGAAGGGAAAATGCCCACATTGTCCCATCTCTCCCATTCACTGAATATCCCTGCTGTTCTTTCTGCACCCCACATGGCTGAATTCACCCTCCTCCACCATGGGTGACCAAAAGTGTATTGTAATATGCCAGATGAGCAGAGCCCTGCTTTTATGCCAGTGTCTCCTTGTTCCTGCTGGCTGTAACTCCTCTGACACATCCCAAGATTGCATTCAATTTTTTGATGGCAGATCTGACTAGTGGCTAATACTATCCCATGATTAATGAGAAAATATGTAGTAATAAACTTAGCACAATTTTTGCATCCTCTATCATTGCCACAATGCTCTTGCATTACAGCAGAAATTCTATGCAAAAACCCATAGCTAAACACATACTACTATTGGATTTAATCATTTCCATTAATCCAGTCTCTAGTGATATTTATTTCTTTCTTTAGGCTATTCTGATCTTCTTTGTTTATACTGGCTCCTAAACTTTTATTTTAAGTTTTGTCATTGGAAGGGTATATGGTAATACTTGTCACAGAGATAGATCATGGTTAATACAGTAAAGATAATGCTTCAGTCATGTGTCTTTGTGTTTCCAGAAGTCATTATTTCACACAAACTGCTTGGTTATAAGGTAGACGATGAATATATTAACTCTGGATAATTTAAGGTAAACAAGACAGGGCTTTCCTTTAGTATTTACCCAAGATTACTGGGGAACTGGGCAGCCTCTTTCCCTCTTGTGCACTCACACATGCTTTTACCCTTTTGGGGCTATTTATTTGAGGAACAATGTTTTAACAAAGAACATTTAAATTGCCCCTGCAAACTTTAGCATGGCTTTACTCTTGTATACTCCATGTATATGTATATCAGAGGACACTTTACATTTCAAAAGCAACACGCTTCTCACAGTTTTTTGAAGACAGCTTCTTATTTCAAGAGAGCTTCTCATTTGCAAGGGTAGCCTCAGCTCTCAGGGAGATCACTGCAGTGACTCACTAGCTCTCATTGCTGATAAGATTGCTTTTTGCCCCAAATGCAGTTTGCCTGGTTTTCAGCTTGGGAAACTTCTTTAAATTCACCAGTGACTTTGCCAGCTAGACAACGACAGCATCAGAGTGTGAATCACACCATTTCAATGGGCTGATTGTGAAATAAATATGAACAGGAACAGCAGGGGGTGGCTTTTCTTTAGCAGTCACAGTTTCCTTTTCACTATATGCCCTTAAAATGCCCAGGCAGCCTATTAGTGGAGGGGAAGATTGATAGAATTGCATTTACATTTTAAATCAAGCCAAGTTCTCACTTCCCCAGCCACAACCCCTCTAAAACATCAAACAAACAAACAACCAAACCAAAACAAAACAGAAAAAGCTGCAGCCAAATAGAAAGGAGGAAAATAAATGTTCATTTGATTAGTCTTCTAATGGAAATCAGCTTAATGGTCCAAAATTAAAAGTATAGACGTTAAAGACCTTGGCTTGTTCTACACATGAAAGGCATAACGCTGCAACTGGGGTGATTCTCCACTCAAAATATTTCTCTTTGTGCCACCCCTCGGTGCTTTCCTCAGTACATTACCCAGCTGTAATGTTGTCTCGGTTTCGTATCATTATTTCTCTTTCCTTTTGGGAATAACTATAAGGGTAAAACAAAACTTTATAAAACCGTAAAAGTAAGTAGACACACTGTTGCTGAGAAAGTCCCCCAAGCCACCCTTGGATCTGAGGTGCCTTTCACCCCGCTGGTGGCCATGGACACCCTTCCCCCCTCCGGCACCAGCTGCCCGGGGTGCCCCATGCCAAGGTGGGATGGCTTAGCGCACACCGGCTGCGTCCGGGAAACTGCCTGGGGACCAGCTGTGCAGGCAGGAGGGCTCCCTTTGGCACCTCGTCCCTGCAGGCGTTCTCAAAACTACCAGTTGAATGCTGCCTGTGCCCAGCCAGATGGATGGGAGTGACATTGCCTATGCTCTGCCTCTGCTGGGACGGCAGGGCAACCTCCTGGTGTAGGCAGGACCCTGCTGCAAGCTACCGTCTTGTTACCGTATAGAGCAAGCAACTATACCATGCACATATGCAGCTACATTTCACACATTTCAACTAGTTCTTTTCTTAGTCACCCAACTTAAATGCAAACTAAAAACGCACTTGTAGGGACACTTAGTCATCTGGGAATTCATTGCACATGGCTCAGAAGCAGAAGGAGGTTATTTTTCCTTTTTATTTTTATCAAAAGGGTTTTGAACAGAAAAGCTGCAATGGGGAATGAAATTCAGGTTTAAATGACAATTACCTCTGAAATACAGTCTGGTATTGACACCAGTTTCTGACACACTCAGATATTTATTTTTTCTTTGCTTTAAGGTAAGTTGACAGAATGAAAATATAATTATTAAGTTTATTGATTTTCTCAAACAGAATGAAACTCCACTTATTTTCATCACTTCCGGATTTTACCTAGTAGAGCAGATCAGCAACTATTCCACACTATTTTATCCATTTTTGTTCCATTGAAGAATATTTATACCTGTACAAGGTATTTGTTACAGCATTTGGTTTCAGGGCACTGGCAAAGACACCTTTGAACTTGTGTTGTGCCTCCAACAGACAAGACTCCAAAAGGTAATGCTTTCTGTGAGAAACAAGAAATGGTGCATCTGACTTACTCGTGATTTGACTTCAGGGCTTTTGTGCTTCTAAGACCAATGAACTGCACACAAATTTTAATCTAGAGTGAGAATGTGGATCTGCAGGAATCTGTGACGTGTTTTCACTGATGGCAGGATTTCTTCCACTATGCTTAAACACAGAACGTGAAAAGCACTGTACAGAAAAGAAAGTAGGACTATGGAGACAGGATGTTATATGGACCCATACTTCACCTCAGCCAGCTGAGATGAGAATTTATTTTACCTTGTGGTTGTTCTAGCCTGCTGGAAGAACTGTTGTTTGTATCTAGAAATATACACAGCAACATAAGCTTTGACATTTGCAGGTTTCTAGGCAAGAATAAATAGAAAACTGATCCTGCTAGCATGCTCAGCAGCTACTAAAAAGCTCCTGTGCAGGCTGTAGCTCAGCAGAGAAGTCTCTTTGGACTCCTGTTTTGCTTGGACTGGGCTGTTACATAGAGCTGCACTTTCAGTCTCATCCATTTGTTTTTTTCTAGTCACATAATTCTTCTGAAAGGTGCAGGAATACCAGTCCTAGAAAAGCGAAGTCCCTCATCTCCTTGCAGATTAACCACAGCACAGAGAAGGGCTCCTTGGAGGGACAGCAGATAGCTCAGTCCTTGCAATTTTTCAGCCCTTTAATTCCCCAGTGGGCTTGTATTGGTGACAAATTTGGTAGATTAATTATTTGTATCACCTCTGATACATCCCTTGCTGGCTGACATAATTTTTCATCAGTGTAATTAGGGAGGGTGGGAAGCTGACCAGCAATGATAAGACCTGGAGCTGTCGTCTGCCACATTTGCATGTGTATGTGGAGAGACAGAGGGATCGAGGGCAAGGGGATGGCAGGAAAGCATGAATAACTTGCTTTTACTGCTGAGCACTGGTCTAAACCCGAACAGG
This sequence comes from Falco cherrug, assembly GCF_023634085.1. Lineage (NCBI taxonomy): Eukaryota > Metazoa > Chordata > Aves > Falconiformes > Falconidae > Falco > Falco cherrug. The sequence goes on from NC_073697.1 coordinate 52,322,217, forward strand.
GCACTCTCCCCAAAACCCTGTTGTTGAGGCCCTGACTTCGATGTTCATAAAGAATGCTACTGCCTTAGGACAGCTCACACATGTGACTGGTCCCAAAGCCCAGGTGGAGGGCAGACAAGCCGCTTGTGTGCTATTAGGAGAAGGGGGCAGCTCTGCCCATGCCCCCACCCAGCCAGGGAGCCAGGCTGAAAGCACCGCTGTTTGAGTTGCTCCAACATAAAATTGCCTGTTTCTTAGCAAGGTGGTGAAGGCTTAAGACTAAATCCTGCATTACTTGAATCAATAAGCCTTGCAGTCACTGAAAAGAGTATCACTGACAGGGCTAAAACCACATAATCTCCTGTCTCCCTGGTGCAGATGGCTGTGTTCCCACAGCATCCCTGGGAAATACCATTATCCCCATCACACAGACAGCAGCCAAGACACAGGCAAGCCGGTCTACATCTGCACCACGGCAACAGACGCTCGTGCGGGCATCCCTGAGCCATCCCGGGCATTGCCATCATGCTGATCCCCTTGTGCCCTGGGGGATGCCGGAACATGCTGCCCAAGCCCTGGCCCTGCTGCAAAGACAGGTTGGACACGCTGCCCGCAGAGAGGGGCTGGTAAACGCAGCCAGTGGCAGTGATTCAGTCACTGGTCCAAGGTCATACAAGGAAATTATTCCTGTATCCCAGCCCTGCTGGACTGTCCTGTCTCCATCCTGGACCACAGGACTCCCACTTTCCCTATGTTTTCCTGCAGGGAAAGTGCCCAGTGCCAGGTTTGTGCTGGCAAGACCTCCAGATTTCAGAACATCCCATTTCTTTTTCTGACCCAGATGGCTTAGAGGCTTCTATAACCATTTTATTTAAGAACAGGCTTTTGAGCAGTAACATCTGTTTCCTCAATATATACATAAACTTTAAAAAATAGCAGCAGTGGAGGAAAAAAAAGCCCATACCACTGAGTAAGGAGAAAGGACTTTTGCTTAACTCTCATAAGGAGACAACATTGCAACACAAGCCCAGTGACAGCCCTGAGGTCCTGCCTGCCTTGTCCGTTGCCCACAGCTTGGCCAAGCCATGCCGATCACCTGCAGAGACTTATTGCTAGACTGAAAGAGAAAAGACATGCTGGCTTACCCCAGCCCCAAACACAGGCATGCTGCGCTGCCATTCCCAGCGCCCCTGCCATACCAGGGAGCTGGCAGTGCTGTGCACCAGCACCCCGCAGACCAGGGCCACGTGTGAGGCTGCACAGCCCCTATCCCAACATTCAGTGCTGATGTCTACAAAAAGGCTCAGCAAAACCACTGTTGCACAGTGAGGGAAAATGTGACAAGCAGATAAGACCCGAATCAAAATGCCAGGGTTTTGAAAGGGCCATAGCTGGTGCCAGAGCTTGCAGAGCAGTTTAGCTCTGCTCTGAAGCAAGAAGAAACACCTTTGCCACAACAGCCGGCTGAGTCATGGAGCTTTGAATCACTTCTTAAATACACGGGGCTTTGAATCACTTCTTAAATACACAGGGCTTTCTTTGTAAAGCGTGGTTTTACTTTAGCTATTTTTCAATGTAATCAGAAGCTCATTTCATGAGGTGTCTCATGGTAGCCCCCAACTATTTTAAAATAAACATTTTCGTTAAACAAGTGGATTTTGGTATTAGGAAGTCAGCAACTTGAAAGGGCTTTTGTCAAAAGTTGGTGGAGGCCCTGGTAGACTGTTCAAGTATGGGAGGAATTTCTGCCTGCATAGTGAGTCCTTGACTTTTAGAAAAATATTATTGTTTGAGTTTTCAGTGACTTGGAAGCAAAATGAAAACAGAGCTCAACATTTTTTTTTTTTAAATATATACACAGTTATGTCATGATAGGCTTCTAAATTTCGTCTCAGCCCATGTGTCTGCTTCTGCTGTGGAATATTCCTTATAAAAGAGTAAATAAACGCTCTGTGAATAGCATTCAGTGACATCATCAGCGTCCAGAGTTGATGCAAAACTCAGAGTGTGTGTCCTGAGCCCCTGGAGCCCTCATATGCTCACTGAATTGAGTGGTATGATAAAGGTGTGTCTGTAGTGGAGATGTCTAGTCATGATAATCATCACAAATACGGTGGTACTGATTGACTCCTGCTGTGCTCCCTTCTAATGCCAACCTGAGCATTGTCCCACCGACTGGAAGGGCTGTAAATAGCAGCTTCTCCATAGAAGCAATCCTTAGATGAGTTTTGACTCTAACCTATTGTGATCTTTGCCTCTTCCTCTCTTGTAGCTCTAAAGACTATTTCCATGTCCATTTTGAATATTGCCTTCAAGATGCTATTAGCCTTTTTGAGGAACAGCTTGTGTCTCCCTGTTACAGACCTTCTCTGCCCAAGGCAAGGTATGCACCAGAATTAATAAGTGGCTTTGCATAAGTGACTGGATAAACACAGTCACTGAAAAGAGTCTGGAGTTTCAAGACCTTTGCTAACTGTGTATTTGGTTCAGATTTGTGCCAGATGCCTTAGACTGAAAGGACTCCCAGTGCTTGGTGTCACTAGCAAGTTCTCCTGAAGTCATCAGTGAGCCTCTTATTGAAAAAGGAATTATTTGCTCATATCTGGACCATAGATTGAATTTACTCAGAACCAAAGGATAATCTTGCTGACGAGCTACAAACGGAAAATAACTGAGAAAAGAGTATTTGTCTTTTTTGAACTGAGCTGCGTATTTTGCATGCTGAGATGTGCAGAAGTGCTGATGAGCTAGTAGATGTTGGAAAATACCCACCTGGGTCAGCCAACTCTGCATGTAATCTGGCCCAAGGAGAAGAAGATTTAGATGAGGAAATTAAACTCTGGTCCTTCCTTTTTTCCTGAAGAAAAAAAAAAAAAAAGAAATAATTTTTTCCTAGTATTTCTGGCAGTTCATTTTTTTAACTACTTGAGTAGACATCCATCACAGGTGGCTTTCCTTGAGTTAGTTTATACAGGACCAAAAAGAAACCACAAGGCAGGAATACTGTAGCTGAGCAAAAACTTCAGAGCAAATTACTTCATTGATTTTTCCCCTGCACAAAATAGAGAGTAATTTTGTTTATTTGATTAAATGTACTGGTGAGGCCTGGATCCAACCTTTCCTTTTCTCTCCGAGACAAGAAGAGCTTGGTCACTCAGCAAGTCATTGCACTTCCCTGTCTGCAGAAGAAAATCTTTGGGTGAATTTCCCATGCCTATCAGTGGCAAAGCATCTCTGCAAGCATGTGGGGCTGAGCAAATCTCACCTCTTAGGACAAGAGCTGTGGGTATGCAGGCTGCAAGTGTGGGACCAGGCAGACTACAAGTGCAAAGGCATGAACGGTGGGTGGCAGTCCTTCCTTTTGTCACCATCTCAGAACATGCCCATCCAACGCAACACCCTGCACCTTCAGAAGCTGAGAAATAAATGAATTCCAGGTCTCCCATTTCTGGGGCAAAAATCATGAGCCCTCAGTGTTACGGAAGTGCTGAGGTTTTCCTCCTCTGTACGACTCCTTGGAGCTGAGGGCTGTGACTGCAGTAAGTGGCATTCAGCACTTATGCTATGCTCCCTCAGATGTGACAACCAGGTGAGGCTTCTGTGGCGTGGGACTTTCACCTCAACTTGTGAGAAAGGGTATTGGGTTAGGCTATGGGAAGCCACCTGCTTGCCTCTGGCCCTAGGCAACCAACATATAGCTCAGTTCATAGTGTAAGTCCAAATCAGTGTTGGCACCTTTAACGTTATCTCATCCTAAAGAGAGAGTTTTTTAAATAGCTTTCAGCTGCCTGAATATGGCTAGGACGCAGGACTCGGAGAGTTCTTTTGCTGGCGTTTCATGCAGACAGAGTAGCCATGAAGCCATGTTTGCCACAGTTACTTTGACATCTATCTTTTAGAACACGATCCGTAGCATTTAATTGTAGTTCAAAATAGAGTCATCACTGTAAAATTAATATAGGCAAAAAGCCAAGAAAGAGAATACTGAAAAATAAAAATAAAAAAGCAAATGCTTCATTTTGAAACCATCTTTAGTAACAGCTGGGTTGCTGACTTCTTTTACTGGGAGAGCATTTATGCTGTTCAGAAGACTGCTCTTCTGGTGGTGCAACTACATTTTAGCAGCTTGCCAAATGAGAATGTGATAGAAGGATAATATTTCACTCCTACCCTCAGCTACTCTTCACAGTAATGAGATCATGATTAAGTCTGTTTCTTTACTAGCAAGGCTCACAGTAAGTAACATCCTTTCTTAGGGCATGCACTAGGTAGCTGTGTTTACCTCTATGATCCAGCTGCTTGGGGCCATCTCAGAAAGTTTCCCGTCTTCCTCTGGCCTCTTCATTTGCTTGTCTAGGCACCCCCCTTTCCTGAAAATAAGACCTAGCAGCCCATTTGCCAAGACCAGTCCTAAATTCCCATATCCAGGACTCCCAGCTTTTCTTTCCTTTCCAACTATTTACCACTTTAACCTTCAGGAGCACATGAAGTTACCAAACCAATAATTTTTATGAAAGCAAAGAAATGTATAACAGGACAGTAGTATGCAACTCTCTTTCCCTGTTTTTTCCAGGTGTTTTGGTGCATTTAGGTCAGAGTCCTCTGCAGCATATAGAATACTTCTTTTTCCCCAAACTAGTTTTCAAGACTCCAGTTTTCTTTCTGAAATGGCTGTGGGAAACCCCTTTCTTTTATAGATGTTCAGTCATTTCCCCTTCTCCCACTTTCAGATGAACCCTTCTCGTCTACTGCAAAGCCAGGAGATTGCAGTACTTCATTAGATGCTTTACTATTTTGGTTAATACTTAGCTAGAATCTGAATCTGAAAGGTGGGGTGGGGCTTTGAGGGGGTGGGATAACTTGTGAAATAACCAGTTCTTCATTCAAGGGTAGCTCCATTTTACAGGACAATTAATATGTAAGAACAACATATGTTCAGCCTCAGGCCTGCATCCTGGTATCTGGATTTTTCAGCTCCATCTGGCATCTAATAAAAGAACAGAGTCTCATAAGTTCAACTCAGAAAGCAAAACAGTTCTTATACATTTATGACGGCCATATAGACATGTATTCATTCTGTTTGAGACCACAAATGTGTAAATACACAGGTCTCCACAAGCAGCTGTAACAAGCACTATTGTTTTGATTAAGAAATTGTGAGCATCTGTGTAGGTTAAAGGAGAAAATTATACTAGACCTGGGAGATTTCCTTTATAGCAGTAACCTTTCAGAGCCACTAAGGATGATAAGCAATCCTGGCTGATACTGAAAACACAGGACACCAGTCCTAGAAGGATTTTTCTCTCTCTACAGCCTATATAGTCCCACAGCTGTACGTTACGTTCTCAAGAAAGAGGCATGTGTGCCAAAGCCCATACAGGATCAGGGCCTATGACACTGTGACAACATAATATGTGTTGTTTCTTACACATATTTCTCTTGCTTGAGATGCTCACGAGGTTGCTTTCTTTCTGGAATGAAAAGTGCCAGTACTGTTTGGTTTTGTTACCCCCATCTCCTCCTTTCCCTGCTATAGGCAGGAAAGCGCTAGCAGCTCTGCCTCATAGGTTGGCAGGAAATTTAAAACAGCAGCAAGCTGCTGCTCGGACCACCCCCAGACGTTTTCTTTTTTTTTTTTTCCCATTGATGTAGGAGACTATTTAATTGGGGGCTGAGTTGTTAAACTTACTCGTTGATGCTTACCAGTAGCTGCCTAACCACTAACGGTGATTTTTTTCCTCCCTGCCTCCTTTGGACAAGCTCCCTGCAATGAAGGTGCTGCTGAGCCTGATTGCTCTGCTCTCTGCTGCCCTGCTCACCAAAGCAGCCCCACCAACTTGCTACTCAAGGGTGTTGTCTCTGAGCAAAGAAATCACGCAGTCCTTTAAGGAGTTACAGACCTCCAAAGCCGTGGTGAGTCGACCTAAAAACTGCTCCTGCAAAGACTCTGCATGTTGCTTGCTTTTGATACAAGTTGCTCTCAAAACAAAACTGCAATGGGTCTTTCTTCTTTCCTGCAGGACTCATGTGTAGAGATGCTGCCCAGGCTGTACTTGGACATACATGTAAGTTTTCGCACTTCTTTCTTACTGCTGTGCAACAAAAGCATCTAAAAAGAGAGAATAACTCTTAAGATTGTACCCCAGTAGAGTGATTTGAAACAAATTTTTAAAAGCTTTATTAACGAGAGAGATGAGTGACTGAAAAAATAAACCCACCTTGTTTTGAACCTTATTAAAATCCCTATGGTGTTTCTGAGATTTTACTTGTTCAAAAATTTAAAAATGAGGAAGTCAATACTTTGAAGTGGTTACCATTTGTAGATTATTAATTTATTGTGATGGAACCTTTACAGAGGTTAAATATGTGCAACAAAACTTTGAAAAATAGTTTACAAGAAGAAATGCAAAATAAACTTTCTTCACATAATAAATCTACTTCATTTTATATCATGAGTGGCTTCTAGCATGCAGTTTTAATAAAAAGTAGTGCAGGAATACCTTGATGGCTTTTCCTGTTTTAAATAACCACTTGTTGAATCCAGAAAGAAAAACTGTGCCTGCAGGTATGAAGTGTGGTACTGAGAAAAGACAGCAGTAGTCATCTCCCAGCAAAAACAAAATAGCCTCCTGCATGTAGTTAATGTCATAGTGTTCTGCCCTGGGATATTCAACATATTTTGCTTCTTTTCCCAGTGCTCCACTGAGTAACTAAAAAGTAGAAAATATCAGACAAAGCAAGAAATGTCTCACACATTTTGCCAGAGGCAACTATACTCCCACATCCAAGTCAGGATCCTCTAGATCCCAATTCAAGAGCTGCCAGTGCCTCACTTGATTGCAAAGACCAAACAATATAAGCCCAGTGCCTCAGTTTCCCTTGCTTTAAAGCAAGAGCTGGGATATTTATTTACCTGCTTCACAAGGGCATGAAATTCATGTTGGCTGTGCTTTATTTTGATAACACAAAGTCTGAGGCAAAAATACTCTGAAAAAAATTTTGCCTCACGCTTGCAGTACTGCCTATTGTACGGGAACAGAAGAATCATGTCTGTGAGATCTTGATAATCTGTTCATCAGTTAAATCAGGTGCTCTCTTAAAAGTGAGACTGTACCTATTCTGTAGGTAACTCACCTACTACAGGAGCAGATTTGACTGTATTTGCACTGCTGTCTCCTAAAGCATGTCGGAAACAAGCTGGCAGACCAAAATTGTGTCTATGCACTTTTCCAAGCACTTATTTGGACCAAACATCTTTGTTATGAAATACTGGTGGTGAATTTTCCTAACTAAAGGTTACATAGATTACACATACATGGAGGTAGGAGTTCCCACAGAGGCAGTAAGAATTTTGTAAGTGGTGGATGAGAAACATAAATCTGTGTTTGTGCAGGGTTACACATACCTCTCTTGCATGCTTTTCAGAATTACTGTGTGTTGGCAAAACTCCGTGATTTTGTGGCCTACCCCAGATGTGAGAGAGTGCTTGAAGTGAGTGAGCTGAAGGAAAAAGCCCGGAGCCTGTACACTATCATGATCTCCCACTGCAGAAGGGTAGGTCAAGGTGCACCAACAGGGACATAGTCTCTGCTTTTAGAACTCTCTGTCTCCTGTCCCCTGACCAGAAACACTGGATCAGGACCTGAGCTTCTCAACACTGTGCTCTCTTCTGCCTTCCTCCTTACAGATGTTAACCTTCCCATTATTTTTTTTCTCCAGGACTTGGTGTTCCTCACTGATGACTGTAGCGCTCTGGAAAGTCCTGCACTGCCTCCCATTGAGCCCTCCATCATTGATAGCTAAGAGGGAGTCAACCCAAAAGTTATGCCTGGGAAATTTTCAAGGATACCAAGAGTCAAAATATGTATATGCAGTCAACTACACCTTTAACAACTAAGATCTTTTTCAAGCACACTAGCAATATTATCTCAGACCTACCCATTTTTCTCTGCCCTGGCAGGAAATGAACCGCATGCCTCGCATACCTGCTGAGCTGCTAGGGCAGCTACTGTTAGAGAGAGTTTTTTCATTTGGCAAGGTATGATATTTCAGCTTAACCAAATGTTATAAAGTATGTTTTGTTTGAACATTTGACACTAGATTTTTTTTTTTGCTTTTTATGAATAACTAGCTTCATATAAAGAAAATACATTATAATCAATATTCTATCCTGACTTAGTAGTTCTTCTTTTATTAGATGGGCATGGAAGGGACCATATTGTTTTTCCTTTAACTGTTTGATAGAAGTGTAACTCTGTACTGGCAGATGTCTCTCTACCTATATAGCTCATGTATGTATGCTGATAGTTTTTGATGTCAGACTTTTATGGATAGAGGTGAAAGTAACCTGTCTCTGTGGAAAACCAAATAAAACCAACTTTTTAACCCAAGATGTTTCTGTTACATCATGTCTTTCAAAATCAACCCAAAGTTGTCATTCTTACAAACTTACTTTTCACAGCTCACTTGCTTGTTGCTTTTCACAGCATAAGCCATCTTTAGCTTTGTTTCCATAGCAGTGTGAACTTTGTTGTGTCTGAATGATTTGACAATGTGTAAGTTCCTACTGGAAGAAATTTTACACACTGCAAACAATTCATTTGGAAAAATTAGTGGATTTTTTTAAAATACTGTTTCTGTGTTATGAGGGTGTAAGTTCTGAGGCAGTGGCTCAGAAAGCCTATTAAAGGTTTGGACAGATTGTTAAAACACAGCCCATATACTGAGCTTCTGAGATTAATAAAATTTCCAGATAATTCTTCCAGAGTCATCGGTGCCTTCAGTATCTGCAGGATACCTTCACACCCAGCAGCTCTTTGGTGCCAAGAATAGAAAGGATCTTCCCCATATGCTTGGAAGTAGCTGCTATTACCCTGGAAAGTCCTTTCCTTCCCTCTGTGCAAGTGGTTCCTCTCTCTCCTGTACCCTATTTGCTGGTCGTTCATCTGCTGCACTGCCAACCCTGGTGACTTGGTGAGTGGTCTCACCATGTTTTATAAAAACCCCATTTTCTGTAATCATGGCATTATGTGACAATCACAGTACCATTATCATTCTGTCATCGCACTGAATATCTGATGGTATAAACCAAAATGATTGACAACTGTTATGAAAATAAGTAAATCATAACATTAATTCAAAGCAAAAAAAAAATGTACAGGAAAAAAAAGTTGGTTTTCTTCATTTTGGAATTACCCTGTTCTGTAGAAACTACTAATCTTATTTTAGCCATAGAAAATTTGACTGTCCCACTGAACCACAGAACAAAGGTGGGAAACTCTCAACCTGGGAGAGATACAGAGGGAAGAACAAGTAAACAAGTGCTTTTCTTTCCAGTTTGCTTCAATTCCAAGTGTACAAGTAACGTGTCTGTCAGACTTTGTACTTCTCCCCTGAAGATGAGGTCCTCATGTACTAATCCTACTAATCCTCTAGATGAGCTGTTCTGCCCGCAAGCAGCTCACAGGGGTTCCACTCAGATGTCTCTACAGGCATCTGGTAGAGGCAGTAGCACGCTCAGCAATCTGATCCAGCATGAGCCTGAACTAAAAAACGTGTAACAGCTCAGATAGTCCTACTATCAGAAAAATCATTCCTTAGTTCACCTTTTAGGAACCTCCTCCCCTCCAAGCCAGCAATCTCTGCACAAGATCCTACACACTTTAGAGATACAGATACCATTTTTTTTCGCATCACCTGGACATGCCAAAGGCCAACTCCTTCAGCAGCAACGACATCCTGGAAAAAGGGCATCCTGTAACCACATAGGGAGTGTGTAAGCAGTTCCCTGGCGCAAGAAGTACAAGTGGCGTTGCACCATTTGCTCTCAGACTCTTTGAGTTTTTCCTCCCTCTAACCAGGGGCTCAGACACCACCTTCCTTCAAAAGTAGGCAGTTCTGGGGTAAAATCAAGGCCTATACACTTCCATACAAGTACCAAAACCACACCACAGCCTCTGCTTTTTGTACCTTTATACAAAGATAGCCATGGACGTACCTTGAAAGAAAAGTGTGTGATGGTCACCACAGGCCGTGGTGCTTGCAGAGCTAACCCGGGGACTGGGCAGTACACGTGCTTGGAGGCTGGAAGCAGAAGCTGTTAACTTTTGACTTTTTTCCGCCTCCAGCTGTCATGAGTTTTAAACACAGGCCTGTATAAAGCTTATGTTGTGACTTGGCATGCAAACTGCAGGGCAAGACGTGTTGCCTTTCCCACAGGAGCCTGCACAACTCTGTCCCTGGAACTGGTCCTTGGGAAAAGCCTGTGCAAGTGACTGTGGCACTTCTTCCCCTGCTCCTTTCCTGTTACAGGGGCACACCATGTCTGAAATAGAGTTTTTCATGAGGATTTTCTCATAACTCCTCTTTAACTTGCTTCAGTGAAGTAAATAAACCTTCCCTAGTCCATTCAGATGGAACTCATGATCCTAGCTCCAGATTTCTCCTGTAATGTTTCCATTCTTTCAACCATCTTCCAAAGGTATTTTCTTCTGATTTAGGCTGATGACATTTGTGAGGAGAATATAGCTTAATTTCGTTAGGACAAAGTATCTTGCAAGAAGTCTTTGGAATTTAAGGCAGGGTAGAAATCAGTACTTTATATGCATTGCTTTAGTTGGTACCTTTAGCTTTTTCATGACTGACAAGGACACACTGTCTGCAATACACTCTTAGCATGGTTACTTACCAACAGCTTAGTTCTGTACTGTTACATCCTACTTCTACAGAAGCTGAGAAAAGCAACTAGATGCTTTGGGGACTGTACGTGCTTGAATGGACTTTAAAAGCCTGTCCTCCATTTGAAGATGCTGTATATTTTACTCCTAGAATCGGATTTGTGTGGTCATTGGTGTGCTTTTACAACAAATATATTCCCTATGGTTTACACTGTGACTGTCTTCACATCTTGTATGTCATTTTTAATGGAAAGTGTGCTGAAAGCAAAGCTATGCTCTTTCATTTCACAGTAACCTGCTGTCACTCAGGCTGTCATAATGAGATTTGTGATTAGATGAACCCTTTTTATGAACAGCATCTTCTAGGTTGTCATGATCCTGGGGCGGGGGGGGAAACCACCACTGATAAAGAGATCTAATCCACTTGTAATTTGCCAAGAAATCATTCACTTCTCCCTTTCAGTAAGACAGTAAGTTTACCAACTTTTAAATGCACCATTATACCAGGTATATAAGGAGCGGTGGAGCCATTCAGGCAGCTGAGTATTTATTCCTGAAAAACAGCAGCCCATGCTCATTAGGGCCCCAGCCAACAGGGAGACCGTGAAGGGATTAAAAAGGACATATTTGTTGTAATTTGTCAACTGGCATCTTGCCTAGTTATTGCAGAATATTACTAAAAGCACATCATTAAGAAACTGCCCTCAGTTTCTACGATCATTAGGGAAGAACTGTAGAAAAACAAAGCATCTGTTGTTTTCCTGCCTGTTGAAGGGGTTTGCTGGAATAGTCAATGCTAGGACTAGAGTTTCTTTTGCAGACTTCTGTCTGCAAGAACCCTCACTAAAGAGCTTTCTTAGGACTGCTAGACTCTCCCTCATGTTATCATATGGAATACCAAGGTAGGCAAAATGGCAGGTCTTGGGGATTGCCTCTGCAAAATTATCCAAAAAAATTAATTTCTAATTTTGCCAAAAAGTTATATTATGGATTTTACTAGAACCAGCTCCTTTCCCATCTCTTTTGTTCCAGCCTCAGTCACATGGGCTTTTCTTAAGTAGGCACTCTGGTCACTTAACTCCTCATGCCCTGTTTTTTGGTGAAACCAGGCTAGGGATGAGGGCGACAAATGTCTCATCCCCAGACGGCCACTACCCCAAGTCAGGAAAGATGCCAGCCTTTGAACAGATAACTAGGTCATTCAAGATGACTAGATTCTACAGGACAACATGTGATTTGCTACTAGTTAATAGGGTACAAATTAAATATGTTCTTATGAGGTCCCTTTTTTAAAAAAAAACAAATTAAAAACAGTAATGCAGCATTGAGGAGGAATCTGATCTTTTAGGTTGTACACTTTGGATCAGAGAGTTATTTTGTCCAAACAACAGGTTTAGGAGTGCCCATTTGTCCATTGCATCTTTCCCTATGTATGTGACATCTGTAGGTTGAGCTAATGGGATGCTGATGGAGGTTTTCAAAAAACTTGCTACAATGCTAAGGTCTTGTAAATAATATTACCTTACAAATATTTAACCACTGAACTCTTAGCAGTACTTTTTTCCTCATTAAAATCATCTCAGTTTTGGAGTGCATGGCATTGCAAGTGAAAATTATAATGGACAAGCTCCACCAATTTCATTTGTGCAACTTTTTGAATTCATACCTTTCTTTCAGGCTTGTTACAGCCAGGAACCCTGTGCCACCCAAGATTTAACCCACCATAGTGAAAAAAAAAACCAGTCTGCAAGGCAGTTGTTGGTGATTAAGTCAAATTTCAGAGACAACATCCAGAGAAAGGATGTGAACTCATTATCAAAAGATTTTTCATAGTCTATGTTTCCTCAGCGAAGGTAAAAGTATATTCTCAGATAAATAATATATTAATGAACAGAAACCTAGTTAAAATATTTATCTTTTGAAGACAGATAAATACATATATATATATCCTGAAATCTTGTTTCATGTTTGCAGGTCCGTAAAGAGGATGTGTTCAGGCAGATAAGAGGATTTTGAAACTAAACAGATGCAGGGGGAAGAAAAACCTCTTCAACGATGTTTTGTATTAGATTCAAATATATCGACATTATTTCATTAATATTCAAACCTTACAGAAGAAAAAAAGCCAAAGACATAGAACAAGAAAGAAGCTCAAGACCTCGTAATGCACCCCTTAAGCCCAAGCCTAGCCTGGCTGTCCCAGGTCATTCCTGATAGCAGCTTGCTGGAAAGATTTTAAGAAAAAGTGGATCCAGAAAGCCCACAGCAGTTCAAATCAATTTGTTCCAGGCCCCCTTTTTATTACAAAGTTTTACCTGGTACTCAATTTCCTGTCTCAGAATTGAAGCCCATTGCTTCCTGCTTTATTCATCACAGAAATGGGGATTGGACTGTGCTTTTTTGTCTTTGCAGTGGATATTAGTACATTTGAAGTTTTCTGTCTCTCTCTCCCTACCCTACAAATCCAATTCTTTCAATCTTCCTTCATTGATCAGAGGTCTAAAAACCATGGCCCTTCTTATTGTCTTTCTTCTATCTCTTTCCGCTTGGTTCCTACCCTTTTTGAAGCACAGTGCTCGAAGTTAAATATAGACATCCAGCTGAGACTTTATCAATGTCAAGTAGCGTAGAAAGAAAGATTTATCAGTAATGTTCTGACAACAGTAGACTACAAATGAAAAATATTCAAGAATCTGGAGACATTGTTGTACTTTTTATTTAAATTTTAAGATGAATTAGAGTGCAAGTTGGCCTCACTATAATGAAGAAAATGTTTTGGGGAAAATTAAAAAAAAACAAACAAACAAACAAACAAAAAAAAAACCACCAAAGAGCAACACATACTGAAATACAATGACTGATCCATTTGGTGTACTGATAGATATAAAATCTACTGGAGTCAGTGCCAGTTTTTTAATAGACTATGCAAAGAAGAATCATATTATTTAAATTCATATGGACTCTACAAAGTTATCCACACCTCCTCATTCCCAGGACACTGTCCCAGGTCCCAGGCTGTCCAATCCTGTCAGAACTGAGCCACGGCACAACTGAGGATGCAAAGTTACTTTTGGATCCCTACATTAAATGTCTTTTCACCTTTCTCTGGCACTCTCTGACATGAAACAGTTCATGTCCTAACTACTAAACATTTGCCTTCCTAACCAGGCTCGCTGCAGTCAAGTTACCTTTTGGCAACAATCTGTGGTCCATGCTATCTCCCAGACCACATCCAAAACTTGTTTGGAAGAATGGCATCTGCCGCAGGTCAAAACTGTGCACTGAACTGTTATAACAATTTCCGAATATAGCCAGGCATGTTTCAATACCTGGAAATGTTCCTAACACTAAGCAAACAAATAAAAGGCTGATTTTGGAGCACAGCAGTTCAGTTGCTCTCCTGGGAAAAGAGCCACGCTTTCCAAACTGTTAACGCATTTCATATTGTTATTGAATTAAAACACAAGCCCTGAAGTAGTCCAGGGAACAGACCCTAAACCTGCCCAGTTTCCATATGACTTTGCCATAAGATAAGTACTGGGTAAATGCATCAGAAAGATGTTATTCCTATTGAGAGAGAAAAGAAAGCAAGAATGTAATTCTTAGTAAACCAAAGTCAGACAGAAAAACTTCTAATGACCTAGGAAAGGAAAAAATATTATTTGGAGGCCACAACTTTTTTGGGGGTTTGGTTTTTTTTTTGGTTTTCCACTGTTTAATACAGAAGAAGAGTCTTCTGCAGTTGCAGAATTTGAGCTATTTTTCTCCACTGAGCTATCCAAGGTCCAATAAGTGCTTGGCTGTTGCTGCCTTCTTATGACAGCTAGACAGCCGGAAGATGTGAGCTTGGAAAGCAAGCTGTTTATCAAAAAAATTTCCTTGATCAGGACACAGAAGCCAGGTCAAGGAAGCAGTGAAATACACTCAGGTTGCTCTATAGCCTCCCTCTCAGTGAACAGGACCTTGTCTCTGGGTTTATAACCCCAGTCACTAGCCATACATCTGGGAATTATTTGCATTTCATGCCCCCAGGCAGTTTTGTTTGTGTTTTAATTGCTGTAAAGTGTACTGCTTGCCTTAGTGTCCTCATCTGAAATTTGAATAACAAGCCTTTATTTATTTATTTACTTGTTTATTTATTAAGACCTATGAACTCAGTTCTAGACTAAAGCACGTCATGAGTATCTTTTGTTCAGCTTTTACAGAGCACCAGGTTGTATAGCCTGGCCCTGGCCCTTGACCGCCCAGTGCAGTTTGGAGCTGGGCTGAGCTACAGCCACTTCTGGAGGTACGGCAGGCACTTGCATTTATGTAGCATCATTCTTCACTCAGTGCTTTTATCCCCTTGAAACAATACTGTCTCGTTTTCATTAAGGGCCTGAATGTGTAACACTGGAGAACTAGAAGCCTGCAGCCTGAGCTTTGTCAAGCCTTGTATGGACACTAGGAAGAAGTCTATGGCCAAATAATTTGCAGCATGGGGTGCATAGGCCATCCCTGAAATCCTCTGCATTAAAGGTAAAAAATGTCATGAAGTGACACATGAAAAAGGAAGAATGACTACATGACAGTCTGCAGGAGGAGCAAAGCTGGGCAATCTTCCACCATGGACACAAAGAGCAGGCAGAAGATCAGAGCCACATCTTCCCCCTCTCCCATCCCCCAAATCACTGCTCAGCACTTAAGAGAACAAATGGGTTTATCCAGTTGCCTAAGATAAACCTGACATAAGCCTTGTCTTTTTGCCATGACCTTCTGACTCGAAAGTTTTTAGCTGATCCTAAAGGTCGGTTGGTCACTTTGGCTGAACAGAGGGCAGAGAATGGTGGTAGGAAGGAAGAAGAGCCAGACAAGAGCAGCTTGCACCTGTTCAAAGAAAGATGCTTGAGTTTCTGCAAAACTGTTTTCCTCAATCAACTGCAAATGCATCAAACTTGCTCCAGTCTCCTGTAATGGCATTTTATCACTTATGTCCTCACAAAAGTCTTATTTAGACAAGAAATTATGCAAATAAAATAATTTCTAATCATCACTGTCTTCAAAGGAGGACAACAAAGAGTTGCTTTCAAGAAAATCTATTGATAAGGGTAATTATGTTATTAGGCTTTCTCAGTCATCTCTTCATACATACAGTAAGTACTTTCAACTTAGAATCTTTCATCAGTATGGCATAAAAATCTGGATAAAGATGTAGACAGGTAAAGAAAAGATCATGAAGTGTTTTATGTACATAAATTACACCTTATACTACCTCTGACAATTCAGAAGGGATTATTAAATTTAGGCACTGATGCCTCTACATCAGACTTCTTATTTAGTTATTTAAATGCAGTTTTGAGGATCTACATATGAAGACTGTGGCATAAACAGCTTGCCTAGGATGAGACAGCAAACGGATGAAAGTGCCAAAATAAAGCATATGTGTTTTGAGCTTCCTCCTCCAGCCCTCTGAGCACTGCCTTTAGCCACATGTCCTCATGTAGTCTAGGAGCGGCTCTTTACTGACAACCAGCATTTTACACAGTGATCAAGTAGATTACTATTTTATTGTGCGTGGCACGCTTTTGACCAAAGCCAGGTTTGTGGTCCAAACTTAAAATGGATTCTTATTACGTATGCCAGAAAAGATTTGACAAAATATTTCCTCTCAATTAAAGCTTTTATTAAACCAATGAAAGGCCCGTCTATTCTCCATAATATGTATCTCCCAGTGGCTTATATGGGACACATGATGTCAAAAAACAAAGACCTGATGGTCATAGCAAAAGGTGCTTCACTAATTGCCTTTTGGAAAGAACTTCATCCAAAATTCAGCAGTAAACAATAACTTCAGAATAGTCATGGATTCCGAAAGAATGTTGAAATCCTCCAGAACATTAACTGTTTAACCTGGATCCCTAAAAGCACAGTGATTTGTTATTAATGTCTTCAAAAGCCAGTTCTGCAGCCACTGAGACCATATGAATCAAGTGTCTCTGTCCACTGCATGTTTACAGTCAGAAGTCAAGCTAGACTGTACGATAAGACCCCATGCTTCTCCTCTTTTTAACCTGGGCAGGCAAATGAAATTTCATACAATAACCCTGCTGAACAGCTGGTTAAAGTCAAGGGGCCTGTCAGGATCAGAACCTGCAATTCTAAGTAAAAACATGAGGGAAAGAAACCAACATTTTCAAGAAGTGCTAACTGTAGTGTTACAAACACTATTATTTTAAGTAGGATCCCTACTGACTGTCAGAATATGTTATCAAGGGTCCAGGGTACAGATCAGATCAAATAATTGATGCTAGTAAATAGAAAGCTTTACCAGGCAGTGATATCTCCTTTTATGTGACTATGCCGAATAGTCAGTATCAGCATCTTACACAAATATGCAGCATAGTTAACGGTGTGATTTCTGCCATAGGGTAATTGCTATAGGACTTGGTGCACTGTGGAATGCATTCACTGAGGACCACTCATACAGAAACGTACAAAAAAGAAAAAGAAATCAAAACCGCACTGAACTATTCACACATCGGCTATGCTGAAAGATTACCCAAAGCCTAAGTCCAGGCTCCATATCTAGTCATGTGCTGAAAAATACCTTTACGCCAGGCAGTTCACATTGCTGGTTCTCACGGGACGGCCCTGGTGCTTCAGTTCTGCTACCACTTAACACCTGCTGTAAAACCTAGCTGATGTGAGCAACAACAATATTTCTCTTCATTCCTCCAAATCAGAGGTTCAAGTCCACCCTCCCTGCATTGGGTCAGAATGCAGTAATTTCATTTTACTTATAACATAAAATTTATTTATAACATAAAATCAGCTGCATTCATTCGGGCCAAACTGCAAGAGCCCATCATCATAGTGATCAGACTCTGTGCTGCAGCTTGCCAGTGTCCTGACTGCAGTGATCACAGATACCTGACTGCAGAGCTGTCACAGAGCAGCCAGCCAGCCGCGGCATGATGCTGTGGTGGGGCCCATGCCATCCCACAGGGCTCTGCACTCAAAAGGAGACCCCCAGGAGGAGGCAAACCCACAAACATCCTACAGCTTCCCCACCACACACACTCTCACATGAGTTGGCACCATGCTAAAACTTACACAAGGAGTCTGCACAGGGCATAGATTCTTTAAAAAAAAGCCTAGGTAGCCTTTTATGGTTGCTATTTGAAGCAAGTTGATCTGTTAAGCTATAAGTAATCCTTGTGCAGTGCTTCAATCTGGAAAACAGACGCTGTGTCTCAGCATCTGAGTCATTGAGCTAGACCCAAAAAAACCACCAGAAACACAGCTATCAGCTTTTGAAACTAGCTGGGTACTACATAAGTTTTAACAGCATATTTACAGTGAAAACAGTGAAGATGGCAGCAATAATTCACACTTTTTGTCAAAGATTTTTTGTAAACTTAGGCTCCCCCATAAAAGACTGTGTGCTGGTTGGTTCAAACAGGATTCTACAATCAATCTTTTGGCATTTCACCATTTTTGCTTTTATTCTGTCCACAAATTTATGACTTCTGCCCACCAAGCCTAATTGCAAAGTCAGAAAGCTGCTGCGTGGACTATTTTTCTCTTCTCCACTCCACTTAGTTTCATTGATTTTGAGATCTGCCTCTCTACAGCTGACTCAGGGTTTATTATTAACAATAACCAGACACATTTCAATGTTACTTCATGCTGAAGGTAGTTTTGGATAAATTGGAGGAAGATTGCTGTAGTACAAGAAGGCAAGAGGATCAGCTTTGTCTCTGTAAATCTCGAATATGAAAAGTTTATTGCCAGGTTTAATTTATCTTTGCTGGAAGACACATGAACTTTAAGAGATAAATTTGTCCCAAACGTGCAGAAAACTGCACCTCCTAAAAAGTGTTCATTTATACTTTCAGTCAATTCCCATAAATCAAGCCTCCAAAACATGATTTATAAATACGCTATTTTATTACAGAAGTTGCAGATAGTAAATCTATTCCCCTTGAAATTACATTCCCTGTGCTCCGTGTTTTTCAAAGAGGATGTCTTGCCCCATGCTAAAGCAAGAGCACTGAAAGGCCTGCATAGGTGACCAAGGAGTTCCTAACAAAACTCAAATATTAATTAAAAAGTTCAAATGAGGTGATATCAGGGTCAGAAGACCCAGGAGGAGTATAGAGGCACTGTCTGAGCATGCTGGGACAGGGCTAGGCCCGCCAAAGCCTACCTGGAGATGTCTGGCAAGGGGCTGTAAGGACTTCTACAAGTACATAAGACCTACTGCTGAAAGGGGAGGGGAAGCTGGTGACGAAAGACATAGCAAAGGTGCTCACTGCCTTTTTCACCTCCATCTTTACTGATAAGCAGCATTCAGAAAGTCCCAGTGACGAGTAGGAAAGTTTGAAGCAAAGAAAACTTATCCTGGGTGGACAAGGATCATGTAAGGAACATTTAAGCAATCTGGACTTAAACAAGTCCATGGGGCTTGACAGGTTTCATTCATGAGTACTGAGGGTTGATGTCATTGCGAGGCCACTCTCAATTATCTTTGAAAGGTCATGGTAATTGTGGAAGGTTCCCAAGGACTGGAAGAAAGAAAAGGTCACACCTATCTCCAAGCAGGGCGAGAAGGATTTGGGGGATTGCAGGCTGGTCAACCTCACCTCCATCCCTGAGCAAGTCCTCCTGAAAACCTTTTACAAATATATGGAGGACAAGAAGGTGATTGGGTGTGGCTGGCAGGGACTTACTAAAGGGAAGATCATGTTTAACCAACCTGATAGACTTCTATAACCAGGTGATGAGAATGGTGGATGAGGGGAGAGTAGTGGATGCTGTTTACCTCAACTTCATGGATGCTTTCAACACTGTTTCCCATAATATCATAAAAGACAAACTGAAATACAAACCAGAGAAGTGAACTGTGAGGTGGATCAAAAACTGGATGAAATGCCAGGCTCCAAAAGATTGTGATCAGCAGCATGAAGCCCAGTTGGAGACCAGTTACTAGTGATGTACCTCAAGGGTTGATACTGGGGCCAAGAGTTTTGGCCCATTGTACAAGTCAAGCACCTGGAAAGGAACAATCCCAGGCACAAGTACACACTGGAGGCCAAAAGGCTGGAAAGCAGCTTGGCAGAAAAGGGCCTGGAGATCCTGGTGGACACCAAATTAAACATGAACTGACAATGTACCCTTGTGGCAAAATGGTAATTGTGGGCTACATTTGGAGGAGTGCTGCCAGCAGGTCAAGGGAAGCGATCCTTCTCCTCTGCTTCCTGCACTCACACCTACTGTGAGGGTGGTCAGACACCAGAACAGGTTGCCCAGAGAGGCTGAAGAGTCTCCACCTTTGTAGATATTTGAAATACAACTGGACAAGGACCTGAGCAACCTGCTCTAGCTGATTCTGCTTTGAGCATGTGTGGTGGAGTAGGCTTTCTCCAAATCTGAACTTTTCTGTGACTCTGCAATGACAACCATGTGTTTTTGCAGGCACGTGTTCCTGTTGAGCAGCACTAAGGGATATATGTTGGTGAGCTCTACCAAAGGTATCTGAAAAATTCTCATCAGGGAAAGGTCTCCATTACAAGCTAGTCTATATGACAGACTACAGTCCCATTTTTCCTCTTGCAACTTTTTCCTCCAACTATTAGTTTCTCTGAAAGAAGGATTAAATATAGACTTGATCGGAAGAATAGTTTCAGTAATAAGGAGGTACAATCTTTTTAAACAGCTCATCTGGCATTTTCCATTTGCAAGAGCTCTTTGTTGATTTTTACACTTGCAAATAGTTTCCTGTTAAGTCCAGCTTCCAACAGCAGAAACAGTTGCTTCTGTCATAGAAGGGGAGAGGGGGGGGAAACCTGAATAACATCTTTATTTAGAGGAAATTCATCTTCCTTGAGAAAGGAAAAACAAACAAACAAAAAAACCCCAAACAAGTATTGTGCAAGGGCACAGAGCTGAGTAGCACTTGACAGTATGGAACAGGCCGTACCCAGCAGTCATTCCAGGAGCTGCTGTCTTCCCACACTCAGTCGCTTCCCTTTTCCTTCTTTTCTGTGGCCGCACACGCAGAGTTAGGAATATTCCTCTAGGGAAGACACACAATTTCCTTTTGTCTCCTCTTTTAATTAAATTGCTAATGGAGTCTCTACAAAGAAGAGATTTGAGATATCAAAAGTAGAACCATCACCACCTCTTGACAGTGTGGGATGATGTGAAGAGATGTGAAAAGCCTTCTGATGCTGCTAAAGACCACGTTGTATCTTTCCTTCACTAAAAGGAACAGTTTGTTGATGTGTAAGTATTCCCTGGCTCCATAGGGAATACAAGGGCTTGATGGCCCAACAAACCAGCTGTTGTCACCTGTTACCACCTTATTTAGTGTCTGTGGACTCAATTCAACAAATCAGAGCATTCATTAAATCTATATTTAAATGTTATGCTGAGTAGGAATGGATTTAAGCACACAGCATAGAATGAGCTCCTAACTGGATCTTCCAGAACAGTTTTGTAAGGAAATGTGCTTGTTCCCAGGCAATGGGGCCGAGTAAAGTATGCCTATTTTACTCAATCCCCTTATTAAAACCCAATGGTTCATGCTGTTCCAGTAAGAGAATAACAACAGCAAGCTTACATAAGGTGCTCTCCTAGCGGATATGAAACTTTTTGTATCTAGGGAAATCAAAGTCCCATTTCTCCAACTGCATAAATACTAGCTGAAATCACATAGGGACATATTAATAAATTAACCTTTATGAGTACTAGCAATACCTTGTAGACAAATAGAGGACTGTAGAGGAATCGTGCAACTGAACAGCATCTTATAGACATATAGGCACGAACAACACATTTGATGAGTCTCTTTGAATCCAGGAGATTACTCTGAAAAGAAAAGTTATCCAGTATGGCTTAAGCACCAAACTCTCCAGAGGATAAACACTCAAATACCTTGAAGAAGACTGGGCGTAAGTGTTTCAAAAATTGGATCAAAGTAATTGAAACTGTCAGAAAAGCATGAATAAAATTGATACCCACTGTACTAGAATGGAAACAGCTTAAAAAGATTTAGAGACTATTTGTGGTTTAGCATTAAAAAAAATTATGTAAATGAGGCAAGAAATAGGGCATATGCACAACCGTTATTCTGTCAGATAGTTTCTACTATCACCAACAGGTGAGTCCCACTGTGCCTATCAAATTAATTTGTGGCCTAAACAACATATCTAATAAAAAATTAGTGCATGGATCAGCATCCGCTTTAAAGCTTTCTGAGACAGGTCTGATTTCTGAAAATTAGAATCTCTATGTCTGAATGGTCACACCCAGAAGAACAGGATAATTCAATGCTGTTACAAGTGCAGCTTTCCCTCCCTCTTCTCCCTCCTACCCCAAACGCTTATCTCAGTCCGCCGGTGCTGATAAATGCCCAGCTTTTGTATGGAACATATATACATACACACATACATATGTGAATATTTTTTTTATTATTATTATTTTTCCCCTGAACTTACAGTCTGTTACTGCAACCATAAAGCATCCAGTCACCTCAACAACAAGCCAGGCATCCCAGAGGTAGAGACCACAGAGAAAAATACAGCCGTATCACAGCAGAGAAAACAAAAAACAAACATGCTTTATTCAGCTTCACAAGAGGCAAGAGCAGCCCGGGCCAAACTATGAGAAGTCCCAGCCAGGAGGCCACCCCATCTTCTTATTTTCTCAGTTCTTTTCAGAGCTGCTATTTTGTGGGCATCACACTTATACCCACATAACCTGAAGTGTTACTGTTTCCTTTGAGTCTGGTCAATCTTCAAAGCTCCAAAGTAAGGCCAGGTCAGTCTGAATGAGCCTGGCAACAGGAGGATTTAGACTGACAGAATGAAAAACTCCATTTAAAAACAAAACAAAACAAACAAACAAAAAAAAAACAACAAAAAAAACCCACAAAAAAAATCAAAACAAAACAAAAACAAAAACCTTGACCTGTAATCCAGCAAACTAATACATGTAAAACTGAATAAGTTGATGTTTCTTCAGATCTAATTATTAAAGATAAACTTTGCAAAGTTTTAAATTGCAACAGCTGAAGTGAGGATAGTTCACAGATTCCTGAGCTATTACTTTTGCCTCTGTTAATTGGTTTTGGCTTGCGATAAGGCTTTTGCAACAAGATTAATTCTTTGCTTTGAAGGCAGCACTCTAGTGGCAAGATGGAGGATCTTATTCACGGAAAGGATGGCTACTGAATGACTGTAGTTCTTCTACTTAAAGCTTCCTGCTTTTCTTTTTCTTATTCAAAAGTGTGAATTTAAACAGTCCTATTCTGATTACTGAATTTATGAAATCATGCACAACACTATCACTAAGGACTTCATTTGCTGCATATCTTCATTTGTGAAATAATCGCTTAGGCAATTCAGAGGAAATTTCTCAGAACTTGCAGGGCCATGCACTGATCTAACACAAAAAGGAAAATATCTATAATTTATGGCTAGCTCACAGTGCCAAATGCTGGGAAAAGCAAAAAGCAGCAGGTTACGTTAGCAGTACCCTTGTGCTAAGTAACGGATGATAGGGACAAAACTTGAGACTGGGAAAGTGGAAGGTTTGTCTAAAAATTAAGTTTAGGAGAGAAGGAAAACAATTCCGACAATCATCTGTCCAACAACACAGGCTCAAGTTTAGAAAACTGCTAAGCTCTGGTGGAAGTAGGTCTGCAACCCTTCTCTAAGGAGAAGATGCCCTTACTGGTTGTCCCATGTATGGGACCAGCACTGCCCTCCTCACATGCCTGACAGTGACTCAGGCCAGCAAGATCTGCGGGGAAACTTCCTTGTGGACATCAGCCAGATCCTGAAGAGCTTTTGAGTATTCACTCCCGACTGGACCAGACAAATGTGTCTGTGCAGTCATCCTGCCCCCAGCTGCCACCCCCATGCACCCCCCATACCTCTTCACTCCCTCTTGCACAAAACATACCAGCTCTGCTCTCTGTTGCTGTGAAGCCTGTACACCATTTCTTCCTTATCTCAAGCACCTGGTATGGATGAAGGCAAAAAGAAATGTTTCACAGTAACAGATGGAAAAAATTCTGTTCTTTAGTCACTTAAAATGTGATGACTCCAGTTCCATGGTCTTATAAAGCGTTGTCTTTTCCCTCATGTTTTATAAATGAAATCTGAAAAAGAAAAAAAGAAATCACACAGAAAATGTAACTCACAACAACAGTATTTCCCTTCCAGGCTTCCTTAGAGCTAATTTCAGATCCAGCTACGAATTTCTACTTGCTCAGAACCATCAGGGGGGAAAAAAGCTTCCATCTGATCCCTGACTTTCTAGTCATCCCTTTTCTGCCAAGGAAACAAAGTGTTATTGATAGAGAGAACCATAATTCCCCACCACCCCTACAGAGAGGAGAGGCAGGACACACATGTTTATAAGCACGCGGGATATTTGACTGTCAAGTCAGCTCTTGTATGCCCTGAAACAAGTTATTTTGCTTTGCTGTCCCACCCAGTCTCTGTCTTTCTGCTCTTGCTCCTCAGGTCAAAGGTCTACTCTCTTCTGCACCCGTGAGCACACCTCAGGCAGTGTCAAATTGAAGCTCTCTTCAAAAGCCTTATGCAGACCCCCTTCACTTCTGTCTCACCCTCCCTTCAGCTTCATTCTGGCTGTGCTTGTCTCTCTTGTCAGGCCATCTTGCAGCTCACATCAGTGGTCCTTTCCTCCACATCTCTTTGTCTCCAATTTCTTCTGATGTTTTCCTTACTCTCCTCCCACTACCCCATCTTTCCTTTCCAAAATTAGATCTCTTTCCCTGTTGTTTATTTAAGGGTCCAGCTCTTCCTTTGCGAAGCCCTTTTTCCTACCTCCTTCCAGGGATGGTGGGAAAAGTGCTCTGCAGCCTTGTGAGCCACCAGCAAGCTCTCCCATTCCTACCCATGCCACCCGCAATGCTTCTCCTCTTTGCACCAGCACTGTGGGCAGCACTACTGATGCAGGCTGTTGCAGAAGAAACCATGTTTAAGAGAGGAAAATGTCACACAGAGAAGTTATCCCATTCTCCAAGAATGGCTGAAGGAGAACTTCTGTATGAAATGGGATTAACACATTTCATTTATCAGCAGGCATCAGACCCAAGGAAGAGCATTTGCACATGCGATGGACTAAGCACATGCATCCAACCAGCTTCAGTGGGATTTCCCACCAGCCACACGTAAATGCCCACTGGATCCGGAGCAAACATGGACACGACCCCGCCGCAGCTGAACTCCCACTTCCCCCAGCTGGAGACAGACAAGGAGTGGCTGCAGCTGCAATACAAGCTGGCAGAATTTGAGGGTGGAGATAACAGAACCACACCGTGGCTTTGTTCTGTTGTAGCAACATCAGGAACAAAAGCAGGAAGTAAGCAGGAAGGATGTTAAACAGTTCTCCCTATGCATGCAGCTCCTTCCAACACGTGAACTGACAAATTTTCCTTGTTAT
This sequence comes from Falco cherrug, assembly GCF_023634085.1. NCBI lineage: Eukaryota > Metazoa > Chordata > Aves > Falconiformes > Falconidae > Falco > Falco cherrug. The sequence continues at coordinate 52,347,329 of NC_073697.1, forward strand.
TTCCTATACACATACCTTTTTGAAAAGACTATTCCCCACAGAAACAGCCTCACTGTGCAGACACGTATGCTTTCAAGTTGCAAGAAAGATAATTCATAAAAAACCAATGTTGACATATCAGGTCTAGGCACATTCTTGGCAACAGCTATACCCCTTCCTGGTTAACACAGTTCTAAGGCCAGAGGGATTCTAGTGGGATGTTGTCAGGTCTCCTAGCACACCAAATTACCTAACACCGTAGGTGGCTTTCACAGTGATTTTTATTTGGCATCTTTATCAAGTAAATTAAAATTAGTAGATCTCTAAATGAGTTACATCTCTAATACTGTTCAAATAGACATCTGGAAACTGGAATTTCTTAGTATTCTCCTCAGATTTTAGAATCTGAGAGACGTGTAATTATTTAACATACAGCCATGCTGTGTTCAGGTATTACTGCTTACTTATACGTAAAGCTATAATAAACCTTTTTCTCTTGTCAGTGTAACATTCTTCCTCCAATCTCTGATAACACATCACAGCACCTGCTCCACAATACCCTAGATTTGTCATCCAGAAATCTGGTCAGCTTATTTTCAGTGCAAGAGAATAGTTTATTGTCTTGCTTTAGGGGACTGTGGTTCTATTTTTAATTAAAATAGATTTATATCCTCCTGTTATCACCAGGTTCAGACTGCATTTTCTCAAAATGGATTCAGGCCAGAAAGAAAAGTGGAAACAAGCAATGAATCCTATTAAACCTGAAATAGGGTTTTTTAGTTGTATTCACAAGCCAGCCTGGTTTTGAGGTTTAACCCAGCCCTTGCAAAGAACATCCAGTTCTTTCTGCATGATCAAATTCATAAGATGTCTTCAGATTACTAAAACAAGAAAAGGCAAAAAGGCAAATTCTATTTCATTTTCAGTCATAAGATTGTTTATTTTTTCCTTATTTCTTCCTTTTGATTAATACATCCTATGGAATTAATCTTTGAATATGCTTAGAATTCTCTGTTCATGCTACTTCACCCACACTTCTTAAAGCTTAACTTTTAAATCGATAAAGAAAAATCATTGAAATTGGAAGGATTTAAGCTTTCCTTGAACATTTTTGTTTGGAACACGATTCAAGGAAGATTAGTGCTATACAAACCTTTATCATCAAGGAAAACCCCACAGCTGCTCTATTTTAAATGTATTGAAAGAAGGCAGTGTCTTTGCAATAAAGTAATTCTCCAGTTTTCTTCAATGTTGGGCTGACATTTAGGCCTCAGTGAAGTAAAAGAGGTCACTTATTCCTGCTCCTTTGGAATTAGGATTTCAGCCCTTCACATTATCCATTAGCACACACCACTGAAAATCTGATGCTCTTAAATAAAATTGCCACCCTTTCATTTCCTTTCAAACCAAATGACTCATTCCATCTTGTTGCAGTGCAGGCAGACAGACACAAGTGAAGCAGCTCTTATTTTGCTTTCCACTGTCTCCTTTCCCCCTCAAGGATCTTTGCTGAGTTTTGCTCCAGCAAGCAAATTACAGCATGCAACAGGAGTACTTGTGCGGTGACTCTGGAATCTTCCTCTTTTCTCACCAGACCTGCTTGTTAAAGATTTAGCAACTGAAAATTTCTTTATTCCTCCTTTTGTGGGGGACAAAGGGAGATTAAACGCCATGAGAAAGGATGGATACATCATTTCAGGCAGAAGATTCTCATCTTCCTGGCAGCTTTTAATCTCTCTTTGATGCTCACATGGGCAGCTGGCTTTTCAGTTTTGCAAAGCTCAGGTATCTGTTCTGTTGGATAAGCAACTCAGGAATGAGTATTCCCTGGATGGGGAGGGAGGCACTGCTTCAAGTTCACACTGCCCCACTTTGTGAAGTATGGCAAATTGTGCTCCTGAAAGCATCAATATAGATGCAAGGCAATCCCCCAGGAGCTGCTGCTTATCTACCCAGAGGAGGCACCTTTCAGCTGAGAAAAACATTCCAGAAGCATTTATGGAGTATGTCCCCCCTGCCCCAGGAACGTGAGTCTACCTTGAGACCTTAGGGCAATAATGCCGTATTAACTTTGGACATGATGCCTTGCCTCATTTTACAGTGTGAAGTAATTTAACTCCTTGTCAGGCTACAGGAATAAGGTGACAGCACAGATGCTGGGCAATTAAAATAGAAGTGTATATGAGGTGAATATGGCTAGTGGCTGGTTACTTGTTGGTACCAGGTGGAACACATCGGCTCACTCGTGGTTCAGTGGTAGCAGCACTGTGGGTGCCGGACTGCCACAGCTGAGATTTAATACCCTGCCTACTATGTTTCCCATCAGTGCAGGAGCTGAGCACCACAGGACTTGTAAATCCCCCCCTTTCACAAACAAGTATTCCCATGTGCAGTGCATTTTCTTGTGGGAAGGGGTTTATAGGCCAGCACTTAGAACCATCTGGTCAGTGTTTAACAAGAAGCTGAAGCTATAATGTAAGCATATTTTATTCATTCAAGGGCTCTCCTCCTGGCTAACAGCCAGCTCCCAGACTCCCTGAGCCATTTTACCCTCCCCGTTGCATGCTTTAGAGACTGATGCAGTAAGTTAAGCATTGAAAGAGCAGGCTTTCAGATAAGTCATCTGTCTCACCTTACGTATCTGTCCTGCAGACACAATCCCTACCTTCCTCACCCTAGGGTTAGGTACTGGCTTGAGAGACACATTGGTGTGCACAACTCCTTCTCCTTCTCCCTCCACGGCAGAGCAGGCCGCAATGCCATGCAACCATCTTCAACTATTTCAGTCACGTGAGAGGTTTCAAAGCAGTCTCACTTGATCTAGTGGGGCTGCTGCACTCCTGCTTTCCACCTGGGCAGACATACACACCTCACCCTTTTCAAAAATTGTTGATTTTCAGGCAATTCCTTTCTTGCACTACCTCATCTCAAAATCATCTGTGTGCTGGTGGCAGGGCAGGAGGCAAAATCACACCGCTGGTGGGGACAGTCCAGCTTATGTTGGGATGAGCTGCTGGGGGATCATGCTTTTGTCTCTGCTACAAGCTGCCTCAACCCAGGAGATGTGGATCTGCACTTAGGAGGAAGCCGCAAGCCTTGATGAAAAGTAGAATAGATTTGAGCTTGAGTGAGGCCAAGTTAACAGGGGTGCATTACTTATGTGTAATCAGGGCAAATGTGTCCACTCTGGCAGAGCACTCTCACGCTGTTTGCCAAAGCTGGTGTAGACATACCCATAGCAGAGCTTCTTTCCGCAGCACATCTTGTGTTCCTCAAGCACTCTCATGCCCAGCTCTATGCAACCAAACTACACCCAGTCAGCAGGGCAGTCTGGCAGATAAACCATTACCATGTCTCCCATCCTGCCCTGACCGATCCTGAGGGTTACAAGACCTCTGATTAAAACAAGACCTGAAGACTGACCCTATCAGGGTTGCACTGAGACATCCATTAGATGGAGATATAAGTAACGAACCACTCAACTGCCTCCTGCCTCTACAGGAACAGGAAGCATCAGCCAAGGGGGTAGGGGTCCACAGTTCAACTTTTCAGAGCTTTTCCTTGAGCACAACCTAGAAGACTTAAAAGCCTTTGATAATAACTAGAAAATATCCCTTAAGAAACAAACCAACCAATCTTTTTGTGACTATAATTTTGAAGTGTCCTTCCCCATGGGAATTTCCAGCAATTCTGCACTTGGAACCCCTTTTCTTCTTCTCTGAAATGGGCCAATGGCTGGAAAATAGTGTTTGTAATTTAAGTCACTGAGGCATTGATTCCTCAACATTGTAGGTGTCTGACCCCTCTTGTTTAGGAGGAATTCTTAGTCTTGGTCTTCTCTTCTATTGGTGGGGTTTGGTTTTGTTTTGAGAGTGTTTTTCTCCATGAAAGAGACTTTCCAGAGAGTGGCTAAAGTAACCAGGCCAGGATAGGCATGAATTTAGATACCTCTGCAGTTACACAGCCCCTGAAAGTAGATGGGATCATATCTACATAAAGCCCAACTAAATCCCCAATAGCAGTGACTATATTTTTCCCCAAGGATTTCCTCTCTTCCGTATCATTTGAACTGTGATGAACTTGCATTAATATTCTAGCTGAAAGCTAGTAAACAGTCAAGCAAATTACTGTATTGTGTACCCAAGTTTTTCACTTCCTTTCTCCTCAATAGTTTCATTCATCAAACCAAGCCAGAGAAAACCCCCACAGAACTACTTATAATAGTGTTCCAGCCAGCATATTGGCTTCTCTACCATGTCTACTACATGTCAGTAATGAAGAGTGGAATTCACCTCATCAAATAGATTCTACAGATTTGCTTGAGGATAATATGACATTAGAAAAGCAGATACATATTTCAGGCCCAAATTAAACGCCAGTTTTTGGTTCTTAAAAACACAGTCACTGTTATAGCTACTCTTTATTAGCCATCCTGGCAAACCTCAACCAAAATGTTTAAAATACTCAATTTAACTTTTAGTCCATCTGACATTTGATAATAATTCCTACCCCGTGCTTCAGAGAAATTGGCATCCATAGTGTTGTAAGCAGAAGGGACCTCCAGAAGCAATCCATTTATGCTCAGACACTCTGGTGTTGCCCTCATTGACACTTAAATGCCTATTGATTTCAGCGCAGCAAACACTTAGACACAAAATGGCTTTTGTTGTGTTAGAGCCAGTGCCTATAAGCCCTTCCTTCCTTTGGTGTCAACAGCATTGCAATTGATAACACAAACTGCTCCCATCTTGGGAGTACGTAGAATCGGGACTTACCTTAACCACAGATGATCAAGGCTCATGAAGGCAGCCAGAAACAAAGTCCATTCCTTTGCCTATAGAAGGAAAAGTCTGAGTCAGGAGGCTTTTCCCTCTATAAAACTGCCCTAATATTCAAAGCCCAGCTGGAACATCACAGCTGTCTACGCAGGCACAGGGAAAGTGAACTCCGTGACTTGTTAAGTTATTGCAGCAGGGTGTTCCCTGCTTCTTGCCATGCCCGGCAGCATTTAGAAGCCTGTCTGCACCCCAGGACGTGGCCAACGGGGCTGGATAACCTGTCCCTGTCTTGGAAAGGTAGCAGGGACCATCAATATCATGTACTTCTGTTGAGCTACAGCAAATCCCTTGCCATCCACAGGGATGATTCAGGAATAAGAAGGAGAAAGAAACATGAAACAAGATATAAATTAAAAAGCATAGAATTTTGCTGCTGCTTTCAAGGAGTTTAGAGGAAAGTCTAACTACCCATTTGCTTGCCCCCAGAGCTAGCAGTGTCCCACAAGAGGGCTGAGAGCAGCGAGGGTTCTTCATAAAGCAGTGAAACAGTTTTGCTTCAATTATTAAGGAAATTCCTCTTCCTTGATGCATCATGGCAGCTACAATCTAAGAAGACAGCTGCCTCTGAGAAGAGGCAACCTGAATTCATGGAATTGTCCTACTCTCTCCAAATGCAAGCACACTTCATGTCTTTGATGTTAAATGACCTTTGGAACAGTTCTTCAGATTTATCCCAAACTGACAATAACTGAGAGGCATAAACTACGTAAGACTAAAAGCTATCTCATGCAGTCACATAAAGTGAAATAAATAAGTTTCTGTTACCAAGAATTTGTCCATGCTAACCAGAAAGTCTGTCATTGATCCCTTCCCCAGGCAGGAGGGTCACCACTGGGAGTGACTGGGTGAGTCCCCACACTTTATCCCCAATTTTCAACACAGCTGAGTCAGTGCAGTGAGCACCACCTGCAGCAAGCAAGTGTGGGAGAGCATTCTATCTCATAGAAATATCCATGAGTAATATTTCTTCTCAAAGCCTCTTCATCAACCTGAAGTCCCTCTCCTGCCTTTTACAGAAATAAACTGAGAGTTTGCAACCACTTTGATTTACACCGTTCCTATCAGTGAGGTGTACCTGTGTTCTAGAAGTCATACTTTAGTGTAGAAAATGGAAAGATGGTTTTCTCTTTGAGGACAAAATCTTTTTCCGTAAGGATTCAAGATTCCTGCCTGCACAGAGATGAAATCCCTGTTTTTAAAAAATACACCAGTGTCACAGTATTAGCCCTCATCTGACTTCTGCTTTGCCTACCATCAGCAGCTACCCTTTCCTTGTGCTAGCTAACACCTCCAGCAAGCCACAGCAAGACCAAGATGTCAAAGGGGCACAGATCCGAGGGCACTGCAGGAATCTGAAATGTTCCTATTTATTTTTCCCCTCAACCCAATTTCAAATATTAGAAGATTATATATCTTCATCCTTGCTTAGCTAGAATTTGATCAAATGTCTGTGACCAGGCTCAAAATAATCCACAATCAGCAATCCACATACAGCAATCCACACAGAGGTTAAAGCACAAGCAACGCAGACATGGGTGCAAAGCCCCAGGTCTTGGTACTCAGTAAAAATGTAAAAGTCTAAGCAGTATCAGGATGTCGCCTTGAGTTTGCAGATAACATGGCATGACAACTTTAAGAACTGTGAACTATCCCTGCCTCCCTGTGACAGCAAGCTCAGAGCTATGCAAATTAAGGAGGATTAATCAGGGCTTCCCCACCATGGGGGATCCTCTCTGTCACACAAGGAGAGCAAATCTGGCCTATCTATGAAGACTTACATCCTCCCTCAAACTCCTACCACATTCCTCCTTTGAACAGAAGGTCTCTGTTGCAGTGCACAAGTTTTTCTGGCCCTCAGGCAAGGAGGATCTATGCTGCTCACTCCTGAGCAGCATCTACTGCAACCTGGAGTCCTCACTGATCATCTTTTGGGAAGAAGCTTGTTTGTCCTCCCTCACCTTGCAAACGGCAAGTGACAGCAAAGACAACTTATACATGATGGCTTGCCAAAATCTTGCCAGAGCCAGGGCACTGAATGCCATCTTTTAAGACAGTATCTAGCAACAGCTTTGACGTGTTCAGATAAAGAGCAGAGACACAGAGCATAAACTGTGATGTGGTTCTAAGCCCAGCTCAGAGCAGCCCAATGGTCCCCTCCTTCAAAAAGTCTGCAGAATCTCCATTGACAGAAATATTATATTCACTGCCAAGTTTTCAGTTACTTAGAGAAATCAACAGTATAATCCACATGGGATCTATACTTCCTGTAGTACCGGCCAGAAGTGCTAAAAAAATGCATCTTTTCCACCAAGGCTTTTTCACTTGAAGTGAGGGAGATAGAAGGAGGAAATGTTTCTTATAGCCATAATCTAAAATCCTATTAAAAAGAACAGAGTAATATTTTTCTTAGTAAAGGACTATAGTATCCATGCAGACTCAATGTGATGGACATAGTGATCTCATTGTGGCAAGGGAAAAAATACCACAAGTGCACTCGTGTGCTGTAAGGGAGCAGGGTTATTCACTCCGGCATCTTACAGTGATAAGAATCTCAAGACATGCTGACAGACAAGCAGGACATGTAAAACTGTAGCACAAGACCTGTGTCACATCCAGCCTTGCTGCTTCATGGGCTGCCAGGAACAGCCAAGATGACAGGGAGGAATAGGAATGGGAACATGCTGTAGTCACTGGGGTGTCTGGAAGGACATAGGAACAACACAGGGAGTCCCCCAGTGGAAGGGAGAGGGGTGGAAAGGCCCCATCCCAGGAAATCTGGGTATGTTAATCGTCAAGTGTCACTACATCTCCAAAACAGTGCTGTAACTCAACTTCTTCCCACTTCTTACCTGGCTTTTACTCCTTCCTAACTTCAACATCTCTCTGAACACGTCACCCAAAGGGCAGAGAGTTCTCTAGAAACATAACATTTCTGAAGAGGAAAAGAGTATTTAAGAAAAAATATATTAAGAACTTTTTTTTTAAAGTTGATATCAAGGGACAGAATCTCAGGTACTGTATGTGGTTATCCTCATGAAGAAGACTTAAGGAACATGCACAGCTAGTTTTTTCCTGTGAGCATTACTCAGCATAAACAAAAAATATTTTTTTCTTCTGTAAAGAGAGCTATACAATCAGCTTACAGGCACCACACTCTCTCCTTCTCCTTAGATTTAAGACCTGCTTTTCAGCTCACCAGCCCTGGTGTTTACTAGTTGTTACCCTGTCTGGCAGTGCTTGCTGGACTGCCTTAGTTTTGAATTAAAATCCCTGCTCAATTTTCACTACACAAATAAATTCCACCAATCAATCTAACCTGGTCCCTAGCCAAGGTGAGATGAATTAATCACCTGTAAATTAAGATAGATGCACATCTGGTGCAAATCACTGTATTTCTCTAAAACACCACTCCATTACCTCCACCAGGGACTAGATTGTAATGGATTATCATAGAGGAAGCAGCAAAGCAGGGACACAGCAGAGGCAAGGACGTGATGGTGTAAGACAGTGGCAGTGTTGGCAATGGCAACAGCCTGCGGGGCCAACCACCACCAGCAGCCTTTGCAGTTTCTTCCACCTCCAGCATCGACAGTTCCCTTCGCTGATCTGGTGTAGGAAACAGTATCTGGTGTTAACTCCCCTGTGTCCTTTGTGGCAAGTGCTGGGGTACCCTGAAAAGTCTGTCTATGCCTCTGTGCACGCTCTGTAGCAGAGAACAAAGGACTCCTTGTTTGACCTTCATCTTGTGGTTTGATTTTGAGAGTGCTTGGCTGTTCAGCAAGCACAGGTTATTCAACATCTATGAACCAAAATTGTGACAGGACAAAAGCAGCTGAGATTTAAAAAGAATAAGGAAGTACTTTCCCTGCTTTCTCCTTCTCCCATTTCCCCCTCCTCCGTTTGCTCCCTGAGTCTGGGTAAATGCGATGTGTTTAGTTACCCAGCTATTCCAAGCCATCTTCGGAAGCAGCATTCATTGCTGCATACTGCTATCTAGTGGTAAAACTGCAGATGTTGGGTGCTGGGAGTGAAGGGCTGCCAAATACCCTCCCAGACACAACTGGGTTTATACCCTAAACGTCTCTGCTGTGGCAACAGAATCTGTGACCCTATAAACATTCATCCCTTTTCAATACCAGGAACTATTTACAATGTATTTTGTAAAACAGACTAATTTTAACCGTACATTTTACTATTCGTGAAGGAAGTGATTTCCTTTGGACCAATGTAAGTCTAGCCCCATATGATTAAGGAAGATAAAACAATAGGCTCATTTGCAGAGATAAATTAACTTCCTTAGGAAGGGTGGAGAAGGTTATGGCTCCTTTGAGTATTGCTTCTTAAAGAAGCAGTGGCCTCCTACTAAACTGCAGCTACCGTGGGTCACCTGTGTCACAGGATATGAATCAGAGCGATTCAGGTTGGAAGGAACTTCTGGAGATCATCACTTTCAATCCCTCTGCTCAAGCAGGACCACCTAGAGCCAGTTACCCAAGATCATGTCTTGGCTTTTGAATACCTCCAAGGATGGGGACTCCACAGCCTCTCTGGGCAACCTGTGCCAGTGCTCGGTCACCCTCACAGTAAAAAAGTTAATGTCAGATACGATAGTTTCTGCTCTGTGACTGCATGGCCTAACCATTACCAACAGCAAGAGCATCTAAACATCCTTTCTGTGCTCTAATTCAGAGAGAGAGAAAAAAATTCTTGTAATCAGGAAGTTGTGCAGTTTGAGGTTCTCATCTTTATTCCACTAAAAAGCATAATAAAGTTGCCTGTGGACAACTCATCCCACATACATAAGCTGAAAAGCACCTGACATTAATTGAACTAAGTTAGTAGTCAGGTCTTAAAAATGAGGACATCTTAAATTGAATTATCCATCAGAAAAATTGGATCACTGTCATTTCTCAAATGTGAGTTCAGACTCTTGATCTGTATTACTGTAATAGCCACTAATCATCAGTGAGACATTATCCTGCAACCTGTCTTAATACAGACTTCTGCTTTTTTCTTGGGTATTTAAATATATGCCATGAGCCATTGTTCTGTACAAGCTCTTCTTTCTCCCACTCTGTAGCAGTAAATGATGAGGATATCATTTTTGCTCGGAAAGAGTTTCATGAAACAACTGCATTTGTGCAGCCTAAACCTGTTTTATTAACTGTTGCTCTCAATGTCCTCAATTTCTCTGAACTTCTCCACAAAACTTGCTCCACTCTCTGTGTGCCAGGTATTTGTAATGCTCTCATCACCATTTCTTCAAAACAAAACAAAATGCAAAAATGAATGAAAGAAGAAAGGAGAGCTGTGAACTGAGAGAAATCCTATCTGCCCTTTGTAGCTGTGAACTGAGAGAAATCCAATCAGCTCTTGGTAGGTTCACTGGGAAATTAAGCAAGCTGCTTTTCTTTGCATTGCTTCAGCTCTTGGGTAGGAAAAAAGTTTGGAAATGTAGTGTGTCTTAATCTGTCTACTGAAAATGTGCATCTGAAGATGAGCTGCCATGTAATACTGGCTCTGCCATGAGATATAATTAAGCAGAAGAAAGACTTTTGAGGTCTAGGATGAACACCTGTTTTGATAATGAGCATCAGTGTGATCGTTCTGGAGGCAAATAAATCAACATATCCTTCACTTTGCATCACAGCCGTGTCAAATGGAAATGGGAAAGCAGGTCAGAGCCGAGCAGAGATAGGAGGGGACAGTATGAGTGGAAACCAGCTCTAGCATGGGAAAGCTCAGCTCCTTGAAGCTTGAAAGAAAGTGGCTGAAAAGGTCAGACAGGAGTTGATGAAAAAGCATTTGCTACAATGGATTATGATGCAGGTCCTACTAAATTTATCATGTAAAAAACCATCTGTATCTTACTTTTTCCTTCAACTTTCACTTTTCCAACCTTTGCTGCAGTGGTACTGGCATGATTGTGCCAAGATCCCTTTGATCAGGCACCCTTTAACCAGGGCTAGACAACCTAGCCCGTGAGCTTTTATCAAGTGAAGTTGCTGCTGTGAAGTTGCTGCTGACCATTTGGCAATAGCACACTCCTTACCATATGATTTTACCATACTATTTACTATACATCTGGAGTGAATAGTCCCGTTTCTTCTTAAGACTCAGTACTAATCCCAGGGATGCGGCTGGAAAGCATGTTACAGACATACCTGAAGTAGCATCACAGTCTCAAGCCTGATCTTTTGTTGCAAAAATAATAGAAAAGAGTTAAAGGATCTTGGATCCAGTCTTGTGTCTTGCCTTTGGATGCAGCATTGTACACAAGAGCACAGAAAAAGCAGGAGCTTGAATGATTAATTTTCTTTCCCCTGCTTGCCCAGGCTGTTTATTTTTGTTCTGCCTTCATGATTTTGAGACATAAAATCAATTGTGCTGTTAATGACACTTCTTAGATTGAACATTTAGCTCAAAACACTGGTGCAAGATTCTTCCTACTGATGAACTTTTCATTTCATGATCATTATTGTTCTATCAGTGTTTCCTGTTTCCCAGTCACTGAGCCAGCATTTGAGACTTCATAAAGTAGTTTCAAATAGGGTGAGAAAGAAAGGACTATAGTTCAAGTGGGTTATTGGAGTGATTTCGCCTAAAAAGAATATGCACAGAGTCCTGCTTCACTGAACCAGGGCAGGTGAGATCTTGTTTTGCTCCAAAATCTCAGGTCAGTGGCTCTGCCCCCACTTCTGGGGAGCTGACTCAGGCTCCTTGGCTGGCTAGCCCTGCCACCGTACACAGGTGTGGGAACAGAACAGGAGCGCTCTTTCCTACTCTGCTCTCCGTTTCCAGCTCAGGAAAGCCTTTTTCAGGTGAGTGCCTCTGAAGGCAGCCACAAACTTTGCCTGTGCTCAGAGCTAGCACTGCACAAATGCATGGTGCATGCACTTGGGTTTCCAGCCTAGCCAAGGGTTGGACCTGAAAGTAGAAAAGGTGGTATAACAACAAAGAGAAGCTGAAGCAAAGCTGCAAACACTACTGGCCTACTGGCACAGCAGAAAGGATTAAAAATTTGCATGGGTCAAATAGTGAGTAGTACAAGCTGAGAGGACCAAAGCCTTCACCACGCTCCAGACCTGAATCGCTCAAATAGAAAGATTGTATGGTGCCACCACTTTATTTGCTGTGCTGTTACAGATATGTGTCCTGCTGAACACTTATCCCTCAGAGCCATTAAGCGGGTACATCGTAAAACATCTGTCATCCAGAGTAGAAAAGCAGAGGATGAAGGCAGCAGTCGCAGGTAATCCTCTGGCCGGAGGAAGCAGCAAAACACCAGCTTCTCAGTACCCTAATAACTGCCATACCCAGTTAGCCAGGAAAACTGCCAGGGAGCAGGTTCAGAGTAATGCATCTAAGCAGTGAATAAATGACATAAACCTTTTTAAGTACAGTAATTCATCTGAGTTTCGTCTGCAAGATGTTTCACAGCAGTGTCCAATATAAATGAATCAGTATCTGCTAGCATGTCTTTCCCGGGGGGGCAGCCATTAAATCACCACTGAGTCATAGTCTTGCCGTGGTTAAGACTAAACGATTCAGGATTAAAGTATGTTAAATTAAAAAATTATTTTACAGGTATTGGCCTGAAATCTACTGTCAGCCAGAGCAGTGCTACATCATACAGTGGATGATCACCCTGATACTGCACTGAAGTTAAAATCTACATTGACCAGCTAGAGAAGAGCTGGAATTTCCACCCTTTGAAAAGACTGGCAGCTTATTAGAGTCTCCTGACTTGCTTCCCTGCCATACACATGCTCCAAAATCATCTTGCAGTGGGCAGTTAAAAGGATAAATCTTTAGAAGCAACACTGGTGAAAACCACCTAGCAGCACTCCGGCATCCGATGATGGCCTGATTTCCCTGCTCAGGAAGAGGGGAATAGCAAATCTTTTTGAATGCAAGGGAGACTTTGCAGGGCAGGGCTGGGGGGCTCGAGGAGTGGGAGGTGTGGGCAGTTTGTGGATTCTCAGAACAGTTAAGAAATCACTTGGACTTTGAAGTGCAGTTGAGGAGATCAGTTTATCTCATTTGAACTGAAAGTCCTAAAAAACTCAGACATGCCCTGGCCATTCAAAACATTTAAACCTAACATAAAACAAAACTCAACTAAGAATGTAAAGATTTGAAATTTGAAAGTTTGTCACTGATTCAGACTGCTACACCTAAGTCCTTGTCAGAAAGTAAACTAGTGTTGCGTATTATAGTTTGAATTGCTGTGATTTATTTGAAGTGAATGGATCTGTGCCAGTATCTGCCAGCTGGTCACATAGTTACATCAGGGTGCCATACAGCCATGAAGACTTTCAACTATAATGTTGAAAACCAACTCTGTAGTAGAACCTCATTTGACTACCACATTTTCCTGCTAATTCTAATTTTCATCACTTGGTAGGCTCTTGGATTTATTTTTAGAAGCAAAGTCCAGCAATTATTTTATTTTTTAGTTTAATTTTGATTAACAAAATAGAAAGACAAAAAATAGGATAAAATAGAATGGAACATAGAAATAATTTTGTTAAATTAAAAACACAGCTGACCTCTAGTGGCTGCTTGTTAAAATTAAAGTTGTTCAAATACTCCATGTGGAAAAAAAAAAAACAACAATAGTTTTCTGATGGAGTCTTCAGTCTGGATTCAAAGATTTTTTTTCTTCTCTCTTTCTCTAGGAAGTTTGTCTTTTCCTCCCGCATTTCTCTGCCAATTCCAGGCCTTCCCCAGATAGCATCCAAGAATTTTGTATCAAAGATAAAAAAAAATAAACCTAAATGTTTCAGTTGCATTAAAACAAATTTTAAGTGCAAACTTCCAGGTTTTGCAAAATGTATTTTTAAAAGATAGCTTCCATTTTACTCAAAACAATTTGGATTTTCAATAGACATTTGTCTCACACAGCTTCAGCTTACCAAGCATTGCACGAAATTGGCCAGTCAGAAAGTAGTTTTCAAGAAAAACCCAAATGTTTTCTGCTAGAGCTAATACTATTAGTTTGCCTAAGAGGTTTTTTTATAAGGACTTTTTAATATTTTTTTCCATTGAAACTTTGAAAATTTTATGTGTATCAGGGAAATTGAAATATTTATATACATATAGATATATGTACAAATGTTTGTAGTTATAGCATTTCCTCTCCTCACCAAATCTTGAAAGCTGCGGAAAGCCCTGTATCAAATCTAGTCAAGACAATCTGGCAAGAAATCCAGGTATCCTCAAGGATTTTCATGAACTGTTCCCGAGAGATGCTTGGTGCCTGGCTCACTCTCCTCCTGGTCGCTACCCTACCCAACCTGTAGCAACACCAAGACCACTCATGCAGCTGCAGAGCACCTGGTCAGGCCTGCTGTTGAAGGAGTATTTTCTGAGAGCTAGACACAAACCACACCATCATTTTGTAATTTAACTTGGCAATACACTGCCACTATTCAGTACCTGTGCTGAATAATTAAGTCCCATCATTAATTCGGTAACACATTCATAGGTCCACCTCATGTGTTAGCCTGGGCCTACTCCTTCAGGTGGGTGCAGCCCCATGTTTTTAACAGACAGTGAGATGGAGTTATGTATGTTAAGGAGCTGTCCCAGTTACTCCACATTGCAACACATGCCTGCTACTCCACACAAGTCTCCTGAATAGGGCTGAGAGGGCTCAGTGTGAGCAGCAAGCCACAGCTGCTTTGTTCAAGGAAGAGCCTCGATTGCCTTCTTGCCTTGGGACCAGCTTAGTCTCTTTCCCAGGTCAGTGCAGAAGGGGCTCTGGTACCTCCTGCTTGCTCAGTCCCCTCCCTGCCTGCCAGGCAGCACTGGGTGTGATGCTCACAGTGTGAGAGCCGCTGAGGTCACTCCTCCATGGCCTTAATCCTCTCACTCTTCACATCAATTCCAGGCAGAAGAGACTGCCATGAACACTTTAGCCATCCTACATTTGATGTAGGGGTGTCTGAGATGTCTCTGTTCAGCTGTTCATTTGAAAACAAAACCTTAAAGCACTTGCACTCTTCCTGCAGATGGGAAGGGTTTCTTCTTAAAAACTTCCCTTGTTTCTTAGAAAATACTTGTATGGAGAACTTTTCATTCAGTCTTTTGTACTCCAGTGGGGCCCATGGCTAGCATCACTTCTACAGCGTGTCAGAGCACTGAGTGTGAGCCTAGGCACAAAAGAGGAGAGAGCCTGGCCATGGAGAGCCTTTCCACATACACATTGCCCCACACGTTGTGGGAAGGGGAGCAAAGGCTGGCCCAGCTTGGAGAAGCTCTTCAAACCACAGCACCTGCCTCCATTCACAACTGCTCTCACACCCAGGGGAGCACAGAGCAGTAGTAACAGAGAGTGATAGCAAAGCTCAGTGTCCACTTCTGGGATAGGACCTCTTCTCACATGAGGCAAACAGGGAGCAGTAACTTCGAGGTAAATAACTGGAACAATCTCTGCATTGAAAAAACAGTCTTCTAAGATGAAAAGACAATTTAGGGTCTTCTCTGATTAGAGGTTGACCTTGGAGATTTTGTATTTTTGCACTTCTTTCTTCAAAATCAATCATACCAACAATCAGCACTGTGGTGCAGCTATGATGGTCTAAGGATATAAGCAATGCCTTTTGGGGTAAGGTACCAACCATTATAAGAGCAGCTGAGAAGCTGGTGCACTCAGGGGTGTCTCTGCTTTTTCCAACTCTATCACTTGGCATTGCAACCATAGTGCTTCAAAATGGAGATATGAGGAACATAGGATTTGTGCTAAAAAGCAATTGTTAGAGTTAAATGTTTCTTTCCCTGCTGTACTGGTTTACATTTCCCATCTGGGTGCAGTTAAAGCACGTGGGCATTGGCAGGGTGTTATGCATGGAGTGCGTAATTCAGATCTTGAGCTCTCCGCAGGGATTGGAGGTTGCTCTGGGTGAAGTCACCACTGCTGTTGTCACTTGCTTTTACTGGACTGAAGACTGTGCATTTTGGGACACCTGTACTACAACCAAACTCCCACCTTGCTGGGTAAGGATCGGTCTCCAGATTACAGGTGGCTCAGATGGGGATGCTCCTGCTGCCGCTGCCAGTCATCTACCCCAGTGATGAAGCAGCTCAAAGCAAAGTCTGAAAATGACCTGGGTGGGCTTCAGGTCAAGATTTAACCAAGAGCCTTGCAGGCTGTCAGTTGGCACCCTTTTATGCATATTGACATTTTTAAAAAGCCAAGACAACAGAAGTTTTTGAAATGGAGCCTAGATGCATAATATTTTTCTTGTAACTTGGTCTCAGAAATTGCACTGGGCCTGTACAAACTCGCAAAATGCTGAAAACTTGTACTGACGTGTGTTTGAGAAGTTCCAAATCAAGTCACTGTAATACCGTATAAAAATAGCTAAAATGGAAAATCATCAGCAGAAAAACTAGGGTACTAAATGATCTATGTTATTATTCCCATAGTGATTAACATACTGCATTTTCCCAGCCTGCTGCAATTTATTAGTCCATGTTCTTCTGTATCAGTATCAAATATTATTTCATTATAAAAACTTGTGTGCTTGTTAACAAAAAACATCCAGATTAACTGTCAACATATGTTACTTTCACTTTTTCAAATTAGAGTAAGCAAACTGGCTCTAATTAGTTTCCTGATTAATGAGTGGATGGTAAGCAAGAGAATTACATTAAGAACAATTTCCAGTTTACGCTGGTTAGGAGGAGGTAAAAAAATAATTTTTCAACAGGGATCAAATAAATCTACAGAACCTCATTTTTTTACAATACTGTGAAAATATGCAAGGCATCACATTGTAAATTGCTGGTTAGGTCACTGGAGCAGGATGAATAAATACTGTTTGCCATATGAAATTGGCTAGTTAAATGAAGATCACAAAATTGTTTGTTGCTATATAAGGCTCATTTTTGCTATAAAAAGAGCAATTTTAATTTACAGGGGCTTAAGGCAATTTTCCATCTAATTTTATGTTTTATAATGTCTGCTAAAACACTGGTGCCTTATTAGTTTGTGTGGTCGAATATATATTGTATCCAAATTTCAAGGCCATTGATTTATCTTGACCAAAGCAAAATGTGGTTATTTTTTCCTCCTAAATGCTAAGAAAAATCCATGCAGATCACATTAAGACAAACCTAAGTTAATTATATCATAGATACATCTCGTTTTGTCAATAACAATAGATATGGTTATTTGGGTATGAGTAACAAAAGGTTAACTTCACTGGTCAAAACTATAATCCTTCCTATGCTGCTCTTTGCTGTGCAATTTCACAACTAAAAAAATTAAAACTGAAGTGAATTAAATGGCTGTCATAAAACAGAATAAGCTGGATAGACACACAGCATGATTCCTTGAACGTGTGAGCCCTGTTCTCACCAGCAAAGGTCCCGGCAGCCAGGTCACAGCAGCTCAAGGCTTTTCACCATCCTGTGGTTTAGAGGCTTCAGCTTTCTGTCACCTCCCCTCCCAAACATGTGCACGTGGGAGGATAGCGGCATTGCCCTCTTTCCAACAGCCTAACTCTGGGCAGTGTTGGCCTCCCTGCACAGAAAAATCAAGCATCCCACTTCTTGGCCATGACCCAGCCAAGGAGGACCATAAGCAAAGCATCAGCCCTCCACCCACAGGCTGAATTATTCCCAAGTTCCTCAGAAACCTCGGCCATTTTTAAATCTCATCTAGTCCAAAAAGCAGAATCCAGCCAGCTGAATTTTTTGTTGTTGTTGTTTCTTAACTAACACCCCTTTCCCTGTCCTCATTTCAGTAACACAGGGATTCCAAAAGCCAAGGAAGTACCTATGCTATTTGTGTTGCTTCCCTGGCTCACCATGAGACACTGAGGACAAGAAGTGGTGGATTTGGGGTTGGCTGGGACTTCATGGCAGATCTACTCTAACAATACGCCCCCAGTTTCTCATCTTTTCCTTCTCTGCTTCCATCTGCACAAGGGCAGTACCACAACCTAGCTGAAGCTGCATAACCCCACTGCTGACACTGCATGAACACAAAGCAAAGCTGATCTTAAAGACATTTCCTCCAATGAATTTCTCAGCTGATGTTTCTCAGGCACTGGTATCGTATCCTCTCCAGATTTTCTCCAGATACATAAGCCTCTGCTCTTCCTTTCTGCATTCACCCATTTTTTCTTCCTTCCCTCAGTTGTTCTCTCTGTCTTTTCTCTCTCAGGTCTGTCACAAACTTTTATCCTAAATATACACTAACCTCTTTTAACTTAAGAGTTTTATTTTCAGGTTGCATGACTGTGTATGCTGAAGAAAGATTTTTTTTCCTGGTGTCAGTGAAATGGGCAAGGAAAAGGTTTGAAAGCAGTTCATGTAGCAGGCCTGTGTGCCATTATTAGTGCTGCAATTAATTTGCTTAGATGCATCAGTGAGAGAAGTGGGTTCTCAGCACTCTGCAAGTTCAAACCACTTTTCCATCTAAGCAGAGAGAGCCTTGAGCCTTGTGTGAGGAACCCAGGTAGCAGTTGTGGGAGGCCTTGCCATACCATGCCTGTGGTAGGAAATACTAAGTTACTGAGTTGTCTTCTTCCATCCTGTCAACTTCTGAACAGACACTAAAGCAGAGGGAAGAAAACCCTATTTCCTGACCCAGCAGCCTTGCTTTGTTAAATCTTTTTTTGTATACTGGTCCTGCACAGAAAGAAGAACTCCCACTAGAAGTTTCGCAGATGACTGCCTTATTCTCATATTGGTTTGAGCTTAGGTGCTGCTGGAGAGGTGGAATTGGAAACTGTCTTGGTGCAAGAAACCCGTGTTAGACTTGGGAAGAGGTGGCAGCTATGTGATGAGTGCTGCACTCTGCTGGGCCATGGGACTGGCTGAAGACGTGAACCCCACTGGGAAAAACTGGATGCTGGGATAAGGATGCCAGACAGGGACTGTCTGGTGGAACAAAGATCACCAGATGGGTGGCTCTTGCACATGGCAAGGCTTTTACAGGAATACAACTGCATGCACTACACTTGCAGTGTAAGTGAAGGAACTGGGGCTGCTGGAAACCCGAAAAAATTACTTTATTGGTCTTACTCTTCTTTTGTGGCAATATGGACTGTTTCTAGCTATTCAGGGAGATATGCAAGGCTTTGTGTCCAAACAGGAGACATCCCCATCTCTTTTCCACCAAGAGGAGCCCTACAACTGCCCTGTGAGCATAGCAACATGTGATAAGTGCTCTTCCTCCACAGTGAAGCCAGCTCAGGTAGGATGTCCTTTATAGATGAAAAATGATAATGTTCTTATCCTAAAAAACAGCTTTTTCAGATGTTCCACGTAGTTATCTTTTCTTTCCATGATCAAAAAAAAAAAGATTCATATAAATATAAAAAGAGACTTAATTTTTTTAAGCTAACCAGGATTTGTGGTCATAAAGAATAATGGCAAAGGCAAGGGTTTTTTCCTTTGCAAGAAAATTCTTGGATCAGCATGTAAACAGGCCTTCTTGTGGTATTAATATTACCCCATTTATGCTGTAGCTATGCAAACAGAGACATATAAAATTGTGCTCCTAAAAACTTAGGTTGCCAATAAATATTTTTACCACTTTTAATTTATACTGTTTGCAACTTTGCCCCCTTGCAGAAAAGTGATCCCAGAATGCAAGCTAAGTTACTCTGGGGTTATTGAAGCTATCAGACATTTAAAATAAAGATAATTTCTGTTCCTCTGAACTTAACCTCTTGCTTCTTTCGAAAGATTTGACTTGGCAGTTTTCAAAGCTTCATCTCATGGGCTGGTGACAAAAGCACGGAATTTTTAGCTTGAATCGATGGCAAGTAGCCTTGTTTAGTGCCTTTTTTTAGAGGATTTAAGTTTCCATCTTGAACTTACCATATATGCCCTTACTGCAAATACTAGGTGTATTTTTACAAGGTTAATGCTCTCCAGTCAGTTATCTTGATCTCAGTATTAAAAAAGTCTCAGTATTAAATAGTTCTAATGTGCCTTGCTACACCAAGATACCAACCGGTATTCCATTCAAATGAAAACATGGCTTCAGACTTCCTTTATAAGCTTGCTGAGTTAATGGAAGCTACAAACTCTCACCACACTGAAAAATCAGTGTGAAAAATCAGCACTTTTACTCTGGTGTCTGCATAGTGCCTGTCAGATTTAGTACCTAATTTTTCCTAGTACTTAAGGCGATATTCATATTTAAAAGGTATAAGTCGTGCCTCAAAAAGCTGCCTTACAAATAAGAAGCCACTTTGAAGTAATGAACTTGGTCATTTTAAAATTTTTCTTAAAACTTTTGGGTTCAAACTCCAAAAATTTTATCCATATTCAATAGGAAGAGAAAAAGGACAGCTGAAATTCTCCCACGGTACTTGAATATGTGAGCTGCGGAATTCAAAGGAAAAAAGAAGATTGTGACAAAAGCAGGGGAGTTGACAACTGTCTGCCTCAGGGGCTGCTGAAACTAGTTCTGAGCTAATATATTTATAGTTAAGCCAATAGAAAAAGTCAGAGAATATTTAGAAGGTCATGGGCAATCTGACTTCATTTTTGAGTGTTTGATTTAAATCTTTGACTGCACCTTTAAATTCATGTACAAATGATTACACTTCTATTGAGGTATGGCTATCATACTATTTTAATTTCTGTCACTTTTTCATTTTACAAGGATGTCAATTACAGCAATTTTGATATTATCTATTCTAGTACTAGTTATTTGCTAAAGAAACCAATTATTTCCTATTTGGAAATTGCTTTGGTTTTAAGCAGCTTTCAAAGCACTGTGGCTGATGTAGCTCCTAACTGACTGACTTAGATGCTATAATTTTGGGACATAAGCCCATAAAACTTCACGCTTTGGCAAGCCTCTTTTCTCCTTTCATTCCAAAAATCTCCTCCTTGTGATGAAAACAAAGCAGAAATATTTGCAATTATAATGTCGTAAACCACTATTTGTTTGTTATATGTTTTCAGCTTTCAGGCTGGAGCTGAGGATGATGTATTGGAACCTGCCAGCTTGCTAATGAGGCAGCTTCGCCTTGGGGAGTGGACAAATCCTGACAAACAGGTACAACAGCAAAGGGAGATAGCTGAAATCAAAGCATCTTCTCTGGGGATCTGGTAGTCCTTGGGGTGGAAGTACCCGGCTGTGGGCACTTTTCAGCCCTGGTAGTCAGTGTAGGGCTGCTGCGTGGTGTTTTCTGTGTACCTCCTGGAGTACTAGTCATGAGTACCACAAACAGATCCTGCTGCTGTCTTAAAATGTGCCATAGTGCTGGAGGTTTGCCTCTATCTGCAATCGTTTGCTCAAACCAGGAAGAGTTTTGTGCACATATATGGAACACATACATACACAAAAAAAATATGTTAGAAGAGAGACAGGAAATGAACATGACAGAAACAGCCAAAAAGAGGAAGACACTGAATAATGTCATTTTTTAACAAAGATCAGTCTTGATGAAGGTCAATGAAGCTGGTTGGCAATTAGCCTTTGGCTGTATGAAAAAAGGACTTTTGACTAGTTAGTGCATTATTCTGCAGAGGTTAGTGTTATATACACACAAAATCCTCCTATGCCACCCAGCTTGCAAGCATAAAGCCAGGAAAAAATGATACTTTTTGCCAGTTGGCTATATAATTTTCAGTGGCCAAAAGCCAACTGGTTGCTAATTGTTATTGCAGTGAAACTGAAAACAAAGCGCTTGGTATGAATACTTGGACTGTTTGTTATATTCCCCCTTGAAATTCTTCAGGAAGTGCCACAAACTGCTGCTCACACCCACAGCTCCCAGAAAAGATGAACTGGGTGCCTGTATCTGTGTGCCACACTTGGGCTGCAGCTTTGGTGAACATTTTCAAAAGGCTTTTTGAAGGTGAGATTAGCTGGCGGCAAAGAAAGTAATTTATGTAGCCACTTTGCATACTTAGAGCATATTCCAGAAATCTACTGTACGTAGGTCCATGGAGGCCCCAGCAAATATGTGAGGAGAGAGAGCTGATGAAGGGTGGAATTACTTTCAACTGTAAGAGAGGTAACTCACACCTATGTGCTATTATTTGTGGGAGAAGCTCCTGAGACAAGGAACAACTCTTTGGTACTTGTGTGGCAGCCAGCACGGTGGAGTGCTAACCCATGACAGGGAAGGCCAGGTGCTGCCATCATTCAAGCAAATAATAATGGTTATTTCCAGAGCCGATTGAGCAGACACTAGATGCATCACCTGTGCTCACCCTCTGAGTCACATCCACACAAATTAAATGAGAGGGAAATGTGTCTTGGATCATTCTCATCTGTCCCTCCCTCCCACAACCTACTCCACAGGGCAGCAAAACACTGATAAAAAAATGTGTCTTAGAAAATTTAGACATATTCATAGGCACCTCCATGAGTGGCTGCTTGGTTTCCATTCAGTTACAGAACTGAAGGCAGACCTGTACATCAAAGTTTTGTTGCTATTAATTATATTGTTCCAAATATGGATTAGTTGCATCCTCATTAGCTGCTTTTGCTGTGCCCTGCGAAATCTCTAGTGTAGGTACAAAGAAGCAGGGCAGCCTTATGTCCTGACATGTCCCCTTATTCTGCATGGGATGTTTGTCTAAATTGGAAAAAATGGAATTTGATTACATGCCCACAATTTCTGGATGTTATTGAGCCCTGCCAAAGCAGTAGTTTTAATCGGGTTGCCTGCTGTTTGGATGGGTAGCCACTGTCCATGGGCAGATCAGCCATGTGGCAGATGTGCAGTAGCTCTGCGTATGACAGTGTGGCCAGGGTGCACGCAGCACACAGTACATGTAGACAGGCTTCCCAGGTGGAAATACAGAAGTCTACATGCAGGAAAGCTTTTTTGCCGGTTGATTTTATATTTCTCAGAGGTGTGCTGTAACTGATCTGACAGATAACATCCTCTGTTGGCATGTACTGTACTGACTGTTCTGCCAACCTACCTACACCAAAGCAAAGCTGTGGCATACATGGCATGCAGGGGGAGAACGTAGATGTGCAGAGATAGTTCCTCCTTCAAAGGACATGATACATGTCACATAGCTTCAAGTAGCAGAAGGAGCATCTTTTTTTCTTTAGAGTTGTGGAACAGATAAAGCATCAAAGGCCATGCATGATTTCAGTTACCCTATTAGCCAGCATAAAAAAAAAAAAAAAAAAAAAAGCAAATACACATCTTCCTCAGACTTCTAGCTGCTAATGGTCTTCCCCTGAGGGTGTCACCAGATGCAATGGAAGGAGAAAAGAAAGATAAGGGAGTCTGTAAACTAGAGTTCAGGGGCAGTATGTCAGAGGTGAGCAATCAACAATAGAAATGGTGAACCTTAGAAAAAGAAGCAAAGAAAACCTTGTACTTAAGCCAGGAAAGGAAAGCTGTGGTGAAAACCAGCTGTGGGTGCTTACCCGCAAAGAATCAGACCTATCTAAAGCCCCTCAGAAAAATCTATACCTTGTATTCTAATGGCCAATTTAACTTCTTATTTTATATATGCTAATGCTTAATATTGTTCATGCAACCATCAGTCATATTCCATAATTACACAAAAACTTTCTTAAAGTAAATTAAAAATCCTACTTGAGAATATCTACCAAGTGATGGGTAAATATTTTATCCTTAGTGTACTCTTATGAGTTCAAGCTTGTACACGCGTAGCTAGTACACAGGTTCAGGAACTGGATCCAGCTGCACTGGTGAGATACCGTCCTTTCCCCAAGGCAAATCTAACACATTAATCAACAAATACTTAGGCAAGTATTCCTGCATGCAGTAATAGTTTTATTGCAGGTAAGAGGATGGCTCATGATAGGTAAATAGTCTGCAAACATTTGCAAGATCAAAGTCTTACTTAGGGCAATTCACAAGTTCTGAAAAACACTGAGAGATAAAGGGAAAGAAAGGCTGAACACATCAATGAAAGAAGCCTAACATGGCACGTTAACATAATAAACTATTTTGAATGCAAAAATGTCATTGTTCCAAAAACCACTAACAATATTATTAATCTCTATAGTACATGTGTCTACCACCATTTGTCACTCATTAATCAAAATAATAATACAAAGAGGACCATCTTTAGAAATTAAAAAAAATTATCACTGTGCATAAACAAATGACAGAAATTTAATTCTCCAGAAATTACTATGGGAGCAATTTCTGTCATTGCTGTTATTGTTAATATGGAGAACTAGGAAATGCTCCAGACACTGACCAAGTTCAAATCACACAGGACAGAAAGGTAGTCAGTGCTGCTGTCCCCAGTCCTCCACCCTAATCTTCAAGGGTTGGCAGATCCACATTGCCCCAGGGAAACCCTGGGACACTTCCTTCTTAGGAAGAAAAAATGCTTCCCAGACTCAGCAGGCACTATATGCAAAACCTTTGATGAAATTGTACCTTAAATAATGGTTTGTTTCCAAACTTTTGTTAGCTTAGTTAGCTGGGGACTGCCCCCAGCTATTCCCTGTTCAATCCCTGTGGTGAGAAACTGGTCACTTAGGCTGCATGCAAACACTCAAATATTCATAAGCCAAGCAAAATAGGATTAATAATTAAGATAAATACGTTTAGAGTTTTTAGCTGGTCTTTGGACTTCTGTAACTTCAAGAAACACATTTTTAGTTTTATCTTGGTGAATAACAGGACTGGGAGTTAACCACTTAGTTTAAAGTTCATCACTCTAAACTACAAGCTGCAAATCTGCTGTAGAACTAATTCAGTTTTTAGTAACTTGGAAAAAATGCCCAATGCCATCAGCATTAGAAACACTGCTCAAGTCATATGACAAAATTACCTCTCCTAGATCAGATGTATAAACACCCATACACATGAGCAGAGACTTCAGAGAGATTTCACTGTGACCACGGAAATGTGCTGCTGCAGATCTTCTTAGAAACATCCATTCATATGGGAATTTCCAAGATTTTTTTTACTTCTGGCAGTATTGCTGGAAACCAAAATTCTGAACATAAGTGGAAAACAAACAACAGGAAACAGCAGAATAGGCCAACTCAGTGTGGTCTTATGAATCCAAGGAATTACAGCTTCTCTGCAAGATTCATTCAGCTGCAGATCTGATAATATTCCTCATCTGCAAATGCCTAACACTTATGTTATATAGTATTTATTTTGAATGATTTTACAAAGGCTGCTATACGAAGATTTCATTTAGTTTCATTTGTACTTTATATACATGGTGAGTCAAATAAAAATCATGCTAAAGTGGGGTACTTGAAAGTCAGCATTTCTACAGCAGAATTTTAATTGCCTAGAAAGAAATGTATTCAGGTCAGCACATAGTGAAGCAGCTTGAATATTTTAACAGTTACTGAATTCCACTAATAGCTCCCTTGGCTAATGCACAGTTAAAATTGCCCACCATTATTATTGTTTGTTCACAGGGAATTTGCCAGCAATAATGCATGTTTTTATTACACGGTTTTAGGGCACACCCCAAACCAGACTTCGGTGGGGAACAGTCAGAGGAAGGCTCCCACGGTGGAGCCAGCACTTTGGAGAAAAAAAAAAAGTCCAGAGCAGCCCCTAAGAACTGTTTTCTCTAAGTTGTAACACATTACTCTTAACCAGTGATGTCCTGCTTGATGACTGTAAAGTAGCACAAGGCTGAAGGGCAGTTGACCTTGCAAGTTCAGAAAAGAATTTCAACTTTGAGACAACCACAAAGCTGAAGGGCCACTTTGTGGAGAGATGTTTGTGGCACGCAAGAGTGTGCCAGGAATTCCTGCAACATCGCAAGGATGCTTCAGCCAGGCTTCCTGGAAGATTTGTCTAAGTCTTATAGAGGACATGTTGCACCAGAGCCACATTAGGGATGTATTTTGAACCACACAGGCAGGGCCCCCTGTGCTCTGAGGGTCTGGGGATTTGACATGCAATCATTCCTTGTGGCAAAAACGTGCCCTTGAGTTTCATCTTTCCTTCCTTAAAAAGGTGTGACCACTCTTCATGACTAAAGAAAAAGCTTGAAAGCATCTAAGCAATATGAGCGCTCCTGAGCCCTGACTCTGCAGCCTAGAAATCTGCTGTTTCCTATAATGCTCTAAAACTCAGCAGTTCTGGCATAAAACTGGCTGGTTTGCTCCAGTCAGGCATCACACATGCTTTGTTTTCTGTCCCCTTCTCAGTGAGGACCTGCCTCTTGCTGTCCCACTTTCTGCACAAAAAGAAGTTAACTAGACAACGGGATTTGTACTTTCTGCTCTGTTTTGTCAAGACGGGCAGCTCGGAAACAGAGATCCAGTTATCATTGCTTTCTTCTGGTGTAATTGTAATTACCTTGCATAGCTATGATATAACTACTGTCTGTATAATGCCAAAGTGATTCATGATTTTTCTTTCCTTGTGAAATAACATTTAACAACAGCTTTTAGAATCTGAAAAGTAAAAATTAGATCTGTGTTTCACTGTTCTCTAATCTTGTGTGTGCTCTTCTCAGACTTCTAATCTTAGAAGTATCTTAGAAGTAGTGTCTGGATTTTCAAAAGTAGCCACATCTCACTCATCGTTTGCAGACAAAGCACACCATTTTCAGTTGTAGGATTTTTTTACAAATCTCTTGTTTGCTACAAAAAGGCTCCCTCGGGTCTTCAACCTTGCTGCGGATAATGACAGTAGTTCCTGCAGAAATCTCTCATGATAACCCTTTATGAGCCTGTTTCATACTAAATCTTCTTGATGTACCGACTTCCCTGCAGTGGGTAATGTAGAACTGAGCTTGGAACCATGTCAGGAAATATGTCAGGTCAGAGCAGAAGACTGGGCCAAATCTCTTAAATCCTATTTCATTCTATTAAAACAACACATATGGGTTGGAATGGGAGGTTCTCAAAAAGGGAAGGAAGGTTGGACAAGGAGTTCAGCAATACTACAGCTACACACTAGTGCAAAACACTGATGTGTTGATGTCATATGGGGCTATCAGGCATCACCACCTGTATTGCCCTCACCACACAGCACTGCATTCTGCTAGAGTTCACCTAAGACTGCTACTGCTAAAGCAGAAGTCTCACCCTTACGTCCACCTTCAGCCACATGTTTTTGTGTTGGAGTCACTGTTCTTATGAAAAAAAGGAATCTTTCTTTCCAGAATGACTTCAGCTGAATCACAAGCTGATCCCCTAGTAAACCAAAGCAAATAAAGGAACAGGAATAAATGGCTGGAAGGGAGGCAGGACTTCCCATCCAGGAGCACAGAAGCCTTAGGTTGACTGACTTTAAAACTGAAGGTGTACTTTATACCAAAAAGCTGTTATTCATTTTCCAGATAGAACATAGATGGCATAAAATAGCATATTTAGTATCACGGCCTAATTTTAGGAAAAAAAAAATCTAAATCAAAAGTTCAAGTGAGTGTCCTGGTGGAGGACAGATCCAAAGTTCACCACTTCAGAAAGCTGGTTTACAATCACAAGCACATTTGAACATATATGGGAGAAAAAATATTCTGCCCTAACACCTTTTGCATTGAAAGTTAAGATATAGATTTAAACATTTTAAATGAGGTTTCTGTTTGCCAGAGAATTACTTTTTTTATTGAAGAACCAAATACACAGAGACACTAAGACTTCAGTCTGAGACAGGCATGGTGCTTTCCCCAGAGCTGCCAGTGGGTCTACGGCTGTGCCCATCCTCCTCTGCAGATCAAGAGGTCTTTGCGTATCATGATGCTCTGTGAAAAGGGGCCACTGCAACAAAACGCTTGCCCTGAGATGCATGATGGAAGATGAAGTCAAAGGATTCCTCCATAGAGAGAAGAGGGATGAAATAACTTGCAGTTCCTAGGTGGTCTGAACTATTCTCATTTTCATCCAAGACACGTCTTATTTTTGCTGCTTCTTGAAAAAAATACATGTCTCTGTGTAAAAAGTTGGAAGGGTTCCATTTCTGTTAACATCCTCAGCAGAGAAACTTTCTGTTTTCATAGCAGTACTTGCATGCTTCTGAAAACCCAGACAAAAACACCCAACAATATCAAAAGGAAGATGCAGATAGCTGTCCCAAATCTGACACAGCGCAAGGCCCTATTACTCTTTTAACCCAGCAGAAATCAGGATGAAAAAATCATTTAAAAAAAGAAAAGGACGGCAAAACTGATACCTCACAGAGCTAAGGTTTCACACTATTGCTGCATTTAAGCTAATCCTATATACTGTTTTGCTTGATTTTAGGGCAAAACGGGAACAGGAGGGAAGCGGTCAGGAGCAGAGAGCAAGGCAGGGTTTTCCTGTTGTTCTGAGTCCTTAAACCAAACAGACATGATGGCTGATGGGACATGTGGAAGGAAAAGATGGAACAGAAATGCCAAAGGAGAAGGCTTGCCCCATACTGTGAGATAAGGAATAGAAAAACTGAGCTATGACTTACGAGGGCACCCTAGATTCAGTGGTCACTTACCTGCCTGGTCACGCATTCCTGGTGTGACAGAACCAGGTATTTAAAAGCTTTCAGCATGACTGCTTAATACTTTTTCAGAGACTTTTGATCTTTCTCTTCCTTTTTATCTCCATCTTTTTTCATGGTGCTGGGGTGGGGTGGGGAGGAGATTAGGAAATTAGTTTTTCACTCTGTTCCCTTAGTGGGAATAGGTGTGAGGGGATTAAGAAGGTCTTTCACCTCCCCTTCATGCAGTTTGGCTAACAAAATTGTTCCACTTGTAAACTCAAGCGATTACAAACACACCCACTAGTTCTCAGATCATCTGACACATTCATTAGGAAATCAAAGGCCTTTTCTAGCCGGGAAGAGAAGTCTTTACATTAAATACTAAAATAGAAGCACTCTGGCATTCTGCAACCCTCTATAACAGATCATTATGCAGAGACAGACAGGGTTCCGGGTTCCAAGTTTTCTACAGGGTAAGGCTAACAATGTTTTACTGAAGAAAAGACCAAACACAAAGTTCCTGAAACGTCTAAATAGGTTCTGTCTTTTCCACAATAAAACATTTCACATATTTTAAAGTTATTTGAAGTTTTGTGACTTATTTTTGTGTGTAATATGATCCAAAGTGCCAGATTGTTTCTCTTTTTTGCTAAATTAATCAGATATATCTTTTTTTTTTCCTTCCTCACAACAGTCCAAGTCACTGTAGCCCCACATATTGGGCCCATTCAGCTAAAGATGTTTAGATTTCTCCTTTTTGTATTGAATTATAATAATGTTTTGGTTTTAGGTATCAATGCCTCTAGGTTAGAGTATGAGCTTACAAACATGCCACAAATATAGCAGCCAAATCCAGATATTGGCACGTTACTGAGTAAGAATAATTCATAGCACACTATGCATTTATATTGGCCTTGCTTCACCTCTTCAAGCATAATGGGATGCATTTGTCTTGGACTGTCTTGAATTTAAACATATGCTGTAGGAAGGTATTAAGTAACAGTCAAAGAAAAAATGTAGACAACGCGCATTAGTGTACAGTATATGACTGAACATCACTAAGCTACAGCAGCTCCCATGATGAACTTCCATGTATGAACCTATTTTTATTCCATCGCATTGAATTGTGATTCTGTATCCACAGACTTCAACATGTCCTGACCTCGCTGAGTTACTTGAAGTACGACTAGGTAACATGACTGCAGTGTCATTAGCACGTAACGTGCTTACAGGATGTATCCAGCAAGAAAAGTTTTTGCTTGTTGATACACCACCTTGCTCAGTGGGACCCTAATCCCAAGCTAGAGCTCTTATCTCCAGCATAATACAAATATACCTAAACAGAAACAACCCCACATGATAACAAGCACACTAATAATATTCCATATGACAGCACAAGGTGGTGTAACTTAATACAGAATTGATTTATAATATAAAGCTATATCTTTGCTATGGAAAAATAAGGTGCAATTTATACTGTTTCCTAGCGGCACCTGGCTTAGCATAGGCATGATCTCAGCCTGATCCTCCTCCTGCTCACTCTCCTGTTCATTAGCTACAGTATCAGGAAAGCGCTTTAAACCCTTTGTGTATGGATTTCTGACTCCATAGCTGCTTGATTTCATATGAAATGTCCCTCTGATCTCTCAGGCTTCTGAGGTTTCAGACTTGTGAAGAATCTCACTTTAGCAGCTGCTCACATAAAATGTCATATATAAGCAAATTAGTAGAGAGCTGAATCTATCCCTATTTCCTTATGAGAATTCTGGAGCAAAACCAGGCAGACTGACAGATTGCCATCATCCCAGCTGTTTCTTCCACCACCATAACAGAGTCAAAGGAATCATGCATACTTATGGGCATTGTAGGGCAAATCTAGTAGGATAAACCACTCCTACGGTTGCTAGACTTTGTGTTGAAGTGGATCTGTGAGCGCATTTGTGCTTCTTCTACAGTACCAATAACCCTTTTGATGTCCTACTGCAGAGCTTTGCGCTGAGCAGTGTTTCATATGCCTGGGAGTTGCCATAGCCCTCCAAAAGGCTACTGCAGGAAAAACATGTAGCAGACACACACTCCTTCCTGATATGCTCTTGCCACGTGAGCCGTGACTGAAATGAGCCTCTTTTTCCCTCCTAGTCTGAGGTTCAGAAGCTAACTCACCAGGGACAGAGCTGTGGGAGTTCACAGTGCCAGTTAATACAGTCAGACACCCAAGTTCATAGCCCTTCCACGGTAACCTAATGAGTAGGAGAGCAAACAAAGTGCCTTAGCTCATACTTAACTAGAAACTGTTAAGGAACCATTTAAAATTACCCCTTGAATTTCATAGCAAGGACATAGCTAGAAAGTGTTAGCAGAGGCTGTCTGCCCACAGCCCCAGACTGACAGTTTATGGCTTTTTTTTTTTTTTTTTGCTAGGTAGCAGCTCCATTCTGCCAGCATCCTTCTCATTTTCTTCCAGGTTTTGAAAAAAGGTCTTTCCTTCTAGCTCAAGATACAATTTTCCCAGCAAGTCAGTGCTGGTAAGAAGGTGTCTGACTTCAGTATTTCTTAACAGAAACAGCACTTCTAGATTTACAAGACCCCAAAGGAGAAAATCAGGCCTGCAATAAGGGAAAATCTGCATTTAACCAGGTCAGTCTTTCTTGTAGACAGAGTCTATAAGCAGAGCTGTGAAGTCTCACATGCTGAGCACTTACCCCACTGGCTTCACTGAGGTGCCTCAGGTTAGGGCTTTATCCACGCAGTGCACTATCCCCCCTAATTCCTCTCCCAGATGCATTGAACAGAGCAGAGCTGAAATCTGCTAACAAGCAGTAATTGGCACAGAGTGATGGAGTGAGAAGGCTGGGGCCAGCACGGCTGCCAGGGGCCCCATGTTCAAAGGAGCCACGGAGAGGACACGTTCCTCAGCTCCAGCCATGCACTATATCCTTTCCTCAGCACCTGCCTGAATAAAATCCTTTTACATGATACTACACATAGGTCCATCCTAACACACAGTCTAGTGCCCCAGGCAGATACCGCCCCTTGTCCTTTGACTGGAAATAGAGGATTAACCCATCTGACTCTCATATGAACGTTGAAAACCATGGCAGGGGCTACCTATAGCTGTTTGTATTACTGAGACCATTCTGATGTGAAAATCATTTACACCCAAGAGCACTGTGGTACATGACTACTTGAGGATCTTTGAGCACCAAAGCCTGAATTCACTGTTTCTGGGAGCCAGATACTGGCTGGCACCAAAATACTGGCCCTCACACAGCAACCATGTTCAATAACAAGGCAAGGCAGAGTTTTGCTTTCCATCTCCATCCCTTGCATCATGACTTCTCTTCATCTCAGTTCACTGAATAAAGGCTTCCAAAGCTTTTGCTTTTCATAACCATCAGGACTTTTTCTCTGTTAAAATTAGGAAGACCTCTAATTTTAATGAATTATATGTTGTGGCAGCAGCTTGAACCTAATGAATTACAGAACAGAGGCTGGCAGGAGAGACCTTCCCTAAATTGCAATGTGCCCAATTATACTAACAGGCTGGGTAGCAATGAGTGAATTATTCCAACAGAACATAAACCAGCATAATTGTTTTCCTGCAATTTTCATATCAAATATCACTTGTTTTTAAAAACACATTTCTTCTTTCCTTTACCAATAGTCTCCTGTTGAGGAGAAGCTTGATCTCTGATCAGTTTGTTGTACCTGCAGGAAAAAAGAACACACATTGCATATAGGTAGATTAAGCTGTCTCTGTTTCCTTACACTTTTTCTGATCCACCCTACCTTTAGGAAAGACAATTGCATAGGGGCTTTCTCATTGGAGCAGTCAGCATCACTAATTTTCAGTATGAGTAGGTTGCTACAAACCCTGAGCTGATACACCTAGGACTAGATGTCATTTTGGGCTCATCTACACTCTAAACCCCATAGTGGCGACACAGCATGTCGCAGGAAAAACAGGCCTGCCTGATAGCACCGCTCCAGAGCTTTGGCACACTGAGAAGCTGCAGTGACACCACCCTGTGTCTGCACCAGGGATTTTGCTGCACAGCTCTTTCAGTGAGTGCATACAGATTCTTTTTTTATGGTTGAAGGGGTTTTTTTTCCACACTGTAATCCATATTACATAGCTTAAAAAAAAATAAAAAAAATTCATGGTTGAGACCTGGCCTTTCACTGAGGTTCTTTGCTCCAGCTCTGGGCAAGATTAGGCAATCGCTTATATAAAACATAGCTTACGGAAGGTTTGACTTTTTACAGTAAAGATTTGAACCAGAGTAGCTTTATGATGCCTGATTTCTACTTATGGAGGTCCCCAGCAGAGACAGTCAAGGAAGAAAAATGAATTTACCAGCACTAATTTGTACTTGGATAACATTTGGAGTGAAATTTGAAATAAAAGTCATCAAGGAACACAGGGATAAAATAAGTCTTTTGGTGTTTCGGTTTACCTTCTTCCAGGGGCACGGGTTAAAAGGATATGAGCGTTGTAGTGGAAAGACTTCCCACATTTCTCACTCCAGCAGCTTGTAAAAATAGTGGACTGGGGGTTATTTTATTTTATTTTATTTTATTTTATTTTATTTATTGCCTTATTTTCGCAGACTTTGCTGAGCACAGAGCCTTCAAGTGTTCCAGCAGTATGCGATCACTCAAAGAGGCCAAGGATTGTGGCCCTTTAGGAGTCCCAGTGATGCACTTTGGCATCCCCAAAGAGCCCCAAATGATGGCATCTGGCCATGCACCCCTCTAAGCAGCAAGGCCTGATGTCAGGAATTCAGTGCCAGGAATGCACAGATCATGCTTGACCCCACCTTGGGACCATGCAGTGCCACGACCTGAGAAGAACTCTGCACCACTCCAGATTTAGGTCAACATTTTTCTCCCACATGTAGCAGGGCATTTCCCTACCACCACCATCACCACCACCCCCTCTGTGTGCAACCACCTCCCCTGGTGTGGTGGCAGTTCACTCCAGCTAAGAGCGTGCAATCGAGATCTGCAGTTCAGATCCAGGAGCAGAAAGTTGTCTATAATTTATAAAGCATATCCACAAAAGGAACCCTAAGTCTAATTTTTATTGTTTGTGCACATACTATTTTCCTAGTGTCAACATAGGCTTATGCAAATGATTTCATTTGGGTTGGGTTGAGGGTTTTTTTAATTTCAAAAATTCTCTTCTGCTCCTACTCAACAACACCCTTCCTGTCTCTTTCTCTTAGTAAATTCAAACATGTGTGCACAGGGCTGTGCAGATACATGTGCATGCACAGAGCCTCCGTTCAGCCTTGCACTTCCTATTGCCCAGCTCAGGGTCTAAGGACCTGGACTCTCTATTTACATGAAAGATACTTCTAAATAAATTTCCCTCCATCATACGAGAGTTGAGTTATTTCTGATTATGTTCCCTGCAGCATTAGGAATGTCAGGTGAGAAGGAACTTACTTAGTCATTACTATTACCTCCATCACACAACCACTTTCAGAAACTCATGATATCCCATCTTCAGGCTCTGCTGGTTACCAGAGAACTTTAAAAACTGTAATGAGTCAAATAATTTTAAAGAGGAAAAACCACTTGATACTAGCATCAAATTCAAACAAATGCTTTTTTAAAATCCTTACTAATAAGACAAAAGTCATTTTTATTTTCATTGGATTTTTCCATGTTGTACCATGTCCAAAATCTAGGAGATACTGGATCTACCTGACAGATGTTTGAACACTGAGGTTAGGTAAGCCAAGTAGGTTACTAAGAAATGTAGTAGTTTTGTATGCAATATTATAAACAATAGTGAAAAATGTTATTATACCTAGCAAACAAACTAGAAACAGAAAAAAAATAGTCTATGCTTTATAAAATATAGTAAATTGTGGGTTATGCCATTTCCTGATTTCCTCCAATGAATTGGCTAAGAGGTGTAATCTGGATACTTTTATTACTGCTGTTTCGGTACATGGCATATAGCCATGTACAAGATGCCACTGTGACTGAGGTGTATCCTGCAAGAAATCTACTGACAGGTTACCTGATCAATGCCATCTGCTTCCAGGACTGAGGAACTCCTGGTCTGACCCCCCAGAGAATGAGACACAGACACAAAGAAATGCAGTTCATCCACGGGACTGAGTGGTCAATGGTGTAGGGACAACTTGTGAAAGAAAGAGCCTTCAAGGGACAGTTTCAAGGGTGGAACTTGGCAGGCAGAAGCAGGGCGAAAGTTCCAAGAGTAGGAATGAGTAAGAAAAAAAGTAAAAAGCCAGTTGTGGGAAACTGAGACACAAGAATCAATAACGAAGTATGATCAGAAGTGTACGGCACGAGAGACTCCAAAAAGAGGCGGAGGAGGCTTTACCAACTTGTTTGTGCAAAAGTTGGAAGAAATGTCTGCCATCCTGAGCCAGTGTCACTTTCCATCTGTTGTGTATTCTGGATGGTTGAAAACCCCTTGAAGTCTTCCAACATTTCACAGGAAAAAGATTCTGGGATTTTCCTTGGGGGTGTCAGAGGGGGGAGGGGTCCTTTTTCATTTAACATTTTTAGTATTCAGATTAGAAGACTTTCAGCATCCTGGGGTGAGACTCAAAAGCCTTTCCCTAGGAAGCCTGGGAGCATATCAGAAATCAATGGCATGGAGGATGGAAAAAGTTTCAAAAATGTGAGACTGGCAGGAAATACTGGCACATTTCTGTTTGATATTTACTTTCTTGGCATGCAGTGCCTCTTTTAGCGCCAATGGAAAATCCTTTAGTGCCAAGCCACTCTCAGATAAATCTGCACACAAAATACACTTTGAATTGGCATGTAGTTTTTGAGATTAAGGTTTAACCCTTGCCAAAATATGTATTCTTGGATTCTAGCATCTCTCTTAAGTGAATTAGGCAACTTCGTAACACTAAAGTGCTACACGTGACTTCTTTGAATTTGATGCATCTGAGCTTAGCCAAACCAAATGAATGGGGAAGAGTGAGAACACCTGACACAGACAGAAAACCAACCAACCAAGGCTCTGAATTATGTGCCAGTTTTTGTACAGACATCAAGGAAACTATAACCTACAGCCTACACAACCTAAACCTAATCTCTGGGGATGACTGAGTCCTACTACAAAAGTGGAGGTGATAGTCATGTGAGTGGGGAATGTGGACAGGTGGAGGATGCATGAGCAGATCTTGCATCTATTCTTGCTAATGAGTTTTAAAGCCCCTTAGCCCTCCTTATTAAATCCATGCTTGCACTGTACCCTACCCAAAACCACAGACTTAAAAGTTCAGCCTTCAACTGGGCAGTCTGTACAATCCTGAAAGAAAAAAACCCACCTTACATTATTCCAGAGTTCGTGGGTTTCAGCTCAGCCCGTTTGCAGCCCTGTCCCTAAGTGGGCCAGTGACTGGGTGAAGGTTTGCTGCTGTCTCTCTCACTACTAAAGCACTGATGCAGGAGTGTCTCAGATCAGCAGCGCTCCCTGCAGCAGGCTGGGAGCAATTCCTGGAGCTCCAGGTCATGTGGGGATTGAATGCAACTGCATTTCAACATATAATAAAGATGCTCATCTATATAGTAGTTCTGAACGGCACAAAAACATGACATGGACAGAGGTGTGGTATATACATCACTATAAGTAGGGCCATGGTCAGGAGGTATGGTGAAGATCAGGAGCCAAAGTCAGGTAACACAAAGAAAGGTCTACAGAGCAGAACAGTTCTGGACGTTAAACCCTTGGGCTGGCTCTTCTGCCCATTTTCCACTTACTTCTTTTTTCTCATTCATCAGCATTATGCAGATTTTTTCTCAGGAAGGAAAGGTTCCTTGCATCGTCCTTTTCCTCACAACTATCCAAAACAGCACACCTTCTGATAGAGTGCCTCTCTGCTGTCAGTAGCATGATGAGAACTCGTTGCCACCTTTGGGAAGCTGGAGAATATCTGCCTTTGGTATGCCACTGGGTCAGCTGGAATTCTTGAAATTACACTCTTCTTCCCGTGGGTACATGAAGACGATATAGCTAATGGCAAAGCAATGGAAGATATGAGAACAGAGATTAACCCATGTAATTCTGCTGTTACTTCCTTATGTTTCATTTAATTTAGCTGTTTTTAAAAGGCTAGGACACAAAAACTCAGCATGAATCCAAGTTACCTGTATTCCATAATTCCATTATAATACCTCATCACAAAGCAGCTACTGAAATTATCTCTTGCTCCAAACCAGTCCTTTTTGGCAGCAGTAGAACAAGACTCTTAAACCACAGCCGTGTTAGCTAAGACAAAGCTTAACTTTGCTAAAAACTGTAAGTATGCAAAGTCTTCTAGAGTAATGTAATAGAGTTACATTAACTTTTAACAAAATACCGTAGCCAGTCTATTCAATAAGGTGCAACAGACCTCGTTTACAGCGTTCCTCTCTTCTAGTGTTATTTCTTTGGCTTCGAAGCAGTTATGTCAGTTTTGTACAGACAGCCCTAATACAGTCTCTAGCCCAGTGTTTCTAGGTCTAACCAACTCACTGACAATGTCAGACTCTAGATTATTCTGACTGTCTCACTATAAAATGTCTTGAAATCATAGATTTATTAAAAGAGGAACATCAGCTGTCATCCCAGCTTTCCAGCATTTGGCTAACTCACTTCTACCCTGTCAATAAAAATAAGTTGTTATTGACAGAGCAGGAACTCAAAGGAATTTCTTGAAGCCTGTTTCTTAGATACACAATTTATGGCATTCAGACAAATTCACCAAAAATGTGTCGGGGAAAAATGTTTGGTTTTTATCTTTTCATATCAAAGATCTCATTATTTAAAATACTGTCAGGTTGTCTTTCATCTTCAAAGCTGGCAAGCATAGAAAAAGGTTCCAAATAAAAGCAGCCTTCCAAAATGTCACACTGATTATTCATCCACAAGGCAGCTACCTGAGGGTCAGCTAGATGACAAATGTCACAAGTCCGCTATGTGGTTTAGCATGTTGTTGTTTGAGAGGCTGGGCAACAGCCTTTTCTATATATATTGCAGGAAGAGCCATATTGTAAAAGGCATACTCAGTAACTTTATCTCCTAACCTATAAATGTAAGTTTATGTTAATTTCTTTTGGTGGTTGATAAAGTACAGTAAAGGCTGGCATCAAGCCGCTAGGTTTTTCTCACATCACTTATTTCACATGTTGACATGTTCTGCAATTTCATCCATTATTTTTTCCCACTGTTTCCCCATACTTTGGCAGTGACAGCAGTCTATGAAAATTTATTGTAATAGATGGTTAGTCACATTTTGCGTATACAGAAACTTCTTCAAAGTTTTGAGATGTTCCCCAGTGTGTACCTTACCAACATTAATGAGGTGTTGAGCAATAAAAGGAATGCATGTCAAATTGTAACTGATAACGGACAATGATTTACTTCCACTGACTTTACCAGTTTTTCTCTCTCAGGAAAATATTTAGTGTATATTTTCATTACTATGGTATTCTCAGAAGAACAGGGAAATTGAGAGTATTTAATGTCTCTTGAAGGAATGCTTTCAACTGCTGAGAATGGAGGGGAAAAGCCATGGAAGTAATTTGCTACTGAATTTCTTTGTAATTACAGGGTTACGACACATGCAAAAACAATGAGTCTCCTTTTGAAATTTTACGTGGGTGAAAGGTGAAGACCAAGCTGAATTGGGTCACTTGTTTATTCTGATGATGATGACAAGCTTGAATATATAATAATCAAAAGAAGCCAGGAGCCACATTGACATAAACGAAAATTAACACACCCCAAATTGCAGAAAAGCCTAAAATGCTTCAGAGTCTTTCTTATTCAGAAAGTTTCTGCCTATACTGTAGCACCAGTAAAACTTGATAAAAAATCAAAACAGCTTTAATTATCCTCATATTTATTAATGACCATATAGCTTGTGTTTATATTAGGGCTCATAATGATAGGATATTGTCTATCTTGGAAAGCTGGCAGTAAGTGAATGTTTGATAATACACAATAAATTAAGTTGAGTTAATGATTGCTGGCACAGGAATAAGGTTTTTGAAGAAGCCATTAAAGGGTGTACAGCTGACTTCTTAGTCCACTGGTGTTCTTTACCACACAGAGATAGGACAATTTCAGTTGAAATTAGGAGCTCTTTGTCAAAGAGATGGTGGATGAACCATCATGACGAGTCCAATGTCCTGCACAGGCCAAAAGAGTGTCATAGAAGATGCCCATATATTGGTTTATTTACAAACGTAAAGATGTTATTGATAGGATTTCCTCTTCTGAAAAATGAGAATCATGACTCTTTGTGAGCACAAGACATAATTGTTTCATAAAAAAACATTTTTCTAGGTTTTTAGGGACAAAATAGTAGCTTCAGCCTACCTGGTTCACTGCGATTTCCATCACTTCATTTTGTCTCTTAGCACTCTAGGACTCCATATATTATCTCTTGTCCAAACACCTCAGCCAGAGATATCCTACATATTTGCCTACAAATTAATATGGAGGACAGAAGAACATAGACATTATTTTAATCAGATGGACACATCACTAAAGCATTGCTTGAAAAAGCTGCTTCTATGCTGCAAATAAAACAGGGCCAGGGAGTAAACTCAAGCTAGTTGTCCATGTCACCTAATTGTTGACATGCTCCCTGGCATTGCTGTGTCAGCTAGCCTCCTCAGGCACAGTGCGAGGGATAGACAGGACTCTTTCTAGCAGGTATTATCAAAAAAATACACTAGATTAGATTCCCTCTGTCTCTCATATACCCCAAAGCTATCTCAGCAGACTTTGCTTATTAACCATTCTACAAGCCACTCTGTGGGCAAACAACATATATCCTCAGCTTTATGCTACAGAAGTACTTCTCTAATGGCTGCAGCACATAATTTCAGACACTATGAATTGAAAAAAGTCAGTATTTGTTTCACTACAAAATGAAATATCTGACCTTGCATGGAGTATTATTATTTAAATATGCCTGCCCACTAAGGAATGTTCATGTAAACTACAAAGACCTTGATTACTCCCATCCTCCGACTGCAGTTCAGATCCCATCACTTTGATATTTTGAAGGCACTAGATATGAGTCTCTAAAAATACTGAGTCAGCAAACTCTTGTGCTTCCTTCGGGAAGATGATCTAGATTTACAGTTCTGCAAACAAGAACAAAGCCTCGATGCTTGGGTCTAAAGTATACATTGATTTCATATAATGATTATTTCTAGGACATAAGTGAGTCAAATTCATTTCTTTTGTTTTGATTTGATGAGACAGATTCAAGTATGATAAGGTAAGAAAGGAGCCTGTTTATGTTCATATAGATTTAAATTGTAGGTGTCTTCCCCTTGGGGATGAAGAAGCAGGTTTTACCAGATTTTGTGTAGTGAAGATATAGAGTCTCCATATAGCCAATGGAGAGAGGTCTATGAAGACCTCGAAGAAGATTCTCTGCACCTGAATTAATCCCATTGGCTCCTTAGTGAAGGTCAGTAAAGAGTTTTTAATGACACTAGAGGACAGGGAAATTCAGTGAGTGCTTCAGAGTTACACTGAGAGCTTGTAGCCAAACCTAATATTAAATCCAGACTTCTGGGAGCCAAACGACTTCTGTACAAGATCTTGCTTTTTCATCAGCATGAAGACCAGAACCTTGATTAAAAGGTATCTAGGTAGACCTATAATGATAACTAGGGGTAAGAATACATCTTGAGAACACCTTCCAGGTGATCGTCAGACTGAGAAGTAATCAGTGTTACTGAACAGAAAAGAACATCATTTGAGGCTGAAAAAGGGTATCTGCTATGAATCAGTGAATTAGCATTTCCTTCTAGATAAAATATAATGGCAGCATGCCCAGTTTGTCATGGTGAACAAAATTATCTAATAGGCTTCTTTCACCTCTAATCGTAAAAAGTCAATTATCTACTTTAACAATGGGGGGGGGGTGTGTTGACAAGGGCCAACAATAATAATGATGGACATAACCTTTTCACTTGCAAGGTTTTTTTGTAATTTACATATATAACATTTTTTGTAGCATTAAGAGTACTCAGAAATATGCTGAAAAGGTAATTGAAACAAGTCTAGATCTGTCTCTCATGTAAACATGTGGAGTGCAAATAGACAGAGGATGATTATCTGTAGCTTAAGTGGCTTTTATGATAATGGCATTTAAGCCTTATTTCATGTTCTCTGAGTTTATTTTTAAAAATCTGTTGTCTAAGAAGACAAATCACTCCTTGGGAGTTTTTCAGCCTTTTGATTAAGAACCACCCATCACCCCAAAAGCCCTGCAGCTGTTCTAGCAGAAAACTTAAAGGCCAAGTTATTATAAATATCAGGAATAATATTGTAATGATTGGATTTAAAGAGTATTTGTTTACTTGTTAGGATCCACTACATTCCTTACAATATAGTTCTTAAAAACTATAATAGGAGCTCATTTAAGCAGCAGCTCAAAAGGCAAAGAACTCAATTCTCTTTTTCATTCAAAATATGCTTGGTTTTCATTTTGTGATATGAAGTATGAAATGAAGCCTGAAGCACAAAGATTAAAACATCCAACTATAACAAAAATGTCACCTTCTCAATATATCGTTTCCTGTTTCTTCTGATCCCAGTATTTCTTTCTTACAACAGTATCTCTCTTTCTGTTACAGACATCTGGGCCAGAGGCTTTCTCAACTATGGAAAAATCTAGTGGTATAGAGCCTAAGTACATTCCTTCTGCAATTTGCCTTAGTTACCTAGATATACCTATACCCACCAGTCCTGCAATAGGATGGTCAAACAGCATGCAGAGAAGTCCCTTTTTCCAGAAAACTCAGCCTAGCAGTAAATGTGGGTTTGCGGGAATATTCTGTCACAAAAATTGACCTAATCAGAGCCTAAAGCAAAGAGCAAACTTTCCTTTTGCCTACACAGCTCCCTCTCCTCCAGCTATCCTACACACACCTTTGCAAAACTCAGAAGTAATAATGTGTCCTCTCAAAGGCAAATTCTATTCATGTATTAAAAAAAGAAACCGGGAGAGTACAGCTGTACCGACCCACAACCATAGCCATTGTGCTCACAGCACTGTCAGCCAAAGACACAAAATGGAACCAGGAGGAGATCCTAGAAAGTGCTACATTAAGAGGCTGAGAAGGTGGTTTCTTGAAATGGGAAATTCACATTATGTTTCAAAGAGTTCACAATTACATTGAAGTTACTGAAATACAAAAGCAAAGATGGTTCCTAAGCTGCTAATGCCATGAGGCAATAATGAGACAGTAATTTTTGCATTATGACATCAGTTATTCAGAACAAGGTATGTGCCCTTCTCAAGATGTAAATCATATGATGAAAAAAGAAGATAGAATTCATTTTTCTGTATTCGTCTGTTTGCAATTTTTGAGAACAGGCTTTCTACTAACCCTGCCATTTGTCTCGCTAGATGTGAATAACAAGATTAAAACTTCAAGGACTCCATCCTCAGCCAGTATATATTTGTGTACAAGGGTTGAGGCTTTGGCTTAAACTATTCAAAAGCCCATTTGTGTTTTAAAAATTCAAACAATTTTAATATTTTAATATTCCCCCTCGGGTTATTGAGAAAAATCAGATTTAATACTCACCAACCATCTGATTTATATAAATATCTTATAAACTTTAATACTGGTGCCTTTGCGCACTTAAAAGCCACATGGGATATAAGAACAGGGAAAAGTTGCACGGAAAGTCAGTGGGAAAAGATCTGGTTTCTTAGTTATAAAGCAATAAAGGGCATGCATTTAAAATTACATATTTTAATATTTCACATAACTTATACTGGATGCTGCAGAAAATGAGCACGTTGGTTTGGAGCTTTGCATGTGCTTGTTGATCATAACGAATCCAGGTGGGGGGCCCTAGCTGTGTGCTCAGGCGCTGTGTGGTCAAGCATGCAGACTGAGGAAAAATCACCCCTCTGAACTCCAGCTCCACGAGCACTCCTGCTCTGCGTATTACTCATATCTTTCACCTGCATTTACCTTCATCTTGTAAAGGTAATCATCTTGTAAAGGTAAAAATCTTTCACCTTGATTTACCATCAAGGAACATAACTGGGCTGTTGATTGGATTGATAGCAGTGAAGTCACTGTGACGCTGGAAGGACAGAATTCACTCAAAATTCATCACCTGACCTGGACAAAATTCCTTCCTGCGTAGGGGGTTAATATGAAGTGAATATTCTTTACAAGCTCCAGTGGAATCTTCAAAATAAGCCACAGGCTGGGGAATGCAGGAGGGAAGCCATTGGGGCTGGAGGCAAGAGGAAGCAGCGGGGCAAGGTGAAAGCATGCCGGGCAGGGCTTACCAGCAGCAGCCCCATGCAGTCCTTGAGGATGCGATTGCTCCTTGTGCTCCCCTTGAGCTGGAAAAGAAAGCTGGGATGTGTCTGAGGGCCTTTTGGCCAAGCCCCAGGGCAGTCTCTGCAAGGAAGAGGATGGACAACAACAAGCTGACGCAAGAGCTTGATGCTGGGGAGAGCAATGCAGCAGGAGCTGAGGGAAGAGGTCAAACCATTACCACTACCTGACATCATCTTTTACTGTATTACGTCGTTTTATTGTAGAAGGGTCTTTTTTCTGGGGTAGACCCTTTAATTTTGTGCCGTGTGAACTGAGGGGCAAATGCAAAGCCCTGTGCTGAAAGCTGTCGTTGACCCAAGAGTGAAAAGGCAAATAGCTGCAAAACGCTGACAGCCACAAAACGTGACCGGAGTCAGATCCCGTAGCGGTGGTTCAACCCATGCAAACCCCTGGCTGTGTTCAGACTGACACTGCGTCCTGATGTCACTTTGGAAACTAAATGCATTTAAAGCAAGCCAAAAGAAACCAACTCTTATCACAGAACAAGCGTATCCCCAGACAGCACTGTAGTGATACAGCTATGCTGGAGCCATGACACAGGACTGGCAAAGCTTTCCCATGATGACAAGCCCTCGGCTTGACACTCCCTCTGGAGCACTCATGGCTGGAGAGGCAAGGGGAGCCAGGGGAGGGGTGGCCCATGGAAAGGCAGAAGCAAGGGGCAGCCTCTGCACCATGTCCGCCAGCTTCTTCCACTCATCTCGAGCACTGCCACCATAGCAGCTGGGGCCTGTTCATGCTCTTTGGAGAGAGGATGGCAGTCCCTTGGGTCTGCCAGCTGTAAGTGCACCTTCAACTGCAGGGTATCCACATCAGGGGAAGCTGTAGTAACCAGAGAGGTAGCCACAGCTACCGGGAGGAGGGGAATCACAGAACCACCAAAAATGAAAAGGAGCTTAAAAAGTTGTTTAGTTCACCCTCCTCTCCCTCTTTCAAAGGCAGGATCAAATTAAAATCTACTCATGATAGACGTTTGCCTCCCTATCCTAAAGGAGTTTCTAATTATGGAGAATGCACAGTTTCCTTAGTCATTTATTTTTGTCTTTCTTCAGTCTTTACCATTAGACATTTTTTTCCCAACATCCCACCTAAAGTGGGAAATTTAAGCTCATAATTTCTGATTTTACCCACAGCAGACAGAGAAGCACTTTTCCGCATCTTCACTGACATGTCTGAGGCCTCTAGGACATCTTCCAGAAGCTTCCTCTACTCGAGAGTGGGAATGGCAGGCAGATGGCAAATGACTTACACAGAAAGCTTGTGCATTGGTCCGGTGCATCCAAGTCTGAAAATATAAGACAGATATAACATCAGGATAATCCATCAGGCAGAAAGCCATGGACTTGTACTTGGGTACTAGGAACAATGGTTTTAATAGGAAAATTGAGCACACTGTAAAAATGAGAAGAATCCAACCATTTTATTGAACTCTGTGCTACAGAATTGACCTTAATCTACTGTATAGAATCTCCCTGTTGCCA
The DNA here is from genome assembly GCF_023634085.1 of Falco cherrug. Lineage (NCBI taxonomy): Eukaryota > Metazoa > Chordata > Aves > Falconiformes > Falconidae > Falco > Falco cherrug. The sequence goes on from NC_073697.1 coordinate 52,391,375, forward strand.
GTGGAATAGTGGTGTATGATCTGTAACTTCTTAACCCAAATGGCAATGCATAGTTTCTGACATATATTTATCAATTTGATCTTCAACAGCAATGAGCACTGAATCAAGATGATGTTTCAGTCTGAAAAGCATACCTGGGCATTATCTCATTTCTCATCTATCTCAGCTCATCCCCACATAATTTGGAAATTGCTCAGTGACACTAATTATACCCAATTTATTAATAGGCATTTGTAAAGAAAAGTACAGCAAAACATCTATAGAATTTTCCATTCCCTCTTGCTTCTAAATTTTTAATTCATGCTTTAGTATACTTCTTACTTGACTAATTTCAACCTTTTCTTTAATTTAAATCTTCTTACAAATGCTCCAAATACAGGAAAAAAATTACATGGGAAAGCCAAAATTCTTTGTCCTGTATGTGTTTTCCCAGACCAGCAGTTAAAGGGGCTGGGAATGGCAATGCTTAGTTCTGATAAACTATTGCTCCATGTGCAATTTTGTGTGCACTGCTCTCGCTAGACCCATGCGTGAAGATGGAAGAGGTGATTAGCACATTGGCCAAGCTTTTTGTCCCATAAGTGTTTTATCGACAGAAAATGTCTAGATAATTCTCCAAAGCGGGCAAAATATTAACTTGCTGTAACTTCTTATTAGCTCAGGTGTGGCTACGTACACTGCACACCGAGTCCTAGATTCATCCCTGGTAACTGAATCATAAAACTGAGGTTTCCTATACAGGCAGTAGAGAAATATAGGACCCTCCAGAGTGCAGCATGAAAATCACTCACTAATTGCCTATTGGCTTAATTGAGGAATTAAAGGCAATTTTAGTCCTATCTTTGTCACTTCAGCTAACCCAAAGCTCTAATTATGTAGGCCTGAGAGGAATTTAAGGAATATGATCTCCTACAGACACTTTTGAGGCCCTTAATCTGCATACAGTGATACCAACCATCTTTTCCTGCACAGCTTGTTGCAAAAAACAATAAAGCCATAGCTTTACTGTACTGAGCCTTAACTGCAGCTTACCAGTTGCACTGATATCTCTACTACATTGTATTTACGACACAGTATGGTAATCCAGTACTTTTCTTCTACAGTAGTGTTGGAGCAGCATGAGCAGAAAAACAGTTCTGAAACAAAGGAAAACAGTAATTATTTTAAAGAAAATTTCCCTCTTTCTGGAAGGAAATGGAGAGCAGAAATGCAGACATACCAATTATGTAAGCGACAAACCATTTTTTTATAGGTTGTCAACAGGTATAATTGGGCCTGACAACCCACCTTCAAAGCCTGAGACTAATTTAGTACAAGCAAGGGATCTGTAGGGGAATATGGAGTTTCCCACAGCAAGGTCACCTCAGAAGAGCTTGACACTGACAGTAACCCAAAGCCATTACCAGCTGGCAGTCAGCTCAGCGACTTGGGCAAAATAAGTGGATGGTCTCAGCTCGGTTTCCAGTTGTAAGGTGGCCACAGTGGGGAAATCTCCCTTATACTTAACAGCAATAGGCAGCTACACCAGCATGGCTTCATACGCTTCTCTGCGAGCGAGGCAGGGATGGGAAGTGTGCCTTCAGCGGGTAGTCACACACAGACAGCTTGCACCTGGCCAGCTGTGCCGTGCCAGCCTTATAGCAGACTAACCAGTAATGTCCACACAACTTATTTGCAAATGCAGAATTTGGAGCATTAGTATTTATTTCCATTTGCAGCATTTATCTCTCATCACCCTGAGTACCTACACAGCATTTTTACCAAAAAAGGAAAACATCAGCTTCATGAAGAAACCCTCATTTTATGTATTCCGACCACATACGGGCAAAAAAGACAAAACCCAATCAGCTTCCCTAAAGAAAATACAACACAGGCTCACAAATCTGACAGGGAATTTGGTTTGTAAAAGCACTACCAAGATAATACAAGTCACATTGTTTTTATAGCTAGGATATTGCATTCTGCTGCCGAGCCAGCTGCAGTCGGACCCCGCTTGGACAGCAGATGGTGTCCTACTGTAACACTAAGCTACCGTGCTCAAAGAGGAATCTTAAACTAGCCTTTAAAATGCTCTCCAATTTCCATTTAATTACTTTAATTGGCTTTATAGACTACAGAATAAAAATGATGGACCTGTTTAAACACTAGGCTGAATTTAAAAGATCAACATGTCAAAAACAGTGACTTTGAAGCATAGCTCTTATTTCAGAGACTATTTTCCAATATTTAAAGGAAGTTTTGAAGAACGTGATCAGTACCACTTAGGTGCCTGAGTGGTCCTTTTCTAAGGCACCACACACAAATAAGTGTTAAGGATCTCTCTGAGGGTCACGGGAGTCAGATGTCTCATGCTTAACAACGGTGCCTTTGAAAATTTTCTTCTTGCAGTATATGTTATCTGCATATAATAATGAGAAATCTAAACTTATAACTGTTCTGGTAAAGGCAATGCAAAAACTTATGAGCTTACATGGAAAAGGACCATTTTTTTTCTTCTATGTTGTATAACATCTTGTGCAGTGGGCATCTGGTCCCCATTGGAGCTCTCAGATACCAACTTAGTACAAATAAAAATCTGTAGGTATTAAATTTATCCTTGATAAATGACATGCTGTTGCTGTGATAAAGCTAAAGGAAATAATTTAATGCTTTCAGTCTGCATCCAAAGCCATTTTTCCTTGTATGGTTGTTTTTTCCCTGCTCTTTGGGATCTGCAGAAGCTCCCAGCACTTTGTGACTAATGAGGTGAACTGGATGATGAACAGAAATCTGTTACATTAAGGAGCTACAAGTCTGCCTGTGCCACTGGACTTGAGGAAGTGGGTAGGTACGTATAAGAGATCCTTACAGGCTTGGAGCTTCTTCAAATGTTGCACAGAACCTGACTCATGACCGAGCCTGATCTAAAACTACTCCTCCAGTAATTCCCCTTTTGCATCACTTACCCGAATCACAGCCCTGGATGCTGCAGGGTCCAATGCATTGCTGAGCAGGCCAGCATGACTCAGCTTTGGGTTATCCGGAGTCTGCAAGCCTAGATTGAATTTACTGTCACTGGGAGGGCAAAATTTGTTGGGAATAGTTTTGTCATTCATACTAGGAGGTGATGAAATCTTTGCCTGCTGGAGCAGATCATCATCATCTTGCACAGCTAAACCCAGGCTGGGGCAGAAGAGTCGTAAATGGTGTTATTTGCACAGTCATCATTGAATCACATTTTTCCTTTTTCACAGAGACCCTTGTAAAATTCTACTCTCTTTCTGCTGCTTTCAGAAGAAAACAATTGTTCCTCTAGCCCCAGGTTACAGGTGTAGTCTCACCTATTTTGGTGAGATTCTTCATCTGAGAAAGTACTGTTGACCTGATCCCTTAGAGAAATAACCATATGAATGAGATACCTGGTTTTCAGAAAATGCTTTTATTTTCTTCCTCATCCTAGATATGACAGAGGATGCAGAGGTCAATATTCTCAAAAAACATTTGCATAACCTCTCCGAAAGCAATAAAATGATGAAACCCAGAATCTGCAAATTGTGGTGATTTGTAGTGCTTTGATTTATAGCCCTGTTGGGTTCAGAGTGAATGATTTCTACAGAGACCAGTCCCTCTAATCGGAATTTTACAAGAAACGGATGTGCTAAAAGAAACAGAAAGCTAACAGGGCTTCTGGTTACATTTTCAGCCTGATTTATAGAGCTGTAAAACTCTCTGTATCAGGGAGCTGACACCAATTTCTAGAGAGCTGTGAACATTTGTTTTCATCTGATTTTCCTGCAGGGTTTCTAGGCCCGCTTCATTTACAAAAGACCCCAGTGAAATCCATGTCAGGTGTTAGAGAGTGTGGGATGCTGGTGTCACAAGTGAGCTGGCAGCAAAGCAGAACCAGCTCTGTAGCTAAGCAAAAATAAATAAGTCCTGGGAGTGTCTGTTTTGGGGACAGAAGCGTACTTCTAAGGATTCAGGAGTGGAAATGAAGCTGAGGCAGGAGCAGGCATTTACCAGGGCTGAAATGGCTAAGGGAGGTCTGCTCTGGCATGGCGAGGGATGCTGTACAAGTGAGCGGTCCCCAAGCTGAAGGCAAGCAGGTGGAGAAGACAGAAAGCCAAGTCTGGTGCTGCTGCAGCTGTGCCACTGCAGCATAACCACAGCTAACAGAGGCAAATGCCACCCACGTGCAGATGCATTCAGAAAGCAGAGGAGCAAGGTTGTGAGAAGACAAAGACCTGGAGAGAAAGAACGGTGAACGAACCAGGGACAGGAGGTACAGCCTGGTCAAGGCTGCAGCCATGGTTAGTGCCCACACACAACACAGGGTTATAGTAAGACTGGCCAGATGGACAGAGAATGCACAGAATCCTTCAGCAGGGAGCGAGTGGCAGAAGTGCCGTGGCCAGACTCCCCTGGGGACCCCTCGAGGGCTGGGCTGCAGACAGGGACATGCACTTGGAGGCAGTGCCCATGGCCACTCACAACAGTAACACGCCATGAGGAGAACCAAACCAAACCAGCACATCCACCAAGCCAGGTGCAACGCCCAAAGATGCGAGAGAGAAAGCAGAGAGGAGCAGGACAAGGCATGGGTCAGACGCAAGGATCAGGAGAGGAGACATGTGAGCAAACTCTTGGGCAAGAGTAGGTAGATCACCAGGAACCTTCCTCCTGGAGGTGGGCTGTGATACACAGTAAAACCTCCACCTGCCTCTCTGAGGGTGCAAAACTATTTGACCTACAGCAGGAAAGAGCTCCATGGCTCAGATCTTGCCAGTTCTGCTCCTTCTTATAGCTAGAAATGTATAGAAATGTTTGGCTTGTATTTTCATGCCCAAAATGAAGATGATATAAAAGTTAGAACAAAATAATCTGAGGCCTCTTTCAAGAGGGCAAGTTGTCCCTTTCCAGAAAACAAAACATGTATCATCAGAGGTTATTATGGGTGCCTGAACCAGTATCCTCTCCAAAGAGAGCTGCAGGAGATTCTAGTGGAAAGGAAAGTAGGAAATTACTTTAAACCAGCACTTCCAAGCATAGTGGATCTTCAGACCTAAGGCCCTGATCATTCCATGTCCTGAGGCTCATTGTGTTCCAGGACACCTAGCAGGGTTGGGGGCAGGCACTACCTTGCCCAGCTGGCAAAGGTTTTAGGACCAAAGCCTGAGGTATTTATGTGTTGGCTAACAGGCTAGCATAAAATAGCAGGTTCTGCTGACATAGCATTTAAGAAAATGTTCTTACCTTGTTATGCTGTTTAAAGAAACCCTATCGGTTACTTTATTATAAAAAATTATTAAATATTAAATATATTATTTTATAAAATGGTTTAGTAGTATGCCTGTGTTACTTTGTTTTTAGAGTATCAAATTAAAAAACAGTTATTAATTAATAAACCAAGGTGTATTTTATTGCACTAATAAGTGCAGCTCTAAAAATTTATTACCACTTTCCAAGGATTTACTTCCTTTATTTAAAAAAATGTATTGGTGTCTTAAATTAATTATAAAGATCAAACTTACAGGGAGAGGCCCTGATCCAGCAAACACATATGCTTATGAGTAATTTAACTGCATGAGTAACTTCATAGAATTCAGTGGGTGAGAGAGAAGCTGTGATCCGTGGAGTTCCTAATGTGGGTAAAGTTATTCATGGGCACAACTGTTTGCAGGACTGGAGCCAAATATAACACATATACAATTTCCCATCTAGAAGAAAAGGCAAATGAATACATAGTAAAAAGCAATTACATGTTATTGAATGTTCTAACAACTATATATTTGATAATAAGTGCATTAACGCGAATTTCAGTTCAAAGATGCACAGGGCCTACCTATAATTGATGGATAATAAATGAAGAGGTAGAATGAAACGGAAAAGTGAAAAGAGTGTAACTCTTCGTGTCTGAGTTTCTCTCTAATTGAGTTGTTTCTTAGATGCAGTAAGTATACACAGGAAATATGCAAACACAAAAAGAATGAGGCTGCACTCAGCTACCATCTTTGGACACCAAATGCAGGCATTATGCTGCCCAAAGAGCACTTGTATTGGTCTCTCAAATGTTTCAAAGCACCTAAGGCAGATGCTTAGATGCCCAGTGTGATCTCTAAGTGAGAAGCAGGCACCTTGAAAGAATAAGTTCTAAAAAGCCTTGTACCACACTCAGGACCCTGCCACAGAAATTACCTATTTATATCGATAACCACTAGCTGGACTGTTAAAACAGAGCCAGGTTTCTCCTGTTGCTTGTTCTCTCTATGTTCCCCTTGGCTGTGCACTGTGTGCTGTAGAGGGACATGGCTTCTGCAGGGAGAAGTGGGGCAATGCTTCAGACCTCAGCAGGGGAAGAGGACAGTGCCCTGGGAGGTGGGTACATTGGCTTTGAACTCTTCAGGAGAGAATGGAAGGAAGCTCTGCTTGCTCTGAGCTAGGCTGTTGTGTTCTGTCCCAACTGTATTTTTTTAAGACAGTGATGCTGACTGACTTGCCTGATGCTGAATTCAGAACCTCTCGGCAGCTGAGTACAGACTGAGTGTCTCCACAACCCTCACTTTGAGCTGAGCTTCCTTGGGAGGGAATTACGTAGCTGCTCAGTTTCTGGCTTTGAGGAAGCGCTGTTACGCCTGTAGGAAACTGCACTGTCCAGCCCACCAGCTGGCTGAGATGGTGCCGAATTGCTCTGAGATTTAGATAACCGTAGTTTACCTGTGCTCCAAGACAAGCAGAACCCAAATGGCCAACAGCTCTCCCACAGCGCTGAAACCCTGCAGTTGGGAGAGACTGGATAAATCCCTTTTTGGCCTGTCCTTCTTATTGAAATATGAGCAAATACCTCAGCCCCCCTGGGCTGCACTGTGGTAGCATTAAGCACTCTGCAAGTTCTCCTTATGAATTGCCAGTAAAGTAGACAGTTTGCAAATGTTTATGTTCCTGCACTTATTTTGCCTCTACGAAATAAATGCCGCTGCCAGGCACAACACAATGCACCCAGTGTCTTCTGCAACGTTCTTGCTGCTGTTCACTGTAAACGGCATCTTTAGGGATGTGTTTCTAGCTCTTCACCTCCCTGCTCCCCACCTGTGCTTTGGCAGTCTCTACACGGAAGATGTTGTGATCGCTTTGTTTGCCCACAAGATATCCACTTCTGTCCTGCTGCATGCTAACTGGCTATTTTTCCTTTGCATTTTTCTCTCCAGGGTCATTTCTCTGAGATCGCTCTCACCTCTGGATGTCCTTGGCTCTCAAACATCCTGCTCATCTCCTGGAGGTACATCTACTCTGGATACTACCACAGTATAGTAGGAATATTACCAAAGGTGCAATTATTTTGACAGGCCTTTCTTCCTGGTGCATGCTTTAGATGCATACTGCTGATGACTGGGTCCTTTGTTCATATGTGTAATATGTAAAGTATACAAATGCTTTCTGTTTATGCATGAGGAAAAGAACATGAACAAGCCTTAGTAATCCCTTATTTCTCACTTGCAATTAGACTACAATAAAACATCCTATTCATATTAACAAAGAGTTTTGTGAAAGGGTAAGTCCCACTCTTTTCATGGTGGCATTGTCACCTCACAGAGTTCAGTCTGCTATGGCTTTCTAACTGCCCCACCCTTGCAACCTCCATTTTGCTACTGCAACCATTAGCAAGGTCATAGCTCTAAATCCCATCAAGCAATATGCCATAAAGTGTTTTGTGACACATAGCCAAGAGGGCCCTCTGTCACATAAGGGGAGAGATGAGGAATAGGAATAAGGAAGAGCAGATAAGCTAGTTCCACCTCTAAATGCCTCAAAATGTGAAGCCACTTAGGCAGGTACAACCATTTTACAGGCTAATCAGGTGCTCATTACAGGTCTGAACATGCTCATACCTGTGTAAGCAGCGCTGCTGCTGCCACTGAGCTTATATTCAGGCTAAACACCCATGGAGGATGCAGGGAGCTCCATCTGAAGGGAGCAGCCAGTAGAGATAAGGATTAATCATAGCTGGAACAGAGAAGAGCTTGTATTGCTTTCTACTAGCTCATCCAAAATAGTGCCCCTTCTGGTTTTTTTCCCCCTTTGTGCAAGGATTGCTTTACTGTTTTTTGAATGTCAGCTAACTTTGCTTATCAGTACCCAAAAAGCAAGTCCCTGCAGGGTCCCCACTGACAAATGCTGCCAGGCAGTCATGCCCTTTCCTCTGCTCTGAATGTGGTAATTAGAGAGATGCAATTTTCCAGTAGTGCTTGACAGCCTACATCAAAGGCACAGAAACTGTTTCTGGACATTGAAAAGATAAAATTCTAATACTAACTGATGCCTCCTTCAGTTTTTATTGCGGTTCAATGTAAACAGATGCTGCTGGTTTTGAAGTATATGTTCAGATCTGCCAGAGTATATATATTGCAGTAGTGATATCTACTGTAGTAAACTCTGATAATTACCATCATGGGTATATACTTGATTCAATCATCTCTATGACATTAGCTGTATGTGTGCTTACACATTCACAGATGTCTGTCTTTACGTGTACATGCATACAAATACAAACACATGCAAATGAATTAAATGGAAACTGTAATCCAATCTTAACCAGGGTTTTAAATTAATCATAATACATACACACACTTACAAACATCGGGCTATATTTAAGTTTCACATAAGCAGTGTAGAACTATTATCTTCTGTGGAGCTCTGCAGTTCATGAGTCAGACCCAAAGCCTGTTAGTTAGCCGGTGGAAAGACGCCACTGACTTTATTGGGCTTTGGACCAGACCCGAAGCCAATGGTTAATTGTCTCATATAATATAACTTTCCCTTCCAGCAAACTTAAGATAAACTTAGATTCTAATTCCAATAACTCTCTATAATTTTTTCCAAACAAATTCCTTATGGAATGGAAATGCCCATTCTTGTTCTGGGCATTTTTCAATGCTTTCGCATTTGTTTTGAAAATTGATTCAGTCATGTTAAACATTATGCAAGCTTGAAAATGATCACAGTCTCCAACTATCCAAAGTGAAATTCTCATACATTCAAAGCTCAGAAATAAATGTCATTAGAAACTTCAAACTTGGCTGGTATTAAAGCCATCTTTGAGGAAGGGAAATCAATTCACATTTGAAGAAATTCAGCCTAGTGTTTTAGAAAGCAAGAACAGTTTAGGTTTACATGTCCATCTCAGCTTTCTCATTTTATTACATGCCCTGTTCAACTTTCTATTTTCTTTCCAGGTTTTTTGACTTGGATTGATTTTGAATATGTACTTGAAAGATGCAATTATTTGGAGGGGAAATGAACATGCCTGCACCAAGCTTCTTGAATTAAAGCTTTCTAAAGATCTGCATTTGAGCTCCAAGCTAATAAGGCTGTTAAGTTCATCCTAATTTAGGTATCATAGCTGACAGAAACGCCGTTAAAGGCATTTCATTTTTAAGAAATGACTCCTGAAGAGCCTTTTTACTAAACATGCTGTCCATCCTCCTTTGAATAACATCTAAACTAAAATTCTGAGTTAAAAGCTCATGTCTAAGCTTCCTGAATGTAGGTATTGGATATGCTGTTCATACCCAGGCTGTCTATAAAAAGAATGTGGCTGAAGTTTTTTAGGCTGTGCTCATTACTAAAGGAAGTTTGCATTTGGATTACTATCTATATCAATACAGCTGTTACCTGATAAAATCGCTGTTGCAGAGCCATGTTGCCTTCTGGTGCTAGAGGCTCTCAGCTGCTGCAGGGGACTGGAGTTCGGGGTCCCGGCTAAAAGGCAACAGGGAACATCTCTGTTCCATAGCCCACAGGCTCTGCATAGTCTTGTAGGTGCCCCGGAGGCAGCAATTAATTCAAGACAATGAATGCTTAAAGTGTTAAAAGTGTTTCAAAACCATTGACTCCTGTTTCTTTCTGTGTCTATTCTATTGCCACAGCACATATATCATATTTTGCAACCCTTTTCTTGGTTTTATAAATAGAATTTAGAGTGTACTATTTATGTAGCCCTCTACCCAAAGAGAGGATTGACAATGTCACAGAAAGAAAAATCTCTGGTCAGACTGGCAACATCTACGACATCCCACTGTCTCTTCTTGTGGTACACCACAAACACAGCTTTCACAGTAAGTCCAAAGCTTGTTACAAGGTTTTGAAAAGCATTTATGGCTTTTAGTGAGTAGAATGTGAGGAGCAGATGCTCCCCAGGACTAATGCACACAAGCTTGCCATAATGTGAGGGCAAGTCTCAAAGTCCCAGAAAAAAAGAAAAATCTCTTCCAGTCCTTTGCTGATGTAAATGGGAACAGGTCCATTGGCTTACATCTAAATGTACTTACAGTGTAAGACATTCACCCCTTCAGTTTTAAAGCACCCTATCCGTACTTCTGTATTTGTGTTAACTGGTATTTGCACAATAATACCCAATGCACACAAAACATTGCATCAAAAGAAAGTTGCTCCTTCCCTCCAGCTTGTCTTTTGGGAATAATTACCTTTTTCTCCATTCCTGAGAGCTTCCCTGCACTGCTTGCAGTCTTCCAGTTAACATTATTTTGTCATCCTTTGCTACCAGACCTCTTTCCTTCCCACTGCCACTTCCTTTCTCTCTGGCATGCAAAGGGAGCCTGAGTCATAGTGAAACCTCTAAATACTGGCTCCCCTGGGTGCTCTTTCTCTTTCTACCCCTACATCGGGCAGCAACAGTGGTGGTCACAGGGTCTTGAATGTGTTTGTTGTTGTACGGTCCCTTTCTCTGATGCACATCGAGTGCACATCCCACCCTGCCTGTTGCTGTGTGTCCAATACAAAACACCTACAACAAAAGTGTTACTCAGTCAGGCTGAAAAGAACATTTAGATTGGGCTGCATCTTTTTACACCTGGGTCCCAGGATCTCAGTCCTGCCTGATGCTGATCATCCTGACCCCACTGCCCTATTGTCTGCCCCAGCTCTGATGGGAGTGGAGCACAGACACAGAATCACTGTCAGATCTTGAGCATTGCTCCTCCAAAACTCCTTGCCAAGGTTTGCCTTACAGCTCACTAGCAAGGCCTGAGTCTACTATTTAACTGACTAGCTTTGATCATTGTGTGACTGTATGCAAGAGGTTTGTTTCTCTTCCACGAGGCTAAGCAAGATGAAATGCTAAGAATTATGTTCACACCATCATGAGAATCAGTTGTTGGCTGAGGGAACTCCATACCACACCAGGCAACAGCACAAAGGTGAGCAGGTTGTAGGCATTCACTTCCCAGTAGGAGTTTCGCTCTGTGCTGCGGTGAGGTCCTCAGCTGCGGCCACTTCCCGAGATGAAAAGGACAGCTTTGCACGGTGGATTTATTGCACATTCCTGGTCACATGAGGGAGACTGTGTCCAGGTAGCTGCCTCTCTTGCTCTCCCTTTAATCACTGCAGGGTGGGAACTGGATCCAGCCTGGAGGGATAAAAGATCTCCGAGATGAAGAAGTACAATGGAGCGGAGTTAATGTCAACCGGTTTACTGTTGTAAGCAAATCACTACCACATCTCTCTGTGCAGCATGTTACAATTTACTACTCGTAGTTAAATGAGTCAGAGCTGTTGCTTCTGGTTCTGCCTCCAGCCTCTCCTGCCGCAGAGCTGGACAGACAATGGGTCCGTGTTGCAAAGGGGCCTCAGGCCAACCCCAAGGAGCTGCGTGTTGCAATGCCCATTATTGCAATGCCTCATTTTTAGGCCTCCTGCTGTGGAACAGATTGCTTAGGCCAGGGACAGACACCACTGTGCTTCACACAAGGTGTGGAGAGAGTTAAAAGCTAAGGAAAGGAAAATTCAGGAATCTACATACTCCTTGGGTTAGAATACATATATATTCTAATACGTATGGAGTGGGACCAGGCCCTGTGATAGGCAGGAAGAAGGTGTCTTTCTGCGACAAACTCCCTTGCAGTTAAGTGCCTAAGCCACATCAGCCTGCTTTTGCAGACAACGAGGGAGGGAGAGAACCACCTCGTTGCCTCCAACAGCTCATTGGGCACAGTACATCACACCCCAAGCAGTGGGAGACTTACTCTCCAGTGCCCACTCTGCTGGATTTAATCTGAACAGCCCTACAGCTCTGAAGTGTCCTGGCCACGGGGCTATTTCAGCAGCTGCTTTTTCTTGCACTCTCTGGCTACCTCCCTGTTTAATATAAAATCAAATGTGTCATTAGGAGGGAAGAAAAGCAATTCTCCCCGAGCCCCCAGTAATTTGGTGATTGGGATTTTCACTTTGCATACAAAATACCTGAGTTGAGCTGTTTACCTGAAATCCCTCGGTACCAAGGGGTTAGTGCTAAGTATCCCCTTTCTCCGTGAAGGTGTCCGGGCAGTTTGTTCAACAGACCTTTCGCTTCACAGATCTTTAGGATGAAGGTCTGATACGACTCAGGAGACTCACGCAAGATGATGAGCCTGGATTTAAGTATGCGAGAACTACTTGGAAGCAGGCTCACCCCCTCCCTCCACCGGGCCTTTACAATGGGTAAGTTAGGCAGCTTCCCTGCTTCGCCTCGGATTTCTGAAGGCTGTGTTCTCAGGCACAATCCTGAGCAGCAGGAGGCGGCTGCTGCTGTGCCTAACTCACTTGCTGAATTTAGCCTGCTCTCGCTTTTGAAAACAAGCTTTTAGCTCCTAATTCACTTGAGCGCTACGGAAAACGTTCGATAAAGCGTTCACCGGGGGACCAATTCGCGTTTGGAGTTACGAGAATTCAGACAAGAAGCCCTGAAATCACCAGAAATTCAGAGCAGACAAGAAACCCACGCTTTAACCAAAGCTTTGCGCAGCAGGTTTTCCCGGTAGCCGCCTTCTCTGGAGCTAGAGCCGAAGCTAAGCTTTCCTCTGCTCTCCGCCGCCGGGACCCCGGCGCCTGTCCCCCTGCCCCAGCCGCAGCCGGGCGCGTTGCGGTGCGGCGCGTCCCAGCCCGCACGGGGCCGGGGCCGGGCACAGGCGCCCGGGAGGCTGCTGCGCGGGCGGGTAGCCCCGTCCTTCCCCTCGCCCGTGGGAATAAGAGTAGGAAAATGGCTTCCCTTTTATTTTGTGTGTGCGTGTCTGCGCGTGTTTGCTCCCTCTCCGTGCTCTGGCTGCTGTGCGCTGTGTTTCCTACCCTCCGTGGAAAGTGTCGCGCCCCGGCGCTATCGCTTTCCCACGGCAGCGGCGAGCCTCGCCTGCGAGCTCGTGGTGGTACATGGATGTGCTCGGGGCCCCTCCGCTTTCTCTCGTCTGCCTGCCGAGGCTCTCTAGGAGTGTGTGCGGAGATATGCATGGAGGGGAGGGGGGGGTACCGGACTGCCTGGAGGGGGTGGCGGGGGAGAGGGGAGTTATTAGGAAACTTTGCTTTGGCTACTCTCTATCCTTGGGGCTGCGTGGCGCCAGCACCCTCAAGTTGAAAGGAAAACAGCCATTCTCACTTCCAACTGCCACTGAGATCCTTAAGGCGACAAAGACACAAAAGTGAGTTTTATTTGCTGGTAAGCCAGAGGCAAGAAAAAAGAAAAGCCAATTCCCCCTTAAAAAGAGCCGACAAATCCTTTCTGCTCTTTTGTGTGAGCTTTTCCTATTCACATGGAGCGTTCATCCGTGTGATTCCCAACTTATTGTCATTACTTAGTTATTAATTGTTCTCATCTGGGTTTAATTGAGCAACCAAAGACTTTAGCCCAAGGGTCAGGGGGAAAACTTAAAGCAAAGACATGTTCAATAGGAATCCTGCGCTTCGAATATCCATCCCGAGTTGACATAATGTAAAAAAAAAAAAAAAAAAAAAAAAAAAAGATGCAGACAAAGCGGAGAGATGAAAGGGTCCCGGCTTGCCCGGAGCCCCGCGCCGCAGCGCCCAAAGGTGCGGGCAGAGGGGAGCGGGGCTCGCGGGGAGCAGCTCAGGGCGGCTCTCGCTGTTTAAAATCTCTCTCGGCTTTTTCAAAGCTTCTTTACAGGATAAACCTGGCCTCCTGCGCGATTAGATCTCCTCCCCAAACCCGCGGTCTAATCGCACAGAGGCTGAGTTTATCTCCAGCCTTTTTCTGCCAGAGACACAACGTGGGAAAAAGCCGGCACCGCGCTCTCCCAGTCCGGCGCGGCGTTGGGCGCTGGGGTCAGGATCACAGACACTGTCATTTGCACAGAGAAAAGAAATGATCGGAAAAGAAAGCCAGACCAAAAGAAAAAGAGAGAGGGAGAGAGAGAGAAGCCAAGGAAAAATAAAACCCAACACCAAAACAAAACAACCACAAAAACCCAAAACTCACCCCGGCCCAAAAAGGACTGGGCGGCCAGAGCGGAGCAAGAGATGAGAAGAGCGGGATTAGAGCGGCGAGCTCTGGGGAAAGGGACTGGGTTCAGGTATGTTGTTTCGCCGAGTTATTGAAAGCATCATTGATATTTAGGAGATGATAAAAGTCCCGCCTCGCCCCCAGCTACAGTCTCGCTGGAGCCACGGTGCCTGCAGAAGATTGCCTAGCCTCATTACAGCAATTATTTTCCTTCTAACTTTGCTTCAACCTTAACGTTTAAATTGCTGGAAATGAAAGCAGCGGGGGGGGGGGGGGGGGATGAAGACAGAAAGAAAAATATAGACAGACCTAATTTCTCAGCGCCCATTCCCTAAGAGCGAAGATAAAGCACGAAATTAAAAAAAAAAAATAATAAAATAAAAAGGGGAAACCAACGCTCTCCGTAACCCGAGCGATCCGTAAAATGAAATGGGGTGGAGCGGCGCACTGAGGGGGTTCGGGGGCGCAGGCAGCGGGGAACGCGGCGAAGCGGCGGCACCGGGGCAGGCGGGCGCGGAATGGCGCGGGGTGTCCCGCCGCCCTCCTCCGCGGGGTCCTCGGCCGTCGCCGGCGGTTTCCAGGGGGCCGTGGCGACTGGGACGGGTTTCCAGAAGAGCCGGCTGCGGAGGGCTGCGGGGCGCCCGGAGCCACGGGGATGGGCAGGAGCCGGCGCCGGGCGGTCCCGACCGTCAGTCCCGCGGGTCCCGCCGGCTGCTCTTCCGCGGCCCCACACCCGTGCCCGAACCCCCCGTCCCCCACAGCCATTCCCACCACCCCGTACCCTAACACCCCCGTCGCCATCACCCGAACCCTCGGCGCCGGCGCTGCCTCTGCCCCGCTATTATCGCACGCTTCCTCCTTCTTCCGCACCACCCCGACCGCGACAGCCCTGTCCCCCTCCCCACACCCGAAGCGCCCGGTGCTCACTTCCCCTGAGCAGTGCCGGCTGCCGAGGGGAGCTGTGGGGAAGCCTTGGTCTCTCGCTAGGCTTGACAACGAGGTGGGGGAAACATGTCACGCCACCTCAACGCCTCCGGCAGCCGTCGGGGGCTACAGCCAGGAGCTTCCCAGCAAGGGCCGGCTGGCAGGGAGAGGCACAGCCCTGGGCAGGGACAGCCCGGCCGGCCCCGGAGCCGCTGGCGACAGCGGGCACCCGCACCCTTGGGGCAGGGAGGTGGTGGGAGCTGCTTGGCGAAAGAAAAAAAGGAAGAAACCTCAGAAAGCCATGAGGATGGGGCAACTCTGGGATACACAGCAAACTTAAAACCTCAGCCAAGGCCTCACTGTCTGAGGCTGATGCCCGCTGGGGAGAGAAAGATAAATGGCCAGTACAGCCAGTCCCTCTCTCCCTTGCCCCCCGACACACAAATTTAGCCTCTTCTGTCACCCCTGGCAGGGCAAGGAGCAAACAAACCGCATCAAACAGTAGCTTAAAATTAATTTATTTAACAAATATAGCTATAATATAAATGATAATAAAATTTCAAATATACAGTATATTACATAGTACACAGAGCCCCTTCCAATGGAGCTGGTGGAAGAACAAACACAGGTAACAGACAGTACTGTTACACAGGAACGGGAGAGGCTGCTCTACACTCCTGCCTCTTGACCTTGCCTTGCAAAAAGCAAGAGAAACATCCTGTCTTTCAGCCCCCTTTTTGCCGTTTCTTTTCCACAGTTCCTTTCCCCACGGTGGGGGGCTCTCCCCAGGCTGTCAGCCGGACCCGGGGAAGCAGGGCAGGGCTGGCCCATCACTGCCCTGTGCCGGGGAGGAGCTGGGGGATGCATCAGGTTTCTGCCAGCTGGAGAACTAAGCATCTCCCAGGACTGCTAAGGAAAGCGGAACGGCACTGGACCGGGAGGGCCAGCATAGAGGTCGAGCAGAGCCCGACTGGAGAAGTCTCTGCCACAGGGCCCACAGGGAAGTTCGCAGCGAGGAGCAGGGAGGGAGTGCGTGCTGGGCTGCCAGGAGCAGACAGCCAGCAGGCTGGGCTCATCAGGCTCAGCTCTATGTGAGGTGGTACATGCTGTATCCCACATGCGCTGTGTACAGTCCCACAGGAGCCACGGGCAGCCCTGCCCGCTGGAAAGGGCTGGAAGCACCGTACAGAGAGGCACCGGCCACAGCCGGGCCACCCAGCGGGAAGGAGATGCCGAAAGCAGCGGGCGGGAGCATGGGCTTGGCTGCCATCTTCAGCTTCTCCAGCTCGGCCTCCTGGAGCCGCTTGGCCTTGGCGCGGCGGTTCTGAAACCAGATCTTCACCTGGGTCTCGGTGAGGCTGAGCGAGCTGGAGAACTCCGCGCGCTCGGCGATGGACAGGTACTGCTTCTGCCGAAACTTCCTCTCCAGGGCCAGCAGCTGCGCCGTCGTGAAGGGCGTCCGCGGCTTCCTGTTCGTCTTGTGCTTGCGCAGGGTGCAGGCCGGGGGGCTCAGCCGCCCTGCGCCCACAGCGGCCGGAGGAGAGGGGGAAGGAGAGAGACACCTCGGTTAGCAGCACCTGAACTCACACGCCCCGCGGAGCCCCCACCCTACAGCAGCTGTGGTGGGCAGAAAGGGGGAAATACAACGTGAAGTTGCGCAAAAACCCCAGGGCTGCCCGGGGCACACTTGAAATTGATTGTTTCCCGTTCCAGTAAGGGAAACAAGCGTTTTACTATGGAAATAGCTTTTTCAAGACTCCCAAGACCGAAGGTACTCGCAGTGCTTTGTAGCAAGAACCGCTCCGACTCCATGAAAAACTCGGCAAACGGCAGGAGTCAGACACCCACGAGCCCTCCGCCTCCCGCTTTCACGGCTCCCGGCTCAGAGAGGAGATGTAAATGAAGGGAGTGACCCTCCAAAAAAAAATCCTGTCCTTTTTATTGGATTATGGAAAAAAAACAAACAAAATGCGCTGGCTTCTCAGACTCACACCCGCTTCATTAGGCCCCTGGGAACTGGATTAAGCATGTAATTAATTACGAGTTCTGAATTCACACTCGGCCTGTATCTACCGCTCTTCACATTTCCTCTTCCTTAATATTTCTAAGGGTCCTCAGCCTCAATCTACCCCGGGTTTACTTAGCAACAGCTTTTACTTTACAATTTAAATAAATTAAAACACCGCGATAAACTACACAAGTCCTGTCGGGAAACCTGCCTTCCTCCAAAGGACAGCGAGAGCAGCTCTGTTGGCAGCTCCGCTAAGTGCGCCCCGACCGCCCCGACGAGCCTCAGCCCCACCGCGCCCCTTCCCGCGGGCGCCCAAGCGGGGCGGGAGCGGGCCCCGGCCAGGGCAGGCGGCCCGGCTGCACGGCCCCGGGCTCCGCGCAGCCGTTGCGGAGGGTTAACGGGCTTTCCTGATCTCGGCCCTCCCGCTGCTGTTATTATTTTAGATGTCTCCGTAGTAAAGCAGGAAAACATCGGTAATTGCGGCTCTTCGGACTTTGGAGATGCAACACTTGAGAGAGCAACCGGTGGGGCTGACGGCCGCAAAGCCCGAAGGCGCCTCGCCTGGGAGCCGGGTCTGTGCGGGTCCTTAGGAGATTATTTGAGCTGCTTTGGGCGAAAAACATCGCTGAGGCTGTCAGGCTTTGCGTGGCCATTTCCAGCCCCAGGTGAAGCTAACTTTTTCTCCCCTCCGCCCCCCCCTCCCTTCCCTTAACATTTGGCACACGATCTCTCCCGGGCGCGGCCGCTCTTCTCCTTCGCGGCGATCGTCCGGCTTCGCGCACCCTTGACTAGTTCAGTATTCTGAACGCGCCGAAGTGGCCCCGCAGAGAGAGCGACCCGCAGGGAAAAGCGTGCCAGGAGGGGCCAGGCCGGGTGAAAACGGGAGGAAACCCCCGGCCGCCCCCGCGGGAAGGGCTCGGGTGGCCCGGGGGGGCCTCCCAGCCCGTCCTCTCCCGACCCTACTTACTCGGCGGAGGCGGCGAGAACCGTGGGCTTTGCATCCAGGGGCTTCGCTCCTGCTTCTCGGGGCTTTCCGCCTTGACGAGGGTGTCTTCGGGCAGCTTGACCAGCCCCCCGACAGAGAAGTGGCCGCCGAGGGGCAGCGGCGAGGCCGGCGCCTCCGCCGTCAGGGCGCCCAGGCGGGGGCTGAGGCTGGAGCGGGCGGCCGCACTGGCGCCCGGCGGGGGCCCGGCACCCTCGGCGCCCTCCCTGCCGCCCGGCTTCCTGTGGTCGGCCATGAGCGCCTCCACGCTGAACGGCAGGAAGGATGGGGAGACCTTGGGCTTGTCGCTCTCCTCCTCCCCACCCATAGCCGCCGCGACGGGGAGGCCGCCGCCGGGCTTGCTGAAGGCGGATGCTGGCAGCTCGTCGCTGCGGACCCCGGTGGGCGCGGCGGTCATATCCACAGCCGGGGCCATGCAGAGGCGGCCCGCCGTTGCCACCGCAGCGCCGGGCGGGAGCGGGTGCCGCGGCTCATGGGGCCGGGGCGGCGCTGGGGGCGCGGGCAGCCGTCGACGCGCTCCGACGCCGCGGCGGGCGGCGCCGCCTGATAAAGCGGCGCGGGGGCAGGCACCGCCCAACCAGCGCGCGGGGGGCGGGGCGGCGCCGCCCCATTGGCTGCGGCAGTGGCGGCGGCCCGGGGAGTGGGCGGGGGGGCCAGGCCGGGCTCGCCGTCGGGGCGCCCCGCCCCGCCCCGCCCGGCCCCGCCCCGCGCCCCCCCGGCCCCGATCCGCGCCTCGGCGCGCAGCGCAGGCGGGAGTGCGGAAGGCCGGGGCCGCCGGAGCCGCGCTCCGCCGCGGGGACGGGCCTGGGGGGAGGCTCAAACATTGCGGGACGAGTGCGCGAACGTCGGAAAAAAGCCGTCCTAGCTGTCTACGGCGCGCAGGGAGCGGGCCCGGGCCGTGCTCTTCTGTCAGGCCAACGCATACCGGGCTGTCCCGGGTGTGACTTCTCGGAGGGAGCCCCTGCCTGCCCCACAGCCCGGCTGCGCCTTGAAAAAGTGGTTTTGTGGCTTGCTTTGCTTGTTTGTTTTGTTTTTAAATGAACGCCTCCCCTGCGGTGCGTTCGATGCGTCTGCGGAGCTCTGCGCTTACATACGTACATACCCATATATTGCGCTAGGCTGCATGGCAGAGATGCGTGCGTGTCTCCAGATAATGAAATGTTCATTCGCGTAAAAAGGAACGTCTAAGCCCCAGACCCATTAAAGTCCCGGCTATTTTGTTTTGTAAATTCGTTTTACGATCCCTTATCCCTGCACCCAGGACGGATGTGCAGTAAAAAGGAGCCTCGCTCTAATAACGTGATTGGCCGCTCGCTGGGAAAAGTTTATTGATAGCGGCAGGGCTCTAATCTCCTCCGAGCACAGAGGCTCTCGCAGTCATTTAAGGGCAATTATCTGAACGGGGAGGGACAGCGAATTCCCTTTCCTTTTAACTGGACCCAATAAAGATGGTAGATTAGGAGCATATAGATTATGAAATGAATTGATATAATAGACAGTTTATTAACTGATAAGCAACAGGATCTGATTAAAATGCGTTGTCCTGCGCGCAGCTACACACACGCGTATCTTACACACGCGGGAGTTGTATACCCTTGCGGTGCGCTTGCTGTAGGTACTGCCCTGCACGTACACACGCTGAGTTGTGCTCACGTACGATCCCTCTACGGGAAGACGATTGTTACGCGACTTGCAAGGCGACCCCCGTGCGCTCCTATAGATTGGGGTGAACGCGCATTGCACAGATCTGTATATGCACGGACATATAGCTCACACGTAACTGGGTTCCCGCCCGATACGTGCCGCGGTGAGACCGGGGTCAGCTGCTGCGGGGCGGGGAGCCGCGGGGCTGCCGCCCAGCCCTGCCTGCTCCCTGCCTGCCCGCGCCCTGCCCGCTCCCGGCCCGAGCCCTGCCCGCGCCCTACGGCTACCCGTGCCCTGCCCGCGCCCTGCCCGCGCCCTACGGCTGCCCGCGCCCTACGGTTGCCCGTGCCCTGCGGTTGCCCGTGCCCTGCCTGCGCCCTACGGCTGCCCGTGCCCTGCCCGCAGCCTCCTTCGCGCCCCGTCGGGCCGAGGGGCCGGGCCGGGCCGCGCCGGGGGAGGGGGGGTGTGTGCGGAGGGGGGGTGCTCGGAGAAGCGGCTGCATTGCTAATTGCGAGAATAAACAATCTGTCACGATTAGTCAGTGCCTCTAATAGGCAGACAAGTGATGTTGTTTTTAGGCGCCAGCAGCGGTCTGATCAAAGGCTTCAGCTGGAGGGGGACTATTGAGGACGTTAACCCGCATCAAGGGAGCAAGGCGCCTTAGCCCTGGGACATCGGCACATTCAGCCTGACAAAATTAGTTTGCTCTACCAATCACACGACATTTTTCCCAAAGCCCGGTGCCCGACGCGAAGATGCACCCCCACCCCACCCCCCGACTAAGAAAATATCGATGCATCGTGTTTCACGATGTCCCCTCCACCCGATCCTACAGGTAGGATCTTTTTTTTTTTTCTCCTCCTTCCCTGATCCCAAACGCAACCGCGCAAAGGGAAAAGTGATGTGTTTATTAGACCTCCAGGCAGCCCCTAGGCTGCTTTCGATCTCATTGTCTTGATGGAAACATGAAAAGCAAAAATAGAGCTGCTGGGTTGTGGGGTGTTTTTCCTTACTTTTCTTTTGCAGAATGGTCTGAACGTTGGGATGGTGCTGAGGTTTGAGGAGATGAGTGTGTCCCATACTGAGAGGGAGATCCCGCTCTTATTGAGAGTTGACAGAATGAGATAATTAGCTCTTTATTTATCTCCCAGCAATGAACGCTTTGTGTTTATGTTTCTGTCATACCCAGTGGTATTTTAATCACTGTACCATAGCAAGGACTCGATTCTAATTCACATGCTGGCAAGCTCTTGGGCTGAAAACGGGCAGCCAGGGAAGTTTCTTCCGTTTCTTGCTCCTTTCTTTCTCTCCTTTCTTTCTTAATAAAATCTATAGGTTCTAGGTTAGGAATGGAGAAATCAAATTTACAAAACGAAATCTTCCCCGAAATTAATTTCTTTGTTTAGCGGGAAACTTCTAGTATCCAAACTCTTCTCCCCTTGCTCGCTGCGCTCCGGGTGACCAAAACGCCACTGCATTTTAGAAACTTTTTTTGGTATTAGTTCCGTTGTGTTGATACTGTGACTTGCTTTTAGGTGCCCCTTATTTTCCTCTCCGGGCTCTAAGGAAAATCTAAGTGAAAGGGCGGTGGTGGTGGTGGTGGTGGTGGGGAATAGGTGACTTTATTGGTGCTTGTTCCAGTCCAGTGTTTTTATTGGGAACCGTGGCGCTTCCCTGAAGGCACTTGTGCTAGATAACAATATTGGGCAATTAGCATCCTAAACAGTCCCGTTTCAATATAATGAATGTGCTAGGCAAAGCCATTACCCATAGCATTTTATTTCGGTGGGAATACAACAACAAGGGCTGGGACGAGTGCGTGGGGGATGGGGAGGGAGGACAGGAGGCTGCGCTAAGCCAATTCAGGGCATTGTCTGCCTTTTGTAAACGTTATCTTTGACTTAAAGGCAGAACTCAGAAGGGAGAGCGTGTTGTTGTTTCACTTGTTTCTATTTTATTTCCCCTGAGACAGCAGCTCTTAGGAGATCAGACAGTCCCGCAGGACACGGGGCGGCTTTGGGGACCGGCGGCTTTGGGCAGGTCTGCCGCGCCGGGCGCTGCCTGCGCGGTCCCTCCGCGCAATCTGCGTGCTCCCTGCGCGCCCCTCAGCCAGCCGTGCTCCAGGTCTGAGCGGCGCAGCCCTGGGGGCAAAGAGCCAGATCTGCCGCAACTGCTAGAAATGTCCCGCGGGCTTTACAATCCCTCAAAGCCCTTCAAGTCTTAGCCCTCCCAGCTCCCGTCGCTGCTCCTTCTCCGCTGAGAGTCGGATAATGTGAAAAGACCTCCGTTCTTTTCTATCCTCCAGTCTCCCCCTACACCCACCCTCCCCCCCGCAATCCCTTTCCCCCTTTTCCTTTCTGCCCAAATAATTAAACACAACCTAAAGTACTTTTAAGGCTTCAGGGACCTGGGCTGGTCCTCGGGAGGCTACCAGGAGTAGCGATCTGGATGGCCAAACTCCAGCCGCCGAGGCGTCCCCGGCTCTTTGAGGGTCGGAGGAGCCGGGCTGAAAGGAAGGCACTATTTCAAGTGGCCCAAATTAATTTGATCGCGACATTATGATGCACTTGGAAAAGATGAAAGAAAAGGCTGGCCGTCTCCTCCAAGATCTCTATAATTATAGATAATATATCCTATTTCAAAGCAATTAGCTCAATCAGGCGTAACGAGGCACTTTGCTGCCAGGGAGTAACAATGCCTTACGGTTATTTAAGCTTCAAGATGTCAAGCAGACTTCGAGACTCTCTGCTCTGCCCAAAGGGGAACTTGGCTGTCTTGGTGAAAGCCCCATGGCTAAGGCAGTGCTTTCCCTTCAGTGACAACACGCCTATTTAATTTTATACATATATTTTAAAACTCTTGCAGAGGTGCCGGCTCTCCTGGAGAAGAGCTCCGCTCCTCCGGGCGCATTTGGGGCCGGTGTCTGGGTGGCATCACCTCTGCCCCTGCCCGCCAGCACCGACCTGCCTCACCTCGCTCTGGGATGCTTGTGCTCTCCAAGCTTTTCTCCCCCTCCGCCCGCCCGGTGCCTTTCTTTCGTTCGCTTTTTGGGGTGATTCCGACTATTCCTCACGGGGGTCTGCAAGAGCAGCCGCTGGTGGGGCGCACTGGCCGATGCGCGGCTCCCAGCTCCGGTGCAGAGCTCCCCGCCGAGCCAGCCGCCTCCTCCCGACCCCGTGAGCTTTACCCTGCCCTCGCCTCGGCTTTTACCTGAAACGCTTGCAGATGGCAAAGGTCCCCAGAGCAAAGAGAGCATTCCACCGCCGCTTGCATCAACAGCGAGCCGGCGGTTTTATGTGCCTACCCGGGTGTGGAGGGGTCTCTGCGGTAACACCTAGGGGGGGAGCAGGGTCTCAGGTACCCAAATCCCCTCGCGCCTACCCGAACGCGCAGGAGCGGTGCGCACAGCGGGCTGTCCCCCCGTGCCCGGGGTGTGTGTGGGTGAGGGTTTAGGCCAAACCGCCGAAAAGCGACTTTTCCCCTTCTCCCGGTGCTGCTGTAAGCCTGCATCCAAGGGCTGCTCCTGCTGCTGCCCTGCCCGCCGCCGCGCCGTGCCCCGGGCGGCGGGGCGCACCGGGCCAGGAGGGCGCTCCGCGGAACGGCGGGCTGCCGGGGGTCTCCCCCCGCTGCGAGGGGCGCAGCCACAGCCGGAGCGGCACGGCACGGCACGGCACGGCACGGCCCCGAGAGGCCGCGGAAGTAGAGCCGTGCTCGGTGCAACGCTGCCGTAGGAAAATGAGTAACTGTACAATTATCCTGACAGGTTTCCTCCCAGGGATTTTTATTGCTGGGGGTAAATGAAAGAGGGTAAAAAATAAAAGAAAAAAAAAACCAAACGAAAGAAGCATGGCCCCATGGGTTAGTCATTTGAACCGGACAGTTCAAGGGAAACAGGAGGCCGGGGGCATGAATGCGAACTAAACAAAGTTTAACCACCCCTCCTTCTTCTCCCCATGCGCAAAATGGAAACCTTATTATATGATTCACTGTGAATCACTAGATTGAATGCGATCATTATGAGTAAATGATAGTCGGGGCTCCGCTGGTCTTTTCTTTCCTAGAGGCAAAACTATAAAATATGAAGGATATAAATGATCTTCTCTCCGCTCTCTCATAAAGGACATTCATTCAAAGCCGCACTCTGTCTGGCTCCCAATTCCTTTGGTCCCCTTGAATCCCATAACGATCAAGGTAGTTTATGGTGAGTCCCGGTTTATTTGTCTTCACATGCTTGATTATTGGCGAAGTGTCACGGTATGTAATTTGTCCCAAATTCTTTAACATAAGAAAATACTTTGTGGTTGAAGGAATCCATGCTGGTACCGCCAAGGAGATCTCCGATGCTCAAAGCAAGTTCATTATCATGCTATTTTACAGCGTTTCCATGTTTACTGTCATTTCTCAGGAGCCTTTTACATATCGTTGCATAAGAAAAGGATTTCGCCAGCTCTAGTTATGAGATTTCCTAGATTTTTTTACAGGCGGAGCCAGTTTACAAAAGCTGTATTGTTTGACTGCGGTCTGGGTTTCCATTTGGGGTAATTATTGTATTCCCAGTCTTCTTCTAATCATTTGTTCACAAGGACACAGTTTTTTTTCCTCGCCTTTTGAAGAAGATTAAATACTCCAGACTTGCAAGACCATTGGAATAATCCCGCGGCTTCTTTGCCTATTGTGTAAAAGCTATTCCTTACATCTCTCTAAATTGCTGGAAAATATGTGTTGGAAAGGATGGTAAGAAAACATACAGAACAGAAGAAACGCATGTCACCACATTTTGAAAAAACTCTGCAAGCTGCAAAAGTCCTGTTCCCAATAGAGAGCTCTATGTGAAGGGGGGGGGGGGGGGGGGGGGATATGACCAAACACAAAACAAATGCACTTTTCAGAAGGAAATACATTTCAGTTAGATAATAATCAGCTCCTGAGGAGAAAAAAAAAAAGTTCTTAGAAGGGAAAAACAAGAGAAAGCAAATGCCTATGTGCAGCAGGGCTGTGTCTGTGCAGAAGGGTTTCTCCTCCAGCTGCTGCCCCCACTTGCACAACTGGATGAAGGCCAGGAGCAACGGCCCCACCAGCAGACAGCCGCTCAACCTGCGGGCACTGGAGTTGAACCTGGCAGGTCTCCTCTTTTCAGCACGCCTTTTTAGATCTTCCTGTGTCACACAGCATCCCAAGGCAAGACTGCTTCCCTGCACCTTTAATTTGTGTCTGTGAAACCCGAGGCCCCAAAATATCCCCTAAACTCACAGGGAACAGGATTTGGATGAATATTTCTTTTCTTCCTTGGCTAAGATGGTTCAAAAATGATGGCTTTAAGCAATAACTTGCCAGTTAGGAAAACATGTATTCATGCATATACATATAAAAGGATTTTAAATTCCCTGTGCAAAGGAAACTGGTGGAACAGCAGAGTAACTGGCATCAGGTATCTTCCAGACTCTGTCTATGGAAAAACAACAACAACAAAAAAATCACTCCTGCAACTACCAAAACCATCCACAAGTATTTGAAACTGTCCTGATGATATGTAACCTCCAGCTTAGGAACTCTAGTGCCTTATTATTTTGGTGATGTGATCTCACCACATCCTTTTGCTGAGTGGCAGCCGATGGCTAGATATGACACTGGGAGTTACGTCATTCTAATAAATCAACGTAACCAAATAATTTCATTGCCAGAGAAGGAGGGGGGGAAATCCCAGATATTTTGTAGGGGAATTGAATTTGTCTTTCAGAAAGCTTATGTTCCTCTCAGACTTTCCATCAACTGCAAGCATAGACATAATCTAAAATGTTCCTGGCTTTCCCACTGCTGGGCTGATTAGCTTTTGGAACAGAAGAGATAACATTTCTAGACATTGGTCTGCCTTGCGCTGCCTTCATGTTATTCCCTGCATATGTCATTTTGACATTATTTATGTAGCAAGTGTGGGCTCTCTACTGGTGTTGGGTCACTTTGCTTTTCAACAGCTGGGTTTTTTTCTGTCGCTCATAGCAGAACTTATTTCAGTCTTTCAAACAGCATCAGACTTCTTGCAATCCATGGCTTGAAGGTACAACACCCTCCATGCAGCTGCACATCCCTTGCAGGGGCGATCCCAGGCTGGCACAGGTGGCCATGGGGTGCCCAGAGCAGGCACACCAGATGCTGCCCATCTACCTCTACCCACGTCAGCAGCGTGGACCACGTTGTAGAGCAGTATGTGGTCCTGCCATTGGGTCTGAACTGTACTAGTTTCGGGTGACACCAGATTCAGTCTGTCCCCTGCTGTTGACAGTCCTATTACAATCGGGATTGATTTGGGTCAATTTGATTTTTACTTCTGCGACAACCTAAAGGATAGCAACAAAATGCTCCTACTTTTTTCTTTTTCTATAAAATCATGGGAGAGGTAATGAGCTAATGGTGCCACATTAATAACACAGAGACACAAAGAGGAGGCTCTGACAGCAGGCAGAGCAGGGCTGCATACAGCACACAAAGTTATCTCTCTTAGGTTTAGTGGTGGCCTTTTGGAAGTCATTGCACCTCTTGTCTCCCATGGCAGTCCACTCAGTAACTAGTACTGGTGCAGCTGCAAGCCCTGGCACTAGGTGACATTTGCACACACACACAGACATGTACATTTCACATCCTGACTCCCACACTGTGGCTGCTGAGGCTGGGACGCGGGGGTAAATCACCACCTGCTTGACCCAGCAGTAGCCTTACAGGTAAATTCAGGTCCTCCTCACTTGCCAATACAAGTCTCTAAATACTGATGATGTGTAAAACTAGCGACAGAAAAATAAACCACAGGAGCATACACAGAGCTGACAAGGGATGGGAGCAGTATGTTCACTGGCAGTGACAGGGAACAACTCTGTTCCAGCTGAGATTTTGAAAAATAAGGGGAGGGGGAGAGAAGGATGAGAAGCAAAAAAGGAGACAGCAGTATGATGAGCGCCTTGGAAAGTCACTGGAAACTTTGTTCTTAGGAGTAAATCTGGCTTCTTCTGATCCCCTTTCAGCAGGGCTGGCTGGGAGCCAGATGGGTCCCCTGGAGCCCTCCTGGCCTTTTTGTCTGGAGCCTGGGAATCTGTCTGGAGCACAAGGCTGGGGGGACCAGACCTGGGTTTGCGGGAAGGATTGGCTTAGGCAGCAGCCACATAGAGGAGAGGGGGTTTGCAGCCTTCAGTCCTTTGTGAGAGCTTCCCCGGGGGTGGTGGGTGGGGAGGGGAGCTTTTCCCTGCTTTGGGAGAAGCTGGGGGTGGGCTAGGGGGAGGTGAGGGGACAAGGGAGCAGGAGGAAGGTCAGGCTGCCTGTTCCCAGATCCAAGATGACAGATCATCAGATGGGTTGGGATGGAGGGATGGAAGGATGGAGGGGATTGAGAAACAGTCTCTGGCCTAGGTGAGATGTCCCAGGGTGTCCCACCCTCCCCAAGGTATTGTTGCAAAGGCAAATACCAAATAAAATGAAAAATTAACAACAAATGGAACAAAAGCAAACCAAAAGCCTTCAATGGAGCCATGGTGCATTACATTTCCTCTGCCCCTCTAGCCCTGCCATCCTGCAGACTTATTTCAGGGTGATGAAAGTGTGGGCTTTTAAAGCTCTCTGTCAGATCCAAAGATGATAATTGGCATCTTTCCAATACTTATGAGTTTTCAAGAGTAATTGAGCCCTTTCCAATTATTTTCTTCCCCTACTCCTACTGATTCAGGTATCCTGGTGTGTTATTCTGCCCTTTTTTTTTTATTTTACCCTGCCCCTCATTATGACCTTTAGGGATAAAATTCAATTTATTTGGCTACTTCACAGACAAAATCTAAAGCCTGCCTTAATTTGTAGTTTACTAGCCCTCTGATATGAGACTACATAGAGAGCTCCTATCTGATCAAATGGCCGGTACCTTGACACAGCCCAATTATGTGAAAATATATCCTTGCTTATCATTTTAAACATCGTATAAGCAGAGAAACTGAAGTCGCTCCCTGTCTATTTGATTTTCCTGTTCAGACACACTTGTTTAAACAGGCACTGTGAGACTTTTCTGTAATCTTACTTGCAGGAGTTCAAAAAGCATTTTGGCCTTGAAAGCCCCAAGCTGGGTGATGGTGGCCATCTCCAGCCCACTCCCAGCCAGGCGAGGTGGGGAAGTCAGCCACCTGGCCATGAAACACAGCTGTGGCCAGGTATTTCCTCCCAGCATCCTCCTCCAGCTCTGCCCACCCAGAATGACCTTGCTGCTGCGCTGGTACTTGCCTGGCCTTGCAGAAGACACTTTCCCAGCCTGGGATCACTGCATACCCTTCCCTGCCCAGCTTCACAGCTTCCCCACTCTCAGCAGTGCCACTGCATCTGCCTTCCCAGCAACCCTCTTCCTGTGCCAGCCCTGCTGCATCCTCATCTATTAACCAAGAGAAGCTGGTAGGTGTGATGGTTTGGAATTTTAGCAAAGCTTTTGATACTGTGTTTCATGGCATCTTTCCGGACAAAATGTCCAACACATAGCTAGACAAATCCATAATATGTTGGGTGAGCAACTGGCTGATGGGTCGGGCTCAAAGACTTTTAGTAAATGAGGTTACATCAGACCGGTGACCAGTCACCAGTGGGGTTCTCCAGGGCTCAATTTTAGGGCCAGTGCTCTTTAATGCTTTTATAAATGATCTGGATGCAGGAATCAAATTACATTAAGTTTTCCAATGATATTAAACTAGGAGGAGCTGCGGACTCCTTTGAGGGTAGAGAGGCCTTACAGAGAGATGTGGATGGACTAGAGAGCTGGGCAATCACCAACTGTATGAAATTTAATGAGAGCAAGTGGGATGGGGTAATTTTGGTTATACATACAAAATGGGGGATGAGAAGGTGGAAAGCAGCCCCACAGAAAGACATCTGGGGGCTGGGTTGATGGCAAGTTGAATATGAGTCATGTGCCCTGGCAACCAAAAGGGCCAACCATGTCCTGGGGTAACTCAACAAACTAGCACAGAGAGCTAGCTGAGGGAGGTGACTGTCCCACTCTGCACTGGTGTGGACCTACTGCAAGTACTGTGTGAAGTTTGGGGCACCTCAGTATTAGAAGGACGTCAAACTATCAGAGTGTGTCCAGAGGAGGGAGTCCAAAATGGTGAAAGGCCTTGAGGGCAAGACTTACAAGGGGCAGCTGATTTGTTCAGATTGGAGAAGAGAAGGCTGAAGGGGGACCTCATTGTGGTCTACAGCCTCCTCAAGGGGGGCAGTGGAAGGGGAGGTGCTGATCCCTTCTCTCTGGTGACCAGCATTAGGACACAAGGAAATGGGATGAAGCTGCATCAGGGGAAGTTCAGACTGGACATTAGGAAAAGATTCTTCAGTGAGAGGGTGGTTGGTCACTGGAACAGCCTACTCAAGCAAGTGGTCACAGCACCAAGCCTTCCAGAGCTCAGTTTGCATCTGGATGATGTCCTAGTCATATGGTTTACTTTTAGGTAGTCCTGCAAGGAGCAGGGAGTTTGACTTGATGATCCTTATGGGTCCCTTCCAACTTGATTTTATGATTCTATGATTCAGTGATCCCCCTTCCTGGCCCAGCTCTGCTGCATCCCTACCCCTTGCCTGGCCTTGCAGCATTCCCAGCTCCTGGCCCAGCCCTGTTGCATCCCCCTTCCTGACCTGGCTTTGCTTCGTCCCCCTTCTTGTTCTGGCCCCACTTTGTCCTTTCATTCACTTTCTCAACCCTGTTAGGTCCACCTGTTAGTCCTGGCCACCTTGGAGGTAGTATCCACTAGAGAGGGATTTTGTTAAAGCAGCCAGTCTGGATGCTCCTCATCCAGTGTCTGTCTACAACACGTTGGAGGTGCCAGTAAAAGTTGTCCTGGAGATCTGCAATCTCAGTTTTCCTTGTTGTGCCCTCCACTGTAAGGCCAAACATTTCCAGGGAGAAGATTGGTTTGGGCTCTCATCCTTGCTTTCCTTCATGAACAGCTATGACAGACTGAGAGAGCTGACTACATCCCAGTGCAAAGGAGCTGTCTGAACCCATGCACTCTGCTACTCCCACACAGAGCAAAAGGTACCACCTTTCCCCAGTCCTTCCCTGGGCCAGCTTGAACCCGCGAAGTAACAGGCCTGGCTTCTTCTTCCCATGCTGCTTCCCAAGGGAACACCTGTTGAAGGACAGCAGAATTAGTGGGTGTTGCATTCATATTTGCTGAAATGACTGTGTGGACCACAAAGAGCAATAGCAAAGCCATTCATCATCTTGAAGTCAGATACAGAATAGGAACTAGCTATAGAAATCAGTGGAAAAGGAGATCTATTCCAATTGTTTGCCTAAAATGCAGTGATCTAAACTTTTTGCAGCCTTTCCCTTTCCCTTTATCAGGTTTCAGATTGATCCCTGGGTGCCTGTAAAGGACTTTTTCAGCTTTCTGATAATTTCATGGGAGTAGGTCTCATTGAAATCCGTGGCAACACTTAGAGTGGAGTATATAAAATAGGCCTTGGGGATTTTAAGTATTCTTAGGCTTTTTGAAGAATCTGCAATAATCTTACCTTTGGTGACTTGACAAAATTAATTATCTGCTAAAGTATATGCAGAACTAGTAAGACGTTGAGAAAACCAAATTAAGTACAATAAACAGTCACTGCTTTGGAAAGATCGTATTTTCTACTACTTTTTTTCCTTTTACCCTTTTTAACCCTTTTTAAACCCTCAATTGCAAAGATGCAATAAAATTTACTTTTTCCTGATTTAAAACTATGGTTAGTAATTTTGTTTGCTACTGAAAATTTTGATCTTTGTTCTTTTCTTTGATCTAGTCTTGTTTATGTTTGTGTCATGCTTTGGAAGACTGGTGTAAAATGCTGACTAGGTCTTGCATGCTGCTTCTGTGTGATTTTTAAATGAAACTATGTCCAAAAGGAACCAATATATGAACATTTGAAGTGCTCAGTCATTTATTTAGCAATGCTATCTTTTTGCAGGGTTGAGATAAACAAATCACATGCAGAGAGAGGGAGAAACTTGGGAACATGTTGAAGCGGACCGGAGAGGCAGGGATACTAATAGCAGAATCAGTCAGGGGCTTCTCCAGACACAAGGATGTATGAACCAGGTGGGATGCATTCCCTGGCTCAGCTCTGTAAGGGCAGCACATTATTTAAAGATTAGCTTATAATGACATTTTTCAGGTAACTATGGGAGCTGGTGAAACTACTCAGTTACTGAAGTATAAAATCCAAACCAATCCAAACCAAAAACTCTCCTGCAGGGTGCAATCCTCACGCACAGAGCGCTCTGAGTTCCTGCCCAGGGACTGAATAACAGAGCACTCACCACTCTCTCCATATGGAGCTAAATACGTATTCCAACCCAGACCTCGGCTTCACTTAAAGGAGGGCTGAGCTGGCAAAGTGCCAGGGCCCAAGGGCTGCTCTCAATTTGCATATAAGGGACCAGCCTGCAGACGATGCTATCTTGCAGAAGGCAGTAAAACCATGCAACACTCAGGCTTGATCACAGAGTTCTGGTTGCATTGCTTGAAACAGAGGATTTAACTTTGGGAGTTGCAGTCTCCACATCTATCATCACCCTGAGAAGTTTCTGGGTTCATTTATAATGTCTAAGGACTGATGGAAGCATCAGATTGCTTAATATGACTTCCTATATACATTACAGGCCATTTTGTTTCATCCAGTTACAACAGTATTGAGTTCAAAAAAGTCTGTGCTTGGATAAAAGATAGCTTCCAAAAAGGTAGCTGTTCTCAATCTGGAAATACTAAAATGTGAAGAAGTCACCACTGGAATCCAGAGATTGTTTTGGTAGTTACTTACCCGTGCAGTAAGAAGCTTGTTTTAGTTCCATTATAACTCTCTGTCCTCTGTTTCTGGACGTTGTTCTCTGTGACTATCCTTGCTAGATCAAGTGGTGCATGATCTTTCTTCCTCTAAGGAGATGAAACCTTCTCTCATGCTTTCTTTTAGTACATGGATCTGTTTCTCCAGCTGTCTGCCCTTGTCTTCAGTCTCTAGACCCATCTGCGTAGGTCTTGTTGACACTCCAACATCATCATATCTTCCTTAAAGTACAAACATGAGACCCGGGTTTGCTATTACCGTGTGAACTTCGCTTGAACAGTGTACAGGGATGCTGTCTGAGCCTATTGCTGCCCATGCTTATGCTCCCCATGTCTCAACATCAGCAAACTTCAGGTCTTTCACCAGGCAGTCATCCTACTGCCCAAAGCAAGGGCAGCCTCCTAGGAGCACCCATGCAGACTGTACTTATGAATTATTTAGGTGTTCTCATAATTTGCTCAAGGAGTTGGGCTTTCAGGGCTTCTTTCAGTCCTCTGTAGGGCTTGAGAGGTGGAGAGGCATGTCAGCTCTCTGCAGATGGGCCTTCCATCTGTCCTTGACACCAGCTTTGAAGGGGAGGACCCTGAAGTGATGTTTGGACATAGAGTCACTTCCGCCTCTCATGCACATTTAAAAAAATAATCATGGGATGCACCATAGCTTGCAGATATATGAATGGACCTTTTCTTTTTAGAACTCTGAGCTAATGCCAACAGCTAATCTGTTACACTCTGTTTTACAAGCTGCACTGAGTTATCCGTCACTTTTCCTCCTTTTAAGACGTCTATGCGGCTAGTGTACTCAGTGTACCTGCCATCTGGGTTGACAGTAATCATTAAATAGGTTGTAATACCAGACATTGTGATTAAAACTCATGCAACACACAATGCACATATCCACTTCTGTGGAAACATGCATTTACTGCAGGCCTCATATCTTCCTTCTACTTTTCTTTTGCCAGCATTTGAGGCCAGTAGCTTGTTTGGAGACGTATGACCTGTGGCAGCAGAGGACCATGTCCTTGCTCTGCCTCCACAGCCTCCCTTGCTGAGTGCTTGGTCCCAGCCAGGCACAAAGCCATCGTGGTGTGCTGCAGACACATGGGCTGCCATCACCCGGGGTCAGGGCAAGTGTGCGGGATGGAAACAAAGCTGGTGTTGGGTGCATGAAGTGTGGAATTGTTGCCCTTGCCTGTTGTCCTTATTTCTCTGCATCTCAGAAAGCAAACTGGGGAGGGAGAATCAGGAGGAAAAGGTGGGGAGTCCCAGAGGGGAGAGGAAGGCCATACTCAGCAGCAGCAGAGCCTGGTTTCCAGTGTCACAGGGAGAGTTCTGATAAATTTTGCTCCTTGGTGTGGTCAGAAATCTCTGTTTAAGATGAACTGCTACAGCAGTGGAGCAGCCTGGCAGCAGGGTGGGCAAACAACCAGAAACGGTCTAGTAGAAGTTGATGGAAGGGCAGCTGGGAAGGCATGGAGCCCGTGAGCATGTGCTTGGCTTTACTGAGGTTCTACTTGGTTGTTGTGGTTTAACCCCGACCAGCAACCAAGCACCATGCAGCCACTTGCTCATTCCTCCTCACCCAGAGGCATGGGGAGGAGAATCGGAAAGGAATGTAAAACTCAAGGGCTGAGATAAAAAAACAATTTAATAGGTAAAGCAAAAGCCACCCACACAAGCAAAGCAAGCCAAGGGATTCATTCACCACCTCTCATGGGCAGGTAGGTGTTCAGCCATCTCCAGGAGAGCAGGGCTTCATCGTGCGTAACAGTTATTTGGGAAGACAAATGCCATAATGCCAGATTTCCCCGCCTTCCTTCTTCTTCCCCCAGTTTATATACTCAGCATGATGCCATATGGTATGGAATATCCCTTTGGCCAGTTTGGGTCACCTGTCCTGGCTGTGTCGCCTCCCAGTCTCTCATGCCCCTCCAGCCCTCTCACTGGCAGGGCCCAAGAAACTGAAAAGTCCTTGATTTACTATAAACATCACCCAGCAACAACCAGAAACTATCAACATGGTTCTCACACCAAATCCAAAAGGCAGCACTGCACCAGCTACTAAGGAGAAAATTAACTCTATCCCAGCTGAAACCAGGACATCAGTTTAGTGGGCAGGTCCATCATGATTATTCACATTGCTGAAAGAATAAGCAGGATCAAGGAAAGGCAGTGCCTTTCACTCTGGAGTCTGCAGTGGAAGGTAAACTCAGAGTTTACCTGCTTCATCCTGGAATACAGGCAGGCAGTTTCCTATTTGTTTTTTCATTCGTTTGTTTGTTTTACCTCATTTTCTATTATAACATCCCTGCCATTCCTAGACCAAAAGGAAAACATGGACCTTAACCCAGGATTCAGTTCTGAGGTACAAACCCCCTTTTTCTAAATGCTGAAGTCCATTGACTCCTACAAGAGGTTTGTTTTGGTCCTGTTCACTGCGATAGAAAAACCTCCCTGAAATTAGTAAATGCCAGCCTGGAGCAAAAATAGCTCAGCACAGAGGAAATAATTTTATCCTAGTGGCACGTGGTATGGGCTTCAGTAACAGTTAAAGGAAAAATATGGTAACACTTAAGAGTTCAACAACCAACAAGAGCGAGTCGTTGACTTGCTGCAGTTAGTGTAACCCCCTTGAAGTCTATGAGATGAGTGCATGGAAGCTGAGAATCTGGCCCTCTATCCTATGGGCAGTCTTGGATCAGATAACACAGATGTGTTAGATTAAGGACAGAACCTTATAAAATAAAGCACTGGCTTCACTGGGAAAGTCCTTTTTTAAAATCTGTCCATTAAAACATTAAAAAACAAAAAAAAAAAAAGGCATAAGGCAAGGCAAAGAGGTAAATCAAAAGAAAAAGTTGATGTACCCCTCTAGATTTACACTCTTTAGATTTTTTTTTCTTTTCTTTTTTGTGTCTCATGCACCCAACTGGTTTAAGGGTCTATTCTCTTTGTGGTACATGCATGCACATAACTACCATTGATGTGGAGTCTCCAGGTGATTTGATGTGCATTCCACATAAAGCATGGTGTCAAGTATATGATCCCCACACAAAAGAGCTGCCCGAGAACCACTCTTTGAGATTTTTTTTTAGATTCCTTTGCTTCACATCTAGATTTTAGCAGATCAGAGTGCCTAACCAAGCAGTGGAACTACCACTGCTACTCTTTCATCAGCTTTGATCTGTATAAAGTTGCAGGGGGTGCTGATGGGAAGAAAGTTTTCAAATATGGGTGCAGTCTTGCAAAATGCTGAATGTTTCATAGCGTAATCCTAGAAAATAAGTAAAGGAGCTTAAGGATTTTTAGCAAATCATAAGAGGCTAACAGGAGTGAAAATGTATATTTTTGGAACACATGAGTTGAAGAAATGATTTCACACATCACTGTATCATCTCTAGTGTTTGTAGGTCTGTAGCGTGACTCATTCTGTCTGCCAAGTCTAGAGCAAGTCTGCTCTTCTCTCCACTGGATACAGCAAAACCAGCTACATAGGCAGTTGTAATTAATGTGAGATCCACAGGTTTAGCAAAAGCAGCAGATGGATATAACCATGCCCAGCAGCTGATTTCACATAGGTGTCAGTCACAACACTGTAAGTCAGGATGCACCAAAACTTGCTTTAATAGTGGATGAAAGCTATGTATCAAGTCTGGAACTTTCTGTTCTGGTTTGATATAGTGTCCCTCCTTGGGAAATACAATTATTTTTTGGGGGGTAGGATTTTTGCGCAGTAAAGCGGTGGCTTTTTCAGATAAAACTTAAAGCCAGTGTTCCACACTGGCAATGTTAGACTTTCTGATGTTTCAGAAAGAAAGACCAATCTTCATTGCTCCAGATTTTGTTTTTCTGTCTTGCACATACACATGTAGTCCACATCTCAAGTGTGAACCAGTTTGAATTGTGGTAGGAAAACTTCTAAATCAGTGCTAATTTTATTGTGTCAGCAGAATTATCCCATTTTAAACCAAATAAAAATTTGGCCTTTTTGGAGCAGCTTGTATTGTAAGTTATTTCAAGTTTTCCCAAATGTCCCATTTGAACAGAGAAGCAGCGTGGCTAGAAGGAGGGATGAAGGATTTGGAGAAAATTGGGGTGCAGGTTTTGAAGGAGTGCAGGGAAGACACAGATACAAAGAGAGTTTGTGGCCAGACTAGGATGGGCTGAGCAGAACTTTGGAAAGAAAAAATAAGGAGATTAATATGGGTGTGATGTAGGCTTGTTTTCATAGGGGAAGAGGAAAAAGGAAATGTAGATTGTACAGATTTATTTTTTATAAGAGAACTCAGCTGGAAAGAACTGCATCTATGGTAATAGTCCTCTGAGTAGATGTAGCTGTTATCTGAAAGACTTTTTCACTTAAAAATGTACACTTAGATCAGCCAAAATCAAACGATATCAAATTTGTTTCATTTTTTTTTCAAAGTTTTCTCTAATTTGGAAGACATCGGAAGATTTTTTTCTGTCCAAAACTACTTTTTATTTTAATGTTTGCCACTTTTTCTTAACATAAGAGAAACTAGAAAACTGGAATAAATTTTGTTTGAACAAATTATAGGTATTAATCCTTTTTTTGTATGCCAAGAGAAATTTTAAATGAAAATCCCTCCTTCCCCTCTGAATTTTTGCAAGCAAAATTATTTTAACAACACCCTAGATCTTTCCTCCTGCAGCATAACTTCCATTTCTGTGTGGAAATTCTTTACCATTCAAATAATACAGGAGCACGACATGTTCAGGTTCCAGTGCTGTCATTGCTATAATGAAACCCCAAATGTCTTGATTTAAAGAATGCATGTCGATACAAACTACAGCATTTCCAAAAATTTCTTTCAAGTTGTAACTTCCCCATGTAAAGTACTGGCGCAGTGCCTCCTCAAACTGTGGACTGAATTTCTTTTACACAGATTATTGTTGTTTCTTTAATAATCCAAATGAAGGTGCAGCTACATTGTATATCGCGGTTTTGAGAATCTTTTTTATGACACCAATCCCTATCACACACCTGCAGAAGGACCAGTAAAAGATATCGTTTCATAGATGTAAGTGCGGTGTAGAAGGATTTATATCTAGATATCCTTAAGGACTATATTTTGCTTTTAGTGTTTTGATTTAGCAAAACCAGAAAACATACAGAAATTAAACTTTAGTTAACAGGAGAATTATTCATTAGCTGATCCAAGTTACACACACATTGAGGCAATGTTAGCCATTTTTGAAGCAAACATTTTATTTTGGAAAGTCAGGTCTGGAAGGAAGCATGGCAGAAAAACTCCCAAGTATCCTGATACTGTCAGAAATATGTTGACACGTTTGGTTTTGGGTTTTTTTTTTTTATCTCTGTCTTTAGTTTTAATACTAAGAACACTTTTTTTCATGAAAAGACATGATAAATCTCTGTCTTGGAATTCTTATGCTTCACTCAATTATTCTGTATTTGAAGATAGCTTGTCATTTATGACAACACAGTTATTTTTTTCTTAACAATGAATAGGATGACAAGACAATCATTATTTTGTGTGTGGGTAAAAGCCAAGGGAATAGTAGAAGTTGTATGCAAATATCTGATCTAGAATTTTCTTCCCTGCCGAAAAAGTTATTTTGCAGAGAGTTTTGACAACTCTTTTCATGCCCTGCAAAGTTTTTCAGTAAAAAAGGGTGAATTGTTCCTTCCTCCTTTTGGACTTTCCCTTTATTCTTGCAGCTACACAATATCAGGAGGAAAGTTTCCATCCTCCTCCGCTTTTAGCTCCTGGGGCTGAGCCCACTAAGAGTAATCTCTGCTGTAGCTGACTAGTAAGCCAGCTTCCCACTGCTTGGAGGAAATGATATTAAACCCCATTAATTTTATGTCACCGCTGTCTTACATTCATATCAGCGACTTCTGTGCTTTTCTTACTCTGCAATGAAGACAGTGGCAGGGCCATGACTGACTGTGCTGGGAAGTGGGTCAAACTCATGAAGCTTCTTCACAAACATAAAGAGATTTGACCAAAGTATGTCCCTGAAAGTGTATCTAGCATTTTAACAGTTGTGAGGCTTAGAAAATATGTGCTGTTTTGCCTTTTGATTGCCCTGAAGGTCAAAGGCAATGAACTCCCATGTGTTAATGGGATATACCTATTCTGCTGCGAATCAGCGTGGAGGGGAAGAGTCCAGACATAAGTAATCTGTCAGCCCAGTTGCCTGGTATGAATTCAGACAAATCTGTTTAACCAAACATAGATGCTTCAGAGGGTGTTCTTGTGGTTACTCAAACTGCTTTCATTATACTTTTTTATTAACAGTGTGTCTGCTCACCATGTGCAATAAAACAATTTCTGAGGCTCAGCCTCAGAACATGGGGCTCATTCACCGTCTTGGATAATAGCGTTGCTTGTTTGCACTGTTCTTATTGAACTTTCTAAATATATGTCATTTTCCTTTTCATTCTAGGAGTGATTGTACATTACAGCAATTACAGACAAACCCTTCCAGACAGTTTGAAGACCAAAACTTTCTTTGTGTGGAAGTCCAAAGGCAATTATTGGCATTACAGTTTAAGAGAAGCATTCCATCTCCCTGATGCAACAGCAGTAGCTTTCTGTGGCATGTTAAATAAAGCAATTTGCCCTGTAGGAGACGAATGCATGCAGAGTTGTGATGAAAAAAAGAAAAAAATCACACAGCTGCTCTGAAAGAAATAGCAACCTCCTCTTCAAAAAGATACAAAACTTATTCTGGCACTGTTTTAACCAGAAGACACCAAGCATCTTTAACCTTTGCCTTTACCTCCTTGACGTTTTGTATGTTGCTTTAAGCCTAAGACTGTATAAAGACACAGGCGTGCTAATTACCAGTCAAACAGTTATGTTTTAGACAAAAATAATAGATAAAAATAGAATATGACAGTGCTTTCATAACACATGCCAGAATATAGAAGGCAGTTCAAGCCAGTTTTTTGTTCTCATAGCAATTCCCATCTGCAGAAAAGAAGGAAAAGAGTAGACTTGGGACTAGAAGTATAAAGACTCAACCTCAAAAAGTCTGATAGTGATATTTTGCTAGTTTGGGCAGCCTTAAATATTAGGCAAATAATAAACAAATTATTCTCACCCTTCAGATGTGCTATTGATGCTATTTAACAATTCATTAAATTATTCACCTAACATAACTGAATTATTTGCCTAGCTCAGGAAGCTGTATGAGTAACAGGGATGATCAAATACGCTTGGACCTGAGTATCTCAGAAAAAGTTGAAATATTTCTTCAGCAAAACCAGTGAACATTTGCCCAGCACTTTGAGTTTGTCAGATTAGAAGCTCTAGGGGCCTGGTCCTAAAACATTATTAACTGCTCATCCTAAAGGTATTTACAGCAGCTGAGAATTAGTCTGGAATAACAATCATAGGAAGATGAAGACAACACTGTTACTAAAACAATAAATGTGCAGGAAGTAATTGTCAGGTGCGAGTAAGAACAAATGTATCTTCAGGATAATGTATGTGATTGAAATAAATTTATGAAACATTACAGCAGCTCATTGGCATCTATAAATGGAGTTGTAACAGTTTTTTTTCCTCGACAAATTTCTGCTCTAGAGGACAGAGAAAGGTTTGAACAGAAAGGAAAGGAATTGCTTTAACAGCTGTATTGTAGTAATGAAATGTAAGAGTAGCAGATTTCACCAGCCATCACACAGACTGTTCTATTGAATGGTGAATGTGGTGAGGTTTGCTAAACAGAGAACACTAGTTTTTCTGAGACAGAGCCAGGTTTACTAGGACAGGCCCAGAACATAAGGAAATTCACCATTTTTAAGAACAAATTAAGCCACTTAACTTTCCTTGGCATCAGAATGAATGCTAGTCTAGCAATATGATGGAAAAGCTGAACTGGGAAAATGGGTTTCTTAGGGGGGAAGGAAAGGTAGAAAAGATTGGCCAAAGTCTAATGCTTCCTTGAAGCATCAAGTGGTAAGGGAAAGAGCAGCCTTTCCCTAAGCCTTCAGCATGCAAAAGCACGGGCTTGCATATACTGTGTTGATGCTCTGACAAACATTTTTTTTAATGGAAATGGATTTAAGAATGGTTAAATTTGGGTGATCGTTAATTTGGGATTTCATGTGCCATACGTGCTTTGGAAGAAATCAGTTTGTATCATCAGTCTGAGCCGCACACGAAGTTTGATTACATACGGCATCAGCTGACTGGAAACCCTATCACATCAGTTGCAAGGCCAGATTAAACTGATTAACAATGAACAGCGATGAAGTACCCTCCCATTAGTCCCCAGGAACTGCATCATAAAAATCTTTCATCATCTAGCGTTGAGCTTTTTGTTTACAGTCTGGGTTTAGATATAATAGTGACTCTTCAGAAAGCAAAAGAGAGTATTCAAAGAAAATGTTTTTCTGAAGTTGGAAGAAACAGCCTGGCTATTGTTTATCCTTTGACCACACAAATACCTTGTGGCAATTATGTCTTTTAAAACTGTAGCTCTCTTTCACTCCTTACATCTGAACAGCTCTGCAATAACAAATAACAAACAACAAAACCTCACAACAGAATGTCAGCTTTCATTTGGAGTTGAGAGGAGTTATAACATGGAGCAATAAAGTGATAAAATCAGTGAAACGGGAGCTCTCCTGTTGTGTGTGTCGGTGCAAGCTGCTTGCACCATGGTCCTGTGTGTCTGGTAAGGACCTTTTGCAGCACGGCAGCAAACCCTGTAGCGCATCCCTGCCCGTGGCGGGGTGTTGAACCAGATGATCTTTAAAGGTCCCTTCCAAACCAAACCATTCTATGATTCTACAATAAATACATCATTTTCATGTTCAGAACTGTGGAAATAAATCAGGTCCCACCATCAAAAGCAGCTTGTTTGTAGGACACAACAGCAAAAAGGGAGAAAAATCACTATCGGACGACTTCCACCAAAGAAGCCAACCTTGCCTTTTTCCACCCTGAACATTTAAAAAAATGCAATGACCTGAAATATGTGGGGTTTGGGAGCATTTTGCAATGTAATTAAAAATAGGTCAGGAGGAAAATAAAAGCTTAGTCTCTTCAACAAATGATCACAATTAATCAACAAGAATGTAGCCTGACTCCTTAATAAATGCCTTGGGATTATCCTTCTTTCTGGGAGCTGGCTCGCAGACGTTAACAGAACAGCTCCCAATGTTTGCGGGTTTGCTACCATGAGAAACGGTTGCGGGATCCAATCTTCTGCGGTTTAACATGATCCATCAGCTGATCGCTTGTTCTGCTGCGAGGCAGATCATTGACACTATTACGATTTCATCTGCTGCATCAAAGCCAATTTCCCTGCATATAAGCGCTTCATTCAGAGCACAGAAAAAATACATTAGCGAAACAATATAGTGTACTGTACAACAAGGATTTTCCTGCACTGTAACTCTACAGCTCACCAGGCAAAAACCACTTCTTTTTATTCTAGTTCCCCAGGGTGCTACATGGAGACACCAATCCTGAGACGGATTAACTGTGGCGCTTTCATCAAGAGGAACTTGTCTTCACTCTGACTTTGGAATAGAAAGGACGTGCTATTACCCTTCGACTTTGAAAGAGAAAAGCTTTCTACCTACATTCCTCGCTCTCTTCCAAAGTTTAGCTCATAGGGATTAGAATTTACTAGATATAGGATAAGCCCCCTTCAAAATGCTCATTTAAGGAAAGATGGAGAGAGATTTCAGATATCTTTTACTGGATGTTTATTAGTCTTAAAGATAGGTAAATAAGTGTTAAAGGATAAGCAGAATATTAATTCTTCATATGAAATATGTGAGAGTAGTCAGGAAAAATGGCATTTTTTTCTCTATTTGCTATTCAAAACCAACCTTTTCTTTTCCCTAATCCACAGGTGATTTGTGGGGTACTTTGGTTTTGGGAATGTGCTTTAATCCATGCTAAAGAGAACAAAACAGCAGGTGCTTAATATCTCCTGACTATCAAAGTTTCTGCAAGGTATTTCACTACCTAGTCCTGGAGTGTGTGGAAAACCTGGATCACTACCTGTCTCAGGCCAGCATCCCAGCTCTACCTAGGAATAAGCATGCGTTTGGGTCATTGGCTTCAAAGGAGGCTGAAAATGCTAAATATTGGGTAAGGTCTGGTATCACATAACGATTTTGTAATTATCAGCTTTGCAAATTCTCCCTGAGATCTGAGAAGAGAAGCAACGCTCTTTCTGGGTTTGATTTCAATTTCATCTAAATGTGTTCTAAACCCTGCATGGATTTGAGCGGATTTCACTGCCAGTGAACAAGTCTGCAGTACAAAACATCACCCATAGCTTGCCAGACACAGACAAGGTTGAATGGAGTCTCATTTGTTCCCTGGGCTTTCAGACTAGTGTGATCAGCCACAAAAACACCAGGCTGGCCATGAAAAAAGTAGCTAGGCTAGTTTGGGAGAGGATATTCTGTATGAACAATGCCTAACAATACTGCTTCTGAAACTGGTGACTTTCTGTTTAGACAAACCAGGCAATGTAGTGAGGCAGCAACACGCAGTCACAGCAGCTTTGCTCATGCTGCTGCATGATCGAGCCAGGCTGGGCCCCTGATGCTCCTGCCACAGGCAGGCAGCAGCTCATCCCACATAGCAAGGACAGCTGCTTGCCATAGGAAAGGCTGTCCTGTGCCTTGGTGGCACGGAAACCAGTAGGGCATGCTGAGACAGAAACGCTCTTCACGCACCACCCCAGATCTTCCCAGCTTCTGATGGCAGCAGACCAAATGCTTCAAATGCTACAGGAGGGCAGAGCTAAAGCATTTTGCCAGTGTCCCGAGTCTTTGCTAAAGAAGAGAGTTTGTGAAAATGCCGCATGATACTGGTCAGTAGACAGTGTCTTCACTCTCTTAGTAACCTCTATTATTTCTGGTTTACACAGTGGGAAACACATCTGGCAGGGAACAGCAGGCAGAGAGACCCAACACCTCCTCGCCTTCCCTGTGCTGCCCATCCTTCTGCTGGGGAAAAGGTTTGTGCAGTTCTGCCAGGAAGAGGATTAGAGTAGATGACCTAGCAGAGGAAGGTCTTATGGGATAAAGGGATATTTTTCATCCCAGCGTGTTAGCCAGCCTGCTTCTCCCCTCGCCTGCTTGGCTGGAGAAGCAGCTCCTTCCATGGGCAACAACAGGAGCTGGAAATGCTCAGATGGGGAAGAAAGAGAGGCCAGGAGGTGGATCACTTTCCTTAGTGTCGATATAAAAGCTTATCAAATAGCAGCATCAGTCCCACGAGTGTATCTCCAGTGGTAGAAAGCACTTAGGGCAGAGGCTGTTGGCTCACCCGTCCCGCTGTCCTGCAGCTGCCCAAGCACAGCTTTCTGTGCCTGCCTGGCCAACCGGATCAGGGAATTGATCTGGCTGGAAAAAAATATTTTAAAACACCCTGCAAAAAGCAACATGCTTTTCTTTCCAGCCAGAATCACTTCTTCCATCTGTCCAGCCACACAGCTGCACAAACAGTTGCACCAGCATGGTGGTGGGGCCAACTGGGTGCGAGGGCGGCATCGACGGGTGCAGGCAGCACCACCAGCGAATGGGACTCCCCTGCCTGAGCCACCACCACGCACAGGTTTCCCGCAAAGGCCCCTCGGTGCAGCCATGCTCACCACCCCCCCAGCTGGAGGGTATTTGGCTGCCCTGCTTGCGCCAGGGCACTGGGGAAGGCAGTGAGCAGGGAGCGCGCGGCATCCTGGCTGGCGTGGGAGGGGATGGCTGCTCTGCTCCAGCGGGAAGCAGCGTCGTGTGTGTCGGTGTGCTCCCCTGTTCTTCTCGCTCCCTGTTCCTGGTCTGTCCTGAAGACAGGCTAAGAGAAAGGAGGATGTTCATACTGGGTAACAGCCAGGAGCAATGTGCACTGTTTCATGTCTGGAATTGAGGGAGAATCCAGCTCAAAGATCCCATTGAAACTTGAGAAGCATTTGGGGGGGCAGAGTCAGAATTTGCATAGATACTCATATCTAAACTTTGCTCCTCTAGGAAACATAAAAATCCCTAGGATCGTTAATAACTTTCACATCCCAAGTGAATGTGACCTTTGCGCAGGGCAGCACCACCGGCCAGTGGCTGGGGTGTTTCTTCAGCAACAACCAGTGGAGAAGATGGTCAAGTACTAAGTCATTTGCACCACTACACTAGGAATACAGAGCAGTGTTTGGTTAACTCATCACTGGGTTGCCTCAATATTTGAAACTGGACTAAACCAAATCAAAGCTGAAGGTATAACTTAGACCACAATAACCCTGGCAGACAGGCATAGTGCTGTCAATCTAAAGCACAGGGAGCTCAGTCAGCAAGGATTCCTTCCTGTAAAGATCATGAGATACTGCCTCTGAAGCTTTAAGTTGCGCTTGTGTCATATTCCCTCATACTTCTCATAAGGGCTCAAAATACATGAAGGCTGAGGTTCCTATACCATCTATCAATAGCAACAGCTAGGTTTAAACGCTTTAATATACAAACACAAGAGCTGGCAAGTCTGTCAGTAGGTGAAAGAAAAAATAGCTCCATTTTCAGTTTTCAGGCACTGAATACTTGAACCTACCTTTGTGACAA
The DNA here is from genome assembly GCF_023634085.1 of Falco cherrug. Lineage (NCBI taxonomy): Eukaryota > Metazoa > Chordata > Aves > Falconiformes > Falconidae > Falco > Falco cherrug. Next base: position 52,435,619 of record NC_073697.1, read on the forward strand.
TCTTTTTCTTTCTTTCATAAATCACTCTTCACACGTGCAAGGATTAAAATTTCCACAGTGATGTTTGTTTACTTTTTTTTACTCAAGTAGTACAAATTCCCTCACCAAAGATGCACTAAGGCATTGTATATAAAACTACACCTCTACTCCAAGAATGATACATCCCACATGATTTGAATATTGTCAGCAAGATTCCTGATGGCACCCTGACTCAGTATGGCTGTGTGGTTTTGTACGATCATTGTCTCTGTATAATTACTCAGAGCCATAAGCATGCAGGGACCAGCTGATGCTATGTAGTTGATTGGAAAAATATTCATAGAGGATGGAACAGAAGGTAATATAATTCAATAGATACTGCAGCCAAATATTAAATAAGATGGACTGGTCTGCTGGCATATTATGCCATGGGTCCTGCTGAAGACGCTCACAATCCACAATATCAGTTTCAACATTATTAATGCTGTGATTTTTTTCATTATTAAAAAATGCCTTATTTCTGATCGAGTATTTTACTATTAATAGAATGGCTAAAAATTAAACAACTGGCTCAAACAGATTTTGACATAATTTAGGTATGTTTGTGCATGCATATATATATATATATATATATATATATATACCTATACTAAAAATAGTAGCTTCATTTTTTTCTGTATCCATATCTTTTTCACATGCAGTATATAGCAGACACTATTTACTTAACTCATTCTGAATATACAGCTTTGTGCAGCAGTTTTGAAGTGTATTGCTCCTGTAAGAGTATATATCCATCAGGCATGGAGTAAAATGTCACATTTTTCTTGCAATGGAATTTTTCTGTCTTTAGCTCTCTCATTGAGACTCTCCCTAGTCTAATGAGAAATGCACATGAATAAATGACAAGATAATTAATAGGGAATCAGTTTCTACATAACAGAAACATTTCTTTGCATTGTATTATTACTATTATTAAACTTTTACATTGTGGTACTATGTACAGTACATGATGAAAAAGAAGGAGCACACACAGATAATTTTTTCCCCTGCATTGCAGTACTGGGCCTTTACTAGCTGTACCAGTAGAAATAATGTTATATTACTTCCAATTGCCAAGAACAGTGTATCAGATTAAATAGACAAGTTTCCCGCTGTTTGAATATGCTCCCAAATGGTAATTTCTCTTATGCATTTCTCTGTATCATTAACATTTTTCTCCTGTTGATTTGGGGAGGAACATTTTATTTGGTCTATGCTGACACTATATGTTTTTACAACAACAACAAAGTTTGCTCTGAAAGCTGAACTTTTTCCTTAAACTCTCCCAGTAGTTAGCTAGGTGGGCTATTTTCAGAGGATCTTAAACAGCTTAGAAGAACAAATGCTTTTTTAAAATTATTCATTTATTCTTCCATTTGTCCAAAGAAACTCTAAATTAAAACCTTTTCAAAATGGGTATACTTAAAAGTTTCACTCTGGCAGCAGACAGCAAACACTGCAGCCTATCTAAAAAATCAGTTGTCTAAAAATCTGCAACAAAACGTATAAAAGCGTATCTGTGTTTTTCCTGTAACTCACAATACGTAATTTTCTCAATAACTTTATAGATTCTACAAGAGTGTGCTTTGGTTATTTTTTGTCTAGGAATTCAGGATGCATAAATATTGCAATAACAAAACGGAAATTCTTGGAGGCGATTTATCTACTGAAAAGAAGTCTACACATCTTAAAATATGGAAATGGAAAAGTATCAAGGGGAACTTGTTTGCTTTCTCTACTGGAAACTTCATTGAACTATGTCTAAAGATTCAAGAATAAACCCAGCCTTTTAAATGCACAGGTGCGTAACTGGGATCATTCATTTTACAGCAGCAGAACCAAGATGAGAATCTGGCCCCGGAGCCAGGAGGAATGCCATATGATATCTGAACGGCAATTTTCTCTGTATGTGCCACAATAATGCCTCAGACTTGACCTTTGGCTTTGTTGTCACCAAGTATTATCATATGTATAATTTGACCTTTCTCAGTTGTATGAATGCTTGGCCTTGAACTCCATCTAACCTTCTAGGAGCTGTAAAGATAATTTCTATACATTTACAATAAGGTCTCTGATTTGACCTATGACTCAAATGAACAATAATTTCTTAATATTCCCATTCCTCCTAAGACTATTTCCCGTAATAGTATAATAATAAGGCAATAAAATGTCCTTCAGTGTGAACTCATGTTATTCTAAATTTTGAAGGTCTATGCTTCAGGGCATTCACAGTTCATTACATTTCTGTGTTGTCAAAAGATACTATCAAGGCATCAAAAGTTTCTAGAATTTAAATCAAAATGAATGAAAGGACAAAAGTGACATTATTTAACTGTGTCTATATGCAGACAAAACTAAAGACAATAATAAGCTTTATTTAGGGACAATAAAACAAAAGCATGTCTTAGCAATAGCAGAAGACCATTAATAAGCTTGCCATTTTTATTTAGCAATTTCAAAGCAGAAAAGTAAGTATATAAAAACCATTTCAGGTCTTCCTTCTGAAAAAAAAAATAATGTGTTCTAACATTACGCAACAGAACAAACAATAAATAATCAAACATGATGGTGTTCTGCAGGAAAGTATGGTAATCGTGATTTTTTCAGAAGGAAAAAAAAGGTGTGGTATTATTTTTTGGTAATGTTGGAACACAAGAAAAATACTACTAGCATGCAAAGGAGTTGTGACTATATTTAAAACGGATCCAGCCTGCTGACATACAGTGTGTGTGAGATACAAAAGCACCTTTTTCAGCTGCGTAAGACTGCAAGATCCCTCTGCCAACTACACGATTTGCCTTCAGCACCTAAAGCTGTATTTCCAGCCAAAATTTGCTTAGAGTGGAATGCTAACAGGTCATTATATTTGATGATTGGGCCCAGTACAGAAGTTTTCACTTTCCCTGCAGCTGTACCCAAAACTTGAACATATTTGAACACTGACTGAAAATAGAAAGCTCTGATTTGAAGGTCAATAATTCTGGAACTTGGTCCTGTACAAGTAGAACATAAACTGCATAATTAGATTGCAGGCTCATGGGTAAGATAAATACAACAATCAACTTGGGGTCATTGAAATCAATACAGTAAACAGCAGCTGAGACACCAGCTGCCAGGCATTGCACAGGTTTTGCTGGTGTCAAGGCAGAGAAAGGTTTTGGGGAGCAGGAAGTGACTTTGGCAAGGCCAGTTGCAGCCAGGATAGTAGCAGAAGGGGCTGTGCAGCAAAACACCTGCACTTGCTGTAGTGCCATGACCTGCATCTACAGTCCTCACACTGCCTTCTCTTCTAACCACCCAGAAAACCCATCCCTATATGTGCTATGTAGAAGATTTTCCACACATCCTTTTAGAGAGAATTTCTTCTTTTTTTTTTTTTTTTTTAATCTCAAAACTGTACTTCTTGGAAATTACTTTGCATGGTTTTTACTCCCTACAGCTATTCAAGCCAAGGCTCTTCTGTGGAAATGAGAATCTTTTCTACATGGAGCTGAAGTGTGCTTGTTACAGGTAGTAACACCGTGACATGATCAATGTGGCTCTCCTCCTCATACAAATTGCTCCTTCTGAGCTATCTGTCTCACTATCTTAGTTTTCTTCCCCACTGCAAAAGCTGGTGACACAAGACTAGCTCAGACACATCACTCGAGATTAATCGGAAGCTTGGGAGTACAGAGAACAATGCAGGAGATAAAGGCAAAATTATTAGAACGCATAAACTGAGATTCAATTAAAACCCTTCATACTGCTCTACTTTTTTGCATTCAGCTGGGGGTGTTTATATATTCCAGCCTCAGTGACAAGAGCCACCCTCCATGGTCACCTGGAGGTCAGCTGCCACAGGACAGAATGGAGGGTTGAAGACTGAATGATGAAGCTGCCTGTAGCTAATCAGATCTCTCCTAAACATAAAGTGTTTCTTTGGCAACAAGTAAATACTTTGGGTTCTGTAAGATTAGGGAGATATACTATGGTTGGCCAAAAATAACAGAACATTCAGAAAATTTTGGCTCCAGAGCATATCTCTATCTTGAATAAGCAGATTAAGAATCACTTATTCTAAACTGTTTTCCCAACAAGAGTGAGCTTTGAATGTTTGTCTTGCTACAGGCGTGCTGGTCAAGAGAAACTAAAAGCACAAACACTCAAAGACTGAAGCTTTAAAATTCATGTTTTGTCAGCTCAGACCTTCCAGAAAAATGCAAAATTGACACTGTTCTCAGATCTGAGCATTGAGACTTCTGCTAACTTCATGAGTCCTTCCAACAGCCTTCTCTCCCCATTTAAAATACTCTCATGTGTCCTAGGAATGGGACTTCACTGCATCCAAGGGAAGGGGAGGGGGAGGCGGCTCAGTGACATGTTGGGATCCAGTGCGATGGGAACACGTTGCTTTGGGGCACAGTGGACAATCCTTCAGCTCTTTCCACCAAACCTTGGAGAACCTGTCTCCTTGCAGAGGGACTTGGTTAAAAGCCACCAGTGAGCTCAGCTTCTCACCCTCCTCCCATGCATTGTGTTGGTGCGACAAAAGCAGCGTCTCCCAAGTGTCCTGCCCCAGTAAACTGTTTTTAGCTTCTAGCACCGGTAACGTTGGGAAGACAAGGGGTTGTGCAGGCTGCTTTTGCTCCCCCTCACTCTACTGCTGGTGTGTGCCCCACCAGCACCCTCTAGCAAAGGGTCAGCTGCCTCACACCCACCACGTGGTGTGCTGGGGCAAAAGCATCTCAGGGCACAGATGCAACAAGAAGATGGTAGTAAAAAGCAAGTTAAACAAGGAGAAGACAGAAGGTGGTGAGAGCCCTAAGAGATTGGATGAGGCAACCGGATAACCAGTTAGCTAGCCAACAAACCACCGCCACCATGGAAGGTGAGGGAGACACCGAAGCAGGAGCTGTGCTTTGATGCTTGTTGTGCATAATGCTGGCTCTTTGCTGAGGGTGAGCAGTCTCCTCGGCTGTCAGACCACTGGAAAAATTTGGTTTTCCACTCTGCAGTTCTTCTGGAGCTGTGATCACAGCTCTCACGCTGTACGTGAGAAGTTTCTGTTCCATTTCACCCTCTGGGAAGTCCCTTTTGCTCTAGAGCTCTTTTGTCCCTTCATAACTTACCAGTATTAACTGCATTATCACAGGCAAAAAGCCTCTTCATCTTACCTTTGAGAAGAGTTGAGGGTAAAGTAATTTATTACTCCTGTTACTAATACTTTTTTACTATTAATTTGTTAATATTTGATGCTGTCACCAAAAGGCAGGTAGTCTTCAAAGGCAATGGTTGCACGAGCCCCTACAGATTTTTATGGGGAGTTTGACATCTATCTGACCCTCACAACGTTGTAAGTCTCCACCAATAATAATGAAACAATACACAACACTTAGAGCATAAAAAGGCTGTTTTAATTTTCAGATTAATTCAAAGGGAAGAAAAAGGAAAGGGGAAATGAAGGAGAAGGGGAAAGGGAGGGGGAATGGGAAGGGGAATGAGAAGGAGATGGGGAAAGAGAAGGAGATGGGGAAAGAGAAGAAGAAGGAAAAAAGGAAAAGAAAATAAAAAAGAAAAAGGAAAAGGCAAAGGAAAAGGGTAAAAAGGAAAAAAAAGGAAAAGTTGGTCTGAGACATTTCCGAAATCCAAATGCAATCTGTCCCCCCACCCGTTGCAAAGTGTTTTTATGCACTGGATTACAAAGTTTTCAAGGCTGGATTAGAGGCTGCTATAAAACAGTTTGCCTGACATAGAACCATACTTAAATTAGCAACGCCATAAACCGCCCTGTGAGGGAGGGCCTGCTCGTGATTCAAGGGTATCGTCTTTTGTATAATTTTTCCAGTCCCGTAAATTTCTGTCCAAGTTCCTAGCAGAATAGCAATGCTCCAAAATATATTGAATAGGTGTCTTTCATAAAAAGTTATACATGGAACAGAATTACTGTATATGGATCATATTTATTTAAGATTAGCCTAATTTGTATATATGAAGCTCAACAGCATGATTTAGACCCACAGGTTTTCAGATGCAATGTTATGACGTTTTACCCTTCTGAGACCTCTGTGCTTAGCTGGAGGGTGTTTACTGTGATTGAGGTATTTTTCTAAACAGGGAGGCGGATTATTTAAACCCTTTTGGTATGGAAAACCCACAGTTTGTCCACCTCCAACAATCTCTTCTCTCCCCCAGTTGTCACAGCAACAACTTCAGCATTTGAAAGGAATCTACTTCAATAATCTAAGCCTCTGATCTTTGACAGGCTTATAATGAAGGAACAGTTCGTTAATGCTGACATAAACATTTTGAAAACTTAGAGGCACAATTATTTCACGTTGTTTAGGAAGTCAGCACTACACGGTCAAAAGAACAGCATTCTGCAAAAATATTTACTCATGCAATTTCCTAGCGAGAAAAACAACTGCTGACTGTACAGCTGAACTGAGATTCCAGCCCTGTGGTTTAAGCAGCAAGAATTTTTCTTTGTCTCCTGCCCATTTATAGCTCATTTTTTCCCTCTTATAATCCCATGACGATCTTTCAGATAATTCTAGGGTGTCTCAGCCCAATCTCTTTTTATTTTAAAAAGACAAAGCCTAAGAACCCAGCCTGAATTAAACCCAGTTCCAAGTGGATCTCCCAGCTATGCTGCCTGTAATAAAAAGTCAGAACTGCTTCTCAGCCAGCCAGCTGAGATGGAAGTTGTTTGCCTGTTTAGCAAATAAAACTGTTATTTTTGCTGGGCAAGGGAGGAAAGCTGACAGGATGACAAAGTTCCCCAGGCTGCGCTCATCAAAGTAGCCCCCGTGCTTTCCAGGCGAAGCAAAAGCTGGAGCAGGCGACGAACTCAGGGCTGTACTTTGGAGTCAAAGCTACAGTTGCACTGGGGAGACCATCACTCTTGGAGCAATTTTCTACAGTAGCGCAAGGGCTCCAGCGGTCCTCAGGGGTGAAATCCATCATGCTGCATGCTGCACTCTATCAAGTGGGGCTCCGAGAAAGGGTCAAGTGGTCCGCTGCCATGCTGTTTGAGCTCATCAGAGACATATTTAATTTAATTAAGGTTGTCAGCACTATTGATTTTGGCAGTTTCAATTACCGTGCTGTTATGGCTTCTGGATCTACTGATCTGTGATGAGCCCTATCAGCACTGGCACACATTGAGGAAAAAGCCCTTTGTCTCCTTTAAAACCTGACACATCCTGCCATAGGCCATAACTTATTGCTTTTATCCAGCCCAGCTCCTCTTCTGTTCCTCATAATTAATTTCTCATTAGACAGCTCTTTATTGTTTAATTTGTGCAGTTTATAATCAAATTGGGCACATTAATTGTAGCTGAATTTAAGGCTAATGAAAAATAAAGGTTTTCAATAACTTACTCTTCAATTATTTCAGACAAGATAAAATAAAACACTTTAAGAGTTGTCAGCTTTTTAAATTATAAATTAGGTTGTTTAAAGAGCATGGGCATTTAGGAAGCAGTTATCACACATTTAGTAATTATAAATCCTATGCTGCAATACAATTATTAGGATATATTTACAATTTCTCTTAGGTTTTTTTTCCACTCTGTTGTTAGTTAACTGTACAACATCTAATTGTTGGTGGTTAAAAATAGCATAATCTGAAGTCTCTGGGCCTGATTCCTCTTCTTCCACAGACTGAGCTGTAAATCAGAGACACACCTGAGGAAGTCCATGTCCGTGACACTGGAGCAGGAGAGGTGCCTGGGTAAGAGGAAGAGGACCTCATTTCGTAAAGATTTTATTAAATGCTGATCCTTCTTCCAGGCAGCATTGCAGCTTTCAGCCCCTTCCCTTCAAGGAAACCATGATATGTGATTTACATTTTACACACGTTAGGACCAGGATACCAGCTAGCAAAAATCAACATATTCCTCCTATGATGCACATAATCTTCATTTTAGCAATGAGGAAACCGAGGCAGAGAAGCAGCTTATTTGGGAGGGCAAAATCAGACCTGATCCCAGACTGCTGGAGAAGGGTTTGCTTGTGGTTTTTTTTTCAGTTTACAGTGAACGGGGAGGGGGAAGGAGGATGGGAAAGAAGATAGGATGAAAAATTCAGTTGGCAAGATGAAAAACGGTAAAAGTGAGTTTCCCTCTTTGCTAAATGGCTGCACTCAACATGCAGCGCTTCAAGGGTAAGCAAGAAAAGCAAAGGGATGACAGGTGAGTTTCCGACCACCACAGAGGGGAAAGTTAGGCTGCTGTAGGTTAGTAGTTCAGATGTGAGGGGATGCTGGGGGAATTCGATTTCTTTTGTGTTCTAAGACCTCTCTTTGCCCAGATGTACAGGATCCTGCAGCCCAGGATGCTATGCTGTGTCAAGGTATGTACTTAACCTGACATTTGAGGAGACACTGGAAGCTGAGTATCCTAGTTCCTGGAAAAGCATCCTCACTGCCTTGTAAGAGAGTTATTCACCGTCTCTTTCTGAAAACATCAAGTAGGACAGCTCTAGTTGGGCAGGGAGAGCTAACCTGTTCTTTGGGTCTGAGACCTCGTTTCAAATATCCACCCTTGTTGAGCTCTGGAAGGATTCTGAAACAGTTCTGCACTTCTTACCTGAGCGGTTTAGCCCCACATACTCCATGTGGTATGAACAAACCACAGAGAGCAATGGAGGGCAGCTCTTCAGCCAGCAGTTAGGATGCCCACTGGCAGGCTTGGTGGCCAGCTTCTGCACATGCCCAGGCCAGAGGACCCAGGGCAGGACCGCTGCCCACAGTGTGTACAGTATGTGTGTAAGCTGCTTCACATTCCCTGCCCGAGCAGCCAGATGCTCCACATTCCCTGCCTGAGCAGCCAGATGCTCACCCCTGCTCCTGCCCAGTAAGAGCTGCTGTTGAGCCTGATGATGTACCTGCATCAGGGAAGGGTGGGGCAAAGCCAAAGGCCTATATGTATTATTTCAGAAAATCTATTAACTGAAATACCATACAGAAAATGGTCACATCTACTGCTGTGAAAGTCCAAGGCTGCCGCTTTGATCTTCAGTCATTTGATACTTGGTTTCTTTTTAATTAAAAAAAAAAATAGATTTATGCTTGTGTTGTTTGAAGAGCGTAAAATTCACATGCATCCTCACAAGGTCTGCTTACTACCCAAATCCTGTATATAAAAAGAATGCACTGTCAGAGATTTTCTTTGCATACCCCAGTTTGAATTGAGATTATTTTCTATTTCAGCAAAGTATGTTTGTCCAAAATTCCTTGGTGGGGATCCTGTCCTTGTGGATTTGCAGGAATCTTCTAATTTACATGTCGCTTCCTGTCTGGAATGAAGAGCTCGTCAATATTGCTAAATAATTCTGCACCATGTATATCCTCTAGCTCAGAATTTTTTGAGAGAGAGGGAGGACGTACTGCTTTCCCAAATACACACTCCACATGAGTCACCAACTGAATATGACAATCTCCTCCTGCCCAGCTTTTTGGAAGGGGGAGAGAGCATACCTCTCTTCAACAAGGGTATGAGAAATGCTGGATGCAGGAGCTTTGCCACTGGGATGCACAGCCAGGGAGCCGGGCTGCATTTGCCCAGTGCAGAGCCACAGGGGGAGGAGAGGAAATCAGTGTGCTGGCGGGAGAAGAGGGCTGCTGGAAACTCCACGTCTGATAAGGGTACGTGGGAACCGCAGGGGAAAAACAGATCAGCAGACCCTGAGTAATGTGTGATAAGAAGGCAGGACACAGTTTGTCCTCGGCCTTACTTGATATTACCCGTCCATGGAAAGCACGGGTGCACCTGATGGGCACCTCATGCAAAGGTTATGCTCTTTAGGCTGCTTTCAGTTACTCTCCTCTAGCACCTTAGCGTACACAACTCACTTTGGAGAGGGAGAACATACTGCCGTTGTGCTCTTCCTTCACTTAACCTTAAATTCCTGGATACACTTATTTCCAAAAACTCTGGCCTAAGGTCTGCACTTTTGCTAGGAACTGGTGTCATCCAAGTAGACCAGAGCAACAGACCTTTCACACAATTTGTCACCATCCCTTTCTTCAACTGACAGCAGTTCCGTTACTTGTGTGCCACATCACCCGCAGGACAATCAGATCCCCTAATTTCTAGCTGGCATCTAACTGTAAATAAGGCCACCAGACCTGGTTGTATATGCACGGAGTAGGCATCTGAACCCTGTAAACCTCTTTCTCTTTTAATTTAAAAATAACAGAAAGATTTTTAAAAGGAAATTTATATAAAAAAATATTAATAATAATTGTTCCCAGGCAAAGTAATTTTCAGCCAAGTTTCAGCTGTGAGGAAACTTTTATTAGCCAAGAAATGAACTCATGAAAAGAGGTTTATAATGGAAACAGTGAGAGACTGCAGCAGCACTGCTAACAGGTGCCACTGTAACAGCAGTGACAGGGTGAATAAGACTTCTAAAGACGCAATTGCTAGAGCTGCGCCCACCCATGCAGCTAAAGATCTATCAGGATTTCTGTTATGAGCCTCTGTTTGTGGGGTTTTGATACTTTAGTCATAAAAGCATACCTCAGGCTGAGAGTGAGAAAATAGAGACAGAGCACTCCAGGGCAATTGAGAGGGGAGAAAAAAAAAAAAGAAAGAAAAAAAAAAAAAAAGAAAGAAAATCCATATAGTTGTTTTGAAAGATCTCTTTGGGATTTTGTAATTTAAAAAACCACACTACTTTTGCAATTAAATTTGGCAGATGATCGGTCAATAGCATTAACTGGGGAGAGTTCTTTTTCAGTTTGTTGCATTTTAATTTAGAACCCTTAAAAAGCCTCTGGCATTTTTTTAAGCTTAAAAAAAATCCTATAGCTCAATTAAGGGATAACAGAAATAAACCAGGATTATCTGTGTGTAATTATACAAAGTTAAGTCCAAGAAAACAATACACTATCACCACCCACACTTTTGGGTAATTTGAGCAGTCTCTGTAGGATCTCCAGGGGCAAGAAAATGCTCCCCTTATACCTGAGCATTTATTGCAAGATAGCAAAAGGCTCCCAAGCCCAAAAGACCACAGAATTAGATGGAAGATCACGTCCTGTTTTTTTGATCGATCTTTTAGTAGTCCTAAATGATATGTTACAATAGTAAGCAGGTCCTGGACTGGGGCACAAATTGGATTCAATTCTCGGCTCTGCTCCTCAAGGTTTCTTACTGCTCTTGACTATTGCACTCTTGCTGCCTTTCCCATGTCCACCAGCTGCAGTACTGCAGTCCAGCTGGAGCCTGATTACATATAGCTGACTGGCAGTAACTAATATTAGTCAATGTACAGGTATCTGAAAGCAGAAACTATTATTTAGTACTTCCTCGCCAAGGAGGAGTACAGGGTTTCTGTATATGTCAAATTAATCTTCAAACTGCTCTAAGATGTGAAGACGTCTTCATTACAACTATTTGAAAATATCAAAGCCAACCAAATACCCAATCATACTCCTGAAAGAACAGGAAAGTATGGCAGAAGAGTTAGCTGGGGAGGAAAACAGCTTGATCCCTCTTCCTATTCTCTGAGTGGGACTATGGCAACTCAAGGCACCTTTTGACTAACAATACCTGCAGCCACAGCGACATGCTAGCTGAACTTAGCTCTTCTTGTTGGGACAGTGTATAGCTGGCTCCAATTAAATCTGTTTAGATTTAATCTGTTTACTCTTGAATCACTTACCAAAGCTTCAGTGTTTTCAGTGTGAAATGTACCTATCCATGGCAGTGGATAAGGGGACCAACACCCCGACTGCTTAAGAAAATTGGCCATAAACCCAGTGCCAATCAGTTTCTTCCAGCAAGAACTTCCAAAGGGAAGAGTTTGACTCCATCTGAAATTACAATATTAATTTCATTATAACCATCCCAACCTGGATTTAAATGTATGTATGTGAGTAGCAGCACAGTATACGTAGTACCGTTACATGCCATTTCAGTAACTCAAAACATATGTCGTGTGTTTCTTAAAAGCAGTCAGGTAAAGTGTAGCTACCCCCTTATCACTGCCGGAGTTCCCTGCCTGGACCAAGCCTACATATTTATTGGTATTAGACATGAAGTGGACCTGCCCTCAGCTGTATTTGGTTAAACTTGGTATAAATGGTACCTTTCAATCCCAAGGTCCTTTACCAGCCTGGTGATAAGACATCCGTTCCTCAGTATATTATAGCAGTATATTATAGCCTGTGAGCTGGGTTAATTTACACCAGCTGAACTAGTCCTATACGGACTGGGCAGACACAACACCAAGACCCTGGGAGGCTCCTTGTGTGTTACAGAAATCCCTGGCCTCCCCTTTAGAGCAACCTTTCCGCCCTCAGCACTGTGGAGACAGTACAAAGCATTTGAAGCTCAGGACCTAACCTTTTCTCTTTGATCTTTTCCTATTTATTTTTCTATGCCTGAACTATTTGCTTATAAAACTAATATGACCACCAGAATAAAAATGAGCAGTGACTCTTAGCTTTGTCTTTTGGACTCTGTTCGACATGACGTGTTCTGTACACTCATGCAGGGAGTGCACAAGGAGCACCACAGGCGAGGGTTTTGAAACCGAACACATATGCTACCTCTGTTTGTTAGGGGCCAGAATCCATTTTCCAACCAGGGAGCACAGATGTATATTTATTTTATTTTGCTGCTTAATTTTAAGATACTTATTGCCATTTCCCTGGCAGTAGATTATCAGAGAGGATGAGATTGCAAACTCAAAGGAATGACCCTTTCCATTTCATTTGCCCTTATTTAGAAGTGATGGCCTCCATTTCTTTTTTTCTTTTTTTTTTAATAGAGAAAACCCTCTTTATTCTGTCCTTCAGGCAAGTTCACTGAGTCCACTGTATTTCAACAGGAGCTAAAGACATGGTTCTACTTACCCTCCCCCAAAAGGTCTCTATTAATTGTTTTCAAATGTTGGCAGCCATGTGAAACCCTGCCTAGCAAGTCTGGCTCCTTATATGATTTTTATTAAAATTCACTTTGCACACAAGGCACATGAGATTTATGGCTGAAACTAATAGGTTGGTTCTCACTAAGACATAAATCCATGGGCTGTTTATTGAGGCTCATGGACATTGAGAACGCAGGTAATTGTTACTGTGAGTGTTCAGCTTAAAAATAGTCAATCATGTCTCTAAGGAAATTTGTTTAACTAAACACACCACATAAGCTTCTGAAAAATTACTTTATCTGTGATGGTGAATGGAAGGACTGTGCAGGGTAACTTCTGTATCTCATCTGTACAATTTAATTTCACTTATAACACTTTTCAGATTTTCCTCTTACATGGTGTCTTCTATATAAAGAGCAAATGTGAAAAGGATTCCATTCATTTTCTTTCCACATGCCTGTTTTAGCCATTCTTGGTTTATACATAAGAATTTCTACTTTATTGCTACTGACCCTTGCAAACTCCGTCCAAGTTTTTTGCAAGGCCAGTTCCTCCTGACTTGTTCGCCATCGCAATCTGCCACATGAACTCAGTGGACAATTCTGATGGCAATGCACAAACTGGAGCAGAGCCCAAACTGATCTTTTCCTCTTAGGGTCCAACCACATTGCCATGTGCAAACGATTGCCAGCTAGGCTTGCCAGTGAGCCAGCTGTACTCTGGAAGCCATTTAGATGTGTTAGCTCAGTACTGTGCCCAAGCAAATAAGTCCTCTTCTCAACATTACGTTACCTTTCAGCAAGACCCAAACCTGTCTAAATGGCTTCCAGCTCACATCTGGTCTGCAGTGTGGAAGCTCATGGGGGAGAGAGAGGTAGCTCATGCCACCTGTGTGGATCTTCTACTCTAAGTTGTGCAGGCAATATGATACTGAAGAGAAGACACAGACAACCTTCCTGCCCCAGTGGTCAAGTTACCCCAAACAGCCTTCTAATAGCATCTGAGATGACACAGGGCATCTTTTCTGGCCTTCAGTCACCATTCCAGAAGGATGTGGGTCTCATGCAGGTCCTGTGTCATATTTGCCAGCCTCATATGAATGTCTCAGGTATCCTAGGATGTCTCACATAGCCCTTGACACCTTTATTTACACACAATGCACCTCAGCAAAATATAACAGATGGCTCCTAAAACACAGATAAGAAATTGCCACTGCTTTTCTGTAACTTTTTTACTATAGTGAGCTTTTGAGATCAGATATATTTAGTATTGTGGTCATATCAAAACCAGCCCAAACAGGTGAACATTTCATTGACTGTTGCACGAACACATGGGAAGGCACAGACACTGATGTTACTGAAGTCTTAAGGAGTGTTTATGCTATGCATAAAGGTCATACCAAAACCCAGTATAGCCATTATCAGTGTTACTTTGGGTTCAAAATAACTAACCATTCTGACAGACGGAGTTTGGTAGCTTGGCACGGTGTTATACTGTTACAGATATACTGCTTTATCAATCTAAGCTAGCATCTCTGCATAACATCTGCTTGGAGGTAGACTTTGTCTCTTTTGCACCATGCTGTGAAATGCAAAGCAAACCAGCCCTACAAAATAAGGATAAAAGGGTGGAAGAGTGCCTACAGTGCCGCTGACTATATTTTTAGGTTGATACCTCATTCATTTTAAAATGGTATGTAAATACTGAAGCCCCCCAGACAGCTAAAGAAATACCTAAAATTCCATAAATACTTCAGCAGATGCAGAATTAGCATGAATACAGACTTCACCAGTTTGCAGGAGTTTTGGTACTTTTATGTCAGTGGTGTTTACCCCAAGTTTCTCACATGTCCCGGTTCTGCTGCTAAACACAGAAGTAAAAATTTTCTGAACAATTTCTTTCCTTCTCTCCCTCAGCTTTTCCGTCTTGACAGGCTGCTTCTCCTTCACTCATTTATACAGCATTTGCTTAGTTATCTAAATCTGTTAGGTTGTTGTTTGCTGATGAAGCTTCAACGCTCTTGTCTGATCTAGTGACTAGGTCAGCAAGGTTGTGTGTCCTGGGGACTTGGGGAACTGTATGGAGATGACCTCTGACACTCATCAAAGGCTCCACAGCACTGTTTGGCTCCTATCAGTTCAATCAGCTGGCTCATTCCTGCTCCTTCACCATTCATGACATTACTCGTATCCCTCACTGCCTGCCTTCCAGAACATACAGCCTTGCCTACAGGCTGCTCCTTCACACTGAGTTTGGCTTCTATGCACGGGCCTCGCGCAATGTGCCATTTCATTCTTTATGCATTCATTCTCTACAGGACTCACATTTTACAGAAAAATTCCTTCATGCTGAAAAAAGGGCAACTAATAGGAAACTTCCTTTTATTTCAGAGACACAGAGGTCAGTATTACTCCTGAACCTTTTCTGGCAGTTTAAGGTAGTGCTTAAACTGCAGAGTCCATGTCGCTGTAACCAGCTTTCCAGGAACTAGAGCTGTTTTCAAAAAAACCCTTAAAACTACAAACAACATTTTCATGAAAATGTGATGAAAAACACTGCTACAGAAATCTTTCTAGTCTTATCTAATGAAAATAAAAACAAAGAAAAAAATTCTCAAAGTGTTACTTAATTTAAAAGAAGATTAAGATCCCATAAAATATTTTTCCAATTTTCTTCTGCAGTGTATAAGGCAGCAATTTATCAATAAAGCTAAAAGAAGCTGTCCCAGATCTCTCACTGCTCCCTGGTTAGCTCCACATATGGGGAACATGTACTTTGGGTTACTTGATGCAGAGGGTATGAAACAGGGCTTCACAGCTTCTGCACGTACATTGCGGCTGCATCTGGACCTGTCAGTGGAGGACATCTGACATCAAAGAAATGCAGGCTGCACAAAAATTTAAAATGTGACAATACTACCCCTTAAAGTCTACTGAGGGCTTTGTACAGGAAAACTCCTCTGTGATTTTTCGGCTAGATTACAACATAAAGACAGGCTCACATCATGGATTACTTCATTTTATCCTGCTGTAAATCTTCTCCCCAAAACTATTAGAATCTAAACACTGACTGAGAAATAGGGCTACCCACAAACACCACAGCCTTCTAATGAGGCAGCTTGCTTTCCTGTTAGGTAAAGGACAAGTATTGTATTCTTCTGTGTTCCAACCATGCAAGTGAAGAACCACTTGGAAGTGGAATAACATTCCACATGAATTTAGATTAGAAAGTGGCCACTGCAACCACTGCTCCTTCAGACGCTGAGAGGTATCCCGCAGTATATCATAAACACTATCCGCAGCACAATGAACTCCAAACAATGCCAGCAAGGCTCAGACACCTTGTCTGCAATGAAAAGATCATAGTATAATGCTGTGTGGACATTGACACAACAGCATGAAAATACTTAATTGGAGCAATATTAACTCAGCTAAAGTAATGTAAGTTATGTTGACAATACTTCTCTGTGCAAAGAAATGCTTAAATAGTCTTAGCTTGAATGCATTTTTCTGCAGCACAAGAGAGGTAGAAGATTATATAAATTACAGCAGTTAATAGCCTTTTGATTCATTGCCGAGTCTCGCAAAAAGAGAGTCTGAAGTGATTCCTGAGGTGGATAAATTCTGTTGTATAATGTGAGGATCAGTCTTGTAATCCTTGCTAAATCAACAGCTCTTTGCTCCCATTAGGCTCAAAATCTGTCCTGGGAGAGCAGAAAGCAAAGCAGTCTTTCACCATAGAAAACAAAACTATTTCTAAATATTTATTAGTCTTCTGTAAATGCTATTCATCAACAAATCTTAATTTTCTGTAATATATTTCAGAGCTTTTTCTTTTTTTCCCCCTGATCTTTACTATTAACTCTAAATTCTGAAGTGTGGAGTTAGACTAGCAATCTCATTAGCAATTGAATTTGTCTCATATGCTTGGCAATGACCTGTCAGCATTAACTGTTAAGTTTCCTTCTGTTTACTAACTCTTTTAACCACTCAGCCTTCACAAAATACACTATTTAAAGTATGTGGGTTTATGTTTTCGTTAATGACCAAGATAAAGTATACAGAAGGCAAATACAAGGGAGTGTTACTTTGTATTTTTATGTTGATGCTTTAGCAAACTATCAAATTGCAAAATACGCACTGTTGCAACGAAGTTAACAGTTGGGTTTTTTAAACTTTGTTTCTGAGGTATCAGGTCTTCAGCTGCTGTAGATTGTGAAGCTTCTCAACAGAGCAGGCTCTGCCTCTTTCAGTGTGTAAACTAAGTGGGGCTTTTCCTGCCTTCTCCTTCCTTCTGCTGATTTGATGAGGTTTCTGCCATTACATTCCAATCCTTGATGTGAATCATCAAAATAACCAACATAGTGTGTTAAATATTGAACTGACTCCCTTGAAGGCTCAGTATGATAAAACCCAGTGTTTAATTAATGTTTTTGCTCAGGATGTATTGACATCACTGTTACACAAGAAGCAAATGTGATTGTATATTTGGGAAACTGAGGCACAAACCTGAAGCCTCAGGTCAATAGCAGAGCCAAGATGCGAACAAGCATCTATCATATTCCAGATTTTGGCTCCATCCTCTGGGTCACACTGTCTTAGGAAAGGAGGGAATGCTTCTTTAATTCTGTCATATTTTTTAACTCAATAATACAGATTGAAACTATTCACCATTATCATAGGTGAATTCCTTAAAAGGTACCTTAAAGACACTTTTAATTGTCTGTATTACTTTCCCAGAAGCAGCTAGGTTTGGAGCCCTCAGCTTGGTGCACCTGCAGTGCTGTGGAAGTGAGTGGGGTCCCTCTTGAGCAGAGCCTTACAGCGGTACAGAGCCGGTACACAGAAAAGCAGGAGCACACAGAAAAATTAAAACAAGACCACCACAAACAGCAAGCATTCAGCTTTGTGTATTTGTTCCATTTTTTCCACCAGTATGTGAGTAAAGAACTGGAACTCCACCCCATGCCACCTTTTTTGCTTTTAGTGTACCTTGAAAGGGGCAGGTGGAGATCCGTTGCCTTGTCTAATTTTTTTTATCAGGGCTGGGGGTGGGGAGGAAGCCTTCTCCACCCACACACCAGGCTAACCTCAGCTTTATTTAGTTAGTTAATTGCCACCAAAAGAGTTACACGATACAAATGTACATACCTCAGTTAGTACAATATGTTACACAAAAAGAAATATTATACTTTAATAGCTTAATTAAAGTCATATGTAAATACTTTAGCTCTACCGTCCATAGTTTGCCTTTCTAATGGAGATGGATTTCAACAATTTTTTCTATAAAATTGTAAACTTAAAAAAGAGGAAAGGGTTATAAAAATCAGTATTATTTTGCATTTTTTAGGAGATTTTCATTTGTGTGTGGATTTTGGTTTTGTTTCTTTTAATATACACAGTAGAAATGAATGGAATGTTTAAAACTAAAGGCCTTTCAAAAGACACTTGTGCTTTTGTTTTTATTGAGGATTGATGGAGGCTGCAATCAGGCATAGTGTGCTTTTTTTAGAAGTACTTCAAATTAAAGAGATGATTCAGTAATATAATAATTACTTTTCATGTCCACATTATTGCTGCTTCTCTGTTTATTAGAACATGACCTATATGTCAAGTAGTAGTATTTTGTACCAGTGGTACAATGCATAAGACTTCATAGAAAGTGCCCTTTGATCCAAATTATATGTCCTTTGTACATTAACACAATTAACACTGAAGTACTTTATGAAGTACGCAAGAAGTTATAGTTGCATGGAGTATCAGAGTCACCAAGTCATGAAATGGTGCCATACAGTCTGCAAAGAAGTCAGAAGCAAATTAATAATTTAGGAGATCTCCCAGAATCACAAAAAATATTAATTTTAGGGGTTTGCTACTAGTTCATTTGAAAATAAGGGAATGGTAAATGTTAGTTGTTATTTTTTCTTAGTGACCAAATAAAGCTTCTGGGACTAAAATCAGAAGGCATAGATAGGTGATTTTATTAATGTAATGATAAAACACGGATGGTGGTGATGATGTGCTGCAAGTATCCACATGGGTCAATAGCACAGAGGCTATGGAGGGAATGCCTTCCTGGAAGCCAACTTGTTTGACTGTGGCATGATGGGCTCAGTGTTACGGTAACTGTGCTATGCAGACCTTCTTTAAGAACAATGAATAAACAAAATGGCATGCTAAATAGGTAGAAACAGCTTGGCACCTTTCATTGGTTGCTGCATTGATATTGTTTAGATAAACCTTGGTCCCATGTCCAGATAAAGGAAACACCTGTGGAAGCAGCTTCAAGAGTTGTCTGGTTAGAAACAGGCCGGAGCCGCTCATCCTGTTTTTAAGCATTTGCCTACAGCATTTATACAGCATTTATACACTTAGGCTTTTAAGAGGAATGGGGCAAAATGTAGCAATAACTGGAACACTCTTGCTTCAAGCAGGTACAGTTGGAGTCGGGAAGCTAAGGCAGGGATTCAGAGCCCTCTGTCACAAGCTGTCCTTCATTCATCAAACTGGAGAGTCATCAAGTTCCTGATGGGAACTCTTTTGGTTACCACCTAAAAGCAGTACCAGATAGGACTTGGAGGTTCTTTTCAACCTAGTCTAATATATTCTTTACAAGTAGGTATGTAGATAAATTCTGCCGACCAAGGGCTAAAAAGGGAATCAGTCTTGTTTCACAGAGATTCTGTGTACCATTTGCTATACTGACACTGTTTTGGAGTAAACATCAGCCATGCCAACTAACAACTGGCAAATACTGAAGCTTGGGACACGAGGGAAAAAAGTAGGGAGAGAATAAGAGAATGTTAAAGTCATCTAATTAAATTTCTAATCCAGGTTTACATAATTAAGCAATAATGACTATGGGGAAGGGCATTTCCTGGCAGTTAATGACCGGCTGGAGGATTTGAGGGCTTGAGGTAAAGCCAAGTGTTCTTAACACTGTCAGTCATTAATTGCCAGGAAATGCCCAACTCAGGAGGTTATTACTGCTGTTATAAACCAAGAATAGAAAAATATAAAGAAAAAAAGACAGTAATTACCTTTTTAAAGTGTTGAAAGCTGAGCACTGAACTGCCTGTCGCTATGGAGACAAAGTTTTATTTATAGCATCAGTCCTTTGCTAGCATTTAAAGACTGCCCCAGTACCCAAAGGAGGGCAGGAGTTAGTTCTCAGGGCTCCATTAGGTATATAATTGGTAATTCAGAACATCAGCTCTGTGCCACGGGCCACATAACATCTGTAGACATCAAGAGTATCACAAAACTTTACAACACTGATTACAAAATACTGGCAGCCACTCAAAACATTTTATAGTTACACATACCTTCAGAAAGCATTTCCAGTAGTTCCTGCTTTGATCTGCAGAGTGTGTGTCTCTAAATAGGATCCTTGTAATGTCACATTGTGCAGTTTCCTAGAAATTAAGTACTTAGGGACCAGATCTTTAAAACTGATTAATGCTATAGGTCTACTCAGCCAGACTGTGATCACTAACCAATTTTACAATTGTGTAACTATTGATTTCATTGGAACAGCTCCTGATTTACACCAGTTAGTATAAAGAAGGAATTCATCCCAAAGTGTGTAACAAACGCAAGGCCCAAAACCTCCTTATTACCTTCTTCCAAGCCTCTGAAAAAAATTATTCAATAGCTGATTCCTAAAGAAGATAAAAATAAAACTAATTTTGTTCCCTTTAATGGTCATTGGCTAGAAGATTCTGCTGCTTTTTATGGGATACAGTATTTGAAATTTGACCAATGCTTCAATGAACACAGGCTTCCAAATGAATTGGCCAAAAACTTAATTTCTACCACTTGACTAATTTTAAACAATAATTAACAAAAAAGGTCCAATATAGGACTTAGGCAGCTAAATAAGGATAGAAGCAGGACTGAGGTGCCTGATAATGAAGTCATAATCCAAAAAAATTATTGCTTAATTTTGACATCCTGCTAAATTCACTGCTTATCAGATTTATAGATTCTGGTTCTGTGCACATGCAGGGCTTGATCTCTTAGATATTCTCACAGCAGATGAACCAACATCAACAGAATTATTTAATTTTAAAACAAAATGAGATGAGGATGGGTGGTTTCCACTCCCATCTCTCCTCCACCTTGTGTAGCAGTCTAGCAGTATGAGTGCTCAGCCAGCAATACATGTACTATAACAACGTCAAGTGGTGAACCTAGGTCTCTCTAATCCCTGCAGACTGCCCAAGCCATTATTACAGGGTAAGGATTCCTTTTGTGCTTGATTTCCAGTCCCATTAATATTGCATTCTTTGCTGATTGCAGCAAAGATCAACAGAGAGGAACTTGTGTTTCTTTATTTGTCCACATTTTAAAACAGAAGCCTGGGCCTTCTGAATCGAAACAAGCTCTTATCTCAGGACTGATTTTTAAAACATGGATCTTTTATCACCTCTCTATAGATGCAGGCAAAGAATTTTATGCTTAGTAAATGTAATATACTTAGCACAGTATCTGTGCTTCAGAGAAGGGTGAAAATAATGTCTGCTTCTTCTCTCTTCTCCCTTACCTCATGGTTTTCCTTTAGTGCACCATCCCTTTGGAGGCTGAGCCGCACAACTGGCTGTAGGCAGATGTAATCTTGCCTGAGACATTGACACTCTTGATCTTGATCAGGTGTTCTGTGAGATGGCTGGATTGAGCCAGATGCTGTCTAGAAGCTATATCAGTTTGAGCGCTGTGCCACACTGATGTGGCTGTGCAGCTCCTGGATTGGAGTGACATGTAGTAGCCAGAGTCAACGAACAGCAGAGAGAACACATCTTCAATCTGATGTCTATAGTAGGAACTCCCCAGAGGCTTTACAGGCAGCTAACGTGCTGAGTACATGAAATCTAGACTCCATTCTGGGTACCAAACACCTAAAATTTAGAGGCTAAAAAGCTTTCACTAGGTTTAGGTGACACTAAATGCCAGTAAAATCTCCTTTTCAAGCTACTCCTCAACCTACTATTCAAGACAGATGCTGCAGCATCTTCAGTGCAAGCTGCAATCCACCAGAAGCTGTGCAATTCCTCGCAATTCCTGAGTTTAGTGCCTCAGCCTTGCAAAATTAATTATTTTACTCAGAGCTGACATTTCTTCTATCCTGGTGCAAGAGTTAGTGATTTACTGGATGACATACCAGGAGGCATGCCTCTCACAGCTGATGCAAGGACATGGCAGAGGCCTCAGCGATGTCCTGCGATGAGGAAAGCTTTGGGATGGGATTCTGTTTCGAACACGATGCTGCAGCTCCTTTCCTGCTCAGTGATCTCACACGGCAGACACAGCTGGCTGGCAGATGTGGCCAATCAACCTTATCTCGTATAAGAAGTTGTGGAGTAGTGAAGAGTCTGTGGTGCTGCCCTCTGTGTGCATAAGACACAGGCCTAGATGGGGAAGAGAGGGAGGTGAAGGCAGAGCCATTGGCTTCATCCCAGGAGAATCAGTATGCCTGAATTTGCAGGAGGGAGGAAAGAAAGGGTGATTTTTTTTCCTTAGGTCAATGTAAACTCTTGGCCTTTGGGTCACAGTGCCAAGTTTTTCTTTTACATTATTAAATCATGATAGCTTCCAGATTTCTTGCTGAAGTATAATCCATATAAATTTTTCTCTTTTTTTCTTAAAGAGCATGTAACAGAACTATACCATTCCATATTCTAGTTTTATCTCCAATAGTTATTCCCTTTTGTCTTGACTAGAAAAAGATCTGTCCTACACCTAGATACTGAAAATGTTTCAGTGCAGACCATTTTCCTAGCTGTAACTTTGACTGGTTCACTGGATTCTTTCACTGTCCCATTCTCAGTTTCATAAAATACAGGAAGTGAAATATAGCAAAAATACTGGAACAGATTCATATTCTTGCAAACACTGCTACACAATCTTCTTTGTAGATGTATTTAGGAACACAGCATTGCTGCAGAATTCATTGCTCAGAACTACTCAGTGTTCACCAAAGCAACTAGTCAACCATGTGTCTTTACCTGGTTTTATCCCAGTACTTGTTCTAATGACCAAACACAGTTGTGAATACTATAAAACACTGGAGGAGCTCATGACCAAAAGCAGTACAGCTGCAGCCATATGTGTCCTTTCATAAGAAACAGGAAGCAAAAACTGGACTTGGTGTTTTCCCGCTTGAAACAGGAATGTCAGACTGTCAGCAATGATTCCACACTCTTTGCAGATTCCAGATTCCCCAGCACACATCAGGTAGTCTGTTTCACATCCTTTCAGAAAACTTCCGCAAAATGACAGCTGCATTATTAGTTTTTGTATGTATTTAGATTACTTTAGCTCCGCTCCCTAGACTGGAGGAGCAAACATACTGTTATTTTCAAGGAAGGGTATAAGGCATATGCAAAGGACTAAGGGAAATTTTTAAGGAGCCTTAAAACAAAAGATGCTTATATACAGAAACAGCCAGAAAGTTGTAACTGAGCTCTTCCCTGCTTTGCAGACTTGGGGATTGGCAACATATGGCTCCTTTGCATTGTAGTTTTGAACAAACAAGCATTTAGAGTCATGCTGAAGTTCACTCAGTATGACTGTTAGATTTACTGTGAGCCCTGGAGATTAGTGCAGATCCTCTATTTTTCTAGTAAATATTTTAAAAGTAACAAATTATAAGAAACTGAAAATGTCAATTTAGGAAATTGGCATTGCACTGTTTGTGACACTTTCTTATTCTGTGGGATAGTTCACAGGGGGAAGAATCATCCAATATTCCAAATTCTGATTAATTTAAGATCTACTATATACAGTTAAAGCACATTATCCCATGGCTTGAGGGCCAGCATGTCTCTCAACATTCATGATAAGCTTTATCGTTTTATACCTAATTGGATGCCCATCATGAAATTTTCAAGATAAACCTGAAAATAATCATAACTGTACAGAGCAGTAAAGATTATCCTCAGGCTTGACCCAACAGCTAAAAATAAGTTTTTTCTCTAAAGCCATTAGAAGTTACTTATGAAAAGAAGAACATTAAACTTTCATGCAAATTCTTATATTAATGAGCTTTTTCATTAGAGAATTTCTGCATGTTTGGGTCCCTAAATACAGTCATTACAGGCAGAGCAAAAGGAGATATATCAATAGCTATTGTAGCTTGTACGTTATCAACTACAAAACTGAAATGCCACAACCGCATTAGTCTCGTTGCATATGGAGGCTTTGGCAGACCTCTGAGCTTTGTGTTAGCAGGAAAAGATAAATATAAGAACCAAGGAGAAGCTAGAATTGTTATTTCACAAGGTTTTCAGTAAATTCACTTCATAACTGGGCAGAAAGTCCTCCAAATTAAAACAAAATGCATAAAAGAAAATGCTAGGAAAAACCCCTATGTTGGTCAAAACTTTAATTTAAAAATAAGTAAATTTGTTCTTTTTAATTTTGACTTTTCAGATATGTTACATAATACTAACTAAGAGAGAAAATATTTTCATGATCAAAGGTTTTAATATCTTTGCTTAAGAACTGTTGAAATGGTACATTTCAGTATTTTCAGACTTTCATAATTTTCTTTTCTCAAAACAAATGTTAAATAAACACAGTTTTGTAGAAGTTTCACTTTGGCAAATATATATAAATGTGAATTGGCATTTTAATTTAAAAATTATTAAGTAAAAAAACCAGATTTTTTTTCATTGTACCTTTTTTTTTTAAGAGGAAAAGTTTTCATACTGGATATAATTATTTTCATACCTTTTCCATTTCACTAATGTAAAAAGAAAATAGATCTTTTTAATGAAATCTTTTTCCTCCAAAATGAACTTTCAGAAAAATATGTTTGAGTTCAAACTAGGTACAATATTTGCCCAGATCATACATTTTAATGAAAAATTTTAAGTGGTGGAAAACACATCTTTTATTTGAAAACAAAAACTAAAAAATACTTTATGACCGATTAGTAAATTAAGGATGAGCACTAAATTAAAGAATATGAATGGTATTGGTGGGGTTTTGTGTGTGCATGATAAAAAGACAGACTGAAAAGTAAGGTTTCACTTGGCGTTCCTAAAATGTACTTTGGGGAGAGCATTAACTCACCGGCTGATTATTAGACATCAGGGAAATAACATTTAGAATCACAGACTGAAAGAGTGGATATCTGTTATTATTTTCTGGCCTCATAAGGCACAAATATTACAAAGCAAATACTCTGACTCTAGGTTGGATTTTCCTGATGTTCAAATCTTGCTATAATTAATTTATGGGGGAGTAACATCACACTACAAAGTCAAATGCACCTCACCACAAAAAAGAAAAGATTTGGAATGCTCATCATAGATCAACATAAACCTGCAATGGAGCCTGCTACTCAAGACCTGGTCAGTAACATGGACCATAATATATACTTATAGTAAGACCAGGACACATAAATACTCCTCAAGCTAAAAAGTTGTCTACTGAAAGTATAAGAAATGATGTTGAAGTACAAGTACAGTAAATCCAAAGGCCACGGAAAGAATGCAGTGGGCTTTGGAACCTGTTTCCAAAACCCAAACAGAGCCCAGGTTACTTCTTGCCATCTCCCCACATTCAGTTTGACAGGCCGATGCCCTGACTGCTTGTGCCCTGTCTTTTGCTTGTGCTGCTTAACGCTGTGTGCAAGGCTCATGTCTGACAGCTGCAAAGGCTGTGACAGACCTTTCTTGGAAGGTCTGACTTGCTTGTGATGGGATCTCCTGTGGTACAGCATGGCTTCTTTTTCCTAGTCTCAGTGTTCTTCTCTACCTCTCACTGCTGGACTTCTGCTTTCTGTCTCAACCCACAAGTTCAACAGCTTTGGAAAGGAACTCTCAGTTGAAAAAGAGAATTTGGAAATATCCTTTTTGTGCTCTGAGAACAGGAAAATTTACACAGGGCCAAAACATGGTCTGACACGATGCATCCAGCAGAAAATGGAGAAGTGCTCATGTTTGTATTTAATTGGCATACAGGGGTTATTCTTCTAACATTAAAAAAAAAGAAAAAAAAAAAGAAATAAGAAATAACTGTTTGTCAGTTACATCAGGAAGTATAATAATGTAAATTGTGGTTAGTGACTCACAAAAATTTCCTTACCAGATCATTTCTATGAGTATTCTTGGGCGCATTACTAAATGATCAGCAACAGGCAGCATTTTGTATGAACTGAACTTTTCTCAGAGAAAACCTTTGTTAAGGATTAAAGTCATCTCTTCAGCACAGGTCACTTGTTTTAATGACTTTGTTTTTTCATTGTATGATAACCAACCTACAATCAGATATTGTTTGGTATTCCAAATACCTGTTGAAATTTATCACTTCACACACCCTCAAAAGAAATGGAGAACCTAACAAAACAAAAATGCAAACCAAACCAGAAGTTGGGCAATGATTCCTGGTACCTCTCAGATCTAGATTCTACCTACAAACTGAATAATGTCAGTTGCTGTTCTGAACCTTTCCTGCGGAGGCTTCTTACTCCTAGATTCTGCAACTTTCCTATTAAAGCCAGGGTTTCCAAGATGCAGGATGCAGGTCCTTCAGAGGAGGATACAGCTCAGACAGCTGTGTGCTTCTTTCTGAACTCGTGCATGTGCAGCACAGAGCCAAAGGGAGATGCCATTACCAATACTAAAGCAGCCCTAGTACGATGTGAAACTAAGGTGAAACTCATGAGGAAACACAGGCCACCATTTCAGCTGTGTGAAGCTGGTGAAAGCCAGCAGGGCTGCTGTTCTCACTGTGGAGCATCCCCCTTCCCTTGCCCTGGCAAGCCGTTCCTTGCCTTTGTCATTCCTTCCATTGTGCCAGCACTAGAGTTTGTACAGCTGAACAATGACTCAGAGTGGGGAACTGTTCCAACTGAAAATTAATGTTTTTTTCTTTTTCTTTTTCTTTTTTTTTTTTTTTTTTTTCTGGCTGGGTTACTTCTCTCTCAATCCTGGTTCACTGTGTGGCCACAAGAAAACCTGTTCCAGCAAAAGGAAAGGCTCAGTGAAAAGCAAGAAACGAGTACCACCACACTGAAGTGCTGGATTTTATTAACTGAAAATGATCCTACAGAGCTGTAGAAGTAAAGACTACTCCCAGCTACAAAACTAACTTGCTGTGAGGTGTCAGGATATTTGCTTCAAGTCTCTTTTCCCAATTTCAATCTATTTAGACTATACGTGCTTCAAAGCAAAAATGTTTTGCTTATTATATACTCATGTAATTAATTCCTAGTCTACGCTGGGGAACTTTTCTAATAAAAAGAAATAAAAATAATGATTTCTAAGTGCAAAAGCAGTTTACCTAAGGGATTCACTTTAGCTAACGGAAAGGCAAAACAATCACCACCTCATGCAATACTGTCCTATACTGAAAACTGAAGAACATGATATTCTGTTTATCGGCAAAGTAAAATTTCATCATGAAGTCATGAAACTCATATGAAAGACATCTGCCTAATAAAGGAATTTGAATTATATACAATCTCTTTAAAATTAACATTAAATTTGGCATTTGAAATGCTACAAATTTTCTTTTCTCGTTCAGAAGGTAATGTCATCTAAACATTTTTATCTGTATTTTAATTTTTTAGGCTATCTGGGCATAGCCATAAAATTACTAAAACTGTTCTTTGGTGTGATCTGAGGTGATGAACAGGGAGATATAATTTCCGGATTATTTTTATAACCTTTATTTCAGTGTATCAGAGCAGCATGAATGGATTATTACCCAAGACAAGGAAGCTGATCCACACATGAAAAAGTTTTAACAAGGGTTCCTAGGACCTCCTGTGGATCCTCTCTGGCACTTCATCACCTTAGAGACTTCAGTAGGGCTGTCAGTGCTCAAAGCTTCACTTCTGTACCAAGACTTTTCCCTGGGTCAGTGTTTCTCTTTCCCTTTGCTACAAACAAGGCTGATGGAGAAGCATTGTGATAGTTAATTTTCCCCTTGGAAATGCACGAGGTTATTTATTCTAGCTTTTTCTCCATACTTTTCTGGTTAGTGGTGTATATTTCACACAAGGAAGGATCTCTGCATATTAGCAGGTGGTTACCCTGGTGATGGAGACACAGTTCAACCAAGCATCCCTACCCTCATGACTACTGATGGAGTTAAGCAGAGATGGCATTAGCAGGAAATATCGCTGTAGGACAAATCAAGGAGAGAACACTATTCTCTCACTTTCCCTAATTTAAATTAGTAGTAACAGTGCTGAGTATGATGTAAATTCCATAAGCAAGAGAAGACACCTTTCTTCAGGGACCCTGTAGGCTATACTTTTCATCCTATATCCAAGTGCTGACACTTTTTCAAAATCATTTTTGCTTTGCTAGTGTCCCAGTAGGAGTTTAAGAAGTCAGTTGCAGCCAATTGTACTTTCTCCTTTCTCTCAAAAGGGGATAAAGCTTTCAAACGATTTGAATAAACTGTGATTACATCTTCATTTGTCAGTAATGGGATTACCACGCTGGTAAAAGAGACTTCAGACAAACATACATGTTTAAGATTGGTGTAAATTACCCGAGAGGGTCGGGAAAATCCTTTGGGCTCCTTAGGTCCCACCCCTCCCTCTTTGAAAGCTGGCTGGCACCAAGAGCTCTGAATAGGCTGGGACCAGCTGACCATTCCCTGCTGGGGGTTGTGGCTGTTTTCCTGCGCACATGCTCACTGAACTGGAAAATACAATTATACACATCCAAGCTCACAGTTTTTTTGACTATAGCTAACAAGCTAAAGATTTTTTCACTAATTGATTTTATCTCTGGGTGAAGAAGATGTCATAAATCTCAGTCAGCTAATAATGATTAAGAGATAAAGGCAACCTGAGAAAAATATAAGTGCTGTTGTTGCTAAATGCTGATAGACTCCATGGTGAGATAATCTTTTTAACATGGCGACCCATCCCACATACAAAATGTTTGTCCAAAGATCCATTTGTGAAGGAGAACAAATGGGGAAATCTGAAAGCAAGCAGAAAAGATATGAGTGAGAAATGAAACGCAAATTCAAATCCTGTTAGAGCTAAAGAAAAAGAAAGGCTTGAAAATAATCCCACTTCGAGTCTATATAATGAATTGCATATTACAATACAGCGCAATTGCTCAGGAGGATTCTAAACCTCTGTAGAGAGCAAGCATAGGGATTAGTTAACTCTATAGTTGTCTTCAACTTTATGAGGTCTTGATTCTGCCATCCATATACCTTTTTAGTAGATTTTACTCATATTGGCATCAGTGGGACTCCTCCTTCAGCTAAATACTACCCAGAAATGTATGGGCTGCAAAGTTGGGTGTTTACATTGGAAACTGAGAAATATAATTGAGTATATGGGTTAATCTAGTGGGGAATAACTTCACTGAAGTGAAATGAATTACATCAGAATTACATATGCAAAATAGGAAAAAAAAAAGGAAAGAAAAATTATGGTTTGGACAATTGCTATACATAATACACAGCTTTGAGTAACTAGCCAAAAAATATGTTGTGGTAAGTTTGGTCAAAGATTTGCTGATGGCACTTTTTACATCTGAAATCTTTTCTTTAATGCATTACAATTCTTTGTGGGAATTCATCAAAATAGTCAAAACTTCCTACTAGCATGAAGCAGAGCTTTTGTTTTGCTGTTATGTTGTGGGATACAATATAATAAACTTCTGATTAAGTTGCAGTATTTAAAGAATTTTTCATTCTGGAGAAAAGAAAGTCTGGGAAGAACTTTTTATCTCGAAGTTTCAGAATCTTCTGGAGAAAGGATTTCCATTGCTTTGACCTCACCCTTAAAAGCACAATATATTTGTAGATTAATAAACTAAATGTGCAAGAACTAAAGCTAGATTTTGCTGATTATGAAATTTTTACCTCCTTTCTAGAGGCTTAATTCAGGGATTGCATTATATGTATGCATAAGAAACAAACACAGATTGACATCCATTATCCCTTTCTCTAAAGACCCCTGCAAAGGTCCTATAGTTAGAACTTTAATTCGAATATTAGCTACGACTTGCCATAGTTTAAACCCAGTTGTTGCTGAACATTCTTAATTTCCAATGAAAAGAAATTAATGACTTTTAGGCAGCTTATTTGCAATCCTGATGGAGGAGCAGATATTTTAAGGGAAAAGGGAAGGCTGATATTATGATGGTTTCTATGTTTATTATTCAGACAAAGGATACCCATCATGCCAAGATGCAAGCAGAACTAGGTAAAAGATCTTTTCCAAAAGATCCCAATAACTATCAAGACAAGATGCAGCAACTAGCTAGAATAAGTCATGAGAAGTAGGATGAGTAAAATAAACCTTTTAAGTCTTTCCCGAGGATTTCTTTAGTTACCACTCATCAGTTTCCCTATGATCCAGCCAGAAGAAAGTTTTGAGGAGCCAGTGGCTTTATGGAGCAGATCAACATGCTCTGTGCATAAATTATGGTGTGGAGGAAAAAAAGCACGTCCAGCACTGAGATGGGGCTGAGTTGCCAACAGTGCTGATCATTAACTGGTGTAATAAAGTTGCATGTAACAAATTGGAGAAGAAGGATTCAAAAAAAGAGGTAATATGATCAAACTGTCATGGTAAATAAGTTTACAGTTATAAAGAAATTATCTGAATGGATATGTGAGCATGATGTGGACATCAAGGAAACCATAGATAAGAAGATGACAGTTGTCAGGTTCTTCTGGTTGTCTTTGGAAGAAGAAAACTCAAGAATTCAGAGGAAGCAAAAATAACATTTTTTTTTTGATACAGGAAAGATGAAAATTTGAAGTCAAGAATAGCATTTCAGAAAGGAAGTGGAATTGCAGTTGACATCTATTTTTATAGTGACAGCTATAATACAGTAGTCATCATCTGTGATAAAAAAGGAGAAGGGAAAAGAAAATCCCTTGACATTCTGAGAAGCATTAACAATTTGACAAGTGAGATTTTAAAATATCACATTTAAATGGACAGATAGATAGGTGCAGTATAGATGAGAGGTGATAGAAGTTATTGGCAAAAGTAACAGACATAAACAGAAAAACAGATTTTTGAGTGTTTACCACAGGAAGGGTAGTAGAAATCACATAAGAGGTTGAGGCTGTGGAATCAAAAAGTTGAGAGAAAGGGAAAAAGGACTCTGGTGGATGGTACAGAAAATAAACCACCTACTTAAAGAAAAAGAACAACATTGCAGAAGAGAGAAGAGTAGAAAGGGAGAGAGTAGACAAGGGAGTTAGTTATAACTGAAGGAAGTAGTGAGTCTGACAGAAAAGTTACAGAAGGGTATTGTCAATGGATCAGTAAGAAGGTGAGAGGCAGGCAAACAGTGAGTTGGCAGGAAAATTAATTAGCAAGTGTTCAATAACACAACAAGCCAAACTATAAAATAAGGCAATATAACTGTTGCAAGGATTACCAAGCAACAGGGGCAGTGAATTAATGAAAGTCAGTAGGGGAAAGAAGCAGAGAGGTTTCTTGAACAGTCAAGTTTAGAGCTCAAGAGTTCTCAAATTGTGTCAGAACTTGTGGGTGCCAGTAGTGATCCAAAGCTGTGATATGAATAGAGGGTGGTGTCCTTCCCAAAATGTTCTTCTCTCTCATGTTGGTAGTCCTGCCTGATGTCTGCCTTTGATTCTAAGCACTAAAATTGGTCAAAGATCTCAAAGAAATCTCCTTTACTGTTCAAGCTATTCTTTTCCCCTTCATCATGCTGTTTCTAATCTATTCAGTACCAAGAGAAAAGCCCCAAGGAAGTATTATTCTGATGACCTTTAAATCCACTAAATAAAAGTTCTAAAACCAGGACACATTTGTCTAGAGTGTTCTCTCATTAGCTACATGCCATGTATATAAATATTTATTTTTATTTTAATTTTTTTTCCTTCCTGTTGGGCACTTCTTTTCCCATTGACAATTGAATTATATCCTTCTGAAAAATTCAGCAGTCACTTGCTGGAGAGAGGAATAACCAGTTTTTTGAAGCCTGTAGTTCAAGGTGCACTGTTTTATAAGAGTAATTAATCATAAATCATCATGGTGTCATGTTAGAGGAGACATCAAGAACATCAAGTATAGAGAGGAATTATTTTAGGCATTTATGCAATGGCCTGAATTGCATGTGCGCCGAACACCCAGCTTCTTAATAAATGTAATAACTTAAATAAAGTATTACAAACTGCTGAACAGTCAAGTCTTTTGGAAATTCTATCCTAAAGGGTAACCTAAGAGAATTAAAAGCTCAAGACTGATGGTTTTCAATTAGACTTATACTCTTAATTCCTTTGTGTACTTTTAGAAATCCTATTCACGGACACTTTGATAAAAAAAATTTGGCCCCGATCCTCAAATGTGTTTCTAAGTTCTTGTGATTTCAAAGGGAGTTAGGCACAAAAAACCTTTGGAGGATTAGGTGCTCGGTATATAGGAGCAGCCTGAGTCAAAGTCACACCAGGCTTTGCTGGAAAAACAGAGACTTTAAAACTTGAGAGCTGATAGAGATCACAGCAAGTAGTAGCAGCATACTTTGTGTGAAGCTGCACTTAATAACCAGACACTGTAACAGCTGCAATTTCTGGGTAATTTGAAAGTGTAACATCAAAGCATCAAACACAACATCCATTGTGGAGAGGGATGTATCGAAAAGAAAAGGTAGTAAATGAAGTACACGAGCTGGGAATGACTGCACATTACCTATCCAAAACCATTAGGATATCTCACAAGCACCTTTGAATGTTGATTAGAAATGGCAGGTATGGCCATTCAATGAAGGGCAGTAACATAATCTTTGCTTTTTCATTCAATTATTTCTCACAGTCCAAAGGACTTCTCAGGCTTCATCAGTTCTCTGTGGGGAATGAAATGTCCCTGAAGATATAGTACAGATCTAATTCCTTATTCTCATAAGTGTTTTCAATGACTTCCATTAAACCTGTTTGGATGATCCCTGTTATTACAATCTGCAGGAATAGCACTGGATTTCCACTAAGTTGAGTGTCTCATTATCTTAACAAAGAGTCAGTGGTACAGCAGGAATCAGTATCCAAGCCTCCAAATCCAAGATAAGCCCTCTAACCACATGAGACTTAAGTCTTCCGCACAAGTAGGCTACAGGAAGGCAGAATGCATGTCTCCCATCAGACAGTTGGACACACATCCATTAAATAGCCCACTTGTCTCTGATTTTATTGCAGGACTGTTTATACTGTCAAATGATCATATTTGTCCCTGTCAGCAGGTCATGACAAAGGCATACTTTTGTGCCACTCACACCATCATCTGTCATATGACCGTGGATGCCTCCCAGAGATGATCAAAATGCAAACTGTTGTAACTGAGCACATCGGTATCATTCAGGCACTCTTCAGTCCATGTGAACCACTGCACATACAAAGATAATTGTGGGACTTGATCTGGGCCCAGCACATGATGGCATGGCTACAGGCTGTTGGATCATCATACTTCTTGCCATATGTGTAGGACACAGTCATGAAAAACCGTGTCAGGAAGGAAACAGTTCTAACATTTCAGGAAGGAAACAGGTCTAACATTTAATCACAATCACTTACTCACTCCCTGTCTAAGTCTAAGAGGCCTTCAGAAAAGACAGTAAGGAATAAAATACCTGCCCACAGGTTGTTGGATGGCTGTCTCTGCCCTAATCATTGAAACACTGGTGTTTCTCTCAGTTTGGTGAAGTTTCTCTTCATTGATACACATGAATATAAAACAGAATGAAGATCTCTTTGACAGAAGGACTTTCACAAACCTTCAGCTTTTGGTACAAACACAAATTGTAGAAGTGGCTGTGTGGCTTTACAAGAACTACTTTCTACACGTTTTCACACAGCATGAAATGGTTCAGATACAATGGGATCTGAAAGAAGCATCTAGTCCAGATTTTCAATTTAATACCAAGTTTTGAATTCATAACAAAGAACTTTGCAGAACTCAGTTGTAAACATCAAGTAGTTTGTTAATAAGTTTGTCATCATAAAGCCAATGACTGGAAAGCCTTCAAAGGAAGTGACTTCCCAGTTAGGATGAGACAATATCCAAGTGATTGCACATTAGGAACAGAGGTAGAG
Source organism: Falco cherrug (assembly GCF_023634085.1). Classification (NCBI taxonomy): domain Eukaryota; kingdom Metazoa; phylum Chordata; class Aves; order Falconiformes; family Falconidae; genus Falco; species Falco cherrug. Next base: position 52,469,548 of record NC_073697.1, read on the forward strand.
ATATTCAGAAAAAGGTTTCAGAATGATTTATTGTTTTCATCAGGTTATGGTTTTTGGTTTATGGTTATTGTCAGGCTGGAAAAGCCTGTGCACACTTCTCTTACAGAAGAACAACAGAGTAAAGTGATCCCAACAGAAGACAGCTAGCCACCAGCCTAGTCAGAGAAGAGGAGCGATATTCAGTATCCTTGCACAATAGGAATGTAGCCAAGACCTCTGTTGAGTGTCTGTTAAAATTTATATATTTTTGTCTATTAGGTTTGTTTGTTCCACATCCTTTGTCCCCTAGTTATATATATCATTTCACTAGATTTTTTCTCATCTGTAAACATCAAGGTCACCCTGAGGCCAAGCCTAGATGGTCTATAAGATGTAAATTTGCTTTGGCTAAAAGAATACTTGTGGCTGGGTCATGTGATACTGCCCTTTCCTTTTATTTGGAATCTTTCGGATTAGAGCGCAATGGCCTTAAAAATCTCACACAATACTCTGCAAATTAGTCCATCTGTCTATCAGTCATTCAATTGCTCCTGCAGCCCACTGTGGTGATTGTGAAAAGGACAGTAGTCCCTGGGGCGACCTTCAACAAGGAGTTTGCAAAATAAGTCTTTTCATAGGATGTTTGAAAGCAATCAGTATGTTTTTTCTAAAGTGTTTTTCTTCAATTTAGGATAAAATGTCTATGAAAAGGTTCTGTTTCTTTTACAAATATCTTTGCATCTGTATTTGCACAAGTTCTGCACATACATGACTGCATGAGTGGGTTAACATTTCTAACCCTATTGCATATGAATCTATGTATTTCTCTGGAAGCACATTAAGGTTTGTATGATGAAAGGCAAATCCAAATCCACAAACTGTTTATACAAGGACAAGCTGAACAACTGTGGTCAAATAAATATAAAGAAAATATCATAGCTAGAAATCATTTCTGAGAAATAAATCATGGAATTGGAAGAAAGTTTAACTTCAAATGTTTTGGTTTTATCGACCAGCTTCATAATGTGGAGTGTTTCAACACATTCCCAAAACTGCCCCTTCACAATGGGGGTAGAACACACTGATTTGCATTTTTTGGATGTAGATTGGCTTTATGTTTCCAAATATGTTTTCCCACCCTCATATGACTCCCTGTTGTAAAATGTTTTGCCAGTGGAAGGAAAAATAAAAATATAATATGAATCAGAGTTCACGTTTTGGACATTGTGTAACGGTAGTTAAACTTATCTAGACTCAGTCACTACCTCAAAAAATAATATTTGAAATGCCGTTCAAACTTTTTTGGAGCTGTCTGCGGAAATCAGGATAAAGACCAGAGTTTTTAAACTGCAGGGGTAAACACAGACTTTAGAATTTAGAAAAGAGTGGTCTGAAACTAATCAAGCACCTGTGGATCTGATCACTTCAGACTTCTTGGCTGAGCTTGGGAAGCCTTCCTGCACATCCTTTGCCAAGAGTCATCACTAACCTTCTTGCACAAAGCTATAAAATTGTTCCATAATCATCAAAAGCTAGCATTTCTAACCTGCTTTGTATTTTGATAGGTATTGAATTTAATCTTGATAAAGTTTAGGGTGCTAAATTCCCTTCATTTTATACAGCTGAAGAAAGTCACGAAGCTCATTTTTGGAAACAAGGAGCTAAAACTACTGTTGCCTGTACCTTAAGCATAGATCAAAAGGCAATGCAAAGGTGTCTGCAAGCACATATGTGGGAGAAATGTGGGTTAAAGGTAAAAGGTGTGAGACTCACAGCAGGTTGGCCAGAGAAGATGAGAGAAAAGGCAAAGAGAATATAGAAAGTGTAACCACAGAAGTAGTGCAAAAATATGAGAGAACATTTTAGCCAAAGGCTGGATTAAAGAGGTTTGGAGCTATCTGTGAAAAATTTGTCTCCTCTTTGATTTCTTCTGTGCTTAGGGAAACTGGGCTTTGTACATTGTAAATGAGCAGGATTGCATCAGAGATGCCAGACTCAATTATCACTCCCCCTAATTAAAACAGTTCATGAAGCTCTGCACTTTGGCTAACTGCTCTGTTTAAAGAACAGTAATACTACTGATGCTAACCTGATGCTGTGCTGATTCTTTATCTGGGAGAGGAATTACAAATAATGTCATGTGGCAGATGGATGTACCAAAAGCACAGTAGGGACAAAATGGCGACTGCATGTTACATTAAAAGTTTGATAAAATATGAGAAGCCTGCCTTCTGATTTTTTTGTAAATGTGAATTTCCACAGTGTTTAAGTCACACACGTTATATGAGGAAATTAAAGGAAGTCCTGTAATTTCAGCAAGCTGCTGCTTGGATTTTCTCCCCACACAGTAGTAAATTTTTTTGCTAATGCATGAACTGAGAGCAATGTTTCTGAGCTGAGCCCAGCTGTAGAAACTTGACAGCTGTAAAGAAGGGAATTTTCCACTTGCTGGGGCGGTCTGCTACTGGTATCACTGATGATCACTGGATTGGAGTATGTCTCTACTGAAGAAGATAGTGACATATTGTTTATATTTCTACGGAGAATCATTGTACAGTTAACCAAGATCACAGGCCTCGGAAATAATAAACAAGAGATTCTATCAGCTTGAAGTAAGAGGCAACCCTCATGCTCACAAGAAAAACTGTTGTCCTCTGGAGCTAGGTTCTTAAACTTGGAAGAAGAAAAAAGCCACAGATAGGCATTAAATGGAATATGTTGCTGCTCATAAACCCCTATATGTCAACATTATTGTTCTACATGCAAATAAGTTATAAAGTAGTTCTTTAATAGTGGAGGCTGACTGCTATACATAACTACTGAGTAGGCATGGTTTGGAACTTGACACTGGCTTGGTTGAACCTCAGCAGAACCTCAAACCTGTTTCTCGGACAGATGTTTTATAAAGAAAGGCAATTTTTGTAGCAATATTTTCAGAAGATAATATAAAGGTAGAATGCTAATCATCCTTTAATCCCATGTATTACTGAGGTAATATATCAGCACATATCACCACAGTCCCAATCTTACATGTGACCATTAAGTTTAGGAAATATTTTTTTTAAAAAAAGACTATGCCTCTCACGAGTGATTAATGTGTTGGTTGATAACTAATAAATAAACCCACAGGCAACCTCCAATTAAACAGACTGTAACTGCATATGCCAAATATTGTTATTCTTTTCGTAATTTAAATGAGAATCTCAATAGAAGTTCTAAGATTACCAAGATCTGGATCTTGGAAATTCCCTTGAACTATTCAGGTTTCTTAAAAAGATGGTGCCAGGCAAAATGCAAATCATGTGTTTGACATCAGTCTGTGCTGTAAAATGTACTTTATAAGCATTTAAAAAATACTAGTGAAAAAGGATGATCTGCCAGGCAGCAGTGGGCTGCACTGAGCTGCACAGGAACTGCCAGGAGGCAACACTGCTTGACATCCTACAAGTGAAGGAATAAGGTGGAAATTTGGAACAAAAATGGGAAGGAAATTCATGCCATGTACTTGAACTGTACTGTTGGTTAGTAGGGCATCCCTTTTTCATTGCTGATTATATTAGACAGTTTAGCAAATATCTAGTCATAATATTATAGTAAGCTATTGATATAGTCATGAGATAAAGAAAATAAAATGTTTAACACCTGCTCTAAATAAATCTCTAGAATATCACATTTGAAGGACTGGTGGAACAGAAATGAAATCCTAGTCTCTATTTCACTTTGCAAACAACAGAAAGTTGGAAAAACAAAACACGGGGGAAGCAAAGAATTATATTTTAATTCTCATGTTCAGGTTTCATATGCTTATGTTCAGACCATAGTTCTCAATAGTTTTATATTTCAGCTGTATGTCCTCAAAACTTCAGTGGTTAACATCCCAGGATTTCAAGTTAAACAGCAAGAACACTGAGAGGGAGTTTTTTAGGACACTGTTATTGATACTCTGTGAACATCTGGTGCAAATCCTACATTTAAAGTAGAGGTAGGTGCTGTCAGGTTGAAAGTTAGGGGCCTTCACCTATAAAGATTAATACTTTTAGCATTATCTTAATTGTTGAACAGAGTTAATAAGCTATTCACAAATAAAGTTAGATACCAAAGACAGACATTCATAGCACCTGACAGCTAACATACCAATAGAAAATGGTGTGTGAAATCTGTCCTAAGATTTAAGAACATGAATGAGGTGGCTAGCTAGAGTCTGATGGACTTGATGAATAAAAGATGTCTCATGAGTCTGGATGATCGGTTGCTTATTTCTTAGAAAGCATGGGAGAGACTCCTATCCATTTATACAATACACTTACTGTTGGACAGCATCATCGGGAAACATGTAACATGAGGACCAAGATACAGCGAAGCCTGAGCTAAGTATAGCATATCTATATCACAGGTACAGGCAAATTTGGGATCACAGCTTCTTGCACTTCCTGGTGAAGGTGGGAACTAAACAGAAAGATACATAAAACTCATATGGTTAAAGAAAGAAACAAACAATGCAACTCTGTAGTGGTGGTGAAAACATGCTAAAAACCTGGGAATATGTGGTTCTGGCCTTTTTCTCAGTATTTTCTAACCATTAGGAGGCAGTGAAACATTAAATGTTTGAACCAAAGACAAGATGAGAATAGTCAGTCTTGAGTACTTACTTATCAGGAAGTCCCAAATCACTGGGCTATTACACAAAGGTGAGGATCAGTATTCCCCCCAGCTTAGTGTTTTTGAATAATAATTGTGGCTGTTGTGTCCTAGACAGCTTTGTATTTAACACCAGTATTACTCATTGAGCATATTTATGAGATCAGATACTTCAACATTTTCTGTCAGGCTTCTTAATTTGTGAATTCTCAACTAATTTTAAGCAGGAGGTGGCTGAGCTAGGTATCTTAGCATTTAAAACACATTTATAGCCACAATTGGCCATGAACTAAAGGAAAAAAGTAATGCCTCTTAAGGCACCAGTGGCTCGTGGCTGACAGGCTTGAGCTTTTTAGCCAGATACGTTTAAAGCTCACTGAAAATGAGGCAACTCTGCTCTGAAAGATCTGAATCCATTTCAGTGCTGTGGTGTACCTGATTTACAAACCCTAGAATTAAAAAAAGGTTAAAGATCACTCTTTCTTTTTTTAATAGCTTTGGTTTTCTATGTTGAATAGTATAGATTCAGTAAACGAGCAAAGACAGAGTTAGGCTAGAAGCTTAGGTTCATCAAATGTCCAACTGATACAAAACAAAGAAACAAATGAACTCACTTGTGTATAGAGGAAAGATTCACTCTTTGTCATTCCATTATATTTGTGGGCCAATGTCTGCTCTAAACATTCCCCATACAAAGTCCAAGACCAACAGAAGTCCAAGGTACTTTTTACAAGGGCATGTAGTGATAGGACACAAGTAGTGAAAGAGGCAATGGCTTCAGACTGAAAGAGGGTAAATTTAGATTAGACGTTAGGAAGAAATTCTTCACTTTGAGGGTGGTGAGGCACTGGAACAGGTTGCCCAGAGAAGTTGTGGATGCCCCATCCCTGGAAGTGTTCGAGGCCAGGTTGGATGGGGCTTTGAGCAGCCTGGTCTAGTGGAAGGTGTCCCTGCCCGTGGCAGTGGTGCTGGAACTAGATGATCTTTAAGATCCCTTCCAACCTAACCATTCTGTGATTCTATGACACAATCACGTGCCTTTAACTTATACACTTGAAACATGATGTTATGTAGCTGTTATTGATAAGAAACAAAACAGCAGAAGAGTGGGGCCAAGGATAGCTGAAGTAGATTATAGAGGCCAAGCAACTATCCTTTTCTAAATACTATTTATTGGGCAATATGAGATGTTTCTACAGATAGATCATATCAGATAATAATTTTTTCACCCAAGTTAATATTATGAAGGTTTTCTGTAGCTCTGTCTTGTGCAGCCACTTAAGTGATTAATTTTCTTTCCCATGAGCAATCTGTCTACATTATCATTCCCAGAACAATGGCCAGATGGGTACAGCAGAGAAAGAGGGGACAAAACACTGATTCAGATTTGTCCTGCCTCACAAACAAAAACTATTAAGAAGCTGCTCCCACAAAGAAGCACCAAGAGATTATTGCCCTGTCTAACCTTTTCTACCTCCTTCAGCTGTCTAACAACAAAGTGTTGAGCAAGGATGAAATAATGACCACATTAATTACTGTTTTGTGCGTGTGAAACAGGTGGGGTTGCAAAGAGGAACAACCTTCCTTGCATAAAACTTTTCTGGCAGTAATAGTCTAACCTGTAATACTTATCTGTCTGAGAATCAGAAAGCAAACTGACATTGAATTAGCTTTTTATTTAGCTTTAATGACTGATTTATTTGTCCTGGTAAGAGCTCTTAATCTCAAGAAAGACAATTTCTGGCAAAAATTATGGATCTTGGGAAGATGCTGGTGAATGGTTGCATTTCTGTGGAATACCGCAGGGAAGTGGTGTGGGGAGGGATGGAGTTAAGGTTCCACTTCATCACTACACTCAGTTGGAGCTCTCAGGAAGAGACAGATACAATCTCTGTTGCAGGTACTGAGAACTCCTGCTTTCCCAAGTTTGTGGGTGAGGATAACTTCTATCAACAGACCACACACTGTCAAGCAAGGGTATCTAACCCAGAGTTTTTCTTTGCAGGCTTTCTGCAAAGAAATATTTGTTTGATAAGGGCTTTTTTTTTGTTGAAAGATGGCAGCTATTTCAACACTTGAAAATGCAGAATATCTGCCTATGTGCATGTCTGCATTCTGCTTGGGAGCCTATGCTACTGCTAACCAAAGTGGGAGTAGCACAGTATCATGGCATGCAGAGGTAACAGCTTGAAAGCTTTACATAGCCACATTAGCAATATTAGCTGCATTAGCACCTAAGTCAGTAAAGATTTTTCCTGGCAAAGCCATTTTCTTTCTAACTTTATGCTACACTGCTTTGAGCCAGCAGGCTGGCTCAAACAGAGCTAGGTTAAGAGAAAGAGGAGAAATGAAGGCAGTGTCCTGTCCTTGCACCAGGCTTCATTGCAGAGCTTGTACAGCCTAAGAAAGCTGATTCCATCACTTTCATCCATCACATTTCATTACATTCCCACACAGCATTTTACTGAAATGAGGAGCTACTAAGAATAAAGTCTTCATAGTCTTCAGTTCATAAATCCACGTTGTACAAGCTTGTGCCCAAAGAAAGCAACCCAAGTTCAGCTACTAGAAATCTAATTGTGATGCAAATGGCACATTAAGTTCTCCAGGGTAATGGATGTGTAAGCAGAATGTAGTGCTTCCCACAACTGTAACATTTGGATTTAAACCAGAAGGTTAAGCTTGCCTGAGCACCTAGTTCAAACACTCTAGGAAACAACACTCAAATCCAAAGACAAAGTAGAGAAGTATGGGTTTATGCTCCTGGTAGAAGTTATTTTAAATTACCAGAATGTTATCAGTTAAATAGACTCCATCCCTCCCTGCACCACTTCCCCATGGTATTCCACAGAAATGCAACAGTACCTGCCATAGTGAAGATACAGTAGGAAGTCTGTGTTTCTCAGAACTCTTGCTTTGGACAAAAATGTGGGTTATTAGGCCTCAATCCAGATGAAAAATATTTAAAGCTATCAAAAAAATCCAGAGGCCAAATCTAGATTTATAGATGGAAGGCCAATAAATAAGGAACAGTTTTTAAACCACTTATTGACACTACTGAGATCTTACAGGAACTGGCGTTAAATATATAAATAACCATTAATTAATATTTTTAATGGTTTTGTTCTCAGGGCTGGATACTTCTATATCTCCTTAATCCACAACTTGATTGATGTCTTTAGGTATTTTAGAAATAAACATGACCATGGAAATGTATTTAAAATGTGTTTTACTGTGAATGGTCTCTGAAGTTTAGTGTATTAGCAGCTCCCTGAAATCTCTTCCATCTCCCTCATGCAGAGTAACACCTTCCTGAACTGCAGGACCTTACTGCATCTCCCTGTGTTGCCAACAGAAATGTTAGCAGAATCATACCCTTTAACAAATGTATGTCAACATGGTAATAATAGATTCCAGTCGTGCACAGATTTATGCGTGTGCTTAATATCTAGCACATGAGTAACTCCAGGCTAGAACCTGAGCATACAAAAGAGCATAGTCCAAGTCACTGAACTCCTGTATAGTCTTTGACAGGTATCCTTTTGTTCGCCACCTCCACCCCAACCCCCAAAACACAAGTCTCCCTTTTATTAGTTTTCTAAACAGATTTTTCCATCACTTACTGTTTGTAAGGTCTCAGAACAAAGAGAATATCTAAACCCATTAGAATATACTAGACAAATGCAAAAATTATCAAGAATGCAAGATTTTATTAAAATAAATAAAGAAACATGTACCCTGACCTTCTACATTAAATATGCAGGAAAGGCAACAATTTAAGGAAAAAAAACCAAAGTGAAGTAAAATAAACAAGCTATTTTCAGGTAATGAAATTCAATGGGAATTCTGCCAACTTTAGGATGGTTTTTGAAGACTGCATAAGTGGGGCTAAAATCTCATCTTGAATTCACTTTACTCTTCTTTGGCACACTTTTGACATATGCCTTCAAGGTGACTTAAGAGAGCAGATTATTGTATCCAACATTTGAGGTGCTATGTTGACACCACAGGGTAAACTGAGAACAGTTTCAGTCTTAACTTCCTGGCTTCTGTGGCTTGTCAACAGTCTGTCAGGTTGTTTGGCATTTTTTTCACTATCTATGAGTAGAATACTGCACTAACTGAAGCCAGGAAAAGTATTTATTATCTTTTTCTTTTAAATAGACAAAGTTTTCCCATGCCACAGTACTACTTGCGAAGAGTTTTGACTTATGTCTTAAATGTAAAAATGGCTGCATAGAAATTAACTTTCAGGGGATACCAGAAAAGTCTTTTTTAAGCAAAGTGTCTTGGCTTCTTGATTCCCAGCTACAACAAATCTCTGGTTTATTCTTTTCTTTTTTAAAAAATAGATTATCTACTGTAAAGTACCTATTATTTTACAGTTTCATGCCCTGTAAGCACTGTTTTCATGCTGCTTGTCTCTTCCTGCAGCAATAGCTTGAGCTAAATTCTGATATTTACTTTGTTTTCAAAGTAAAAGTAAACTGTTTTATAACCTTAAAGATTAAAGCTGGTCTGGACTGGATTGTCAACATATAAAAGACAATCGGCACCAATGCTTACCTGTCTACAGTCACATGTATCTCCTCAATTAAAGTTTGAATATCCAATTGTAAAATGCAGTTGTTTCTAAACGATTTATTGCAAGGTGAGAAACTCCCATTGCTTTCATTCAGATATTTACTGAGGACAACACATTAATCACACCCAGCACCACTGATAGAATATGTGTGCTCCTGGCCATCAGACATGGCAGCCCTGCCTATGGCTGGACAACTTTCCTCATGTGTACCTCCAGCTTAGGTGCTGGTCATCAATGGTGTTCAGTGACTGCCAGGACTGGGCTCAAGAGATTCATTCAGATGAGATCTTCTCTTCACTCTCAAAGATAAGTATATAGTCTGAATCAGTGTAAAGGATCACTACCATTAGTGAGTTTGAGTGGATGGTACTGCGGGAAGAATTCTTTTCTCATTGTCAAGCAAAACATATTTTGTGGCTTGAAAAGTGACTCTAAAACCTCATCCCAAAAGCCTATGTGTTTCCTCAATAAATCTCAGTTTCAAACAAAATGAGGTTACCTTTGCATATGTGTTTACTGTTGCCTGTTTAAAAAAAATCTGCTGTTGTAGGAAGCATAAGGTAAGAGTCTTTAAGAAGTGATACTTTCTCTGTCCTTTGTTTTCATAACATGATCCTAGGACAAAGGGCAGGTGTAAGTGATTTAGAAATGCCCTGTACAGAGTCAGCTGGCCAGGGACAGGGCTAAGCAGTTCACTAAAACTGGTAGCCATATCTGGCTGTTTTGCAAGAGTGACCAGTAGAAGATAATTAACCAGTTGCCCCCAAAGAATGAACAGATGACTACAGCCCAGGATCTAGGCTGTCTGATAGTTGGTGAAATTGGATGGTCTGAACTGCTGTAACCAAGTGCTCATTTAGCCACTTATGCAAATGATACATAAATCACAGCAAACAATAACATGTCTGAGGAAATCCAGGCACTGAAATTGAATAGTTCTTTCCCTCTCACCTCCTTCACCTCCCCACCAGTACACCCAGTGCACTCAGTCAGGCCTCTGCCAGCCTAGCTGTGGTGGCATTTGCTCCCCATAACACTTCTGCCCCTTCCGGGGTTCTCCACCTCCTTTCCCATGCCCCAGATGCCATTAGCCCAGGTGGGTGCTGCAGAGGGGAGACAGAGCCATCCCATTTCTGACAGGATTTGGCAGGGGTAGAGCCAGCTGCCATTTGGAAACCCCACTGCTCTTTTCCCCTCAGAAATCAGCCCCACTGATGAAGGGCAGTGCTAGCACCTGTTACAGAAGCTCTGATTGGTTGCCAGTCCCCACAGAGGGGGAATGCAAGGGAAATAGCCAATCAGAGAGAGTTTTACAACAAGCTTTGCCAGGCAGCCTGGCCCCTGTAAGAAATGGGTCTGAGGAGATGGCAGCCAGGGACCTGCAGGAAGGTGTCCATGAAGTTACAGACCATTATGTCCTTACAAAGAGAATAGATGAGCCTGACTGGATCTATGATCGTCAACACACAATCTCCCCCAAAGCACATGGCAGCCCACAACTCACCTCAGCATCTGTAATTAGCCCGTTTTTCAAAAACCTCTCTGGCTTCATATGCTGTCATGGTGTGAGCTGCGCAGCCAGGCCACGGGCCACTGTGGGTGGGCCTGGTGGAAGTGGCTGCTGGTGCTGGTGCGGCAGGAGCAGCAGAGGTGAGGAATCATGGCAGACAGGCCCCAGCATATCGATCGCAGTGGTACAAAGGCTCTGCATGGGGGCCAGGAGCACAGGGATGGGATGGTCCCCCTCCCTTCACTGCCAAACACAGGCAGCAATGGGAGCAATAGGAAATATTTAGGAGTGTGCAGACAAGGTGGAGTAAGAAATATTTCAGTGCAAAGTATTCCATCTATACTACTTGCTCTTCTGCATCCTCCCCAGCTACCACTTCTTCCCAGGGTAATTTAGGAATGGGTATCTTGCTCTGCACTAAGAGGTAGTAGTCTGATGGTAGGCAACTATAATCATAGTCTTTTATTTCCATGACAATCCAACAATGAAAAGTTTCCCTGCTGCCTCCCCATGAAATAAAGTGGAGAGACAAAGAGAAGTGCTCAGGGCGAGAAGTGAAAGACCCTCTCTGGAGCCAGCATCATTTAACGATGATTACTTTGCAGCTCCTTGCCCAGCAGAAATGAGATGGAGGTGCATTAGGGTAAGAAAGTGATTACGCTGCCTCCCTTTCAAGCTCTAGACCGGTGCTGTGACTTGATACGGTTTTTATCAGAGGCTGCAATGCTGCATTACCAAGTAAGCAGTAAATTATGTCGAAATCAATTATACTACCCCAAGCAGAGATTCTGAGTAGAAAATGAATGGGTCTGGGGCTGGAAGGAACAGACACTGCTTATGCATTTTGATGAGATAGCTAGCTATCATCCTCCACGAGAAAAGAACAGCCAGCAAGTCATGAGATCAGGAATATTAGGTTGACTTTATCACACCTTATATTTTATGTATGTTTTACTGCAGCCTGCAAAAGGAGATCATGAACCTTACTAAGAGTCCTCTAGCATGGTATGAGCTTTTCTGTTTTTAAGTGCTTCAATCCAGCCTCTGAAAAAAATTATTATAAGACCTATATGTATAGACTGACAGAGAAGATATTCACTGTGAACCTTTCTGCCTGGGAAGTGTATGGATCAATGGATCTTTATTTCTAAAAGGCAGGAAGATCAAAAGAATATGTTGAAAAAAACATTTTGTTGCAAATTTCAGTGGCATTTGCATGGAAATGATCAGATAAAAATCCTTCCTGAAATCATAATAGGTGAAAAGGTTCCCGTTGCAGTAGATTACTACAAACAAAAATCTAAACATTTACTGCCAGCTTGCTAAACAGAGCAGGGGGAAGATTACACAGGCTGACATTCAGTCTAGTTACAGGCCTGTAAACCTGAAGTAAGGATAGTGAAATTTCCAGAACTGGGGTATCTCCCACATTGATGAGAAATATTTACATTACTAACTTCTCTCAAGATCATGAGCAGTGCTTACATTTGATGACTGACATCTCTGGATTGAGTGAAAAATAATCACTGCCTTTGGGACTGTGGGGTCTTAGAGGGGTGTGTGCTAGGATATTGTCATCATATAAGAAGGCATCTGATATTTTTTGGGCAACAGATTACCAATCGAGCAGACAAATCTAGCTTCCACTGATTTTCCTCCAGTACCATTGAAGTATGTGAACATAGTGAGATGCAATTGAAAGCAGAGTTTGCTTCCTTAGATACAAACATAAGCTATCCCATTGGACCTGTGTTGAGTACGCTTCACCCTGAGAGAATTTCAGTAGTCTTGGAGTTTCTTTACACTGCAGCAGTAGACAGTGGCTTCTAGGATTGCCAACAGGTTGATCTGCCTGTTTTCTCACAGGAAAGTGTACTCCCCTGTGCTGCTGCTTTCTCTCTTTTCCCATTTCTGCAGCAAACATAGCTAGAGAGAAGTCATTGGAGAGGTGCTAACCCTGAAGAGGCTCAGGAGTTCACTATCTCCTCTATTACCCAGCTCTAGGGATAAATTCCACTCAGAAGTGAGACTATATTCTACAGAAAGATGAGATCTAAAATGACCCTATCTATATTAGAATGAAAAATTAATGTAATTGAAAGAAAAGTTTAAAAACCTAAAGCTGCTATAAATTTTAGCAAATTTTCCAACATCCTGATACTTAACTTGCCACTTATTTGGTTTATACTTTTATTGCCTGAGAAGCCTTGTTCTACTAAAAACAAATCATGCTTAAGCAATCACACCATTCTAAAGTACCCCTGGAAACCTGCTTATTGAAAAAACCTGGGATTTCATTTGATTTAAAACTTGGTTTCTGATACAGCAGGTAAAGAAAATTGATTTCTATACCAGACTCAGTTCTTTATAGAAAATGACAGGCTTGCTTTAATTTCTTCTGAATGGGATGCAGCATGATACATTTTCATGACTGAACCACTGCCTTCATTGGTGACACTATTTTACTGTGCTTCAGTTTCTCCACCTGTGAAATGGATAGTGTTATCTTATAAGGTGTTTTGAGATCTACTGTAGTAAACAGATATTTGGTGAATTTACCATTGGAATGATAATTAAATGCTATTATTGATATTAAATCCAGATGTTACCAAAGCTAGCTAGGTTAAACCTAATAAAAGGGGTGCTCCTCTACAATGTTGTTGGTACTCTGTTGGAAGTACAGTCTTTAATAAAGTTGCCTTCCTAAACACTTCTGAGCACAAGGTGCTAGCTGTGCCATGTTGTAGCAGTATGGTTTACAGAGAAGGCTAGAGCTTGCACATTCCATAACCCAGCTTTCTTGACTGCATCACAAGGGTGTAGGATGTCTTCATGGTGCCTTCTCAGCATTTACAGGCAACCTTAGTCTGCTGATACCTACAACCAACATCTTTTCTGTTGGCACTTGATATCATGGCCCATGCCAACTTGTCTGGCAACAGCTACACAATGGTGCCACAAAAACTAATGGCATTCATGGTACCAGTTCCTCCACGTTAAAGGTATGCACATGGGCTCACGTTTAGGCACAATGTGGGCTGTGTTCCAAGATAATGTTCTGAAATTGTGGTAATGTTAATGCAGACAAGTGTGGACTTAAGCACAGGTTCAAACTGTGCTTAAATTGTGTAACAACTACCTAAAGTTCCCAACTAACTCATGTGAAAATAGAGGCATTTGTGTGTATATTTGCCCGATTCTCCTGTGATCTTTTTCTAAATCATATTGTCTTTAACAGTGAAAAAAAATGTCCTATTCCACTTTTGAAGATGAAGTTCTGTACTCGTATGTAGGGGTTGCTAGATGCCCTGCATAAGAGGGGAATTCCCGTACTACAGTCTCAGATCCTGTATACCTTACTGAAAGCAGATGGGATATACTTTTTCTTCTTTTTCATCACTTACAACAGGGGAAACTAAGGACATTCATAAAGTGCCATGAATCCTTTCATGTCTCTGTCCTGCCACTGACTTAGGCTTTCTGTATCCTGGATGAGGGGATGTAGGGCCTGATGCCTGAGTTTGAGTTGTGGCTCTGCACATCTATAAGACAGTAGCTGCACAGTGTGAAGTAACATCTTGCTTTCTATGGAAGAAAACTCCTCCAACACCTTATTCAAACCTTTCCACTTGCTGTTCCTATTACCCAGTTCGTGTCCATCCTGCCAAGTTGTCAGATAACCAGATCCCTTTTTCTCTTCCTGTATGTGAACTGCAGCTGAGCTAGTCACAGACCATTTCAATGGTATGCCTAGGACATAGGAGTGCCTGTCTGCTTGCCAGCCCAGCAGAAAAGGCAGCTAGAATGGGAACCTCCTTGTATGCCAGATGGATGTGAAAGATTAGAAATTCTGATATTATAACTTTCATATTTAAAGTCTGGAAACATCACCAGTGGGTACAATAACCTCTTTGGGGCTATGATGGGTAAAGTGAAGTATGATTGAACCAATCACTGAGAGGCACTTCATCCTTTGATGATAGAGTTCCTTCTTTATGATAGGAGTTACCTGGGCGCAGAAAGGTGGTTGTTATTGCTGTTAGATAAAACTTTCAATGATGTTTCAATGGGTTTGGAATCTAGATCTGAATGACAGTTGTGGGGATCTAGGCTCTTAAACAACTTTATTGTTTCTGAAAATGTTATGTATTTTTTCATATGTTTACAGCTTTCTTACAGAGGGTTTCTCTGTGGTGCTCTTACAACTGTCTGTCAAAGTATTTTACAGTATAATTTAGAAAATTTTGCTGATTGGTATTTTATTTAAATATTTTCTGTCTTACCCCTTTCCCTCCTGCATCTTTAAATTTTCTGCATATTAAAAAGCCTCTTCAGCCCTTCAACACACAAACTTAAAGCTTAAAAGAAAACAAAATAAAGAAGGCTGTCCTCCATTTACAGGCAAGTTTCCTCTAGTGTTTCAGAGCTCTAGGGGAAAATAAATCACTTGAACATAATGGCATACAATTCCATGCTCAAATGTAAAGGCACTATCAGTGTAGTGTATACAAAGAGATAGTATAGTGTCTATTCCCTGAGGAAGAGTAGATAAAGTAATCTACCAACACAAATGGACTTCAAACAGTAGTTTTCAGCTAACAAAAACAAACACCACATCCCAGATTTTAAAAAAAATAAAAATTCTTTGCACTTCTCAGCTTTCCCCCAGGAATATTCTTCCTTCCTCTGCGTTCCATGTTGTCATGGAGAGTGATATGTTAAGGTCTGTGAAACTGGCAGGCTGATTACTTTCAATATTTTAATTCACAACTAATGTCCACTAAGCAAAAGGAGACCTTGTTTTCTGCTGTAGTAGCAATGACTTTACAGTGCAGAACTAGCTGTAGAGTAGGAAATGTAGGCATCTTTCCCTGTAGAGTCCATATTTGCTCAGGTGCTTGAATTAAGTATTTTACTGAAAGCTCTTGGATTTAAACATGTGAGTACTGTGGATTATCCAAGCAGGGTTTTTTTCAAGTTAATTCTGGATAAGATTATTGAAGGGGACAACCTGTAAAATTTCTGTTTGTATTTGACTCTTTCCAAGAGTCAAATTTTTGGAATACTCAAACCAAGAGTTTGATTTGTCAATTGCTTCCAACTTACAATTTCAGATCCAGGATCAGGGAAGAATCAGAAGGCAGTTTGTGGGAAAAGATCTGAAAAATAATTGTGAAAGTGAAGAATCAAGTCAACACTAGAAAGCTGAGGAACAACTTACCTAAATTAAAACGGCAGGCAAGATATTGGAAAGAAGTAGTGGCAGAATTTAGAAAATCAGGAAAGCTTGCTACAGCTACAAAGCTTTGGTTAAATATTGCTTCATTTGTAAACAGATTGCTCACAAGAAGGATTCCAAAGTAAGTACCATTACTTTAAGATAAATCTTTACTATATTGTCAAATTCAGTTATCATTTACCCTCTTTGCTATAATATCCACATCTTGTTTTCATCTTGAATTTTGTTGTGATGAGAGTATCTTAAAAGACAGTGTCCTATGGAAACAGTATTTGGTGTATTTGTTAATTTACCAAGGGAAAGCTTCTTTGCTATCACATAAGTTCAGAGCAACATTGAACACTTCAATAAAAAAAAAGGTTTACATGGTTATAGAATTAAAAACATAAAGATAGTATCTGTATTGAGAACTACAGAGTATCTTATTTGAATAATTAGCTGACAGAACTGGCACTGTGTACATGTAAAGAGGCAGCATAAATTATGTATTGATATAAATGCCTTCAGTTCAGGGAGGCTATAATCTAGTTTTTCATTTTTAAGGAAATACTAAAAATAGCTTAGTTGTAAATTTGTAGGATCAAACTTTCAAATTTAATATCCCAGCTCTTGACTGATGACAGCAAAGAGTTTGTAGAAACTAGAATAATATTATTTGTCAGAATATTTTGGTTAAAATGTTATCTTCTCCCTTTCACCTAGTATATTCAGTGCTTTTGATACATGAAGACAATGTCATTTACATCAGACATGTTACAGCAAATTTGGGAAAAGTGGGATTCTGTAGAAGAAAGGACAAAGGTAAAAATCAACTATTTTATTGACAATATTTGCATTAACAGCAATGGCAATGCACATCACCTGTAAGTCGTGTAAAGGGACAGAAAAGCACATTTTACAATGGATTTACTGAATTTATCCCCATTGTTTAGTAATTTAAGATTTTTTTCCTAGACTTGGGTAGAGAGGACAGATTACATTGTTTCCTGTACTTAGCAAATCCTCTTCACAGTTGCTCCATTTTTGCAGTAGTTATTAACAGTCATATGAAAACCTGCTTTGTGTGGATCCCAGCACATAAACAGTTATCCTTGTTTTTTGAGGGTTTATGCATCCTCTAACTTTTCGTGTCATTGTGTCACTTAAGTCTTCCCTGCTTCATTTTTATTCCTTCTGGTCCCCATAATTCCTTGTCTTTCAAGTCTTTGAAACAGGTAGGAAACTTTTTGTCTGATGCTACTTGGCTGGTCATAGGAAAAAATAGTACTCTGAACTGTGAATGGATTGCTTCTCTCTGTTTTTTAGCTTCATTTCAGTCAGAGGGAAATTCCTTCTACTTCTGTTAACTGGCATTATGATTTAGTGGGAGATTATATATATGTGTGTGTGTATATAATTTTCTGTGCTGAGAATATACCAGTAAAATAATTTTTACTTTCATGGTGTCTTGATAATAAATAATCTGTGCTGTGCTTTCTTTACTAGCTGTCACACTTTAAAAGTATTTCAGGGTAAGAATATATTCCAGAATCAATAGCTACGAATCTTATCAGTAGCTGAAAACAAGCAAATACATATTTGGTCATTTCCTCCTCTGGAAGAAATAAAGCTAGCTTTCACCCAGAAACCCTTAGATCGGCAGTTTGTCAGCACAGGCCTAAAAAATAGAAAATAAAAATAAATTAAAA
The DNA here is from genome assembly GCF_023634085.1 of Falco cherrug. Taxonomy (NCBI): domain Eukaryota; kingdom Metazoa; phylum Chordata; class Aves; order Falconiformes; family Falconidae; genus Falco; species Falco cherrug. Next base: position 52,487,187 of record NC_073697.1, read on the forward strand.
TTGTACATGGCAACTTCAATATTCTGCAGATTAATTTTGACTCCTTTCCTCTGCATGATTTGAAAAGAAAAAAAGAGACTGTAAAACCTTTTGACACTCAGCATACACTATTCAATCAGAATAGAATTAATTGGCTTGAAGTAAAATCAAGTTGCTAAAATAACAAGCAATACACATCATCAGTGCTGTGATTGAGCCAATCCCAATAAATAATTTCTGGGATCCAGCCACTGTAAGTCAAAAGTGCTAATCAGAGAATTTGCAATAGGTATTGTACACACTAAACATTTGAAAGACCCAGCTGTCTACTTGAGTCTTACTTGCAGATACGTATTTTCCTTGGTTGCCTTTAAATGTGAGGTAGCAACGAATGAGTTATTTCAGTACTATGAAAAGCATATTTTCAAGGCTATAAAGCCAGAAATGCTGATCTACAGTACTTTTGCATCGGTTCATAGGGAATGGGGCTGACTTTTTGGACTGCTAAAAAGTTTGGTTTATTTGTAGGGATTTATTTTTTTTCTGACTCTGTCAGGCAGAAGATACTTATATGCATTTCTTCCTGTGTAAATCCAAACACTACTCTGTTCAGCCAGTGTGACTGATGGAAGAAAATAGCAGAAAATGAAAGCAACTTGGCCAGTATATGCCATGGGGCTAGGTAATGTAATACTAGGATTGACATAGCTTTGGAGAATGCACATGCAGCAGACAGTCCTGACGTTGAAATTAAGTGAGGATGGCAGCAAAACATAAAACCAGAGTCAGTTACAGACAGCTATACAAGAAAGCTCTGTCACCAATAGAAAGCAAGTAAAAAGTTATTACTATTTTGTATGAAATACAAACATGCTGATGATCTCCCACCATGGAGCTTGGTATGAAGTTGGGAAAAGCACACACGCTCTGGTATGACCATCTTTTTCCTTTGCTGAACATGACCTCCCGATTATATAAGAATTCCAAAGATTTGGTTTCTCATACCTCACTCCACCCATATTTTTTCATGAATCTTCCTTTTCTTAATTTTTTCCTTCTTTCTTTTCCCTTAAAAGGGGAATTGTGTAATCTGTAAAGAAGTTTCTCATTCATGTTTGGCCACATAGTTATACTTCCTTATATTCAATATTGATGACTGGTAAAATAACTATATCCTCTGCAGAACCCTGAAGAGTGTGAAAGACCTAACTATCTAGACAAAAGTATGACAACATATAGCAACTTTTTTGGCCTATCTTCTAAGCTACTTCACAGATAACTGCTCAGTCACAGTAACTGAATGAGGGAACAGCCTCCATGCGTCAGAATGATACAAGTATCACACAGTACAGAGTAACATTGCACACAAACTGTGATGTAAGGCACTTCAGCAACACAAATGTAAGCCATAGACATTTCCTGTAGGGGAAGAAATACTATAATTTTGAGGTACAAAGTGTAAGAAAGAACTGATATTGGAGAATTTTCATACAGTCATGGTGAATGTTCTCTAGACTAGAGGTAGGAGAAATAAAAAGATGCTTATATGCAATCTTTGCAGTCTTTGGGGGATAAAGCAAGTAAGAAAATTAAAACCCTTTTGTTTATACTTGAGGGTAATTCAATTTCGTCTCATTTGGAACATGACAGAAAGATGAAAACTAAAATGAAAACAGCTTTTGAATTATAGACAATCTTTTCAAATCAATCAACATTAAAGAAGAAAGGGATTGGAACAATAAGTGAATGACATGCTCTATTGCTTGGAAACTTTTGAAATCTTAGCTTTATAAACAAAAGAAAATCTTCTATATTTGTGTATTGATGGGACTAATTTCATCACTTACATTCCCTGAAACCATAATACACAGGGTGACTCCAGTAATATTCTGTTCATAAAGCTGTTTGGAATTTACTCCCATCTTTCAATATTTGGCTAGTCTTTATATACCTAAATATTCTCTTCTCTTAACAGAGAATATCTATCTGACAGAATTTGTAAGTAGCTCTGTTTTCCTCTTGGTTGACAAACAGTAATGTATAAAGTGTTACAGAAGTGTCCTCGTATGTTTGTGGAAGAGAGTATTCAGCATGTACAGAGCCTAGTAATTCATTAGAATTAATTTGTGCATGACATCTAAATCTCATAATTCAAGCCTTAATAAGAATTTTGGTGTATAAAAGCCCATTTGATATGCTTCCACATAATTTTGTGGGATTTGGATGTTTAATTAAGGAGCTTTAAGAATAGGCTACAAACTACTCCGTTCTCCACTATATTTCCCCTGAGAATGCATTAAATTAGATGACAGCAAGGTGAATTTATAGGTTTTGTACAACTTAGTTTTTGCTCACTTTTACACTTGATTGCAGATTAGAGTAAATTAGAAAAACACTAACTGGAAATGCATTAAATGAGTGGTTTGTACTTAATAATTTCTTTTATGCCAGGTGTCCCAAATGCAGGTCAAGTATGTGTCTATGGCACACCCAGTTCCAAGACTGTTCATATACACATACAAAATGGGCGTTCCTGTAAGAAAGTTCAACTAAAACCACTCATTAAATTCAAGTGTTGAGCATTACGGCTATTTGTGTTCAGATGTTTTAGTGCAAGAGACTTTAAAGTAACTTTTTAATTAAAAAAGATACTCTCTACTGTTTCTGTGTATGAGCTCTCATCTCTCACACTTTACCCATGCTGCCTGCTTCAGCTGACATCTTCTCTGTTTGCTCATAGATGTCTCTGTGGCCATTGTGCTTTTCCCTGCACTAGTCCTAAAGCTAGGAATTTCTTGCCCGAAGTAAATATTGCTCCTCTTTCATGTGCCTCTTCTATGGTTCTACCACAAAACAGACAAAAATTAACTAACTTTAAATGGCTAATTGAGAGTCATTTGGAGCCTGAGGGACTAATGGAGAAAGGCTACTTTCACACATTTAATCAAAACCTGATTAAAATATAGATGAATAAAAAAAAATTATATTAAGTGTCTGCTTTGTTCCTTGCTCATTACGTTTTGTTATTTCTAAGATTGCTTTGTGGAATGGGCCATAGATAGTTTCTGTTACATAGCATCTGGTATAACAGGTCGGTTCTTGTTAGAATTTCTGGTCTTTGCTATAGTGGAACTGTAAGACCAGATAGGAAGGATGAAATTCTCACCTGTGTTATGCAGTCATTTGAGGCTAGCTCTTATTCCAGTAGTCAGCAGAGTAAAACCTGAACTTTAATGAAATAGGTCACAAAGTCCCATTGATTTTTTTTTTAATTAAAAAAATAATCCTTGAAGTTTTGTCGCTACCTTCAGTAAGTACAGTCAAGTACTTTTGAGTTATTTCACCTCAAGATACTTGAGTATCATGCTCAGCCAAGTAAACCTGACATATAATTTGCAATGCAATCCTAACACAATGTAAACAAAACAAAGGTCAAAAATTCAACATCACTTTTTCAGGACTGAAGAACTTTATTTGAATCCCTGCATTTCTCCATTTTCTTTATACTTCGAGTACACTGTGAAATATTTTTTGAAGTTCTAAACATAACTTCAAATTTTACATCTGTCATTGAGTAGTAGCTCTGATGCTTAATAACCATGCTCTGTTCAGGAAATATCCATTATTCATTTCCAGTGTACCTTCTGGCTGATTTATTGAATCTACCTTCTGTTGGAGAGTTTTCTACTAGATTGAATTGGCCTTTATGTGGCAGTGCCTGAGTACCCAGGTTTTTTAGTTTCCATGCTCCATGTCTCTAACTCCATTTGACATCAGTCTAAGTCTTGGGAATTTCCAACAGGAAATGCTACCCCCAGTATGATCAGACACACTCTTGTTGTCTGCTGTTGGTGTTTTATTTTGAACACCAAGCATTCCTGCCTTCATATATCTGAGAGTATTTCAGTTCTGTGATTAAGGCTGGTATTAGATGACCTTTACTCTTCTTTCCCTTGCTTTCCTCTTAAGAGTTAAATGAAAGCCTTCCGTTCCTCTACAGGGTACTTAGAACTAAGGCACTATGGCGCTAGCAGCAGGTTGGTTTCATTATATTGATAGGATACATGTGCTGTTTTTTATCTCTAGCATTTTCTCAGTAATTCAGCACTTTAAAGTCTCAGCTGTCTACCGATCTGCAGACAATTGTTTGGTGTAATACTATCCGGAAAAAGCTGATAAAACACAGATGTGACTAGGTCTCTGAAATTTGTGGTTTGCTAAGTGGTTTTTTTTTTGGTTTGGGTTTTGGGTTGTGCTTTTTTTTTTTTGCCATTCTTGCCCATGGCAAGTTAGCTTCCCTACCAGGCATGAAGGCACAGACTTTTATTAAAATGTTGCAACAAGAAGGTAATTGCTAAAAATTAAGGAAGTTAGTTGAAATATAAAGCAGAAACATTATAACTCTTTTCCCTATTTTTCATCATAACCCTTGGCAACCATCTCTCCATATTTTGCCCAATGCACATCTATAATAATTTTCTTTTTCTAAGCATTCACACTAAAGTGTGGATTTCTGGCAATCCTATACAGATCGGTTTTACGCAAAATGTTTTCTAGGCTCTTTTATGCATTAAGAGCCAATAGCTTGATTTTTCAAAGGGGCTGAGATTTTACAGCCACAGTGAGGCTTGTCTAGATAAAAGATCTGATTGTGCTTGAACAACATTGGAAGCAATCTAGTTAGATGGCAGGATGTTGCCATCTCTTAGCGGTTAGTGTTTAGACAAGGACAAATTATATTCACCATAGCATCAGCTGAACACAATTTTTCCTGGCTTCCATTGACCTCTAACTTGTGACTGGCCTCCCATCCTCTCACTCAGTTATCACAATTCCATTCAAACACAACCGCATTGTGTAATGTAGGCAATCCTTACTGACAGCGTAAGAAAGTTTGCATGTGCTTAGTTCTTTTACAAACTGGCCCACACCATGGTAGACTTTTCTGCGTGAGGGTGTTGCTTAGACAGTTACTGTAAATGTTTCTTAGCATGGTAGGCTTTCATTCTGATTATCTGAATTATGTTTTTAACTCTGGTGGTTAGTTTATTATTTTTTTATTAATTGATATAATTGGACTAGTACAACTTTTAATACGTATGCAGTTTGTTAGCACAGTGGTACTTTGTTTACTCACGCAAGAGTTACCACTAACAGTTAAAGTAGTGCAGTGCTTTCCATCCTCCCAAAGAAACTCAGTCGCAGAGGTTTAGTAACCAGTTCTACTTAGAAAAGACTGACTTTTCAGAAGCCTCTAGGTTTCAAGCTAAGATGAGAATTTCTGAAGACTAAATAGATAAACACGTCCAAAAGAAAACCAGACTATGCTGTAATATTCCTGTGTAGCAGCATATTCCTATTTAGCTGCAGAGTGTGGGGGAGGGAGAGAAATTTGCAAAATGATGCTGATTGACATCTGTGTGTCTGTATGATAACTACACACAGCTTTAGTGATTTATGCGCTAGACAGGTTTTTCCATTCCAATTCAAATGAAAGGCCATCTTGCAATTAAAGGCTCAGTTTGCAGTTCCTGATTTCTGAAGGAAGAGGGCGTTTCTATTTATTCCAGAAACATTTAGTGGTTACATGCATGGCTGGCAGCAATTTCCCACAATGTGTAAATTAGTCAATCCCAAAGTCAGTAAACTTTTGCTTTGAAGTGGACATTAATGAAGTGCACCATTAGAGCCTAATGATTGTTCACATTTGTATTTTAGGGGCCCCTCTTGCTTTTGATGTCTTAGTGCCTTGGTTTCTTGACTTTAGTTATCTAAATGCCAGGACTGCTAAACTCCTGAGAGAACTCAAAAAAAATTTAATGAAAAAAGTTAGTACTGGCCTGACTGATGTTGGCACTTCAAAGCTGGAACAGACTAAATTGCTGTAGACTGCTTAATTCAAAAGTGCTCCCTTGTGGATGACAGTGCATGGTGACAAAGTTCAATTGGCAACAGGAGACAGGCAAGATCAAAGACCCTCTATTGTAATAGTTTTGTTCCATGAAGAATTGCTTATTGTCAGTAGTTTTTCAAGCCTTTACTGGCTCCAGCTTCATATCAGGATTCCCTGGTTCAGAACCAGCTTAAATAAATAATTGTAATTACATCCTTCTGATAATACACTGCAGTTCTAAATGCTGTATGTTGTGTCTCTCCAAGGTCCAAAAAAGAAAAGTGTGTCTTAGGAAACAGGACTTGGGAGAGAACCTTCTTTTTTGGAACCCTCTTTGTTCAGAGGCATCCAAAATACAAAGTACCACAGAAAGTTAATGCCATGTTAGCAGCAATTGAGATTTGCTCCAGACAAAACCACACTGCCCTTCCTATCAGGACAATGTTGCTGCATTTTCTAGTTTGCATCACCAGCCAGTTTGATTTAACATTCAATTTAAGATTAAAATGAATATAATCCTGTAAACTGTGCTTTCTCTCTCTGATCAAGGCACTAGTTTGAGTGAATTCTTAAGAAATGCTGAATTTCATACTAACAATGTTATGACTATAGAAAACTCAGAAATAGTCATCATTCACAGCATACCACATCTTTGTTTTCCTTTCCGGACACACACACTTAAAAAAAAAATAAAATGTTTTTTTCTGATGAGAAGCAAAAAGGAGGTCCTATCTGAAATTGTCAAGTTACACTGGAAATCATGTTCATTTTTAGTATTTTTTCTATTGTTTTTTTTCCTAATATTGTTCACCATGTGTAAAAAACTGTTGAAAGACAAGAAAGACACCATCCCTCACTAACAGTGTTCAGGGATGTTGTCTCATAAAATGTACATGGCATTGTCAGAATAACTTGTCTTGAACTAATTATGAAAACGCGTTTGGTGACAATTAGGGAAGCCACTGTGTGATCATTTTCATGCATCATATTGACAGAAGTAACTTTTATTTTTTAATAATCACAAATTGCAACATTTTTCACAGAAAATTTCATCATAGTTGGTACAAGATGAGCAAGTAGAAAGGAGGAATGAACAAGTACACTTAGGAAGGAGGCAACAAAAAGAAATGTTGATCTGATGCTATTGCTAGTTTTAATTTAAATAAAAGAAAAGACAGCATGCTGTTCCAATCCTTCCTTAAAACTTATTTATGAAGAGCATCAGAAGTGTGGTTGGGTTGTTTCTTCTTTTTTTTTTGGCAAGGCCTGAAAAAGCTTTTTAAACAGGATTAGAAATGTACTATGCCTATGCAATTTAGCTCTAGCAACTTCACGGTTGTAAATTATGATGGAACACATCATTAGCTGCAGACTTGTATGTTCTCCCTTAATCATGCTGAAGTACACATAAGCCCCAGCTGAGCAATTATGAATAATTAAATCAATTAGAGACAGCCTAACACCAGGTCTTGTGGCTAAACTGGTGTCAGCATCCATAATATTTTAACAGTAAATGCAAATGTGTGCATTTGGATGGAGGGAAGGAGGTGGACAAAGGCTTATAGAAATGCCAAAGCATGTTGCTTAGTGATGGCTTTACGATAATATCATGAAGATTATAAGCTGCCTTCCCAAGGAAAACAATGGTAATGAAATTCCAATAAAATATTTTTTTGTACAAGATTTAAAGCTTAGAAGTGAGTTAATTAAAAAAGGATAAGGTGCAAGGCCTAAAAAATATGCTGAATAAATTAGGACTTTACATTCACCCAAAATAAATACTTTCCTTCTTGAATTGTTACCACCCTCTTTTCTTTTGGTACAATATTTTCTGTAACCTGGTATTAAAAGCAAATAAATAAAGAAGTATGCTTCCCTTAGAACACTGTCAGGGAAAAAAATTACATGTTTTTTAATATTTTGTAGAAAGAGAGAAAAATCTGAGAAAAATCTGAGAAAAACCATGCAGATTTTGCACATCAACTAGACAGTAACTGCACTATTTGATGTGTACAGCTATCCCAATGTGTTTGCTAACAGACACATACGTTTTAGACCTCTCTGCACTCTTTCTAAAACACAGAAGATGTGAAAGGGTCCCTTTATTCTCTTGCCGCAGTGTGCCAAACCACTGCTGTGCAATGATCTATCTGCTCTTCTGTGCCAGCCACCAGATGTAGTGCTTGATCTGCCACCACATCATGACCATGCTTGTAACAGTTACTGAGTGCTTCTACCTTGCTCCTCCCCAGTAAGGAGAGAACAATTTTGGCTCTCTCCCACCTTGTCTTCACATCTAGGGAAATTATGTATTTTCCCTTTTTCTACATTAACTGCAGCCCTATGAATCAACTCAGAATTAGCACTATTTAGAAGGCTGGTCTCCTAAGTATATGTTTAACTTTAAGCACACATTTCTATTCCATTCACTGAGGTTCAAAGCAGGTCCTTACAGACATTTAAGTGCTCTCCCGACCTAGAACACAGTTCTGTACAACAGTAACAAGGAGTTATGTTCAAGACTTAGTATCCCCACCCAGCTACAGAAGCTGATAAAGCATTTATTAGCAAAAATTACTTACAAGTAGTATTTGCTATAAATGATCACCAAAGAGATTGTACAAATAGTGGTTTTGCTGTTGTTGTTACTATTGATTACATTGTGGGAGAATTTAAAGTCATTATAATCTCAATTGCACAAACATAAATGAATCAACTATCCTGCTTTGAGAAGGTTTAAGGTATCTTGAGGCACTTGCTAGTTGTTATTACAGGACACAATTTAATAGGAAAGTGTCTAATTATTATAGACATATTGAAAAATAATCAGATTTTAAAGTATTTATACTGTCTTTAAGACTTGCTGAACATACAAATTGCATAGATACACTCAATTTGTTTAAAAAGACAGTTGTCTACATCCCACATGAGGTCTCTGGGTGTGTTACAAAAGCAATTATTATAATTGTTATTGCAAAGCCTATGCAGCAAGTCAGTAAGAAAGCCAGCAATAGAATCTGTTTCCACAGTGTCAGCCCACTGCTCCATCCGCCAGGAAGCCCTGCTTCCTTGCCCCTCTGCAACTTGATCAGCACTGAGTAATCCTCATATTTTGTGATGTCCTTTGTAAGAAACAGAGCTTCACACGTGTACACCACCTACCCAGAAGGTCACGGTACACATGGAAAGATTTCCTTCTTATTTGTGGAGAGTAGGTTAGTTTCTCTGTAAAAAGCATAAAATCTTGGACATTGTTTTACTCTTGCCTCAGATTTGATCGTATTTACTATATAAATGTATAGTTACATCCCAATCTCATTACAAGATCTGCTAAGAAAATTTATAATGCAGGAATCAAACTATAAACTTCATGACAAGAAAAAAATGTCAAAATCTATAGAGATGGTATTTATTTCTCTAGATGTGACATTTAAAGCTTGCCCATATGGTTCTACTGACCAGTGTTTATAGTGAAATAACTCCCCATGTGAACTTTGTCTTCTGGAATAAGGGGGTTTATTCTAGAATGATGACTCTTATTTGGAAAGGTAATGATTGTTCCAGGATTAAATCACTCTTCTGCTTCAACAGACTACCCCTGAGCTGCCATTCTACCATAACTATTTCAGTGGTTTTCGTATGCAGACAGGCCCTGGTGGAGTTCCAGAACAAAAGCTAAGACTGGGAATGTCTGAAAATAAAGCTGCAGGTACAATGACATGGGGCTTTTCAAAAAAAGAACCCTTGCCAAAATTCTTCTTCTGCCTCCTCACCTTATGCGAACTAACTAACCTTAGCAGTCTAAATACAGTCTTCTGAGGACCTGCATAAGCTGCTGCATTGGCTTAATGCCTCCTTTCATGGGAATGCTAGCATTTTACACTTGCTGCTTTTGCAGAAATGTGGATGAGAGGAGTGTGTGATTCAGGAGGGCCTAAAGCCCTGCCAAAGAATAGGACTACTTAGATATTTGAACAATTATGCTGCTTCAGTATGACCACAGGGCAATGCAGAGGTGCTGGAGATGGACCTCTGACAGCTAACCTGAGCACTGGAAAATCTGGTGAGCAGAGTGCACTGATATCTGTACTGTTTCTGCATAAACCAGCTCAGGTAGAAAACCAATCTTGCCTAATTTGCTAGACACTTTGCTAAGGAGAATAATCCTTGCGTAGGTGAGCTGGCATGTCAACAATCAATACCCTGCACTAGATTGTCCTTTGATTTTCTCAGACTAGTAGTACTTCCAGGATATTTTCACTCCTTTCCCTTATGCAATGTAGACATATTTTACATGAAACAACTGGCAAAAAATTATATGATGGTGACAAGCATTTGAAATAGTAGATAACATACATAATCCTAGTCATTCAAATAATTGGACATTAAATTCCTCCATGGAACTGGTTTGATGAGGCAGGATTACTTTCTGAAGGACTGGCAGACTGACTTTCTATAAATGCAAGCAGAGATACAACTTCCACGGTTAGTGGTCACTGCAGAATCAGATCCAGTGTTTGCAATTTACCATTTCCATTGTATATATACAGTAAAATACTACATTAACTTGAATAAACAGTTTGAATACCAGCTCATTTTTATGCTGATCTTGACAAAGGGCAAAATCTAGTATAATATAACATAATATAATGTAATATAATACATTTTAAGTCTAATAAGCATTCCATTTTGTCTAAAATGCAGCACTTGTTACACTGCAAAATAATTTGTGAGATCCATCAAAACTGCTTTGTTTTATGCTATGTATGATGTATCCAAAAATTCTTTGAGAAAAAATCTAGTCCCGGTAAAATCTGTGGCATAACTGTCACTGACTGAAGGAGCCAGGGTATTACAGCATTATTTTTATAAACAGAATTGTGAATTTGTTAACATATCTATAAAAGCACATTTTTAAATGATCACATGATTACAAGATTAGAATATAAGTATGTCTTTACTAGAACTTCATATTACAGGGAAATAAAACCCGGGGAAGAAAAACAACCAAAAAAACCTGCCCAACTATAGGAAAAAGGAGTCTGCCTAGTTCTGGTTTTCTACATTGCCTTTGGGGAAAAGGTAATAATATTAGGCTGTCATTATTATTCCTTTAGTTGTTCTTGATGGTGATTAAATAGTCTACGGGAACTGATTTCCTGAAAATAGCAAAAAAAAAAAATTCTGAGCAAAAAGAAAGGAAATAAAATAAAATAAAATTCATTAATGTTTGGATTTTTTTATTTGTTTTCAGTTTGTTTTCCATCAAAGTATTTTTTTCCAAATGCATTGTCTTGTTTCGTATCTTGGCAGTATGAGTGACTATTCATCTGGTGTGGCCTTGTTCATGCAAGTTTTAAAAGTTTTAGCCTATGTATGTGGAGCAGTTTCCTCAAATTCAAAATCAAGTCCTAAATATACTTAATTCTATTTTATGGAATTTTATTTATGAGCTGTGTCTTGCCTTTAATAAGAGGAGATGTTTGAATACATCTGTAACCGAAGTCCCGAGAAAGTTTTTTGTCTTGAAGAATCATTCTCCAGTCCTCCTTTCTCCTCTGTTGCTCCTAGGAGAAAATAAACTGTATTTCCTTATTGTTTGGTGCAGTATATTTTCTTTCTCTCCTTCAAGTATACTGAAGTGGTAGCGAGCCAATGTTCTTATCTGTTTCCTCCTTGGCTACATATTCCTTGGTCAAGAAATATGGGATATTGTGCAGTATGCAGCTAGTTCAGTTTTATATTTCTGGCAATGGTTTTGATGGAAGAAACATTATTTTTCTGCAAAAGGCAGTAAGGTAAAATCTCCTGATGATCTCAAGTCTCATTTTTAATGTAAGGCATGCATATCTGAGTGCCTTTTGATGACTGTTGGTTCCATTAGCCTCTCTGGAATCATGTACTAAAGTTAGACATTTTAGGATCAATCCTCTCTTACTTTTGCCTTGCACAATGTTTATTAATTTGCTTGCAGTTGATAGTAGGCATTCAGTGGCAAGCAGAGCTTTAAAAAAGGAAAACACTTATATTTATTACTTTCTCATTAGTCTTATTTTAAATTTCTATATGCTGTTTCATACCACTGCACTTCACAACCATTTTGCGATATTCTTTGGAGTCAGCTATCAAGTGGAGATATGCAGCCATTACATCCAACATAAAAAAGACACTGTTTCAGAGGATAGATTGGGATATCTTAAATTTGTTTTAACTCTCTTTTGGGGGGTTTACTCTAAATCAATTTTCTTATTGAAAACCAGAATTAATCTGAAATAATTTTCACTGCACATCACTAAGTGTATCCGGAGTGTGAAGTGCTTTGTGGAGGAAATAGGTGTGAGAATCAGATGAAGGAATTACTGTGTTTGGTTAGGTGCTTTTTACAAGCAAAGAGAGAATCTGGGTCAGAAGCATGAATACATACAGGCTTGTGTTCAAATGAAATTCAGACTATGGTCTTTAGCATCAAATCTGCATTGCCTCTACATGAAACAGGTTTGCAGGAGATGCTGGGTGTACATGGTACACATCTGCATAGCATAGCACTGTAGTGGTCCCTGCAGCAGAAATATCTTTTCTTTTTTCTGAAGCGTTTACTGTCTAGAGAAAGAAGTTGTCTACTTCAGGAAGCTAGGTGAATTAAAAACAAAAACAGGAAATAAGTTTTCAGGTGAGAGAGGAAGAACTTTAAACAAAGAAATATGAACCAGAAAAAAAAAATTTCTAGGACTCCTGGCTATCACTCTAAACTAGTTTGCTTAACATCTTAATTATATGCAAAGTAATGACAAGAATCAGATGGTATCTTTAATTTCAAGTGACATTCCAATTTTTTACAGACATTATTAATGTAGCATGATTAGCTGGCCTGGAGGGAAAAATTGAGGATAAATTGTATGGTTATCAACTGCAGGTTTATTGGTCTGAGACTTCCACCACAGGGAGTGGCTGCTGTATGGAATTGATAAATGTAGAGATTTATAAGGTCAAGTTTTATGAGTCTACAGATTCCTTGTGGTGTATTACCACATCCTTATTACAAGCCCCTGCTGCTGTCCAGCTAAGCCACCAGAGGTAATATATTACACTTGCTTGTCTGTTCTTCAGACTTTTTTCCAAAGGAAAAGAGGAACAGGTCAAAATAAAATACAGCTTTCTGGGATTATATTTGCAGCTTTCTTTGGGTTTTGGGAGATGTAAGGGCAGACTGTCAGGAACTGGGGAGTAAGTCTTGAAAAGGTGTGAAAAAGTGATTGTTTGTGACGTTGGGAGAAACATAAGGTGAAAATCTTAAGGGGGTAATGATTTTGTGTTAAGATAAAGAACAGTTACATTTAATAGTAGCATTTGTAGTACAAACAGAGTCAGTGGATTGAGCACAATAAGATGAGTAAGTGTAAGGTTTTCAGCAGCTGATGTCTTGCTAATTTCTAATTTCTAATATTAAACTAATTTGGGAAAATATGAAAAGTCAAAAAATTACCTGATCATTCTAAGGTGTTGGTACATTTCATAAAGTTGTACATGGTTTCAACATACTATTTGTAGGACCATTCTATTAATAGCATTGTTAGGTGTCTGTGCTGTAATGCCACACATAAAAAAGTGTCTCTGTGCTTTTATTTTGTCTTTTTCATAATTGTTTCCTCTCTATCTTATCAACAGATAGCTATTGCTTATGCTGTTGATTATATTTATTGAAACACTCTGACCTCATATCCAAATAACTTGTGATATGCCAATTGATGGAAATACTATTGCTCATTTGTTTCACAGTTCTGTCATAGGCCGCAGGAAGGGAGACGACTAAGATGTGTTATGTAAGTACTTCAACAATTATTTAACTCAAGCTGGTATCTTCATGTTTTAGATGGACAAAACACAGATACCAATACAATCATTTTGCACATTTCTTAGTTAATGCAAAATTGCTTCTGTTATGAAACCACAAAATTACAAGTCATGCAGGATTCATGTAACTTGTGTTATTTCAGTGACATTGCATATTGTTAAAAAAATATCAGTGTTGATTGCCCATATAAAGGGACAGGTAGATGGAATGGTAGTGTAAACCCTTCTTGATTCACACAATATATAATCAGGCCATTTGATTCATTCATAGAAGACACAGGAGTGGAATGATACCTCTAAAAGTCCATTTGTCATGTTCTTAGTGGATTATTTAGGTGTAATAATGTTGACACTCATTTATCTTAACAAGTACGTTCTGTCCCTAGAATATGATGCCAAGTTGTACAGGACATTAAAGCCTAACAAGAAAGGGACGTTTAAATTTTTTAAGCATTCATCATATAACTATCTTATTATGCAATTGTGAACATCCTTCTTTGTGTTCTGCCTTGCACACAGTTAACAGATTATAGATTGGATGTATCCTTGATGTTTAGCCTTTAATCAATTGCAGAAGTCATTTATTGCCTAAAGTAGTACAAAGTAGCAGAAACATAACTTCAACAGCCAAATTCCTGTCCACGTGAGAAGCCTCAGACATGGACTACAGAAATCACTGATACTCACAGTGCAAAAATTTTTTTCTTCCCATAGCTTCAGAAAAGCAAACTAACATTATCACAATTAGAATTACAGTACATAGATTGGAAGAAACTGCATTCTGATATAATTCCAGTCTTTAAGCAGATATGATTATCCAATAGAAAAGGCTCATTTACAGTAAAATTTAGCAGGGTTTGCATCCAATGGACAAGAAGTAGTTTTGAATGAAGACATTGTTTTTCAGGAGCAATGACAGTGGCAAAGTGTTTCATCATCCACAATCAGCTTCTTTTCAATATAAAATTATTTGAAATACCAAAGAGGTAATTGTTGGAAGTAGTATGAAGTATCAGTGATGCATATCAATTGCTTTTGGGATTCTTCTAGTATAAGAATTCCTCTTAAAATCCTTCCATTTTAAAGTTAGCTCAGCAAATGACCTTACTTGAGTACGTGAGAATCTTCTGCCTTCTTCCAGCAACAACAACAAAAAAGGAATAAAGTAATGGATTTTTTTTTTCTATCTGTACTTTATGCTACGCCTTACTCATAGATCTTTAAAACTGATTAACATTAGATCATCTACTTTGGCATTCATTAATCTAGTACCCTACACATACAAACTCTTGCTGCACAATTTAGGGAAAGGCATGAGTGCAGGGCCTGTGAATATAATTATACGTATATAAAAAAGGCAAAAGCTTCAACCATATGGTAGCAGGCACCTAACAGTGCATAAAAATAACTTAAGGACAGAAATGAACGATTTCTTTGTGACTGGCAAAGTAAAATGACTTTAAAGACATTTCATCTGATGCCTGGGCTATTTGCTGAGGATGTTAGAGAAGATAGAATAGGAAAGCATTGATGGGGAGATAATTCTTTTTCTAAAAAGAAAGAAGAATCCCTTGAAATGTTAAAATTAGTTAAAACATAATGGGAAGGTGTTGATAACAAAAGAGAAAAAAGGGAAATAAAACATAAAATCTTGAATATAAACTAAATAAAATGGTTGAGAATAAGGAACTTGTGGCAAGAAAGAGGAATGCTCTAACTTACTCAGCTGTTCTATAAAGTAAATGTGATAGTAAACTTCTCTGTCTCTGAGTTTTTACCCTGCCTCCGAATATGACAGTTTAGTCAAATGATGGTGTTCTGTGGCTGCTGAGATGACAAGTGACACAGAGGCTTGGAGATGAGATGGAGTTCTTCAGATGATAGCCTGTGGATTAGATCTCTGCTGCCTTTTGCTAGTAGAGATAGCAGAAAATTGGAAAACATCTCTTACAGGCAAACAACACGTTTCATGTTGGTGATTTTAGATTCAAGGAACAAGTATTTAAAACATTGTATATGCCTGTTTTAAGGCATTTATGTAAAATGAGTTATAATTAATAGAAGAAAAATGAGATTACAGAACAGAAAGAGAAGTGCCAACAGACGAAACAAAGCAACTGAAGAATGAAAGTAAAAGGGAGAAACTAGTAGTGAAAGCAAGAAAAAGCTGAAAACAAATAGTTTTTTCCTTCCATTGATTTTTGTCCTTGTTCTTTCAGTGTTCCTGCTTTGTTCTATTTCTCTTCACTTCCTCCTTTTAACTTTCCCTCCTCACAGAAGGTCCCGTCCGTCGCGCGCGTGTGTGTGTGTGTGTGTCCCCGCCAGTTTGGAACTGAGTAGGATTTATGTTTAAAATGCAATGTCCTTCTACCCTAACACTCAAAAAAGACATTGAAAGAGATCTCTGTATGGCAGAGAAGAGAATGGGGGACTGCTTTTTATGTCATACAATATTGGTTCAATACTGAAAGAGAAAAAATCTCTAAGACTGTTTAATATGTGTTTCCTGACCCATGGGACTTGTCAAATCCTCAAACAGTTCCACTTTATTAAGAAGTAGTTAGAGCAACTGGAAAGTGCTTTGACCTGTTGGCACATCCTGAAGACTCTCAGGGTTTCTTTTATACTTAAACTTAGCATCAAAACAACATTAAACCATTGACATTTCTAGCTCCTTTTGTTTGCTATTCTCTTCTCCAATCCTTAAGAGAAAAAAAAATGGTTTATTTGTTCCTATAATTGTAGCCAGCTTTATGCATTATTGCATATTTTAGCCTGCTCATTGAGATCAAACTAGGTCAACATCAATTTTTTAAAAAGTTGGCTACTTTTTCTGAACTTCAAGCTTTACAGTAAAATTCATGAAATAAGGTGATGATAGATTTGATATAAAAAGGGGAGATCAATCCTAAATATAAATATAAAGCAACCACAGAACTATTCATATAGCTACTAGTAACTTATTTCAGTTTAAATACAGTTAAAGCCTGGAGAGGTGAACAGATACTGGATCTTAAAACCACAAGGAAGGTATAAATCTTTGCTCTCTTACTTGGAAGAGCAGCTCAATCATTTCTACTGCATAGTAACAGACGGTGTTAGGAACGTACAACAGAGAGATAAATGGAGGTATCATAGTCACAGTTGCTCTAATATACAATTTAGCCCTCTGTTTACAGGGTAAAGAGACAGAAAATATCCACAGAAACTGTGAATTTGTTTTGTACAGACACATTCAGCAGAGCATTACTTTTAACACCCTCTCAGATGCAGTGGAGCAGAATATGGCTGACCACTGCAGAAATGTTGGCAACCCTAAGAAGCTGGACTGCTGTTGCCATCCAAGGAACTAGGAGTTCCAAATCCAAAGGTCAGTGGATTCAGAGAAAAGGTTTGCATGGATTTCAGTGAGTTTTGGGTCAGATCCCATTTCTTAATTTCTTTTGCTTCCACAAAGTTTTACACTAATTCATTTCCATTGACTTCAAGTGAAATTACTCCTGACATACCATTATAACTGAACACATGCAACTGTATTACACTTATGTTCCTCCTGATTCTCACACCTTGTACCTGGTAATAAAACTAGAAGGCATATATTGATTTTGAAGTCAGCAGAGCCACTGTGTTTGACAGAACTCTTTATACTAATATATGATCTGTCCATTATTTCTCCATGTCAGGTTCATAATTCTGTTCATTAGTAATCAAGAGCTATTTGAAACTGGGATTTACCATTACTTAAATGTTAGGTACTTACTCTTGATAATCCTCTAATCAATAAGAAGAGCTGAGCATTTCCAGGAGGTAATTCATCCCAGCTATTTTAGGAAGGAATTAATCATTATCTAGTTACCTCCTTCTTTTTATTAACTGGATGGAGAGCTTAATTAAATTATCCACCTAATTTTTAGAGAGGTACCAAGTCAGGTGAAACAAGCTAAGTTGTAAATGTCTTTAAAATCAGATCTCTGTATTCTGTACTTCCTAGACGTAACACTGCATTCAGTTCCTTTGCAAGGAACATATGTGATGGATGATTGTACCATGACAGAGCAGCCCAAATGAGATAGACTTGGCTGTTTCTACTGGGGGATCTAAAAGCTATTTGGGAATGGTATACATTAAATTCTCAGCTATGCTTTGCAGCTTGTAAGTTTTAATTAAGAAAAACAAAAGGAAAAACAGACTAAAAAAGTTTGTGCAAATGTAAATATACTGCTACAGGAAATCTCTAAACCTGAAAATGCCTTGCGTTGTCCTCTGTAGCTTAAAAGAAAATTATCAACTACATTTAGAAAGCGATATTTCTTATTTTTTACTTTCTGAATCTTTTTCTCTCCCTAGCCATTCAGAGCCCCACTATTTTCATGACACTGGGGACAAGCATGATCTGACAGGCATGTGGAAAAAATAAATGAAATCCCTTTGTTTCTCATCACCTCATCCTTTCTTACTCAAAGACTACTTCTGATGTTCCAAGTTCACATTCATGCTTTTATAAAGCAAACTGATCAAATATACTTCACATTTGAAAGACATAAAAAATAATCACAAATAAGAATCAAAGACCTAACATTTTTAAATGGAAAATTAATATGCAAGATTCATTTGTGTATTTGAATCTCTTCCTTCACAGGTCTTCCCTCTTAACACTTGACAAAGCCTGTCATCTAGATGTGGGAAGAGTACAACTATATATGGATAGTTATATGCCAGAACGATTTCCTCATTTTCTTCCTGGAGATCCAATATTTCAAATGCCTCCTTTCTGTTAGGCTCTCCATCTTAGGATCTAGGTGACTGAATCCTGGTTTACATGTCAGCTGCTCCTACCTGGCAATGGTGAGTTCATTTTCCATAATGCTGACTGAAACTGTGATGATTTTAGGATAAAGGAAGGTTAAAAGGGGAAAAACTGCCAGGAGGAGAAGAGATGAAGGTGTTTCAAGAAAGCAATGGTTTGGCTTGGAAATTAAAGTTTTGATTTTGCTCAGGAGTACTATTACTGAATTCCTTTGGTGTAAGATCAGGCCTTACTTAAACATTTCTCAGATGGTGGAATACTTACCTAGACCCAAAACACCTGGGAAAAAGGCATAGCAAAGCTCCACAAAAGCTTTTTTGTTTGTTTTTGGTTTTGTTTTTTCACTCATCAGCCACCAATATCTAGTTCCAACAGCTGAGCTTCATGTTTTACACAATGAAGATTGTGGGTTCGAATACTGTGAAATCCCAAGTTGTGTCATAGTACTGGAAGAAAGAATGGACCTTTAGAAATCTATTCAGAAAAAGACACTTAGCAGATTTTAACTAGTAAATTTTGTAGGAGTTTAAAGCATAGGAAAGAAACAGTTATGAAATCATGTCTGAAGTTTGAGTCAACTATTGTTGAATTTTTACCTGTAGCATATGTCATTCCTTAAGGCATTGAACCTAGATAAGAACTATATTAAACTGCATTGAAGAGGAATGCAACAGTTAAAAAATTCCACAAAGTTTCTTCTATAGTTTTAAATTAGTCACTTATGTATGTAATTGTAATTACATGATTATTTTCATTTTCTAAAGTCCTGACAGTGTCCTTGCCCATGTCCCATGCTTCTGTCCATCTGAACATCCTAACCTTCACTGGGCATAGCCACTCTGCATAGCTTCAAGCTACTTTCTTATTCCCTTTTCTGTGATGCCCAGACAACAACATGAAAAAAGACTCTTCTTCCCCATGTATTTCCTGTGTACAGGATCATTGCTGTCCATAATGGACCAAGAAGGATTGCAAAGAAAATCACAGGGAGAGTTTTGCTTGGATGTTAAGATTAAAACAAATAATGAGAAACTGAAGTTAGGCTTCTATAACATGAAATATTAGACACCATAACAGTGAGAAATTTCATGAGACTACTTCTTCTATTATGTTCTTGCATTGTGGTAGCACAGAGGAGACCTATCTTGATCCATTACTGAATTCTGCTGGCAAGATGAAAACACTGACTTGAAAAACAGCCCATTTCCTAAAGCTGTATTATAAATCTCCTATTCTTTTATTATTATTTGGTCTAGATCTTTATTCAGAAATAAAGAATTCTTTCAAGTTTACAGCTCGTCTGTGATTACAGTTTTCACTGTTAAGGTCTAGGTGCTGCTATAGCCATATAAAAAATGTATGAAGCAGCTATGATTGCTATCTCAGGGTGGTGCTTGCAGACACCAGTGATTACCCTCCACTTTAGAAGGTAAACACTGAATGTTGGGGAGCTGCCTTTTTAGAGCTGTAAATCCAAACCACATTGGCAAAGATAAAACGAACCTATTGCAAGTCACCATTTGCACCTGAGAAGTGTAATGCCTAATTGAAGCCAAAGCTCACACTGAAGTTTACATGGCCTTACTTGGCTACAGAGGAGGTTTTCAATCATAGAGCAGTGGGCATGGCTGGTCCCTGGTGGATATAACTAGGGAAATCCCCTATGCAGGGCAAGGTATATGTTTCTGTCATTGCACATGTCCCCATATGATAACAATAATGCTGATCAGACAGATCAGTAAAAGATTAGCTGTTCCCTCCCTCAGTACATTTAACATGAAGTAATGATGTAGTTTGCCAAAAACAAAGGTGAGGGAGAGCAAATGTTGTGTGAATCCTCAGCAGACAGTGTCTGCTCCTGACTATTTAGTTTCCTTTTTGCATGGTATTTTTACTTGGTGTCATTCTGCCCGGAGATTGCAATTTTGACAAACTGAATAAGCCAATAGTTGTGTTTGGGGAGACTCAAGTTGTTCTGAATAACACATGCACTACAGCTGCAGTTGAAATCTGGTTTATATTTAGTGTAACAAATTATGCAAAGTACACTAAGTAAGACCCATTTCAAATTCCAGTGGGCCTTTCTGAAAATATTTTAGAGAAATGTTTTCTTTGCTGTTTCCTTTCTGCTCTCATTAAAAAGGTGAATCACTAAAAGTAATTGTGTAACAAAATAAAATGACAATCAGTTCAGAAAACAGCATGACAGGCCATAGAATTCCCAAGGAAAAGTTTTCATGTCTTTTATATTAGTGAGAGTTTAACTAGATAATCCAGAACGGACACTTGGCTTAGAAACTGCACATTCCTAGCCAACAAGGAAAGTTTCAAATATTTCTCACCATAAAATATTTTAAAGTACTTTTCTTAGCATTTCTCTGTACTGAACATTTCTTTTTATTTTCATGGAAAATACCACGTAACATCAACAAGACTGAGTTATTCTGAAGGCTGTTTAAGGAAGCAAACAATTTTAATAGAGGAGATAATTAGAAATATTTCAGGGATGGAGAAAAGGTAAAAGAAAAGATTGGAAGTAGATAGATGTCCCTGCTTCAGATCAAAACTCAGCTGGCGGTTACCAAAAGTTACAGCAATTTATTTTGGTTCCTTGGGGGACACAGTTTTGTTGTTTGTTTGGTTTTTTTAACATGACATTAACTTCATATTGTTAACCTCAGATGCTAAAGTCATGTCGGGCCACAGAAATAATGATGCTTAAAAAACTAAGAATTTGGAGACTTTCTATTTGTTGTTTTGGCCTATAGCTTTTTAAAAAAAAACCAACAACAACAAAAAACCAACAAAAACCACAACAAACTTTAAGGTCTGGAAACTTTCTGATGTAATCACATGGCTTCAAAATAGGGGCTTTACAGAGAAGCCTGTAAATGACCATGACCATGCCATGACCATGATAAAAATCACAAGAACAGGGAATACTCCTAATTAGTGGTTGGTGACAGGATGAGGGAAAATTCAATATGACTAACAGTCCAGCCTTTAGAAGTTATTGAGCCATCCCTGTCCTGGCTGAGGCATAAATGTCTGTGGGAAAAATGTTGCTGTATTTGTGTCCTGTATCCTATTGGTAATTATTTATAAGTGTATGTAGTGTCAAGATGCAGGCCCCTATGAGGTCATTTGGCTCAGCATCCCTAGCTGCTAACTGGCTGACATCATAATACCGATCTTTATTGGTAAAGCTATACAACTATGTTAGTTTATGGCTCAAGCTAGCATGCAAGACTAAATTCCCCAGCCATCTATACTGCTCCTGTAAGTTCTTTCACACTTTGGCTCAGCTCTGGAAGCATATTTGCCAAACAGAGAAACTCAAGGGTGGTTTAAGCATTATAGACAATACTTACTTAAATCATGAATAAAAATTTGTACTTGGGCACAGCTAATGCAGTACAGACACACCCTTTAAGATTGCCTCCGTGACTTGTACCAGCAACTGTCATCTAAAGGCCCTCCCCCATCAAGTGCTGGAAAAAGTTTGCATTTCAGTAACATCTTGGAATAACTCCTATTGCACATGGTATTCTTCTGCCTTTTTGCCCATGTCATCAAACAAAAAGAATGCAACAATCAGAAAGAACTCTAGGAAATTTGAGCTTTCTCAGGCTTAGGGGGTAAATATGAGCAAATTCCCTTTCTGATTTCAGCATTAGAAAAAGCAGATAACTGTTCATTCTTGGTGTAACTGTGTCTTTTGCCTTGTTGGTGTAGCCTACCATGAGCATGATATTCTCCAGAATGTTTTTACTATTTCTTCATTCCAGGGGAATGTTTTCTTCTAACTGAGTTAACACCTTAAGCCAGCTTGTTAGGTAAGACAAAATTTCAACCAAAATACACCGTTAAATCATCTCTTCACTATTACTTCTGTAATCTGTCCAAGTATAAAATAAGTTAAGTTGTTTGTTTAGCACTTTTAAATTTATATTCTGTAAAATGTAGTCTTCATTGCACTACCTGTGTCATCATTCTTCTTTTCTTTAAGCAGCTGATGCATCTTTTTGGCAATGCAGTATCACAAAATTTAATAATCCTATAATCTTATAGGGGTTTATTACTTTATTCTTTATCAAATATTGTTATTTCTTAGTAAACTCTAAGAGCTTAAGATTGAATTTAATTATTTATTTTTTGCTGCATATTGCCTTAGAAACTCAGATGTAATCTCCAGTTTGCTAAGTATTATTTCTACCCATGATCTTAGCACAACTGCTTTCAAAGCTGTTTTTTAAAATTGTATTCAGGATGAACCCCTAGCAAATATAAGGATTAAGTATACTCATGTTACGGGATGGCAAAATCACATTCTCCTGCTAGATATGTGTTTTGCGTATTTCTAGCCTTTCAGTCTCCAACATGATATACTTCTTAGGTAATAGCATCACTTTGTATTTGTTGGCAAACACTGACAGCATGGTTGGTGCTGTACAAAACCTTGACATTAGGGCAGAACTGTGCTGAACTGTGTTTTCTCTCTCTATGTGTGAGTAAATTTCAAGGAAGTTAGCTAGTTTTGTAAGTGTCACCATTTTCCTCTGGCCAGACCACCATATGCCTTGCTCTGTCTCTGGGTAAATTCCCCCTCTCAGTTGATCACAGCCATTGGGCAGTCAGTGGAGCACTGCTACTCTCCCTGAAAAAATGAACTAATGGGAAGAGTCCATGCGGAACTGTACTGACCCTTCTACTAAGATTCCAGTATCCTCCCCCACTTTTCTCATCATCTACTAATTCTGTTATGTTTTCTCATAAAGAAATCGAAACAAAACAAATAAACAACTAGTCTGACAAGAATTACTCTTCACCAAGCAATTGTGGTTGATGGTTCAGTTATCCTCTGAAGGGGGAATATTCAAAAGCATTCAGCACTGACCTAACCCCAATTCTGTTAAAATCGGTGTTCATTTTACCATTGGCTTTGATGTTAGCAAAGTTAAGCTAATGTTGGCAGTTTTAGTGCCACTTGAATTCATTCCTGTGTACGCTTTTTTTATTATTTTCAAGGAATAATTTAAAATTCATGGTACTTCAATTTGCATCGGGTTTTTTTTAGTAATACCTAATAGAGAAAACCAAGTTTCACAGCTAATGTTGGGAAGATTACCATCAATTCTTATCCTCCGTTCACTTAGAAATAACCACTTCTCCTCATATATTTGTAAAAGCTAAGTATTTTCTTCTGAAACCCTCTAAGGAGGAAACTTTGTTTCCCCATCTTTCAGTCTTAAATGACATTCTGTTGGATTGCACTTATTTTTCCTTCTCTTTCCCTCTTCTCCTTATCACTGTCCATATTCATTCCTATTGGATGGCTGGATACTGACCTCAGCTATTTTCAAATTTTTCATTCTCATGGAGAGTGTAATCTGCTGCACCTTACAGTGGCTCAGATCCTATACACAGTCTTCTAGCTCAGATTTGGTCATATTTGTAAATACCTTGACTTTTAGACTGTTTTATGAACATGAGGCTCTGGATAGTTTGATACACTTGTGCAAAAGTAGTACAGAAGAGGTACACAACATTGACCAGGGATATACAAAGATATGTGTATCAGATGCCTTCCATTTTTACAGCTATTGCTGATTATATTCAGCTTTACATGCAGCTTTATATATTATATTCCACTTGTATTGTCAGATTATAGCTGGGAGCTTGTTTAGTTATGACACTAAGGACATCTCATCTTTCCGTTGATTTCTTTCTTATAGTTGAACTTAGATTCCACTTCACAATCCACCCATCAGAATTTCCATTATGCCTCCAAAGCCATAATCATACTCAGATGCTGTATCATTCTTCTTGATGATTTGACATATTCCTCAAATATATATACAGACGTGGAGGTAATTAAATTCATGTATCCTTACTATTACTCTTCTCTTGTTTCAGAAAACCGTATCTTCTCCTTTACTTTGCAAATAACGACATCTGAGTAAACAGAACTCTATTCAGCTGCTATGGTTTGAAGTATATTCAATAACAGCTTCATATTTGTCAGTGATCCTATTACTACAATGAAAATAGTTTCACCCAAACAGACTATTGCCCCATTGAGACATCCTGAGAATCAAAAACCTGCCTCTTTCTACTGCCATAATGGAAATCACACACTCTGGATGTGTTTCTTCCATTTCGCCAGGGCCTGTCTCTTTGTTTTGAAATTTCCTCTAAACCAGTGCCCAAACTATGTTCTTTTGGAGCTAAAACTTCATAGCATCAAATGATTATACTCACCCAAATGCAAATGATATTTCTGTGATGAAAGAAAATGGATAGTACAGTCTAACAGTTCTCTGATGAAAAAGCTGAAGGTAGTAGAACTGCACAATATTTCTGATTATTAAAACAAGGCAGATTAGTGGAGGCTAGTTGAAATTATGTATGATGTGTGAAATTATCTATAGTCTGAAAATATGTATAGTAGGCATCTCTAAATAAAACTATAAAAGATATGGGGCAATATGTTAATTAAGTTTCTAGGTCGCTGAAAGCCCCATTTGTTGTCTAAGGGTGAATATAGGAAAAGCTGTGTTGTTAAAGAGTGTTTTCTGAACACAAGTCCATCTGGTGATTTGATAAAAGTATTTAGTTTCTCAAGGCAATCCGAGTGTATACTCCCTAGGCGCCACCGTTTATAGCTTAAATATGACTTGCATGTGGATTCAGCATTACAAATAGGAAACAGCAGCCCTTGGACTTGTACTCTAATGTAGTCCTTTCATCACCCAGTTACCCTTAAGCATCTCCTTTCCTATTGTAATTTGGGCTAAATGCAAAGCATTAGTCCTATCAATAAAAACTAATGGTTCTACTTAGAAAAAGAGAGGTAGATTTAAAATAAAGGAGATAGATAGCTTGCTTTTCCTTGTATCCAGGAAGTTAACTGGATACTGGCCTGCAGCCATCCACTTCTGGACATAGGACTATTGAAGCAGCACGATTGTCATGAAAGATCAATGTACACCTGCATTCTTAAAAGCAGTTTACCATGGACTAAGTTTTACGAACTAGTACATGCAACCAAAATCAAGGAACAACTTTGTTTTTCCATTGATGGTTTTACTGAAATGAATATTACAGTCCTAGTGAATATGAGGAAATATTATTGAAGAAATAGGCAGCATAGGTGCAGCGCCAGGAATTTTTACGGATTTTTGTCACTGTGAGAAAAGTGTATCCTTAACTATGTTTCTTGTTTTAGGTTAGCTGACATGGTAATTGAACTTTCTTTTTAGTGCTGATGATTCAGTTAACATACTTAAGTCAGAACCAAGAAATCATTATTAAAAATATACATTAAATAATTAAAATGCCATATTCCAGTAAATCAAGGGAAAAGTCACAGTTTCAACTGCAGTTAAACAAGGTAATTTTAGTAAAGAGAAGTACTTGCAGCTCCCACTACTTGAAGATTTGACACCATCTCTGTTGTTGTTACTAAGATGTTGGAAATAGCACAGAACTGTGTGAATTCCCCATGTCATCAAAGATGCAGTTTGCATAAAAAGAGAATATGCACTTTAAACATAAAATATTTGGACAAGCTGCAACTGCAAAATTCAAAGTGCTGGTTTGCTCAGGAAAGCAGCGCTGAATCCTTGCATCTTCACTCAGGAGTAAAAATTTCTTCATGGAACCCATAATGAAGTCGAGAAGAAGGGTAACAAATTCTATGAAAATTGTAATTGTTATGCATATTCACTACAGTGGAGAGGTCAGTGAATTGCTGTGTAGATCTCACCTGGATAGTCCAACAGTTTCTGACACTGGAAGTCAGCCTATTCTTAAGCTTTCGCATAGCTGCAGTTCAGCAAAGGTAGCTGCAAGAACCATGGTGGATAGAACTGAACTATCAGTCCTTCAGATAGTAAATCCTTTTGTGGTCTGGACAATGTCCTCTGTATAGTGTGCAGCTCCAAGCACAGCAAGGGATGTTAGCAAATAATTTCTCATCCTCACTTTCCAAGGAAAGGTTTGTCTCAACTCCCCTATTGATTTACCCTGTTTCCCCCAGAAGCCCAACAGATTCCACTTCCCTTAGCCTCTTTATTCCACAAAAGACACATGCTTTTGTTTCCTTCATGCTTCTTATCCCTCACAATGATTCTCTTTTTTTCAGATCTCTCTCCAAAGCCCTCAGCTTCCAGTCAGGCACCCAATGCTAAGCACTTAAATCTTTGTTCCAGTCTTTCCGTTTTAGTTTACTGTAAATGGGCAATTTTCATCTGTAACAGTAAGCATATTTGTGACCTTTCAGTCTTGCAATAATTCTTGTCATCCCGCCCTTTCCCAAACACTTGCACCTTTTTTTAATAGTTACTGTTTTAGTTAATTGGGCTATGGCCTTTTTTTAAACTGCCTGTTAAGCTCCATAGACACCTGGGGCACTGGATACATAAATAATAATTAGTAAAAAACAATGAGATCGAAGTTCCCATTAAATTGTTTCATGGTAACTTTCACCTAGTGAACTCACATCCGGCAACAGGAAAGTCAGATACCTTGTAAGGAGCATTAAAGCAGGTTTTGAGGTAATTAATAAAAGATACACAGTTAAGAAATCTGGAGGACCTGGAAAATACCAGCTAGGGGTATTTGATTAATAGATATATTTGGTAATTGAAACTGAGGAAGAATTTGCTAGATTCCTAATAGTTAAGGAAAACAAAAGATGAACACTTGTAATCAGTGCCATGCACTAGGTGAGAGGGAAAACCTATTAGTCCATAAGCCTCTTTGGAACTCTCGCGGGACAAGGCCCACTTTTAGCAGCAACATTCCAAGAAGCTCCTAAATGCATGTATTCATGGTGTTTAGAAAGAAGTAGTAGTTTAGTGACAAATGTCAAGAGGAATATAGAGTATTCCAGTCTCTCTGAATTCTGTTTTAACTGTTCATGTTTTGGGGGGGAATATTATGTAGTTCTACATCTCATTTCAGTCACTCTATTACTATTGTGATCTTTAACCTCTAACATCTCTGTAAGGTATAGCACAGTAACTGTCCTAACTTTAGATACGGAAAATAGCTACACAGAGAGTCACTCCTAGATGGACCTGGACATCATGATGCCATGCAACGCTGTACCTAACCTTTGCTAACTACTACAACCCATAGACATAAGTGTTTCAATCCTGTTTACGTTCCATTAAGAGATTTGGAATGCCATGAACATGGTCTGGTTTGAATATTCATACAGAGACAGGAAACCTGTGCTGAGTTGCCCATCTTCTAGAAAGAAACTATTCTCCAGTGAATGACCTCCCTAGGTGTTACACAGAGCCTCAAGAAGGGAATGAGATGTCTGTATGTGTGTGTCTTCTGTTTGTCTGTTTCTGTTGCTGATATTGTTCCTATTTGTTTGGCATAATTAAAACGTCATTGAGCCAGAAAGAAATGAGAAGAAACAGAGAAAGCATATATACAGAAAAAGACAGCATAATCTTGTAGGTGAGAAATGTATTGTGGTAGGGAAGGTGTGTACCCACATAATCTTATAAGTAATTCTGAAGCCAAAAAAATCTGCTGTAATTATTTCAGGACTGAAACTTTGGTTTCTGTCTCCTCACTGAGTATCCTAATTCAGAAGTCTATTTAATTATACTTTAACTTTCTGCTGTCCATTCATATCAATCAGCAATTTTAAGAGATGCACAGCAGGGCTCCATCTCAATCTAAAACTTTGCAATTCAAGTACTCAGGTAGCAGAAAGCAAAGGCTCAGAATGTTTAATAAAGCAGAGGAAATCTAATTTAACACTCATGTCACCACTAACCTATGAGTTGTGGTTCCTGCTGAGTGCTGTGGGTTTCAGTGATGATATTATTACAAGATTCAGCACAGAATCAAGGAACTACATTTTTCTGAAGCTGTGTTGGCTCCATAGAGAGCCTGTTCAGAAAAATATGCATCACTTCTCCAGAAGTGAAAGATCTGAGGAAGCAACACAGTGCAGAGACATGTTACTGTCTTTGGAGAGTTGGTGGAATTCACTCAATATGCTTGGGTTCAGCCAGACCTGGAAGGGGAGGTGCCAATGTGAGGACTCAAGAGACACAGCAGCCTGGTGCAACAGAAAC
This sequence comes from Falco cherrug, assembly GCF_023634085.1. Classification (NCBI taxonomy): domain Eukaryota; kingdom Metazoa; phylum Chordata; class Aves; order Falconiformes; family Falconidae; genus Falco; species Falco cherrug. Next base: position 52,515,823 of record NC_073697.1, read on the forward strand.
AAAGAGTGAAGAGGCAGCACATGAAGGCCTCATCTGGGGAAGACTCTCATCTGGTCATGAGAGTCTAAGACAATGGGGGGAGGAAGCCAGGGGCAAGATTACCTAAACCCAGACACCACCAATTTTAATAAATGAGTATCAGCTACTACAATATCAGAAACTGCTGAATTAGATCAAAGTGAGAGAAACCCACTTTCTCCAACTATTAGTTACATTTTGGCTTATGGATCAAGTCATGCGAATAGGATGGACAGTCCAGCTAAAGAATTCTACCACACTCAGGCAGTTCTGGGCACTACCACGAGCATGATATCTACTGAAATTTCAACTCCCTTTTTTTTTTTTTTTTTTTTCTTCAATTTATTTGAAGTATTTTTGGTTAATTTACACTAGACAAATTTTGGTTGCAACACGAAACTTCACCAAGACATGAAAAGCTATCCATAATCTAAAGAATGCACAATTGCCCTGTGTTCTAGAAAAGCACCTATAAAAAGCTTTCCTAGATATCGGTGGCAGTTTTCATGAACTTTTAAAAGTCTTGATTAGCCTCTTATATACGCATTTTCAGAATATGGCTTTGAGACTTAGAAATATGTGTATAAGTGTATAAGCAGCATGTGTGAGTGTGTCTCTGTGTGTACATGTGTGCCTGTATAACACACTTGCACTCAGAAGTACAAAGGTGTTGCAATGGTTGCACAAAAAGGCTTTAATTTTACCTATGATACTCCTATGGGGATAAAACTCTGGTCTATAAATATAACCCATAAACATGCTTTTTCTACTAGATCTTTTTTTGGTTTTGTCTTCTACTTGTTACTGAGAGAAATGGTGAGAAGGGAGGTGATAGACATCGGTGATCCCATAAAACGTGTTCAATTTATTAATAAGATTTTAGAAAAAGATGAGACCCAGCAGCCTGTAGACATGAGTAAGTTCTACAACAGTCTGGTTACCAATCATTCTAAGAGCCAGCTAACAGCTGTCTGACCATTGGATATGGCTATTTGCATGGCTAACAATTGGATGTCTATCTACTATGTGAATGGCTTGCAACAAGCTGTTTGTTTGGAGACTATTCATAATGGCACAGTCAAAAGTCTCCTGAAAGGCATACTCGTTTCCATTTCTGTTCTTTACCCTTCTAAAATTGGCAATTTATTACATCAAAAAATAGCAGTCAACCCAGAAAAGGACAAAATTGACACAGTTCCCTTTTGATCTTTCAGTTTTGAATAGGCACCCACCAATGAACTTCCCAATGAATATTCATTGGATGCAAAAGAAGTACCCAGCATTTTTTTAAATAGAGAATTTACTCTAAATATTTAATAAAAGGGATAACGGTTGATGCTTTTTTATAGCTGAGATGTATTTTCAAATATCTTTAGAAAACAGGGAGTTAATGCCCTTGCATGCATTTGCTATATTATTCCCTTACTTTTTATACATACATGCTTTTCCTGTGTTTCCTCATATTTCTGCCTTTGTGGCAGGTTATTCCGTATCTCTTCTTTGCACAGTTTCTTTTACCCTTCTTTAAAGCAGCTGATAGTGTTGCCTTTGACATGAACAGTATACTCCATCAGTTTGATCCAGTATGGCCAATGATGACTTCCTTTGCAATCTATAGAATTATTTGGGAATTTACAATGGAGAACAGGAAAATTATCTGAAGTTTTCTTTTACTGAAAAAAGTGATAGGCCAAAATACCCTTTGTATGTGTCAAATTCCATTCATTGAAACTTCTCTGATTTCAAGACAATAATTCCAAATTTTCACCTATGTAATCAAGTGTGGAGGTTGGTGCAACACTTTCAGCAGATGTTCTATTGATTTGCTACAAATTGCTACAAAATAAAAATTAACTGATTTTAAGGTATGCAAATTCAGCAGAACGGCTTTTTTCATTCTATGGCAGGATAGACGGGTAATAAGATTTCATGTATGAGACGTGCATTAAATTTTTGTCAGTGTTGTTCTTTCTGTTAGACCTACTAAGATAAAAGCTAAATAAGAGCCCTTGAGGGCAGAGACTACTGTCTTTACACAAGGTACTTCATAGCTCCCCAAAAGAGAAGATCTATTAATTAATGCAATTAATACATTCATTTTACATCTGCTGTAATTTCATAACATTATAGAGTGATGCTCTACATTAAAGTATTCAAATGTCACCATATCAAAGCCATTTGAAAGTACTGTTCAACAAAACTGGCACACTCCGCAATATTTGGTTGCTTCTCCACTGAATAAAAGACCAGTCTTTTCCTTGGGATGTCAGCTTGTGGCTTCAGACAGCAATAGTTAAATAGAAACTTGTTATGACTTTGAAAATGTACAAGATTCAGTCCCAGTGCATGACTTCAGCAGGAGCCACTTTTAGGACTCTTACCAAAGGAAGGAGTCTGCAGACTGGAGCTAACTGCAAATAAGACCAGATGCTTTTGCACATGTTTCTTCAATTCACATTGAAGCAGCAATTACAATGCAGCAGTTTACAACTGGTAAGATACAATGTTACTTAAGATTGTTGTTGATATGATATTAAAATGTTTGGCAATGAGATTTATAACATAGATATCAAATTAATTACATCCCCTGGCAGTAGATAAACAAATGCAGGTTCAGAAATGCTGAGGGAAGTTAATTTTCCTTTCTTTTTTAAACTAGTAAGTTCTTCCCATTCTGCCACATTTGGCCTACAGTCATGCTTTTCCATTCACTGATTAGATTACCATGCTGCTTGCTAAACATATTATGCTCCTGAAAGTCACTCAGAAGCTCCAGCTGGTGCAGATGCAGTGACCCGCTTCTTTAGTCAAACTGGTCAGAAGAATCACACTGCACCAGTACATTAGTTACTGCTTCCCTTCAGAGTGCAATTAGCATGGTTTTTTTTCACTTTGAGAAGCTTACATGATCTGAGACTTAACTACCTGAGGTACACTTTCTCTCCTTACGCACTGCTGCAAGTCTCTTAGGAATAGCTGGAACCAAGTGATTTAGTAGGATTTTAACTGCAGATGAGAACATCAGTTTCTCACCAGACTTGTCAACCTATATTTTGAGAGTCACTGGGGCTGCATCTGCTGCATGCAGAAATTGTAACACTTTGATTAATTAGATCTACTTACCTTAATTATACTATCTTAGTGATGGGTATGTAGCTATATTGGAATTCAGATCCTACTTCCACTATATTACTTCTCTGCTCAAAACATTAAAAATAGGATTAATCTCAGCTAATGTATTTGCAATATGAACTTCTCCATCTGAACAAATCATCTAGCCTTCTTTCAGAATCAGTGAGGAAAAATATAAAAAGAAAATTATTCTTGGTAGTTTAAGGATCAGATCTGCAGGGATAAAATAGTGGGAAGCAGTGATTAAGTCTGTATTGTGTAAGTCAGAACCACAGTAGAGACCAACCAATTAATTCTGAGCGTGTAGGTTTGTCCACAGAGCACAGTGCAACATTAATTTAAAGCAGACATTAAAGCCCAGAAACAGCAGAGCCACATTATCACAATTCTGTGGTTGACTTACCATAACTATCCCTCAGAAGGTTCAATGTCATCTTAACACAGCTACAATTTTTTACTTCTATCAGCTAAAATCAGCTCAGATATCTCTGCAACAGGATACAGTACAGACAAGCCCCTTCATGTTCACTCATCAGCGAGTTACACTTGCATTGAAATAGCTGTATCAGCTCTACTAAAATCAAGCATCTTCATACTGGTAGAACTGCATCAATGTCAAGTGTTATATACATTTAAAATTAGACTGCAAACTGACATAACAATACTAGAATGCTGTATGGGTAGACCAAGTCCGCCACTATTGACCTTCAGGGCACAGTGCAAAGTCCATCTCTTTATGCAGGCTTTCCTCCAGTGTAAATAGCCACTCTTTTGGTGGTTTGGTTTTTTTTTTTTTTTGATTGCTCAGCTGGAGGGTTAAGGACATTACTCTTGTGTCTTTGTTGTATTATATCATAGGTAATTGAAAACTTAAGTAGTTTAATCTTCAGGCAGGCAACAGTTGGCAACGTATCAAATTTTATTGAATGGTTTTAATGTGGGGTGCACTGTGAGGCCAAGGGCAAGGCAGAGAGTTTCAGCTTTATTGAATCAAATTTGGAGAGTATGTATTTGGTCTCCACGTGTACTCTATTCATGTAGAACATCAAAGACTTTTTTACCATCCAAAACTTGGAATTTTATCTCTTACTGCTCAGGCTGACTTGTACTGTTTACATGTTCCCTGTTGGATGTAAATTTCCTGAAAGCAAGTATGCATGCCACTGTTATGACTATAGGACTTAAAGACTGTGGCTACTAGCAATGACCTCTCTGCTGAAGTACTCCACTGAATCACATTTTGTTTCACTAGTTAAATAAGACCTACTAAGTCAATGCTTGTGCATATGTAGCCTTAAACCTGGAGTCTATATTCTAGCAGGGCTCTTACAAATAGCAATGAATGGGTTGATTTTGTTTCTGTTTGGTTCAAGATAAGTGATAGAGCAAACGTAGCTCAGATCACCCTGGTGTAAACTACCCACTGTTACGTATCTTAGCTACAACTTAGAGGAAATGCTCTTAGTAGCAGGAATATCATGCAGTCCATGTCCTGAAAAATTGCTTCTTATAACTCTGAGGCTGGCTTAAGGCAAAGTTCAGTTTGTATTGAACAAAATGTGTATGCAGGGACAAGGACTTTAGGTAGGTCACTTAGCAAGAGGGCTTGAAATTCAGGCTGAAAAAAATGCAGAGTCAGAAACAGGAGAGAAGTGTGTTCAAAGTTGGAAAAGGCAGATTTTAAGTCCTGGATGGGTTTATCACTGGTTGGTTGACTAGAATGGTTGCCAAATTATTGTCCCTTAGCTCATCACATGGAAAATGAATTAAAAGATGGCACTGTCTGAAGAATGATGTGGAAAAGGAGATTCTGCTTCTTGGATTAAACTGTTAAAATGAAAATGGTTCTTGTTAAAAGAAATCTGATATGTGACTATTGCACTAGCAGGCAAAAGTTTTTGAAATTATGTATTCAGTAAAGTGAGTTAAAATGGATTGTGTACCATGCAATAGCCAGCATTCTATTCTCTACAAAAATCATTGTGGTTTGCTTACATAGTCAGCAATTCCATTTTCCAAATCTGAACTGCCTTTCTGGTATCTCCTCCTAGCTCCCCAAGATATCTTCATACCTCCAGACCACCTGCAAACCCAATGCCTATAGGGTTTCTTTGCTTTCATAATCTCTTAGGCACAACTATCTATCTACATTCATAATTTCTCATCCAAGTTCTTATGTAACATCTGAATTATTTTTACTGTAATAGATACAGTTTTGTCCCATACATGTCAACACAAAAAGTTCCTATTTATCACTTTGATCATTTTACATCTTTGATGGCATCTCTCAGTTAGTTCCCATTTCTCTAATAGGGCAAAAAGGTTCCTTATCTCAGTTATGAAGCCTTTCATGACACACTCCACAATTCGTGTAATCTGTATGCAGTACCCAGAGGTCACTTACCACCTCTCATCATGTAACCTGACTTTGCATGTGTCCCAAATAAGCACTTCAATGCTTTCTCACTTGCTGGAAAGAACTTTTCTGTAAACATATTCGATATTTTTTCTGTCTCCTTTCAAGCCTGACCTGAAAGTCATCCTGCTCAGTTTCCCATCATGCCCCAGACTTATGCACCCACTTTACCATAGTTAGCAGGAAGTAAAATCTAATATGAAGGGGTTGCTTATCTATAGCCTGCTTTGTTTCCCTTTGGGGTACAAGTCATTATTTATGACTATCATGCCTGTGCTAAGAGTGGAACAAACAGCAACAAAAGGATTTTGAAGAAAAGTCTGTAGCAAATGAATTGATTGCTTTATGGTAACTCAAGGTGCTCAGAAAACTGTGACCTCTTTCCTTTCCTGTGGAAGGAGGCACTGTCTATGAGAATGCAGGCAATTTAGTAAGACTATCCACGGAGAAGTAACTGGACAATAAGGGTCTATAGGCAGCATCTCAAGCAATCACAAATTAAGCACTGTAAGCTCTGTAAGTCAAAAACACGTTTAAACTTCACCCGGAAATTAGTGTTGAGCGTTGCCTTAAATTCAGTTTGCTATAGGGGAAACATAAGTGACCTGTATTGTTCTTTGAGAAGCCTTGTGCTCACAAAACCTTTGATCTCCAGTAAATAACAGGTAGCATTTTGGAGCATGATGACTATAAGACTTAATTTCAGGAATTAAAAAGAGATCTAATGCAAATACAAACAGATATTTTGGCATATAGACCTGCTTTAGAAATCTGCAGTAAATCTCAGTCTCTTGTCTGCTATGAAAAAGCCTGTGATGAATTTGTCACAGAATAGAGGCATAAATTGAAGAATTTATTTGAGCAAATGCATTTTAAATACCTATAATTTATTAGAGATAAATAAGTAAATATACTTTTGGTGCAGAAATTGGTAATTCTACCCAGTATTTCCAAATGTCAAAATGTAAGCCATGGCCAGTCTTCCACTTAGATCGAATATAACAGGCAGGCCCTTTTTTCTGATGTGAACAACAATTTAGCTACAGTATTAAAAGAATGTGCCCCATGGACAGTGTAATTTGAGATACTAAGATCACAATAAAACATTACACAACTTGTGTTAAAATGTCCGAAATTACTAAGATAGTTGAGAAGGTAGTTGTGAAACCATTGAAAAAGTCCCAAAAGGATCAAATCCTCCATCCCTTATTTTTTCTAAAATTTAAAAAAAAGATCCTTTACAAAACTTCCTAGTGTTGTATGAATGAAAAAAATGCACCAGCCCTGTATGAATGAAATGTCATCTCATAACAAAGCTGATAGATTCACATACCACATATTGATTGTCATAGCACTCTGCACCAAACAGAGAATAGTAAAACTAATCTGAATAAATTTTCCAATAAGCCTTGAAAATACACTGGTTGCATCATCAAGCCCATTTACATTTATGAGCAGAAGCACCAGCAGAACTGAAAGAATTGCTGTAAGATTTAAACAAAGGAAAAAGGAGTCCTTTTACATTCTTCTGGCCAGCCATCGTCAGGATGTGCTGTAGCTCCCAAGCTCTCATGGTAGCACTTGGGACACATCTTGGGGCAAGATATTTATTACAATGCATTGTCACAGACCTCCTCACAGCAGCGCTGTGCAGATATTGGAGTTATGTAGACATCTACAATTACTAACCAGCCTCCATTAACTTAGCTGTGTGTTGTCCATTGATACCTTGATGAAGATACAAAGTTGTTGGCTGTGTATTCATAGTTTTGGGGGCACAGCTAAGAACAAAGCTGCTTCAACCAGTAATTTGATGGCAAGAGCCTTCTTAGTCTTATGCTCTACTTAAGCCTTCTGAGGTATCTCCTCCCAGCATGTCCCCACACATGAAACTGGTGCAGGGACTGTGTGACACCACCTTTAGCTATTAGAGGATTCTCTAGAAACTGAAATTTCCAGCTGAGTAATTCAACAGTAGAAATAGTTTGTGTAAACAATATAATACAAAGACATTCTAGCTAAATTAAAGATTGAGCCCTATGAATTTGGCAGAATTCAAGTGCTCTAATAAACTTGATAGTGCCACGTTGCAAATGTCCCTGTATATACACAGGATATCATTCAAGAAAATATTTAAACAATGGCCATTTAGATAATACATGCCCAAAAGTGCTAGAATTACTCTTTAATACACTAATTACACTGTATGATTATTCTTTTTTATATTTATAATTTAATTACCAATAAGCTATAATTAGAAGATTTATTCTGAAATAAATGTTATAATGAATACAGTCAGATTTAAAAATACATGTTGAATATGACAGTGGAAGTGCAGTAATGTATTTACATGTTCAGTATATAAAGCTGAGAATTAGCCAGTTACTCAAAAAACACAGCACAATGTAGTAATATTTTAAATACAATGTAACTATAGTGTTGTTTGTTTATGTTTTATAAACAATATTTTCTCATGGCATCTGGATATAAATTTAAAGTGTGCAGCCCAAACCCTTCTCAATTCCCATTCATTAATACTTTTTGACCAGTTCCTCTTGGAAGCTCTCCAGTATTTAACTATGACAGTGAAAGACAGTGATGTTATGTTGTGTTATGAAGTTGTCAGAACACAAAATGTACTAGACTGAGATTATCTGCATAATCCATGCTGCACAATTCATATCATATAAGAAGATGTTTTACTTGAAATGTTATCAAATGAACTGTTTTGTCATTAAGCATTTATTTTATTATATTCTTCACAAATGACAGTGAAATGAGGTTTTGGATTTAGACTTGTCCCTAGGCATGTTTAAGCATTCTCTCCTTTAATATGTGAATATTTTTAATCTTAGCTTTATTTATCTTTGTTAAAAGTTTCTGTGGCAATGATAAATTAGTTCCCATTCGTAGGTGAGAACTGAGACACAAATAGATAAGAAAATGAGACAAGTCTTACTTTCAACTTCCCGCTTAAATTCACATGTATTAACAGACTTACCATTTCTAAGAAAATTATGCATGACAGGCTTGTTGCCCCATGCACCAACTGCAGTTTCATGTTTCTGATGACAAGTGTGATATAAAAGCTTATGCATCCTCTTATCTGCATGTTAGCTCAACAGCAGCTAACCACGTTATGTATTTGCTTTTCAGTTCTTCATTTTGAAAATTGTCTGTTCTGGTTCTCACTTTTTCTTACCCTACCCTTTATCTTTCACACTGTTTTTTTAGTAATGGAAAAATCTGAATACAAGCCACCTTGAATTTTATGTCATTCATGAAAGAACCATGTTTTGGTATAGATCCAAGAATAATGTCATGATGTTGTATTTTGGCACACTTAGTCAAAAAAATACTCTTCAAACTTCTGATTGCCAGAAATAGCTGTTACCATTATCTTATAAAAATATTCATAAAATATTTTTATGTTTGTGCCCCAGTGATTTCTACTTCTCCATGACTGTTTCTTAAGTCCTTTGGCATGATATCACAAATTCACCATCCATAAGGAGTTAGGTGTTCAGTGAGTGCCTTAGCTCTGATGCCACAGCTGTACTACTTGGCACTAAGTTTTATTTAAAGCAGCAGCAGAAGGAATCAAGTCAGTAGTAGTGGAGGAAGTAGAGGAAGAGAAATCCACTTCAATGCCAAAGTTCCACTATTTATTGAAGCTTCCTAGCCAATGACTTGTTTAATTGTCACCAAATTGTTTTTGTTTGATTGGAATATTGGAATCTCACATTTCCCAGCATGTCTGAAGGATAAAGCAAGCTGAAATGGTACATGGGACATCAGTTTTGCTCACTGTGTAAAATAATACTCACTGTACATTACCAGGGTAGACAAGACTTGGTAATTCATGGCCATCAGATTGATGAGGAGAATTTTATTGAATTACTGAAGCTTCACAGCAATGACAATGAGACCCTGGGAAGCTAGCTGAAGAGAAAACAAGATTACACAAGTCCAACAATTCAGAATGAAATCATCAGTCTAATGAGCCGTGAAGTTATCCACACTATTGTAAAGGAAATTAATTGTGGTTCACAATACCATTCTGTCATAGCTGATAGAACTCAGGATTACATAGATATAGTATGCAAGAGAAAAGTGTGTGTCTCCACCACATTGACCGTGGCTTGCAAACTAGCAAAAACTCAGTTATAACTTCCTAGACACCAAACAATTCCATGGTCATCATTGGAAAAAGTGTGTATTGACATTGAGTTACTTGTTGGTAATGCACAATACGCATGAATAAACCAAGAACATTCTAGAGCTAATGTCCTTAAGTGCACATACTTTCAAGTGTATGTACATTTTGAAATTAGGTCAGATTTGTAGATCATCTAGTCTGCTCTTCCTTCATAAAAGGAGTTTCAATAGAATCTAATATCCAGCCATATGGGTTATTCAAAGGAAATTAAAACTGGAAGTATAAAAACTAAGGCCATCAGTCTCTTAATGGGAGAATGCAACTGTAAATGTGCTTGCTTTAATGTCCCATGCTCATAAAAGCCCTGATGAATCTGAAATAAAAGTTTATGAGAGAGCCAAAGCTCAACACTAAGCAGAGTATGTCAAGTAAGTTTTGTCAAAGAAAAGTTAATGAGGCACAGAACTGATTCAACTGTGTCTATTATTAAATAAGCAGAAGAAATTATCTAAACATTAGACTTGGATCCAACAGCACCTCTGTATCGCAAAGCTCCCTCTGCTATTGTGCTGTTAGAGGCAACAGCAGCTTTATATAACCAAAAGAAAAGAATTTTTCAGACTGCAGTACTTCAAAGAAATTTAAGTGTGGTTTTGTGCAGCTGAAGACCTCATTCCTGTAGGCTGATCTGAATGAATATCCACAGTTGGAGGAACGTTTCATGTTGATGTGAATGAGGAATTTGCTGGCTGTGAACCTGAGGAAAAAAAATCATGATTAAGAAATATCTCCCAATCACAACCTAACCATATGAAATATTACTAGAGACATTTTGCACACTAGAACAGCTCCTGTTGGGAGCATGCAGTCTGGTAACTGTCTCAGCACAGCTGCAGTCCCTTCAGTATGACAACTTTACCATCAACTGCCACAGAGAGGCTGTGACTGCAGAGCTCCACAGTTGAGCCACCTCCAGACTAGACTGAGGACAGATTAATTTATTTTCTTTTTCTAACAACTTTGCCTGCAGTGTTTGTTATTATACTTACCAGCCCAAAGATTCACAGCACATGCTGTTTCCCCAAATGTCTGCTCTGTTAGGAACTGTCTAGCTTTGAATGCTCTGCAAGTACCATATCATCATTTCAGGTCCTATCAGGGGGAAGCATATTTTATCAGTGCCTTTACCCTTTATCCAAAGCTGTGCATTTACCCAGAAGAACACAATTTTAGGCAATATGCTTAACATATACAGCTTAGAAAAAAGGAGGATCTCAGGTGACCCTTGTTAAAATTCCAGTACTGTATTGAAAAGTTTGTTTGGCTATTGTAGCTTATTCCCACTCTCACTGCTAGTGAATCATCCTTGCCAAATGTGGCATGTTTGTAGCTCATAAAAATGCATCAAAAGAGAAAATTTGGTGACTTTGGAAAGGTGATGGACAGCAATACTATCATGCCTTTTCACCCAAAAGTCTCAGGCAGAGGGGGGATGAACTGTTAGCATCATGAGCTACCATAAGATCAGAGGAATTAATTGAGAGGTAGAAATAACTATCAAGTACACCAAGAAGTTGCTGTCAAAATTCACCAACTTGTTAAGCAGATGATGGATTTGATAAACTTTCTAAGTACAGCTATCCGTTGAAAACCTGAACTTTCTAGAAAATTGTGCAAGTGGTTAAAGTGGTTACATTAAGGTAAGAAACAATCAGTTTACCTGTAAACTAATGTATTCTATCCTACTGTATGAGCTCAGCTTTCCATTTTAAAGAGTCTTTATTTGGGGGAAAATATTTGAATCTGTGAGAACATTCTGACCTTCACTTATCAGCCAAAGACTGTATTTGTTGAGGGGACTAGAAGACAGTTGCCAAATTGAGATGCTTCAGTCCAAGTCCGTATAAAAATATACATGGAGAGATAAAGAGTTTCAGAAACATTTTCTGGATAATTTGTGTTATAATTTCTTTGGGACTAAGAAGCATTACTTTAAAAACTTATGCAGTGGAGGGATTTTAGACTGCTTTTGTCTTAAGTAACATGTACAGAGATATCCGTGCATCTTGCTGCATCACAGTTTACCCATTATGAGAGGAAATAGACAATTTTACATTTTTTTGATACTTTCAGAAAAAATTATGTTGCAGAGTAGTAACTGTAGTGAATCAAGTCCAGAATCTTGATTGTAACAGAGAAAGATACTAAATGTTTCAAAGGAAAAGGTATGCTATTTATGATCATATACCACTGCAGATTTCAGAGCAAAAAACTTACATCCTAAGGCTGTTTCCTTTACCTGCTTTTGCTCTAGTGAGGTAGAAGCCTAGTGCATGCATGATTAATTTCCACATTCCGTTGCAATAATTTGACTAATTTGGAAGTGAAGTTCCTCGGTGTAGTCTGTTCACCTGTTCATTGCTCATCTTCCATTTTCATGCCTGACCAGTTCCTTACAAGTACTCATACTGCCAATTTCATTACCAGTCTCATCTTGCTATCTATTGCTGCTCTTGAACAATCCTGTTCACCCCTACCTGCATCTGAAGGGTATATAAACCTGCAAAATACAGCCACTGCATCATTGCTATGGAGTGACTGTATACTTCACAGCAGTGTTACTAGCCAAGGTTTACAAGAAACCAGTGCAGAAAGCAAAACCAAATCAGTAAAGAACATTAATTTCTTGCACATCCAGTACATACATATATCTTTCCACATCCTCTTCTTCTGATGAGATGTAGGCTGTTTGTATAGTTGTAGTGCTTTCTGCTACCCAGTAGCCAAACATGTTTGTGAAGTAAGGTCATTTAAAAGTAAGAAGCTCCACAAATTAGTAAACTGCCCAGCTGCAGGTCAGTGCTTGATCTTTCTTGTCCTGTATCTCACAGTGGACCAGATTCATAGTCCAGCTTGTAACAAGCAATAGCAGCATCTCATAGTTTGGAAATGTGGATACTCCCTACAATTTCAAAAATTATAGGGAAGATGGAAGGGAGAAAACCTGGGGGGATCTTCAAGAATGCCTGATAATAGAATGACAGGACTTAAAAGGCACATGACTTTTGTTGGGGTAATATAGAGAACAGCTCATCAGTGACAGTAGTTGTGAGGCGAATAGCTGTCAGCAGAGGTACATCATTTTTAAAACAGTCAAGCTGTCCCACTCAAGAAAATCCAAGGACAGTGAAACCTATTAAGTAAAATTCAGCTGCAGTAGCTATAAAAAGACAAGAATTAGTTCTGTGTCTCTCTATCTATACTGTATGAATTGAATCCTCTTCTTGGTTTCTTTTACCTCTTCTACAGCCCGTATATCTCCACTCACATACTGGACAACCAAACAGCAATCATAACTCCATCCATAAGTGTAAGACACGAAAGCAAACACTTTGGCAGGTTTCAATCCTGCAATTTCCTCATAAAAATTAATGCCAGTTGTAGAAAAAAATCATTAAACATAGATCAGCCATTCAGACATTTCTTTGAATATTAAAGAAACACAGTTTACAGCTACCATTTTTCACTGCATCTCACTTTCTTAAGCATCCCAACAGAAAACCACATGCAGAATTACTTAAAGTGTAATTCATGAAAGCCGCACCAACCCTAGAGTAATCATTGTATCATAGGAACTTATAACCAATAAACATTGTTTAAAGTACAAGGCTGTATGCTAGTGGCTCTGGATTGAGGTGGGAGTATGTGGGTTGTGGGTAATGGAAGGGAAGTAGTTGGGGTTGAGAAGAAAAATTGATCAGTGGACTGTAAATGGGGTGTGGAATGATTTAACTGCTTGTTTGTTTTCATTTGTGGGCTGTGAAATTTAGACGCTTTGACTCAAAGTTCATGAAGATCTGGTACATAAGTTTGTCTGTAGTGTCTGTGGGTGTAAAGTAGAATTAAATATACATCAAAGTACGTCAAATTTTCTTGGAAAGGAAATATATTCAGAGTTGGTTCTTGCTTGTGCATCGAAGTAAAAGTGGTGTCATTTAAGTGAGAAATTATGAGATGACACTACTAAAAAGTGAGTGAACGGGAGTCAAAGCTGTAAGCATATTACTCATGCCCAGTGTTTTCCTGAGAATTTATAGAGCAGCATTTAAAGAACGGATACAACATCATCTAAACGCCCCCTCTTGTGTTTGTTCTGAAAACGGCAGGTCTGTGCTCAATAGTAGCACAGGAAAAATTTGCTTTTTAGTTGGCAAGTCCCTTACAGCAATGATTAATGACATTTTGAAGACTATAATACATATCCCAACTTTGAATGTAAAGACAAAGTCAAGTACCATGTGAAGATTTTTGTAAAAATGAACTTCAAATGTGCAAAAATGTTTTGCCAATATAAAATCACCTCAGTATTGAAGTTCTGACAAAGTTTTCCTTACAGAGAAATCTTTTTACAATAAAATTATTGTAGAAGTGCAAAGTAGACAAATGACAAATGTGAAAGGGTATTTTGTTGAAAGGCAAACAGATTACAAGGCTTTAAGGGTGGCATTCAAAGAAAAGCCAAATGTGTGAGTAAAGTTTCACTGAAGAAAAAAATAGTTTATATAACAGGTTCTGTTGCTGTTCAAACCTAAACTCAGAAACTACACATGAATAAGTGTCAACTTCACATTTTGCCTGGAAATCTGACCACTCAGAAAGTGCAGTATATTTTGTTAAAGGTTTACTGCCTGTGGCTTGGAAGCACTAATATTAAGTACAAGAATTTCAAACCAAAAATAAGAGCTGCTTTTGGCACAAGTTTTTATAGCTTGCATACTTGAGGTTTCTTTAAAATCTGATCCACAAACTACTCAGATGCAAACTTGCTCATTTAGATACTGTTGGCATTACTAGCCATGCACTCGTCTCATTTGACAAAGTATGTGCTATCAGTTTTGCAGTAAAATATTATTTTTGCAACATTTTTTTGTCACAGAAGTTAAAAAACCACTTTACTTCATCGTATAGTCAAATGAGAGGGATAGGAGGTTGGTTGGAATGATTAGGAGACATAAACACAGGTTGGGAGGCTCATAACTAGACAGACAAATCAGAGGTAAAACAGAAGAAGTTGCTCCATGGTATGTTGCAAAATGTCATTTCATTTTTCAGTTTCTAACTATTTGAAGAATATCTGCTTCTGCTGAAATACTGAGAAAGTACATACACAAACAGATACTTTTCAGACAATTCCAGCAGGCCTTGTCAATTTTGTTATTGATTCTTCATTAATTTCAGTAAGTGTTTTGACTAAGGACCAATAAGAGTTATGTCTCAGTCTTTTGTCAAGATTCTCATACTGGCCTTAGCTCTTACAAATCCTTATTCATGTGAATTCCTCTGCAAGTGTGGTCTGTCCCAATGTATTAAGAAAGAAAATAGAAAAACCCTATTCCTACTAGTGTAGTTTTACAGGACTTTGACCTGAATGTCCACCATTGTGGCATTGGTCCCTTTCATGATTCTTCTTATCCAAAAAGTTGGGAACAGTTATAATGCAATTTGAAAACTCAGACACCTTTTGCTATTTTTGCTGGTGTAGAATGTTTCATGCTTCATCTGTCACAAAATGAGGGCCGTGTCTGTACATGCAAAGCAATCCCCTTCCTGCTTCATTCCTAAGTACTCATGGAAAAGCTCTGAATAGACAACTTCTAGCCATTTCATTACTATCATCCTCAAAATGTTCTTTAAGAAGTTTTATCAAGAGTGAAGGCAATCATTTCTCTGTGAATTCATTCCAAAACTAAAGATGGGAGAAATGACATGAAATTTCGTAGAATCTGTGTGCTATTATCCCTCAGCTCTGTAGACCCAAAACATCTTTGGCAGATTTTCTCTTACCTCTTTTAGCCAAATGCATATTTTTCCCTTTGATGGTGATTCATATTACGAGCAGTTACGTCTTGCTCAATATTATCTTTCCATGTTTTTCATTGGCCTGAAGGTTGAAAGTCCTAATGATGGCTGTCCAAAATAAGCCTCGCTGGTCTGTCTTCCATCATCCTAACCACATACTCTGCCCACTCAGGTCACTGGGATTTCACTCCATACACTGCATTTGCCTCTTCATAGACCTCCCACAGTCCTGTGTTCAACAGTTATCTCCACACATCGCTTACTCTAACTGGCCCAAACATTTATCACAGGACTTTATTCTCAAGGATCTTTAACTGTCTTTTGGGTTTTTTTAGTAAATTCCCTTGTTTCCCATCCACATAGAACAGATCTCCCAGTGGTTCTATATATTTGCAACTTTGTCTTTCCCTGCAGTTGCCTGGAGCTAAACATTATCTTCAGAGAAAAGCAACAACTCTTTCTCCTGTATACTAAATGCACATTTTCCATCACCAAAATGTTGTTGAAATTTTCTGGATTTCATAGCTGAAATACATGATTTTATAATTATATTTAGAAATTATAAGTTTAATAATTTTTTATTAAACTGCTATATTTATCAGATTTTAGTAGTATTTAATTCATATATATCATAATGGTTTTATGACTGTTTTCTTTTTCCCTGTCACCTAAACAATAAATTTTCAAAGCTAAAATGTCAGTTCTGACTTTAGTCCAAGTTTCTAGTATGAATTATGTATGCATTATCATGTGTACTTATCTTCCCAGAGCTATTGTTATTTTTCCTGTTGCTGACCACCAAGTTACACAATTCCAATATTGCATATTGCTTCCAGATTAACATGGAGGTTTCCCATACAAACAATAGTTTTATTACATTTTACCCGTATTTACATTTTTTAAAAATCAAATCCTCTAGTATTTGATTCCATGGCAGAGAGGGAACATAATATGCTATAAAATTAGCCTTAAATCATGTAAATATCCCCTAATTCCTTTAGCTCCAGGCAAAAGATGGTATCTCTGAGAGAAAAGATTTTTAAAGCTTAAGGACTCGTATTTTGCATCTAAGCAGTAAAAGCCACTAAAGTATCACTGTTACCTTTGTATCACTATTTGTAAAGAACAAAGGACTTTTTAAGAAGTGAAAAGCATATTGGTGCAATTAAAGTCTGTTAATAACAATTGAAAGTATTTTCATAAGTCAGTGCAAACTGGGGTTTTAATCTTTGGTGAAAAGATTTAATCAGGAATTTCTAACACATTGTAATGGCTGTAAAAACTGCCAACTTGGTAAGGAGTTAGAAAGAGAATTTATCTCCTGTTCATCAGTCTATATTCTTCCCATTTGATATTGCCTTGTAAGCTCACTGTTTATCCATAACTTTAATTCCATTGTCATACTTCTTTTACTCTTTGGCAGAACTCAGTATGACCACAACTTCTGCCAAGTCTTAAAATTAGTTGGACTGTAAGAAATTCCTGTTTGTAAGTGCACTGTGTTGTAAATGAAGGTGCAAAATACAAGCATTATCCAAGAAAGAAACAAAACAAGATTTGGAGTATAATGCAAGGAGAGCACAGGAAGGTTAGATGTCACTTTAATAAGGTTATGTTGAAGGTGACTGTGGAAGTAGTTTTGCTCTCTGCTAAACATTTTGCCAATGGAATAAACAATCCCTGCTGTTTGGGAAATGGACAGCAACACACAAAAATTCCGACAGACTCACTTGAAATAATATATAAATGCTAGTATAAAGAAACTGCTTTTGCTTGCAGGTGTTTTATTGGCTGCAAGCCTCTCATATTGCTGCTTGCTGCAAAGCTATCTATCAGGCTATTTAATTTTTTTTCTTTACATAGATAACCAGAGGCTTGCCATTAGAAAGCTTTTGCCTTGCAGAAGGTGTTTCCTATACCATGTTTCTTACCTGCACTTCATGCCAACAGGCATGTCTGTCTTCTTATGGGCTTCAAGCCAATTTAAGCAGGGGAGGAGAGGTAAATGAGAAACCCTGAAGGCAGCTTCCCTGTGTTTAATGTTGATGGGAATCCTCTCTTTACCCTGTGTTTTGTCTGCCCTATGTAGAATGTAAGTCCTTTCAACAAATGACTTTCTCTGCTCACAGGCCTAGTCTAAAGTCCCTGAAGTAAACAGAAAGACTCTGATGGTCTTCAACAGCATTGATTCCCTGTGTGTGTGTGCAATAAACCATCTAGGTCAGGGCATATCGATGCTATTGTAAATATAGAGAAGCTAGCCGTAACTCTTCTGTGAAAGCTCAGTTATTGTGTACCCAAAGTAGAGAATGTATTATCCAGGCAGCAAATCCACCCTGTATTTACAACACAATTTTGGAGTGCAGGGTGAGCCTTTTAAAGTCTCCAGGTAAATACATTATCTTTATTTAGCCCATAATTTGTTTAAAACTGGGTCAGTCCTTCAAGAAATTTAGCATCTGTGTCAGTGTTTTCTTTGAGTCTGGTCACACAAAATGATAATCCAAACATATTAAGATTAGGGCAGTCTGGCACCTAAGTATTTTTAACTCTGCCCTTCAGTGGTACACAATTAGAGAAAATGTAGGATTGGGAATCTCATGTGCTTCTAAAAATGAAATATAATCTAATCCAGGACTACAAATACAAAATGCTTTAATTGTAATCATATAATTACCACACAGTTAAAGATGTTTCAGAGCCTTAATCTTTATTGATTACCTTAATGAATGGATCTCTCTTAAGTTTAATCACATTTTCCAGCTTTGACTTTGATGTAATTGAAACAAATCTGTGCAATATTTTTCCTTTAATTAATTGTTTTCTTGGTTTTAACACTGCTTTAATTTAGTTTTTTATCAGGGCACACCAAGTAATTGATTTCTAAAATGAGTAGCTATGTGCCTATATCAACGGAAAAGCTCATTTTTCAAGATAGTTATACAGCATGTTAGAAAATACTTCGCTTCAGTTGAATTAAATATGCTAGCAGTAGGAAATAAGTGAAATTATGGAGCTTTATAGTTCAGTAGATATATCTTAATGTATAATATGAATATGAGTATCAGTGTCTAAATAATTTTTTTTCACATTATATATATTTTTTGTACAAATCTCCCATTATTACAATTATATTAGAATTTGATCATATGGCATATTTCCTTATACACAGTTCTGAAAGCAGGACACAAAAAGTAAATGTTCTAGCAGGCAAAATGGTAGTTTATATGTGTCTTTATCTTAGAAGTACCTTGTCTAAACTCTATAATAGGTTAGTTTTCCATATGTTACTACAAATTGCTCCATCAATAAATGCCTTTGATCAAAATCTAGGGAGGAGCACCACCCTTTGATTACTGTATCTATTTCTTAAAGCCACTCAATAGTAAAGGTTGATAAGAACAGAGATAAAAGGTTGCTAACAGCCTGAGATTTGGAATATAACTGAAAGCTAAGATACCAGTAAATAAGCGGGGTGCTGTTAAAAGTGTAAAAAATGGGATCACAAACAAAAAATACTAGGAGTATGTGTTTTGCTCCTTATGGTTGTGAGGGAAATCCTTGCTCATTATCAACGTTGAATGACTAACGACCAAGCACTGCATTTTGCAAAGGCAGTAAGTTAAAGGTGTAGGAAAAGTCATTGAAAGATTCATATGTAAAACTGTCCTGGATATACTTTTGGTTTTCTATCTAAACCTGGCAGTCTAGACCAAATATGTGGTGGCAATACCTACACTTGTGGAGTCATAGTCAACAGAAACTCAGAAAATGTAAGGCTTAACTTGCACAGCACTCTCAGGTCCTGCTGCAGTCAAGGTGAGGAACATGCAGTCATGCAGTCAGACCTGCAAGGTGAACAGGCGAAGGCAACAACGGACAAGCTCTCTGGAGACTTTGTTAGTAGGTGGTATAACAGAACAGTGCCTCCCAGTTAAGAAAATGATGTTGACAACGACAGCCATTAGCAAGAATCTTGTAGAAATAACCCTGTGTAGACTCCCTTTTTGCTATAACCATTTTAAAATAATTGCTAATTCAGTATGACCCAGTCTGTGCCACTCCGTGGCAATAGTACCCTACTCTTATGTTGCTCTGTTACTTTTAAAGGGGAAATTCAACCTCAGTCAGGTGAAATTTAGATGAATGGTACCATCTATAAGCCTGGTGAAGCTGGTTGTAATGCTTGCTTTAATGTTTTGCTGAATCAGGACTAGACCAAAAAAGGAAACAAAGAAGTATCTCAAGATTATAGGGAGGATGGGAAAAATAATTCAAGCTCTAAATAAAGAAACACAATTCATTGAACTATATAGAAATTATTTAATTTTGGCAGAAGTATTATACAAGTGATTGGGTAACACGAAGAACAATGACTATGTGAACAACAAAAAGTTGTTCATGCTGTTCACTCTCTGTTCACTTTAGCACTTTTCAAGTCAACTTAAAAAACATTTGAGGCCCTTCTCTTTTTGATATATAAAAGAAACATAGCATAGTTTAAGCTAGGATATGACTCTGCTCTTAGACTAAAGTTTCTGCAAGCATTTTCCATGATGTATGTATTGCTTCCTTTGACTGGACACTAGGGATCAGTTTCTGGGACATTTTGTGTTGAATCTACTGGAAGAGACACAAAATATGGCTGATCAAGTGATTATACCTAAAACCTGAGCCTATCCAATACTCTATGATGAGACAAAGCCCTGTCTGAGACCAAGATTTTCCCTACCCTCAGGCGAGTTCTAGTGATTCAGGACAATTATTCAAGCATTCATAAAAAGGCATTAAAATAAATACTTTGTTTATAAATACATGTTTTCCATAAATCCCACACTTATTTCTAGTCACCGAAAGCTGTCAGGGTAACAGTAAAGCATAAAATATATTCCTGGGTTGCAAGAATGTAAAAATAAAAATTAACCTAAGAAGAGGACAGTAATATGATGATTATCTTAAAATGGTAGCTGAGCTAGTTTTAGTTACTATCTAAACAGTTATTAGCTATTTTACACAACTATAATGTAGTTACTATGCACTAAAGACTGGGGTAGTCATTAAATAATTGTATTTGTTTTATTTAGTTGAAACTCATACACTCAGAATCTTTTTTTGTCTCCTCAAAAGGGCTAGGAGTTTACCTCCAGCTTAGCTACCTCGCTCATATCCCTGGAGAATGTGAGAAACTGCAGATGGGATTTATCTTACCTAAATATAGCTGCCTAAAGGTTAGAAGTCCAGTCTGCACCTCTTACCCAGATATCCTGTATAGCCAGTGAAAAATTAGTCATCTTCTTATGAAATAAATTCCATCTACTTTGGATGCTTTACTACAGCTACAGTAACATAGCTATGAATCTATAGCTATGCTTTCCTAAAATGTCATGGAGGATGCACTGTTTCTTCCAGCTTCCTCTAAGCCTGCAGAACACTCCACTCTTGCTTACTACACTGCTGTGTTTGTGAGGTTAGCTCTGTATGGCCTTTTCTACCTAGCTTTTCTTTTCAACAAGTGCCCTGACTTCAAAGAAACCCTGTTGATTTTTTTTAGCAGATGCAGTCTATGAGATATTAAGCTATAGTCAAGCACAAATTGCTAAGAGGGGCAAGGAAGATCTGCACTCAGAAGACTGAGCAAATGAGACTGTATGATTGCAATGGCAGCAGAGCAGAGCCATGGTCCAGGCACTTGGGAGCTGCATTTTCCCATTCAGTTAAGAGACCTAAGACCTAACTGCTGAGAGGTCATACACAACAGTTTCCTAACCCATTTCTCCGCTGTAGCTCTGACTGTATGAATAATTATATTCTATTTCAAATAAAAGACAGAAGGGTAAGTTTAAAGCTTCCTGCTTAGTAATTATTTCAGCTAGCCTGTTTGATTTTCCCTTAAACAGCCTTGAAGCCATCACAATCACTGCTAAATTTCTCAGCTGAGCAGCTACTATCTGAAAATCAGCACCTCCTTAGACCATATGAACTTCACATTTTCAAAGCCAAGTCAAGCCTGTAAGCTTGAATTACTTTCAGAACTTAAACTAATATCAGGTTAAGCAAGCAGTTTAAGAAACTATTCCTTCCTGCTTTCAGTAGTTAATTACCACTTTGCAGCTCAGGCTGGGTACCCAATATGTATGGATATGAGGGCTTATTTGGCTAACACCAAATGGGGAAACCAGTATGACATGCTAGAGTGATCCAGTTTGGGAATTAGAATATAGTTGCTTTTTAATACTACTTAATATCTTTCGTTATTCTTTTGATAAAGACATTCCCCTGACAGACTGAGGTTCTTCTGCAGAAGAATTTTTCTACAGAAAACTTCTTTTGCCAGAGCGTGCTACTTTCATCTCCTGTTCCTCATAGATCAATAAATGGTTTTATAGCCTCCATACCTTCTGTAATGAAGATTCACAGCCTTTACAAACACATTTGGAGAAGGAGAGAGAAAGACTGTAGTCTTAAGGGACCATAAAATCTGGTCTATTGAAGCTTATCTTCATGTTTGACTCCATGGGACAGTAACTGCTTATCCATACACCATCTAGCCTGTTTCCTTGACTGGACCTTCTAGTTGATGCTATAAAGAAAAAAATTTGGAATCCTTAGTGTTAACAGTTTTCAAAATTAACAGCAATCAATGCAATATAAACCTAAGAATGGGTAGTTAAATCATCAGGGATTTATTTGATGACTCTTGTGTAGTTTGATGTTATATCTAGTCTCATGAAATTATACTTGTAATCTTCAAATGGGGTTGTCTTGCTCTTGCATTCGTTCTTTCATATGCTATGTCACTAAAAGAAAAAAGAAAAGCAATAATTTTCTGTTGCATCAGTTCACTGAACAATCTCATACTCTGCTAGAGCTGACACAAAGGAGGGGGAAAATCAAATGATCAGAGAAATAAAATGTGTCTCTAGTTAGCTTCTGAAGGGCAGTATTATATGCGCTGGGTAAAAAGGTGCCATTTTTTTCAGGCCTAGAAAGGTTCTGTTCTGCTAAGAGTCTGTGCATAAATCCAGAGTATAGCATACTCAAGGGACTCAGCTGTACCCAAAATGTGCATTAGAGGCCAATAGCTTCATGACATATTTTTTGTAAGATGTGTAACCAATTTTTACACCACGTATTTCTTCCTTCTTTATGTTAAACATAAGGAATATGTATGTGATCCCTTTTAAAAAGTTTTATTTCTCTTCTTTCACACCTTTTCAGGACCTTCCTCCTAGTCATCTTTGATATTTCTTGCAACTTCAACCTCTTCAGGGGACAGAGAGGCTTTACCTTCTACTCTGCTCAGTGACTGCCCTTCTGGTTGTTGCTTGCAGCTAAAACAGCTTTACCTTCTATTCTGCTGTACCGTCTTCACTTCTGGTGGTTGCTTGCAGATAAAACAAGTCTTTGATTTTTGCCAAATATCTGTTTTGCAAAATTAAGTTTTGCAAATTAAGTCCATCTATTGAGTATAATGATCAGCCTTAGGCATTTTAAAGGGGGATTCCTGTGTGCAATTCTTTTAATACTTCAATAATTCTTAACTTTTGTTTCCTGTCATAACGTATTGTGGAAAATAGGCAAACACCAGTACTGAAAAAAACAATGGCATTTTTAATAATTAATGCTTTCAAAGGATGAAGGTACTAAATACAGTAGCTTTCTCATTATGCAATCACTCAGAAAATAAAGTAGTTAATCAGAAAGTGTTGTAAACAAAAAACTAAGACATAGGAATGTCAAGGGAGGAAAAATGTCTGAGAAGAAATCCTAACTCATTAAGAGTCAATTTCCATGAGGTCACATTTTATCTGTAGCCTTTATGTCACTTATGTTTACTATTAACTCCTTCATCCTCACCACCAGACAGTA
Organism: Falco cherrug; assembly: GCF_023634085.1. NCBI lineage: Eukaryota > Metazoa > Chordata > Aves > Falconiformes > Falconidae > Falco > Falco cherrug. The sequence continues at coordinate 52,539,276 of NC_073697.1, forward strand.
AACTTTCATTTTCTTTTTTCCTTCTTAGAGAAATTTGGGGCTGTACAGCATTCACTCTTACAGATTTCAACAGCCTCCAAGCCAAGGGTCTGCATCTTGTAGATGAAATGGTCACATTTTGAAAAATGCTTGATCACAAGCTTTTCCTTATGTTTTCTATGGCAACTGGAAGGATGGTTAAAATATGACCCTTGGACTTTACCTGCAGATTCTCTGCTGCACAGGCCCCAGAAAGATACTTGATGCAATGAGCTACTTCTAGTTCCAGGTGTCTGAGCTCCTTATCATTTTTTTACATATGAAACGATAATGTTGTGGGGCCTTTCATCTTTACAAGCTTTCATGGTATTCATTGTGAAACAGTTCTGGGGAAACCTGGAACCTGAAAGTAGTTAATGAGGCTTCCATGCTGCCATTAATTTCTTTTAATTTCTATTGATTTATAATGGAGAAGCACAGAAGAAAACTGTCCATGGATGCAAGAAACTACCTAGCCTCTTTCATCTCCTAAGAACACACCCTAAAATAGCTCTAAAATATGAATAGTGGAGAAAAATCAGGGGCAAGTCAGGTATCCATACCTGTAACACCAATGTAACACCCAGAGGCTTAACATTATGTTTCTTAATTTTTAAATATTTAAATAAGCTATTGTCAACTGACTGTCGAATTCAGAGAGCACAGGTATGTAAGTATCCATTCTTTTTACAATGAAAAATACAGAACTATGTCTGTTTTGTGAACCAAACACAGGCCCAGGCTGCAGACATATAATTAACCATGATGTGAAATTATTAGCATAAACACTGGGACAATTTTGGCCTGTGCCAAAAAAACAATCTCCCAAACTGCATCTGGGGCATTGACCATTATCAACAGATAGTTTGGATTTGGCCTTCTGGTTCCAGCAGGAGAATTCAACCATGTGAGCTGTGACGTACCACTTAACCATGGGGCCAGAAAACAGTTTGTGGCCTGTTTTATTTACTGGTATAGAGATACTCTACATGGGTCAAAGGAGAGGAAATGTATTTTCTAATGGAGCATAAGAAGCCAAAAGGACTGATGCTTTCACATTCTTAAGCATAACAGCTACAATTACACACACACATAAAATTCCATAAAAATTAAGTTGAATAAAAATACACTTTAATGTATCTTAATTTTATGTTTACATTTCTGTTTAGATAATTTTCTATGTTAGAATCTTACCCAAAATATCATTGTTTTTGGTAAATATATATTATAGTAATTTATTCTGGTTTAAAAGCTAAGATGTATAACTTCTGACTTGCATCACAAGTATAATTTGCCTAGCTTTTTTCCATCATATTCCTCAAAAACTGAAATGTTGAATTTGTAAAAATGTTTGTGATCAGGAAAGCTGGACTTTAAAATGGCTTCTGTATCTGTCTCCATTCATTTTTGCATGCCTTCAATTCCAGATGAAAAAACAATCAGCAGAACTGAGTTAAAGGAAGCAAAGTCTTGCTCTTGAGCAGTATCAGCTTTCTACCTCAATGGAAAAAAGAAGTCTCTGTAGAGGTTCAGAAAGAACAGACCAGGTGGTTCTGATAGTCACATCACTTATCATTGCATATGGTGCAAAAGTTGCAGGTTATTCCAATATCAAAGTAGGAAGAAAAAACCCAGAAGTTATAAATAAACCAAGATTTAATAGCACTGAAGAGAATCTGAAGAAATTACCAGATAATGTGTGTTTTACATGAATTCAGGCATGTTAAAACCGGTGTAATTTGCTTTTGTAAATAAATAACATTGAAACATGCATGTTTATCTCTTTCATAAAGATAATTATTCCGTCTGCCAGTAGCCTCTGCCTACAAGACTGGGGGTTTATTTTATTGTATATTTTTCACACCTTAGCAGTCAATAGTGATTTTTCCCATGTGGAACTGCTTTGGCATTCTGACTTAATTTTAACTTTATTTTCAGTTAGCTACAATTGCACTTTAACACTTGATTCATAAAAAGCAAAATTAGGTTGCTAGTGTCTGGGTCTTAACAATGAGTTTTGTTATGTCTGCTTTCCTGCACTAATGGTTCAGATAAATCAGTGGGATTTAATGCCAGTAATCACCTGTACATTCCCTTCTTCTTATCCTTCAGTGCTTATGATGGTGAAAATTACTGCTGTCTTCTTCAGTGTAGAAGGTGAGAAAAACCTGGCAGCAAGTTTATGTACCTATAATGTTGTTCAAGCTGCAAGAACCGAGGTATGATATGCATAACGTGATAAAATTTCTGAGAAGAAATATGATCAGACAAGTCATTATGCAAGTAGTGGTTTCACTTAACCTTTTTAGTCCATGAACATATTTAATGTTTTCTTACAGCAAATTTAATAAATTCAAACATCCCTAGACTTCCTGACCACCACTGTCCTTTAGTGGTATGTAGATCTTTGGAACCTGAATAGCTGGAGGTAACTTAGACAGTCTGTTCATGCTACCTTCACTACTTACACTTTAATCCAGTATAAAGCAAATAAACTTTCATCTTCTAGGCACTTAAGCTAATCACATTTATCCAGAATCTCAAGAACTGGAATCAGTTCTATATACAGCCATTACAAAGACAAACATCATAAAATCCAGATGCAAAAAACACAGCAACTTAGTCTAACAAATTTTCTTTGGCGTGAAACATAAACAAAACCATATCGACCGCTGTAGCACTTCAGAAGTCAAATTATTAATCAATGTTTTAAAATAAAAACTTATTTGATGATGATGGTTATATACATGTACACTGTTACTAAAATATACTTTCAAATACTAGAAAACTAGTATGTTGAATCTTTGAAAGTATTTTCTCAGAATACTAATCATATGTTATAAAGTCAATTTCAGTTTAATTTGATACTGTCTATTATTTTTTACATTGAAGGGATTTTCTGTGTTTTCGTTTCTATGCCACAAGTATTGAGGGATTTACTGCTTTTTCAAAAACGACTAGTAGAGATCATAAAGAGTGTTTTTCAAATCCATCCAACTTTCAACACTTGAGTTAACCCTACAAATCTCTTTCCAAGTCATACTAAACAGTTGATAAAAGAAAAATAAAAGAAAAAGCTCATAGAAAAGAGTAGGGACATAATCTAGCGGTCTCATTTTCAGCAAAATGATACATGTATGTGCCAGGTTGTATGATATACTAGCCCCCTGTCCTGTGCAGGTGTGTTAACACCCTGATTTGGGAGCATATTACTCCATTCTGCACAGTGAAAACTGCTTTTAATACTCCTCCGCTATAGGTAATCCAGTAACAATATAAATCAGTTCAAGGTTCAGAAAAGATCATTTTAGCTTTAAACAGCTTTGCAGTGCTTGATTCTACTCTTATATTGCTAGTGTGAAACTGTTCCAGCTTCAGTGTTCTGATTCCCAAACTTACCCTCTAGTTCATACTTCTGTTCATTGCCTTAGGTTCATAAGGCTGTTTACTTAAAAGTAAGCCCTAATTATTGCATGGATTTTCTAGGATCCATAGTGCACCTCATTTTGGCAGTAAAAATTCCCTTTAAGATAAATTGGGAGTTTCATAACTTATTAATTCATTGTAACTTGTTTATCACTGGGTTCATTTAGTAAAAGGTGCACTGAGAATGGGTGTGGGGTTCAGTTCCTTTTGTTTAGAAAAGTAATTTGAAAAAGATCGTTTGGCAATTCCTGAAGGCAGCCTGTGAGCTCATCTGCTTTTGAATCATTATGAATCCTCAGTGCCTGTGAAGCAAATGTGACACCTAGAGTTCTTCAGGGATTTCCCATCCTGTCATTTTCAATCAGTGTCAGTCAAAGTCAAAACTTCTCAGTGGGATATTTTCACCAGTTCTAATGATGGTGCAATTCTTGTCAAGAATAAGAGAAGGAGAGTAACCCACATTAGACTAGTCAGTATCTGGGATATGACAGAATAAGGCTCAGGATTTAGATCAAGTAATTTTTTAATTTTTTTTAATTTAAATGGCTCCTATGAGAAAGATTAAGAAGATCCACCTCAAAAGCAGCATATGGTGGAGTAATTCACAGGGGATTTTGAGCCTGAGGCAGGGCACAGATATAGTAAGACAAGCTGAAAATGCTAGTAGTCCTTTTTGGCTATGAACTATTGTCCCAGAGCTCTGCTGAAGGAAAGAATCATTCTCATGCTGTCTCAGAAAAAGCCAGTTAAGTTAAATGGAACTGTTAGTGTAATTATTTTGATATTGTCTGATACAGGCGTGACAGTGCTTTTGTAATTCTTTACCCATCTTCCCACTGGCAGAGAGAAGGGAAATTGCGCACAGCAGGTGTTGCCTGAGCTGGAGGACACTGCCTCCACTCCTTTAGATTCAAGTCCTTTCCACCTCAAGCAGTGCATGACGTGGGTTTTCTCATAAGACAGGTTTAGATCCTAACTACTGGTTGTCTCATCTTTTTCTGCTGTGAGATAGGAAATGTCTTTTCTTATCACTTTTACTGGTAACCATTATGTCACAGAAACTGACAGTGAAAGTATTGAAGCGCAAGCAGAAAGGTGAGAGATTCCAGGATTCAGCTCTGCTGCTGCCATGCAAAATGCTTGTTAGTCAAAGTTTGCTTAAAGGCTGCCTGAGCGAAACTTACAAGTGGATTCCATGATTTCAGCATCCAAACACCAACTTAAATGATGAGCCTGACTTGACCAGTCCCCTAAGCTCAATAAACTTCTGAAGTGCATGAAACTAGCTTTCACTGTAACACATTTATTTAAACCTTTAAAAAAAGACTGACCAGGATTTTGTTGTTGTTGTTATATTACTGCTGCCATTCCCTGAAATATGTTTATTTATTTCAAGGACAAAACCCAGAAAAAACCCTAACCTATGAAATAGAAAGTAATAATACTGGGTTTATGAAAGGACCCAATGCCATATAGGTTACATTCCAACTTCTTCACAACGGACTGCTGAATCTTTTTAGTGTTTAGGGGGATTCCTTCTTTCACCTAAGTAAGCAACAAACCAGCAATACAAAGTTTATAATGCAGTTTTAATAACCTGTGTTATTTTTTCCGCATGGATGCTGCAGGTTGTGAAGAAGCTCACAACCTTCCTGTGAGATACATTTCAGACATTTTGCCTAGGGAAAAGCTAAATATGCTTTATTTATACTCCGTCCTGTTAGCACATATCACATGCTAGTATAATTGAATCTAAATATTTTAAGTTCTGACTCCCCTTGTGCTCTAATTCATGCTACTGTGCCTCAACAGAAGTTACACTCTTCTGTTGGTATCAGTATTATCCACATCAGAGTAAACATGACTTATAAACCTCTTCAGATGTACCACCTACATGTATTTGAAGAAATCTGAATGTGAGTGAATTTGAGTAAGTATAATACCTTACCTACATAAGAAACCTAGTGAATATATTTTAAATATTTACAATATTTACAAATTTATGTAGTTGCATTGGTGCAAACCTTTGCTAAAATAGGCTTAGTTTTCATACATAAGTTAGGAGCATAGCTCTGACGTCTCTCAGGTCAGTACAGATTTTTGCACAGCAAGGGTCTGAATTAGCCTAAGTGTGTAGGCCAGTCCCAGTGTAAACTTGTAATAACTGATGACATCATAGGTTTTCAAATGCATGAGTAGCTCTGGATTACTTAGTTTCCACCAAAAGCCAACAGCAGTTAGACGACTAGTTTTCAGGGTGATCCCTCCCTGTGCAATTTATTTTACATAGTCATTAGATTTCTAACCTGCAAACATATTTTAAAGCAAAATAAAAGTAATGCTTTCACACACTGTTCATAAATGTACAGTCTGGTTTCTCCCATGGAAAAAGGTGATCTATGGGGAATGACAGGGCCTGTGATCAGTGTGCAATCACTGTAGAATTAAGGGTCTGTTTTAATCTGAGTATTTGATCATACCTGATAAGCTATGCAGTGCTTTTGTATGAAATGCTGCTGGGACAGTATTCAGACACCTAGGAAGTCTCTTCTAGCCATACATTTTGTTCAGGGATCAATTTGATGTGAGCATACATCTGCTATAATGCTTCATTAGAGTTAAAATTCAGAGAGGTCTTATTCTCCTCTGAAGTCAGGGTTCCCTGATGTAGCAAGGTCACATCTCCCTTCTAGTTCACTGGGCAAGGTGTCACAGGAACTGCTTGACACAGGGCATTCAAGGACATTTATACTGGAACTTCAGCCAGGGAGGGAGAATAAGGCTTGAGTCACTTAAGCTACAATTGTCATGAGGCAGTGTAGCAGCTGAAAACACACATGGCTGCAGGCCAAGGCTAGGCATTTGGGCACATACCTGTGAAAATGTCTATGCTTTAATTTTCTTGTCATTAGTGACATTGCATTCCAAAGGAAGGCCTGTTTTTTCAGATGTCTTCCCTAATAAATTGGTTACTTGAAAATATAATTGCCAATACAAAGCTAAAGACGGAAATCCTTAATGTACTACTGAGCCAGCCATGTGCTTTGCTTCTTTAAACAGAATGACAGAAAAACTGTCAGCATTTTCTTAGACACTTACACATTCAGCTTTTCCAAGTGACATGGATGTCTCATTGCAATATTTGAACTCTGTTAAGAACTGCAGTTTCTTCTGAGAATGGGGGTGAACTTTCCTGACTGTTTTTCCTTTTCTTTGTTTTCCCCCCAAAATACATAGTTTTAGTGAGGGTCCAGTGGGCCGTTAAGGACTGTCTTTATTTTGGCTTTCCTTTTGACTGAGCCCTTTATAAGAGATGATGTGTGGTTTCCCTTTAGAAGAAGAGGAGTTTTGTGAGTAGTTAAGGGCAAAAAATTGAATTTGTTAGTGGTGCATTCCACACTTTTATGACTAAGCCCGTAGCACATGTCTATGTAACTGGTACATAACATGATACCAAATCAGCCCGCATAACTAAATTGCAACATACCATTGATTTTAGTCACTAATAAAACACATACATGTGTTTCAAGTGGTTTTAATTATCTGTTTATTATTAAAGTGTGTTTTCTCTGCTATGTTTCTATAGAGTTTTGATGTTAGAATTTTGCTTCCAAATTTAAGCTTAACTGTATTACTTTAGACATTTTTAGACAAAACAGCAACAAATGGCCATTTACCAAACTATGGTTCTTTAACTTTGACCTCTTAAAGGTGCTACAGAAATAATGATTGAGAGCTGGCATTCAGGGAAAAATAATTAAGGGTCTGACTGATTGCATGATAGGACTATGTGGTTAGCTTCACAGAAATGAACCACTTGAGCAGAGGCCAGAACAATATGTAAGCCTGACTAGCAAACTAGCAGGAATCCAGCTCTCTGTCTTGCACTCTGTTCCCTTCTCTCGCTGATCCAATAATTCCTGCCTCTGTGATTCCATGTTCTCTGCTCTTCATTTTGTTTTTATCCTTTCTCTGACAGCAGAACTCTAACTCACTCCCATTATTCCTTTCCTCTCTTCCAGATCTTGCACAGCACAGTATGACTTGGTGTCCTAGATGCCTTCCCGCACCATAGATGTGTTTTCTTCTCCAGTTTTGCCATTTTCCTAAGTAACATTCTTCAGAGTAAATCTACTTAATCCCAGTAACTTTTTCCACATCTCTGACTCACTCCTTATGTGTTCCATCCTCCTGTATCCACTTCTCCCTCTCCTCAAATGACATCTCCCTGACATCTTTGGAGAGGAAATCGGCAAAGGCTGCTGCTTTGCCTTGCTTTCTTTTCTCCTCACCAACATTCTCTCCTTTTCCCTGGAGGTGGAGATGCTATAGTGGCTCTCTTTGTCTCAGAGCTCTGCTTTCTCCAGCAGCCCCATCCCATCACTTGATCACCCTCTTCCATTTTACCCGTTACTCCCCTTACAGCTTTTGTCACTTTCTCCTTTCAGTACAATCCTGCTTCGGTCTGTCCCAGAGTCAAGTCCCCACCTTTTTTTCTCCAGCAATTTGCCTATTTAAATTTTACTTTACAAATTCACTGAATGAAAAATAGTTTCTCTCCACTGCTTCCATCATAGAATAACTTCCAGACAACACTTTTTGTATTATGCCAACATGATGATTGACAAAATCTTATCAAACCTTTAGACCAAGCATCCTTAATCTGCTTAATATCTCTCACTTATTTTCAAATATTGGGTCATAGATATTAACAGGAACATAATGGTGTCCTCAGCAGTTTCTACTCACATAATAACTTTTAAAAGAAGTACCTTCAGTCCTTTGGCTGCTTTGTCCATTATGCTTAGGAGGAACTACCCACAAGTGTTGACAGAACAGTTTCTTCACAGTCTTCTATTTCCTTGATGTCTGTGGATAATCAGGCAATTGCTACATTACTGGCCTGCAGAGACCTTTATTTATCACTACTTTTACTAAATTAATCCAATATTACCTATTCTTTTTACAATTTTCCTTGTACTCATTTATCTGAATCTGTTCCTTTGTCTTATCTTTAGATGATTTTTGAGTAAAGATTGTGGGTTTTATCCAGACTTCACAGAACTCTTCCCACAGTGGGGTCTCAGTCCATGACTAAAGCCATCACTTCATTTCAGTAATAACAGCCATACCTTAAAGATTTAACTGAATTTCAACTTTATCTAAATGCACATAACTGTTAATAAAACATAGTCTTATTTTTATTGGAATTGTTTAAATTTAAGGCCTTTTTCAGTAATTTACTCTTCTTTGTAATTAACAATAGTGAGAAACATGGCTACTCTTTTTGATCTGAGTAGCCATATTTTGAGATCTCATAGGTTATTCGCATTGGATGGAGAAATTGATGAGGTAAATTTTCTTTGATGTTTATTGATGTTTATTTCTGTTTATTTCTGAGAAAGTTTATTTCCTAGAAATAATTTCCTGCTTTACATTCTGTAGACTTCTCCTAGGGCATATGCTAGCATTGGTTCTTTTTATGTCTTCAACCTATTTCTGAGCTTTGCTCCACTTCTCAGTTTGAAGTTTTTTCCACACACACATAAATCCATGCATGTGCAAGCTAAGCAAAACTGCTTCACTGTTTTTATGTGGATTTCTGTTTTGAGTCTGGAGACGGCTGCTTGCCTACATGGAGGGGTTGAATGACCTCTCACAACTATTATAAACAAACAGCAAGTTCATCCTTGTCCCAGTAATGCATCTATTAAACTGGGTTTTCTTTTAAGAACTGTACACAGATGCATTTACTATGAATTTTGTGACATGATCTGTAAAATCCTAACAGATAATGAAACTACTCTTGTATTTTGGCTCTGCAAACCTCTGGAAAAACTGTTTCACTCAAAAGCATAAAGGATTTTTCATGGATCACTGGGAATGCAACATTTACATTGAGACACTGAGACATCTCAATTTTAAGGCTGTAAGAAAAATATTTTTTAATACAATAAGATAGAGAAATTTTGTAGGAAGTCCTTTACTAACGCTCACTGTGCTCCATTTCAGAATTTGTCAAGAACCCAGCCAGAATCTTTGCATGTACCTGTAGGTTTGCTGTTTGTCTGCATTTAGAAGACTCATTTGTGGCTATATGGTTACTTCATGTGATATTGTGGTGAAATGAACAAAAGGCACATCACAGGCTTTATTATAAACTATAAACAATGTAGTACAGGCCTTGTTAAACCATATGTAAGAGTCGTGTTAGTTTTACCCACACATTCCATAGCTAGTATTTGGCTGTCACTTTTTATTAGCACATTACAACTACCAGATATTCTATAAGTGTAATATATGATGATATGTTAAAGAATGCATAATGTATTTCTGTCAGGAAAGATACTTGTCACTTGCTTTATTTTTTCCTTTGCACTTCTAATTCTACATTTGTTTGTATATTCTGGTGAACATACTCTGTGTACAATAACATGTCTCCCAGTCACAGTCTTGCTACTGTGGGGGGGAAAAGCTGTTTTGGGACTTTATAGTAATACTTTGTGTCATTTTCCTTGGATCTTAGTTCATGTTGAGGTGCCCTTTGCTGCTTTAGTAATCTTAATGGAGCATTATCATTTTGGGGGTTTTATTCCCCCTTGAATTTTGCACCTTTTCTATTTCTGACAAATTAGTCAGTTCTACCAACACTGAGATTCGTTGAGTAAAGGAACATACGAATATACCTTCACAGACACAACAGACATGAGTATGCTCTGCCCTGTTTTTGAGATGGCTGCTTACAGGCCTGCTGTAGTCAGAAAGCTGGTTAGCTGTTAGTGCAACATGGTGTTTGAGCTGGTCTAATTTGCTGAGAGGCAGATAGAGTGTTTTGGGAATAGTGCTCCTTAATGCAGTTGTATGGCCCATGAATTGCTCATGACTTGTGCCTACCAAGCTTATGTAACATTTTGTATTTTAAGTATTGTGTTTTTCACTTGACAGTGTTCAGATCACTGGAGCACTGCCTTCAGTCAGCCTTAGATCATGGCAGATACAGAAAGTTCAGTGGAAAACACCTGCTACAGCTTTATATATGCATCCTCAAATGATACGTGCAAATTTCTGTAGCCCCATGAATACAAAAGTTCTTTTTAAGTCTCATTTGTAGCCTAACAAAGTAGTTGTTATAAACTGTAACCTTTCAACACTGGTCTTGATGAATATGCAACAAAAAGATAAGGTTTTTGAGAAAAGAAATTGCAATGATCTAACTATAATAATACCTAGCTCTTGTACAGTCCTTTTCATCAACTGATCTCAGAGCACTTCAGAAAGGAGATCAGTATCATTACCCCCATTTTACTCATTGGCTTCATTTTCTTACAGTGCATTGTCTTGATTTGCAAAATGTATACCAAACTCTTTATATTCATCTTTCAGATCTAATGTGAAGTGGGAGTTATACTCAGTCTGGCATGAGAGGGTGCTTTTTGCCTTTCACATCCTCTAACCCCTACGCACACAGACCCCTCTATTTTTTTCTGACTGAGTGGTTTTGCAGAGCAGAGATCAAAAGGAAATTTATCAGTATCTGTCTCCCTTCAGACCATTGAAGCCAGACTTCTGACAACTGTGTAGCAGCCTTAAAGCTGAAAGAGGCATCAAGAACAGGGAAAGAAAAAGGAAAGTCCCATGGCTATACTGTCATTGTCAGACTATGGAGGAGGAAACTGCAGTGTGAGAGCACCCACAGATGTTTTGAAGGTAGGCTGGCAGGGACTGGAGGCTACAGCCTCACTTGATTGTTGGTTTGTCCAACTCAAAAGACTCCAGAGTCCCCAGTTCCTGAAGACACTTGAGATCTGAAGCTGAAACAGAATCCTCATGTGTTATATAGTTGTAGTTAAAGGAGACCTGAAGTGCTTTAAACAAATAAAGCTCCTTAGAACATTGGATTGCTAGCAGAACATACATGAACAACCAGAAATTACAAATGCTTCACTTCACTGAAAATGCAATTTAAGGTGTGTCATTTAAACATAGTCTTGCCTTCGTCTAACTTCTAAAAATGGGGCAACTGAGTTCAGATTTTCCTGTTAGAAAAGCTCTTCTATAAGAGCCTTCATGTGTATGAATGCTGAAACTTGGAGTTAGGAGTTACCGGTCTGAACTTTTCCAGACTCTAGGGGATTCAGGCTAGGGATTGTCTGAAGTCCTTTGCTTAAACACTCAGCCAAGACTGCTGAGGTGATATTAGACAGCACAGACTGTTCAGCTAAACCAGAGGAAAGGAGTCAGTGGATCCTTTCATGTCAGATGTGCTCAGTATTCCTTCAACAGTATTCTCTATCTACCCATATAGCAAGTGACTTCACTAAAAGCGCTGGGGAGAGCTCTGCTTCTGCATTGCTTTAAATAATCGTGTTAGTAATGTGATTCACTGATGAAAGAGGGGCAGATAAATCCCTGAGCTCTGAACTTGGAAAGCAGAAAGAAATGATGGATGAGCCTTATGCATTGGCAATTCAGTTGGGTTCAGGTAATGAATCAAGTGTTTAACTGCTTATCCAAACCCTATCCCCCAAAACCTCTCCAAACAGTTATACTGATACTGAGACTTCATCCAGCTCCCTTTGAAATCAGTTAACAGACTCTCTGACTTCAGCAGGGAAGACATCAGGCCCTAGAGCTCAAACAGGTTTGTTCTCATGCAACTTATAGATTTTTTTGCATTTTGGCTGAGATGGGGACAAGACTGACAGAACACTAGTCTAAAAATAATTTCTAGTCAGAGAGAAATGGGACAAGTGAAAATTCCAAGAACTTTAAAAATCCTCTGAGAAAACCTCTGGTGGCACACCATCATTATGTATTTATTTTCTTAAGAAAATAGTTGATTCAGTTTGGGCTTTGTGGAAAAAAATCAGATTTATTCCTATTTTGACCATTCTGGTTCCCCTACATCAGTAAAATGCATTATATTTCATTGCCAAGAGATAATTATTTTGAAACTGATGTCTGAAAAATGCATTTTGTTAATAAGTAGGACCTGAAAGAATCTTTTTGAAAAACATTCAGATTTACCTTTGAGTTAAATAATGGCAGCATACATAGCAAATTCTCCATCCATGGTCTGGGAAGCGTTTAGAGGTTCCATATGGCAACTGGCACCGAACAAAAGGAAGCTGGTCAAAGAGGTTAATTAATTGGGACACATCCTCTTAAAGTTTTGCACAGTGTCATTACTACCCAGAGATATTCAACAGGATGCGGTTACATTTCGTTTTCTTGGCATTTCAGAAATGTATCTGAGACTGCATTGTTGAGCCCTTTTCAGATTTAAGAGTTGTCAGTCCCAATATTTTTGTGTGACAGTGTAAATAAGAAAGGGTATATGTTTATAGGGAGGTTGTCAACATAGCATTCATATATTTGCGGGGGGGGGGGAAATCTCTAAATTTCTTGTAACAAGAAATATATTTTTTTCAGGAAACATTAGGGTTTAATTCTTTTCTAAAAGAAAATGTAAAACATTTCTAATTGAACTGCAATAAATGGATTTTATGTTGGAATTAAATACATTTTCCTCATATTTTTCTCGTAAAAATCTTTCAATCAACAATTTTCTCAGGGAAAAACAGACACTGATCAACAAAATTACACTTTCTGATAGGAAAAAACTTTGTGGTAAGAAACTGAGTCATTTCTATTAATAAGTCCTTGGATCTTCATAACTACTTGGGAGATATTTCTGGACTCCATGGTTTTCCTTCCACATTAACCTTCTTAATATGAAGGGGAGAAAAGAACACAGATGTTTCAGCCTCTGTACAGTTGCTGGGGCACAGTTGCAGAACTTTTTTTATTAATCTCTTGGTCCCTAGACAGCCAAAAAAGAGTACAAAAAGATCTGAGGAAGTGAAGCCACAGCTCTCAGTGTGGTGGTGCCATTTTAGGCCATCTCTATCAGAGCACTGAGATTATCAGGTGCAGCTGACAAGAGCAGCTGTAGGGATAATCATCTAACTAGCATGCCCATGCACAGGCTCCTTCTCCAGGAGCACAAGTCACTTAATATAAAAAGACTACATAGAGCTGTGACAAACAAGACCATACACACCCTAAAGTGCGTGTTTCTGGCTCCTAGTCTGCAGCACAGATATTGTTTCATGAGCTTCTGTGGAGTGACTGTGGTCTCTCTGAAGATTTTGGGGAAGGTACAATTTAGTGTATGCCTGTACAAGGAGGCACAAATGCTAGACAGAATTGGGTCCAAAACATTTTTTAATCCAATTTTCTTATTATTACCTTCCACTTGAGTTAAATGTAAATGGAAAACAGAGTAGTCCATGTTACTTGTTTTTATAGCTGTTTTCTGGCTAGGTTCATAGTCTGGTTCTCAGGCACTCCTAGAGTGTTAGCTGGATTCACAACACTGGAAGAGAATGTTCAAATGCAAAACATTTCCCTTTATAATGAGCACAGATCATGGCAATATTTCCATTCCTACTGTCTTTCAAAAACCAACTTCATGAAACCTAATTTGAGGCCCTAGACCACAAGGCACAGCCATTGTAAAAAAGCCATCTGAAACAAAATGTTCTTTTACCTATTTAGTTACTATTTCTGAAAGGTGTCACATATTTTTAATTTCCACTCAGTTGAGGGTGGTTGTGGTGAAAGTTGTTTTCTTGAGGAAGAAGGCAGACCTTATATTGGTTCTGCTAAGAGCTAATGCATTAACTTCACTGCATTCGATGCAGAAAAAAACCCCAGGACTTGAAGTATGCTTCCTTCTGTGGCTCTTCCTTTGTCTCCTCTGAAAGTAATCTAATATTGGTCTTATCAGTAGCAGGTTACCGCTCATGTCTGGATCTGTTACTTGTGGCACAATGTACACAGTGCTTGAGAAGACAAAGCATGCCTGACGTGCCACATCAAAACCACAGGAATGTCATAAGGCTTTTTCTTTAGTCTACATTTGCCTGAAGGAATTGGCCTTAAATCCCAGTGCTTTGAGTGTGCCTATCCAAACATGATCACCATGAGGTGCAGTTTGGCAGATACTGCATTACACTGGTGTCCAAAGGCTGTTCTGGAAAGATCTCCCAGAAATGGGCATAAAGATTGGATGGTTTATTCAAGAGAGCCAGACAATGAGGACCTCAGGTAAAGGAACCATAATCCACAGGAATGACTAATGCAGTTGTTTGCACTCTAAGTACAAGACATTAGAACATAAGGCACAGATGATAATCCTGTTCAGAAAAGTTTATTATGAACATCTACATTCTACAAAAGTCACCAAAATTTTCCCCTTCCCTAGTGGTGTTTGTCACAATATAATGAAGATCTCTTTCAGACTGTTTTGGACAACAGATGTTCTAGAAGACCGTTTTGTGCTGTGGGCAGCCTTACAGGACAATATATTCTTCCATTTAGTTTAGCAAGTATTGGAAAAAGTAGCTTTGGATTCACATCACAATACTGGAGATCAGATATAGCTCATGGGTGGAAAATCTTGCGTGTTTGTGGAAGGTATATAAGAAGACTGCTGACACTGCAGTTTCAAGCTGATGTCATCATTCATCAGACACATCTACTCTTTTTTGTCTAATATGTGCATATGAACCAATGCCAGTGCAATTTTGCTGATGGAAGATACTGCTTCTGAACTGCTCACACATATATTTCAGAAATCAAAATCCAGCACAGAAACTGTATGTTCTTTACAGTAATTAATTAATCTGTTAAAAAATATGTTTTTTAAGACTGTAGCTAAAACCACTGTGATATTTCTTTGTAATGAAATCTCTCAGGTGATGTAATTCTTAATAATCAGGTCAAACTACACATTTGCAAGTCTAACTGCTCCCTGGAAAGGCATCCTAGAGCACAACCATGACTGAATAGCAATTAAATTGAAAACTGGAAAAGCAAAACCAGCATACTGAATAGAAGAATGGCAAAATTATATAATAGACTCTTTCATTTGCAGTCTTCAGCAGGCCATATGCTGAAGTCCTTATGCATTTCTTACTACCCTTTCTAAGCAAAAATATCATTAAAGTTAAAAAGTAATAACTAAATAATAAATCAACATAGGAGGCCGATTTGGGGATGGGGGAGATAAATTGTGCTAAGCTTGACATTTTCAGTATTGTATGTAAGAGAACAGCCACATTTTGTAAGTACCTAAACAAAGCAACCCAATTTTCAGGGAAGTGGAATCCCCACAGGGAATGCTCTTTTCTCACTTGGAAGATTCCTTTTTTTTTGCTTATTCTCTCCAGAACTCACTCCTCCTTTCTTCTTTTGGCCTTCTTTGCCTATGACTCTGCCCGTCATGATTGTGATGTGTTTGGAGAAAAGAATGTATTGACAAACCTCCTCACTTGGATAGGGATCCAAAATACAACCAGAGTAATTACATATAATAGTGAATATATATTTTTAAACGTCTCCCTGAGACAGCTGTTCTGAAACAATAATGAACATCTATGGTTTAAATCACTTATGACTGAGATCAGTTTATTTGCCTTATTTATGTTCCCCTATTTCCAAGAAAAGTTTCTGGAAAACATTTAAGGCAGAACTGCATAGACTTGCCATTGAAGTTCTGTGGCAAAACATGCAAGAAGCAGACTTAAAAACAGAGATTACAGTCACCTATGAATTGCTCTAATTTCTTAGTTACTTATTCCCACATGTAGAACTGGGGTCCTTAGGAAGTGTTTAAGGAAGATATAAACTCTTTTTGTGCCAAAATAAGTGATTGATCTTCAAGACTTCAGCACCACTTGACAGCAGAAGATCCCTCTCCATAAACTCTACCCCAGGATCAGCTGTGTGCCAAGCACTTTTGAAAATATAAATTGCACTTATCTGTCTAGGTGGGTGCTGAGCTTTTCTGAAACTCTGATCCTCTGATATTCCAGCGATGAATGATCTAGAAAAATGTAAAAGTTACTAATATCTGTTTGTTGTGACTTAAACTGCAAAATACTTTCAGGAAGAAATCCAGGTGTTTATCCCCTAAAAATACATTGTTACATTTAGCTTGAACTAAAGAACTATCTACTGACTCCTTATAAATGTCTGTCAATCAAGGTTGTTTTCCTCCTCTTCATTCTACACCAATTGATGGGCACTTTTATCAGACATACTGTGCTGTAGAGAGGGAGCATACAATTAGCATGCAGCCACAGAGTCTCTGCTTTTTCTCTTGTCCCATATCACCTGACTCACTATATTTTTAGACATCATCATCTCATACTTTCAGACATTTTAAAATTAGCACCTTACAATGACTAGAGACTTTTGGAAAACTTGGATAATACTAAGCTATCACAATCTGACCAATTTTGCACATCTTTTATTCTGCACAACCAGATGTCACTGCAGTAGGCATGTGCATTATTTATTTATTTGTGAACATTTACAATGAGTGCAGTATATGCTGATCATGATGTTTTCCCATAAATAAGGATTTAGGCTCCTCAAGTGGCACTTAGGTAGAATTAGAGACTTTCTGTCACGCTCATTCTTAACCTGTAATCACCAGTTAATAAACTATATCTTGCTTCCTCTTTCATTGCATTTGTTCTTTTAAACCCATTCGGAGTAATTTAACTTTTGAATTGCATGGGAAGCTTTGCAGTATTAAGTTCTTCAGTTCATTTCAGAGGGCAGATGGCAAAATGTTAGCTCTAACACTTTTTAGCATTATAACTACATGTCTTCTGAGATACAGCTCCTAAAGTATTGTAGATGATGCCTTCAGAGGAAGAGCAGGTGAAGAAAGATATAATAAAAACAATAAAATTGGACAGTAATGTTTAAATAGCAAAATTTTAGTCACAAAAAATACGTTAACATGCAACAGGTGATTTATATTCCCAGGCAACTCAAATGCATTTGGAGATCATGAGGAGAGCATTTGAGATCACTTGGGAAGCATTAGGTATCTTGCAAGATTAGACCCATAAGATGTTGTCCTTAGAATTACCTTTTTTACTCATTACTAATCACTTCTACCTCCTTTTCCTTCTTAGTCACTTTATTTGTTTCAAGGGGACTGATAGGGCCCTTAAGGCAGTCCCATAATGATACTAATTAATTAATAATTGGTAGCAATTTGGGTGCGTTGAAGAGCTGACCTCAGATAATTCATGCATTGTGACATGATGTACTTGACAGTGCCAGCAGCAGAAACAGCAGGAGTGCCATCCTCCAGCTGCCAGAACTAATTATAAGCAGTTTGTCTTTTCCCTCAGTGGCAGATTCTGTTTGTTTCACAACAGTCAATTTAAAAGTCACTTTTAATATCATCATCAACAAAAGGATACCTGGAAAAAATGCGCTCACTTTTGACTGAGAAACTGCAGAATGAGTTGAATTTCCATTGTCACTTTTGTTAATTCAAACAGCGAACAGAAGGCAAAAGGCAGATGTAAATTCTCTCACAGGAAAACTTTAAAACTGTTACTGCTCTTGCACAACTGATGTGGGCTGACGTGTTAGTTAACACACCAACTTAAAACATGAAGTCCCTTCCTGAGGCTCTAATATGATTGAGCTTACGACAAAGGACTACAGCCTACAGTCTTTACAAAAACTAATTCTGCGTAAGTCTTGGTGGGGATACGGTGCTGAAAAAGTCATGTAGTCTTACAGAACGATCCCAGTGTTCACTGAAGTAGAAGGTAACTCACTGTTATGAATTCTCATCCTTCCTGTTACTCAGTACACTCACACCATTAAAAACCCTTCTTAAAATTTCATCCTTCCTCTATAGTAAGGTGAAAAGGTTAATTCCCAAGGGACTAATCCTGTGAGGTGCTGGGCTCTCTCAGCTCCCACTGACTTCAAAGCTAAATATTTGGTTCACATGAAAGCCTCTTTAATTCCCCATTACTGTAAGGTATACTTGTATACAACAGTGGGAGCAGTTGTCATTATAAATCAGACAGTTTATCGGGGGAGCTATTCTCCAGGGCAGAGCAGATTCTAACACACCACGACATACTTTATTTGTTAGCCTCAGTTCCACAGGAATTTTATTCAGGCAGATACCTCAAGGCATGCATCTTTTCAAAGTGTTTAGGCAGGAAGCGAAATTCAAATTAGATACACTTAGGATGCAAATGCATTATTATTTAGCTCAAAATGACTGAGGCTCAGGGGTCGTAAATCCTGCCATAAAGAGATCTTTCAATTACCTTCTGTTCAGTGAATCAGAGAAGAGGAACCCTTTCCCTGGCTTTTTCATGCAGAACAAATTTGACTCCCAAACAAATATCAATCACCATAATACTCTATTTTGGCCTCTATATAGACCTAACTCCAAGCTGGTTTATACAGTTTCTTTTAAGATGGTGTCAAACCAAAACTTTACATCTTTAGTGTGACTGAATCTGAACCCAGTCTTGAATAGCTCCTCTCTTTGTGAGCTGAGCCAAAACTCCAGAGTAGAGGATGTTTGAAACCTGGAGCCAGATCTGGATCTGATTTCAGAATTATTTTCTTTCCTTTGAAATTTCATTTTTTCCTCACCTCGTCCCTGTTCTTCATTTCAAACATCTACACTGCAGATAAAATGTATTATTGCTTTCTCCCTGTTTCCACAGCATAATTTTTTCTGGTGGCTCACATTTCCCTTCACCTCCTTTCTTGATGTTTGGCTTTTCTAACATTCAGTTGCTTCTTCTTCTCCTCCTTTCCTGTCCCCAGCTGTGCCAGTCTGTTCTACATAACATCTGCCCATTCAAAACACTGCTGCTATGGTTGTTACCCACCGTATTGACCTTAGTATCCATCACGGGCACCTTGAATCCCTTCATTTGTTACTCTCATTCCATTGCATCAAATTCACACCTTATTCCCCTCAGGATGCCTTCAACTCCTTTCCCATGCTTCTCTGTTTTTGTGTTGCATTGATCAGTTACAACAATCTGCTCCCCAGCAACCAAATTTTACATTGCCATCCTTGAGTTTTATTGCACAAAACACTGGGAAATTTTTATGTCTGCTTTTGCTTTGATCTTCTGAAGAGGTATGACAGCAGACAAGCACAACATCTCTTTTCATAGTTCCTTAAAGCACGTGAACACCTGTGTCCATGGGCAGTGCCTTGGCTGGGAGTGTCTCAGTAATTGTGAAGTGTTTGCAGACAGCATAAGGTTTGCATCAGTACAGTTCTTGTCAGGTGTATCCACTCTTTAGATTGTCTGTAGGAAATGTCAGCTTTCTCATTGCACAGTGATGATTAATAAGTGTTTAATAATTTATTAATAATATATTAATAAATAATAATGATTTAAAGCTTCTGTATGACACAAACTAAAGGAAAGAAACATCTCAGGTACACAAAGCCATCCCAACAACAATTCACAAAAAACCTATTTCTCTGACATGGAGAAACTGTAGGCTCAAGTTCTAAGTTCCTTGTATATGAAAAAATCCGTAGGTCCATATTTAAATATCATTTGAGGTCATACTTATCACAATACACATATTCCCACAACATTTCATGCAAATATATATTGTATATATGTTCAACAGAACATTTAAACGTATCTTCTCAGCAAAACTTGCTAGTAAAGTTCACATTCAACAAGTTAACTATTTGGTTGTATTCTAATTGTACAGATGTATTTTCTCACAGAATAAATGAATTGCTGTAGTTTTCGGTGTGGGTTAAATGTGATCACGCTTATCAAAAATAATTGTGTGGCTGCAGGGTTAGTGAAAGGTGCCAAGTAAATATCTTCAGGGACTGCAATTTTCTATAGGTTTAATCTGGAGACTATTACAGAAGAAGAACAGGGCCTGTGGCTGGGGAGTGGAGGCATGTGTCAAGAGGTCAGGTTTCCACCATCGCCCTGCCAGACCCACTGCTGCACCTCAGGCCAGGCACCCAATCGCTTGGTAACTGAGTTTGCCCATCCGTGAGGAGGGCTTAATCTCTTACATACTCTGCAGGAAAGCTATGAGGCTTATTTTGCTAATGTTCATAAAGTATGTTGAAATATTTGGCTTGAAAGCAAAGCGTATCTCTTGTGGTGGCGTTTATATCCACAGAACTGGTACTACATTTACAGTTACAGTACCAGCTCTCCAACACCACTGATACAACTAGGTCCTAATGAGAAGAGTGGCTCCCATATTTTAACTTTCACATATTTTCTCTTCTGTTTCATCTTTTCCTGTCAGTTCAAGTGATTCTTTTCTTTTTCTTTTTTTTTTCTTTGCTTTTTCCAGACAAAACCCACAAAGGTTCAAAAGCAAATAATATACCTTTCAGACTACCTCTCTCGATTTCAACCAAAAGGAGTGGGAGGAAAAAAAAATTGTATTGCATACATTCAAAATCATTTGTAAATTAACTTTATGAGTATGTGTAGCAAATAAATACAATGGAAGCAACCACAGTGCCATAGCTTAAAAGATAATATCATTGGTTCTTGAGTCTGTGCAGGCCTGCTTGGGTCTTTATCTGTGATCCCCGCTATCTAAACAAAAGCTTATCTTTCTTTTGCTGTCCTTATCTTGTTTGTCAGTTGATTGTTTGCTAAGTATCTCAGTGAACAAGACTCAAATGAAAATGACTGTTCATGTATAATTTGTTTGGATCAGATTAAATTAGAAAGAAGGCAAAAGTGAGAGACAGAGAAAGTAGAACGTACCTTACAAATGAGTAGTGAAGGTCAAAACAAATTAGCAAACGTGCTTGAAGGGTTCTCTTCCTCTTGTCTGACTTTTCTGCGTACTTTTTGAAGAGGGTAGCTATAACAGCATGTCCAAAGGAAATTCTTTAGATCATATGAATGTGAAATGTCTCTTATTATTGCAGCATATGAAAGTGTCTTTGGAAGAATGAAAGAATCCAACACAATTAAAGTTAACATAGTTAGCTCCCTTTGTCACACTGTTGCCTGCTGACAGTTTTTCCAGTGGCTGCTATTACTTTCTGTTCTACTATGCATTTCTCATACTGATTTGTTTTAACTGTTGTATCAGTGCAAGTGTTTGAAATTGATCCTACATTTCTCACAGGAAGGCTCAGAAACCTGTCTGGGATGTGATTTGGAAGGGAGAAGCTAATCACGTTAAAGTTCTTTGGGTTTGTGTTGCAATGATACCTGTATCTGAGAATTGGACTCTGTTTTGTTCAGAAGCAGCACTGTCTTATGAGTTTATTTCAAGTAGATAAGATAATCAAAGGATGCCTGGGGAATTAAAAACCTTGCAGGACATCATGACTTGCCAAAGGCCAACAGCTGCAGGGCCAGGATTCTGGAGATCTGTTGTGCTTCAGCAGCATCTGCAAGCTGCTAGTATATGCATTTTCCCACTTCTCACTCTCTCCTCAGCTCCCCTTCACCCTTTCATAAATATAAATCCAAAGGAAAAAATGCAGTTATATTGACATTCTACAAGCTGGATAATTCTGTTATGGTGTCCTTCTTCCATTCCTCTTGGCCTAATTTTTACTTAAGACAGACTTGTTGATTTAAAACCAGAAAGACACGACACCCTTACGTAACTTCACATCCCTGCGTAACCTCTTCCAATGGTATATTTTCTAGAACGTATGCTTTATTTTTATTTTTAATTTTTCAGGTTTCAGTTTCAAGACGTTGATCCTTTTTAAGTATTTGTTAGATTAAAATCTCCCAACTGAATGGATGGGTTTGAGTGGTCTTAAGCTTCTTTTAGATAAATTAAATAGATTAGGATTTTTAGTCCCTCACATAGATCTTTACAGCTTTTTTCTATACTTCTACCTTGTCAGTATTTTCTGTCAGGAGAAAGAGTATCCAAACTTGGTCCAATATTCTGCTTCTGCAGCAGTTTCCAGAAAGGCCATGTGTAGTTGCAGTATCTTCCTTGTGTTTGGCTAGTCCTCTGCTGACACATCCAGAGATCTTCCAGCCATACCATATTCAGTTTGTTATTTACCATGATGACTAAAAGTAGATAACCTGTACATGCCTCAGACCTCTGTCCACACGGTCTTGCTGGTCTCTTCACTGCCACAAGATACTGATATTACTGATGATTCAACCACCCCATTTAAATGAATCCCTCCACTATCAGTTACATTCCCTCCCATGCCTACACTCACAGCTCCCTATGTCATCCTAATTCTCTCCTTGCTTGGGCCTTCACTGAAGCCCACAAACTCCACAGATCATTTTTCATCACTCTTGTAAGCATGTCCAACAAAATGTGATCAGTGCTAACAGTAGGGAAATTATTTACATCAGAGACAGCTCAAAATGAAAAGCTCTAGCTGTCATTTCTGTGTCCCCAAAGCCTTTCTGTGTTGTGTGGAAAAGGTCAACGGGAAGTCAACAGGAGAGAGGAGGAAAGGAAAATATGTAGCAGCGTTCTTTCAACAAGCTACCCACTCTACATTTATATACTGCGTATACATATACTTTTTAAAATTTGCAGGGCTGACACACTTTTTTTTGACACACCTTTTCTTTGTCCATCTCATGGAGACATTCTCAGGCTTATTTAGTCTGCAGATTGAGATCCTCAGTTCACAAAGAAACTTAAAGCATTACTCATTAACGATTTATACAAAATTTAAAAAGGAGCCCCGCACACTCCCAGGGTGATGAAATCACAAGTAATATTAAACAGCCTTCAGTCCACAAAATGTCACCCTAAAGAATCTGAAAGGACCTCCTCTGAAACTCCATGATAGCACTTTGACATTTCCAACAGCACACGCTGACATCTCTTTTGTACTTCAGTACCTGCCAGAAGGTTCATTTCAGTAATGAGACTCCTTCTTTATGAACTTTAACAGTAAGTAGCTCTTTCCTTTGCACCTTCCAGGAGAAAATGATAGAGTATACCCTTTTCCAAAATAGTATGGTTCATATCCAAACATGAATTTGACTTTTTTCTTCCTTGCTTTCTGTGATCCTCATGCGGAAGATTTCAAAATGCTGCCGGACAGGCTGCTCCTACAGGGAATATTGCATCGTGGGAGAGTGTGTACGTGGAGGATAGCTTATCGTGCTGCAGTGGAGGACCAGTAAGTGTGCCTCTGAGCTACATGGGTGTTGATCGACTTGTTCTGCCACTACACAGAAAGCGACACTTACAGCTGCGCCGGGCAAGCGAAGGGCTGGTTAGCAGGACAAGCTGCTGTGAACGCTCGCCGGGGCGGATCGAGTTCTGCCTGTACATTTCTTCGCGCAGACCAGGCCGGAGCCCTTTTATGCAAGTCTGACTTTCTCAACGGCAGCTCGGCTCATCTACTTCACGGGCCGCAGCCGCGGCGGTGCGGAACGCAGCCCCCGCGCAGGCTCCGCACGGCTCCGCGCCGCTCCGCACCCACCGGCCGGGCCGGCGGCAGCCCCAGCCCCGCACCGCCGCGCTCCGCTGCCGGGCTGCTCCGAGCCTGCGGCCAGCCAGCGCTGCTTGAAATTCAAGCCAGGCTTGCACAAACAAATATTTTGTGTGGCTGTTATGATTATTGTCAGTAACTGTCCCCATTGTTCAGGCGCAGGAATTCCTTTGGTCTCATAAATACTAAACCAAGTCCTCCCCTCCCCCCTTTAACTGTCAGATAATTACACAGTTGGCTTTAGAGTTTAACTTGTCAAAGGAGTTTTCATTACTTTGTTCCTTTTGGGCAGCTTCCACTATTGTGCTTTCTGAACACTAAACAGAACCTATATTAACTGTCAGTTAATTACACACCGTTTTTCTTCAGTATTTACCAGTCAAAGGGGCAGGTAGGCTGCAATCCTATCATCTCAATCACTGTCTCTGCTCACAAAAGAATCAATAAAGATGAGTCACTTAGTGTCACCCAGTGTCTGATACTCAAAGCCACCCATTCCTAATTGCCTTTAGAGATGGATGATAATACAAACTTTGAAGTGATAATCAGCCTAATGAGTGGCCTTGCTGAGAGGGTAGATCATGTGTCAGAACAGTTTGCAGATGCTTACAGGCAAACAAAGCCAGCTTTCCTTTTAGACCTGAGAGGACCATGGCAAGTCTGGTACCCAGAGCCCAGCACAATGGCAGAGACTGGAGCACAGCAGGACGCTGTAGCCTGCTGATCACAACTGACTCCATCCATCTTGCTCTTTGCCTTTAATCAGCACAGTCAGAACAAGTCCTCCAGATCTCTGCATGTTTATGCTGGATGTTTAGGCAATAACTGTGTAAAAGATAAATTCTCTGATTCTGAGTCGTTGGATTTAAATAATAGCGATTGGACTTGATAGGTAGTGGCCGGGGATCCCGGCTAAAACTACTGAGTAAATGGAATTAAATACAATCGGGTGCAGTCAGCCAGGCAGAGGCAGAGACCATAAAAGGCTCATTCAGACAGCAATGAAAACAAACAACGTCAGCAACAAAAACAAAACCAGTGTTTGGTTTGCTAATAAGAGCATGATCTGAGGCCTGATCTACACTCAATTTTGGCACCCAACAATTTGACCAAATCAATAATTTGAAAAAACCGGCAACAAACAAACAAACAGAAAGACAAATTAAATTGTTATAATCCTTTAGTATGGATGCAGTTATATTATTACGAAGACATTTTCTTGTCAAAATAGTTAAGCTGTCATAAATTCAGTCAAATCTGACCAAATAGTCTGTGACCATGTTTGTGCTAATATGACTGCCTTGATATAAAAGGGTTGTTTTGATTTAACAGTCCTTTACCAATTTAGCTAAATGTTGACAAGAATTAACTGTGGACATGGCTTCAAAATTGTCTCACACAAAGACTGAGATTCTGTAGGATTACACCAATCTGATTTCAAAGTACAAATGAAATATATGAATGTGTATAAATGGACTGGTTAGCATGTTTAACATTTGGAATGTAACAATAAAAACTATATTAGGGACAAATGCTACAATTTGTATTCACTTTCTTAGCACTAGTTTTCAGTAATTCACTGTGAGTCAGGGACAGAAAGGTGGTGAAAAAGCTGAACAAGTGGATTCAGGGTTTGACTCTGTTTTAACAAGAAGCTGTCAGAGGTTTTAGTATTTTGTAGTCAACTGTTTTGCTTGTAAAACCTGTCATGCAAATAAGGAATAATTGTGATAAACCAAATGAGAAACAGAAATTGTTTTAAAAGCAATCTAACCCTTTGAAATGAAAAGCAAGATTATTGCTGTCTTTTAAAAAACTACAGAATAAGGCCTCTTTCAGGTAAAAACAATCACATTTACGTATTTTTACCAGCTGTATATCTGCCTTGCTTCTTATCTTCAAGTCAGTGAGAAAAGTGCAATATTTAGGTTATAAATAGACAGAAAAGATAGCCTTGTATTTCTCGCAGTTCATGTAGGAATATAACAGAAGTGCCAGTGAAAAGGTTTTAGAGCTATTTGATTGCATTGCATTTTTGTTTTGTGACAGCGTTCACTAATAAGTGATGTCTAGTAATACTATATGTTCGTATGGAAACCTATGTCTTCAATCTCTCTGCTACAATTAATATCAGTAATTAGACCAACCTAACCTATCTGAAACTGAATTCTCAATAAGGAGTTAGTGTAGTTCTTTCGATAAAGAACATGAAACAGAAAATACTTTACTGAATTCAGAAGGGAACTCCAGAGACACGTGTCCGCCAGCGGTCATAAGCTGCTGGTGATCACACAGGATACCTAAGGTTCCTGAATTCACAAAGCTGAAAACACATATGATTGCCTGCCAACACTGTGCTCTTGATCTTGTGGTAGTCAAGCTAACTGAGCTCTGCTGAGCTCCCTCAGTGGCAGCTGTGAATGACACAAGAGTTTTCCGTGAGCTGGGGCTGTGGGCTTGTTCCCTACAGACTGACTGCCCCTTCGTCTCTGCCGGCAAAGCACCGCAGAGAACGGACTTCTCTAACAATGCTACCACAGAACTTTGGGGAAGAGGTTTCAAGCTGTAGAGGCACTTCACCTTCCTTCTGACCTGGGGAATCAGCTAGGAAAGACCAGCCTGGGCATACTGAAGTAATATTCTTTTCCAAGGCAAACTCTAACCCACAGCTATACTTCTGCTACAGATAATATTCCTTTTAAATCATCTTAACTTATACATTTATAGCTCATGTGATCCAATTTATTTTTTAAGTGATAAAGTTATTAAATATTTTTTTTAAATCACTGAATAACCCTATATGCATTTACTATATGCACAACAGAGGTTCATGCAGATGGTAAACACAAATATATTCACCAGCCTGCAAGTCTAAAAAAGCTCTTTCAAGCACAAAATATTGGTACCATTACATATCACTTATAATCATATCCAAAATCTCTGTCTGAGCTCTGAAGTGTGTTGGACAAAAGGAAAACTTACTTGTGTTCAGACCTACCGAACTGAGGTTGATAATTTGTGATTAGTTAATGGAAATGTGTTGACATATGAATTACAGTTGCAAGTTTAAGCATGTATGTTGCAGGCAGCTATGGGTTGGAAATGAAAGGGGACAATGAATTGAATAAATGGGTTTGATGATGTTTGATAGCTGAAATCCACTCAAGCAATCTTGATTCAAAATTTGGATTGTAAGTAGAGATGTTAAAATTCATGTGACATGATATACTGCAAGGAATTTAGAAACAGGACTTTTAATGTATCTTTGAAATCCATGCAGTTGATAGTAACCTTAGGATATGAGTTTGCTAATATTTTGATATCGCCTATTTGTATTATTGCATCTCATTGTCATAAAGAAGGGGTTTTTGATGCTCAGCTCTACAGGTAGCAACCAAGTAATGTCTGAAAGATTTCCCTAGAAATAAAGCCCAAAGAGAAAGAATTATAGCTATGACTTTCAGAAATTAATGGGTTTTTTGGATGAGCTCAATTTGAGCACTTCAAAGGGATCTAGTTATCAAAGGATTCTGAATTTCACACGTTCTAAAACTATTTAAAATTAGATACCCAGAAACAGGCAGACATAATCACTAGTGATCTTTAAAAATTGCATGTGTGGTTTCTCTATCAATTTATGTCACTCTTTCATGAGGTCACTGCTGAAAAAAGGAAACAATGTCCCGGTTGCCTCTGGTTATGCACTCTCACTGCATTAAATATGCTGGTATTCATGGTCATGAGCAAGCCAATCTGATGGAAATATAAGCCTACAGAAAATGCAACGTGATCTGGTTGACTGGGCAGCCACACAAGTGGTAATGACAGCACATGGGCATAGGCTGCCAGGGCTCACAACAGGCAGGATGGGTCTTTCAGCACCAGCCTGAACTTATATTACCTTAAGAGATGATGTAACTACACCCTGAGTCTGTGAGCATTTGCTTCTTGTGCTATGTAAGCAATCTGCTGGTGCTTTGCCCATAAGCAAAGAAATACAAACAATACAATAAATGCTAACTTTTAATAAGTTAAATACTTTAACTTCATGTTAGAGTGTGAGAAGAGCAGAAGAGAAAAAGACTGGAAAGCTTACAAAAGAATGTGGACTAAGTATGCCCCTGCTTTATGCTTTATGCTTTTGATTTACAGTGATTATGTGTTTAAACCAGAATCTCCAAGCTCTTTCTCAAACAAGTAGCTCTAAGTGTTTCACTAATACCTAGAAAATTCCATAATCTTTCTATGAGGCAGCAAAGTATACCAGGAGCTATTCACCTGCCAGTGGAAAGCAAGTACATCTTGAGGAAAACAGAGCAGGGGTAGTAAAACAGCAAACCTACAAATAGTGGAAACTAAGGAAAGAAATTAAGGTGGTTAAAAATGGTTACTGAAGATGAAATTTGGCAAAGACATGATGGTGTATGATCCTTTTCCCAATCTCAATCCTATTAAAAAGTGCCATGAAACTGGTAATGACAAACAGGAATTGGAATCTCCTTTTGTCTCATCTGCGATGTATCTCCAGCGTAATTAAGATAGCCCTGTGTTTATTCTCTCTGAGCTAGCATAAATTTTACAAATTATTTTAATTGGACCAGGTATACTTAGTGTGTTACTCAACAAATCACCAAACCCACTTACTACTTTTCTTAAAACTGTCTCCATTTCCCACATTCACGCAGTCCAGCTCTTCCCTGAGCTGCAAATCTGTCAAGTCTTACAAACTGCTAGGGCAGGAGATAACTGTAACTGTGGACCTCTGCACAAATGTTGAGTATTTTCTTTAACACATGCTGTACAGTAGTATGATTTTAAGCAGATAAACTTTGTAGCAAAAGTCGCACTCAGAAAATCAAATGTGGCTTTTGAAAATACTTTTCTTATTATTTAAAGAAAACACAGTATATAATCACTGTTAGGTTAAAATGCATCCTGATTCAGCACTGGGCTGTATTGCATTCCCTCCCATTGACTTCAAAATGAATAAGCTCAGCCTGGGTATTTGAGAATTCATCGCTGCTAAGACATATTCTGGCAGGTCAACACAAGCATTATTCATAGGCCTCGATTCAGGCTGTCGTCTGAAATGAAAGAGAGCTTTTCTTTAAAAAGCAAAAATCCATCTTTAATTTGTTATCCTAGTAACTGTATCAAAAACTGTTTTAAAATAAATGTTAAAAACAAGAGCAAGCTGATAGCAATTGAAACAGTAAAATAGATCTGGAAGTGACTGCAGGGCCACCAAGTCCATGCTTCAGCTATTGCAGACAACCAGCTCGTATAATCTTTTTCATAAATGTATCAAGCTCTGTCTTAAAAGCAGCTAGTTTTATTTCTTTGGTTACTGCTATTGTACAGTTATTTGTATTTCTTCCAGTTTAAGTTACAGAATCATAGATTATATGCCAGAGGGGACCACTGTGATCATCAAGTTTGACCTCCTGTATAACATAATCTGTAGGTTTGCCCTGAATTCATTTAAGAAGCCAGTGATTTTGCAGCCATGAGGTTATTGGGGAAAGGGCACAAGAGCCATGGTATCAGTGTTGGACTGATGGGATTAATCAGCTCATGTTAACATACTGATTATCATATAGTAAAGGGAAATGTTTCAAAAGAATATTCCAGTCTGAAACGTAAAGTGAAATCATTTGGACTTCCAGAGAGGTCATGGTTGAAATATCACAAAACTCTTTACTCAAAGCAGATGCTTATTAAGATTAATTTAGTGTGAAAAGTGAACCAGAATGCATATAAAAGACAATGCCTCCTCAATTATGTAATAGGACACCTCCTCATTATATTGCGTTCACTGAAGATGATAGTATTTTCCTAGGGGATGTATAACTACAGTTTGCCTAAGTCCCTCTCCCTCATTTTAGATTGAATATCAGAGCATGAAGCCAAGTGAACAGAAATAAGAGAACTCAAATAAACATCAATTTAAATGAAAAAGAAAAGGCCTGTTATGTATGTTTTCTAAGTATACGTGTTCAAAATAGAAAGTTACAATGATGCCAGAATACAAATACAAAGAAAAATTATCACCATTTAATATAAAAGAAAATACCTCTTTCCTAATTTGTACATGGATCAAAATGCAACGCAGTCTATAGATGTAAATATTCATGTAACTTTTCACATAACTGGAACAACTTTTTCTTGCCACCTTTTCTCTTATTTTTCCTGTCTCTTTCTGTGAGCTCCCTCCAGTGTTCTCAAGGAAGTATTGAATCATTTCATTTTGGTATTTTCCATTTTTATCACAAGTACTATGATAAGAAAGATTGCGTTCATCTAACGTAAAATCATCTTCTTCAAAACTAGGTGCCCAGTTTAAGCTGAAAGTCTAGCCTGAACTAGATTGTAAAAATAGTCACTGCAAAAAAAAGATGCCTCTCACCCATCACAAGTCCTTAAAACAAATGGCACACTACGCTAAAAGAAGTACTGGCTGTAGAGGTGTCTAGAGAATGAGTTGAGATTATATACCAACTTTGAGATTATTTAGAGTTAAGAAATAACAGTTCTTTCCTTCTTTTCTCCTTAGGGGCTAACAAGATTTTCTGCTCTAAACTGGAGGTTCATCAGTTGGAAAAGAGAGATGACCGGGAAAGCCTGGACGCTGACTCTCAGTCTTCAACATGAAAAGAGTAAGTTGGCTCTAAGACGCTATCAGGTAAGGTACGTTCTGTATAGCAATAATAATGCCTTTGTACAAGTCCAAGCTGAAAGGCAAAGGGGATACAATTACACCCTGGCAGAAAGCATTCAGGGCACTGAATCCAGTATGCTGTGGACATGCTAGCCTGCTTGGAGCCAGCTCAGGGATCTCCATACAGTGCTGCTATGCAGGCTGTAAACATGTCATAAGTGCTCTAACAAGTATTTACATCAAATTTAACTCTTGCTTCTACCAAAATAAGCAAGAATATAGTTAGACACTGTATTTTCTATGCCTCTTTCATGGATTTGTGGAGTTAATAAATTGAGCTGATACAAATGAGAATAAAGTTATTCTCTGTAAGGTTAGTCTGCCTGGTTTATTTCTGCTGGTTCGTTTCTTGGGTCTGGTCACTGACAGAATAAACCAATATAAGCTGGAGCTATTGCAGTCCCTTTCTACCCTTTCTTCCCCAAGGTATTTGCTCCCATCCTTTCCCTTGTACCCACACTCGTGCTTTGTGCAACTGGGCCGTGAAAAAGTTCAGGGAGGTTAGCTGCAATAAAACTAGGCAAATATTTTGAGAACATACATAAGCTTAATGTCATAAGCAATAGAACTAAAGAGAACTTAATTTTTAGTACTGCAGTTCAATTAATTTGGTGTCTTTATGGTGCTTTATTTATTGCGAAAGCCGCTACAACAAGCCACTGTACTGCTACTCTGCATGCTATTCAGCAGATAGCAAGCCATTGCCTAACCTCAGAAATGTCAGAATGAAGCTATGGAATTACTCCAGTCCTTTGTGGGTTTGGCAAAGACTTTGTAGGATCTCTAGTGATGTATGCTGGGTCTGATTCAAATCCCAACAATGGAAATGTCTTTGATTTGGCTTATAGTTATTTCTGACCCTATAAATGTGGGGAGCACTCAGGCATTAAGATATTGTTTCTTTGACATATCGGTCAGTCATTGCAGTTAACATCAAATGAGAAAGAATGAAAATCCCAGTTTGATTTTTCCTTTTACTTTGAAAGTACTCATAATAAGATAAATTCAGTGCCCATTCAACCATCATGGTTTGTTATGTACACACCACGATTTGAGTTTCTTATGAGAAAATTGAACAAAAATGGTCCATATTTCACAGTTCCCTTTCTTATACCATTGTCTGTAAATAATGTCAGACAGCTCTTTCCTTTTCCTCTTCCTTTAAAACATTTCTTTAAATAGGTTCTTCTTACATTTTAGTTTTGTACCCTTTTTGCATTTTTGTTCTAACCATCCTCTTGTAAGGGCCACCCCACCATCACTTCTGCATGTTGTTAACATGTAATCGATGGAAAAACACATTTAAATACAGTTCCTCTTCAATGCAAGATATTGGCATGCTCTGTACTGTATTCCATGACTGAAGATCATCTCGATATTTTATAACAGATTTTTTTCTTCTGCATTTTTATCAAGGGGTTGGAATTTGAGAGAGTAGCTACATTGGTTTCACTCCAAAACCCCTAAATCTTGAGAAATTAATTGAAGCTTGACTATGTTATGGGGAACTGTTGGGTCTGCGCTGCTTTTCAGTCTCATAGTAGGATGGTTCCCGAAAAAGTGTTCCTTTGCAACCTCTCTCCTACTCTTTTCACAGTGGACATATCAACAGTATTTTTCTTGGGGAATTTCTAAAGGATCTCTTGCAAATATGTACTTCTGGCTCTTCTTACTACCAAAAACTTAAAGCCTGTGGGACAATATGAACATCCCACATATACCATATTTATTGCATATATATTTTCAAGCCAAATCATTTTGCATCCATATGCTAAGCAATGGTGTGCAAAATCCAGGTCTGTCTGGTTCGTGCTCATTGTATCCCATTTCTAAGGCCCCATAGGCTGACAGCCACATATGTAGTTGTTAGGGATATTAATTCTCTTCACTACCTATATTAAATTATAGATGTAAGAACTCTGCATTGAGATTCCTTTGTGTTGGCTGCTGCTCAATTTATAAGGGTTTGTCTACCCAGGGAAACTTGTGAGCACGTGTTGTTTTAAGTGCCTGTTAACATTCATCAGTGCCATTTAGAGTGTGCTCAAAGGGTTCACTTCATCTTGAATGGGGTTTTGCCTCATATATTTCCACAGTTCTTAAAATTCAGGTACATGGAATTGTCTGTGCCCTGCCCCAAGACCTTTGAGTCCTTTATTTGTTTTACAAGCTCTTAACTTTTTTGTATTACATTTTGCTCCCAGCTTGAATTTATTGTAATATTTGAATTAGTAGAAATCTTATCTGCATCTCTTCTTCCACTTTTCATCTTTCCTCTAAGCTCATTACAATTCGCTTCTCATTTTTAAATTCCCATTCTTCTAACTGCCATCATTTGTCCAACGAAGACACTCTTCAGATAGCAGTATGTTAAACCATAGAATATGCAAGTCTGCAAATGTTGCAGGTCTAGCAGCAAAGAGACATGTGGGATTCTTGTATAGGCAATGTAGAATTAGTCTGAGTACCTGCTCAACTATTTTTTTTGGAGGAAGGTCTAAAAACACTTTTAATAAAATATGAAATGTTTTACATGTAATATGCATGCTCCTGGAGACCAAAATATAACATTTTCAAGGCACATGAAGAATAACAGCTTGGGGTAGTGACAGTGCAAGCCTTCCTGTATTATCTTGCTAATATTTAGCGGCTGCTCTCAAAAACTACTTTACTGTTGAAAATTAGAAGGTAATCCAGCTGTTTCATCAACTATCTACTAAGATTATTCAAGTACATGGGGAAATAATGACTGTTGTCATTGTGTGTATAATTTTTGTTGTTGAAAAATTATCTCCATTTTTATTGCTCTTTCTTTTTGCCTGGTAGACAACACATGGCCTTGTTCACATATGTAGAGGCCAAGCTTTTTTTCAACTTCTTAGACGAATTTTGACTGATGTTGTTGAAGAACTGAGAAAGAACGGCTTGTGAGTCTCTGTGGTAGTGTTCACTACAGAATTCAGTAGACTGAACTTTTTTTCTGTAAGCTGCATTCTTTTCCTGCAGAGCTTCATAGAAGAAACCATCCGGTCTGCAAGCATCTAGGAGGGTATTGGAAGTTCTCAAAGCAGAGAGACTTTGAGCAAGCTAAAATCTCTTCAGCAAAATTTAAGACAAAGAACACTGTCTCTGTTGATTTCTTCCAGGCATATATGATGGCTGTGGGAAATGACTGCCACAGGTATTGCTGGCTGTATTTGTTCTAATTATGAGAGTCATAATCACGATATTTAGGTGTTAATGTCAGGGCAAAGCAAGGACCAGCTTCTTGCCCAGGGATAGGGAGCTGGCTGCAATGCCAGAGCCAGCAGAGCAAGGCCTCACCAATGCAGCCTGTCTTGCTGCCCCAGCATGAGAGGGACACCCCCAGCCCAAGGCATCGAGCACCCCCTGACATCAGCCCACAGGGAGGTCACGCAGAAGACAGGTGACTGGTTAGGGACAGTGAAGGCTGTTGGTGACCCCTGACACCCAAAACTCACTGAAATCAAGTGATATATAAACACCTTGAATGGGATTCAGATGTCTTTAGTAGTTAGGCTCCTAACTGCCTTTGAGGAATCTGATCTAAGGCTTTGATTCTAGGCTTCCTCTTAGCTACCATTGCTTTGGATCCACTAGTTGGGCGCTATCCAAGTTAGATGGTAA
The DNA here is from genome assembly GCF_023634085.1 of Falco cherrug. Lineage (NCBI taxonomy): Eukaryota > Metazoa > Chordata > Aves > Falconiformes > Falconidae > Falco > Falco cherrug. The sequence continues at coordinate 52,573,400 of NC_073697.1, forward strand.
TCTGCTTAAAATACAGCAGGGTTATTAGTTGCACAAATACATTTGCTGTAACTACTGTTGCTGTTGGATCAGTCAAGAAGCATTAGAGATAAGGCCAAAACCCCCTAATACACACTATTCTATAAGATTCAGAGCTTTGTAGGATAAGCTGCAGGTTTACAATTTGAGTTGTGAGCTAAGAACTGAAGATTTTACCCTCAGAAGTCTGCTGCTTTGGAAACTAACATTATTTTTGGTGCATTGGTTAAGTATATAACCCAAGTAACTCTTTTTTATAAAATCTTGACTATAAGGTAATTTTCTTCTGATGAAGACCTACAGTTTTCTTCCTCACTTGGAATTTCACACGCAATGGAATTTTTACACACAATGTCCAAAGGCAGGGACAGTGTTTCCATTTATGTGAGGAAGAATTGGCACCTCTGAGAATTCTTGCATAACTTTCATAGTTCAAGCTTAATTGCCTCAAACACACACACACTTCTTTTATTATGTAATTTGGATAGCATGTATCATGTTAGAATGTACACTACAACTAAAGAATGGGTTTATACATAATGTCTTTAATAATTAAACATGCTTCTGAACAATAAGAAAATCAAGTCATCATTTTTTCCCCTGAATTTCTATTGTTAGACATCATATATACAGATATATTTTAAGGCAGAATATATTTTACATGAGAGGTTTCTATTTTTAAAAATTATTTTTGGTGTAAATTTTGGTGTGATGGTCTAGTTTCAAGAGGAATAACAGAACTTTGACATTACTGCCAATTGGACTGGTTTCTAGCAGTCAATATTTGTTGCCACAGACAATGCAAGTTCCTATAGGTATGTAGCTCATACACGTTCTTTCCACAAAACTTTGTTTCATTGTACACAGTGACAATACTTCCTATGTACAGGTTGTACTATCTTCCAATCCTACTTTTAAATACCAAAGAAGTTTTCTTTACATATGCATAAAGTTTTTCCATTTACTGAAGATTTTAAGCCAATAAGTATGCATGCTATTGGCTTAAAAGTTTAAACAGTCATCAAATACCGCTCCTCCCCTTTTGATTTGTCTTGATTACAAATATGCACTGTAAACAACTTGCCTTCCTTTTGATATTTTGTTCAGTTCACCACACTGCCATCACAAAGTTAGTCACTGGGTTTATGCCAGAAAAAATATAAAATGTATAAAATGGACCGCATGCACTTTTCTATTGCCATGCCAAATTAGGACCTTTGTAGCTGCAACACACTGAAAAGATGTTCAGGAGCGTTATCCCTTTTGTTTACCTCTCACACTAAAGGAAATTACAATTTGAGGAGTTACCTGTTTTTGAATAGAGATGAACCTCACCGGCCCCTCTTTAGTGGGTATATTGATTGATAACCACAGGGAAACACTGACGCCTTTTTGCTGGCAGATTTGTCCAGGACATTTTACTGGACATGTCTATTAAGCAGGTACACCAAGACCTGATGGTCAGCATGCTGTCCTCACACTGCACACAAAACTTGTAGCCTGCAAATTCCTAATTCCTCCTCTGCCAGATATACTACTGCTGAGGCATGACTGAGTGCACAGGGTATGTGTTCTTACAGATTTACCTGCACTGCTTTTGGTGGGACTGTAGTCCTTTGTGTGTGTTTTGGAATTTTACTCCAACCTGCAAATCTTAAATTTCAAGGTTAGTCTTTTTAGCAATTACAGGAAGCTCCAGCATGTACTATTGAAACCTATCTGCTCCAAAGTAAGCTTTAAACTTCCAAAACAAGGTGGCTGTGGAAGTGCAAATAACTACTGAGTAGATGCAGTTACTGTATACAGGAAGCTAGGATCAAGTTCAAATAAAAGCTCTGGGCACCAGTTCTTAGCAACTGATTTTAAAGCAGTTGTAATCTTCAAAGCTATCTATTTATCTCTACAGCAGAGGCCCTGGGTATTATATACCTAATGACTTAGACCATTTGAGCAACCTTCTTTCACATTAAAAAGGTACTTTAACTTTTTCCTTTGCCAGATTAACTGTTCAGTCCATTTCTGACAGATGAGATCAGCTCTATGGAATTTTAATACTATGTTTCTTTTTAAATGTGTCTCTGTTTATTTCCTTGTGCCCAAATGGAAGTTTTAAGACTGTTGAGGTTCAAAACTGACTGTGTAATATTACTTTTACTGTTTTGGGGTGTTTTTCAGTAACTACTGGTCACATACCTAAAGCACAAATAAATAAGTAAAAGTAGAAATAAAGACATGATCTTGTTCCCAAGAATTTCCAGCTAAGATCCTGATCCAGTAAAGGGGTTATGTGCTTAAGTGCATGTGCCATGTGTGGTTCTGTTGACCCCAATGGGAGTATTCACAATATTCACAGTGGTTTAGTATGTGTGTTAATCTTTGCAAAGTCGGGAGGTAAACAATAGAATGTCTGTTAAAATTTACTTTGCTTTAATGAACTGTGGTTTCTTTTTTCATCCAAAAATGTATAGAGTATTCCAGTTATTTTAAAGTACCTAAATTTCATTAAAAAGTCAGTAAACTATAAGATCACATAGTCACCAATAAGTTGTTTTTTCTAAAAGCAGGAAGGGGAGGTGAAGTTCAAAATAACTTTCATATATCTATAGTTTAAATGTAAAGAAGGAGCACTCTAACAGCAAAAATCTGTAGATTCTTATCCAGTGCCCACTTAAATAGGAATACTTCAAGGGAGCGTAAATGTTAAATTCATTATATGTTGGAATAAGCTATACAGCTGAATATGCACAAAACCAGATAATTTTGTCATCTACATTTTCAGGAGCATACTACCATGGGCTAAGCTGTGAATTTCTTATTTCTATTGGCAAGAAGTTACCTGTGCAAGTGCCTGTGAAATAATGTGTTTGCAGAGTGAGGCATTAGTTGCCATAAGGATGGCAGAACCACAGCATATGAAAATTACCTTAACACATAGCATTGGTGAACATGTCTCAGAAGTGTCTCCAGGGAGTTTCAGAATGAGGGTGTCAGTGTGACATTCCTGGAATTTTATTGTGTGTTTACTTTGGTTTTGGTAATGCAAAGAAAAGGAAAATGACCAGTTTTAGGAAACACACCTGAAAGTACCTGATTTACTATGTGTAAATTCCACACAGCCCCGTTAAATAAGTCTTTTGCTAAAGTATCTTTATACTGAATTTCTTAATCTTGAAAGAGCAAAGGCATTTGGCTCAAAGTTCAATTGAATACTGCTGGCATTCCTGGAATGAAAAGTTTAATTTCCATCATTGTCCACTTCTTTAATACCTTAAATATATTTTCACGGTAAATCCAGCACCGAGGACAGTGACTTAAAACAGTCTGTCCCTTTAATTAGAAATACAAATGTATGTACCACAATAAAAACACAATTTTAAATAGAATATTAATAACAAAGTATGAAAGAATACTAATCACAATATAACTATGAGGGAACCACTAACGTACAGCTAAGGCTGAATTGATGAGAATTGAACTGAAAGAAGAGTAGTAATCCGCAAGGGAAGAAAGCAGGTACTCTGGAGTAGATAGGAAAAATAGTTGCGGTTCCAGCCCACTGGGGAGAGGCAGGGTTTTGAAACTGTGCTCTTTGGAGACTGTCTTGGGGAACGTGCTTCTGGTCAGTGAAAGGATAGTTAAAAACTGCATGGTATCTGCTGGATCCCAGAGCATTAGATGCCATACATATATATATATATATATATATATACACACACACATATATATGCATACATCTACGTTACATATATACACACTTATATATGTGTGTAACATCACCACTGGTTATAGGGTCAAAAGTTTTCCCGTGTGCCACGCAGTTTCACAAAGCCAGCCCCCTGCAGGGCGCACGGCCGCGAAGCCCCCTTGCTCACACGGACTATCTCACACAGCTTCGTGCAGCATCCGCACGGCCACCAACCACGGCGCCTAACACACCTCCCAGGTACCGGGGTGACACTGTCCCGGGCTGGGTGGCGGAGCAGAGGGCCTCGCCGGCCAGCTCCTCAGCAGAGAAGCAACCATGGCTGCATGCTCCAGGTGAACCAGGCTGCTCCACCCATACAGCTCGGGGACACGGGACCAGGGGGCATACACGTGTCATCATTTCCCACGGGAATCTCACACCAGCGCCAATCCCACACCCCGGTGCAGACCTGCTAACATGTATTAGTAACTCCAGTTAACGTGTCTTTCCGTGGCTAAGCGGCCGATGTAAAATCTCGGAAGACTGCGTGTAACAGCACCACCTGGCGACACCTGCGACGGCGCCGTGGGGGGGTGGTCTGGGCGGCCAAGTTGGGCTGGAACGGCACCTGCGTTCCGCAGAGCCGCGGTGAGGCAGGAGGGGCCGCGCACAGCCCCGCGGCGGCGCGTACGCGGGAGGCGCCGGCCCCCGCTGGCAGCAGCCGCGCTCCGGCGGCGGGAGCCACGCGCTTCCCCCGAACTCGCGCCCCGGCTGCCCGGGCCCGGCGCTGCGCGCCCCACCGCGGCCCGGGCGGGCTCCGCGGGGGCTGACGAGGAGCTCGGCCCCGCCGCCGCGCAGAGAAGGCGGCGTGGCGACGAGGCCTCCCCCGCCCGCCGGCCCACGCTGGGCGGAACGCGGCGGCCGGGGCCGCGTTGCGCGGGGAAGAGTGCGCGGCGGCACCGGGCGGCGGCGGAGGGCGCGGGCCGCCATGGCGGTGGACATCACCCTGCTCTTCAAGGCCAGCGTGAAGACGGTGAAGACCCGCAACAAGGCGCTGGGAGTGGCGGCGGGTGACAGCGCCAAGGACGAGCTGCTGAAGCGGAGCGCCGCCCGCTGCAAGAGCGACTTCACCAGCCGGGCCCGGGAGGTGGTGAGTGCGGCGGCGGGCACCCGGGCCCCGGGGGGAGGACAGGGCGCGCGGCAGCCGGGCTCCCCGGCGCCCCCCCGTCAGCGGCTCCGCCCGGGCGCCGCCGCGGGCAGCCCGCCCCCCTCACCCCCGCCTCGGGGCGGCCCGCCGCGTCCAGCTCTCCCCGGAGGCCCGGGGGAGCGACCGGGCCCCGGAGCCGCCCGCAAGCGACCCCGGGGCAGCTCTTTCCCACACGGATGTGGACTGGGAGCGCCGGCAGCCCGGCGGCTGGTGTGGCGGCCGGGGGAGGCTCCGACCCGCCTGTCGCCCGCGGCCCCCTCGGCGCGGCCCGGCCGGGGGTGGGCCGCTCGGCGGCCGGGGCAGGCAGGGACCCCCGGGGGCGGCGCTGGCCGCGGCCCTGCCTGCGGGGACTGGCGCTGCTGGTCGCCCAGACCCGGGTGTCCCTGGGGGCTGTGCCGCGGCCGTGCCTGCGTTCACACGCCTGGTTCCTCATGCCGGTGCCACGTCAGAGGGCGCCTCCGTAGCAAACACGAGCGTAAGCGGCGGTAACGTTGCACCGAAGTCTCTAGTGTTGTTGTTTTCCCCTGTCACGCGGTATGGCTGTGAAGTGCCAGTTCTGTACAAATGGCACGTGAAAGGGTAATCGGAACATTTTAAGACTTGAAAAGGCAAGCACCGAGAAGTTGAGGAGTTACAGAGCTGTAGGCTTACGAGCATTAATAATAATCCTCAGTCATGCTGTAAAAACGTTGAAGGTAAAAAGCAGGGGGAAAAGTCTGACAGCAAAGCAGGGTTTGAATTATCACGTTTAATAAGGCACTGGACCATATTTTGAAAAACTAGGGGAAAAAGACTTCTCAGTACACTTTTTGAGGAGACAGGCTTACAGAGCACATATACAAGTTTAGGCCTAAATGAAGAATGCACAAGTGACCTTGTTCGGTCATTTTCGAACTTGTGATTAATTTAGTTTTCAAGCACAGATATTAATGTCACATTTCTGTGCTCATTCTACTTTCCCCAGTTCTGAGAATGAGTACTAAAAAATTAATGTGTTTTATAACACTTGGTGTTTGATGTTCAGTAACTCAGTGATTTCTTTGAGGCCTAAGCAGAGGGTAGCAAGTTGGGTACCTGTTAAATGAACACATAATCATTAACCATTACAAAAAGCTGATTTAAGTGATTTGTCAACTGCGAGTTCTGTGGTAGGGATCTATCTGCAGTGGTCAGAACAGTCCACAAAACTACATTCAAGCATTCAAGATCTTTTTCAATGAGATCTATCTTCCCCCCCACCCCCCATCTCCTGATTTTGACTAAAGATATTCCACATTCTGCAGTGTTAGAGAGAACAGGCTCCCTGAAGCCTTTTTAATTTTTAACACAAGTTTTGTGTGAGTGAATTCCTAGAATTCTAAAAAGGATTGAAACTTTATCACAGGGCATCATGTTGACATTTATCTGCGTTGTCAACATGGCTGTAACTTTTAAATCTGCTATTCAGAACTCTAGCACTTGGGCTGATGCTGAGGGCAGGTTGTTGCCCTCTAAGGGTTTAGCACTAGACAGTGTTTGGATGGTTTGCTGAAGTGTTTCACAGTTGTTTGTGGTAGCAGAGGGAGCAAGAGGAAACCAGAGGTTTTCTTAGGTTACATTCTAGATACTCTTACAGCCACAGACTTCTGGTCATTCGCTCTGAAGCTTTTTACCCCATTGCCACCAGTACTGTCTCTGTCTGCACTTTGGGTTCTCCTCAGTTTCAGTGTCTCTATTCCAAACAATTTACGACCTTAGACTAGGCTCACACCCACTTCTTCATCCTAGTCTGTTTTTCTTTCTTCCCTTCCTACCATCAACATTGCTTTTGCTTTCTGCCAGTTTTGGTTTTCTTCCTTAAGGTCCAGTGGAGGGCTGTGAAGATGATTAGGGGACTGGAACATCTCCCTTATGAGGAAAGGCTGAGAGAGCTGCCCCTATTAAGTCTGGAGAAGACTGAGAGGGGATTTTACCAATGTATTTGAATATCTTAAGGGCAAGTGTCAAGAGGCTGGGGCCAGGCGCTTTTCAGTGGTGCCCAGCGACAGACAGGGGGCAACAGGCACAAACTGAAACATGGGAAGTTCCATCTGAATATGAGGAAGAACTTCTTTACTTTGGGGGTGACAGAGCACTGGAACAGGCTGTCCAGAGAAGTTGTGGAGCTGCCTTTTCTGAATATGTTCAAAAGCAATTCTGTGCCACCTGCTCTAGGTGAACCTGCTTTAGCAGGGGGTTGGACTAGATGATCTCCAGCGGCACCTTCCAACCCTGACTGTTCTGTCATTATGTTTGTACTCAAGCCTAGCCGCACCTTTATATTTTTATTGCCCAGCCATAGTCCTGTGTAGCGATGGCGTGCTATAGCTACGTCCTTTTCCTCCCACTGTAGTCCTTTGTTTTCCCCTATTCACAGCTACTGTTTCCTGCTGGCCCCTGTCTCCTTTTTGAGCTCCTTGTCATTTCTGAGTTTCCTTGGGGCACTGTCATGGCAACAGAAAGAACGACAAAGATGTGAATAAAAGTAACTTCTTTAATTGCAGGAGCTTCAAGTGAAGTAAACACCTAATGGCAACGTGGATGAGCTGAACAGTCTGTCTGAGGGGGAGAATGGGTTTAATTAGTGGTACTTACATAAACAATGACTTTGGAGAAGAAGCCAAGGCTTAAAATGTGTGCTGAAGCAGGTCTGAACATGATTTCTATCAACATGCTGATCAATGAGTAGGATTGAGAGGGAGCCAACAACCTGCTAGACCAGAGACCAGCATTTTAACGTATGAATAGAACGTTGAAACTGCAGCTAGAAGAATAAGCTTTGTAGTAAAATAAATTATTACTTTAATTGCTTGTTTCAGCCACATGCAGTTTGGTTTGATTGTATATGCCAAACTCTTTTTCAAATAATTTATCATAGCCTCACAATTAAAAATTTAGCTGCTTCTGCCGAGACCATGCAAATGTAATCTTTGATACATTCATTAGTTCTTTAACATTTCTTTTTCAAAAAGCTCCCCCAAAGCTAGTGAATTCTTGTATGTCTATGTATAGGTCTTTTGTTTATTGTTTAAGAAACATAACAAATGGTTAACTAGTTTGTTTTTAAAACTTGTGAAAGATACTGGTCAGAATCCGTATAGAATAACAGTGAAGACTCTGAAAAACCTACACCTAGTCACCACTTTCATTATGCTGTATTTGGTTCCAGAATGGAATAGTTCAGTTGGAAGTGACCCACAATGATCATCAAGTCCAGCTGCCTGACCAGTTCAGGGCTGACCAGAAGCTAAAGCAAGTTGTTAAGGGCATTGTCCAAATGCCTCTTAAACATTGACAGGCTTGGGGCATCAACCACCTCTCTAGGAAGCCTGTTCCAGTGTTTGGCCACCCTCTTGCTAAAGAAATGCTTCCCAATGTAGAGTCTAAACCTTCTCTGGCCCAGCTCTAAACCATTTCCGCATGTCCTATCACTGGGTAACAGGGAGAAGAGATCAGCACTTCCTTCTCCACTTCCCCTCCTCATGATGCTGTAGAGAGCAATGAGGTCACCTCTCAGCCTCCTTTTCTCCAAACTAGACAAACACCAAGTCCTTAGTTGAAGATCTCCATTTGACATGCAAATATTGGAATACATAGGCAGTCTACACACAGACCTGCTCCTTTTGTTATTATATTCTGGGTGGGTTTGCCTAGCTTCTTGCAGGCAGAGATGTGCTGACACAGCTGCGCTCCAAGCTGCGGGAGCAGTAGCCGGCCCTGGTCCAAACAGACGGCAGCACAGCTGGAGTGTGGGCTGGGCAGGCACTCAGCTGTGCCTGTAGCAGCCACACAGCTGTAGGATCAGAATTCTTCTTTCTAGCCCATCCCACTGAGGTTTTATATCACATTATTAATGTGTTTTGAGCACTTGGCTGAACTGTATTAAGTGATGTAACTCTCTTGTCATACATAGCATATTTTCCTCCTTCTTTTTCCCCTGAAGAACTATGAGTTTTGCAATAGGATCTGATGAGGACTTTGGGAATGTTTGCTTTTTTTATTTTTTTGTCTTCTTCATAGACAGACTCTAAGGGTCTTTAAGAAGAAAGATTGAAGGTCCATGGCATGTGGAGAAGAGGCTGGCAAAGTTGGAATAGTTCTTATTTTCTGTTGAATTTCAATTTTCTTTCCTACGAAGGCTCTGTGTCTGCACAATGAGCTTCTGAATTTATGGTGGAGTTTCATTGCACCTGGGAGATACATTTATAAAGTCCTGCTTTACATTCTCAAAATTAACATGATTTTTTTAGATGAATTAAAGTAGGCACAGAGAATGTGGAATATAAGAGCTTTGACTTGCCTCAGTGTTGTGTAGAGAAACTGGTTCAGAAGGGGGAGGATATATTTTGTGTGCTCTTGTAATTTCTGTTAGTCACAAACCATGCTCCAACATTCTGTATTAATTTGTATTTTTTCAAAGCTGACTTTTATGCTCAGGTGTACTGTATTGCTGTAGTCTGTGCAGAGCTGATGAAGGTATTTTTGTTTGAGATTAAGTTGGTAACACAAGGATGTTTTGAGGTTATCTCAAACCATTGTACTGTTAGTTGTAGAGACTGCTGTTGCTGGTGATACTGTTAAATTGTGACAACTAATCTGTTTGCCTATGGATGCTCTTCTAAATCGAAGACAAATGTTAATGGCCATGAACTTTTGAAAGGATTTTCTTTGCTCCAGCGTTGACCCATCACTGTTTATTTGGTTTGGGTTTTTTGGTCTGTCAGCTGCATTGTACAGCCATTGCGTTGTCTGATATGTAATGAAAAATGACTAATGCTCTCTGTATGGTGAATGTTTTTGGCATCTCTCCACCTGTTCACCAGTTGCATATTGACTAGGACCAAGTAAGAAATGATTGTTGAGGGATTCCCTACAAGAAAGCTATAGTAACAGTGACAGACTTTCCATTGCTTGCAATTCATAGAAGACTGTCAGGATTCATTATGTATATGTTAGAGCTTTTTGGTCAATTAAAACAAAAGCAGCATTTTTTTTCCCTTAAACTTTTACAGTGACACGGCTATTTAAATTGTAGTATACAGCGATACAAAAGCTTGTGTTTCAGCTTGTGCAGACTTACCTAGCTCTGGTGGGTTGACCCTGGCTGGACACCAGGTGCCCACCAGAGCAGCTCTGTCACTGCCCGCCTCAGCTGGGCAGGGGGGAGGGAATACAGTGAAAGGCCCGTGGGTCAAGGTAAGGGCAGGGAGAGATCACTTGCTAATTGCTGTTATGGGCAAAACAGACTCGATTTGGGGAAAATTTAATTTATTGCCAATCATATTAGAATAATGAGTAAACAAAACCAAATCTTAAACCACCTTCCCCCACCCCACCCTGTGTTCCCGGGCTCAGCCTCACTCCCGATGTCTCTCCCTGCTCCCCCCGAGCGGCACAGGGGACCGGGAATGGGGCTGGGGTCAGTCCCTCACAGCTGCCCCTGCCGCCCCTTCCCCCCAGGGGGAGGGTCCCCACACGCTGCCCCTGCCCCAGCCCGCCCCCCCCCCGGGGGCGCAGCCTCCTTGGGCACCCCCTGCCCCGGCCTGGGGCCCTCCCCGGGCGGCCGGTGGGTCCCTGCTCCCCGCGGGCTCCATGGGCTGAGGGCACAGCCGGCCTTGCCGCGGCCTTCACCGCGGGCTGGGGGGGAACCTCTGCTCCGGCGCCTGGAGCCCCTCCGGCCCTGCCTGCACCCACCGGGTGTCTGCGGGGCTGCTGCTCGCACACCTGCTCACTCCTCTCTGGCTGCAGTTGCTGTTGTGTACCGTTTCTTTCCCCTCCTTAAATACTTTGTCCCCCTGCTGCTACCACCATCGCTGATGGACTCGGCCTTGCCCAGCGGCGGGTCCATCCTGGAGCTGGCTGGCGTTGGCTCTGTCGGACATAGGTAAAGCTTCTAGCAACTTCTCACAGAAGCCACCCTGTAGCCCCCCCAGCCTTGCCACACAAACCATTAGTTTTTTGGTAAGGTATCAGATTGGAGATTAAGGTGAGTTAATGTGCTAAGTGATTGAAGAATGTTAGGGATTAGAGCAAAAATATTTTTAAAAAATTGTGTGTGAAGTAAGTGTTCAGTCACAAACATAAGCAGTTCAGCTATAGCATAGGCCCAGTTTATGTGACATTTGTTCAGAGATTCACTGTGGTCTTAAACCTGCAGTTTCGGACATTTTCAAAGATGATCAGTTTTGAAAGGCGTTTGGGACTTGAACTTCTGTTTTAGGACAATCTTAGGAAATCTGACTAAGCCTTTCTTGTTACTTTTTTATGACAAGTAAGAGCGATTGGGAATATCATCTGTCAAATAATGCTTCTTTCTTAGTTATTTGAAAATATGGAAGGAATGAGAATTTTTTATCATTGCTGACTGTCCAGTATGTGTTGGAGAAACGGAATCAGGGCTGACACAGCCTATTGACAGAAATAAACATAAATTAATGACCAAGCAGAATTTCATGGTGGGCTTGACTGCAGCCATGAATGAAAATTTGTGTTTTGCAAGGGAGATTCTCTTCTTCTTTAAGGCTTTGGAAAAAGCTAAAAAATTAAGTGTTGGAGCATAATTCTTCAAAAGCAATACCAGACATATCTGAAAACATATCCTTGAGAACGGAAAATTTGAAAGGTTAAATGCAAAATTTCAGAATGATCAAATGTCAGTGTTTGAAGCTGTTGAACGCATAAGGATGCCAGATTCATGAGGCTACAACATCTGTTATTCATATAAATTCTGTGTATGGATTCTGTAGAATGATTAACTGATTCTTAAAAAAAATTGGTATGATAGGCCAATAGTCACATCAAAAATATGTTCAGCTGCTCTGTACAAATATGTAACGAGGAGGAAAAATCCCCACATAAAACTTGACTCTGAAACTAGGTCTTATGAAAGCCAGAACAAATGACATGGAATATAAATTTTGAGCAAACCTTTTAATTGCAAGGCCACCTGACTTTCATAGTGTACTGCTCTGGGTACTCATAGGTTAGCGGTGGGTTTTTTGATTTGCTTTTTTGTTGTTGTGGTTGTTTTGTTTGTTTGTTTTTAATTTCACATATTCTTAGTAAAACAGCTTTTCATGCATACCTGCGTAAGTCCAACGTATCTCATTGTTTGGATGCAGCCCATGGGATAATTCAAAATAGCATTGCTATTAGAAGAGGTGGAGAGCTGATGTTTTGTCTTTGGTCCCAAACATGGGATCTTCCTGCACATCTTGGCAGTTTTGTATTTAGAATATTCTCATAGGAGAAAAAAGGGGTAGGTGTGTTTGTGTACGGTGTTCACAGTGGCTTAATCATTGCCACTGTCGCTGCATTAATAAAGCCTAAAAAAAGCGTGGGGAATGCCCAAACCAGTAGCTGGGTCCCCCAGACTGACCATATAGGACCACCTTGAACAGCATAACATAATTATTGACATAGTAAAATTGAAAGTGGGTGGTTTTAAACATACATGCTTTCTGATCCCTTTCAGACTATTCAGGATTGTTTGAAGAGGTACTAAGAATTAAATTCAGCCACTGAAATTGTGTAACAGGTCTGGTTACAGTATATAATCAGTAGCTGGTACACAGCACTAATAAAGGCAAGTCTGCACAGTTACTGGAAAAATTCTAGGGGTTTACAAATCAAAAAATGTTTGGAAAACTTTAGTAGATTATTAGATCTGGACTTCAAACAGAGAATTCCTTGTGCTTATTACGTTTTAGTATCATAAGAAAAAAGAGTCGGCTTGCAGACTGGGAGGTCACAAGCTTTTCCACTGCCTACTTTCAGATGAATAGTAGCTTTGGTAGTAGACTGGTACTGATCTGCTGATGCAGGGAGTAACACGGTCCCTGTTCAAAAAGTAAAAGTTATATGAAAATAAAAATTCCAAGTATTAAATGTTTTGTTGGAATATGACAAAAATTACTATGCTGCTGGTTCTGAGTCAGGTTCAGGTTGGTGTCTCCAGAACATATCAAATTATATCTAAGCTTTTTAAAAGACCAAGAAATATTCAAAATAGTGAAATAGCCAGCTTGCTATATTAACTTTTTATAAGATGGGACATGTATTTGATAGGTCTAGAATAGACCTGAATGGGGATTAATCTGAAAAATTCCATATCTGAGAGTGGTACCGTTGAAGTCCATGGCAGAACACAAGCAGTGCATCAGACTGCATAGTCATGTAGTAAACTTACTTCTGTTGTAGTTGAGTAGCTGGTACTAACCAGTGCTATGAGGGAAGTGGCTAGAAGTGGTTAAAATGGTATGCTTTAATGTTTTTGGTTTTATACTCAAACTAAAAAATTATAACCTGATTTACTAAACTTAGTTTATACAGTCATTTTGACTCTAATGATTACATAAGAATAACTCCTGTGAGAGAATATTTGGATGCAAGGGAAATATATACTGCTTATGGTATAGCCAATTATAGTCTTTATTAGAAATTAACGACTGTGCCAAATTTTGGACAGCAAGTGATATTTCAGTTCACTTCTTAACTTTTAATGAGAGGTAAGTTCTAATAAATTGGGCCCATAGCTGAGGTCATTAGAATTAATTTTGACTTCTTCCATGTACAGTTATGAACAGTCACTTTTTTCCTCAAAGTTCATCGATGGTGCTGCATGTTGTAGTCATTTACATGCACGTGGGTTTCCTTCCCCCATGTTCTAGGCAGAAAATACAATTCTAAATTATACTTTTCAAATGGGGATTTACAGTATACTGCTTTCTTAATATTTCAGGTTTATCTCTTCCTCTCTGCAAATTATGGTTAATGTTAGGTTTTTATTATGAGCATTTATTGTTTTTACTCCTCATTTCCTTCATCCTTTTTAGAGAAGAAATTTAGCCCGAGAGATGGAAAGGAAAGAAGTTGATAATTGTAATTAGTAGAGGAGAAATACATAAAAAGACTCTTTAAGGAAATAGCAGAGGCAAGACTGTTTTTAAAAATTTTTAGAAGATTTTTGGAGACGAGTGAAATGCTGACCTTGTTTAATGCAATAGGATTAAATACCAAATCCCTAATGTTCCCCATGTGATGCTTTGGGTTTTAGCAAAACTCACATCCGTAACAGTGGTGAGCATGTAGGTTGGTCTTGGGGGAAGAGTTGTGAACTCTTACATTTTGGGAAATGTCTCTGCAAATGTCTGTTGCTGTCCCCCCTGCTTTGTTTGTTTGTTTTAAAGTACATTCTTAACTCCATGGGAATTATTTTCTGAACATAACTGAACAGCAGGATTGAAAGTTGGCTTGAGAGATGACTTTCCTTAGTTGCCTATTAATTTTGTTTTGAGTAACTGAACCTCATGCGGTGCTTGAGGAGTCCAGAAGTCTCTAAGGCTGAAATTCCTGTTTTGAGGATGTTGCGTTCCTCCTCCACCTCACCTCCTTCCAGGTTGTGGGAGGTTCTTCCCTGACTTACAGTTGTTGGAGGAATTGTTATATCATGTAGCTGGTCACTACATACTCTTTCCTGACTATGGTTGTCCATTAAACTGACACTTCATGTGAGTTCTTGATTTGTCATCTTGCCACAAAACATAAAATTTGTTGAAGTTTGTGGTGCATATGAAAGCAGAAGAAAGCTGAGGTTTATCATATTTAGCCTCCTTTTCTCAAGCAGAGGTTATATCGGTATGACATCTGAAGAAGGAGAAAGGTGGGCTAGCGGCAGCGTGATGGGTCCTGTGGCATCTGAAAAGCTGCAGAGATGCAATGGAACAGAAAGACTGTTAACAAAGTGAGCAGGCTTAGCTGGAAGAAAACAGAATGATGTAGGTTGCAGAATAGACAGTCTTAACATGAGAGGTAGAAATATGCATAAAAAAGAAAAATTAATACCAGTGAATGATACGGAGGTTATGATAGACTACATCCAACTAGGAAAGAAAGGAAGGGAAATGGAAGAAGGAAGAGCGAGAGTGAAACGTAATACTTACATGTTAGTGAATTTAATCGCTGCATTCATGCTTTTTATTGTTTCTCTGAGTTCTTCATCAAAAGATTTTGGAGCAAGAACAGCTTATTATTTTGAGTACTTTGATACACTGTCATCACTAGAAGCCTTGAGCTCTGTATTTATATTTTTTTAAAACATAATCTCTTATTTGGGACAGAAATGAACATAAACAGACTTAAAAGAATATCAATGTGATTTGTTAGAGATTTAACTGTTGGCATTTATTTTTCCAGGTGTTAGCAGTGAGGCCAAAACAAAGCTGATTTTTTCTGGAAGTTAGTAACTTTAAGGTTCCGATACTCCTCCTCCCTCTCATTTTTGAAAACAGGACAAGTTTGGTGGAGAGAAGAACTTACCTGTGACTCTTCCCAGCATCCTGCAGTTCTCATTTTCTGTGTGGATGCTGTTTCCTGCTTGATAAGTTAGGTAAAAGGGCTGTTCTTGTACACTTGAAAAGTACTATTTTTGTTAGCTTCTGCTAAATCTAGACTTGGACTAAGATGTTTTCTTCTCTGTGGCAATTAGCAAACAGAATTTCTGAGTGATCACACGTTACAGCTTTGAGCTCTGAAGTATATCGGAATATTAATAAAATGTGGAAAAATTGTAATTTAGGATGTGATCAGCAAAAAAAAGTTTAAACCTAATTTCAGAGAACAGCTATTTCAAAGCATAAAGATTTTGCAGATTCTCACAAAAATCAATTACCAATCACTGCTTTCAGTGAGTAGCACTGACACATGTTCTTGCTAATTGGGGCTGGGTTTGGTCATCATGATTAGTTATTGCTTAACGCTGAGCTGATTCCTTGTGATTTTTGGTAATGAGTGGATTAAGTTTCTGTGTGTGTCACCACAGACAAAAGGATATAATTTTACAGTGCAAGGTTATGTAATTATATGCTCTGTCTTTGAAATATTTTTTTCAGATGGGCAAATATTAAAACCTAATATGATAGCTTCAGCAGTGAAAGCAATTAAAGGGTGAAAACTGGAGCTATGAATAATTTCCAGCAATTTTGGGAAAATGTTCTTTAGTGTTGAAAATATTACATATTATAATTGCATAGAATTTTAAATGATGGGTACTTTCTTGAAAATAAAGGTTTCCTGACTTCAGGGTGGTGTGGCAAAGCTTTCTGTCTGCCAAAAAAAGATATTTTATTGGTCATCAGGTACCAGCCTTGAGGTGTTTGTTGTCCCTTTTTACCTTTTCATTCTGACTCTGCCTTTCCTTTTCATGGAGGGTGGTGAGAGCA
This sequence comes from Falco cherrug, assembly GCF_023634085.1. Lineage (NCBI taxonomy): Eukaryota > Metazoa > Chordata > Aves > Falconiformes > Falconidae > Falco > Falco cherrug. The sequence continues at coordinate 52,589,547 of NC_073697.1, forward strand.
ATAGAGAAGTGGATGTACTGCATCTGCTCAAATTTAAATCTCTTCCATTTATGTAGGTATTGTCCAGCATTTGAAAAACAAAACAAACAAACCAAAACCCAGATACAGTTAAATGTAATCCTGCTTCTTTTCGGTCCTTGCTTTTCCATTATTAATACACTGCTTGACTGAATATTTCCTTTTTTAGTTGAATTTTAAACAACTTTGAATGTGGATGTAATCTCACTGATTCTGAATTGAATATTTCATTTCTGTAGTACAAGATGCAACCTCTCCCTGCCTCAGTTGGGTAGCAAATATGAAATGGGTTTCAAGTGAACGTCAGTGGAGGTTCTGTGAGGATATCCAGAAGCTCTTAAATGTTATGAGGTTCTGTGGTTGAAAATAAGAGAAAGGGTCTTGGTTTGACTGATAAATTTATTAGATCTCTAATATGGAGTGGAATTCTAATTAGAATTCTAATATGGTCATTCAGTGTTGTGGGGTTTTTTTTCGGAAAAAAAGTCCTCAAATGTTTAGACCAGGTGAAAGTAAAATATCACTACATTTAGAAGATCAGAAATAATCTTGCTGCAGGATTTGTGAGGGTTTCTGGAGTAAAATACATATCTAGGGCCTGGCAGGTAAAAGAGGAGCTGAGAATGGACCACCAGGTTGCACAGCAGCCCACCATGGATGTGGTGGGGACTCCTCACCCACTGGCTCCATGGCAGCAGTGTGCGGGGGACTGCCAAGTAGTCAAGAGTCCTCAGCCTCCAAGGAAGGGAAAAGTCGCTTAAAGGGGAAGGAAGACAGGGGAGTTTTTCAGCAGTGTGCTGAAACCAAGGTGTTCTAAGGAGCACTGGTATTTTGGGGAGGAAAATATGCTTTGTGAGTTCTGAGTAGTTCTAGAAGTGTTGCATCATCTGCTGGTTTTCAGATTTACATGTGTAAAATATAGATGCAATTGCATCATGGTTTTTTGTTGGGTTTTTGTTTGTGGGTGGTTTTTTCTCCTATTTTCAGGTGGTTTGGATGTTCTTACGAAGTAGAAAATTTTGAATTTCCATTTTTTTTGAGATGTCTCTTACAGAAATTCCAGCTTTCCTTTGAGATGTTTTGGCTGAGCTAATGGTCTCATTTCCACCCCCACCTATCTCCATTTTAATTTTTTTCTTGCCTTTACTCTTGCCCTTTCCTGGAAAAGAAGCAAAACATTGTGTGAGATGTAGAGGAACATACTGCTTACTCTTACAACACTTTATGTATAACTTAAGGCATGTTATACATTATATCTGTCCTTTTTATAATGAGTTCATTTATATTAAAAATAAATGGTGATAGCAAAATGACGTGTGAAAGACAAACATGTAATGGTGATGAAAACCATTTAATGATTAGTAGGGAGGCAAATATTTACTGAAAATAAAAACCATGTCTAAAGGCTCTAATGCTGACTTTTGGAAACAGTACCATGTTGTGGTATTTGCAATACTGTATGTCCTGTACAGTAGATATTGTTGAAAATTGCTTGGGAACTGGAGCTTGCAATTGTAAGCTTGGAATGTCCTGCAGATAATTAAGTTGTGGTCAGGCTTTAGAAAAATAAAAAGTTCTCGAACTATGATTTTATAAACATGTTACAATAACATTTCTTTATATTTAACAGTTTTTTTATAGAAAGCTGATACTCTCATGAGGCATTCGCTAAAGGTAAAACATCAAGAAAGAAAAAATATTAAATTAAAACTTCACTTAGGATGTTGACAGTTGGCTTGTAATATTAAACAGATGTGTGTGTTCTTGGGGTATTCTTTCAGAACCTTGTTGCATACCCATTTTCAAGTGACAGCTACAAATTTTTGATTAATTTTAAATTCTGCTTTCTTCAGTTGTCTTTGTTCTGTATTATTTTCTTCAGGTCGATTCAGCTGGACAGTGTGATGTATACTGTAGTTTCTGCTGTGATACTAAAGTGAAAGTGATCCTTTCTGTAGGCTTAAATTAAGTCATAGCTCATTCAGCTATATAGAAAACTTACTACATATGCAAAGATTCTTGAGCATGATAGTACCTTTGCATGTGTAAGTAGGGCATGTATTGATTCTGGTTGTGGATATGGCAGGGCATAATTGGCCTCTTCAGCTCCTAGTAAGTACTGCACCTAGGAGCCAATACCAAAATAAAGAAACTTGTCAGTTTTTAAAAGACGGAAGTTTTAATGAAACATAGAGGAATTATCAATTAAAGGAAAAACATACAACATTTTGTCATTTTAGTATCCGGTTCTGATGTCAACCTTTTTCTGAAATGTGGTGGTAGTAGGTTGTTTTGTTTGGTTTTTTTATGTAAAAGTGCTAAAAAAAATCTAAAAACTGAAAAATCTGCTTTGTGGTGTGAATTTTTTCATCCTATTTTGTTAGGGGACATGATCACAAGAAAAAGTCTCCAATTTGTGAAAAAGCAAGAAGATGATAAAGTGCTGAAAAAAGTACACATTATTTGTGGTGAGATTCAGCTGATCCTTGATTTGGTAGATTCTGTATCACTTGAAATCTCTTAAGTCAAGTGCATGTGTTCCAAAATACATACGAGACTCAACAAGTAATGCAGGAGTTAATGCGTAGGGATGACTCAGGAATTCCTTTTTACATATGGGACACTGCTTCATACCAAAGCAAAGAGTTGGATACTGGTTTTCCAAATCCCAGACTACTGCTCTAGTGACCTATGACTCTGATCAATCTGACCTTAGACTGTGTGAATGTATGAATGTTCTGTCTTCATTTTTAATAATAAATGATCTTCCAGGAAACAATGTGTTAACATATTTCTAAAATAAAACAGTCATATTGACTTCACAGGGTGCTTAATCTAATGATGTACCACATAAGTTACTTACCATGAAGTAAGCAACCACTTTTTAATGGATAGGAGGTTTTTTTCTGATTTCTTCCTCACAAATTTTGGAGGACGAATGGATGTACAAAGACAGTTAAATGAGCTGTATGGTGTGTTTTTTTTAAAGAATTTTTTAAAAGACTTTTTAAAGTCATTAACCAATGTGAGGTATTCATTGATTAAATACTACTACATTTCTGTAGTCTGCATACTGACTCAGTTTCATGTATGTGAATTGAGTACGTCCTTTGTCTTTTAAAATTTGTGTAAAGACACAATACACCATAATGTGAGACGAGCTTATTGTAAGAATACACTTTATTTCTGTTAATGTTGTTGTTTCTAATTCCTAAGAATTTTAGCTCACTGTGGAACCCTTTAAAGTATAGAAGGGAAATACTTAAGAGATCAGATACTGTTTCTTATGGGCTTTGAATATGATGTAAAGGACCATACAGCAAATAGAGGAAAATACTTCTTAGAGATGATCAAAATATGAAGGTGAAGAAAAAAGGGAAAAAATATCGAAGAGTTAATTAGTTGGTCTAAAATGTGACCTAGTATAACTTTTTATATCTTGTTTGCTTCTGTGATGTGGCATACAGAATGCACAGTGCTGTGGTCTAACTGTTACTTTGCCACTTCTTCACAATTTATTGTCTGAAAAATAACAGTAGTTTTAGGAGTGGTTTGTGGGTTCACACAATACACTTGAAATACTTACTATAATTTTATTTTGTAGGGAAATAAGGCATGTAGATTTTCTTTGCCTATAGTGAATGAGAAGAAGCCTTTTCTGTATAACTGGTTAAGATCAAGTCTTATTTTACTGAATTAAGCATATGTACCCTATGAAAAATTCTAATTTGAGTATTCAATTTTAAAGAAATACATTTAAAAGCATCCATTAGAGATATGGGAAGGAAGATAATGCAAATATTACATGGATTTGTATCTTTTGAGTAAATTTGTGTGCTTGTTTTTGGACACTAATAAGAATCAGAAGTTTACTTCAAAGACCATTTTTTTTTTTTTGTTTATACATGGTTGTTACTGATGCTTTTTCATTTAAAAAAGGGCTACTATTACAAAGCCCCATGATTTGTTTGCAGGCATTTTATGGATTGAACTATTTTGAACATACCAATTTGTATCAATCAGTTCTCAAAATACAATGGGAGAAGTTTCTTCTTTCAGTGAGACTTGTAAGTTGTAGTACACAGCCTGATGATAGGTACAATCTTCTGTCAAAGCAGGCATACAAATAACAGTTATTATCATGCATCTTTCTGCTGGGGCTTTGTGGTGGTTGGTTCTGACTTCAGGTTTTGTCCCTTTTGTGGAGGACTTTGAAATAATATGAATAAAATGTTAATCATGGAAATTACGCAAGAGAACTTGCTATGCTCTTAAGCCTCTTTCATTAGCACACTTGGGAGACAGGGGGAGATTATATTAATGTATTTCCTATTATCCTTATTACTGGTGCTTAAATATTAAAACTGTGGCAGAACAACTGTATAGGTGTTTGATCCTACAAGGATAACTCTTTGAGGCTGTTGTCAGTGAGATACTGTTGATTAAACACAAATATATGTTGTAACAAAACCCACTTTCTTATTGGAATTTTATAAGCAAGGAGATTGTTGTAATGCAAATAAACTGAAATTCTTGAATAGTAAGTTGTTTGGAATTAAGTTTCCTACCTCTTTTATGAACTGAACTATTATATTGCCTTCTGATTGCATGGTGAGTTTTCTGCTTTAAATTGCTATTACGGTAGCTCTGAGAGTCCCTAACTGAGAGCAGAACTAGATATCCTCCATGGAGCATGTGAACTTTTAACTAAACAAGACATTTTAAGCTGCAAGATGAAATCCTGGTTGTACTGAAACAGGCTGCAGAGTTATGGTTGATTTAATTGGGGAAAAGCTCTTGTAAAGAATTCTTAGCAGAGTGAAAGTTTAATGCTTCTTGTTTGTTCCGTAATTTATCTTGTGATTTGAGAGTGAGGATGAAGGCTCAAATAAGACAGTACCAAAAGAGAAGTCTCTTAAGTGCTTTTTAGGACTTTTTTTTTTTTTTTTTTCAATACGTTGCTTTTTTTTTTTTGCTTTGTAAGAAGTGAACAGAATTTGTTGGCACTATTCATACATTGTTGAATTGGGTCCTTAGAGAACATTCTCAGAAACTTCTGACAAATGGGGAGGAATTATGAGTAAGGACATGTCTAATCTGTGTTATTTCTTCATATTTCCCTATGTATTCTGTACCCTACATCAAAATAATTCTACAAATATTTATGCATAACAGTTTTTGGGCAAAACTTGTGAGTATTCAATGAGGTGTAGTTTTGAAAATATGTACGAGTTGTAGCAATTAACCTACATGCACATATATAATTCTGGAAAATGGACAGCATATTACATTCAAAGACAGGATCTGATAGACCCAAATTGCTTAAAACATCAGTTATTGAAGATGTCCCCCTGGGACTTTAAGAAACCATTTAACAGATGAAAGTACATTTTGAAAAGTTTGACCTTACAGGCAATCATAAAATGAATCAAAACAGTTCTTTCCTCCCCTGAAATGTACAGAGCCCATCTGTATCTAATCCAGTAATTACAGACTGAGTTCAATTACCTTTTCAAACTTGGAGCAGACTGGAGACTAGGCAATGAACAAACATAGGGTTTTGTCTAGACCTCAATTGACCACAGTCTAAAACTTGAATTTATATCTAGTTTTATTTTTAGCTTCTTTTGGTAGATTTTAAAGGATTAATTTTGTTACGTAGTTGCTAGATCATGAAAGTTTTTACTTCCTGATATAGTGTTTACGACTACATTTTTATCCCAGTTAATAAAATGACACCAAGTCCTGAGAGTTTACAGGATAAACCATTTTAAATGTAATGGAAGTGGGTTAACCAGCTTTTCTGAGTCTTTAATATTGCTACAATGAAATTACGAAAGACTCTGAGCAAAATGATGTAATTTTTTCTTTGTGCTTGTATCCGTATATTTGATGTTCAGATTAAAAAAAACAACACACCAACTTTGATGTTTTTTGCTCTCTTAGAAAAATGAACCCCAAACCTACCTGACTGCAATATCACCAGTAGTTGACACTGATTAAAAACTATGCTGAAAACAGATTTTTTTGACTGTTTTATTAATTTATTTCAGTTAAAGCAGACAGACTATCCATTCAGCCATACGGACAGAGTTGAAGAGTATATATACAGCTACAAGTTGTAGCAGCTAATACAGGTTATCCCTTTGACCACCAAGCTGAGGCCCAGGCATCTTTTGATATTATCCCACAAACAAAACAGAGAACATAATATAAATCTTGCTGAGAGGTATCATGCACTGTGTTCACTGTCTGACATAGTAACATTGCCAGCATAATGTTCTTACTCCTTGTCCAATGATTTATGTGCAACCTTCACTTGAAAAACGTTCTTTGCAATAAAGATGTGTGTAGTTTGCAGAAACCAACCAGTGTGCAAGACTTTTGTTGTTACAATAGTGCATTTCCTATCTCTTGGGTAGCAGTGGAGAAGCAGTGATTAAGGACAGAATAAACACTGTATTTTTAAGTTTTAATTATGCAGTGTGCTTTTGATGGAATAGTGTCTCTTGGCAAGTGAAGGCTATGGTAATTGGTGTGTTTAGTTTAACTTACTGATTCTTAATAGTAATCAGCATTTTGTAGCAGTTGCTGTAATTAGTTAAGAATGTGGTTCATGACCACTTCCAAGTCAACACGTATTTAGCAAATAAGGCATACTGTTCCAATGAGTAGTAAATTTGATGTGGCACGCAGGAATCTTTTGATGTTTAATTGGTTTTCCTTGTAACACTTGAGAAAAAAATGATCTAATGAAATGTTGCGTTAACTGTAAAGCTGAGAGGCCCAAGAGATTGTATTGATTATAAAACTATAGAGACAAAATACATTCAGTATAGGCATGGGAGGAGTTCTCTAACGTTTGTCTTCTGGTTTTTGTAGTGTATAGTACAATTTTTTTGTATTTTCTGGATGAATGATAGTGTTCTGAAAAGGTAATACGGAAATAGATAAAATTTTCATAGTTGTAATTTTAAAGCAAAATCTATAATAGTGTATGATGAGGAAACGTAGCAAGTTTTGGTATATAACATCAGTCTGGGGTTTTTTTCCTTTAAAAAAAGGATAACTTTCATGCACTCAGAAGTCAGGAAATCCACTCTTCAATTTCAGTCCTTCATCAAAATCCTATTTACACAAAAGCACTGAGAACTTGTTTCCTCCCTGCCTTAACTCCACATCAGGAGCTAAGACCCTTCAGCTGTTGCTAATGGTGAATGTTATATTCTGTTGTACAATCAGATTTGTATTAGTAGATTTATCATAGAAGGTGGGACTATATGCTGTCTAAAAACATTGAGTGCTTCCGATAAGCCTGCTAGCACTTTTTTTTCTTCTCCTCTTTACCATAATGGCCATAAGAAATAAAAAATTCAACCTGGAAATTCTAGTAAAGTTTATGCTGCCACTCAACATACCACCAGGCTTTGTAATTGAAAGTAAGGATGGTTGATACAAATTTCTTAGTTTTTCATTCATGTAATAAAATTGCGTTATAGCTTCATAGGAAAAGGCTACTACATCCAGGATGTGGAATCTGTTACTTGTGCTCCATTTCATTTTATAGGGCTTCAGTGTTGCATGGAACTACAGAAACAAGGCGTTTTAGACCAACAGATAAAACGAGTATGTTCTGAGAGTAAAATAAGGCAATGCATTTAGTCTGTAGGTTTGCTGAAATGAGAAGTCTAGATTTTCCAGTGTGTACCCTCAGATCTAGGTGATTTCAATACTGAGGTGTAGCGACATCTCCTCTCACCCCAAATGCTAAGGCTACTAGCAGTAATCATCGAGAGTAATGCTTGCTGCAATAGACAAAAATTATGTTACACTAAAAATGGAAAAAAAACCCTTTTATAGTCTGTCAGAATCTTTCATGACCTTATCAACTCTCTGTTTGTCCCAGGTGAGGGTTGGTTAGTACAGTTCCACCTTTTTGCCCATTAGCAAAGGACTTTGTGTTGTGACTGTTGTAAGAAACTACCAAATTTCACTTAGTTTCATTCCAGCAACGCTGCCTAATAGATTTTCTGCCATGTGCGTTGCATACACTTTGTATTTGTGATGTAAAAAACCCCAGTCATACTATTATTTTGTAAAAAGAAACTCTGTTTTCAGTTTAACAGAAGAGGAAGTTTTAAAGGTGAAAGTATCTGACCATTGTGTCTCAGTGGACATTTTTGTGTTGACTGTTTTCAAACCAGATTGCTTAAGTCAGCCCTTATTGTATGTATGTCCTCTGCCTCAGAGCACACGCTCCAAACCAGGCAGAAAGCACACATCTTTAAACTGCCATTGGTCAAATAAACACATTTAATTTTCCTTGAAAGGTCATTTTTAAATCTAAAGGGAATATTCACTATGTTATAATCCCTGGACTTGACTTTGCAAAAAATAGTGGCTCTTCAGGAGTCACCCCATTTTCTTCTGTTTCATGCATTTAAAAGGAGTAGGTTTCTTTTGCCTTCATTTGTTACTTCCAGCTCTTACTTTTGTTTTTGACAATGTGTGCTTTTATTTCTGGCTCTGTGTGTCATATTTCATCATAGCTCTCTGTTGAAATCTCGCTCACAATTATTTTCTTATTTGTTTGCACACCATTTGATTCCTTTGTTACTGTATTTGTTTCCTGATTTTCTGCCAGCACATATTACAGTATTAATAGTTGCTTGTTTATTTAAATGCTTAGAAAACTTTAGCTGCAGGAAGGATAAATTGGTTGCCCACAAATATCTAGTTAGTTGTTTTACTGTCTTTCTATAGCAGATGTCTGGCTTATTCGTTTTGTTGCTGTTTGATTTGTCTTATAAGGCAGAAATTAAAAGGGCACTCCATGTGAAGTTCTAATCTATATAATTAATTTTTCCTTTTTCTTTTTTCCCCCCTCTCTTGTCCAGCTCTGGCTTTTTGCACTTCTTCCTTTTCTTGACTCCATTCATATCATTAATTAGTGTTTATAATGGCTACTAATTAAAGCAATAAAAACATGCATGCAGTCATTAAAGCTACCCTTTTTTTTATTTTCTAAAGTGCAAATTCCTCAAATCAGTTTAAATAAAAGGAAGATCATGTTCAATTACTTAAACTTCATCAAAAGACACAGTTCACCTAATTTGATGCAGTGCAACTAAATATAACTAAACAAAGTTACGTTAGTAAAACTTTCTATTTAGGCAATGGGTTTTATTTTCCTTCTCTGTTTTTCTATCGTTAGGCATTTTTGTCTGCCTCCTCTGTACTTATTGATGTCGTATTCATGTCAGACAGATGCTTGAGTTGCTTATTGCAGAAACAGCATTTGAATCATTATGAAGGGGACTGGAGAACATACAGGGCAAAAAAGAAAAAAACCACTTCAAACTGGTTTAGATATCATGGCTTTCAGTGTCTGCACTGCTGCTATACAGTTATACAGTGCATTCAACAATCTGCATTCCATTGGTATAACATTAGAGCTGCAGGCATTTGAAATTGTTATGTGTTTCTGTGGCAAAAAACTATAATTTCAGGATGTTCTGGTTCTAATGCTGATGTGCCAAAGAGTAAAACATGCTGTTAAAAACATGAGGTCATATTAACCCTCTCTGTGCAGCATATATGTATATATATATAGCATACGGTGTTTTGTTTACGCTATTTTGAGCACTTTCAAGGAGAATGTTTTGCATCCTAGTAGATTTAATTGTTGGTTTAGGGGGGTGGGGTGTTTATTCCCACTATTAAGTGGGGGGGTTTGTTTTATTACCCTGCATAAGGGTCCCATTCTTCCAAGTACATGGTAGGTCTTATGTCTCTGGTATCTAACATTTGTTCTGAAAATAGTTGCTGCTTTAACCAGGATGTATCTTATGATCTTTTGGGGTTTTTCGTTCTTTACCTTAGACCATGATCTTCTGCTCTGGTTTTTATTCTCTCTTAAATCAGTTCTTCCCTTCCTTTGCTCTTTGGTGTTGCTTTTGTTTTTTCACCTCTATGCCACAGTGAGCTTTACATCTACTCATGCAGTCAGGTATCTGCTTGATATTTATCAAGTAATCTTGACCAGTCTCCTTATGATAAATTCTCTTCCCAGTATTAAGCTTTCATGTTTTAATTCTGATTGATAGCTTTAAAATTTTCATCTGAAAGTTGCTTGTGAGATAGCTCCCCGGTGGGGAAGGTACCTCATGTTTACCTTTCTCTCGTGTTGAGTACATCATGCCAGTGCATGGGCAGAATACTGAAGTACTGATGAAAGATATTTCAGTAACATTGACTCGTCTGTAACGCAGAGCAGAACTGTGGACCAGTGGTATGGCATCTGTAATCAGGTGTTCCTAATCCAAATGAAAACTGGAAAACATACCATCACCTCTGTCCTCGACGTGACAGACTGTTCACAGAATTCAGGTAGGAGCTGTGAAACAGTGGTGTGGCAGATTGCAGTAGCATTTTTCCCTAACCTTGAGTGAAAATTGTATACAAACCAGTATCCATATTACAATAGATACTCCTATTTCTACATATGCGTATCTGCTGAAACACAAGTATTTTCTATCCAGTTCTTTTGTTATTTCTCCCCTGCAATGCAGTGCATCTAGATACTGTGGCCCAACCTGGGCAATCTAGTTGTTATGGCAAAAGACACAGAAGTGACAGTGACTTCTTCACTGTGAACAGGTTGGTGAGACACAGTAAACTGCTTAATGGACACTGAATCTTAACACAGAGCTGCTTAGGAATTCTTACAACTTAATCAGTAAACTCGTAGAGAATTTGTACGTGTTTACGTGTTGACATGGTGTTGGTTTAGTTACTTGATGGTTCCTTCTTGCCCTACATACAGCAATGTCCGTGTGTAGATTAGCAGAAGATTGTGAAGAATATGGCCCCTATGAAAACTCTTAACATCTTTGAAATGTTCATGTGCCACAAGGTGTTGAAAACCTGACGTTGCCCGTCAAATACACCTTAAAAAATTGGGGGTGGGGCGTGAAGCAGTCCCCATTTTATTCTTTCTAGCAGATTGTGCCAAGTCAAGTCAGAACTCCAGTTCATTTTTCAAAATAGTGTTTTAATGGATTTTGTCTTCGGAGCTTTTCTGATTCATCAGTTTACCAAAAAAGCACAGTCTCTTTCCTCCCACTGGTAGTTAACATGATCTTATCTCAGTGTATTTAAGGTGATGGGTTACTGAAGTGTGCTCTCACTACAAAGTGCTTGTGAACATAAATCTGTCAATAAATATAAGATGTCTCAGCATGTGTTTCATAATCTTGCTTTTTAAGATTGTCTCACAGCTTGCTGGGTGCTCAGTTGTATTTATAGTCACTTGATAATTTCAAAATGGAGACTGTGTTGCTTTCTTGAGCAGCCTTGGAGATAACACCATAGTTTTCAGCCCTTTCTTTTTGGAGGCCCTTTGGACTTGACTACTGGCTGAAACCTTAGACTTGATGCAGCAGTATACAGTGGTGGTACGTCTCAGTACAGATGCTGTTTCCTTTTATTTCAGTCAACCCTTTTCTTTCCTCTTGTGTGTGTGTGCTAAGTATTTGCCTTAGATTTTTTTGGTTTGTTTCTCTGTTCTCTCCCTATTTGCACACTATATATTTTCTTTTCTGTGGATGCATACCATCAAAAAGGTACCCACTATATAAAGTTGCTGGTTCCTATGAGTTTGAGGTTTTATAGAGATAGAGATAGTGCTTTGACAATTGAGTAATACATTGCGGAGAGAGGTAGCCTATTATAGTAAATAGGTGAGTTAGCTAGAAGACAGGAATGGACTGTTGTATTTTCAGGTATCTGGTATTGCCTTGGAAAGTTCACTTCACTGAGTCTCTTCATTCTCATTTGTATGGGGAGGCCAAGCTTTCTTACGTCCATGTGAGCCTTGAGTTTGACTGAGTCTCCTAGTTCATTCTCCTTTATGGACAGGGATAAGAGGAGGAGGCCAAGACCAGAAGCTTCTATCTCCTGAACACTTCAGATTTGGTACTCTGGCTTATGAATGATTACTGTCTTTTTAGAAACTTCTGGCTTTTAAGCACCTTAATTTTCTTTCTTCCTCTTTTTCAGTTATATATCTGTCATTGTATAATAGAATAATTTGGTTTAGAGTATAGAATTCAGAGTTTAGCTTTGTAGTGGTAAATAAGGTTAAATTTTATTTTTTCTGATATGGTCTGATAATTTCCTATTGATATCATTGGGGAGACTCTAGAAGAAGACCTTGTATGCAGGTGATGTAATAGCTGGAAGTGCCATGTAATAGTTTATCATAATACATATGGGAATTAGAGAAATTATCTGTTAGGTTGTATTTCTTTTGATAAAGATTCCTTCTACTAGATACTCACATCTTTTTCACAACTTCTGTTAAATTTATGTGGCTGTTACAGGTGTTCCCACAGGAAACTATTTGAATCTATTGTGATGTGAAGAATTTTCTAGGTTTTTAGGCTATGATTTTTATCTTGATGTTATATTGTGAAGCATATCAGTGTTTCCTCATGAACTTCAAGTTCTTTTCCTTGCTTTTTGAAAATATGGCAGACACTGATGCTCTTTTAGCTCTTGCTTAACTGAGCTGTAAATATTTAATTATTTTAATCTTGAAGTTCTTTATGTGTTATCAGTTTTTGAGGGTCTGCATGCAGGAATGTTTCATGCAACCTAGTAAATACTCTTAGTCTATAGGAAACACTGTTTTTTTCTGAACACAATGTCATTTTTTTAGCTATGCTGTCATATAAAAATGTTTCCCGGTTTTTGCTTTTTTTCTCCTCTGCTATTCCCAGACTTTCTATATGAAAAACTCACATTTTTTGTGTGCTGTCGTCTTGTTGGCCTCACAATGTCGTAACAGTTTCTCATGACTGCTCTTATTGTTAAAAATGTTTCTTACATTTAACTTCAGGTTCTTTAATCTGAAAAGTCTTTAACTTTTATCTTACTGATTGACATCTATCTTGAGTAAAATTAAAATATGCAGAAATCTGAATGCTTTGTTCAAAACGCTTAAGTGAGTATGATTAAGTTGTAAGGAGTAGCCCATCAAGTAAAATCTTATGACTGCATACAAAGCTGTCTGAATTAAAAAACCAGAAACTCAACTTTCATTTGCAATAGCTGTGTTCTGATTTTCATTAAATAAATTATGTTTTACTCTTGTTTAAACTCAAGATTAATTTCTATGGTTACAGCAGATATAAATCTCTAGATTGCTTCTAAAAGGGATTGTTTATTCAGAACAGGACTGACAGTCTCTCCTTAAGAGAACCTATTACTTAATTTTATTTTTCTAAGTTTAAATGCTTAAAAATATTTGTAATGATACCCCAAAGGCATCATAAAAATGTAAAAATAATTATATTCTAAAATTACCAAAATTACAGGAAATGGACATTTAAAAAATCTTACTGAGATTCGTGGCTGAGAAAAAGTGAGAAAGGAAAAGTGCCTTTACTTTACAACTTAATTCTTGTTAGGAGTTTTTGCTTTCAGTGATTAAAAATATACTTTGGAATTGGCAGCATTACTCAGATGCGAAAGAATAGCATTGATTTCCCTTTTAATAACAGCTAAAGCTTACTGCTCCCAAATTCTGAAAGCACTTTCTCGGGAGAAATTTCTACATGACTATCTACATGGATTTTTTCAAGTAGAAATTATTCTCAGCCATGATTGGAGGGGACACCAGTTTTTTCACAGGCCAAATCAGTTGGCAGATAACCCTAGGTAGATCAAAACCAACACGAACAGCATGTTGTGGTAAACAAATGCAGGGGTCCAGAGACACTTTTTCATGCCACATCATATGTTACCTTGGGAAGCGAATGGTTATTTGGTAAACTTACTAGAAATATGAAAGATCAATGTACTGTAGGGGAAGGATTTTTCTCAGACGTTACGGCTGGACTTTGGTAATATCAGAAGATTCTGGAGTGGGGACAAGGTAAGGTGCTTTTGTTCTCAGTGATGCTTTTAGGCCAGCTTATGCTCTGATGAACTTCTAGCCCTTCCTGTAGTAGTTGAGAACCTGATGTGCTTTGCCTTGATTCCATTCTGTAAGACACTTAGGTTCCTTACAAAGGGGCAGGGTGGGGGGAATGAGATAATATTAGCAAACTGGATTTCAGACTCTGTTAGTATCCGTGTCTGGTCCAAGAGTTATTAAAGGGATTATAATTTTTTTTTGCTACTGTTGTTTTCCTCACCTCAGTTTAGCCAAAATTTTTGCTGTTATAAGGAATAATGGAGAAGAGTTATTCTTCTCGGGGGTGGAGGAAGGAACTTTTTGTTTTGTTATGCTTCCTAGGTGCTGTAATAGAAAAATAGTAGCTTGCTCAGAAAATGCAGCAAAGCAGTCTGTTTGAAGTGGGTTGGAATGGAAGAGGTCCATGTGTCCGATCAAGAAACTCTGTCTAGATTTACCTAAGATGTGAATAGCCTCTATCAGTGCATCATTCTGGATTAGATTTAAGGACTTAGAGTGACCAGAGCCCAGCGAGTTCCTAAGATGTAGGGCAAATGATCCAGGTCTTGGGGTTTCCTGTTAAATGAGGAGGAGGAGAAAAAAAAAAGGTGGGGTGGGGGCTTTGTCTTAATTTTTCTGCCAAAACCATAAAGCACTTGGATGAAAATCTTAATGTGTTCAGATTTAACTTCGTTCCAGTATATTTATTTATTTGCTTGTGTGCCTGATCTGTATGTGTTCCTTAGATAAGGAATCATAAATTTCTCATTTTCAGCTGGGTGTTTTCTTGGTCCAGTTTAGTGTTTTAGTGAAGGAGAAACTTATTTGGCGTAAATGCTAGAGCAACCACTAAAGTAATGTTTCATCTACATAATTCAAATGAAGGTGTTGAAAGATAATGGCACGATTTTTGCGCTAAGAACACTGTTACACCAATGACGAAAGTCCAGAAAAAATAGACACGGAAGCAGAATGATGCTTGTCCCCATGAATCATATTTGACAGAGCATTAGGATTTTGAGACAGTGCTGTGCCAGTTCATGCTGCATCATGTATAGGTGTATTAGTATAAATACACTGAAACGTAGAACTCTGAATGAGAAAGGCTTGGCAGAGGAATGAGGGACTGCCGCGTCCAGGCCGGCTGCGGCTTCAGCAGAAAGCTCGTCAGCACAGCTGGTGCCCCGTGATGGCTTCTGCTGAAGCAGATTCGATGTAGTCCCAGAGTAAAGCACACGTAACTCTCTCTGAATTGCACTGCAAACACTTGGATTCTGAATTTCATACTGATGGTCAGATAAAGTAACCTTTTGTTACTGTATATCTGTTAAATGAGACTGGAAATCTATACTGTAAAGCATCTATGAGTCAAGAAAACATAGTGCTAAATGAGTTCAGACTATGAGAATGAGGGACAAACAAAATACGTCTTACAGAAAGACACAAGCAAGGTTGAATGCAGTCACCAAAAGGCTGTAAATGGAGCGTTTTGAACAGCAATAGTAAAGGCCAATTACTGCAAATATGTATTTTGGCCAATTTACTTTTATCTCTCAACCAAAACATTCCCCACAATTGTTGTGGGTTTTGTACTTTAGACAGTGAGGTTTTGGATGACTGTGTGAAAGTATAAACGTTAAAGAAAGTTATGATTAGAGTTGGACAATAAACAAGAAAAAGGGAAATAGTAAGTTTTATTAAAATCAGATGTTGCTTGCTTTTTTTTTTTTGTTCAAAGTATTTGTTGCCACAGAGAATAAATGAAGACTGGTTACTAAAAACATTTAGCGTGACATTACATTGTAGAAAGCCTACTGTTAATTTTTTCTGGGGGTCACTTCATGTTGTTGTTGACTCCACATACTATTTTCAGAGTATTTAGCTGTGCTTCTGTATGTGCAGGTATCAAACCAGTGTGTTCCCCCAAGATCTAAGAAAATAGTGACAAAATTAACGCAAATACCTTCATCTTAAATTCTACGTGTATTGCAGTTTTCTGGTTCAGAATTGAAATTCAGTGTTTATAAGTAAATGTCCTGTAAAGACAGATTTTTAAAAAAAAATATTTATAAATGCTTGAAATACAAAGCATTAAAATGATTTTAAGAATATACAATATGCTTTAGGATGATTTCAATCTTAAAAAAAACCCCTTACATAGCTTCAGAGTAATTTTTCTGTACAGTTGGAGTTTGTTATCAGTACCATACACATTTTTAAAAAATACAACAACCCCACACCCAAATAACACCCCAGTAAACCTTCATCCAGTGATATTACTGAGTAGTTTCAGTCTTCACTGTGGTCAGTGGGGAACTGGAGCTTTCGAGCTCTTAGGTTTTACATTTGCTTTACTTCTATCAGATTGTGTCACAAAATTCCAAAAATAATCTCTTCATCATGCAGTTGACCAAATCTTATACCAGCTGTGGATTATTTTTAAGGAAAGCATGGTAAGATGAAATGTGAAGCTTTTAGGCTGATAGTGAGTTATTTACAACCAAATTTTCCACTTAGTGTAATAAACAGTGAATAAAAAATGAAAACAACCAAGTGCAGATCTAAAGTGCACTTTAGAGGCTATTTCCAATGTGAACTGACAGTAGCAAAAATCAATGAGACACAGTTTTTAAGCCATTGGTAGTATTTACAAATATATGCTAATTAAAACCCAAAAAGTATTTAATTTAAAGGCAAATTATTTTTTTCTTTATGGTGCAAGACAGTGATTTTTTTTACTGTTTCCTTTCTGCCAGTTTGATATTAAGTAACAGGAAACATTTTCTGCTCCAGACCAGTTAGGAAATCACTTTTGCTTCTTAATGAAGTTTAGAGGTTTCTTAATTGGTTTCCTAATGATCACCAAATACTGCCAGTGGTATTCTGCAAACAGGTTTATCTTCCAATATCCCATAATGGCTAATGCAAATTTTTGCAGTGATTCCTTAAAATTTTACTTTGGTTTTAGAAAAAAATATCATTTTTTTAAATTAGAAAAATACAGATAATATTACACATTTTATTTTTAAAATCTTTTGCAAGTTTTGAACTATCTTTATCCTGAAGAGTCAAAATGCCTCAGTCTTAATTTTCATGGCTTTTAATTCAATTGAATCAATTTTTAAATTCTCCCATTTTATTAATACAACACCTCCATTCTTAGTTATATTAATTCCTTTGCTCTGAATGCAAGACTACTAATAAATTGCAATTAAAATGCTTCCTTGCCCGTTGCTGCTGCTGTAACATACATGCTGATGTAAAGCAGAAACTGAACAAAGTCACAATTTTCCTGAGATTAGAGGTAGCCAGGCTGGCTGTCTCCTGGACTCCTGCTACCCGCTTCCAGTGTCAGGCCACCCCCACGCCACGGTTTAGATATTATTTGCTCCTTTGGGTCTCAGATTACAAGAGCAATTGATCTGTGTGACCTATTTTAGAAACTTTCACGTTTGCTGGGGAAACCTAAACCAAATGTATGCCCTCAAGAGACAAATCAGCTGAAAACTGGACAGTTGACGTTTGGAGGCAGCCACAGCGCCTCTGCAATGAATTCTGGTAGGACAGCACCACCTCATGGCCTACTAAGAAGTCACCATCCACACCCTTCTAAATAACACTTTTCACACTGTTAAATTCAGAGCCGAAGCTCCAGCTCTGAATTTAATCTTTGGTTTAACTTAGTTGGTTTGATCTTTGTTGCTCATCACTGTATTGGAGAATTATAAAATTTTGTCTTCAGAAGGTTCCAGTTTCTGAATTGTAGAATCTGGGTAAGAGTATTTTAAAGACCAAAACCTTGTCTGTTCTTAGGCAACATCCTGCAGGAGTCTGCGCAAATTCAATGGGCTGACAGTGTTTAAAATATAACCTAGAAGGGAGCTGTGTGGGACCTGGCCTTTCATGCGTTGTGTTTTTAAAAGTTCATAATCTTATGTAATCAAAGGTAGTTTGTAGTGGGAAACCTGTCCATAGGAGCTATTTCTGCATCAAAACTTTTCTAACTAGTGTTTCCAAACTGTAATAGTTCGGGTAAGAGCCCAAGCTCTTGGTTTTAAAATTTATTTAATATAAATCAAGGTTTTGTTTATAGTATTTATTGTTTGAGTTTTCTTTCAGATTTCTCAAAACGCTTGCCTTCATTACATGCATTAACTGTGGAAAATTTCCTCTTTTATTTTTTTTTAAATAGTTTAGACATTGGAAACTTTTTTTTGTAATAATAACAAGTTTATGTCCTTACACCAATTACTGTACCTCCTCATAGTATTGAGACCGTATTTTTTTGGTCAGAAACATGCAGTCCCTGTACATCACCTAATGTCTTAGTGAAATTCTTAATTTCTTCTGAAATAGGCAGTGGAAATGTTTGGGTTGCCTGTTTGGAATCAAAAATATGCTAGGTGTCTAGATATTAATATTATAACAATCTTAAACTTTCTGCTGTTTGCAGAGGGGGTTGTAGAATGTAGTTATCTTTGTGTATATGTAGATGGAATCTATTTAGGGAAGATACTTGTAGATGAGGCTTTTTGGACATACTGAAAAATCAAATGTAAAACTTTTTTCTTTTTTTTTAATTTTATGGGTAATAAGACACTTCCATCAGCCGTGCTTGTCAGTGCTGCCGAATCAACAGTAAATGCCATGTCTCTTAAAACTTTTGCAAGAGCCTTTCTGTGATGTTTTGGTTTTAAGTATTTTTAAAGTGTCCTTTAAAGTACATTTTCTAAAAATTGAGAGTGACTATGTAGTGCAAAGTGTAACAGTCAATTTTATAAGGTAGTATACTTATTGTTCGGGTAGAAGAGTAAACTTGGTAAAATGCTACATTTGTTCAATGAAAATGATTATTCAGCACTGTGGAGTTCTCTCTACAATATGTCACGGGAACCTACTCCAATCGTTTTAATCGTAAACAATGCTGCTGCTTCTTGCAGTGGGTTAAACGTATGCAAATTGGAACCTACTGTTTCATGAGTGATCAATTCTTTGTTGGGAGTGGAGAGAAATGCTGTATGTATTGCTAAGATACTGAAGAAAACGTAGTGTCTTCATTCAGAAGTATATGCATCTTTTGAAGGTGCTGCTTTGGAGGGAATGCTTTCCTGTTTCTCTTCTTATTTAAAAATATAGCCTGCTCCAAAATCCTAAGAAAAATTTTTAAATAGAGGAACATCTACCATTTCTAGTGAAGGCCCCAAGTATAAATAGAGCTGTGCATGCCACCTGTGGTAGCAGATGGCAGCCATTCACAGCTTCCTTTTATGTTGGACCTGCATTATATGCAATATTTGCTTTTATGTTTTAATAAGAGTTGTTTAAAAAAATCTACAGTGGCAAAAAAACCCAAATACATGCATTAAAGAGGTAGTCTACATTGAAGAAACTTCGTGAAGTGCAAACTGGAACCTAAAGTAACTCAAAAAAACTTAGATTACAGCCTTTTATGTGAATTCATAGTTTTTTACTTGTGTGATGCTGACACTTTTGTTGCCACCCAGTGGAAAACTGCTGCAGCTTCACTTAAGAGAATAAATTGCTTTTTCATGATCAGAGCTACACTTGGCAATTTTAAAATAACATCTGGAGTCTCTAGCTTCATTACCTGAGCTTAGGAGGTTATCATGTCAAGTTTCTTAAGTTGTAACTAAATATACCTCCTTTCATGGCAGACGCATCTTATAGGAAGTTCCCTACTGGTGCTATCCAGCTTCTGCTCTCTCTTGTGCTGATACAGGTATTTGTGGAGCTGAAATGAAAGCAACTGATTTTTATATTTGTTCTTAAGCATTATTAACCCCTATTTCCAGAAGAGTAATGTGAAAAATAAAAAAGTCATTTCAGTGTTCTGGTGTGTGGCATTGACCCTCAAGGGAGTGCCAGTGGGAAAGGGAAGAGAAGAGGAAGAGCCTGGAGTTTCCTAAGTAGTTTTCATCATCAGAAAGAATGTAACTTTCTGTATTCTGGTAGTGAGCAGAAGCTTGAGAACATGCCATTAGTATAATGATATAACATATGTTGGCAATATTGGGAGGAAGGTTATTTTTTTTCCCATGATTCTCATAAACATGTCAGTTATATCAGGAAATTCAGTAGTGTTCTTCCCCATAAGGTACATTAAGACTAAATGTAGTGCAAGAGTGTTGTAACTGCGAAGGGCATTTCTCTAAGCCTTCTTATCCCATCAGGGGGAAAAAAAAAAAAAAAAAAAAAAGGGAAAGAATTTCATCATTTCAGGGTTGAAAGAGAGGCTTATTTCTCAACTCCAGACTTTCAGAGAAGAAAGCTGATTTCCAGAGGCAGGAGAATGGGGACCATGACAAGAGGCCAATACTCAGATGTGTTTGTGCTTCATCTTCAAATTGCTCTCATCTATCCTTTTGACAACTGTCTCAACTGGTAGTATAATTGTTTTGAAAACAGGCATATACAGTAAATAGGAAGTTGCAGTTTGATGGATGGGTAAACGGAGTGGAACAAATAGATATGCTGAAATGCAAGTAGGTTTTAAAGTTATTCTAGGTCTGCTTGAAAGACTAATTAGAAAAGATACAAAAAAATTAGCTCAGAGGCAGTAAAAAGCAGTGGGGAGAGAGAAACTGACTGACCAATAAAACTGTTGCAGAAGGGAAGGCTTTGTATAGATAAAGTCAGGTTTGGGAAAATTCACAAGTTAACTAATGGTATTAAAAATCCCCAACGTTAAAATATGCTTTAGCTATGTAAATAAAAAGAGGATTAGCAAAAAAGTGGTTTTGTCATGCAGCTGGAGTGTAGATTAGGAATAGTTTAGGCATGGTCTCCAGGCTAAATTAATAAGCAAAAAGTCATGGACCAGCAGGGTAAAAGCAAGGTACATACTGGGAACCAGAGCTTGGAATTGGAAATTTGTACAAAGTCTTAGAACTGTAATGCAGTCATATTGTGATTTTCAGATAGTCTGTGGGTTGAGTTCAGACACAGCAGATTTGGGAAAGCTCAGGTTCTGAAGGCAGCTGTTTTTAATGAAAATGCATTGAATTGAAGATGGTACCATTTGATCAGAGGGAAGCAAATGTATTGACTATAATTAAGTCAGCAGAGGGAAACTAATAGTGACATCAGCAATGTTTCTGTGTTGAAAAAAGTGTTGGGCTGAAGATTGCTTAATAGTGAAATTACTTTTTGCATTCCCCAAAATAAGCACAATACTAAACAAGATGAGTTTTCAAATTAATTCCAGGGTAAGATGGATTGGTAAAATTTACTGATGAGGGGATACTGAGAGGCAGAAGGAGGAGCATGATACGTTACAGCAAGTGCTGAATGACTCTGGGGTCTGGAAGTTGTGGAGAGAATAAAGAAATTAAGCAGAAGAATGGGTATTTAGAACCAAACCAAAGAGTAAGCTTGAAACTAACCAATGAAAATGGTGGAAGAAAAGATATTTCCAGCTGAGTTACAAAGTAACTAGCACCAGCGAATACCCTTCTAGTCATCTGCATTGGAAAAGGATGGATGTAAACTGGAGCAACTGCAAAGTTATGGGTTAGGCAACTTCAGAACTATCTTGTGAGAAGAAACTAAAAGCTTGGGGTCATTTTTTTGGGGCTACAGAAGTTAGAGAGAGATAGGGTTATTGATGGAAAACTGAAACACATGCAGGGAAGCAGAGCTGTAAAGGGAAAGAACTACTTTGAAGCAAGAACAGATGGCTAAAAGTTGTTAATCAGTAAACCTGGCAATTTGATGGTTCTTACTCATAATAAGAGCAGTAGGATTATAATAAAACCATGCATTTGGAATAGGGAGATGCTTTATTGCCTTTAGGCTGGAACATAATAACTTTGCAGAGTATGTGGTGTGCCTCTGATAACCTCAGAATAATAGCAGGTTGATGACCCTAGAGATATCTTCGAGATTTATATTTGTATGATCAGGGATATCTCGTGTCTGCAGAAGCTTAAGCATTGTACCAAAAAAAAATATTTTAAAAATAAAATTCACATTCTTTTTAATGCTATTGAGACCTAATTAAAAAAAATGTTTAATTTTGTTGATATGGTAATGACAAATTGAATTTGAAGATATGCCAGTAGTACATGGTAAGAAAAGGCAAAAGAGAAATAGCAGTAGTGCAGGATTGCAGAAGATGCTGTTAGAATTTGAGGGGAAAGTAGGACAAGAAGTCTCACTTCTGATGCAAATCTTGGGAACTAAGAGCTTGATGCGAGTATGGGCATAATGGTGTCATTCTAAATTCATGAACATAGCTTTACAAATGAAGGAGAGGCAAAGTGGGGTCACTGCAATTCAAATACATGATGACAATTTTAGCCTAAATAGAATGCTCTTTGTGACTAGATGAATTAATTACTGTAAGACAGTGTTCTTGCTTGTCATTCTGATTCTTTCTGCTTGTTAATCACTCCTAAATTGTAGCTATTGCAGTAATATTAAGATTTATTACTTATAAAATTTTGCTAATCTATTTTCTAGTTTAGTGTTTGTTGACAAATTAATGTAGATGTTTTCAAATGAGTTTCTTATTTTACATTGCTACTCTTTGTCCTCTGTAGTACTTTCTTTCTGCTTATTAAGTGTTATTGTTCTACTGAAACACTGTATGACTGTTTTAAATGTTTTGCTTTCATAGTCAAGCTTGATTTACCTATTCAGCAAATCTCATGACATACCCAATCTGAGCTGAGAAAGAGATCACTATACAAAAAATAAGTTCCAGTGGTCATGAGAAGGAACATCTGTAGAATAGTTTAGCTTACCCTTTGTGCCTCATTGATCCTGTAGAGATTTCAGTGTTTCCCTTCTTACTGCATATGATGGTGCTAACGTACTTTAGGAAACTTGGTATATATTGGTGGTACTAACAGAACTCTGTTTGCTATGAATGGGATGAAATTTCCCTTGCTGTTAATCACATGGAAAACTTGAAACATGAAAACTGGGAAAATTCTTATCCAGTACAATGAATTGTAGTAAAATGAAAGAGCAAATAACAATAAGGAAATTTATTTGCACAAGGAAACACTTATTTTCAGTTGTACAGATCACTGCAGTCTTACTAAGTACGTTTTTTTCCCCTTCCCTCTTATTTTTTTCTAAGAGATGCTGATCTTTTGAAAAAAATAATTGGGGGAATTAATCTTCTATTTATCCAAAGTATTCTGTGTTCTTTCTCTGTGGTTTTTTTGTTTGTTTAATTACAAGGAACATTTGCATGAAAATAGGATTTTAAGACTTGAACAGCTTCTGATGCTTTTTCCCAGATACATGGAGTAAACCATTTGCTGTATTTGTAAACTAAAACAACTGTTGTTTTGTAAAATTCCATGCATGCATTTTTACACTGAATTATTAATCAATACTTCACAATATGCTTTAGAAAGGTTCTCCCTCCCTCCCCCTTGAAAATATATACCAGTAATGTACATAATTCTCCCCCTTCCTCCTCCCTCCCATCATGTCTCCTTCAAGACCTGCTAAGGAAGTCATATTGGTAATCATCTTATTTCTGTGGCCAGTTAAACTAGATTTCTGCAGTTCTTCTAGTCTCTGAAATAAGCAGCGTCTTATGCTACATCAGATCTTTTAGATCAGACTAACGTTTGCAAAAGTTCTTTCAGATTTTCAGGAGTTTTTTCATCTTTTTCAAAGGATCTTTGTAAAGACTTTTCATAAGGAAAGTCAAGTGGATTTATAGTAAAATGTATGTAATGTGAAGTAGAAATCTAGAAATAGAAATTTGGTAGGGATGTATGCTGTGGCAAAACTTACTAATGATTATCAGATGATAGAGGTACTACTTTAGTTTGGGCACAAACTGATCATTCTGTTATGGCAAAAATAGAAAAGAGAGGGATAGCATCTTGCTCTACAAGTTCTGATAACTGAACTTGAGTATTTGTTTCAGTAAAATGTTTTAAACTTTCTTGCATGATCTTCTAAAATGAATTAATTTTCTAAAGTGTACATTAGGTTCTGGATTTCCAGTTTAGATAATGTTTTGTGTTGTTATTATCATGTTTAATATTTTTAATGTTTGATATTGTAGTTATATTTAGTGTTTAGTTTATGCTTTTTGGATAGAAGATGTATTTTTACTACTTTTGTCTGAATTGTACCTTCATACAGCAGATCTTTTTAGCTTATTTTTATGTATTGACTGCTTGCAAGAAGTGAAAATTGTAATACAAAAGAGCAAATTTTATAATTCTAATTACAGAATAAATAATTTTACAAATTCATGTTTCAAGTGTGTAATACTGAACTTTAAACTTAAAAGTAATCAGTTATCAGACTGAAGTTTAATTATGATTTCTATTCTTTTAGATTTCTCATATTGGAAAGCTGAAAGATTTTCTTCTGCAACACAGAAAGGACTACATTAATGCTTACAGGTAAGTGTGCATTGTGTTTAAATAGATTTATTTATTTTCAGATTTAGAAAGTGAACTGATTAAAATTTTATAGGTATAATGACTAATAATAAAACATAGATTGCTTATTAATTGGCTTACTGTAAGCTACTTAAGATGAAGAATAGTGCTGTCACAAGAAAATGGTCCTACACAAAAGGAGACTCAGAATTTGAAGATTTCTGGCTCTTAGGTGTGCGTTCTGAAACAAAACAACCTGGCAGTCTTGAGTCCAGCACCTTTTAAGGACCTGCAGAGTAGGTGTCTGAACTGGTTCCTGAGACAGCAGGATAATAGTTTCAATGATCCAGGTTTTCCCTTTCACTCTGTGACATAAAACCTACCTGTTAACAGTAAGTATACAGTCAGTAGCATCAGTAGGTCCTAGAGGAGAATGATGCAAACTTCAGGTTCTGGAGTGTGAACTGCAGACATGAAAAGTGTGAAGGACACCTTTGAGAACATGTTGCCAGGGGACAGCAGCACAGGACTTGCTTTTCTGTGACAGAAACTGTAGGCTTCAGTCCTGGTAGCTGTTATTGTATGGAGAAAGTTTTGATTTTCTTCAGCCATTAAGAAACATTCAAAACTGCTGTATCTGCTTACTTGCGGATAGCTTTAGTAGTAGGATTTTTAGAAGATTAAAACAAGTTTACAGGTTGGTGTTTGAAAGGAAAAATAAGAGTATCTTATGATCTGCAGATTTAACTTTCTTAACAAATTATTAGAGTTATTCTAAGATCTAAATGTTACTGCAACTTGTATTTTGGTGGACTGAGTACAAACAATCATACCATTTGAGAAATGGAAAACTTGCTTTTTAATGAAGCTCTTGTTACGTGCAAACTTAGTAGTCGTATTAGAGGTTGCACAGTATTTAATTCCAGAAGTAGAAAATACTTCATAGGAAACTAACTTTTTAGCTAATTAACCATTTAACTAACTTTGCTGTTGTAAACAGAAGTTTAACAGTTCCAGTTTATTTCATATTGTAGGAATGGTTTTGTGACACACTTAACGACTGCTATAAATATTTATTTGAAAAAAATAGATATCCTGTCTGCACAGTGCAGACCCCACAACATCTAACTAATCATTCCTTTTCTTCCTTCTCAGTCTATAGGTATATCTAAGATAAATGAACAGTGCAAAATAATGTACATAGTGAGTGCTGTCTTTCAGGGAAGTATATTTGTGTGGGGAAATGTGCTCCCCAAAACTGCCTGGCCTTCGTCACACTGTCATTTGAAACAGGTTGATCTGCCACCCTGGTTATGCATAGGGAAAGAGATGTTCTCCAGGGTTTTGGGATGCCATTTTATTTTGAGATTGGTGGTTCAAAACCAAAACTTTTAAAATTCCAACCAGGTGAAAAATTGGAAGAATGCACAGTGTGTACAATAGAGACTGAAACCCAACTGGTATGCATTAAAGAACTGGGATACAATCTTTATAAAGATGCAAAGCATCCACTTTAAAGAGCATGTCAGCAAGTTGTTCTTGATGTGATAAAGGTGGATCACAGTGGCAACAATTAAATGTCTTTTTCTCACACTCATCTGAGAAGCACACAACCCACTTTTTTTGAGGGGCTAGGCGAGTGAGGTATATTCAAATGAAACTGTGCAGGTAAGCTTTCCCTTTTAAAGGATCTTCTGAAACCTCACGATTTCCTGTGTTGTATTTCTGCAGTCCCTCAACATAACTGCAGGACTGCATGGGGTGAGTCCTCCCTGTCTGCATTCCAATTCTGCCACAGCCCTGCCTAAAGCTAAGCAGTTGCTATGACCAAGGTAGAGAAAATGCAGTCTAAAGTCATCTTGGTTGAAGACGCTGAGTCCCAAGTCAATTTAATGCCTTTCTGCAAAAGGCCTCAGAGATACCAAACAGGAGTGTTATCCAGACAGATATCCACCCAGGAGAAGACAATAGGAACAGATGAGCCATCTGCTCTTCCTTAGGCTCGGTCAATATTGGAGGAACAGCCTTTCTGAGAAACAACTTCTAGGCCTGGAAGGGTCTGTCACAGTACTAGCAGTACTGTCTAATCAGTGATGTCAAAATGCGTCCCGAAGTAAGTTGTCAGAAGACTTCTGGCACCTTTTTTTTGTCTCCTTGAGATTTTAAAAGCAACATTTTGTTTCAAAAATGAAACAACAAAATCAAAAGATTTTGGCATGTAAGGCCGTGAGAGCTATTCACAGTCAGTGCCAGTGAAAATGAAGCTCGAGGGTGTCGATGTCAATTCTGTGTGGAAGGTGTACGAGGAGCTGCTTTTCCGAGCAGGAGCAGTGTTACACCTACGTGTTGGGCCTAGCTCTGCTTTTCAGTTCCTGTTGGAATAGGTCATGAACACCACTAGGTGGAGCCACCAATTTAATACTGAAATAACTGTGTTCGCTGTGTGAAAACTTCAGGGGACTGCACAGGCTGAGAAACTGCAAATAATTTCAGTAAGAGCAAATAGTCAGTAGCGGTTAAATTTTGGGTACTATTTGTGTGCATAAAATTGAAGTGATAAGTGGAGTAAAAATTTGTCCAAACTATTTTGGTTTCTGACAGTTTTTAATGTTCTTTTTGTAAAGTCTATTTTAAGCACTTACCATGGTAATCTCGGTGATTTTTCACCACCCTACACCTCAGTTATTAACAAAGGAGAGGAAAAAAAATATAAATTTCTTTTATTAAACAGTAAAATAATACTCCAGATCTCTCATGTGACTGCAGATGATCCTGTTGTTAAATTTAAAATAGATAGTACTGTCAAATTCCATACTAGATTGCTTTTACTGGCCTACTTTGTGGGTGCAAAGAGGATCATAGCATCTATGTTGTCAGTCTTACAGCCTTAGCAAATGCCTCACTCATTGAAGACAGCAGTTTTAATAACTTTTCAATAGTTAAGCTATGGGGAAATTTTTTAAACAATTTAATACAAAAAGGCTGTACTAGAATTTATGTAGGACGTTTAATTTTGTTCATTAAATTTGACTGCTCTGTATTTTGTTAATCCTGCTATTTGTTTTTCTAACTATAGCACCATGTGTTGGTAAGACTCAGCTTTTGAGTTATCAAGTTGAATTATTGTATGCCTTTTAAAACTTCTTCATAGTGTGCTACATACAGGCTCTTGATTGCTTCTTTGACCTTACTTTTGCAGACTATAAATTCTTTAATAATAGAATTTTTATTTTTAG
The DNA here is from genome assembly GCF_023634085.1 of Falco cherrug. Classification (NCBI taxonomy): domain Eukaryota; kingdom Metazoa; phylum Chordata; class Aves; order Falconiformes; family Falconidae; genus Falco; species Falco cherrug. The sequence continues at coordinate 52,617,140 of NC_073697.1, forward strand.
CATGCATAAAATACCCTGCTACAGAGGGTATGTCTTTAATTCATTTTTAGAGGAAGATTTTTAGCAATGAGTAACGACAACTAGAGGAAGAGTTAATTGGAACAAAGGCCCTGACCCATTTTATCAAACTTTAAATATTTGACCGAAATACCTAAATTGAGTCCAAAAAGCTCAAGAATTAGTAATTGCTTATTTACCTTCTTTCTTCTTGATTTGACTGTCAGCTCTAAAATATGTGAATGGCAAAACATATGAAACTAGTGATGCAGCAATCTAAGCCTGCTGACTTACAGGCCATTGCACCTTCATTTGGTCCTGTTTATCAGGATTCATTTGCTTTCTCACACCAATTTTCGGTTTTCTGTGATAAGGAACTTTTCTGGTTTGTCTTCTTGCCTGTTTTATTCTGTCTACCATGATTCTCTCCTCTGGATAGAACTTCTGAGAGCTTCAGAGATGTGCTATCATCTTCCACTGACAGCATGAGTTGTGATGGAAAGAAACACGAAACCAGTTAGAAGACTGATTTAGAGGGACACATCTAGAAGCTCCTTATTCAGACTTCTTTCCAAATGTATGGTTGTTTCTTTTCATTTGGCTTCAAAATTGGGGGTTGTACTGGCAATAATAGTGACAACTTGGGCTTTCTCTGTGACACACATTTTAAGGAAAAGCAATAAACAATGAAAACTTGAGTGACTAGCAAAGACATGTTGTTATTGGTTACACCTACTAAGGGAAGGACCATTAACTTTATACGCATTATTGCTTTTATTTAACATTAAAGCCTTGTCTTAAAGAAAAGCAACTTAATTTTAATTATATTCTTGCTGGCTTTGTATACACATTTCAAACCTAATGAAGGCCTTTGGGTGTCATACTTATGATCAGTGAACACAGTCAGTGGCAGGGTACTTTATAAGAAACATGTAGCTAAATCATGGGACCCTGCATCATCACTGTCCCTGTTGATAGTAGCCCTCTGAGCTGTTGTTAACTGCAGTCTCTCTCCAAGAATCTTTGGAGAGAAGTAAAACTCAACAGTCAAGAAATGCTTTAGGACATCTCAGAGCATTTGAAAATGAATTAGTTTTTATTGCAAAATGCTCTGACAATACTGTAAAACAGCAACAGTAAACAGTATTTGGATATTTGTTCATATCTGGTTTATGTTTATCTCAAGGACTTCTTTACCAACTTGTTCAAGTAGGCTTATTAAGCTTCATAATGGTGTTTAGAAAGCATATATGGGGTGTAGTCCTTCAGGCAATGTGTAAGAAAAATAACCAAGGACTTCTTAGAACTGATGAACTTGAAGATAAGCTTACTAGATAATTACAAAAGTAATCTTCAATTGATGAATCAATATGGTAAACACCAGACATTAATATATTAGGAAATTACCCCTGCTAAATTATCACCTTTAAAGACTTTCCTAGCAATGTTGCATTTGGCTAACTAACTTTAGTGAGTTAGTGATGAATAATACCTTAAAAAAATAAAAAAAGGCAAAAGAAAAATATAAAGCCCGTTCCTGACTCTATATAAAGTCTGACTATCAGATTCTTCTCTCGTAAGTGATATGCTAAGACTTTATTGACTTTACTGGAATAATTTCTTATATGTTGGCATAGAAGAAGAATGGATAGTACTTTTCCTTTTTTCAGTTCTGTAGATACTTACCTGTGAGGGTAGGTGGCTATTTCTTTTGTCTGCCTTTGGCCATAAACTGTTTCCAGCAGAACAAGTTGGTCACTCTTCCTGGAAAGAAGGCAAAGACTCTTGATTCCTGAAGATGTAACAAGATGTGGGTGCTTTTTTTATTTTTACTTATTAAGCAGACTATGATCATTCCTTTCAGATGAGAATTGTTACTTACCTTCCCATTTTTAGTGTATGACTGCTACACATTCTATATATTCTTCTTCTTAGTCAGTTTGCTATAATGCATTCCTGCATTGCTTTCTGCACTGCACTGTGTGAGATCCTATCTTCAGTCTTTGGTAAATTGTCTGTTGTTTCGTCTGTGAACAGCTTCTGCCTTTGCCTTTCATCATTGGTTCCTTCATGTTTTTGCTTATTGAACCACCAAGGTAGTTTGTACGTTTCTGTTAAATGAAGTTCAAGGAACTAGCTGTAGTGCCCTGACACTTGGGGATTTAAAATGGTCCTCTTGGGATTCCTCCACAGCCTCTAGTTTCTCTGAAGGATCTTTCAAGGTTTAGAAGACCAGTAGTTATTCCTACTGCTTTAAGCAGACATTGGAAAGGAATTGAGAGAATTCTAGATTTTGACCACAGAACACTTCATACTTAAAAGGAAAATCTTTGAAAGACCTTTCCCTTTCCATCTGGGGTTATTAGACATGTAATTTATTGTCTTTTGCAACTGCAGAGATACTTGTGTAGTTCATCAGTGTAGTGTAGATTGGTTCTGAGTAGAAATAATGTTTTTTCCCCAGGAAATGCTGGATGGGTGGCTTCTGTGTTCATTACATGTTTCTGTGGTCCTTCTGTGCTGTTAAGTGTTTATAAACATTTCATATATTGTTTATTGCAAATGATATATTTAGGAAAAAAATGTAACAAATTATCTTTCTGTCTTAAAAAAGAATGTTGATGCCCAGTAGTTATGCCTCTTGCCCTAGCATTTGTCTACCTAGTAAAGCTGATGTGAGGTAGCAGTAAATCAGTTATGTTTGTCACCTAATAGAAAATCATTGAATGATTGCCCCATCTTTTGTGGAGTGTTCCTTTGGCTTAACCAATAAAAGAAAAGAAGTAGCCATTAAAGGACTCTAAAAAGTGTCTTGCCGGGTCCCATACAATGCCGGAATGCTTTCTTGCCTTGACTTAATTGCTTTTTTACAAGAAGCAAGGCTTTCTTTGTTGTACTAAGAGAGTAAAACATGTAGATGGTCTGTAAGGACTTTCTTCATGGAGGAGTGTGTAGTATTTTCTTGTTCTCCAGGGAATTCTTTTCAAATTATTTCTCTTCTTTTTTGATTATACTAAGTTCATATATCACTTTTTAGAAATACTAGTTCTTCATAGTAGCATTCTGGAATTTCTCAGCAATATTTTACAAAACAAAATACGAATTCAGGTATGCCTGTACTGCCTGTTCTAGTAGCTGAAGCTTCTCCACAGACTTAAAAAAAATCTGTTTAAATATTTTGTGGAATGTTCTGTCATTTGAGTAGACAAGTTGTTACCTTGGATTTGTCAGACAGCATTTGGATGGAAAAAGGCAGTAAATAAAAACACACAAAACATAATAAAACATGTTTAAATCTTGTTGTTAAATAAGAAGTAAAATAATTTAAATCATACTAGATGCCCAAGGGGAAGAAGTTTTAAAATGTCTGCTGTGTTTACAACTAAGATTATGCATACATGTACATACATGCATATACCTACACACTTGTGTGTGTGAGCGTTTATGTATATATTTGTAAGGCAATATCTGCAGGTGGTAAGTTGGGCACATCTCTGCTAAAACAGTACATATCAGTCTTTTAGAACTGATTTATTTCAGCTTATTGCTTCTCTCTCTTTTGTAATACGTTGTTGGAGGCAAATGAAGTTTGTCTGCTTGATCTGCTATCTTTTATTGAATCAGTAAGCAGAAAATATTTTGTACACCAGCAGAAAGAGTTACTAATTCCAAAACCTGATGTAACACCGTCATCAGCTCTGGTTCCTTGTGCTTTGCCAGCAAAACAGGATCTTAGAAATGATAGGCTGGAAGGAGCATGGTTGACACATTAGAAAATAGAATGACTAGGTCATTCTCCCACCGTGTTTTGCTTGCTTTTAAATATTTTTTTTCAGTGGAGATCCCTCTTCTTTTTCCCGTTTCCTTATCTTTATCCTGTTTCCCTATACTAGAATATTTTTTTTTTTTTTTTACACTAACTTACGTCGGTAATGCCTCAGTCTCTTCTAGAATCAACAATTACAGTATCTTTGGTTTCTCACAGGTGTTCTCTTCAACCTTTGATTGTACTTTTTCCTCTCCTTCAGACACTGTCCCAGTTGCTTGTTGCAGTGAGGTGCTGAAACGAAACAAAAACTCCAGCTGAGGCCTTGCCCAAAGCCAAGGATAGCAGAAAGATCACCTTAAATTTGTAATGGATTATGCTACTGCGTTTATGCATCCCATTGTAATGATGACTTTTTATGCAATAACATGTTGTTATGTTTGGGTTATGACCTAATTATGATCCCAGATGACTTTCTGGAGAACTAGTCCCTCATCAGTTGTTCCTCATTCTCTGTGGGTTCAGATAATTGTTCCTGCTGCAGCAAAGAGCCTCTGACCGTGCCTTATTCAAATTCTTCATGTCATTTCTCCAAGTTGGCAGTATTGTTTTGATTTGAAGTCTAGTTCTCTTGATACAGTTTTAAACTGCTTAGCTTTTATGCCTTTGCAAATTTAGTGAGTTTATACTCTATTCTAGTGTCTGAGTTGTTAGTGAAGTTATTAGTGTCAGATTCACAACAAACTCCCAGGAACACAACTCTGTGTGTCCTTCTGTTTTGATATATAACTACTCCGAGTCCAGCTATTCAGTTTCACATCTGTATGGTGCTTGTTTCTTTTAATGCATTTATTCACTGGTAGCTTCTGAGAATGTCATGTGAGATGGTAACAAAAGCCACGCTATAGAGAAGGTATAGCTTTTCATCCATCCATAAGACCTGTTAACTGCATCCCAGAAATAAATTATACTGCATATGACTTATTCTTGATACATCTGATAATACTGGTTTTGTTGTTTCCTAAGCACTTAAAAATTGTTTGATTATTTGTTCCTATATTTTCCTAGGCCGAGTGGTCTGTAAGTCCTCTGCTTTTTTTTCCTCTTTAAACGTATTTTTTAAAGATAGTTGCTACACTTGACCTTTCCCATCAACCTAGGACTTGCTTATTCTCCCCTAGTTCTGGGCAGTGAGGATGCAACCTTTTATTTGATGCATTACTTGTTTTATTCCTGGGCCTCTTCTCTTTCTGCATGCTATAGGGATGTACATACACCCTGGGCTTTTTTGAAGGTCAGTTAGTTCCCTTCAGGAGCACACCTTTGGCTTACAAACAGGAGGGATATATACTTCATCAAGTTTACCTTCAGCATTACCCCAGGAGGCACTGCACCTTGAGGTACACTCATGCCATAACCTTGTTCGCCTAGCACTCTTTCTCGTACACTATTCACTCAGCATGCTGTTATTAATATATCTTCTGACACTTGTTATTATTGATGAAAATATCAACAAATAATTATGATTTATTTTTTTTGTTAATGGCAGAGGTAGTAAATTGGGCCCTGATGATTTAGCAGCAGTAAGCTAAAGGGAATAGTAACTGCAGCTTAGAAGTGATCTTTGTGATGAAACTTAACGCAGGGGAGGAAAAAAGGCAATAAACACCTAGAATTTATTCGTACTCTGTGTATAATTCTATTTCTTTACTTAATAACAAGCCAACACCACATTCTTGGGAGTTTCTCATAGTAATATTTGCAGAGCAGGCTCTTGTTATCATTGACATCCCTTGCCAGTTGTGTCTCATGCTGCGCTTGACCCTTTCCTGATTGTGCCCCTACATGCTGTGTTCCTTTAGATTTGTCAGTAGCAATCAGACCTAATTTGCACTTTCTGTATTCTGCTCTTTGTGTTTCAGCTTAGTGATGAGCTTAGAGGTCATGAAGTAGCTAAGATGATCTCTTACTGTATTGCCTATTCTTCCCTTTCACCAAGGGCAGAATTGCAAATTATCATAGTGTAATTTTTATATGAAAACAACTAGTTCACCTGAATTATTTTCTGTTCCTTTTTAGGTTTCCCTTTTCTATGCAATTTACCCTACTAATTTTTCTAGACTACTGAAGTCTGCCTACTTCTTACTCTTCATCCATGTTCTTAAAAGTCACAAATAACCCAAGTTGCCTTCCAGCCCAAGTTTCTCATGAAGCTTTCTCCTATTGATTAGGACAGTTTCCCCCCTTCTCCCTTCTTTATCTGCATGCATTAGCCAGTGTGTGTCTTGGCTAATTCTTCTGACCGCTTCTGAAAAACCTGGTTTGTTTGACCTTTCTTGATTTAGTAATGTATCAGTCCATTGCCGTGATACTGCCGCTCTATTTCCAAGCAGGTATTTGTATCTCTGACATACAGGACACAGCTGGGGTTTTTTGTGTAGTTGGGTTTTGTTCAGTTTTTTCTGTGTTTGTTTTTCCTTGGCCTGTTCTTTTTAGATGAATGGCTCTTTTTTTTTTTTTTTTTTTTTTTTTTTTGTAAGGCTAAAGGATGGTGATTACATGAATTTTTTTGTTATAATCTCCATGTGCAGATTTACTGGGCAGTGCAACAGGGACTTCAGTATCCTGTTAGTACTAGTTGAATGCCACATGTTTTGACATAATGGGATGTGATTGTATGACTTCATTCTTGCCTTCCCAAGGAAACTGGGTTTCAAGTATCCTTGCCTCCCAGTGGCTTGACCAGCTCTTGTTCAGAAGTGCTGGTCCAAACACTATGTAAGATGTAAGCAGTTATAAAAGGAAAAGTATTTTATTTCTTGTTTACTGGATTAAGCAGCATTTTGCGACCTTTGAAGCTGTGAAACTCCTATTTAAGAATTCGATCTACCATATTTTTGTATTGGCAACTATGAAAAGCAACTGAGCAACTTGTTTCCCAATGTTGTTGCAGTTATCTTCAGTGTGTCACTATATTACTACTAGTTACACTGTTAGTAAAAAATAAAGCATGTTTGAGGCAGTTTTTGTATATGTATTTCTAATTCTGATTTAAAAGGAAATTCTTGTTTGCATTTTGTAATCTTTATTTTGCCCTGTAATGTTAAAAAGTGCATGGAAAGCATAGAACTCTGCAAATACCACAAAGCTGGATAGGGTACAAGAACATAGACATATAAAGACAAGAACTTTATACTGTTCAGTAGCAGCCCAGCCAGAACTTATTATTGTAATCTGAAATAGAGTGGAGATTTTTTTGCTTCATCAGGGGGCCATCATGAAACTGTTACTCCACCCTCATTTTCCATCTGAATCTCTGTGTGTTAACATGCTCAAGTAACTCTCTAGGCAGGGCTCGCTGAACAATGTTACGCATTATCCCATACCAGATGATCTTAATCTTTCTGTCAGGGCCTGTGTGGAGATGGATGTAGGAATGGATTTTCTGGCTTTACACATGCTGAGAACTTGTTTATGCCACAGACTAATAATAAAAAAGCCCCATCTATTTAAGCTGTGTCAAGGGAGTGGGAGAGAGGAGTGTCCTAATATATTTAACAATATGACTTATCTTACATTGCATATGTAACTATCAATATATCATCGTAACCAGGCTGTGGAAAGCCTCTCCATCAGATGTCTCTAAAATGAGACAATTTCAAATATTTCATCATTCAGAAGCTGCTTTCTCAGAGAGTGCAAATTGGAGTTACAGCTTAGAAGACCACTGATTACAGCTGTAATAGGGTGTTTGCCACAAATTTATGAAGCTGTCTGGCCTGACCAAAGGAGAGCAGTTCAGCTAGTACAGTATAAATGGAAACACCATATATGGCTGCTTTTCTGCAAGTTTCCTGTAAGTTATAAAAAAATAACTTTATAAGAGCTAGAATAGTTTTAACTGCTGGGGGAGCCCTGATATTTCGATGTCAAATGCATGCCAGTGTTGGAAAGAAGGAAATAAAACAATAGACTATTACTTCATTGCTTCTACTTAGTTTTCCATACTGTTTGCTGGCTAATCTGTGCTTGTGTACTAGCTGGCCAGTAAGCAGAAAGTAATTTTCAGGCCATGTGAACCATGTGCTGCTTTTTTCATGTGCAGCCAGTCACATGGGATGGGAATGAAGACATTTTGGTATAATACTAGGGGACGTTAGAGTACACTTCAAACATGGAGGAGATCTGGGAGACCCATGCTGACAGTACGTTGCAGATGCAGGAAGGCATTGGTGGTTTTGTATGTGATGAGAGATGGTGAGGTTGGGGTGATGTGAATTGATTGTAGGCATTCCTGTGGCAGGGATTGTAGCAGTTGCAGGGAAGAGTTGGCATTATTACAGTGAAGCATGTAAGAGATCTATCTCTAAGGTTATCAGGCTAGCTTTGCAAATTGAAGATCCCTTCTTTTTGCTTGTGTTACTGCATTAATATAGTTGTGTTATACATACCTTGAAGAAGTGGGGAAATTTTCACGTACAAATAAAAATCTAAATTAAAATGGGAGTGTAAGTTAAGGTTTTCTTTCCTATTTAAAAAAGCAAATATAGTAGGCTGTGATAACTGTATCATCAGGAAACTCAAGATAAACATAGGATAAGCTGCTGTAGCAAAATTCTATCATCCTGTCATCTGTGGCTGTGGAAACACTGTTAAATACCTTTATATAGTATGCTTTTCTGGTGGTTATCTACAATGTGTTGATATTTTACTGACAGGCCTCCATTTTTATTAGTTTGGTAACAAAAAGATATATCAATCCTATCTAGAAGCTATTAAATACATAATGTATAATCTAAAATAGAAATAAACAACAGGAACAGGTTTTAGTCAATCTTACCATTCACTTGATATTAAATATGTGCATTATTTTCCAGTATTATTCTTTACTCTGGTTTGGATTCACAGCTTTCATAGTATATCTACTATAAACATGAGCCTGAGAATTTTAGGATAATGAAAACTTATTTAAATGAAATAAGTTCCAATATTTTGTACTTCTTTCAACATTCAAGCTATTCTTTTATCCTACTTGTTTCTGTGTTTTTAGAATTGAAATACAGAATATTGAGACTAATGATACGTTTTCTAGCTGTATTTTCTCCTTATCTGCTCAGTATTTGAAAATGTATGAGATTATAGGATATATTGCTTTTTCTACATCTTTTACTTGTCAAAAATGTTTTTAAAACCTTTCAGCTTTATAGAAGTGGCATTTTAATCATTGATGGTTATTGTACTTTTTACTACTAGTGTGAACATCCACGTTGAAAAGTTTCTGTGGAGGTGGTGAATGAGAAGGTCTAAGATGTGTACTCATGGTTTTTATGTTGGGGATTTCTTAAGTGACAGTTTGTCTTGTTTCTCAGCCATATTATGTCCGAATATGTGAGGATGACAGATACAGAGCGTGATCAGATAGATCAAGATGCTCAGGTATTTATGAGGACGTGTGCCGATGCCATTCATCAGCTGAGAACTGAAGGTAAACTGCACAACTCTTAAATGTCTTTTCTTAAAAGGCTAATATATAATGCTGAATATTGCATGGCGAATCTGAAATGCTTTTGGAAAGAGATGGGTGTTTTGGAAAGAGTCTCATTGGTGTTTTGTTTGCATCTGTGTAATCCCATTGGCAAATTAGTAGTGTACTTTAATGTTAGTAGAAGGAGAAGCCAGAACACAGAATTTTATTTATTTGTTCAGATACACTAATTAGCAAGTGTTAAAAAGGTAGTCTTTAATATGTACTATTTCAATAGTAATTTAACACTGTGACACAGAGGCCTGAACCAAAGCTCACTACATGTCTCTTTCTAGCTTGTCCACCTGTAAAGGTATTACAAGTATAATCTTTCCACGTTTGAGATAACTAATTAACAGACTTCTGGTAAAGTAACAGTGTTTTGGACAGCTTGAGTGTGGGATCCTACTTTTACAATACTTTAGAGAGAACTTCTGTTTTGCCATTTTCAAGTTGTTTTGCTCTGTGTGTGTGTGTATCTCAATATAATAAAGATGTTCATCAGCTTTAAAATGCCATCTAAGCATAGTTGTAGCATTATTCAGAATAACTGAAAGTCAGTCATGCAGGGGAATTACATAGTATCAAAATAAGAAATATTAATATATGTGAATTAAAAGGATGCTTCACACAATAAATCCCAAAGGTTTCCACATAGTCTGCACACTGAAGGATTTAAAATGTTAAATGTTCAATATTTTAAGCAAGATAAATCTCTAGATCTCTTCTCCTATGTTAGCTTGTTGACATCTGTTCTTGTTTAGAAATGTAATTGACGTAATATGACTCAGTGGCATGTATAACAAGTCAATAACATAAATATTGTAAGACACAGTTGTTTTCAGCTTTTGGGTTGTTGTAGTGATTTGTGTTGTAATGACACGTTTTACAGAACCTGTATTTAAATATAGCTATGTTTAAAATAAATACGGATACATAATGTATATAAAAAGTTAATAGGCTCTTGAATATAGCTTGCATATCAACTGAAAACACAAACTTCTGTGCAATTCAGTAAAAAGTTAAAAGATTGTGTTGTTTTTCTTTTTTATTTCAGCACACAAGGGTGTCCAGTCTGCTCAAGTAAAAGAACACAGAACGGCTGTCTTGGACTTCATTGAAGATTACTTAAAAAGTACTTAGTATTTATTAAATAGTTAAAAATGAATTATTGTATTTTCCAAGAAATGCATTTCTAACCTGAAATTTTGTTTACTGTGATCTTCAACAGGAGTGTGTAAGCTGTATTCTGAACAAAGAGCCATCCGAGTTAAGCGAGTGATAGATAAAAAGAGACTGTGAGTAGTGTCAAAAAATAGTTTAACTGTGCTTTTCATTTGTAGGACATTCAACAAAACTATTATTCATGTTTAGATTCTAGAGAGATTGTTTTAATAGAAATCTGTAGTTGGACAAGCAACTTCTGCTGTCAGCACATGCATTCCAGGGCTCTTAAACACTTCTGGCATGTGACGTTAAGTCTGTAAATGGCAGCTTGCCAATATAGTGTTGTACTTCTCATTTATGGAAGTGAATAAAGCACCAAATCAGTAAAATGTGGGTTAATAAATCTATTTGACTTCTACAAATGCAACAAAGTATTTTTACGTGTCCCATTAAGTAGTATTCTCCATAAAGTATCTTAGAATGAAGTCCTGCATATTGGTAATATGTCTCAAGGATGCTATTTAGGATACTGTCTACTTAGGTACACAAGGGATGTTCGCTTTACTCTCCCATTCTCATTCTTTTTATAGATATATAGATAGATTATTTTTATTAAGCCACTGTCTTTCTGCTAAAGCAAGTGAATATATTGTGAATAGCAGCTTCTTGAGATGGCAAGTCTTCATGGCAAGCGGAAAAAATAAGTCTTGAATGTAACTTTTAAACTGAAACAAAAGAGTTTCTGCTTCCTATCATGGCATGCATTCAGGCTGCTAATGTTGAGGTGAAAATATCTAGGAGAAGTTAAAGATGATGTGCTTGCTGCCTTTTTGGGCTGGGGTTTTTTTTTTGTTTTGTTTTGGGTTTTTTTGTCAAATATCAAGAAACATACTTTTACAGTTTCTTTCTGCACACTCCTAGGTATAAGAATGATAGGGAGAGTGAACACATTTGCAATTTACTTAATACCTGAAAGGCTTTCCGTGTCTTCTCAATCTGCATTATCTAAATACTAACCTTGAGTTCTATTATGTACATTTTAAAAATAACAAAATCTAGAACATAAATAAATTCCATAAATAAATTCTTGAATGTGTTTTCAAGGCTTGACAATGCTTCTTTATCAGTTTGGTGTTTGGCTCCATCAGCTATTTACATTGAAACTAGAGAGATGTTTTCACAAGTCCGTAAGTACATCTTATTTGGAGTGATTCAGCGTGATTAAGCACAATTAGATTCACTCAGATATATCCTCCTGAGACATAAATAGTAGTATAAGCCAAAACCAGGTAAACAAAATACCCCAAACCAGTTCTGAAATTTGGTAAGAATTAATGAGAGAAAAGTGAGGCATTGGTATTTTTGTAACTCGTAACTTTTCAGGAAAAGCATACAGAAACAAACTGCGTGGTATTTTGTCATGTGTAAAATACATAACCTTATCAGTATTCTTCACACTGAAGGACTTCAAAGAAAGATGGCATGGTTCCTGCAGTTACAGAGTTGGCTTAACAAATACCAGCTCTTCTGTTTGTTGTACTCTTATATTATTGTTTCCATGTGAAATCCTAGATTCAAGATTTCCCAGATAACTAAACAGAGAAAATGACTCAATTTGATGTATGCTAAACATGACGCAATGAAAAGCTATTTCAGAAGTTAGAATGCCACTTAAATAAAGAGCGATGAGGCATTAAAAAATAACCCAGAAGATGCAGTCCTTCTATGGAATACTGGACTACCACCTCTTTGCCTCTATCTACAGACATAAGAACTAGAAGACAGATTTTGACCAGGTGGAGTCTGTATGCATTGCAGATGTGATATAATGGCTAAATTGTCATTTGGATTAAAATTCAATTTAAATAAATCATGGGGCATAAACCAATTTTTATGATGACTTGAAGAAGAATTGTCTTTTTTCATATGCCTTCAACGAGCTATTTGTAATTTCCCCAAGGATTTCAGGAGATGCTTTATGTGGTAATACGATCATGTTCCATCACTTAAAAGAACTAGGCATTCTTTAAATAGTGCACCCCAGGCATTTTGTTAGTTTTTAATTGAAAACTTAATACATTAGCATACTGTGCAAACTAAGGACAACAAACAATAAAGGAATACATTTCTTTAAAAGTAAATTAATCCTAGTGCAGATCATCTTTCCTGCGATTCAGTCAACTTAAAATATGTGCATATGAGACAATATTGAAAGGTTTGCAATAGAAATATACTTCATCATGTTTCCTTTTATATTGATCACCATTCTAAGCTCTTCAGCAAATTACCTGAGTGTTACAGTTTTCTTATGCAAGCTGCTTTTGTGTGTTTAGTCATATTTTTTGATCAAAAAGTTCTGCCAATTATGTAGAACTAGTTCCCCAGAATGAAAAGGTAAGAAATGGAAGCACAAGCAGGTTTTTTTTCTGTAAAGGTACTTCTTTTGTGATTTTCAGGTTTTATATTTATTGATATTCAAAATTATATTTCATTTCAATTGTAAACCTATTTTTCCATTAGAATATTTTGTGACTTATGGATGCAGTTACTCAAGCTGGTATTTTTATTATTTGGGGAATTGGTGTTTTATTAGCATCAGAACTGTTATTTGAACTGCATGGACATCCAGATAAGTCTGTTTTTTCCCTTGTTATTAGGCAAATTTAGGACTTGAGAGGGAGTAGGCGAGAGAAGAGTTCTTATTTGTAAAATTGCCAAAAGCCCAGTACTTGCAGAGTTTTTAGAACTAAGAAACGTTTCCCGTTACTGTTTTTCTTGTTTAAATAGCATAGTCACTCAGTGATGACTAACGCATTATATTCTGGTTTTTCTCAGAATTTTCTAATTATGCGTTAGAATTTAGACACAATATAAAGGAGGAAAGGAACACAAAATGCAATACCTTCCTTTAAGCAGCAGGGGAAGATTGCAGATCGTAATGAGATTAACTGTTGATTATATTTGAGAGGGGAGGAAGTGGTGAAGGTGGTACAGCAGGTGATTCACCTCATTGCTTTTTGATTTTTTGTTCTTTAGCTTCTCTAACAGCATAACTGCCAAGTATTAACTGTCTACTACATAGTAGTTATAGAATTCACTGTAGACAACAACAAACCACATAAGTTTACTGGGAAAAAATGTTGCCACTAACTTCTAAACTTTTTTTTTTAATGTCATAATGAAACATACTTGACAAGTTTAATATATAATCACTGAATATGCTTCTGATTTTTTGCATTGCCTTTGTATTAAAATTACATAGCAGGGACTTAAATGTAGTATGTATCTGTCCACTGCATACGTTTTTTCTTTCCCTTGCTTCTAAATGGTCTGTTTAGTGCTCTGGCAGCCAAGGTAAGGATCACTGTCATCCTGGTTAAACTACTCTTTCAACCTAGTTAAATAAAAATACTTGTTTCAGGAAAAAGCTAGTTCTGTTGTATTTTTTTACTTTTCCTTTATTATAACTGACAATATAAAGTTGTAATTATTACTTGGAAAAAATGACGTAGTGGTGTTGGCTATTCCTACTAAAAAGAATTTTCAGTATGACCAAAATGCTGTTGGTTGGGTTTTTTTTAAAAAATATATACAGTAATACAGGGTTTTTTAAAAGATATTTCATAAAATGTGTGTGTTTTTATGCTATAGCTTTCAAAATTCTCCTCAACTGTGAACATGTACTGTGTTCTGTTCAGGAGTACTACTCATGCTTTCTTCGCTTTTGTGATAGTATTCCAGTGAAAGTTGCTAAGTATAATTTGTATCTTGACTGGGAAATCTTTAATGTGAAGTTTGCAAAAGTTCATGTTAAATTTAATAATCTGTTGGTTGTTCTCATTTTAGAGCAATTCAGCTTTGTAATACCAGTTAAACTGTAGGCTCTTGTGCTTCTAGATCCAGGCTTGAACCTGAGCAGAGCAACGTGTCCACATCACCTCTTTTCCCTGAAAAATCTTCACTGAATCCTTTCGATGATTCTGAAGAAAAACTTTCTGCTGAGGAGAGCAAAGGTAAAAAAAAAATGTAGTTAAATTTTACTTTTTGTGGTAAGGCCTGTCTGGTCAATAGTACTTCCTTCCCATTACAAGGGCCTGTTCCTGTGACTTGCACCTTCTCTATTTTCATCTTCTGTTAGTTGATCAGGCTTTTTTGAAGCATATTGTGAGACTGAGAAAGCAAAATCTTAAACTTTTTTATATGCCTTTTCCAACCAGCTAAAAAAGTTTCAGGCCTTGCTAGATTCCTCATCCTCTCAAACTCTGTGTGAACTCTTCCATTTTTATTTTTATCGGTATCCATCTACTTACATATCTTCTCAAATCTGTCTGATTTTTTTTCCACGTTCCTGTCACTGATGGCAAGGAATTGGAAAGTAGCTCAGTGACTTTCTGGGAACATTTTCTAGTCTTTAAGCACAGAGACCTTGAGTTGGACACTCCTATGGTATGAACCCAAAGGCAGAATATGGTCATAGAGGGGAGCTTAGTGGCTGGCCAGATCCAGTAGTTTTGGGGATGATGTTCTCCACAGCACTGAGTGTCCCTGCTGGAAGGATTGCATCTCATCTTTCCGTGGGTAGGGGGCAGCCAGAAATCCAAAGCACTATCTCTGACCCCACTGTCAATAGCAGGTGCTATTCTTGACAGAACTTGTTGAACATCACTTCTGATTCCTTGGTGGCCTGCTTCTGAGGTTGAGCAATGTTAAGTCCCTTCTGTTGGCCATTTCGGTTTGTCCTGGGATGCATACGCTGGCAGAACTTTGTTGCAGAGTGCATTTTGGAGTATCACCACTATGCAGATAATTTCAGGTTTCATACCTAAAGAGAAGAATCTTGTTCTGTGATTCTGGAGTTGCTTTCCCTGGCTTGAGTTCCCCTGCTTGTGCTGTCTAGAAGAGTCAAAGGTACCCTGTGATATACCATGTGTAATTTTTTTTTTTTTTTTTTGAGAGAGAAACAAAAACTGTGTGAAATGTGACATTACATTAGCATAGTACTTCATCAAGATAGAAGAAACCTGCTGGATAGCCATATTATTCTGATAATTGGTTATTGTTTCTTTGGTGATTTTTATTAAAAAAGTAAAGTTCTTGGGGTTGGTGACTTTAGGGCCATACAAAGACTGGATTCATGTGAAGTGGGTACTCCATTTCTAGGTGAAGACTCTTAATACTGAATTGCCTCACAGTGTGCAAGTGGTTTCATTTTCTGATAGGGCATTGCTTATCTTCCTAACCAGTTTATACTTCTGCAGCCCTATCACTATGCTCCCTGCTGCTGCCAACCCCCCCACCCCCCTGAATTTATTGTAAGAAGTGAAGGTTTTGATTATGTGTCATTTCTAGTGCTTACTACTTTTTTTATAGTATGTCTTAAGTGATGCAGCACACAGGCACATAGATGAGTTTCACCTTGGCATGTTATCAGTGTTTTGCAGCTGTGAGCAAGTACCAGCAGAGAAACAGCCGTGTAGTAGCATCTTCACTGGCCTGTGCTCTTCCTTGTTGCTGAATGTCTCTGCAGTCTCTGGACGTGTGCACTCCTACACATAGTGTCGTAATTTTTAGCTCCAAAAATCTGTGCCACACTGTGGAAAATGCTGTTCTTTGATTGCCTTGGGCACAGCAAACCCCTGCAATAAACAGAAATGAAACTTTGTTTATTGCACGTTAATTTTGATTACTCCAGTTTTTGCTTTTATTAGTTTATGCTTTAAATTTTACAAGAAAGTAGGGGTCTGTCACATATGTGATGCTGATGCAGTACTTATGAGGGATTCCTGAATAGTCTTTGAGAAGACTATGAAACGTGTATATCAGAATAAATCTGTCTGAAACAGTTTGTAAATACGCAAAGCCTGTGGTTCCTCACATAAGGGTAAGTGTTGGTTGCTGCTGCTTATAGAAATCAGCCTTGTGACTTCACTGGTAGGTGGTTGTTATAGCATGGAAATAGCATGAACAAGATGACTAGGAAATGAAGCTCAGTTTAAATCTTAAAGCGTTTGATTAATTATTTTTTTTTTAAGTAACTTTTCAAAGTTTTAAGAAACTGGAGAAATTGCCACATTTAGAAGTAACTATTTCATCCTCAGGGTGGTTTAGAGAATGGTGATCATTTGTATTTATGAATTAGCTATCATCAGCATACCTGGGCCCCTTGTGTTAAGTATCTCAGCTGTAAAGATAGTTCCAAGAGGAGCTTGTGGCCATGTCCTTAATTTGAATGTTATGATGGACAGCTGAATGTCCTACTTGGTGTGCTGAAGCACAGCTTGGGTTTTGTCTGGTTTTTTTGGCAGAAACCAAAGCAAAATGTGGTTACTTTTGTTCTGAGGCAAAGCACCTGTTTACATTAGAATTATATTGGACATGCATCATTGCAGCAAGATAGTCTTTCTGGAGGTGCTTTTATATGCTGACAGTATTTATTTGCATATTACAAATTTCACATTTAGTTTATGGAAATAAATTTAAATAATGAGTAGCTTTTGAAGTGGTCCACAAGCTTAACAGCTGTCTGTCTCCTTTCAGCTTGGAAAAGGGTTCAGAGGATTGATCATTACTTTGTATCTCTGTCATGTGTTAGCTAATTCTCTTTCTGCAAAAGAAATGGAGTTTGGCTTTTGCTGGATGAATTGTAGAAAAGCATTAATGTCAGCTCCATGAAAGCTGCAGAACACCTTTCCCAGTAGCCAAAAACATCCTGCAGTGACAGGAGGAACCCCAGGGAGGTATGTGTTTCTCACTTAACACTTATCATATTAGCTTATTAGCAACCACATTGGATACAGATGCTGTTTTTTTAACAGTTGTGACAATGCCTGAAAGTAATTGGTTCCTCTGGGATAAAATAGGAATATTTTTTTTCCTTGGCTTCATAAACTAATTATCTTCTTTTCTTTGAGTCCAGTAAATAATTAAAATTTTGATACCTGAACAAGTAAGTTTTGTGTTTCTGTGAAATAGACTTGATGATACCCCATGGAAGACATAGAATTAAATCCTTTCTAAACAATCTTTAAATATATTCTTATTTGTTATTACTTGTAAGAATTTTTTAAAACCTACTATATTCCTTATCCACATCCCTCATTCATAACATTGTCATTATTCGTACATCCTTGTTGGGTTGTTGAGAAGCAAAATATACATTTATAAAGGAGACGTACACAGTGATACTCCTTTTTATAATATTTATTTTTCAAGAGTTTTCACAAGTATCATAGTGAAGGATAAAGGGGAAAAATTCTCCTTACAATCCTTTTCATATATTTGTTTATAAATAGGACTGCTCCTTTCTGAGGCTTCCCAAGGCAAGTCAGGATCTGAATGAGGGATGATGCATCAGTTCTGCTTATGCAATTGAAAAAAAAAATAAGGTTTAGAGGGTTATAACAAAACAAATGAAAATATAAGTTCCTGAAAAAATTGACTGGAATAAATAAAATATCTGAAATCTATGAAAAAGAAAACTAAATCTTTCTGTATTTTAATTTGCTGCCTGCGTATGATAAGTCAATGCAGGTTCAGGTTTGATCTGCTGTGGGGTAGTGCACATCTCCCTTGGGTTTTATAAAAATGTCACAGCCACTGAGGAGAAGAGAGGCCTTCTCAAGAGTGCAGTTGTATCATTAGGATTTTAAACACTGATGCTAGGACAGATTCAGAAACAGTAGGTTCCTGTAGCATAGTTTCTTTTCTTTCTCATTCTGACTTCTTAGTCTATAATCAGAAGTACATAATTAAGCCTAAAAATAAATCTTCCAGAAGGGAATATTCCAGAAATAGCTGTTCAGGATCTGTGCCCAACTCCTGCTAAGGTTTATGTGGATGATTAGCTTTAATCAAAGGGCAAGTACTATGGAAATCAATGAAGCAGCTATGATGTGTACGGGTTAGTTTATGGGATCAGATCAGATTCGTGTTATGTGCAGGAAGGCCCCTTGCACAGTGTGCTGTGGGATTTGCACAGTGCTAGGCAGTTTGAACAGCATGAGGAAACAGTTTGAGAATCTCTTTTTGCTTTTTTGGAAGGTGGTGGTTCTGTCAAGCCTCATTGGAAGGTAATAGTTTGCATATAGGCTGTCATTTTGAAAACAATGTGTTTTCTTCTGTTAAAACACAAATTCTACAGTATTTTGTGCCGTAACAAGTCTTAGTGCAATGTGAATTGATTTACACCATTCACTGTCAATATATTAGTGCAACTCTTCATAGTTCAGAAGATTAAACATAATGCATAGACTTTTGTCTCAGTTTAGAAGTTAAAGGTTATTGGTAATTTTGTGCTGAAAATATAGGGTGAATCTCAGTTAGTCACAAATTAAATATAACAATTTCATCATCATTCTGAAATGGATGAAAAATGATTTTCACCTTACTGTTCAGTGCCCTGCATTGTCTCAAGTATTTGCTGGTTGTTTTACAGACAGGAATCTGCCTGATGCCCAAAGTAATGTTGGATTATGGGGGGACGGCAAAGGTGAAGATGAGCTGTCACCTGAAGAAATACAAATGGTAAGTCTATCTGGTGTCTTATTGTCAATCTTATTATATTTTTATTATATATATATAAAAATTAATTTTCAACTTTCATTTCATGCAGAATAATACCATAATAAGGTAGACCTTTTGCACATGGCTTCCTGGTTCTTCTGGTAGCAAGTAATATTGAAAATTGCTACAAAATACTTAACTTGGAGCCACGAAAGCAGTAATAACTATTTTTCAACAATTGAAATTAACATTGTTTATAAAATTACAATTACGAATTGCTTTTTTTGTCAGGAAACAATAGTAGTCAAGGCAACATCAGAAAAAGCATTATGAAACTTCTGAAAGAATAAAGAGTTGCACTTTTTTTTTTTCCCCCCCTTGGAGTATTTCTACAACACACCTTAAATAGTTATTCTATGGAAGTATAGCTATGAAGTTATACTTCATTGTATTCTTTTTTTATTTTTTTGGATTATCAAATTAATATTGGTTTACTAGAAGGAATAGCCACAAGCTTTCTGTTACAACAGTATCTCATTAACTTTACCTTTTCTGCATTTCCCTGTTATCAGCACATTTACATATTGTTTGATCCAGTTCTACTTACATTTGAATTGATGCAATACAGAATTTCTGACATGGGAATGATTGCTGACAACCTATCTGTTTAGACTTTTTGATATTCCTAAAATTTATCATTTCGCACATGGCTCCAAATTCTTAGAAAACCTCTCTACGTTAGCTTGCATCTCCTTGTTTTATATAAAGAAAGAAAAACAGATTTATAACTAGCTAGTAGATGTGCAGTTTTTGAAGCGGTGAGCTTTACTAAGGCAGAGGGTTGCTGCAGTATGAATATGTGAAGCTTCCTTGGTAGTGATGAGAGATGTTCCCAAACACAATACTCATCTCTGATGGGAAGTGATGCATAAGCTGCACATAATTATGGTATGGTTTGTCAAAGAGAAAAGGTTCTTCAGAGGCTGCTCTTGATGCTCTCACGTTGTTCTTGAGTGCCAGTCTGAAATCTAAAGGATTACTCCTGCTTTCTGTTTTCTTGTTGAAGAGAATTCTTTGTATTTTTTCATTCTTCTGTGTTTAGGCACAATATTATTAGCCCCCTTGCTGTAAGCTTCCAGAGGATCAGGAGGAAACAAGCATCAGAAGTGATGGCTCTGACAGGGCTTACTAATAAATGACTACTAAATGTTGGATTGCTTTTTGCAGGCCTTACACTGTAATTAAGTTTTAAACACGTTACAACCCTTGCCATGGTACTTTGGGAATAAGCACATTTCTTTTTCATGCAATCCTTCTATACTTTTTAGAGTAAGGCCCCAGATAAGAGAAAAATCGATGTTCATAGTTTAATGTTTGAAGGATTTCTGGACTCCTAAATCTCCAATCCTAAACTGCTTCTTATTAGGCATTCGGACAACTCTTCCTAGGGGAGAACCAAAAGACATCTTTTTTAAAACCCATTATTATTCTTTACCCATTCAGAGCTTTCCTGTGCTATGCTTCTTTTTTATTATTGTATATTTTTTTTAACTTTTATTGGTTGTTTTACACTGACTTACTTCTGTTGTGCTTTCAGGAGTTGCGCTTCCTGTGAAAAGGGGTATAAAAATAACGCTGATGCTCCAAATTAAACGAATTTAGTTCAGACAGGCTATAATATGTCCTTATTCCTAGTTATATATATTCTGCCTATATTTTGGAAGAAAAGTTATAGTGTATGACAGTGCCTTGATGTCAGTGCCATGATTAAGCCTAGAAAAATGACGTGCTGGAAACTTCAGATCTCAGCTTTAAGTTTATCAATCTGCTTCATGGGAAAAGAGAGACAAATTTACTAGTCTGTTTAGGGAAGCAGAAGATCAAAATGCTACCAAAATAAAAATAGCATTCTTTGAAGCCCTGTATATATATGTTAATACACTGAAATATGATTGCTGCTCTTGTGCCATATTTTATTCTTAAATTTCCATGTGTGAATTTACAATTTTAAAAAAATTTCTATATACTCTCAGTACTTGTGTTTTAGTACTGATATTGGGAACCTAGAATTGAAAAAAGCATACAAAGGGAAGTTAATGCTGGAAAAGCCACTTCTCCGCTTATAATTTATTCTAAGTTTTGCAGAAAGCTGGTTCTGGACTGGGTATCTGAATCTCCTGTTCAGTCTTGCTGTGGTTCTGATCTCCCCAATTGCTGCTCCCTCCTGTTGCACCTCGCTGCAGGCTGACAATACAAACCCCAGTAGTCAGGGCTGTCTGTATCTCAGCTTCTTCTCACACTATGAGTCTATGCCTCTGGCACTGTTGTGAAGAAATACAGGCTTGCTTTCTACCTCTCCTAAAAATTAACAAGCATCAGTTACTTCCACATTATGCCATGGTAGGAGTTTACATTTATTATGATTTAGAGGAGAAGTGAGTCAGCATGTATGGCAGTGTTAATACAGGCATCTTTTTCTTTTCTCCGCCAGTTGTCAAGTAGAAAGCGAGCCGATTGTTTCTAGTTACAGTTAATGCCCCCCAGTGAGGGTCATTTCTTGCCAGGTAATTTTTTTACCGTTGGATTGGATTGCATGTTATTGGAGTTGTCAAACTGTAAACAGTGTGTTGTATGTTTATATAATATGTAAATGTGCACAGCAGGGTTTCAAATGTAAACGTTACCACTGATATGTTGATGCTCAAGGCTGAGCAAGCCATTGCTCTGGTCTGTGGACCTAACGTGATTTTTTGGGGGTATGGTGTGTGTTTGTTTTATGAACACTGTAATTAGCTAATTACTAAAGGCTAGTGATGTATGTGGTGACTATTCCACTGCGAAATTGCTCTTTCAGTGCATTTTTGACGAAACTTATAGCTAAGAGTTGGCCTTTATTGGTAAAAGCTGGATACTGTAGAATTTCACTCTTAACCTACTTTAAAGTCACTGGATCTGTTATTCTAATTTGCAGGTAAATTTGGGTCCAGGGTGTAAATACAGGTGTAACTGGGGAACAATTTGAGTATATGAATGTTCATTGCTTTTTTCATTGCTCACATAAATCCTTCATACTAACTTGATATTTCATGACTTCATTGTACTTTTAACGCAGGAATCAAAGGGTCTTTACAAACGCATAACAAACCCTCACCACTTTAGTTAATTTATTCACTAAAGGACAGTTAATTATTTCTTCTCTGCATTATGTTTGCTGTTACAGAGCAGTGAATTTCTACTTTCTGAACATTTGATTTGTGAAGCATGGACCGACCGCATTTAAAATACTGGGAAATCCAGCAGTTTTCAGAAGAGGGCCAATTACAGTGTAGAAACTGCTGTGTTGGTTTTAAATTGGAATGTGTTGTGTCAAATCACACTTAACAGTTTTCAGTCGTGGTTCCACGATCCTTCCTGTGGGTAAAATAAGGAATTAAATCCCCATCATATCACTACAGCAGGAATTTCTATCAGTATTTTACCCACAGGAGAGAGCTTTACGTTGTTCAGAATGTTTGCAGGCTATTGCGTGATTTGCACAGTAAATTTCAGTTTATAACCCTGAGTACAGGTATATTAATGGTTTTTATTGTGAGCACATGCCTTGTGGTTGCATTGAGTGGGAAAAAAATCTGGCTTTTCTGTTTGAGTTGTGAAAATAGCTAATTTTCCCTGATTTTATTGTTGGGTTTTGTCTTAAGTTCAGGTACAGTACATATAATGACTTAACCCATGGGATAACAAAAAAGAACTGTGATTATTTCTTTTACGCATTAGGTTTTTAGCCATATCTTGAGCAGTTTGTCACTTAATGCAATACTTTGGTAACAGAATATTTCACTGTCATAAAAGAGGCTACTTTAGTAAGCCATAAATCACTGAGCTGTACTGATTGCTGGTTTGGTTTATATTCCCATCATGTAAATCCCTTTGTGACACACTGGTATATGATGTGTTCTGTGCTCTAACCTTTCGTTCAATTGACTGTTTTAGCATATCTTACTGCTGTCTGCGCCAAGCGGTCCATCAGCCATGATTTCAAATTGCAAAGATCATTGAGCAGTTTAAAAGGCAGTCTGTGCCAGTGGAGGGTTTTAAATATCAAAGGGAATTTTTAAAGAATACTTTCTCAAGTGGATTTGTGCTATTTGTAAGGGATTAAAATCATTCACTGTTTCTTTATTGAAAATTTGCCTTCTAAATTAGTTATCTTCACAGTTATACTAAGGCAGCAAAATAGGGATTTTTTTAATGTTGAATATTTGTGCCGAAATACTTATCCTTACGGAAGTGAGAAAAACAATTACAGCTTGGTGGCCCCATTTAGTCACTTAAGGACCAACCAGTTGGCTCAGTGCTAAATCCTGTGGCTCTTTCATTGCTTTGCACCCTGGCTTTGTTCTGAGGTGACTCCACTAAAATCGGAGACATAGGGTGGTGTGAACATAAAGGATTGCAGCGATAAAATAACTTTAACCATCCACTGCTGTTAAGTATCACTATATTAGTCAATTGTATTTTAACAAATGCTTTCTTCTATAGGGGACACTGCAGGCAGCAGTGACAATGACGCTTAAATGTATTGCAACACTGATACTTGTTTATTCAACAAAACCATTGGACCTTTAGGGTGGAAATCACTGGGACTTCAGGGAGCTGTGCAGAATGTTCCTCTCTGTTGCCTCTCGACTCATGGAGCTAGGCTCTTTCCTCAAGGCCTCTACCCCACAGTGGATGTGACAGTGCCCAACAGCCTTCCTCCTCTTCTGTGACTCTGTGGAGTCCTTTAACCAAGGAGAGAAAGCTGTTCTTGCCAATCAGGTAGACAGTGAACCTCTACTACAAAAAGAAATTTGTATTTTAAAAGAAATAAAAAATCATTTTTCATTATTCTTCATGACATAAATTGCCTATGTCATAAGAGTAAACCTTTTTCTGTGAGATTCACGGTTACCCTTCTTTAAACATGCCTGTCATTTCACACTCACTTCTGCCAGATCAAACCTACAGATTCCTGATTTTTAACCCAGTAACCATTTCCCCCTAAGTCATGCAGCCTGACAATTCATTTGCTGTTGGCAGTCAGGTACTGTTTCTCTGAGGCCCTGATGGGCCTGAAGCAAGATGAAAAATGTTACAGCACGAAGCGTGGGGGGCAGCGGCAATAGTGTGGGGAGTGAGGAGGAGGGACTGAAGGTGAAGGGTATGAAAGATGGCTTGCCTTTTCTCATTTTCTTGCTTTTCTGTGTTGCTCTGTGGCAGTGCAAAAGTCTTGCTCAGCTCCTGCTCTCTACTCTCCCTTAAGCTAACCCTATCATCTGGTCCTGTGGTGGGATTCAGTTTACTAATCTACCAGAAAACTCAGGAGGAAAAGGTGGTTAGTGAGCTAAAATGTCCTACCATGAAATGAGATGGGCAGCAGCATTTGCTTAGGACTGTATTATGTTGAGGGGAGAGAGAGGAGCAGGACAGATTCCTCAGTGGCTGCACTAAGTCTTTTTCACTGCATCCTAAGTAGTATAAACACTTCTATTTCTTCTCTGCGTTCGTATTATGAACGTACTTGATAGGGCAGAAGTTCCAGCTGGAACATCACGGATCATTTCAAAGGGTATATCTGCTTCTGAAGCAATGGGCACAAGGAGTTACACAATCTGTATAAGGAAAATCTTAAAAGACCTGGAATGGAGATGCTGGTGGCATGATTGGGGCTGGGTTGGGGTCACAGTGGTGAGCCAAAGATCATCACCAAACGTGGCAGCGCAGTGATGTTAAATGTATGTACTCCTACAGACGTGACTGTGAAAGAAGCTATGGGTCAGATGAACTGTACGTCGTAATTTTCATGTTGCATCTTAATGACAAACTGTGTTGAAATACCAAGTGCTTCGTTTTCAGCTGTTTCAGTAGCCCTGCCCTTAAAAGCAGGATGCCCATTTGCCTTCACTGATGTAACAGGGCCCTCACTCTTACGGTAATTCTCTGTGATTCAGACCTTTTCTCTCTCCTTCCTTACTTTGCTTTTTGCACGGTTTTCAAATGCTTACTGTCTTCTCTGGGCAACACCTCCCTTTCCTGCCAGCTTAAGCATTGGCCATTTGCTCAGACAGCGAGCAAAACCAAGTTGGACAACACACTGCTCTGTCTTAAGAAGGATAATGAGACCTTGCAAGGTGGCAGAGAGGACTGCTGCACTGTTACTGCTCATGGAATTATAATGTGATTGAATTATGCCAAAATCCCATGGAGTTATGTAGGCTAGTTCAAAATAAGGAGGTGAACTGAACTAGAACAGGGCTTGCTGTCTTGCACAGCTCGTGTCAAATTCTTTGCATTCTGAACCCTGTTCTCTGGTGTTTCGCGCTGCTGCATGCATCACCTGGCTTTGTCAGAGGCATGTAGCAGGTAAGGTTTTCAGTAGAAATATATCTCCTGTGTGCTGTTTCTGTATAACTGCGTAGACCAGGTCCTTCCCAGCTTTGAGAAAAGGGCAAAGACCTAGTCACTTGTGTTCATACCGCAAAGGTCCAGCTGTTAACGAGGCTTTGGCTGTGTAGAATTAATTGGCAGAATGCCTTGAATAAGCTTGCTCCCTCCCTCCTCCGAAACAGGACTTCTGACCCTTCTGATAGGAGGTGCCCTGGTGTCGCCGAGGCAGGGGCCTTTCAGCTGGAACAGCCCACAGAGCTCCCCGAGCGCGTACTGCCTGGAGCCGGCTGGCTGTGGGGCAGGCAGTGGCACGCTGCAGCCCCCCTCGGGCTTGGAACCCACGGGAGCTGCCAGGCTGCAGGGTCAGGCTCATTCAGGCACTTACAAAATCCCAGCTCAGTATGTCCTAAAGGGTTATTTCTAAAACAGAGTCCTTACAATGCGGTTTCCAACAGGCTCCACTGTGACATGGGACACCCTTCTCAGCTGTGTTGTGGCTGTGCAGGTTTTGTTTCAGCAAATCATGTCATTGTACTTGCTGCCTGATCAATTGTTCTGTAATGAATCCCAAATG
The DNA here is from genome assembly GCF_023634085.1 of Falco cherrug. Classification (NCBI taxonomy): domain Eukaryota; kingdom Metazoa; phylum Chordata; class Aves; order Falconiformes; family Falconidae; genus Falco; species Falco cherrug. The sequence continues at coordinate 52,643,096 of NC_073697.1, forward strand.
ACCTGGCAAGTACCTCTGAACAGGCAAAGCATATTTTCCTGTATAAAGAATTCTACTTATGCTTGTATTTGAAAAATGTAGTGCTAGAAGTTTATTTAAACGTTTCCTTGATTACTCACGAGTTTTAAATGGAAGAGGTCTACTGGAATAACTAAAGCCAATGGATTTGTAAAGTATAAAGTACTAGATCCGTTGCAAAATCTAAAAGCTCTTCATGCCATGGGCAGTACATGAATAATGTGAAGGAAAGTGCAAAGACGTCATGAAGAGAATCATGCTTTCACAAGCATGAAAGCTTTCCGCACTCAAAGTTCTAAAATAATAAAAAAGGACAGATTTCATCAACTGTATTTTTTTGTTACTGTGAAGTAACGTGAGCAAAATCTTCAAGTTATTTGGGGGTTAGTTTCGTTAATTGGAGGAGAAAGACGACTGTTACAGTGACTGGTTACAAATAAGCAAATCGATATTGTTCATTTAGGCTGCTGTTAGTAATTCTTAAAGATCTTTTTAGTTATGTACTGTCAATGGATTGCCAGGAAAGGTGGAAACTGATTGATCAGGGTGGGGGCTGAAGAAAGTTCCCAGCATCCAAGCATGTGAACTCACGTGTGTGACTTCCTTCTTCCCTTCTTCCAGTTTGAACAGGAGAACCAGAGACTTGTTGGGGAAATGAATAATCTCTTTGACGAAGTCAGGTACAGTTTTCTGTGAATTAACAGACCGCTGCACGTGCTGGTCCTGTAACCTGGACAACACCCACCACGACACGCAGCTGCGCGAACTCCAGAGGTGTCGTAGGAGGGACAAAACAGGAGCGTCCATGAAATGCACTGTGTTACATTAACTGTGCTGTCCCACAGTGTAAAGATGGTTCTGAGTGATGCACAAACTGTCCAACACAGGACTGGTTACGTTTGGAAGGTTACGTTCTGTCTCAACCTAAGTTTTACAAAGTTAAGTCTTCCATTCCTATCACACTGCCTGCTGCATATACAGACAAGCAGCCAGGGCAGGGAGGTGCAGCCCCCAGCCCCCGTGCACAGACCTGTCTTCATGGCAGCGTCGGGGTTGTTTGCTCGCCGCTTGCTGCGCGGAAAACCTGAACGGCTAACTCAAGCTGGAAATTTACTTTTGGGTTAGTACTAGGCAAGGCGAATTCCACGCTTCCTATTAGCCTGTAAAAAGGGTATGTCACAATTAACTACTTAGGGTCCACCGTGGGTTTTGTTACATTAGAAGGCGGCAGACAGACAGGCGGTCCGCTCACAGTGGAGGCAGCTAGCTGAGAATTTCCGGGTGGTGCCTTTCCCAGAGCTTCCCTGTGGGCTGGTCATCTCCCAGCCATGGACTGTCTGAGCACTGGGCACTGGCTACTGCTGCCCAACAGCAGCTAACAAAATAGCAGCCTTCTGAATAGCCTGCTTACCGCGTTGGGAACCTGAACCTGCAGAAGCAAGAAATGTTTGCAGTGGTTTCTAATGGAGTGTTTCTGTTCTTTGCCCAGACAAATTGAAGGAAAAGTAGTGGAAATCTCCAGACTGCAAGAGATATTCACTGAAAAAGTCCTGCAACAGGTTAGTATAATTTAATGCTACAGCAGCAAATACAGCTTGAAGATTTTCTTGGGGGGATTTTGGTCTTGGTTGCATGCAAGACGTAAACATAGTGAATCTTTGATGCAAATGTGAAGGAAACTGGTTTTGTTTGTTTTTTTCAAATGCAAAATCAAGATACTGTTGTTACTTCCTAGTGCATACTGGGAATGAAAAATGCAACGTATGTGTTAGAATGATCACTCTGCCTCGGAACTTGTGTCCTGTTAAATGTGTTAGTTAACAGCACCTTTTCTGGAAATGGTGGCACCTCTTCCAGAAAGAGCTGGCAAGCATCAGCCAGGTTAGATTTGATTCTAGATAAATGGGAGACTTCCCATTGATCTTGATAGCTTCCATTCAGGCTCATAAAACCACAGGCAAAGAAATTACAACTTAGTTGTCTCTATACCTTTGCATCATTGAAACATAGATGTTAACAATACCAGATTTTGAGTTCTGCTTGTTTCCCATGTCCTTTTCTTCTTAACATTTGTTGGTTTCTCAATGCTGGGTTGTTTTTTTTTAACAGGAAACTGATATTGACAATATCCATCAATTAGTCGTGGGCGCAACAGAGAACATCAAAGAAGGCAATGAAGACATAAGAGAGGTAAAGTTGTGTTGCTTGTTTCTCTTAACTCTCAGGTTTGCCCAAGTGTTGCTTTAACCAGCATGTGCAAGCTCACCCATGGCACAAGTGCAGCGCGTGTTGGGGTGTCCGGGCATGATTTTGGAAAAATTGTCCTAATTAGCTGAGGCTCCCAGTATTAGCATTGCTTGTCTCGCTAACCATGATTTCAGTAGCTATACAGGTCTGCAGAAATCTTGGCCTCGCCTATTTTTTAAATATGAAAGTCACCTGGCATGAATTTAAGCATATGTGAAGTTTTCTTATTAAAAAAGGGAGGTGTGGAAATTGCAGACTATGAATAAAAGTGCGCTGAAATTGCTGAAACTGGAGTTAAATGCTGAGTGTTACCAGAAGAGTCTCTTTGAGTTGCATTCAGCACAGTACCCATGCTGCTAGTAAACAAATCTACCCCATTGTTTCACTAATTAGAATGAAATGATGTTTCCTTTCAGGAACTGAGATTTCAATAAAAACAGTTCCTAAATTAGGCTAGTGAGTGAATCGCTTCAGTTCTTTTTTTCTTCTTTTTCTTTTCTCCCTCCTGAAAGCACATAGAATATATAACTTAGTTACCTGCTGCTCAGCTCTCGTAAAAAGTGCAACAAACATGGCATGAAGGGGTTTTTTTTTTTGCTTAATTTTTCACATTTGTAGGTTTCACATCTGAAACCACGCTGAGAAACAGTAGAGAAAGGTGAAAAATACAAAACCTCAATACTCACATTGTTTGTATCACATTAAAAAAATTATTCCATGTGTAAATCTGAAAAATGAGAGGGGGAAAAAGAAATCCTCTGTTATATGCCAGTCTCAGTTTTGGGAAGGAGAATCCCAGAAAAATACTTGCTATCCTTGCTCCAAGACTGAAATACATGACTGATAGTGCTAAATCAACTTCCAGAAAGAGTTGTCAGGTTTTGGGGCTATTTTTTTAGTCAGAATATGTTTATTAGAATGTTTATTTCTAATCACAGAATTTAAGTTTTGGAACTTAAAATTGACCTTTAGGCATCCACGTTTTGGTGTAGTTCTTAATGTTTTTGAGTTCCACTGTGTGGGATTTTAGGGGGGGCTTTTTTGGTTTATTTTTTATATGACCAGTTTTTAAGATTCTGAGATAAATTTTAGTGTGATAAATCTGAAAAGGTATAGCCAACCTGACTTTTATTCACTTAAAACTGGGGGCAAGTTTTGTTCTTTCTGTTGTCAGAGGGAAGTGTGAAGCCACTAGAAGTCATCCTGTGTTGACACTGTTGAAATTCTACTCTATATTTACTGGTGATGGTAACGGAGGTAACCTTCTCCTCACAGGCCATCAAAAACAACGCTGGATTTAGAGTATGGATCCTCTTCTTCCTTGTGATGTGTTCATTTTCCTTGCTTTTCCTGGACTGGTACGATAATTAATTACAAATATAACACTGCCTACATGCTTTGTTTGTAACTTTTGAGCTTTTTTTTTTCCAGTGGAGTAGGATATATGGTATATCTGTATATTTTATGGGTTTTTTTCATACTGCTACGATGGGCATATTTTCCAATAAATAAGCAGGCGTATATATCCATTGGTGCAGAGGGAGCTGATAGCATTTGTTTTAAATCCCTTTATCGAACATAAAACCACACTTAATCTTGCAAAGAACACAGAAACCTTTGAAAGAGCTGGTAAGAAAGCTACAAGCTGGACGACAGCCAACAGAAGAACAAAACCAATGGTTGCATCAGTCACCCACACATCTGTGATGTCTGAAGTCCAGCTCCCAGTGTGCAGACCAGATCAAGAGAAAACTGTTACTGTGCAAAAGCATCTACGCTGCCTCAGGCTTTTATTTAACCATACCACTTCAGTACAGAGCCAACACTTCGCACATGTATGACCTCTACTTCAAATCCTTTCAAACTACTTGAGTCAGAGATCACATTGATTTAATAGTAGTACTAATGATAAAAAGTCAACTAAAGAGCTTTACTTCTAGATGAAAAGAGAGAATAACAATACAGATTGTGCAGTGAAACGGGTGTTCTGGGATGTTGGAACAAAGCCAAAGGATAGACAATATTGAAGCCAAACTCTTCCAAGTACTAAAATTGGGAGCGGTTTGATAACTAAAATGAAAAGTCTCAAAACCAGCTGTAAACATGAATCAATTAACTGCCTCCTCTTAAAGCAGACAAAAAAAAAATGCTTTTGACTTCAAGAAGCATAAGCAATCTGTTTCTCCTAGATGATAAAGCTTAGTATTTTTAAATGTTTATTGTTACGAGAGAGAGAAATAAGTTGTTTCTCATCAGTATTTACTTGTGCATTAAAGTTTTTATTGTCCTGAATTTAAGGGAAGGACGTGTATCATTAATAGTTTCTATGTAGGACAGTCTCGGGGAACAGATCTTTCCATCTTGTAGAATGTGAATGTCCTCTGTAAATACGTTGATATGAAATGTGTCTTTTACTATCTCTCTTCTGAAATGTATATTTCTATACATTATATGCAACAAGCAGCATCCTCCTTAATCTTTACTCTGCAAAGAGTGAAAATGTCAAAGTTACATATGAATTAATTACATGCAATAAAGCATATCCCTATTAGAAAATGCAAACATGGTATATTTTGAACTTCTTAACAAAAGCCTGAAATTTTTAAATGCAAAGAAAAATTTGGCACATAATTTATTGCTTTTTATGCATTCCACATACCATAATGACTTAATAAAGCCTTTTACAGATATACTGTGTAATGCACATTTCATATCAAACCTGGAAAATTCAGCAGTAATGGTTATTTTTGCTGTATGGGTAGGAAAGGTTGTTGATAAAGCAGTTCTACTGGAGAAAAATAAAATCAGAGCTGACCATACTTGTTCTACTATGGATCTTGAGAAACAATCCCTGATCTTTTCCCTTCATTTTTGTAGTTTCTACCAAAAAAAACCACCTAACAAACTTTTGACATGTCCACTGCACCTTGTCCCATTCAACCTCTCCATGAACAAAAAGGTGACTGACTTGCCCAGATGCTTCACACACTTTTGTCCAGCTTTTAAATTAAGATGTCTTTTGTAATATGTATTTAAGATTTGTAATAAAAATGAAAACATGGTTTCACACAAAGAATAGGTAAGTCTGTAATTGCAATGGAAGTTTAACGTGCATCCACAATACTATGTTCTACATCTTTCCCCCTCCCAAGCCATACATAAACAGTTCTACTCTTCGCTCTGTTTCACATGTAGCTTTAGAACAGCCAGTGCTGTTAACTAATATGCTATTGTTTCACTTGTGATGCTCTGTGTTTTAAGAACTATCCAACTGCAAAGCATACATCAACTGAAAGCTCCTTCTAATTAAGAAAAAGGGAAAATGTTAATGCAACAGAAGAGAAAATTTAGACATATTACTCCCTCAGTTGTATCCAACAGATTACATAATGGACCACACATACTGTGAACGGGCTTTCTGCCTCTTAAGTATGACCAAAAGATGTCATTTCTCATTTGAACAGCCTGAACTGTTTATTTTTTTTACGCTATCCTCAACATCCATCACTAAAACTGTCCGTGGTTTTCCATAATGTCTAGCTAGTTAGTGTTTTCAGTGCACATCCTTACCAAGATGCTAAAGCCAAAGTGGAAATGCAGTTAAATCCTGTTGACAGCAATAACAAAACACTGAGCATGCCTTGTTGCAGAGAACTTTGTTATCATTTACAAATAAACAACAGTAAAGAAAATGTAAGAAAAATGCTACCAAGTTTCTTTCTCCGTACAAGTCATTACATTATGCCTTTGCCATCAATGCTGACTATTATTCTTGCTTCAGCCAACTAAATACTAAATACAACTTTCAGCTAAACAAGAGATCACTCTGGTTATGGCTGGGGTGTTTCAGTTTGCAAAGTGACAAAGAGTAAGAAAATGTATAAATAAAGTATCAATTCAGACAACAGAACACATGACTTCTCTAAGGTCCAAGCCCTGAAAATCCACTGAAGAAATCTGTCAGTATCCAATAAACTGCAAGAACATATCTAACATCGGATTTTTTTTTAACATTGAAAATGGTGTCAAAGCTCTAAAGCAATGCTGATATGCACCTTGTTTTATGCCCATGAATGTTCTGCAGCAAGTTTTGGGTTGGTTTTTTTTTTGCAAAGCAGTATCAGCAAACAGAAGCAATTGCACCATAAACATGAGTAACCTCTAAATTATCCATGATTATATTTAATGAAAAGTTCCTTAAAGTCCCTTAGTTACCTTCAAATGACATAGTGTTAATAATTAGCTTATCATACTAGGCTGATTTCTCAGCAGCTTCAGTCTCCTGTTCAGATAGTTTCTCTTCTGACAGTACTGTCATCCACGGGGACACTGAGCGCGTGATGGTTTGTTTGGCCAGATTGTAGTGGTTTATGACTGTGTAAAATTTCCCTCGAGCACTGGAGTCTTGTTCGGAGTAGTAGTTTTCCAACCCAGCTGGAATGCATTGATTATTCTGAAAAGAAAATCCATTACTTAGATTACAGATACAGCCCCATACACACAGAAAGGAGGTTAAGTTTTTTCTTCTTTTCCTTTTAGTCTCAGCCAACGTTCAATTTCTGTGAGTTGACATACAACACAGGGCAATTAACTACAGTGTTGTCCTACTGTGCTTAAAGTGTTCTTCCCTGCCATCCTTAAAACTACCGAGTGATTTGCCAGGAAGACCAATCCAGGTTTATACACCAGAATAATTAACATACACGAAACATACTTGCCTAGAATTTTTTCTAAAAGCACTCAATCTCTAGTTCCAGCCATATTTCGCTGGTTTTTCCTCCCCACCTTATTCCACCTGTTTGGTCTGCGATTACAGATGTCTGTATCCTACTGTCAGAGTCGCTTCAGGCGCTTTAATACAGTGGTTTCAGTCTGAGGGACAGAAATTAATACAGATGTGTTTTGCTGCCAAGGTATGAACAGTTCTGTAGCCCAGTAAATAAGAAGACATACAGGGAAAACATCATGGGTGGCCAGTGTGTACACACGTACAAAATACTGGACTCTTGATTGTCAAAAAGATGTAGCCAACAGAAGGCTTTTCAAAAGCTATCTTCAGCTGTGGGACTACATTATTTAATTTCCCAGAAGTGTAAGAGCACTACATAGAAACTGCTAGAAGCTCAGAGCTTTTGAAAGGGAAATACATGATTTAGAGAGTTAAATACTAAGTGGGATCCAAACTTTGCTGTCATCTTAAAAACCAAAGTCAATGCACACATGCAGTGCATTAGTCAGCAGGTATCATCTAGCAACCGTTCCAGCAGCGATGCGGCACAAGCCTACGAAGCAGCAAGCTGCACTGAAGGAAAAAATGACGCAGCTGGATCCTGCGACCCCCTCAGATTTTGCTCCAGTAGGTCACGGGTCTCTCCACAGGTCCTCTGCCATATCTGCCAGCCCAGGCAGTCTTGCCTGACACCTCAGTGTTGGGGCAGCCGTATGGATGACTGAATTGATCCTCTAAAATACAAGCCATGAGTAGCCGCATCTTTAGGAAAATTAAGTTTAATAATTTCTATTATGGCAGTCTTAAAAAGAATAGGCGGTTTGGTCTTCCTCCACGAGAAGTCTAGAATTTATAACACTATAGCACAGCAACTTTGAACTGCTACTGTTCTCATAGCAGTTGGCAAGCAAAATTTAATATTGTAAATTTCTGACCACAAAAACACATGCAAAAATGTCAATAGTTTTTAGGACCGGACACTTATCTCAAACATGTCCACATTTACTTTTGGGTTGACTCCTGTCCTTGTCAGGAAAAAAAAAAAAAGGAAAGTGGCATAAATAAGCACCAGTAACAACAGTTTCAAGTGGTTTAAATCATAAAGCACAAAATGAGTGGGGGAAGATCCAGCAAAAATTCCTGACAATACAAATTTTGCATCCTAAAAATGTGAAAAAGAGTGAAAAAAAGCATCAAAAGGTACGAAAGAAAAAAGGAAGACTTGCCAAAACAACAGGCCTACGGGTAGTCTTACGAACCTGCCTGCCGCCAGTAAATAGCGTCTTGTGGCAAATTTGGCTGCTGTGAGAAGATTCGCTGCTACAAGACCAACAGCCCTCCCACGGAGTTAACACCTCATCGGCTCTAACCCGCCTGTGACAGAAGCCTCAATATGTGTCGGACTCACAGCAGTGCTCGAAGTTAGCACATCCATCCAGCTCCCGTCTATTTGTTATCTTTCGTTAACACAGCAGCCAGGGCAAATCTTCCCTCACAGTTTTGTTTGAAGTAGCACTACAAAGCAGATGGGATTTAACCCCAGCTAAGCAGACACTTGTGCCTGTTCAGCACTGTGTAAGTCAACAGAGGTCTCCCCATGGTCATAATCATCGTATATACCAGCTGCAAGACTGAGGCCTAGATTAAAAAAATAATCATCCAGGAATCTGGAATAGAGCTATTTGATATGCATGTTTACCTACAGCAACCATGTCATCTTCTGGAAGGATTATCCATGCTTTATCTGGGATAACTGACACTACTTCTGATGTAATAAAATGACTAAGAAGTACCTAGACACAGACATCTTTGTAGTGATTATTTCACCCAGTCACGGGATGTAGTCACAATTCTAAATATTTAAAATGGGGGAAGGAATACCATCCACTGATCTCATGAAATCTGCCAAGGAGATTCAAGCAAATACAATTATTAGTGCTGAAGACAAGCTAAGATTACTGCCAGCTTACAAAAAATGCCTTTTAAAAGCAATTTTCTTTCTAAGAGGTAAAATGACTCAGTAATGTTATTTCTTGTATTCACAAACATGCACAACATCTGACAGAACAGCCTAAAGAAACACACAGCAGAGTCTCCATCTTGACTGCATTTTTGTTGCCAGGATTTCATGTTTCTAGAGAAGACAGGAAAAACCTCCTCTTTTACTCACTGCTCCTTCTGTTCTGCCCAAGGACAGCCCCCTTCACTTTAGCTCCTAATCGAGGCAAGCTATGCAGCACTCGGGGGTGACTGAGCGACATGAACTGGTGCCGATTCTCATCCTGCCGCCTGCCTGACAGCTTCAGCTTATGCAGAGTATTTCTCTCCATCCTTTTTATTTGTTTCCATGGTTCCCAGGTGAGAGAAGTAATACAGAAGGCCACAAGGAGCTCCACAGCGAGTTGCCAGTCTCTTGTTTCTTTCACAACCTTTCTATTTCAGAAATTAGTTACGGGTTAAAGACTTCGATGCCAGAGAAAATCATGGCTGCCAGTCTCTGACTGTATTAAGATGACTCCTTCTGTCCCTTTGACATGAAGACCCCAGTGGTATTCACTTACAAATAGTATCTTCTGTCACATTAAGTCTGCTGGGTCAGTAATTCCAAACTTAACAGATGATGGTGTTGTCTTTAATGCCCTGAAATTACTTCATTGCACTGTCCACAAGCCTGACAGAGCAGAAGTGCTGTGGCAACGAAAGCTAACAGGTAACAGGTTAAGAGTATGGAACACAGTGATGCCCTGGAGAAATTCCTTCAGGGTGTAAGTGCACTCAGGTCTCTGAGGAAAGCTCTGGTGAGTCTCACCAATACCCTGTAATGAGTACTTCAGAGGAGTGATCTACACAACAGCAGTACCAGGGCTGTCTCAGAAGGCTTCAGCAAGCACAAACTCAAGGCTCAAGCAGTTTAAGATTGCTATACCAAGGAAGATGAGCACCTTTTTAAGCACAGCTTCAAGTACTGGGTGTGTAGGACAGCAGAAAGGCTGAAAACACTGAAACCTTTGGAACTGCTCCATGTATGAGAGCATCAAAGCAGAGAAGAGCGAGTCTGACTCAGAGCTGCGGTAGCTCAGCCTTTATGCGGAGATTCCCATGGTACCAGGCTTCCTGAGGCAGGGGACGCCTTTGCCCTTAACCAGGGGAAATCACACCAGCATCCAAAGTCTGGGGAGATCCAGGCCAGGGAATGTTGTTGAGTCCACCTGAAGGACAAAGCCAGTCCACAGAGACACTGGTCACAAGGTGACAAGACTTTTTCATGTCTCTTAGGACATCTGTGCCAAGCTATGCCATGATGTATTACAGACTCTCCCAAAAAAGATGCAAAGGCAAAAAATATGAATTCACATGAACACTAGTAACTTCAGGCCTTGTGTCATTTGCTGATGTGTTTATCCTGTAAAACTCTTGAGGAGTTACATGACTAAAGATGCTGTGTCTCCTGGCACCCAACACCGGGAGAGTAACACCGACGCCGCCCTGTGTATGTGCTGCACCTTAAAAACAAATCATGGGACTTCTATTTCAAATGCAGGGCCCTAAGGAGAGAAGCCCACCAGACTGTTCACAGTGCAACCGAAATACAGCTAGGAAAACATCCTCTCCTTAAGTATTTGCGACACTAGGAAGACAAGACAAAAGAAGCCAGAAGGCTGCAATTCAAAGCAGGGAACAACATGGTATGAAAGGAACTGGAAGCAGCGGACTGTTAACCAGGATTACAACAAGAGCACAATAACTGGCCATTCTTGTCAAGTCAGGATAACATCAAGACAGGCTCGGTAGCAACATACAGTCCATATTCCAAATTGCTCAAAGCCAAGAGAAAGCTTAGGAGAAAAAAAAGGCTTTGTCCCATGAGACAAGCACAGAGGAGTTTCAGTGCTTTTCTGAGACAACACAAAAAAACAACAGCAGAAGCAAAAGCTGGATCTCCTGAGTTACAGCCAAATATTCTAACTACAGTATCTCTTGCCCTTCAACTAAGGGAAAGCAGTAACCTAAAACTGAATGCTTGGAGCTAAGTTAATCCAGCAGGGCATCACTAATTTTGCACCAGCTTCTTGTAAGATACTTACGTGCCTGAAGTGACAGTCTTGAACAGGACTGTCAAAGGAGTGCTGCGGGAGCCACTCCTTTTGAAATCCTTTCAAAGATCATACTAGGTACCCATTTGATTCATTACGTGAGCAAATAGTCTTAAAAAATTAAGAGGGAAGAACACCATCATCACTGCTACTTATCTAATTACAGCCAAGTTCAACCCTGCTAAATTTAAACTGAGAAATCAATGTTACTTTTCTGACTTGCAGCCCAGGTCATCGCTGAGGAGCCTGCACTACCATCTCGCGTGAATGATGTGAGCCCCAGCCTCCCTTTCAGTTAGAACCAGTAGTTTTTCCAATAAATGTGTTTTCCCTTTTTTGGCATCACTTCTGGCCTGTGGCAGTAGGGCTCAGAGGTCACTGTTCTAGAACAAGAAGTTCTTTCTACAAAAATAACCCTAAGGTAACTCTGCTACTCTTAATGAGAACATCACTCTACTGTTTCTTTGACACATATTCCAGAGTAATTTTTTTTTCTCCAGGTTTTAACATTCTCTGCTTTCCTAACACGCATGAATTGGGACAAACATGCAACATTAAACCATATACCCCAATAAATGAGAGCTTTTTCCAGACAACTGCATATGAAGTAAGTTTGAAGGATGCTGGTGTTGGGACTTTTGCTGTATTTTCAATGTTTAAAGCATTAGCAAAATAAGAACATTATGAAAACACTGCAGTAGTATAATTTCAATTATAAAATAAGTAGAAAGAAACATAGCAGGAAGCACAGTAACCTATGAAAACAAACACCAATTTCTATGCAATACAGCATGACTTAATCAAGGTTATGCAGAAAACAACGTGAAGAATATTACATACTCTCCTATTTTTCTAGAATGTGTATGCAATTTACCTTGAAAACAAATCCTTCTGGACAGGAATGATCATACTTGTAAACCTTGTAGACTACCAGAAATACAACACAGGTTAAGAATGCAAGGGCAAAAAGAACCAGCACAGTTACCTGTAATGAAAAATAAAACATGCTTATGTTAGTAATGCACTGCTTAGTATATTGCTGTTTGTTACTGCAGGCAGCAGAAGCCAGCAACGAATGCACTTTACAGTAAAACCAAGCAAAAGATAAAACCGGTTTCTTAATTACTGAGGGAGAACAAGGAAGCAGCACTTAAGTGCCTCTACCTCCCCCTTCTCAGAAGGCAAGCAGATCATCTGGTCAGTGGCCCGTTGCCTCTGTACGGCAAAGGCTTTTTTGGTTGCATTTCTTCTGTTCAGTGCACACAGGGCCAGGACACGCAGAGGTAGCTTGGGTCTCCCGCTTCTTCAGTATCTGGATGATGTAAGTGTAAGTCTAGTTTATGTCAGCTGATAAGCATGTTTATTTTCCCTGCGCCTGTCCAGGAATAGAGGCAGGTGACAGTAAGTTAGCACAGGTGTCATCCAGATAATGCATAGGTGATTCTTGGCAGGGCATGGAAAAAGTAATGTCTGCCTGCTATGAATGTATGGACAGTTACATCAGTAGTCTGCATGCTTGGTTGCTCAATTCCCCTTGATTTATAGGTTGAAACAGTACTTCTTCATCACACAGAGATTGTACAGGAGTAGTTCACTGCCAGATCCGTAAGGGAATACACCATGTTCAACACAGGGCTAGCCTCGAGGAGTTCTGTTCCACATCTCTCCACAGTGCTCACAGAGAAGCCATTACAGACTGCCCTACATGGCACTGACTTTTTACTGTGGCCGTAAGCACCTCTCTGGTCCCGAACTCGGTCTGGCGGAAAATCCAAGACACACCTTAAGCTGAATCTGAAGCCAGTGTCAGTATCAAGCTAACCTTTCCCGGGAATAAACCAAGCAGCTGGAGACCCACAGCCTTTTAGGTGAGATGGGAGACAGAATTACCTCTAGAATTAACTTACCCATTGACAAGAGAAAGCCCAAGATTTTGGCCTAGCAGTTAAATTGCAAAGCTCTCTTAATTCAGACCCATTTTTCTGGAAAGAGTGAGCTCAGCAAATAGCATTAATTACCTAGGAGGGCGTCCCAGGTGTGTGGTTTTATTATTTTAAAGCAACTACTGACAGAGAAATGAGTAGCTCAAGGAGATTACAGAGTAAGAGTGGTTGACTTGTTTTCTGGGGGGCAAGTTAGAAAGAAGCCAGCATGGGCTACAACAAACAGAAACAAACAAGATTATGTGATTAATTAATTAAAGTATAATATGATCTAATTTTTAAAGGAAGACAAGTAAGCCAGCTGTATATATCTCCTAAAAACAGAACGTGGGCACATCAAGGTCAATTATGCAAACAAGAATAATCTAGTATTTCAGAAAGGAACAAAAAATTGTAGCTATCCCTCTTGGTTAAAAAAATCCACCGCACACTCCCTTTATGCTAAACCCCAGAACTAACAGGATTTGCAACACTGCAAACTGTGTGTGGCAGCAGGACTAGTAAGTACAATGAAGGACTGAGATGAACTTTTAGGGACTGCTCAGGCTGGGGAAGGGAACTTCACCATGGGCAGACAACAGCAAATGCTACATTTCCTGGCTGAAACAAGGCTGGTAAGTATCGTGTGCTGCTGAAGCCAAAGATTTTGTAAGGATTTTTGATAGATAGAAAATAAGCAAAACAAAGGAGGGCCAGAGGAGAAACAAGAAAAACTGCAGATCAGAAAGTAATTCAGCAGAAGAAATATATATATTAATGTAACAATGCCAACTGAAATGAGATATGGAGAAAAGGACCTTTCTGGTTAATAGCAACGTTCTCAGAACATCACTAGATTACAAAAAATAAACACAACCAAACCATATTCTTAATCACCATCCAAAAACCTCACACCGAGATCCATTTTCAAATTTAGTTAGTCTTTCCCCAAGTTTATTACTCGTTTGCATACATGGAAGTTAACATGGATAGATCACTCTGTCTTGCCAACCTCGTATTTCCTGCTCACGTGTCCATGTCTCAGTATGTGCTGCATGAATCCAAGAGATAAAGCGCATTTTCTTTTCTGGTCATTTTCTGTGGCTCAGTTCAGTAAGGAACAAGGTAACTCCCCCGCCCCATTCCTGACCAAGCTATGCCCTAGCTCAGCCCTTCTCGTACGTTTCTAATCAGGCCTCTCCCTTTTTTCTTCTATGGTTGGTTGGGGCCCCTGCCTGCGTTTCCTCAGCTATCCCACCCACACACATGGCCAGGGCCCTTCACACTCTGGCTTGGCCCAAACCTTGTATCCCATCTTCCAGCGTTTTCCACGCCCCACAACTGTAACCACCTTATTGTCTATTCTCCTCCCAAAATTCTCCTTGCACTCCAGGCTCTAGAAAAACCGACCTTTCCCCTCTAAGCCCGCAGTTCGCTCCCACTTGGGGCTCCTTGTCCCACCTCCCTAATGCCTTGCTGGTATCTCTAAGTCCCATGCGCTGCCTGCGTCACACTGTTCCCACATGCAGATGCCCAGGGTCCTCCCGCCCCACCAGGCCAAGGGGCCCTAACCATGCCTGTGCCCCAGTGCAGGTCCACAGCCCTGGCTGCCCGCGGGGCCATGGGCCCAAGGCTGCCTTCCCCCATGGAGCTCCAGCTGCTGCTGGGCAGCCTGGGAAGATGAGGAACCAGAAAGGAGGGCGAAGCCTTCACCCTGCCCAGCAGCTCTACAACACACACAGAGCCTGCTCCAAGTTGCAGGTTTTGGGTCATGCACTTCCCACCACTTCCCACTGACTCAAGGTGTAAGGTACACCATTCCTTTTGCTCTGACAGTCACTGCTCTTTCCCTTGCAGAAGAAAGCAAAGAGAGACTAGCAAGTAGGGATAGAAAAGATAAAATCCAGATGGGATTATTGCTGAGGCTACCCATGCCCTACAAGATATATTCCACACAGCCTTTGAAACAGGCTGCTCTCTCCAGCCGCACAGCCCTGTGTCACGGGACGCGGACACCAAGCAGAACGATTGCTATGGTTCAGATCGATTGAGCTCACATTTGTCTCCTCCACAGATAGGAGTAAACAGTTTAAATGCTTTGGAAAATATCCTCAAATCTCAAAGCATTTTAGTCTTATTCCCTGGCCATCCTACTAGCAGGGGATAGTAGAATTGTAACGTTATCTCCCAGTTGTCACCATTTTGACATACAGATGAGGCTTTAGGACCATACTGTAAAGCTAACGAGCAATTTTGTAGTTGAGATCAAATATGAGATAGACAATAGGAAAAGATTTATATTTCCACAATCACTGCAGGATCACTCTCTCCAAGGCTCTGAAACTGTTTTGGAAAGTAACTGTGTTTTTTGAAAGAGGTCAAAAGCCCAACATTGTATGAATTGCTGGAGCCTGACAACCTCAGAGCTGATTTGCTGAGACATGGAGCATTTAGCTGGTTCAGTGACCTATGTGGAGCTGTGAGTTCTCACTGCTCGTACAGGTCATATCCAGCATGGTTCTTCCATTGCCACACAGTAAGCCACTAGAAAGAGCTCTCAGGGCTCCTGGTTCAGAATTCTGATGGAATCTTTCTCTCTGTTACACTATTTCCTAATGTTATTAATTTTGGTATTAAAATGTAAATTTTTACTCTCATTATCTCCAATAATTTGCAATCACACTCCATTTGCAAATCCCTAATCAAGTAAGCTCTTGTCTCCTTCCTATTAGAAGAGAAGCTCCCTTCTGTTACCATCCTTCAGGATACAAGTAACTTTTATTTAAGTAAAGGACAGTCGCACACACAAATGACACAGATGGAAAGAAATCCATCACGGGATTCCAAGGTGATCGCAATCACCTATTAATCCAAACCACTTCTCCCTTACAAGCTGAAAATCCTCCTCTTAGTTCTAACAGCCATCTTCCTTCATTCTCATAACCCCACCACTGATGGTCCACAATTGTCAGACTCCCAGGTTCACTTCTGAGCCTGAGGCAGTCAGCTTCCCTCCCCCACCAGTAACACAGCTCTACCTCTCTGCCTCTACCTCTCTGCCTCACCTTCTGAGCCCTCTCCTCCCAGATGCCTTTCAGAAATACAAGCATGGAAAAAGGGAAGCCGACAAGGTGCTCTTTAGACCATAAGCACTACCAAAACTGCCATTTTAATGCTTTCTTTCACAGCAACTTTCAACATCCACTAAAGAATAAAGAGAAGTGATTCTCTTCTTCCTACTGAGGCACTAGCAGCAACTTGCCCTCTTCCTCTGTGGCAGGAGAGGATGCAGTGCATGCACAATCACCAGTCCCTCTCTTCTGGAAGGAAATCTTGAATCTCTTCTCTTTGTGGTAGCCAACGGGCTGATTGCAGGGCCCCACACAGTGGGAGCAGAAGTCTTTTGCATTGCTATGATCATTCACTGCCATGTACATCCTGCAGAACTCCAAGGTGACTGTCACACCACATGATGAGCTTTTAAAATACTTTTTATGAAATAACTACAAGATAGCACAACAAATCATTTATTTTAACTAGGAACCAAAAGCGTGGTTTTGTTTTCATTCTTGACAGTGTCCTTTCAAGTTGGTTTTAAGGGGATCTGGCAGCAAAACTAAGTGAACAGAAAAGATGACAAGATATTATGTATGTGGCAGATTTTTTAATAGATTGCAAGTGAAGAGCAGAAGAAGGACAATGTCTAGCCAGAAGCCATTACAGTAATCAAAACGAGAGATGACTAATGAATGAACTAAGTGTACCCACAGCAAAAAAATACCATCTTCAGACTCTGTAAGCATTTAGCTGAACAAATGAAACTCACCAGATCTGACAACTATACTAACATATAAACAGATCACGGTAAGACCTTATTATCAACATCTGCTAGATCCTCCCCCAGTCAGTCCACCCTACTTTGCTACAGTGGCAAAACACTGAAAGATGTTATTTTCTCTGCCTGGCTATTGCAGTCTCCTCCTTCCTCACTTCCCTAACATTTATTGTGCTCAAGTTGGAACACTACAGAAAAATGCATCAATTGTACCAACTATGCCTGCTTCTCTTCAGACTCTTTCCTGGCTCCTGTACCTTTCAGAACAAATTACAAGCCATGTTTCAAGGCATGCACAAGTCTCCCCTTTTGCTTGTCTTAAAGCCTCCATCTCCTTCCATTTTGCCAGTATCCCACTGTCCTACTGAAGCCTGGGTGCCATCTGGTTTTCCTCTGCCTTCACTTCCACCTTTCTCATCATGTCTCCTCTTCTTGCCTGAAATTCTTTCATTAACCCACTCTTACTGTGCTGCTTTGCACCGCCCTCCTTCATACTTTTCCTTCCATTGCGCACCTTTCAGCACACAACCCACCTAGGAGCATTCCTGTTACTATGAGAAGTGGAACTAAATGGAACTAAGAAGACAGGCAGTAATTTTCACTGCTCAATCACTGGCACTTGGTCACATTTTATCTCTGCTCTACATCTATGCGTTATCTATTTCAATTGCAGCCTCTTGAGAACACAACTTTCATTTCTGATTTGTCTGTAAAGTGCTAGGCACAGACTTGGTGCTAGCACCAAACGACAAGAGTGAGGACATACATTTATAGAGCATCTTTCATATGAAGTGATTTACAACCACCTTATGCTCTGCTCACCAGTGAAATGCAAAGCCTTCTGGAATGAAATACAGCAACTCTGTACAACCATTTAGGACAGGAAATTAAGATTATTGCTATCCAATTTAAACTACTAGAGAATTTTAGGCAGGCAGGCTGTAATTACAATAGATTGCATCTGGCTGCATCCCACAGAATAAAATTTGTAAAACATCCCATTGACTTCCCTGCAAATGGCCGTGACCTCCATTTCACCTCTCTCCACTAAAATCCTGCATCTCCAGCTGCACAATGCCCTCTACCAGTGTGTTACAGAACACTGAAATCAGCTCTCCACTTCCCCTAACATTCCTGCTTTTCCAAAATTACATTCTTGGTTGCTGTTACTTGGGCCATGAAAAATTCGCCTGAAACAATGCACTTAAGGATTAAGAAATGTTCAATTTGAAGCAAATGGTAACATGAAAGAAAAAGAAAGGAACATTCACATCTACATACACATTTGACTCGTATTCATTTGTGAAGCAATCCAAATTATACATAAAAACTCGGCACAACTTCCCATACTTGCTATAGGAATATACATACATACATACATACACACACAAGATGACTGGTGACTCAAAGACAACCAGGTGCCTCATTTCAGAAGAGTATTTCTAACATCATGTGTCACACTTAGCTACATGACTCGTATCTATCTATTAAACTAACTTCTTCACCAGAACATTGCTATCAAACCTTTGTCCTCAAAGAAAATTACAGTTTTGGGGTAGACTGTACAGAAAAAACAGGAGAAATAAAAGACTGTCCTCAAACAGAGATGACAAAGAGGAAGAGAGAACTGGTTTGGCTGCTTACCTGGAGATGACTGGAAGTAGCAGCAAGGCAGACAAATTTATGAAGGACAGTAACTGAAAAAAAGCTACAGACCCAGTGCTTATTAACAGCGACAGTGCAAGACAACAGAAGCAGCCTGCAAGTGAGTCTGTTAATGAAACCTGAGGGAGATACTGCTAGACAAAAACACTTTAAAAGGCAGGGCCTTGAACATCTAGCACCATGGCTTAACAAAAACAGATAACAAGGCAGTGGCCTTGAGAGTCTTGCACTTTGGCTTAACACAGCTGTTCATGACAACGTTGCCATTATCTTCCATCACATGGCACCATGTATTAGCTTCTTAACTACTGAGACCTGAGAAAGGAGTTCAACAACCCTGTGGCCCTGAGATAAGAACATTGTTACCTTCCCATACAAATCCCAAAGGTACTACTGAGGCCAGGAGAAAGGCTGGAAAAGATTACTACAGAAGAGGAAAGTCTATGGAAGTGTTAATTAACATCTGGAGAGACCCAAAATGCTTTCTGTGTCACCAGTGTCACTGGTTCTGCTCCAAGAAAAGGATTTCTAATGGATACAGTGACAGAGGACATCTGACTTAAAGCAGGGGAGCCGCTGTTAGGCATCCACTTTACTTAAATCTTCCAGCTCTGACTGTAAAAAAATTCCTTTTAACCAAAAATTTAGTAGGATTGTCAATGTCATATCAGTGAACTATCAAACATTTTAAAAAAATTGGAAAATGACAGTTGCCATGCAGTGCCTTTACTTACCTCAATTACTTTAAAAATAAAATAGCAGCTACATTGAAAGGATCTCCCTTTAATTTTCTTGTGTGAATAACAACAGAAAAACTAAAAGCCTGCCAAGTGCTTATAGTTGTGAGCAACTTCAGCCCTGTGAGTAGTTCTACTGAAGAAAACAGAACTACTCATGGTAGTAAGTACCTGTCACTCTTCCAGCACTAAGTGACAGACACAGAACATACTTAAGGAAGTGATACCCTTTACAGACATCAGCTGACATCTCATGCACCTAACAGAGGAAGCAAAGAGAGCTATTTAACACACAGAGTAAACACACAGAAACAGAGAGAGGTATTTTCCTTGTCTCTGATTATTTCTGCAGCAATAATAATCACTGGTATTATTAAGAACAGGTAAAAAAGTCTTGAGGCAGAAGTAAGTTTTAAAGGATGCCCCTTTAAGACAGATCACAAAATGGAATATTTAAATATATGTTGCATACATTTTTTTCAGTCTTAAAACAACCAGGTAAAACTGCGAGAACTGATTTTCAAAGGAAGTCTCGATTCCTTTTCTGTAACCTCATGCAGACATTTCAACAGCTGTTGCTGCTTGATAGTACGTGGCTTGCACCATATGGTCTTACCACAGAAATAACCTTGAGGCTTTGGCTCTGCAGTTACTTGTACGTAGAGATACCAAGGATAAACTCTGAAGAATTGAACTGCTTTGAATAAACCAAATGGTTGAAAGCATCCTACAGCTTGAGTGTATTTAAGGGTTTGAAATTTATCGGGAAACATACTTGTTTTCAAAATAATGCTGAATGTTTCTTATTCAGGTTTCCCCAAAGAGAGAAAAAATCTCATGCTTTCATACAACAGACATTTTTATAAATTGGTGTGTTTGTGCACAACTGTCAACTGTAGCCCAGTTCAATGGGTGTCGGAACAGAAATCCCACTACAAAAATCCAAGTGGAGTTTGTAAAAACGCTGCTCTGTCAACAGGGGAAACAAGGTTTGGCCTTGGGCAACTGATACCATCAATTTACTCCTGCAATAGCTTCCTCCTATGTTCTGATTCATAGGACTCCTTTGAAATGGTATGTCCACCCTTGTGTTATTCTGTACAGCAGACAATTTACAGGACAGAAAAACCTGCCCCATTCAAAGTTGCTTTCCAGATGTGAAGGACCAACTTCCCACACTAGCCTATGCCATGCAAAGAACAAAAGCAAGACTTTAATTCTCAATCGAAAATAATCTTCAGTGAAAAATCATATCTTCCTTGGTGTGGTTAGTGCCATAAAACTAAATTAAGACGGGGTTCTCAGAATCAGGAAGTCTTCACACTCTTCTGACCGATTCTGATTTGAATTCAGAATGTGGCTTCATACAGGAAAATTATACTTGCAGTCTTCTTTGTAAACATTCTCAGCTCTGTTGTAATAACTGTAGTAATGTGGACTGAATGCAGAAAATACGTTTTTACAATTTCTTATTCACCCAGCTGCTAAAACACCAAATGATCTACATGACATATGCACATGCTGGAGTTGCTTCATTTGTTATGATGTACAATTTCTCAAAAAGAACAGCTTTAGATGATCTGCACTGCTGAATCCCAGAAATGCAATCTGCTTTGTCCTTATTTAAGAAATACATCTTAGAATACACATGTGAACTATTTGTAAATATGACTGACTGACTTTTTTTTATTTTTAGCACAGCATTTGGGCTAAGTCTTGTGGCAAGCTTATGCATTGATGATGTACAATATTAGTCATTAGAATGGCATCTGAAGCTTTTTTCATGAACACAAGCCAAAGTCAATATCCCACCATTTAAATAATGCCTTTAATAATTACAGCAAATATTTAATTTTCAAACAAATATCCTTTTGCTCTCTCAGAATCAACAGCAGCAGTTACCATGATGGTTCACAATTAATAAGGACCCAGGAGAAAAACCTCACACAATCAGTACTTTTCATCTACATATTTATGAAATTTCATCAATTATTCATGTAATATTTACTACTGGGAGTGGTGAATATGACAATCATCTCTGCTGGAGAACCAGTCAGTTCTCTTTAAAATGTTGCAAGCAGATTAAATCAATTCTAAAACTGTTACATAGAGATTAAGGGACATTTTTAGGACTTGCATGTTTTGCATGAAACTATTGTTTTCAATTAACTGAACCACAGTTTTCCTAATTGATCAACCCCCACGATCTTCTTTAGAAGCCTAGACTTACAGCCACAGTGTGAATCACCCTGCAATTCCCAAGAGATGCCAAATCTTACTGAAACCTCTCTCTGATGCAGTAGTTACCTAGCAGCAAAACCTAGCAACCCTGTAGCATGAGATTAATCCCAGAATGATCATCATAAAGTAGTATCTAAAAGATACTTAACTATGCCATCCAAAGGTATATAAAAACACAACGAAAAAATGCTCAGGCTTCTAACTGTACAGCTATACAAATTACACAAGACTACCCAACAGCACAAACTATTTATTTGTTGTTCACCAAGGTCTCATTTGCTCAGCCCTCCCAACAAACACGGAAAGAACCCAGACCTACAAAGGGATGCACAAAACATTTAGATGTGACTAAGATATTAAAAACCCTTCCTTATCTACAATTTAAGATTTGAGCGATGAAATCCTTTAGTCCCTACAGCTAGTGGGGAACTGCAAAATTCCTCAGGTATAGGTTCTGCTCAGTTGCTTGGAATGAAAGTCCTAGCAGGGTACTTGAATGAAACACTTTCTCCCCTTTCTCTTCTACAACATCGTTAAGCATTTTCAGATCACCTTAGCGTGACCAAGACACGAACAAAAGACAGCCAGACCTAAGTCCTCCTTGTTCTGAGCTGTCCATCTGCACCTTACCCTACAGCAACAGTGTGCACAACCCTCACCTGAGAGAAAGGGGATTACTCTCAAGAACTGGTACTATGGTGCCAGCAGGAGAAAACGTTAGTCAAAATGTAGCATTTTCCTTGAGGGATGGGATGTCCTTGCTCTAAATCAGGGAAGAGAAAAACGGGAACTAGGTTTCTTACCTCCTTAATAAATCCCTGTCACACCCCATAACATCTCTTATTAGCTATCTGGGGGTTCCCCGCACAGCTCACTGGGAACCTACATGCTTCACTGTACAGCTGAAGACTCCACCAGGTGACCTGCACTTAAAACATTTGTCCTGGCAACACTCTGCAAAGTCCCTTTGCAAATGTAGCCTGAAGTCTAACCGCTCAAGCCTTCACTTTGTTTAGAACACTCCAGTTCCACAAAGAGCTGTGTATGTCGAAGGTGGGCTTGGGTTGAAGCAGCTTTTAGATCCACTGGTCAGGCACAAAAGAACTAGATTCTTTGGGTGTGCCCTAAAACTACTATCATGCAAACAGAGGTTAGGAGGGAATCCAAACCTTCACAGAAGTGCCACTTCTGGAAGTGCCAACTTTCCTGCTTTGCTTTACTTACACAGAGCAAAAAAACCTATCCTCCAGTGAGAAGGGGGAAAGGTAATTCAATCCTTGCACCAGTTAAAACTCTCAGCTTTCCTCTGGGACTAGGAAGAGAGTATTAGGGGTGTGGACACTAAAGAGTAAATCCGAGTCAGATTCTTGCTGAACTGCCAGTCGTCACCAAGCTGTAAGATACAGCTGGACCCGGAAAACTGATAGCAAAGAGCTCTGGTATACATCCCTAGGCTGCCAAGTCATACATTTAACTATAAAAAAATACATAATGGACTATGACAGTGCTTTTAAGAGAATGGTTTGGCCACAGTGAAAAATAAGAACCAGAAAGAAAATAAAGACTCTTGTGGTTCTTGTCCTTCAAAACCAACAGGAGCTTTATCCACGTCATAAGAGCTACCTGCATGAAGACCACCACATACACCCTTGGCTGGCCACGTTCTGAAACACACACGCTGACAGAAGTGCTTTCTGAAGTCATCTGCCAGTGAGGGGTTACAAGCAATAATGATGCAAGAAATTGCTGAATACTGAACTATTATAATGCTGAATTTATTTTTCTCATGTTTAGCTACCCACAGCAGCCACTCTGTTAGTTATACCCAGTTTTGACTACAATCAGCAATTGATTTTAAGCACTTCTGTGAACACAAGTGAGTCATTCACTGCTTACCTTAAATCTTTCTGAAACCCCTTCAGTGATGCTGATTGTGAATTCGGCTATTTTAGGAGTACGGAACTTTCCCTTCTTGCGATCAGGTTCATATTCTGTTTTTGTTTTGACCACAACCTTTTTTAAAAGAAAAAAAAAAAAAAAGCTGTCAGTTGAAACTAGCCACAAGTATTTTATTAACTCCTCTTTTACCTGCTTACAAGCGCATCTAGCACAGAATTCCCCCACACGCTTTGTGTAATTCTTTTTCGGAAGCTGTAAGTTGTTATTTTTTTCTGTCATAGCAATCATCAACAAAATTATCTCTCAAACAGGTTTTGATGGACCTACAGAAAGACTTGTTATGCAACAGTTTCACAAGTGTTCAATGTTTTCAGCTGTGGTGGCACTGTGCTGCTATACTAGGCAAACATCTACTCAGTTCAAATCCAAATCATGAAGCTTCCCACTTTTGTACATTTTGAAAATAGCCACCTCCATGTGCTTCAGGAGATCCCATTAACGGCATTTCAAACTGGAGACAAATAGGATGAGAGAATTATTGAAGAGTACCCACAGAAATCTAGCAGACGATGATGCTGCCGGTAGCCATGTTCTGTGAAGGCAGGATTTTGAGTTTAAGAGTAGGAAATGACCCATCTAGTTGCTATTCACTATGTGCTAGACTACAGCTCTTGGCACTCTTTATTTTTAACATCTAACTTCTCATTCACCAACTGCAAGCAGAAAGATGCACATAAACCCTCGAGTTAATGAGATTTCTTGAAACACCCAAGGCTCTTTAACTTCACTTTATTCCTTCCTATGAGCTACTGCCCCAAGCTACACTACATAGCACCTTGCTGTACTCCTAAAATATTAATTACGTCAGTCATATCTCGTGCTCTCCTAGGCATTCTAATTGTACGAATTTTTCACATACCTAACCTATTTGCCTCATTTTGTCTTCTGCAATTTTTCAGGATCTTTTTCAAAGTATCACTCTCAAGACAGGGTACAGCTTGTTGTATTGACAGTGGTATTAAGATTTGCTTGATTTTCTCTGTTGTTTCAAAGAATAAACAGACTCTTCTAGACTCTAATCTAGTCTCTTCTAGATTTTTATAACCAAATTCTATCTTCAGCGCAGCCCATGGTATCAATAGCAGCTACACTACTCTGAAGTTAAGACTGTGGCACTTGCAGGTAGCCAGGCACTGAAACTAAAGCTTTGGGTTCCCCGCTCCTTCCTTCCCTGAAATGGTATCTAGAATGTGTAACTGTACCTAGACTCAGTACCACAAAGCTTATTAAATGCTTTTACAGCATTACACATACACGTGCAGGACACAGGTTGAGAAACTACTTTACCTATTTTCAGCTATAACTAGTAAGATAATAATTATTAACTATTTAACTTTACAGCTGCCCAACAGCATCAAGGAAGTAAACTGCCTGAAGATTTCTGGAACGCTTTTTAGCATTTTACTTCCCTTCCTCCCCCTTTACGTTGCATAATCTCAAGCAACTCAAATCACATTCAGCTGACACTGAACGTACAGTTCTATCTACTTGGTTATGTAATGTCTTCTTTTGTTTAACATACCTAAATATGAATTTAAATCAGTTCATCCCTTTAATTTAGAAGCTGTCAAAACCATCAAATTCTTAGCACTGTAGTCACTACTGTTCAAGAAGTTATGCTTCACTGCCACACTGGAGCCTTGTAAGTGAGTAACAAGCATAGATAGATGAAGTATACACTCCTATTCATTATACATGAGTGTCTTCATACTTCAGAATTTGATCTGTGTGTCCATCTTGACTTAGTTTCCTTTTTTCTTATCAGTTGCTCTACTACTGCCTTTGAGCCTGCAGCAACCAGTAAATATACATCGACATGACTAACCAGTTACAGAATGAAGCCAGTAGGACCAATAAATACATGATCGTATTTTTTCCCCTCTATGTTCACAGAAGGAAAGAAAAGCTAATATACAAATAGCATAGAGGAGGCAATCCAAGTCCTTTATTTAAGCTTCCAGTCTAGTTACTCACTTGCTTTTGTTCAAGACAAATGCTGCGAAGGTGGGAGGAGTTCCACCCCATTCTACCAGGAGCAATCGGGCTGGCACAGAACCTCCTGGGTTCACTACAGAAGCTCTGCTCAGGTTAAAGCGAGCACCATACAGGTCCCTAGTTCAGACTCCTGCTTAGCGCTGCAGTCACTGGTCCTTGGTAATTGGTTAAATCCAGTCACCAGTTGGCAGGCTCATCAGGCACAGTAAGACTTAACTTGTTTTAAAGCCTTAGGGTGCAGTTTTGTCCTTGGTTACAAGATTTACACCCATGTAACCAAGGGCAGAAAATGGACCCTCAGGCTCTCTAACAGCTGTTATGGCTTATTGCATTTATGCCTGCCAACTGGTCACCACACACAACACAGAATAATGTGGATAGCAATTAAAGTGGAGGTCACAAATTTATTTTATTGTCTACAAGCAACACTCTGCTGAGGCAAATTCTACATGCCAAAATTCTTCAACCCAAAATAAGATGATGTGATTTTTTTTGAGCTATGAGGAACGTATAGCTATCAGTTTATCTAGAAGTATAATTGTGAGAAGACACAATGCCAAAAATGAAAATCAGCATGAAGCTGTTACTGACCATTTCCCAGGTAAATTCTGTATGTTTCAAAGACTGCAAAGCTTTTTTGCCAGATGTGTAGCAAGAAATTTGCAAGTATCCTAGTGAAATAGGATACTGAAATAGCTGAAAAAGTATCTTACTACTGTATGCCTTACCTGTAAGTAACACTGAATTCTTTATTGTGAGGAAAATAAATGTATTTACAGGCTATCACATCACCTTCCTAAATCCTTAGTAATCAAGCCGTGTAATGAGGAATGCAGGGTGCCCATTTCCCTTCCAACCTGTAAGCAGCACATCTGACTATACCCTTCCAGTTACAGAGCACCTGAATTGCCTGTTTGGAGGGGTTTGAACCAACTAAGTTGCCAAGGCAAAAACTCAGTGGCCTGTTCTCATCTCATTATTTCAGCTTGTCTGGGGCTAGTATTAATTTCCTATGGAATCGCAGAAGGAACATGGAAGTTTTTTCTCTCTGTGGCCAGCCTGCCCATGCACATCTTGCAGAGAAATAAAGCACTGCTTTATCCCCCCGTTAGGTGGGCATTTTCTGGAGAGAGCAAATTCATGTCATTCACAGAGAATACACAGTACCTTCCAGATAAAAAAAAAAAAAAAAAAAAAAAAAAAAAAAAAAAAAAAAAAAAAAGAAAGAAGACAGAACAGGAAGGGCTATAACAATAGAGCATAGAGAAGCTTGCATTTGCATGTTTATATATTTCATACAGCAGGACTAAAATCTATGTATGTTTATTGCTAACATCTCCAACCACTTTTTAAAGGTGAATCACTACTACTGATTTTCATTCACTTAACTGTTAGGTTTTTTTCTCCAGAGGGAACTGGCATGCCTTAAAACACCCTGTATTTCTTGACATTTCTAAGCTGCTCATTACACGTAACCTATTCTTTTGTTGTTTGCCTGAGATTTGGGTGTGATTCTCCAGGGTGGAAACTAAAGCCTACTGTACCTTATCGGGAGGTGGGAACTGGAGCTGATTGACATCCAGGGGTGTGATCAGGGGGATGGTGTCAAATCCATCCTCCAAAAGGGGCTGCTTTGTGCTCTTCTCGCTGAAATTATTCCCCAGTTTCACCATTCTTCCAGGATAGAGGGATTTTCTGCCGGCACACACAGGCACACACGCACAGAAACGCAAAATGTCAGAAATCCGGAATGCATGAGCCCTGTCCCCAGCCGCCGGGGAACCCCAAATACCTCACGGCTGGGAAAAAATTAGGGGCTGGTCGCTGTGTGCCTCGGTTACGTTTTGGGTAAGTAAGAACGGCAGCCAGGGCTTTTATTGTCAAAGTTAAAAAACAAAAACCCCTCCAAAAACCCCACCAAAAAACCAGAAGCACCCCAACCCCCCGGCACGTCAGCCTGAGCCGAGCGGTGCCTTCCCGCACGGCCCCGGCGATTCATCGCCCCTCGGCCCGCGGGATCGGGGGGGCTCCGGTGGCGGCCCCCGCCCCGGCCCCGGTCCCCGCCACACCCCCCGCTCGCCCCGACCCGGCGCCCCCGCTGCCCGCCCCCCGCAGCGGGGCCGTGCCCAAGGGCCCCCCGCACGCTCCCCCCGCCGCGCCCCGCCATGGCTCGCCCCGGCCTCCCCTCACAGGGGCAGGGGCTGGGGCCGCCCGCGGCCGCCGGGCTGGCGGGCGGCGCCGCCGCCACTCACCGCCGCGGCTCCCGGCCTTCCTCGGGGGGCGGCGAGGCGTCGTTCCGCCGCGGCCCGCGCAGCAATGGCGGAGCGGGGGGCGAGGCGGCGGCTCTCCCTCCGCGGGGTGACTCTGGGCGGCCGCAGCGCCTGGGCCGTGTCGCAGACGCCGCCTGGCTGAGGGCAGCTCTGGAGCAGCAGCACAAAGGGGCCCCGCGGGGATGAGGCGGGCGGCTCCCCCCAGCCGGCTACTGGCGCAGCGGCAGCAGGTGGAGGCGGCGGCGGCGGGGGGACGGGACGGGACGGGACGCGCCGCCCTCCGCGCCCCTCCCCCGGCGGAGCCGCACGGCATGGGGGCGGTGGCTGCCCGTACCCTGCGCTAGCGGCTCCCGGGGCGGGCGGTGGACACGGGAGCCGCCGCTCACGCCCCTCACGGCAGCCCCTTGTCCCTGAGGTAGGGGCCTCCCGGCCGGGCGGCCGCCGCCCCAGGGGAGCCCCGGCGAGGGCAGACTCGGTGCCCCGGGTGGGGAAACCGCGCTGAATACGGCGGCAGCGAGGGGCCCCAGCCTGGCCTTCCCTGCCGGCGGGTCTGGGCGCCGGGCGTGAGGCGGGGGGCGCCGGCGGGGCCGGGGGTCTCGCCGCCGGGCCGTTGGCTTCGTGCTTAGCGCCGCCGCTCTCCGCCCGCCCGGCGCCCGGCGGGGCAAGGGCGATGGTGCCTGCCGGGCGGGCAGGCCGGGTTGGCGCCGGCAAAGCGGGGGAACGCGAGTGTTGGGGCAGGCGCTCAGTCACCTCGAGGTAAACGCGTACTGCAGAGCTCTGCGGCCCCGGTGACAGAGGACGTCTTACGGCCTCGGCTGGCTCGGGGCGGGGAGTGATTGGTATTCACTGTGCGGGCTCCTAACACCCGAGGCCGCCGCATGCCCGCTTTGCTGCCCTGCAGGTGTGCCGCTGCCGGCGGGCGGGGGGCACAGCGCGGTCGGCGACGCAACAGGTGACTTGGGCGGCAGGCGGGTGCTCAGCCTAGGGCCAGTCAGCCAGCTTCTTCGCAGATGACAGCATCAGCAGCCCTTCTGTGTGTCTTGTGCCAGTTGTCCGATCTGAAATGCATTCCATCTCTTTTTCTGAGGTCAACAGTCTGTAATGCGTGAGGCCCGGATTGCCTTCCCAGCTGTGGCGTAAAGCAAGTCATGTCTCTGACTATGGATCATCTTGTCTATCTCATTTATTTCTCCCATCAGTGTTCTGTTCTGAGTAAATAATGTGTAAAATAAGCCTGTCTTGCGTGTTTGATGTTCATAAATCATAGTTAGACGAGTTAAGTAAAAAAAAAAAGTTACTCATTTTCTATAGAAAATCGCATCTGTAAGTGGGAATGAAGGGGTTTCTCAGAAGACCTAAGAAGCACTTTAAGTGTTTAATTTGGGCAACATCCTTGTCTTTGAGTCTTCTTGAACAGAACAGATGAATAACCCATGGATGGATGAGTGTAATCCATTCATCTGTATGTGAAGCCAAAGCCATTCAGAATCCAAATAACATCAAAAGTCCAAGTGATGTTCAGAAGTGTATTTGACAGTATACTATAGGGAGCCAAAATAACACAGCAAATGGTTTAACAAATTGG
Source organism: Falco cherrug (assembly GCF_023634085.1). Lineage (NCBI taxonomy): Eukaryota > Metazoa > Chordata > Aves > Falconiformes > Falconidae > Falco > Falco cherrug. Next base: position 52,672,393 of record NC_073697.1, read on the forward strand.
CTGACTAGGTCTTTTCATCTTTAGCTTCTGTGATTTTATATTTGAGCCCTTCTGTTGGCTGAAGATGGTCAAAAGCAGTGGGCAATTGTGTGTTAAGTGCGTGCCTGAGGAAGTATCAGTATCAGGTTAAGATGAATGGATATAAATTCCCCAGTTGACTGGTAGGGTGGGTTTTTTTCAGTTATTTGAGCATGTTCACAGGGTATTCTGTTCTAGTGTCCCTTGTAGAGAGAAAGAGAATTTTAGATGGCCTGTCTACAGTGTAAGTTACTCTACTCGGGCACTGTGCATTTCTTTAATGTGAACTTAATGCTAAGTAGGCATAGTCTTACCCAGTTTCTTAGTTCGATGGAAAAATCTTTACATAGCATTTTTGTTAAGCAACTAGATACTGCACTGTTGCCATGCAGTACTGCTACAAATACTTGGCTTACTGTTTTTCATTTTAAGTGCATTTTACCCCATATACTATGATGTAACAAAAAAAAGATACGTATTTGCCTGTGGATGTGCATATACATAAATACACACAAAACCCGTGACTAGTGTCTTTATTTGCCAGGTACGCAAAATGAGCAGCTAAGAGGATTTCATTTCTGATAGCAAATAACCAACTATAGTTTGCTACTGATGGTTTTAGAAGAAAGAATGAGTTAACTTACTAAGAAAACTGGCATGCTTCCTAGTCAGAAGTTACTGCCTTAAGGATGCAAAAAGTTAGATATTAACGTAAAGAATACTTGAAAAGAAATGTGTTTTCAAAACTAGCACACCTCTTTCCTCTAGGGCTCCTGCTGTAAGGCATTTTGCTATCGTTATTCAGGAGGCTGTAAATTTGGGGAAAGGACTGTCCTGCTCGGTACCTTCCACAGAGTCACTCAAGTTCCAGGTGCTTAACAAATAATGCACATCCTTGCTGAGGCACTTAAGTGTCACGGCCAGCAATCTTTATCTAATGTTAGTAATCTCTAAGGAAACACGATAGCTCCTTGTGGGTTTTGACTGGTACATAGGCAACAGAAAAAGCAGCCAATGCACAGAATTGATGACCTAGGGGCTAGTCTCATTAAGTCAGATATTGTACCCTGATTTACTTACTCTGAAACGTTAATGGTCTCAGTGAGGTTACAATTCACTCCGTGTGTACCATCAGCCTAAGTATGAAAGTGGAAAACTTGCACTACTGTCAAGCAGATGTAGTTCTTCCTAATGAACTAACCAATGGAGGAAAAAAATAGGAAGTTACACTAAGCTTGTGTCTGCTAGCACTTGGTCTGGGAAACGATACAGGAGTCTTCCTTAAATAGTGATAGGCCTGTGTCTCACAAAAGCTGGAGAAAGGCCAATTACGTGGGACAGCCTGCATTTTGACCTAAACCAAGAACACGTGCCAAGTCCATCTTTTGAAGCGGAAGTATGAAGAATAAAGTCACACACTGTACATATGGAAATGAGTGAAATACTGTAAACTGGTAAGTGCCATAGGGCTGGACTTACGATTCATCATAGGCAAAAGCTCAAGAAATTAGAGGGTTTTTTTTCCTGCAAAATACTTTTTCTAAAAATGAGGACAAAAATTGTGACCATTAACCTGTTGTTTGTGATTTGATGATGCTTTATTCAGGTTGGCCACATGTCTTTTTCTTTGTGGATTGTAGTTTATGACACAATCAACTGAAATGGCTCTTCTGGAGCCATTACAATTTGTTGTGTTAGTGCAGCTGAAAACACTTCAACATACCATGTGTCACACTTTGTCAAGTTAACAGTTGATGTTTCCAAATCAGGATTAGGAACAGTGCTGATGCAGTGCAATGCAGCAATTGCTTGTGCAACATAAGCATTCAGGAAAAGGGACGAACTCTGCTGAAGTAAAGCAGCAATGCTATTGTTGTTTGTCAGGTGCCCCAGCAGTTACTTACCCTAAAGCATCAAGTGGTCCATCCCTTCCGTATCCGAGGCTACTTACAAATACCAAAGGAACTAACAGCATTCCCTTATAAATGCTCATGATTCACTAGTCCATTTTAACAAGCCAATAATCTTCAGAAAATAAACTCTTAGCAAAACACAGAAGGAAACACAGATTAAATGATGTGCCAAAGGAGATGCAAGAAATGCATGGCAAAATCAGACAGGTAGAGCAGCCGCATGGCTACTAGCACATGGTACAACCAGGAATTCACCTCACCAGATAGTGCCAAGGTTTATATAGCCCCTTTTGTCCCCTCTTTCTGCCCAGTAAATCCACACCAGGATGGCAATGAAGATAAAACTGAACTTCTTTAGGATTTTATTCTCTCATTTGTATATGCGATAGCCTTTATGTGTGAACAACTCTAGAATTGTTACATTTGGTGCCAAAATGGATAATGGATAAATGGATAGTGAACCTGTGCATGAACAAAAATGATACCTTGTTGATGACGGAAAACAGCAATATGAAAAAATTGTGATTTTCGGTGACTGCCAGTTACTGTCAGATTTGTAGAATTGCTGAATGGAAATAAAGGTATTGATATTGAGGAACGATGTTACTTCCAAAATCACTTAAAAGGAGGAGATTGAATTCTTCTTCGGGGAAAATCGAGAAATGGTCACTAGAAAGCTTGAAATTCTTTAAAACATCAAACAGTCCTTTAAGCCTGGCTTCCTAATGTTAACCATCCTGAATTCATATGTAGACATCTAAATAAGATTCTTCAGAAGGAAAATATTCCACACGTTGGAATAACATTGAGATAAGTTCTTAAGCACTCAGATTCTCAAGAGCAGCATTTCTCAAATGGTGAGGCAAACATCAGTGATATAGCCACATACGATACAGCCCAGTAAAAGCCAGAAGGACTGCTCTGAGTCTGCCCTGAGCTTGCAGATGCAGCAGAAGGGAGAAATTGTGCTGCAAGGCAGATTATGTACTGTACCTCCTCACACCATCTGTAGACCTTCTCTTGGTGAAGAGAAGGTGCCAAAACAGCAGGGGAGATTAATGCTCTGGGTCTGGGGGAGAAAGGGAGAGGCAGTACTGACAGGTAAGTTGTTCTCCAGGCCTCTCGCTAGTCCCAGCTGCCAGACCCAACCCACTGCTTCGCTGAGTTGTGGCAGAAAGGTGACAGTCCCGACAATGAGGAGGCAGAGCTGTGGCAGAGGGATCTGGGGAGACAGCAGTACTGGGTTATACTGAAAGGCAAGGAAGCAGCCTCCTAGGGGTAAAGCGCGGTTGATCTTTTACTGATCTCTTCCCAGGTTAATCCTGCTTATGATTTAAGCAGTCATTTAAATGGCTGAAGTTACTCGATTTAGGAAAGCACAATAATGTTTTGGCTATTATACAAATGGATTTTAAACAGCGTCTAAGTAACACAAGGTCATGTAGATATCTAAACAATCCTTTATTAATTTAGAGTATTACATGAATTTAAAGGATAAGATCCATTTCAACAGAAGATTGACTTAACCACTGAACCATTTATTTAAAACAAAAAATGCATAAAAAACCATTTCACCAGGAATGCTAGGATGCGATCCTAGGCTTCTTTGTGGCCTTGAACCACTTCAAATTAATTGGTTTGGAGCCAAAGGAGGTGCATAATATAACATCACAATTTATATTTAGGGAAAACTCATTAGAAATGAAAAAGTTATGTAACCCCTCAGAGAAAGCGAAAGAAATGTAGGACAAATTACACTCAAACACTGCAGTTAAATTATTTTAACAGCAGGGTAGATTTAAAAAAACTGTTAGGACAAAATCCGACATTGCATGGGGAAGAAAAGCTTTTACATCTTACTGTAATTAGAAACTCATCAGGTTAATGGGGCAATTTTTCAAAAGCTGCCCTTTAAGTTTTTGCACATGGCATTGATTTTGCTGTATTTCAGTTTGCAAATAGAACTTGTCCAGAGGAAAAAAAAAGCAATCAGGCATTTTGTAATGTACGCATAAATTCAAAGCTCTGTATCTTTGTGTCTGTGCTTTTTCATTAAATTTGTACTTGTGATAGAATTCTGAGAAGATTTCACTTTAACTTCAATATCCACTGACTGAAATTGCCAAAAGCATCAAGTGATTTTGGGGTATCTCGGTCTTCAGCAGCGAAACTGAAAGGCTTTGGGAAAGAGAAGGGAGCCAGCTAGTTGAGATCCACTCTTAATTTGAGCGCTTAAAATCTGAGGGATAGGAAATCAATGATCACTTTTGATAATTCAGGGCAGCACTTTAAAAAGTTGTTCAATATTTAAATATATGATGAGAAGACATTGCTGAAATGAATGGAAAGGGATGCAGCATAATGGGAAAAGTTTCCCAAAACAGCCAAATGATAGAGGAGCCTAAATCTGTAGGGATTTCATTTATTGACTATGGCAGTTCTCATACATGTTGTTTTGTGGCTCCTAAATATGCTCCTTATTTACAAAGATACCTAAATGTCAGAAAGCAAAGAGAGGGAGATACACAAACCACCTGCTCACTCCACATGACTAACAAGTGAAAAATAAGAAGTCTGCAAAGCAAGTCGTGAATGAGCCAGCTACCTTTGCTGAAAGGAGGAATTACTCCTTTTAGGAAGTAATGGATTATTAGAATTGGGTGCCTAGACAGCAGCAGCTTTCCACTGTAAGTTGGTTCGGTTTTTTTTTGATAAAGCTTTGAATAGGGTACACTGAAAAAATGACCTGCAAACATATTACTGAACAGCAAGGTACTGTGCTTACTATATATTCATATTTTTTAGGGTGGGTGGAGCAAGGCAATGAAGTGAATAGAATAGAATGGAACGGAGTGGAGTGGAATTGAATAGAATATTTGACCCGGAAGAGACCTACAATGATCGTCTAGTCCAGCTGCCTGACCAGTTCAGGGCTGACCAGAAGCCAAAGCAAGTTGTTAAGGGCATTGTTCAAATGCCTCTTAAACACTGACAAGCTTGGGGCATTGACCGCCTCTCTAGGAAGCCGGTTCCAGTGTCTGACCACCCTCTCAGTAAAGAAATGCTTCCTAATGCCCAGTCTGAACTTCCCCTGGCCCAGCTCTGAGCCATTCCCACACAATGAATGAAGTGAAACTGTGTAACTAATTCACTAATATCAGAAGGGCACTCTTGACTTCTATTAACATATGATATTATTAATTTTATATTCTGGATGGAAAGGGTTTTACAGGCACAAGTCTTTCCTGTTATTAAGAACCATAAAAGCAAAACCTCATTCACAGCTCATGTGCACTGCATATCACACTCATTTGTAAGATTAGAGCTTTATCATGGCTTTAAAACAGCAGAGTTTTTCCTACCCTGGTAACCCATTTTGCACTCCTTTAAACTGACAATCCATGCAAAAGAAGATGCTTTGAAAAATGATGACAAAAGGATGTACGAAGCAATATCAGTAGTAACTTCAAAGAAATAGTATTAACCCTGCAGGATCTGGTTGCCGCAGGAATAATTCCTTCTCTGCTAGCTGAAAAAATGAAAACCAAGCCCAGCTACATCCAGACAGCACAGATGTTGACTAGCACAAGCTTACTGGTACTTCACAGCAAGAGATCTAAGAACTTAAAAACCCCTATTTGTATTCTGTAAAACAGGCAGCATTGTCCCACTATATTTGAATAACTTATTTTATGTTACTTTAGGAAACTGCATCTGAGGATATTATGCACGCTAGATGCTAAGAAATCTAAACTCAGTATTTATGAATTTTAATTCAATCAAATCTCTAAACATGGTGCACATTTGAAAAAGAATTAGTGAAAATGAAAACACAGTGAAAAATAGAAAATAGAAATGACAAGTGAGGAACAATTCCAGAAAGATAGGGTTCCCACTGAACATTAAAGTGCAGCAGCTGAGGAAGTCTGCCAAACACATTCAGGACTCTCCATAAATTGGGTTCTAGAAACAGTGTCTTCAATCAGAACTGGCAGTAAAACCATCCAGCTGCCTTGTGGGAGCAGAAGGGGAGCGAGAGCTCCTTGAATGCTTGACTAAGGGCAGGCTGTGGAGAGCAAATGTTAGATTCCTTTGCCTGAGGAGAATAAGGGCAACTGTACCACGCAGCTTCCAAAAATACTTTACATTTGCAAAGCACTGGACAAAGATGAACTAACAATTCCCTGCTCTATTTCCCATTATAGACAAAGCTGAATTCCAAAAGGAAAGCAAATCAGGCCTGAGGCTTGAGAGACATAAAAAGACAATTTTTCAAGAGCATTGGGATGACCAAGCTAATTCACAGTAGTAGTTTAACGACAATTGCCAGGTTACAATCCTTACAAAGAAGTCCAGAGTGGTGTATTTTAATACCTTCCCAACTGCCTAACTGCATTTTGCTCAGCTGAACTTGATCCAACTGGCTTTTAACAAAAAAAAAGTATTTGCAGATAGTTGTAAGATCATAAAGCAACAGTTCACCAGACACAGAGAGGAGCAGGTGGGTATTTTTGTAGTTTTCCAGTAGTCTGTTCTTGTTTTCATCTGTTTCCAATTAGCATATGTAGATGTCAACTACTAGGAAGTCAGAAAGGTGTGCTTTATAAGCAAATACCCAGCAAAGACAAAAAAGTATGTATCACTTTTACTAGAAGAGGACATCAGCCATGCAAGAGCTGTCCTATCTGCTCTGCCAATCTAGTCCCCCTGTGCAGCTATGGATATTATAGCAGTAGCAGCAGCAGGGACTGGTTGCTTTCTTCCCATTGCAGGGGAAGAACTTTTAATCCATATAGGCTTTTTTTCTTAAACTACATCATACTGAGCTTCAGTAAGTCTAACTCTCTAATATTTGCTTTTGGGAAAAAGGTATGATCTTAATTTGTAGAGGCTTTCAATTACTTTCTTACTCAATATTTTTCTAGAGGATAAGCATATTAACTCATGGAATTACAGAGAAAGTTTAAGCCTGTTCAAAACGTGATTTTTGCTCAGGCTACAACTATGTCAGTTTGGGACACGATTGTTTGGTTTTTTTAAAAACAGTATCATAATGCCCACAGAACACCATAGTGCAATGGCAATTCCATTTGTATAAAGACACTTCATCCTGATGAAGCTTATTTTTCCTCTCATTTGGGAAAAAATACTATTAGGTCAAGCATAAATAATAATATTGACTACAAATGGATAGCAAATAAGGTTCACGTATGCCTTCAGTAGCCTAACCAACTTAACATACATTGTATACACAAACTATAAAGAACACCAGTGTCCAGCTCTGCTGGAAATTGAAGGTCAATGTTTAAAGACATTTTTACATATGTCTATGGGTACCTGTATATAGGTAGGTACAGAAGGGTGTCTTTCTGAGACACCTAGGTGCTTTTACAAATCTAACAAAGAGCCTGAATATCCTTAACGTCTTTGTCCGATGTACATAACTCATTATATTACTCAAAGAAAAGCCAGTTACCAAGACACTACTAGTACCAAAATATTAAAAAATATTTGGAAAGTAATGTTTTCTACAAAATAATTGATTAAAGTTGCTTTAGAATGTTTTTGGGGAACAGTATTTTAACAGATCTCTATAACAAAACTGCCTGTTAGTAAAGTGAATGACAGTTTTGGTAGAGCCAAGTACTTAAAATACTTCCGATAAAAAAGCATACTACTTGTGATCATCAGTTGCTGTGCACTCAGGAAACACAGAAAACAATAGGCTTTCAAAGAGTAACTAACACGTAAATCAACACATTTACATTTAGTTGATTCACTTGGAAAAATACTACTGAACAGAGTTGAAGATGCTATAGCCGTAAAATCCCTGTCGAGGCGCGAGGGAGATGCACACCCTATTTCAGTTCTGGCCATCTGCTGTTTTGCTGGCAGTGGCACAGGTAGTAACAACATGGCAATACCAGTTACAGTGCTAACAGCCCTCACCACAAACAGTAAAGCAATGACATGTAGCTGGGTTGTAAAGCTGAAGTACTGACAAAGTCATACTATTTGACTCCTAACGCTTTATTGTTACCTTCGTTGCTGCCAGACCTGTGAGTAAGTTTAAAACCAATGGTAGTATTTGATCTGCAGCTATTACTAACCTATACAGCCAAAATCACAAAGCCAAACATTGCAACTCCGTATCAAGGCATCCTTGGAAATTACATGTAAGGACCAAAATCCATATTTTTCACTTTACTATTTGATTTTAGGTTGTGTACATTTTTATAAGAGAATATTTGCTTAGTCTTAAAGGAACCTCTTTCAGATTCTTTTTTCTTGATTTTTGACCAGTTCTCCCATTCTGGGGAGGGTACAGCTAAGCAATTTCAATCTTGTAATTTCCAAACACATTTTAATTATTCTGAACACAGAACACTACTCATTGTTTATGCTTTCATTGGTTTCTCTGATACCAGCCCTTTTAGGCTGAATAGGTACAGCTATGCAATACTTTCAGATCCTTGCCAGAAGTAGAAGTCAAGAGATTTGTTCTGCAGGGAGAATCAGTGGGGAATGGCTTGCTAAGTTAGCAGGTGAGTTGGCAGGTAGGCATCATACCACTGAAGAATGGCAAAAGGTGGTTACCAGTAAATTCAAAATAAAGTAGTATTAAAACTACTTAGTGTGGTGAGCATCCTTTCAGGTTAAGTGAAAGAAGTTAATTAAGGGTTTCTTTAGGAAATAGTATCAGGAAATGGGAAGAGGTCCCTAGAGCCCACAGAGCTCTGCCATGGGGTCAGAGCATTTCCCAAGGGACCGCTGCAGGAATGCTAGGGAGCTGGTTTACTTCGTGTATCAACCTGCAGCAAGAGAGCAGTTGTAAAGTATTAAGGCGTAAGGTAGAAGCACACGTTCACAGAACACATGGTGACAAAGCACGTTATAAAACTAATGATACTTGTATCACACATCCCAACATCCACACGACTGAGGCACAGGCATCTTCTGGCTGTGTGGGCAACGCGATCTCCAGTCTGCTGGGAAGGTATGCCTATGGGTGAGAAATTACTGCCTTACAGTTTGTTAAAAGATGTAGATAGCAAAGCGGCTAAGGCATGACCGCCTCCCCACGCAAGGGAGTGCGGTTTGTCGCTGCTGACAGCGGCCGGGGCGCGCACCGGGGGGGCCCGCCGAGCCCCGAGCCCCGGGCCCCGCAGCACCGCGGCGCAGCGGCCCGAGCCGCGGGAGCAGCCCCGGTGTAACTCGGGCTTTCACTGCCACCCGGTGGAGAAACGCGCTGACACCCCGGAGTTAACTCGGTCCGACTTGCTAGTATGATGCGTCAGAAAGAAATGTGGTCCGGTGGATATGCAGGAGAAAATAAATTGCTTAACTTAAATTCGTGGAGGAATAATGGAGACGATAAAGGAACCCATTGCTCGGTACAAACCACACGTTCAAAAATCACGTGGGTATATCCTAAAGCATCGTGAATGTGACTTCTACAAATATTTTGAAGTGCTTTTTGTCTTCTGATTTCTAGGCACTTACTGTATGCCAGGCTTTTCTTGCAATACCAAGGGCTAACCCCTTTTAATGGCAGGTTTCACCTAATCACATCTTCAGAGGGAAGAACCTCTGAGAACAGCAAATCGCACAAATTCTGTAATTAAGCTGCTGACTAGTGGTGATACTGATGGTGGTTGACACAGATTCCTTGTTTAAAACAAAACTTTCTGATGTGATAACTCTTTGCTGATTCCACTACAGCCAGGTTACTAACAAAGACAAAATGATCCATGAAGGACAGTCAGTGCACTCAAGATGTTCATCCATATTGCAGTCTACATATGAGAACACTCCTTATCAGAAATACATTACACAATATCATTTTATATCCTAGACTTTGATTATTATTTAGTATTTTCTCACACAAGCACTTTAAAAATACATGGAAAGGTGACATCAAAGCAGCAAGAAATAAAAACAGAAGTTCCAGATGCAAAATGGGTCATAAATACTGTTTGTAGAACACTTGCATTAGGACTTCAGTCAAAGGTGTCCTTTAGGGATATAGCTTCTAGGCTTCGTAAAAATCAAAACTAACTTAGTCCTAGGTATTTAAAAGCCACATTTTATTTGGAAAGAGAAAGTTCTTTCCAGCTGGGCAAAATCAAGATTCCTGTTTTCACAATGTGCCAATGTAATCATTTGGACCTGAAGCTCAACAATTTGTACTCCTGACAAACATTCTAATTAACAGAAGAGTCACTTACTAGCCAGCAGAAGAACAAAATACACTTTTCTTCCTATTTAGCTTGTTACTGGATTATTCCAAAGGCCTTCCAGGCAGCTAGCAAAGATCCTTGGTGCCCTAAGGCCTCAGTGGCCATCCTTCTGCCAAAGAAGAGATGAGAAAAGCAGAAAAGCTTTTAAGATCAAAACCTTTTTGGTCAGTGTTCTTTTACTGGTAGCTCTGAAACTCATGATTACAAGACAAATAATTTATTCGGCTTCATAATTATGTTCTCCAATTCAGGCTGTAAAACACCCACTCTGAAGCAAACATGGCTTAATCTAATCTACTTTATCGTAACAGCAGCTGAACTAAACTGTGATGGTCATTTTTGTTTGTATGCTCAATTTCTAAACTTGGACTGTAGTTTGACCTTGAGAGGGTGCAGACTACAATGAGTGAAACCAAAAGCAACATTTATATGAATCTTCATGAAGTGAAATTCTCAAGGTTCGGGCAACTTCAAGTCTTCTGCAAGTCAGACAGATCTGCATTATACGAGAACTTGATGTAACATTAAGATACTCTCACAAATACAAAAGGTTGTATTTTCCAGTACCTGATTCCCCTGTGACCCAGCTTTTAAAATCATGATTATGAAAGGTTTGGGGAAGTGAAGAGTATATGGAGAAACACTGCAAATTGTTTGCTTAACAGCATTTGCTTTTAGAGCACGTCCAGAAGTGTTAAAAATATGCTTCAGATGACAGGAGTGATTCATGACTAGACAGCTGCTGAGAGAGACATCACCAACAGGGGATAGACGGAGTGTGTGTGAGAGAGGGAGAGTGATTTGACATCCAAGTTACTTGGAGAAAAAAAAATTAAATACCTTTTCTTCTGAGCTTTAGAATGTAGGAATTATTTTAATGGCTTTTGAATTGAAACGAAGATGTTGCATGTCCTGAAGCTGTCAGAACTTCAGCACCCATCAGACCTGTTTCACAGACTGCAGTTCTTACTCAGCTGATGTGATGACTGTCTGATGTCGCTTCCTGGGTGGGAACAGGCAATATTCTTTTGTCCATTTGGTGTTTCGCAATATTAAAGAGACTGACTGCTGAATATCATGTCAAGGCCCAACTTCATAAATAATGCCGTAATTCATAGTCATATGAATTCATCGAATAATTCATAAAAATGGCATATAAGTGTCAATCTTTAAACAAAAAGTTTAATAAAGTTGGTTGGAAGTCCCTTCCTGCTCAACGAGTAGAAGGGATACTTTCCCTGTTCTGGATCCATGGAACAAATTCAAAAAGTGGTTGACTGAAATCCAAATCTGAAAGTAATGACTAAACTATCTAACACTTGAGCTTGAACTTTGATGTTCTAGTGATCTCCAGCGTTCCCCATCTGAAAAACACCATGGCAGAAATGCTCATCCTCTGATCTATTCTTACAGTCCCACTACTTTTCCTTAATCATTTAGTGTGGATCTGGTAGCACAACCCTCAGCCTGTGGACACAGGACTTTATTGTAACACCCTACCGCTAAACAGCAATCTTCACCAATAGCCTGCTTTGATCGTGCTAATTTCATATATACTTACAAGTAGTATGATGTTCCCTGGAAGCCCAAACTTAAATTTTGGTGTTTGTCAAAACCATTCAGCCTTAATCTTAGCCTTTTCATGACTCCACCTATACATACCTCCTGGATGATTTAATATTTATGGTTGTTCTGTATAGTTTTCCCTTGGAATACTTTGCCTTACTTTTTGTGTATGGCAAGTGAAAACATGGAGGGCCTTTATTCTGAAATGGAAGCAAAACACAGTAAAATCAGCTAGAACTCTTTGTAACTAAATTTACAAATTTTCAGCCACTTCTAAAATAAGCATGTCATACATTCATATATTTGCATTAAAAAAGCTAAGCTGATTTTAGAAAACCAGTATGATTAAATCATAGGCAAATTTGTGTCGACCACCCCCTTTTTAGAAGGGGCTTTTTTAGCTTTCTTTGTTTCACCGGAATACCGATTATCTATTTGAAATACACGAACTGAATGGACTTCCCATTGAGGTTAGTGTATTCTAGCATTGTAATAAAGGTTATGAAAAGATGTCCGAGCACCAGCTGGCCTTCCTTTGATCCTCTCCATTCTTGTGATGATACATTTTCACACTTAAGATGATTCCCTTCTACCTCAAAGGCTGTGAGCTGCTTTGGTCCTTACAAATATTAACTGCAACCACAATGACCTATCTTTCTGGTTCCAGTCATCTGTTTAATATAGAGTGGAAGGTCAGAGCAACATGAAAAGGGCCTGAAAGGCTTTCTCTCGGAATACTGCCCCCTGCAGAGCTGCACAAAAAGCCGGCCGACTTGTAGTTCATGCATGCACGCTCCTCAGCACCGCATTGTGCGCTTGTGTTAATGGGCTTTTGTAACCTTCCAGGAGAAATTCCCTCACCGAGAGAACAAAACCGTTGTCAGATCCGAACACACATGTGAATATCAACTACAGGAAAAAGAAAAAAAATATATATTTACACAGTAGAGGTACTGTCTTCAGAAAAATGAATGAGCCACTAGCTTGCGTCTTTGCTAGGCTCTGTTTTAAGGGTAAGTTTTAGCTATTTCCTAGGATGGCCGTTTAATAACAGAGGTGGAAACCAACTATTTAGAGAAGGCAAATTCAATAATAGATGTCAGTAAGGATTAATGAATAAGGCCATGGACCAGAAAGCACAAGCCTGTGTGTACCAATACAAAGAAATCTATTTGCAGCGCAGTGGAGCACAGGTCACTTTGAAGTCATTAGCATACCAAATTGCCAAATATCTGCATCTCAGGCCCTTCAGTTGTCATTAGAACATATTTCCCAAGCTATCACATTTTCCTCCTTCAAATCTGCCCACAAAGCTCACATTTGCTTGCTTTCTATTAAGTCTTCTGTACAAGCGGGACCATCTCATGTTTGTTTTACATACTACTTCTCAAACAAGCTCTTTAGCAAGAAAGCCAAATATCCAAAATCCCAGCACATACCACAAAACACGGAGATTTTTAGAGAGTTTTACAACTATGCGTGACTCTACCTATATGCCTCTACATTTGTCCTCACTGAGCTTGAATATGTTAACCTCTGGTCTGGATTATGAGGGGTGGGTAAGAGGCATGAAGTGAGCAGCAAGAATTGAATGCAGCTGTCCACGTCTGAATGGAGCTACCCATGGTGGGGAAGACAATGAAAGGAAAGAAAAAAGTGGATTCCAGAAGCAAAGAGCCTACGGGGCCAGTTCTACTTGCTTCACACTGATTTTGTCTTAAATTTGGCTTGCTCTTGTATATGCCACTTAGATGTTTTGGGAAGACTTCATGTGTAGCAATTACTTTCCTATAAAATTATCAACAGGAGTTTAAGCCTATTTGGACTTGCCGAAGAAGCCATGGAAACAAAGCACAAGTGCTCTGTTCTAAACCCCAATCTCTGAATTCAAGAAACAGCAAACCATCTTGTAGGCCAGGTTTAAAATGGGTGTGAAAGAATGCAGATGAAGTCTCAGACCACAAAAAACTGTATGTGTTCGATGGCAACATCCTAGTAATGGCTCGATGTCCTTCCTACTAAAGTTCTGCCTCCTTATACAACTTTTTATTTTCAGTTCTAAACTAGATCATAAATCTCAAGCACAGGACTTTTTTTTGGAGGGGGAGTTATTTGAACTTAGACTTAATTATATGATATATTGTTTTCCTGTGTACACACAGAAAACGTACCCACATAAAAATGGCAGGTTAAATTTTGTATAGGTTTAACACACTGAAATCATCTGAAAAACACAGTAACACCTTCAAAAAATTAAACACCACTATAACTTAATTTTTCTATATTATGCAGGAGTCAAATGACGCAGATATCTCTGCACTGAACAAACCCAAACTAAGCCTTCAGCAGTTACCTGCATCTTCTGGAAACAAAAGTGATTAGAGTTTGCAAGATGAACTGAACAGCAGCTCCAAACTACAGGATAGTTATTCTAATAAATAACAATTAGCAGTCCTTCAATTTTACTATGCCAGGCTGGTTAACATCCTCTTTCCAAAAAACTTTTTTTTTTTTTTTTTAAATAACATGCCATTTACATCGATTATAATGGCATTTCAACATTGCCTGCTACTAGCCGATTGACTGATGCCTATTCATACCCTCAGCATGCCAGCTATGGATATTTATGAGCAATAGCTATGGCTAGGCATCTGCTGCTTGTGAAATACTGTTGGCTTAATAATTATGTCACGGTTTCCACCTGTTCTTCAACGTCACGGGGTAGCTGCTGTTTTCCAGCTGTGCCAGCTTTACGGCAGCATTAGAACTATCAGACATTATTTGCTATCCCCACTGAAACATTCCTTTCATTATGGACCTATGGGTTGGCATATGAAATTATTAGGATACAGAAAAATATCCTCTTTCAAGGTAATTTTCTACAGAGGTCTCACTGAAAAAAGCTCATACAATACTAAATTGACATGACATACTGTATTTGATTTTGGAAAAACAAAAGCAAAATACACCTTCTTGCAGTCAGGTAGTGGTATTCTCACTGCAAAGTGGCTGCAGGGATGGGGCTTCTTAATCCAAAACCTCACTCCATACATAAAAATTCATTCTCTTCCATCTGACTACATCCATCTACACATCTTTTGAAATTTCTCTCTTGCTCAGCTTTTCCTTCAAGCCAGCTAGAAATAACAGTTCTTAGCGCTCCTGCCCAGTGCTGCGCTGTCTCTGGAACCTGGGTTCCAGCTGTGCAAACTCAGATGGACTCTTTTCTCTAATTCCATCTCAAGATGCCACACTACAACATCGTGTTTAATCAAACTTCCCAAGCTGCAAACAGTATTGACAATCTAGTAGCAGGTTTAAGAACCTTCATTGTTTTTGGTGTAAAACACTCTTACAGAAATATTGCCAAGCAAAAGAAAATATCCTTAGTGCAACATGGCTTTCCTCTTGGCACAAAGCACTTAATACCTAGCAATCTATGTGCTTACAAGCATCTCAAGATGTCATTTTAACTTCAAGAGTCTTCAGCAATAACACATTCCTCCAAAACAAAGTGTATAGACCTCCAATACTCAGTTAAAAAGAGGACAAAGGTTGCAACTTCGTCTGTTTTAAACTTACCCTATACTGACTCCACCAAAATAAAACAAAGGAAGCAAAACTATTGCAGAACCAGAAGCAACTAAGTTGTTAGGAGGTTCATAAATTGCATATTTGTCCTTTTCAAGCAACAGAATCCTCATGGGAGCAGAACCAATTTTCTATTTTCTCTTGGAATAACTAATTCTAAAAATAGTTTCTGGCAAGGGGAAAGCTACTGAGCTAGTGACTGGCAAGAGAAAAGCTATTTTGCCTTAGGCACTAGTGCAAGGAAAGCAGACAGCCAATGTGAGCACCCAAACTGTAACACATGGATTGCTGAATAGCACATGGATGATTTCCACAAAGGTCTGCAGTGTTCACCAACAAATAATGTGAAAGAAAAATTAATGAAAGAAGAGCTAAGGGTTCAGATATACAAAGTGTTGCCTGCTTAATCCCATGTGGGCCAGTGTTCTGCTAGCCTACACACTATTTTTAACATTAGGCACTGCAAAAGCTTCTTGTTTTTGACTTCGCCGGCTGGAAAAATACAGATGTTTTCGTTTCCTAGTATACGTGCGCTACAAGAAAAGAAATGTGAAAAAAAATTCCCAATTTGCTCTCCAGTATACCTGGACTATTTTTTTTTTTTCTTTAACTGGTCTGTTAACATAGTGAAAAAAAGATTTTTCATAATATTAAATGATGATTAAGAGAAATTTGTATTTTTCAAGGCTTACATATACAGTGTAACGTTCTGCCCCTTTTGTTTTCAGGAGTGCTGTGCTCTGGCCAGCAATATTATCTTTCTTATTTCAACTCTGGTTGAAAGCAGTTAAAACCAGGGAGGTACAGGGCCCTGTAAAGAAAGGGAAGCCATAAATTGTAAGGCATGGTGTTAAAACAAGAAGAAACTAAACAGCTAGTTTTGAATTCCTGTGGGAAAGTAAGTGGTGACCCCTTTAAAAATATAAAAAAAAAGCTGTATCTTCCAGGCTCTGAACTTCCACAGAATGTGAGCAGTGGACTATAAGTCTACGTTCTATGTGGTCTACATTCCTGTTCTAGCAAAACTTACTCTTGTTCTACCAAGAACCAGACAATAATAATTGATTTGAATCTTTGTACTTTAGTGGGATATGTGTCATGATATATTTTCTAATACCAGGAAAATGTGGTATTACATATTAATTACTAGACAGCTCCCGCTACCAGTTTTACACAAACACGATTCTTTCAGCACAGGAAGTGTAGTGTTATTAAAACAGCAGTGATACCAGATCTTGTTAGCTGTTGCAAAACACTGAAATCTACTTCTCAGCCTACAAACACTGAGACTCCTTATAGGAAGTAAGTATGTACTTCAAACAGACTTCCCATCCCGAGAATGAACTTCAGAAAGGATAGTACAAGGACATTTTCATTTCAGAAACTACAGTATCTAAGGAATATTTTAGCATAAGGCTTGACAGTACTGATAAAACATTTTGATGTACTGGAAAGAGGCAGTAAAACTCACATGACTCTAGCAGGCAGTTTGAAATGCAGCAACAGATCTATACTGAAAATGCATGAGGCCACTCAAAGCACCAAAGCTGAAAAAGGCCTCTAAGCAAAGTTTCTATCTGTAACGGTCTATCCATTCCATTAATTAGCCAATGTTTTACACTAATTCACTCAAATGCAAGACAATATACTGCTGTGTTGATTGCACTTATTTATAGTGCAGCTTTTCTTGCAGTGGTATCCCTATTAGCATTAGTAAAGATACCTGGAATAGATGGAATTGTGTTACTGAAAATCATAAAAACATGAAACACATTGAGCAATTAAGATACAATGTAAAACAACTTCCCTTTATTCGCATTTCCTGATCTTGGTCTTCCTTGTACAAACAATCTGCTGTGCAAAATAGTTTATAAAATACTAAAAAAAGCCTTTATTGTAAAAAAATAAAGTTTCTAGATATACAGTTACTTTGCACTATCACAAATATTGTCCAGTATTTAACATTTACATTTAATATCACAATACTCAAGTCATGTAAACCAATGATCCTACTGGTAAGAAAGCCACTACTGAAACTCAGATTCACTAAAGGATTTGTTAAGTATTTTCCTCCTTTCGTATCTACACCCTTATACAACTCCAATGACCCACAATTGGAATTGTACACTTCTAGTGAAATTAGGCTTTGGGCCATCTTCTCCTCCATTATCAGGCAAAAAATACCAAGTTAAATGACAAGTTTAGTAAATGGAAAATTTTAGTAAATTATGGCAACACATGAGCTACACAGTGCAGTCACAGAACAAAGGTCCCCGAAACTAGATCTGAACTTTGCTGAGTGGTGTAAAGGCAGCCTACACTGGGTTCTGGGCATGCATATCAATTTCTACCAGTATCCAAGCTAGTTGGCTTAAAAACTAGCTCTGATCTCTATGCTGCAGTGCAATCACAATCACTTCAGCATGAAATGCCTCTAAGAAGTTTTGATACAGTCCCCTGAGCCCTCATTGTTCCAATTCACTTTCATTCTGCAAGGTCTTCATAGCTAAACCCCAGAGGGTCATGCTGGAGAAGAACGGTCCTTCATTATTCTTGTATGCAGCAGATGATGTTCGACTGCCTAGTGGATCATTACAATGACTGTCCAAGCTAACCCCAGAGGAACGAATCATGGGAATATTATCAGACTGTAAGGGTTCTTCTGCAGAAGACACATCTACATCTGCATAAGCATATGGTGGTGGTGGCGGAGTCTGCTGTGTCTGAGCTTTTGGGATTTTAGCAGAATCCACATTCAGTTTCTGTTGGTTTGCCGAGTCATGGTGTTGAATCATTGATCGCAATTTACAGTAAGAATCCGCAGAACTATCAAATTCCGTTGAATTTGCAGTTGGACGAATGGGAAACTTAACAGACACTGGTAACAATGTAACAGACATTTCTTGGCCAAAAGAGTCAGAACTCTGAGACTTGTCAAGGTCAGATGTTTCAATCCCTTGAGTAAATTCATCTAGTGTGTTTGGACCTTCATCAGGGGCTTTACAATGCATCTTCTTGTGGCGCCGTAGAACAGCAGAGCGAGTGAAGCATTTGTTACAAGTTTCACAGGTATAGGGTTTTTCTCCTGTGTGAGTCCTCACATGCCTACGCAGGTCACCAGAGCCTGCAAAACACTTCCCTACAAGACAGAAGTGATAGATTAAGATTTTGTTCTTAACACAAGTGCATAAACATGTTTCAATTAGAGAACATATGAAGTGATAAGGTACGATACGTCCCAATCATGGTACTTTATCTAGAACAGGTTCAAACAAGTTTCATCTACTTTTACAATTCAGTGACTTATTTCTTATTCTTAATCTGATTTTCGAACTTGTGTCTCCCAGTGCTTTAGTTTTTGTCTCTGGAGATGGGAACATCCATTAGTATTTGAAAGCTGTAAGTGCTCTCAGTTTGTATCAATCTTCTGGAGGAAAAAAAATAAATTAAATAATCAGTTTAATTAATCTGTCTAGAAAAACACTATGCTGATAAGCTTCTAAATATATTCTTCCAGTGAGAACTGCATCACAGAAAGTAATGGTTTGTTCATTACCAAGGAACTATTCTTGTAGCGCTAAAAAAGTTAGCTTTTTTGTTAACTTTGAGCTAACATCATGCAGCAGTCCACTTTTTACATTCTATCCAGAGAATGCGTCAAAACCATAATTTTTTCCTGCTGTAAATATTAGAATACAGTAAAATATTCAACTGTTTGCCTGTCTTCAGAACCACAGGTTCAAATAAGCTCCATTACCATACTGCAAAGAAAAAAAGTGTTTGAGGCTGAACCCCAGCAAAGTGTAGAAGAACAAGCAGAACAAGAAAGCATTGATTTCCAGAACTGTGACATTGATTCAGACACCTCACATTCTTTAGGACAGTAGAAGCAAGCTGGTCCCTATTTGTGATTTTGGACAGACACCAACTAAACCAAACTATTATCTGAAAGCCCAGTAGGACCGCAGTCTCAATTTCGGCATCATGCTTTTTATTCTACTGCCCGTATATCTCTTCAGAAAAGCCACTGAACAGTAATAGTAAGATTACAAATTACTGGAATAATACATGTGGATTTTTTGCATAATGTGAATGATTTCTTAACACTTGATCAGATCTTTGCGCAATTTTTGCCTTCTCAGTACAAGATGAGCTGGCTAAAATGAAAAATAATCAAAAGACCACTGCAAGACAAGATGAAAATAAGCCTATTTTAATGACAGCAACACAACTGTTTGTTTATACTTTTCAGATCCTGCATGTCTGTATCTTCTCCTCCTGATCTAAGACCCCCTGATAATACTACCTTTTCTTACGCCTCAATACATTACAAATAAAACATACTGCAGTTGGACTTGATCATATGGAGCTACTCTCCTTCAAAGCCGACTCCTCAGAACATGAATTAAATTATAGCAAAATAGCACTTAAGGGCAGAAAAGTAAGTATGCTAAGTAATGTATGAGATAAGGATAGATAATGCAGTTTCTGAGAACTATGTTATACAATGATGACTCACTGATCAAAGAGCCATTTCCAGACCACCTGGAAGTATGACCTATCTAGCAGATTGAAAATGGGTGTTCTCTGGCATGAAGCACTGATCAAGTTTTGATTTTATTCCAGAGGTTGAACCAAAGTAGCAAAAGGTTTTTACTCTCAAACTGTGGTTGAATGCAGTTAAATCCA
Organism: Falco cherrug; assembly: GCF_023634085.1. Taxonomy (NCBI): domain Eukaryota; kingdom Metazoa; phylum Chordata; class Aves; order Falconiformes; family Falconidae; genus Falco; species Falco cherrug. The sequence goes on from NC_073697.1 coordinate 52,692,410, forward strand.
AACAGTATTCAATTGGGCACGGGGGTGGGGGAGACAAAAACCAGAAAAAGACTCAATTGATAGCTAAGTGATGCCAAACCTAGCTTTCCATCAGGAAGGACTATACTGAAAATAAATCAATTTTTGAAGCAGCTAGTATCAGTACTTCTATGAAGACATGTACACATACAATGTTGATTCCTCTTATTTCCTTTTTCTATTCTTCAACCGAAATCCACTTTTGAGCTTATTTGCAACAGCTAAAGGAGTTTAATACACCAAATGAAAGACTATTAAGTATGCAAGACAACATTTTGTGAAAGACTTTCACAACATCATATTTAAATTGAAAATAATTTTGCTTAATTGTTTTTCTGCTGACGTAGGAACTTTTACTTACAATTTAAAAAGCAAAGATACAAGCAAGCTATGCACAGTAAATCTTACCACATGCTGAACAGCTGTATGGTCTCTCTCCAGTATGCCTAATTCTGTGCTTTACTAATTTTCGCTGCATGTTGAATGACTTCCCACATTCATCACAGGTGAATACTTTATCTGCTGTATGGGTCTTTTTATGCTCCTTTAAATTACTGAAGTTACTGAATCCTACAAAAATAAGACAGACACTGAGATTAAAATGATTCCTCCCATTTCAATCAAAAAGCCTGAGGCAGAAACTTTGGTACTTACATACCTCTGCCACAGATATCACACAGATGAGGCTTTTCTCCAGAATGAATAATAATATGACGCTGAACATCACCAGAAGCAGCAAATCTGTAATAGAATACAGAAATCCAACTGTTGTCTTTTATAAGACCGTTATTCTCCTAAACCAAGTATCATGTGGAAATCAACTGCAACGAATGGCTGATGTTCTGAACAAAGATTAAGATTTAAACCAAGATAAATAGATGCATTTAAGAAAAACATTTTGAATCTGGCAATGTCCAACTGAATTAATGCTAGGAAAAAAACCCCAAAACAAAAAACACTTTTTCACTGTTAATGTTACTAATTTATTCTGCATTTAAAGATACTCCTGTATTAGTATATTTTCTGTCACATGCCTGCAGAAGGCAAAAATATTTAATGCTTTGCTTAAATTCATCGTTACCTGTACTTCACAATTTCCATAAAATATAACAAAAATTGTATGACCAAATAATGAAAAAAAACGTTAGGGAAATGTATAAAACCACATAATTTATTGTAACTCACACTGTTGAAAATACACACAACAGTATATCCTTAACTAAAGACACCAATATAGAAAAGATTAAGTAAGACCACATACTATATATGTGATGACATGTTTATCTTCTTATTGAGACTTGCAACAAGACACTTGCAGACCTTTATATATTTTAATCCCATCAGTACACATTTAAACCCAATATCTTCCAACCAAAACTGAGCAGGACGCTGCCTTAACTCTTGGCCCGATCATGAAGATTAAAAAAAAAAAAAAACATGGACAAGTTTTAGCATGTTAAGTTTACTAAGATGAACAATTCTACTCACCTTTTCCCACAGATCTCACAAATGTATGGCTTTTCACCAGAATGTCGACGCAAATGTGTCTGGAGATTACCTGCCTGAAGGGACAGTAATTTAAACAATTAAATTCAACTAGTCTGTTGTACACAAATAAAAAGACAATAATGGGAACTATAAGACTGGCTTTTTATTCCTAATTCTAAGGCAGTGAAGACGACAAAGCATGTAAGAACTCGAGCATTCTTATCTAGTAAAGACAGTCTATCATGTACTTCAAGATCAAATTGCTTATGTATACAATTATACATTGACAATAACAGAAAAAAATAATATAAGAGAAGCCTGGAATCAAATGCTAAGGAAAAAGACAGACCTATAGTTGAAAACTGATCCAATTATAAATGAAAATTACACTATCTAGATTGCAGTGAAGAAGAAAATTTACTAGTAATATGGTTCATGTTAGTCTTATTTTCCCTGTCCTACAAATAAAATAGTTACATCAGGAGGTCTGAATTCACCTACCAGGAGGTTAAAAAGAAAATAATAGGATAAACATTTTTCAATCCATAAAACACTCAGAGGCAAGTGCTCCATGCCTATAAATCTTTACTCACGTCAAAAGAAAACAGAACAAGAAGCACAGAAAGGAACAAAAGGGATTACTGGTAATTAGGTTTTATTACATGTCTTTCCTCTCCTAATCCTGTAAAAATCATGCTAGTCTAGCAGGCAAACCAGATGATGACTAGAAAAAAACATCTCACTCATTCCAACTTGTTTTTCTTTTTAAATGTTTTTAAAGCCACCACTGCTTCTGAATAGATAATCCACTGGGAGTCCAGTTCTCAAGGCACAAGATAGAGCTAGTTTGGATAGAAGAGCTGCAGATGTTCCATAAACTGTGCATACTTCCACAGTCAGTTTTTAACCATTCCATTTTCTTTTATGGATAACTGCCTGTTTTTATCTAAGTACAGTAAAGGAACATTAAGTCCTTTCAATCGGGCAAGAAAATTAGGGATGCAAAGATTATCAAGTCCTCCTAAGTCACAGTAAGACAACAAAGACCCATCAGTAATTTCTTCCGACTCCTTTAGACTTAATTACCTGTGATGATGAATCACTGTAATCAGAACTTATAATATACCAGAACTAAAGTATTGCAGACACAAAAAGAGAGGACAATATTAAATGGATCACCATTTGAAACCAGAGAGAGCTTTCTTTAACCCCTGTAAAGTTTTTGAGACAACAGTATGACTGAACCACTGTTCACTCAGGCCAAACTTCATAATACTGAAACCCATGCAGAGAGAGGCATTAGGCACTTATTTCTGAGGAAGACGACGACTAAACTGACTTCTCCATGGAACAATTTGTGCTCTGCAAAGACAAGGGATTTTGTGCAGAGGTGCACTGGAGAGAAACACAAAAAAGACAGAACCTTTACCTCTATCCACATCACAAAACAAACCATACCATAAGCATTTGAAAGCTATTCTGCTTAAAGACAGAGGGTGAATTTGAAGTGCAACAATTATTCTGAAATAGTTCCCATACAGGCATTTTTAGCCAGTTAGAAACATTTTACAGACAGTAGCAAGTAGATCCATTTATTTATTACAAGCCTGTGTCAACTTCCTCCTAGTAAGACCTTATTAACTGTGTTGAGACAAAAAAAAAGGTAGAAACATCAGTAACTTGTATTCTTCCTAAGCTTTTAAGGTGGTACACAACCATGCTTAAGGCATAATATTCTATCCCAATGAAAAAGCGTAAGAGGACTTTTGCTAACATTTCAATGAACGAAAAAAAATGCTCAGAAGCAGCCTCTTACAGATACTGGTTGCATACCACTCCTCCCAAATTCAGAGACCAGAGAGACATGCTAGACTTAGTCCACTTGTAACTGGCATGCTTTTAAAGTGAAGGAACTAATGCATACGGTCCCCAAAAACAAGCTCTTCAGGAGGTAGTCAGGAGGTAAAATTGATATCCTGAATCACCAACCAGAGAAGGACCACATCGCAGCAGGCTGTGTACTAGTAGTAAGGGAAAACGCAGGCTTGGAAGTAGAAAAAAGAACACTTTTCTCCAAAAGCCAAAGATATTTATGGTTACTTGTTCCAGACTATGAGTTCCTATGTCAATTTTCCCTACTCTTAATTTTCTGTTTCACATTCCAACACACAGAACATCAGTTACATTCAGCAAGAGCAGACACACTACCAGGCATAACTGCACTGTCTCAAAAGGACAGAACATGGAGGCTTAAGTAAGCAAAATGTTGTGATTTCGGTGGCTGCAGACTGAGAAGATCAAGAACAAGATCAGAAATGGTCTTCTAAGAAAAAAGTAGAGAGTAATTATCCTTGCATCTTACTTGCTGGGAGGTGAAATCTTACTTATCTGCACGATTCCAAAGGAAGTACCTCAAAAGTACACAAGTTCCCTTTCATGACCAGAGAAAGAACTGCAGCACACAAGCTGAATGCTATATTCTGGATGGGTAGGCACTGTCCATCAGTATGCACCTACCTATACCTTCAGGCAAGTGAGGGAATGGGGAAGGAAGGGGAGGAAAGCTGTTTAAGAGTGTTTAATTAAAAGACAGAAATTTCCAGTTTCGTTGGGGTTTTTGTTTGTTTGTTTTTAATTAAGGAGGAGCAATGCATGTTGCATGAGGAGTCTGTCACGCCTGTCATACACTCAGAGTGTGTGAAGCTTTTTTTATTCTCTCTTCCCCCACCGTAATGGTAGACAATATCAGTCCATTTGCCAAAAGTACTTTTAATGGAATTTGGAAATATCCACTTTTTTTTTTAAAGTAACTAGAAGTTCAGACATCGAAATGAATGAAAATGCACTTTCTTTCCCTAATAAGCAGACTCAGCTTTGCTTAAAATGGCTTGATAAGCATCATGAAACAGTATTGTTCACTGGATGCACTGTTATATTAATATTTAGTAACAGAGTGGGGGATATTCATCCATCAAAAAAGTCCAGCTGGTGGGCTACAAAACTGGAGCAAGAGAAGCAGAAGCACTGGTGGGCGGGTAGACAAAGACAACATAACTCTAATCCTTAAACCAGGATCCATAAGAAAGACCAAAGTTATTCAACAATAATGATTATTTAATCTTAATGTAAAAATATGCACCTGTCTACTGTCTTCCCGCACTGAGGTGCACACATTGCAACAAAGAAAACAGAAAAGAAATAGGTGTTTTGCAAATATGAAACAACTAGGCACCAAATTTGTACAAATATGAATTAATTGTTGTACCTAGAACAGGAAGCAAGCATTGAATGACAAACTAAGAAGCTAAAGATTAGGCCCTGTAAGTAGGGAATTTCACAAGATTATTTTTTTAAAAAAAGTCATAGTTGAGTTTTGATACTTCAGACTAACTCTGCTGCTCTTCGCAGAAGGAAACTGAGCCCAATTATATCCATATAAATTTTTTTCTCTGATTCATAAAAAATCTGCTTAATAATTTATGCCATTTAGGAAGATTAAATTGTATTGTGAATACAACGTTATATAAAATTCTAACGTGTATTTTCTCCAGACACTGTAAAAAGGCTATTCACAACGTATCCCTAAGCATAAAGCAAAAGAACACATCGAGAATGAATGTTCTCTGTATTTCAAATATAATTGTGGCTCTGTATAGTTAAACATTCATTTGAAGGTAAAACACATAACATCTCTTGAGAGTAGACTGAATCAAAGGTACAAAATGTATTAAAGAAATCTAAAACATTTAACATGCTATTTTCAAATAAGCCATTATAATACTTTATCCCTAAAGTCAACTCTGTCTTTGAACAAAACACATCTAATCTACAGACTTAAACCCTTTTAAACCCTTTTTTTAGAACTGACACAAAGATGCATTTCATTTTTAAGTGTAAGTACCATAACATAAAATATTCCCACCTGTGAGAAGTGTTTCCCACAAATGTTACATTCAAAAGGTTTCTCACCTAAAATGAGAAGAAACAGAACACAGAACTTCTAATAGTTGCAACAGAATACAAACGCTTTAAATTGTTACACTTCCTTTTAAAACATGTAAGATAAGAGTAAAAACATCCCCAAAAGAACACTTACCCATATATTTAAGGGGAAATCAAGAGGGAAGTACAGCATTTACTATTAAGCATGTAAGGCAGACTCGCTCAGAAACAGAATTTATCTTTCAAAAAAAATAGGTAAAAAAGTTTCAATATGCAGTGTTTTGTGATTTATTTTTTTTTTAACACCGTTCTTTTCCAAATGCAAGGGGTCTCGTACCTCCAGGAAGAAGAGAATGGATGACAAGGTCCTACAACAGCAGCAGCTATGGGAAGTGCACCAGTTTTTCCACTTATACACACAAAAGCCCACTCTTAAAAAGAATAAGGAATGCAGAGAAGATAATTTGGAAGGAATCCCTTTTCTGTGTTCAGTATGTACCATACATCTCTGATCAGCATGTAGCCATTCACCTCCAGCAAATATTTATTTGCCTTCAAATTCTCATCCTATATAGCTCATAATTAACCCAAGTATTTTGCTTCAAAATTCTGAATTTGATCATATAGAACCGGGAGTTTTGAATTGCCAAAAACATGAGCAGCTTCAGTAAAAAAAATAGCGCAGCCCACTTCAGCTTTTCAAAATAACTTGACTCTCAATCTAGAATGTGACTGCACAATACTTCAATTCTCCAGCTGTCAAACTGAGATTAATACATTTTTCTAATCACTTTTTCTCCTCTATAGCATTTCATAAAGGCTATTTTTTCCCCTCTCTGGATTAATTCTTGGTTTCCTAGTTTTTACACTTTTGATAAAAATCTCTATGCATCTTCTAGAATTTACGCTAATAATGCTCAAAATACCACTGAATTCAGTGACAGACTTCTAATTATATTTTCATTAGTCTAACTGTATGTTAATAGGACATATATAATCTGGCCCACAGGTAATTAGTGTAAATCCTTGTGATTTTGTATGCAGATATTTCCAAAAGGAAAGAGATCTTACACTGTGTTTCATCTTGATGCTGATTCAAAAACTGTCTGAAGATTTTTATTTACATTTTTACATTTTTCCTGATTTTACAGAATACCTCTTGGCTATTTGTAGCGTTCTCTTCCAGCAAGTATTCTCTACATCAGAATACCTCCTCCACCCTTGAAGTGTTATGAGCAACATCTACAATATCCAGGTGTTGAGGTTCCATTTTCCTTCCCTGCTGCCAAATGCAGGTGATGTTCTTTCAACATATTTCAGGATCAAGGATTAAATGCAATTCTCATAGATTTTGAAGTACAGAGTAAACATACACAGTTATGTGGCTTCACAAGTAGCAATCTTGCAGTTAGCCTGACAGCTTGAGGCTGTATTTATTGTTTCTACTTAATGAAGAATGGAAATCTTACAGCAGTTTCAAGAAAGCTTTTATTCAATTAAAGATAAAAATTAAGAAACCAATAACTCAACTATGAAGAGCACTGAGGCTTGGTTTCATTATGGCTCTAAATTTGCAAAACACTAAAAGTTCTGGTACTGACAACAGAAATATAAATGAAACGAACAGGGAGCCAGATCTGTGACAACTGGGAAGGCTTCCGACAACCATAAAAGCATTCAGGTAATTTGAAATGGAGGATAAAAAACACCAGTAGCAATTTCTGCAGAAATTACCTACACAAAGGAAAAAGTTACTGTTGACACAAAGACTATTATCTGAACAGAAATCTACTCTGAAATAACTAGAGGGGGAGGGCGGGAACTGGAGGCTCAAATTTCTCAAAACTATTGTTGCAGGTTGCATGCAGCCTCATTATAACTGTACTTTTGTACAAAGAGTTGGAAGTTTTTTCCCTGTGATAAAGAGAAAACAAAAAAGTTTTGTTTGAAAGGAAACTGTGAAGTTGGTTTTTGGAGAACAATTCTGTACCTGCTTAAAACTCCAAACCACCAAGTATATCAAGTAGCATACTTTCAAGAATGAATTCTAGCAGAAATACTAAATTACTCAGTGTTGTAGCATCCCTCAGATAAAGTGAGGCTAACTGCTTCCTAGGGTGTATTAGCAAGACTGCAGCTAATAAGCTGAAGATTATTCTTCTCTACCTATTGGCGAGACCACATCTGGAGCTTTAAGAAGAGAAGGCAAACAAGAAATCTTACTGCTGTCTACATGCAATGGGAAGACAGATACAACTGGGTTGTTCTTGAAGATACACAGTCACGGGACAAGAGGCAACAGACATACGTTAGAACATGAGAAATTCTGATTAGGTATAGGAGAATAATCTTTTGCCCCATGAGGGTGGTCAAACACTGGAACTGGTTGCTGGGAAAGGCTGTGGAATCTCTGTCCTTGACCCAAAATTTGACTAGACAAGATCATGAGAAAAACGATCCAATCTAATTTGACCTGCCACCTCCAGAGGTCCATTCTAATCTAAATTATTCTATGATTCTATGACTGTCATTAAACTTCAAACCAAAAACCTTATCTGAGAACACTAATCTTCTCAAAGACCATGGCTGGATCAACAGCAACGGAGAAGACTGTGGGAAAATTAGTAATTGAACTACAATTAAGACAATGCTTAAACAAACATCCAGGAGACTTTACTTTCAAACCCCTGGACTGCCTCGTGTTTTCTATCTTCTGTTGCATCCTTCTTATTCCACACTCTGCAAGAAGAAATAAACATAATGTACACAGTAGTGGGATCAAAGCAGTGGTGTGTCAGCTCCACTGGAAAAAGGCATGAAGGCAGAGGGAGTGTTTCTAAAGAGATCACAAAGGTGAGGAGCAGGACCCGCTAAGGCATGGAATGCTGGCAACTTGCTCAAGGCAAAGCTCAGAATGAAAAGGCTGAGGATCAACAGTGTATTACGTGACAGTGTAACTCTGCTCCTGTTGAATTCTATCCTGCCAAGAGTGTTCTGTGGAAAGGCTGGGTTTTGGGTGGGGTTTTTTTTGTGTTATATGCCTCCTGAAAATATTTTTTAAGATTCTTTTTTTTAAACCCAAAACACTGCACGTTCTTGGACAGGTAAGGACTTTGTAAGAGAGATATACTTGCTTCCTTTTTTTCAGACAGGTCAAGCTAATAAAAAACAAATAACATTCAGTTAAGTTAAAATCAGTCTTAGAAGTCAATGCAATAGGCTCTGTTTAGAGATTCCTTTAAACATTCCCTAGCAATACAATTAAAACTAGACAACCCAATACAAGGACTTGTGTTGAAACATAGTATGCCTGTCCTTCACACAGAAAACTCATCAATGCAAATATGTTAATCTGTAATTTTTTTAGTAGTTCCTGGTGTTCAGGGAGAGAGGATTTCACATGTGCTTCTTTTTGACAACTAGGCCATTACAGTACTTGTTAGAAGAGTTGTCATTTGTGGGTTAAAAACTGGCTTGCCAGTGTGAAAGCTCCATTTTAATAACTTGCTTCCTTCATCTCTTCAACAAAGCCAGATCTGGAGGACTTTCAGTAAGCACTCTAATACTTAAATGCTTGCTAACCCTTTTGTTTAGCTCTGGAAAACGAATGTTTTTAAATAAAATTAATTAGCTAGCAATTTGCTATGCTTTCTGAAGTGGCAGATGAATGGAAATGGCTTTTAGCATCACTTACATCACTTAACTACCAGTATACCTAATATTAATGATACAGATGTGCCCTTCAGCTACAGATCCTTCATATATTAACTATCCAATGCAATTTCCCAAATACTCTTCTTGCACTGGCTGGATATTTAAAAACAAATTAACACGACCCAAAAATTACAAGCAAGCGAACAGGTCTATCTAGTCGTATTCTTGTCTCAGTTTTTCCATCCTTCTTTGTGCTTATTATTTGTTAAACTCACACGCTTAAACTTTGTCGGTGTAGCACATCTATAGAAGAGCATTAATGACACGTTAAGTAGCATTCAAATCTGGATTTTTTTTAAAACTATTGGAAGAACATAGTGTTATGAGAAGCAGCATGGAATTCCTGAATTCAATATATACTCAGACTAGCAGAGAAGGACAGCAACAACAACAAAACCAAGTCTAGGATCACTTTTCTTACACAACTTATAAAGCTAGTTAATATCAAGCAGTGTGGTGAATGTAAAACAGTATCTACCAGAGCTTAAGGGGAGTGGAAGCATGTGTAAATACACAGACCTCAAATAAAAACAAAGAAATGAATTGCAACATGCATAAATAAACTTGCAAAGCTACTGCAACCCTTTTCCTATTTTTCCATTTCCTAGACTTGTAAGCATTTGCTGTCCATGCTACATTAAAAAAAAAAAAAAAAATAATTTGTAGAACTCTTGTATCAGGGCTATAGTCACTTTCTTCTACAAAGCTTAGTACCCAGTCCACTCCCCTAACCTTGAAGTTACAATACATTTGAAGAGGTGAACTAAACTTTGAACTTCATGTTTTAAGTGGTTTAGCAGACTCTGAAACATACAATAATGAAATTTATCATTCAGACAACACACTCTTAACAGAACTAGTTTAATGGGTACCAGAACTCACAGAATCCAGATTTCTTCCAGTGATTGAGATGTCTAAGGAAGGGCAAATTCTAACAGGTTTCTCATAGTCGGGGGTCCCTCTTTCGCATAGATGCTCTAACACAAACTCACATGTTACTGACTTCAGAATCTCTCCCTCAGCTGGGTCTTCTCTAGACACTAAAGCCTCTATCTGATTACCTATTCTGCTGAAATTTCTAAAATATTAAAATATACCTGATCGTATCACCTCAAATCAGATAATAGGTTCAAAAAAATCCAAGGCAAATAGAGGATCTAGGTAAGAGACATACGCAACTTTCACAGAAGACCAAATGAAAAAAAAATATATTATTAGTAAGGTGAACATACAGAAGTAGTGAAAAATACTAAGTGAAAACTACAGGAAGCTAATGAAAAACGTTCTTATTTTCCGGTTCTGGAAAGATTGTTCTACCAATAATATGGAAATACAAATTCTCAATACCAAGGCTCAATTCACAAAAGCAGTTAATGTCTGCTAAGAGGGATTCCTATTTACTGTCACAGTACCAATACATGTATGCTCATTTGCAAAATGATGTTTATTTGACAAGACCAAGGGAGATGCACTTGCGTATTTAATACAGGGAAAAAGAAAGGCAAAAAATATTCAACAGCTTAATCACGAATGCCATCTCAAGGACTTGGAATCAATGGTGTTACTTGACTAGCTAAGGTAATTCTTGGAATTCCTTTTAAAAAAACGTAACTAGAGTTGTAGAAATATAATAGAACATGCTGGTTAAATTGAACAAATTAGTTAAATCAAAGTTAGACTAGGTCTTGTTTTTCACTAGAATAAAAAGATGCATAGAAATAAATCTATGCCAAGTTTAAAAATAATATTACCTGTGAGTTTTTAAAACAAAGTAAATTAATTCAAAATTCCCATTCACTCTGCAGCCTACTTGTCAGCAAGAGCATTATTACCTAGATAAATGCAACAAAAGTTGTTCACAATAGGAAAAAGGTATAAACTAACTATAGAGCATCTTTCTACAGGTTAAAAGGAAATGACTACCAAGCCCTCATCACTTGTATCTTGCAATGAATATACGATCAGAGAGAACTGAGGTCATCTAGAACACCTGTAGTATCATTTCCTATCCATTTACACTTTTCATTGTTATCTGACTCAGACTTCCAGGCCATCTGACAAACTGACTTCAAATGCCCCTTCTAAATGCAAGACAAAAGTAAAATGTTCATTGAAGTATCAACAAAACATTCTTTGAAAAAGAACCCTAGAAAAACAAGTACGAAGGAGAAATCTTTACTACAACTCTCAGCTAAGCTCAGTCTTAAGTGTCTTTATTCCTGTAGGATTATTCATTTTTAAAACCAAAACTACAACCTTTTGAAAACAGACCCTTAAACAGCTTCTCTGAAACAGGAGAAGCTGCAAACTAAGTTATTGATAACTGTACCTGTATGGGACCTTTTATGGAGCTCCAAATTGCTTGGATGTTTAAAAGCCTTCCCACATAATTCACAAGTATATTGCCTCTGTGACTGAAGAGTCTGTGATTGCCCTTCTTGTTCCAAAGGACCTTGAGACCTTTCAATTTCAACAGTTTGTTCAAAATTCTCAGAATTCACTAGATCGTCAGCTCCTTTTTCATCAGTAACTCTAACATTTATCATGTCCATGGTACTTTCATTTACAGATTCAATTACTCTTGTTATTGTACTGTCATCTCTTTTAGGCTCAGGTGGCTGTTCTGCAGATTTCTGAGATCTTAGAAAATTTAACTTTTTGAGGTGTACTGCCTTTTTCAGCCGCATCTGTTTGGTGGGCTGCATAAGTGTGCTTTCTGCATCTTGGTCTGAAGCAGCTTCATTCACGGACTGAACCAGAAAGTTTGATGGTAAATGATCAGAGGTTTCCAGAATACACTCAGAGTGATTGACAGTACAAGAATTACTCTCTACTGTGTTTATTTCTGTAGATGTGTTGTAAGAAAAAGATTGTTCTGCTCCTCTCTCATGATTAGAGCAAGCATTTTGCTTATAGAACTGTTTACTGTAAAAGTTGCGTAGTTTATAATAGTAATTTGGTTGTTTGAAAGGAAGCTCTGTGCAGTTGCCATCTAAGGAGTCTTGTGGTTGTTTCTGTACATCACTTGAGGGTGTGTGAAGATTAACAGACTGCGATGTGTGAGAATGGTGGTCAGCCAAGGCTTTATTAGCTTGTGTGTCAGACGAGCATTCATGCAATAGGTTTGTTCCATAACTGTCATTGGCACAGCTTGTATCTGCAGTCAAAGTATGCTGCAGCGAAAATACGCTATTACAAGGCATGCTGGCTGTTTGCTCTACAGCTGCAGAAGACTTTAAAAAGGTGTGGCAAATGTTGAGCACATTTTGCACTTGGAGACACTGTGCAATATCCAACATAGCTTGTACATTGTCCTGGCTAAGATCCAAGTGAGAGGTGTACATGAAGTCCAAGATCTGGCCTATGCCACCTACATTTTTAATGTCCAAGTGAAAGACATCATTCTTCTGGCCTGAAGAATTCTGGAAAAGGGTCCTGATAAAATAAGGCAAATAGTCAGACACAAACACATATAATTCACAAACACTTCTATGAAAAAAATACCACCTCAAACAGACTGCCTGGTATGAAACAACAATTGACGCTATATGGTCCTTTTTTTACACTATTTTACACTCCATTACTTGCCTTATGTATTATTCCTACACTAGTGGTACACAAAGTATGTATAAAATAAAACGATCCTTTATATAAATTTTATTTTCTATTTTTTAATTTTTGGAATCACACGCAATACTTGTGGTTTCCTATCCAACATTCTTAACTTATTAGGTGCTCTGCTGTATTTACGGACTATTTGAAAAAGTTGGTTGATGCACAATGGTGTTTCTCCTTCCATTATGGCAAATAAAACAGGTCACGATAAATTTTCTAGTGAAAAGGAGAAGACTGACCTCAAAGTCAGCTAAATTACCCTCTTCTGACAACTGAGTCTGTCCATCAAACTTTATCAGTAAACCTTACTGAAGTTCGTATCATTGATTCTTTCTCCACAAGCAGATAAGAGGATGGTGATAGTACACAAGAGAACGGCATTACCTTCAATCTATTCCCTCATATAAAAAAAAAAGGTACTTTTGTACTGGTGCTGGGTGAGAACCAAGTAAAAGAATAATGAAGAGTACAGGTAAATAAGCCTAAACAGTCCAACCAATACCCACTGAATTGTCACTGAATCCTTGAAGTGTATGAATTCATAAGACTTCTTACTATTTGATATAAAATACTCTTACCATCAGAGCTGTAGTTCTTCACGTGCATAACCAGTCCTAGATTAAGTGGGTTCGTACTCTGCCTCAGTCAGGAACTTCACACCCTTCCATTAAAACCCCCAGTCTCAAATCTGATACTCTAACAGTAAACGACGATACATAAATGGGGTCAGGTCACTCCTATGTAGCTATTTTCCTACACTAGGAAATTCCCTGAACTTCATGATTTCTCTCTGTGGGTTGACTCTCCAATTAGGTTTTGTTTAAAGGTGGTCACAAAACCCATGAGCTCTGAATCGTAAGTAAATAACAGTCTAGGCTTAAACTTTAGAAATGCAGAGGCTACCCTGAAGGCAGTGCCCATATCCAAATTCTTTCATAAATCCAGCCCATACTATCTACATTAAAACCAGAACTATAGTGAGTAGATCTGGTTTGAGAGTCTAAATAAATTAGTCATTAATATCCTACTGAATTTTAATAAAAGCTGAGCGTTTAGTTCTTTTTTACTACTTGAAAAATCCAGTCTTTGAGCATAATTTCACTTCATCACCAGGATTTCAACACTAGAAGATAAAAAAGGAAAACCAACCTCTCATCTTTTTTTCCCCCGAACATAAAAATAATTTTCTTACATAACAATTAGTAATCAAGCTTTAGAGATGTTTCAAGAAACAATACCTAAAAACTGCCAGATCTAACAGCTTGCTCATAACTAATGTAAAACACTAAGCTGAGAGATCCTGCACCCCCTAAAATCTAGAGAATCAGTGAGGGCTATACAGAAAGGAAAGAAACCAATGATGTGGCTTCATGGGCCACCTGTATACATTAAAACACAGATCTCGTCTCTGAGACTGTTCTAAACAGAGATTCATAATAACCTACATAATCAAATTTTATTTTGAATACACAGTTGATGAAACAATTCACATTATCCGGAAATGGGTAATGTGAATTGTTTCATCAATTATATCCATCATCTGGCTCTGTTCATGTACTCTACTAAGCTTCTTGTAAACAGTTACCTTCTCAAAATGAAATACTGAATGCAAGTCTATGCCAGAATCCATTATATGAGGCACCGTAAGCAAGCAAGGATCAAGAAAATGCCCAACTCAAACAGTGCTGTAGTTAGCTATGTATATCTAGAAAATAAATTATAACAGACACAGTTTTTAATTAGATTAAATATTTGGTACAGATTTATCTCTAGACAGTTTTTTCCCCTTACACTAAACAGTTATGTAGTCTGCAACTACCAGAAAAAACTTCCCTTCTCAGAGAAAACATCAACCAAGGGCATTTAGTTCATTTTTTAGAAATAAGAATATACTATTACATACCTGAAATATTGGCTGAAAGCAGCTAATACATTTTTGTGTGCTTTGAAGCAGACACCTTTTACCACCAGCATGCAGTCACAGAGAAGACCCTGGATGCGCTGTTCATGTAGCTGCTGGAGAAGATGACAACTATGGCTAGCAACAGTGTCCATGCTAGAATATCATTTACATTACCTACAATGAAATAGAATGCTAAGATGAATTTTAAATATTAAAATTGTAAAATTAATTTAGAATAGAAAGAACAATTTTACAATTTGTTTTAGCTCCCAAAGCAAACAGACTTCAGTTTACACCTGCAATGTGAGCTCTAATGATGTTTTTCTGATCTGTCGCAGTATTGCTCATCAGTAGATATACAGCAACATACACAGAAAACACAGATTTTAATTGTTTTGCTTACAACTAAAAGCTTCCACAAAAATGTGCTAACAGCGCTGCCTCTCAACTCCATAACCACAAAAAAACCCCAATTTAGCCAACTTCAACAAGAATCAGATTCTAAGGCAAAAAACATATCATACCTACAAAATCAACAGCATTTCTAGAGGAAAACCACAGCTTCTTCACCCTCTACACCGAAAAGGGAGAACACTGTAGCAGCACTATTTATACCGTATTTGTTGCTGTTGTAGCTAAGCATATTTCCCACATGGATCTGATTCATTAGACAAGTCAGCATAGCAAATTTTTATTTATTTAATACAATGCAAAGTCTCTTTTAAAAATCACTTATTTGAACAGGTTGAAGGGAAGACAAGTAATATTCCCAGACAACACATTTACATACAATCCTGTATTTGCTTTTTTCTTAATTGAAGAAAGATAAAATTCCTCCCCCGCGCACTTGTAGATACAAAAGGAAAATTCCAACTATTAGGACAGTTAGAACCTCTAGTCTTCCACGTAATGAATGAAGCAGAAAAACCACCTTGAGTTAGATGTGACAAGAAAGCCAGCTGCCCCTTCTCAATTCTGATGAGCACTAAAGGCTCCACATTCTAATTTATTGTTACTCTGCGACTCGCTGCCTCCTGTTGCATTGAGGTGGGCTACTATATTGTAGTATTTTTGGTTTTATTTTTATCGCGCCTTTTACCAGGCTTTAAAATAAAGCACCCACATCTGCCCACCAGACAACTGCTTTGTGTACGCCTCCCCCCACAGCACCTCGCAAGCCCTGAACAACCTGTGCCACCAGGGGCCCAACCTGTGCCACCAGGGGCCCGCCCGCCCCCCGACTGGGGAGGCCGGCGCGCCGAGCTGCTCCCCAGCAAGAGGAGTCCCCGAAGCAGCCGCACAAATATGCTCAAACTGCCATTTCGGGTTCCGCTCGGCCTCGCCCCGCCGAAGCTCGGGCCGGGGGGCTCTGCGGGGAGAAGGGGGCAGGGGAAGGGCCGCCCTCACGACACAATACCGGGCGCCGGAGGGGGGGGGGAGGCGGGCTCTGCCCCGGAACCAGGCGGGCGGGCGGCGGCGCGGGAAGGCGCGGAGCCGCCGCAGCCGGGCGAGGGACCGGTAGCAGGTGGAAGCAGCCGCTGCCGCAGGGCGACAGAGCTGCGGGCGGGCCGAGCGCCAGTCGCCGCGGCGGGACGACGCGGCCGCCACACAGCCCTCAGCGGGCGGGGGTACCGCGGCGCGGCCTGGCAGAGGCGGGGAGGGCAGCCGAGAGGAAGGAGCCGGCACTGCTCAGCCCAGCGCTTACCGGCTCCGGCCACCTCCCAGCTCCATCCCCACGCGGCCGCCCGGCGGCAGCCCCAGCCCCACCATCGGCGGCGGCCCCAGCCCACCGCTTCCTTCCGCTGCCGCCTCTTCCGCTTCCGCGGCGGGGCGGGGGGCGCGGGGCGGGGCGGTGGCCGCGCAGGCGCAGAGCGGCGGGGAGGGCCGGGACGGGGAGGAGGGGGCAGGGCAGGGCAGGGCAGGGCGGCTGCACGTGTCGCCGTCGGAGGCGGCGGTGGAGGTGCGGGCGGTAGGTACCGGCAGGGGGGAGGGTGCGGGGACGCGGAGCGGAGGGGGTGGGCCGGCCTTCCCGCCCCCTGCGGCCGCCTCCGGGTTCCGCACAGCGGCGCCGCTGGCCTGGCCCCAGCGCAGGCGGGCCTGCTGCGGGGAGCCGCGAACCGCCGGCTGCGGAGCGAGGCGGAGGGGTAGGGGGCGTTGGTGGTGCCGGGGGTGCTGGTGTCCCCCGTGCTGAAGGTGTCGAGCGAAGTGAGTTTTCCCTTCAGGACTTTCACACGCGCGCAGTCAAGCAGCTTCGCTTTCCTGCCGGTGGGCGCGCAGCTGCGTTGCCTTGGGGCCATCCCAGCGCTTCTTTCCAGCTGTAAGTGTAGGATCAACCCGTGTATGCCGAGGGCTGTGCTCGTGTGGGGAGGAAGACGGTTGTACCCGCTGCCCAGGAGCTGCTGACTGCTCGGCGACATGGTCGTGTTCACGTGCAGTGCGTGTGGGGAATCTGTGAAGAAAGCACAAGTTGAGAAACATGTGAACATCTGCAGAAACTGCCAGTGCCTTTCCTGCATGGATTGTGGCAAGGATTTCTGGTAGGTAAAGGATGGAAAACGGCCTTGCTCGCTCTGCACTGGTTGTCACAAATACAAATATATGTTTTCTATAGTATATTAGAATTAAATTTTCAATTTCTGAATAATTCATATTTGTATTTCAAACTTATGCACGTTTTTATATAATTTCAGGCTTAATCATCCAGATTTGAACCACAAGGACAGCTAAACCACACAGTAAACAGAGTTGCAATCTTTTATTTTCTCGATCTAAGTGACAGTGCTTTCAGCATCCGATCATTGACTGTTACTTGCTCTGCTGCTGCAGGGAGAGTGAGATTGGCAGTAACGTCAAAAGTTCTGAATTTGGTTGTCACTTTTCAGAATAAAGCAGTGCTACGCTCTGCTTTGAAATATAAATGTATGAATTTGCATAAGATAATAAGATTGTCCTTAAATAATGGCTATATTTCTCAATGCTTCACTGACAAAAGATTAAGATATATTCATTCCTTTTCAGGGGCACTTATGAATTGGTCATACTACGCTACCACGTTTGTGTATCTATATTTAGGAATTAGGTTTCTGTGAACATTTTTAACCTGCTTTTCTAATTGTAAAACATGTCAATGTGAGTAGTAAAATACAGAGGTGCTTTAAGAATTGTGCATACGTTATACATATACAAATGTGCTTAAGTTAGAGTCATTAAGAAAAGCAGCAGTATACTGAAGACTTGGGTCTGATTTTGCAAGTCAGAAATTATTACTGAGGGCTATAGCATGACAGAAATGTCAGCAGTCTTACAAGCATGTACTTCAAACACGTCAAGCTTTACTTATGTAGGTGTTGACAGTATTGAGGTTTAAATGATAAATGCTATCATCTGTTACTTTAGTTTGTGGATTAGGTAGAGTCTTGTGTAGTTGAAAGGACTGAACACTTTTGTGAATGACAGTTAAAAATCTCTCATGTCCAGGGGTGACGATTATAAGGAACATGTGAAGTGTGTAAGTGAGGACCAGAAATACGGTGGGAAAGACTTTGAAGCCAAAACTACCAAAGGAGATGCTAAACAACAGGAGTGGATTCAGGTAAGGTTTGTACTGTACGTATGTTATTGTATTGTATTGTATGATAAATAACTATTGTTTATAATTGTTAAAGACACAGGAGAAGCTATACTGGAGCAAAGCAGAGGTTGATTTTTCCCAATACCCCCAGCTTGCTTTTGGCAGTTCCTTGTTAGGTATATTGCTTATTGTGGTAAGAAATGCATTTTTTGTTTTGAATCTCTGTCTTACTAGTTTGATTTAATGTTCCCTAGTTCTTGCATACAAAGAGGCATTGATCGTTGTCAGCCCTCTTCATGCCACATACGCTTTTGTAGACCTTCGCCAGGCAACCCTTCCCATCTCTTTGTCTCTGTTCCAGGCTGAGAAGTCCTACCCTGCTCAGTTGTTCTTCATATGTAGATTGTATCTTTGGTCCTCTGAAGTCTTCCCAGTTCTGCTGTATCCTTGTGAAATGAGGTTACAAGGACTACATACAGTGTTTAAGATGCAGATGAACCATATATTTAGTCTGTGTCATAATGATGTTTTCTGTGTTCTTTATTCCTTTATTACTGATTTTTTTCAGTTGATCTGCTGTTTTTGACGGCTGCTGATCATTGTGCTGGTATTTTCATGGAATTGGCTATTTTAACCCCAAGATCTTGTGTCTAAACTCCAGTGATCAACTTAAAGCCTGCCATTTTAGGATTGCTTTTCCTATGCATGCTGCTTTACATGAATTTTTGTTGAATGTAATTCATCTTTTTATTACCTAGTCGCTCATTCTTTCAAGATCTTTCTGGAATTATTCACAGTCCTCATACTGAATAGCTTCATATCACCAGGAAAATTTTCCTGCCCTCTTTTCAGATATTTTATAAATATGTTGAACAGCAGAGGTTCCAGCATGGATGGAAATGTCTCCTACCCTTTCTGTCCTACCCTTCGGGTAGTTACATATCTAATGCAAGAACCTCTTATGACTATTAGTTTCCTTTAAATGTTTTGGGAAAGAACTGTCAGGTTTTTAAAATCCCATTAGATCACATTTATCCATGGATTTGTTGATTCCTATCACGTGTAGAACACAATCTAACAAAGTACTAAGCTACGTATGTATTCAAGGCATACAAATCATACCTTTGAAGTCAACAGATCAGTGTCCTTGAGAGTGAACATTGTTTGAGCATGTTGTTCAAAGGCAGTATGATATGAATGCTATTGTTTATGAAAATTGTTAGCCTTCCTCAATACTTTCTACACAGAAGGGTGAGGAATTATTACAGAGCATCCTTTTCTGGTAGTCTTAACAGATCCACAAAACCTTTCAGTAATTATGTTTTCAGAAGTACAGGAAGGCTCTCCAGCATCCAGTGGCTACATTTTTAAATAATGAGAAGCTCAGAGCCTTTTTTCCCCTCCACATGCAGCAGTGCTGTTCAATTAACTGCTGTAAGGCCCAAGCCTAACTTCATCTGTGCTGTTCTGCTGGCACATCTAGCATAGGAATAGGCCTGAGCTGTTTTACAGGGATTAATGGTTGTTGAAGCTGGCACTACTGCCAAAAGAGATGCGTGTCAAACTGTGGCCTCAAACTTAGCCTAATTTTCACAATTAACTCCAGAAGTTTGCAAAAACCAACCAGCTGGCAATTGCTTTGCTTAATGCAGGTCTTCTTCATGCTGCAGTGATTCCCTATGTGATACAGTTACTTTATTTTTAAATGTTTATATTACAGGTTGTAACTTGTACATCAGAAACCATTGGTGAGCAGTCCTGCTTGCCTATACATAACATTTTATATAGATAACTTTGACGCATCTTATGATATATGATAAAACTAAAGGTTAGTGTTTTCCCCACGTGTATTGAACAGTTCTTTCGAGCAGGGTATCCTGTTTATGGGTACTGGGTTATTTCTGTCCAGTGTGTTTCCAACTTGCCTACCTTGCATGTCTCATTCGATCATTATGCTCCTTTGCTGATTTAGTTGTGTTTTTCTTCATTCAGAAAATTCATGAAATAATGAAGAAGCCAAACATAAGCCCCAAAGTGCGGAACATTATGGAGCAGATGCGTGTCTTTGATAATATTCCAAGAAAAAAAGTAAAGTTTCAGGTGTGTTCTAATAGAGATTTGTAGTAATCCATGCAGTGAGTTTAAAAATAGACTTTCTTAGTGAGTGTCACTCTCTTTTTTACAAAGGTGGGACAAATTGCTTATTTGGGCATTGGTAAATTGATGGCGTAATAGGTGAGTTTCAAATAGGCAATGATTGTAAAATACATCTCCTTGCTGCTTTAATTAGGTATAAGCCAAAGTCTCACCATTCAAGCTTAATCTCCATGCGTTAGCTTCTTTTTTTTAAATACCTTTCTTCTTTTCTATTTGCAATTTCTATTGAATCTCCAAATGCTTAGACATAATTTTAAAGGATTCTTGTATCTGTGGCTTTGTGTTTTTCCTCGTAAAGGCACGATACTGTTTTGAGAGTTTTCCTGTTGCTCAGTACTCTTGACAGAATCTCCCACACTGCGTGCTGCACTAAACTTTGCATCACAGCCAAATCAAATCCTAAATGTTTCATGTGGTATCAGTAAAGAATTACTGGCAAACTGGCCTTTCTCCCCACCCAGCAGCCTCTGATCATGGTTGCTTCCAAAGCACTCAAATAAAACCTAATGGAGCTGCAGTGAAGTTGCTGCTAGTGAGCTGTAGGTTAGAATACTCTTCTACAGAATTAATGTTCTAAGCAGGGGAAGTGATGTTGTCAAGAAGCCTTTCTCTTTGATAAGATATGTTGCAGTGTAAGATCAAAAGTTTTTGCAGTTCATTGTCCCAGTTTACAAGTGCAGCTTTCCTGAGATTTTCATTGCAATGGAAAAATCTTTATATTAGGTTTTACTTGGAATTCCACACTCGTGAAAGTTGATATGTTGCTGACAGTGCGAGCATATTATAAGTAGACATTTAATGCTTTGTTTTAATTTTTAGCAGGGACTCCTGCAATAGCCCCAGCAACTTTCAAATGTTTGCATTGAGATAGTCGTTTGAATTGTACTTTTCTGTAATAAACTAAGGTATCCATTTAGGAGCATCACCATCTGTCCAGCGCACAAATAAGTAAGATCAGATCCTAACGCTTGTAACTCGTGAGAACTGTCAGAAGGTTTGGTAGAACATTGTTAACATAACCAGCTGTATAAAAGCTTGGGGATTATCTTTTCTATATATTTAGCTTTTCTGGATTACTATTGGTGAAGCAATTGAGAGGCATGGTATAGCCTCATAACAGTACAGAGGCATTATGCAAAACAATTTAGCATGGAAGTTTAAAAGATCTCATAGAAAGAAATGCCTAACCAGATCTTAAACAGAAGTGATTAGATTCTTAAATAAAAACAACAACCAAATACATGGTAATAAAAAAGTCAGAGGTGCACCTTTTCAGTTACGGGTGGTTTTTTTCCTGCACAGAATTGGATGAAGAACAGTTTGAGAATTACTGACAGCATTTTGCAAGACCAAGTGTGGGATATTTTCTCTGAAGCAACCAGAAATGTAAGTTAAGTTAGAGGTACAATATTGTACAACAGGAATGCAGTCAAAAGTGCTATAAGGGAAACCTTTCAGACTCTCTTTGTAGATGTTAGCAGAAATATTGTCTCACGTTGTTCCAGTGGATACTGTTACAATGTAATTTCCAAGACAATTGCTAATTTGTAGAGCATATTGTTCCTGAAGTATTTGTGCATACTGGGCAAGTAGGTTGTGATTAAAAACATGGACACAGTGACATGATTGTGACACAGTAATGAGAAGGCTAATTTAACTTTATTCTATGCTATTAGTACAAAGGGAAAGGAAAACCACCAATTTTATCTTTGGTTCCAGTCTTTTACCACACGCCAAGAAGGAATAACACAATGTCTTTCTAGAACTTTATTGGCCTCAGATTTACGTGTAGTAGAGTTGGGAAATAACAGCACCTAGTTTACTTATTTTATTAGTGGAGAGAGACGAGATCCTCCAGTTTCTGGTGCAAATTCCTCCCACTTCTGTGTCCAAATTGTGAATTTACACTGACCTTTTTTTCTCAGTGGCTAATTCTGTGCTATTTCAGGGCTAGCTTAGCATGTTTTGGTAGGGTGGTGTTTTGATTGTTTGTTGACATGTATTGCTGCTACTAGAAAGCTGTTGTAGAAGCTTACTTCACTGTCGATGTAAAGATGTTCTCCCAGCTCCCCCCAACTTCTTCTGAGTCTGCATGCCTTTGACATTAATGCCTTGTTGATTATGCTTTATGTTCCTGACTTGATGATTCCAGTTAAATCTATTTGTAGTTTTTCTGAAGAATCCATATATAAGAGCCAGGAAGGAAGGAAAGACATTTCTTTAAAGGATAGGAACATAACATAAACTCTGGGCAGTGAGTTGCAAGGACATGTCTTGCTGAAACATTAATTTGGAGTTAGCACAACTTCACTGAAGTCTTAAGCAGTTTTGTCTGGATTTAAACTCATTTAAAAAAAAAAATCTTGAATCTGAACAATTATTTTATTTAGACACAAGTAAACGATTTACATTTTTCACAGAATATAGCATTAAAGCAAAATATGTAACACAACTTTCTTGCTCAGATCATTTCAATACACCTTTAAGAGGTCTTAGAAACATCTCAAAATACACTTCAGGGTGTATTTTCTGAAATGTATATACTCAAAGGAATTTCTTAAGTGGACTTCATATTTAATTGAAATTGAATTGAAATTACTCTTTACAAAAACAAGTTAGTATTAAGTTGCTTGTATAAACATGTATTCTCTTTCTAAATAGCCACATTAATATTTCAGTAATTGTATTTCACTTGTAATTATTAAAGTTTAATTTAAACATAAAAATGTTCATTAGTATATGAATTCTGCTACAAGAAAATTCTTATAAGCCCAGGAACATTAAAAGAAAACCAGATGTGTTAAGGTGAGAAAAGTACAATTAAAACAACCAGCAGTGCCTTTGTTGACATCATGCAATAATAGTTTGTTGTCCCAGACATATCCCAAGACAGGGAAATGCATGGTACAGCTAAGATTATTTATTACTCAGGGCCTGTATATTTGGGAATAGGTTCTGGATCTTGCTGTAATATACTGTATTTTTGTCTACGTAAATTGAAGAGTTCTCTCCCTTAATTTAATTACATTTAGAAAATATGTTAAAAAACACATAAAGATTTCATATAGAAATTATATATGCTTTAAGACAACATTTCTTCTGTGATGTTAAGGTAATTAGCATTTAGGCTGATAAGTTAAAAGAAGAATCAGCCATGCTATGTAGTGCTGTTTCTCAGGTAATTGGTGTCACCACATGTAAGCAGTTTAATTAAATTCAGGATATTTGTGTTCTTCATGAATAATGTAGTAGAGAAAAGCTGTAACGTCAAAAAAGGCATGTAAAACGATAATAATCTGTCTTTAAACAAAAGATTTCAAGTGAGAAAGAACGAGACAAACCACAACCGAAGGAAGAGGGGCAGTCTACAGACACTAGGGAAAAAACAGTGGAGGAAGAAGATGGAACTACAGATGATAAAATTGAGAGGAAAAAGAATAAGAGAGAACGAAAAGAAGAGAGACAAAAGAACAAAAAGAAGGAGAAAAAGGACTTGAAATTAGAAAACCAGTCAGAAATA
This sequence comes from Falco cherrug, assembly GCF_023634085.1. Lineage (NCBI taxonomy): Eukaryota > Metazoa > Chordata > Aves > Falconiformes > Falconidae > Falco > Falco cherrug. Next base: position 52,716,338 of record NC_073697.1, read on the forward strand.
AAAAGGAGTAAAAAGTCCAAGAAAGGAAAGGAGAGCTTGGAGAATGAATTTGAATTAAATGGAAATGGCCATCAGAGTGAAATAGAAGAGGAATCAAATGTAAAGAAACGCAAATGTAAACACACAGAAGGTATCTATCCTACACCTTATATTCTTGTTTGTTTTCAAGATGGTTTTTCTCAACACCTTAAAGTTCAATAATCTACCTAAGTAGAATTTTTTTAGTAAGTTACATAGACAAAGTAGATTATTTTTAACACTGTGGTTGCAGAGTCCTTATATAAAATCTGAACCTCTTAGCAACTATAAACTCATGTTACAAGAATTAAGTCACATCAGACTAGTTTTATAGTTTAGTTTTGTAATGTTTTGTGTATGTTTATCCAATTCCATCTGTAGAGGAGCCTCACAGAGAAATGACAAAGAGAATGAAAACTGAAAACATTTCAGAAGGCATGGAAGCAGAAAACACCAATGGCAATGAAGAAAATGTGGGAACAGGTAAAGGTATTCTTAAAGGGGGAGTTTATATAATTACAAACCGATTCTGCGAAAGACAGGGCAGAATGTAAATATAGTGCTTTTGCAGCAAGCCATGAAATCAGTTGTGCCTCAGTATACATATAGATTTGGATATTCAGTATACCTGTGTGTTCCATAGTAAGTGGCCTGTGCTAGAGTTGACATTTGATGTTGATCTAATTCTCTTACTTGTTGCTTCTGCTGTGCTGGCAGCCTTTGGCTATGCTTGCTTCCACTGGGCAACGAGGAGTTTGGCATGTTTGTTTCACAGCAGCAGGTCTCTTTCCTGCTGCCACCCACATTAACCAACATAGAGAACAGCTCTGTTGCATCTGTTTGTATCAATTCTATCCCTGTTTTTCCTCAGTGAATTATAAATTGGTCTTTAGTTGTGTTGGACATTAGTTTATGCTTACATAAACATGCCTATCATCTGACACACTTACTTTGAACATACAGATTGTTTATTTGGAAACTAGGGGTTAATGACCTCTGAAGTGGGTACTGTGTGAAATCGACTACCTGTGCTCCAAGGGTGAGGAGACACATCTTCCCAACTATTGCTGTATTAGTAAGAGTGGATGCTTAATAGCCGAAGCACAGAAGTAAAAGCAATCCTGGCCCTAGTTGTTAGAGTGGTATGTTGGTTCTTCATGTCTATGCTATTACAATCTTCAAAAACAGCCTTTATGCTTAAGACACCCTGCTGTTGTAGGGTCAGTAAGGTAACAACTGTTGTGGTAGCTGAACTGGTTCCAAAATTAGGAGATTGAAGAAGGCTGGTTCCTACTAGAGAAAAAAACTGGAAATACCTAATTTTACTAATGATGTTGTGCACCTAATTTTTTTCTAGGTAAATTCAACTGGAAGGGAACCATCAAAGCAGTTCTGAAACAGGCTCCAGACAATGAAATTTCAATTAAAAAACTCAGAAAAAAGGTAATGTACAATATGTTTTTTAATCTCCTTTGATCTTGTGAATTTCTTTCTGTAATGCTTAAATTCATAAAATCCCGCCCACATAAGCAAAGAAGTTTGACATTTAACAGAGTATCAGTTGACAGAATGTCAACTGAGGGACACATTCTTTATTGCTTACTGGACTACGGAAGAAATACAGTGCTAGTTCTGGAAAGGAATAATAGCGTAATAGATTCCATGCTATTTTTATAATACAGTGATGCGAATGTGTTATTTCTTAAAGTGGAATATCTTTACTAACTCAGAATTGTTCCTCTGTCTTTGTGCAGGTTATAGCTCAGTATTACGCAGTAGCTGGTGAATGTCACAAATCAGAAGAGGATATTCTTGTCATATTTAATAAGAAAGTGAACAACAATCCCAAATTTAAAGTTTTAAAGGACAAAGTTAAACTCCTGAAATAAGAGTTTCCATACTTTTTTAACTTTTGCATTTTAATCTTGCTGACTGAGTCAAATTCTTCTGTCAGCTGCACAAATATAATGTATTGGTCTCAATTTACATTGTATATTTGAGAGCAGAATTTAACTTTTAAGACTGGATTCCTCCTCTCTTTCTAGATTTATTACAGAACATTTTCAGATATTTTATTTTTTGATTTTATGGAAAATGTATATTTTTGGTACAAGTTTTAAGAGGCATTGAAAATAATTGCTGCCTACTGTATTAAAATTCTTCCAGTAATGGGTATAATGTATAGGCATGAATGTTTTAGAGGACCTGGATTGTGTGGCTTTTTGCAGAAACTATTGTAAGAGCAAATAGGATTTTCATATTCAAAAACCCACTGTGGAATATATGTTTTGTTATGCTAAAATTCAAAATGGTATGACTGATAGCCCCTATATGCACTATATTTCAGGCTTTAATAACCTGTTAATTCTGTGATGTAAAATGCTTAATTAAAGTGTGTCAAGTTTGTGTATTGCACATTCAGTGAAAATCTAAAGACCAAGTTGCCTGTATATGTATAGCTACTAAATGTTTTAATTAGTAATGCAACTGACTTCAATGTAAGTAGTCTCATGGACTAAAAATTGACTAATGAAATAAGTTACTTTAAAACACAACCTTAAATATAATAAATCTTGCCGCTTTATGATTGCATAATAAAGCCACCAATTACACAAAATTTGAAGAGGTTGTTATATTGCAGTCACCAAAACAATTTAGGCAGGCCAGAAATCTTACATGTATGTAAGAGACAGAATTCCCTGGGGAAAGTTACTTGGAAGTTTATAGGGTTTTAATCAAATGCGAAATACTTTGATAGGGAGTTCCTACCATGAAGTGATCTGTTAAAAACAGTGGTAGAAAGCTGGTGAAGATTTCTTGCAGTTTATGGTATGGTATGGTGTTTTGAAAACTGCATAGCGATTTCCAGCAGATACACTTTCATAAAACTCCATAATGAAAATATCTGAATTTAAAGAAATACTGAATATATTAAAAGTATAAATATGAAAAAATTAACTGTTTGATACACTGGGTCCAGTTTTTCTGAGTACATATTTGCCTTGTTTACTATAAAATTTGCAATAAAAATACCTAACAAATGTAAGATCTCTTCAGTAAGTGTGGTTAATTTATGAAAATGGCTTTGGAGATAAATAGAATAAAATTTATTTACAGACATGGGGAACCTTTGACAAGTTGTTTGAACACATTTTAAAAGCTTCAATTTCTTTTTTGTTTGTTTTGGATTTAGGAAAGGACATAAAAGAAATTAATACAGCGCAGTTAATCTTTAACTGAATTTATTTTACAATGAACATTGTTACATTAAGATTCTAAAGTTTTGTTACAGTAATTGTTAGAGGATTTAATTTTTCTTTTGTTTAGAATTAATTCTAAATTCTCCTATTCTCTTCCATTTTTCATCTTCCCTTGTTGTTGACTATAGCATGTGTTTGACACATGTATAGAAACACTTACTGAACTTCTGCTCATGATACCCCAAGTTACAGATGCAGTCAGCAGCTGCTGCAGTTGTGGCAGCTAATTCTGTGCCATGCCTCCATCCTCTTCTTCCTACCCTCAGACTAAGGTCTAACCTCTTTCTATCCTACGCATCAAAATGCCAATCCCATGTCCACAAGTCAGGATTGTCTTCCAGCTCTCTGCCTCTGCTCTTGTCAGCCAGCTGGTTCCAGCTGCCTTGTAGGTGCATACCTGGTAGCTCAGGTCGCTTTCTGAGCTGGGCAGCAGAAGCTCGCTCTGGCTGCACTACTGGCCGTGCTGTTGTCGGCAGCCTGCATTACTCACATGTTTCTTCAACAAAGGCCTACTATTTTCTTGGTGTGCTTATGAACTCCTCCACTGCATTTCCTCTTTCAAACTGGTCAGGGCAATATGGCTTGTTTATGCTATGCATTTAAAAATAAATATTCCCTGCAAATTCTTACTTCGGAGTATTGCAAGTTATCTTCTACAGCTTGGGAGAATGTCGGTTTCTGCTCATGAAAAGCACCGGCATTTTCTAATCTACAGACAAAAGAAGCTGATCAGTATTAGGTGGAAACGAGTCTACAAGAACCTCTGAAGCTGTGCAACAGTTGTTTTTCTTCAGTCTAACAGATAACCAGATACTTAACTTGGGTCCTGTCATTGCAGAATTCTGGTGTCTGACACTCGGGGTTTACTTCAGTGATTACTGAATGAAGCGAAGCAGCAGACTAAATGTCCAGAAACACCATGCATCAGTTTAAAGCTGAAAATAAGGAATATCAAATCAAGAATATGCAGATGAGTTATCTGAGTAGGATTTATTTGACCTTACCATTCTTTCCTGCAGTAACTGTTGTGATTCTTAATGGTTCAAACACCTGACTTCCCCTGTGCATTGCCACAGCTGAGCTAGTAGTGCCTATGTGGGGTATTAAATACGACTTTTGCATCTTACTTTTCCCCTTTCTGTGTAAAGGACAAGGTAACACCACCTGCCATTCAGTTGTTTCCTAATTATTTGGTCGACATGGATCAAATTAACACCTCTTTATTGATGGTCACTAGTGGGAGTCTATTATGAATAAGTCCTGTTACAACTACAGTATTACCTCATTATACACCATTAAAGTAGTATTACCTTTTCCTAGTCTGTTGGCAGAAGGAAGGGGCAGGGGGAGCAGTATGTTTTGTAGGTATATTTTTCTTTCTGAATGTTCCTAAAAGTACTGTAGTATGTAGGTGAGTCTATGCTTCTAACTATAGATGACTTCTAAGTGCTATTGAAGTCAATGCATAGTCTGCATTTTTCACATGCAGCTCTCCAGTCAAAAAAACCCACAACTAACCTCTGTGGTTTTTCATTAGACAATTAACAGATTGCTCAGAGGACTGGAACTGGCTTTTCCACTTGGAACTGATTTGAGCTTTAATTTATTGCTTGCAACTAATGACATCTTGATCAGACTGAAGTTACCCCATTCTTTAAAACTACCAGTTTAGTGGTAATTGTATCAGAGGGAGGCATAATCCCTTGGAGACCATTCAGACTATTTCAAGACAGAAGAACAGTAAAACTATCTAATTTATATTTGGCGATTAATCAGCATTTTTACCAGTATTTTTTTAAATCCCATGGATCTGTTGCACCTGGATCAAGTTATGTACTTTTGATGCTCTTTTTTTTTTTTTTTTTTAAGTGGGAGGGAGTACAACCTTCCAGTTTAACCAAATGCAAGAGGGCAACAGTATTAAATTACTGAGCTGCACTCAGAGAGCATGTAATGTTTACAAATTATTATTCCAGACAGTGTAAGACAACAGCAAGGCACAATCCACAGTGGTAATGTGGAAATTTGCCAAGCATCTGCTTGCAGTTTAATTAATATATTCATTAAGCATTATTATGTGATTCTGGCTTCTAGGTCAGTTGATTAATTTGATTGAACAGTTCTTAAGTCCTCATTTGAGTGACTGGGGTCTGTCACCTTCAAGAACAAATACCAGGACTAACATCCACCTATGCATGCATGTATTTGAAGAAGGAAGACCAATTGCTGTGGTTCTGGTTGTTCTGCGTACGCTGATCATACAACTGCCATCCCTCCCTTTTGGTCTATCTCTCATCATCAAAATCGACTACTGCAAGCAGTTGCCATTGATGCCATGTTTGATGCCCATGGAAATTTAGCTGACGTGATCCACAACTGATGTTTTAAATACATTTGACAAGAGGCATACAGTGAACCAGAAAGTTCATCATCTTTGATCTAGGCTCTCAGCAACAAAGTCAATTAGGGTTATGTGTGGCCAGGAAAGTTGCGGGTGCCTTCATCCAGCACACTACTGACCTCCTGCTAAAAAACATATATAGTACAGAATATTTAAAATAATGTCATGACAGTACTAAATAGCCCTTTATTTCATCCTTTTATCTGACAGAACAGCTATGGTATTGGAGTTTCTTTCAACAGCATGCCAGTTGTACTGGGTCTATGTTGCCATAGAGGACTTCCTTCTACTGAACCACTGTGTTCACTTCTTGTAGCATTTGGTCATGAAGCCATCAAAATCATGCCAGAGTAGTGACTTCAGTTGTGTACACGGGGAGATCCTGCAAAATCTAGTGTACATTGCAGTCATATCACTAAAAAAAATTCCAAACCCAAACACAAATCCAATGGCAAACCAGAGACCACTGAACTGTTGCAGACCCTCAAAACCAAAATTACTTTTTTACAGTATGTCCGTTCTTTAGTATCTTTCTAATTCTAACAGATCTTTTGGTATGTGAATTGCTGTGCAGTTCAGATAATATCAGTATTACGCAGGTCATTAAAATTAAGACTTAGGTGTTAAGTGTTTGAACATTAAACAAACACAAAACCCGATGACCTGCAGCACCTTTTCAAGTTCTTTAGACCAGGTATTTTTAAAGCAGCAGCAGGATCTTTCCCACTGTTTATTTTTTCCCCTGTGCTTTCAGGTCAAAGGGGCATTGCTTAAAGTTGATTCTGCAGTGTGGCAGAATCATGCAGCTGATGGACATGCTCTTTTTGTTGTGTTTTTCTCACTTACAATCAACCAACAATAATATTCAGAAAGGGACTGTATTATCTTGCAGCTGCCTCTCTAGATTCTGCAGAAAAAAGAGGGAGCTTTTCCAAACTTTTGAAAAAGCAGAAAAGCTGCTGTAAAACATCTAACTTAAAAAAAAGGAGATAAGTATGAATTCTGTTTTGCGCATTTCCTAGTCTAGCTGTATAAATTCATACCATTAAAGCTAGTATTTTAATATAGTTTGTACAGCTAGATCTCAATAAATGAGAATGTAAATAGTTTTGATTTTACTAGCAAGAGCTGGGTATTTAAGTGTTACAGTATGAAAAAAAGTCATTAAATATTTACTTTCTAACTACATATTTTGCACTTGTATTCCAAATTGACATATGACAACAGGTAAAATTAACATTAACAATTTAGTTTTCCAGTATTCACTCAGTACTATAACCACAGGAAATTTCTTTATTGTAACATGGGTCTGGGTACTGAAAAATTAGTGCAAGAGAATGCTTGTATAAAGCTTCACTTAGCATTTAATACAACTTGGCATAATCAGGTGGGATTTTTTTTTTTTACTTCTTTTGCCACAAATTATATGTTTAGCAGTCATTAGTAATGTCAACAGTCACAATAAATTGGAGAAACCAATAGTAAGATAGCATTACAAAATGTTCAGAATGTTTGTTTTATCGATTTTTCTAAACAGCATAACATATTTCCATAATAAAATATGCTTTGTTGTTAAAAATTTCCTTTCTAAAATAGTCTCTTGGAAATTGTGTGTCTTGGTGGCAGGGCAGGGAAGGAAGAAGTATGCAAATTAGAAAATTGTTTAAAGCTAGTGGCTTTCTTTAAGTATAGCATAAGCATTTAAGCAGGGAGTTTAATCACTGAAAGAAAAGAGCTTCAAAGTACAGATACTTAATTGTTATGCTCAGCCTTCCACCGTACTGGTGCATTAGAGTAGCTCATTCTTCTTTCTCCCAGTGAAAACCAATCCTCCCACCTGGTGCTATAATCTGATTGCATCAGTACAATGTAGTTGGACCCCAACATGAGTAGCAGCTTATAGCTGATGACCACAGGATACAGACACCCAATACATGATTTCATTCGGAAACTTTTAAAGCTGTAACGCTCACCCTTATTAAGGAAATAAGAGAGCAAATATTAAACTTGTCGTGTGAGATGAGCAAAAAAAGGCATATTGTTCTGTACATTGAGCTGTATTCACAGGTTACAAGATATCTTAATCAATATATTCAACATTTACTCCTTTCTTCTCCCAATTTAGCCTTTAAGAAAAACCAAGAATAAATCCTCTAAGTTCTTTTCTGCTCCACCAGCCAAGAAAAGCAGCATATTCTGTTTCCCGTGAGTACTTTTACAGGAAGTGTTACTTTATATTGAATTCTACATTTCACTTGGACTAGAGGAAGTTTTAGTAGTAACCTTTTTTTGCACTTGTTAAGACACAATTCCTTTTGCACCCAAATCCTCATGCTTTTACAGTCACACACGGTAAGGGCTGAAAAACCTTCAAGCTTTTTGCTTAGATTGGACTTTTTTCCTGTAAGATTGCAGACCGCAAAGCTTAGTCCTTTCTCAAAGATACCACCTTATTTTTTATTTAGCCTTCCTTTTAAAATTTATTCTAGAAGATTTAGAATTGTCCAATCTTTCAAACAGACTGCAGGTTTTGCTCTTCACTTCAGATCTTTTGTACCAAACTGCCCTTCCTACTTAACTCTGTATATGAGTTACAGCAGAAGGAAAATAACTGACATCCTACAGAAACAGTTTTATAGTTCCCGAAATTACTTGAAAATGGGTATGCCTACCCATTATATTATTTTCAAACTAAATTAGTATTAAAATCCTAATTGAGACCTGATTACAGTCAAGCTAAATTCCTACATATATTTGCTTATTAGAAAAAATGCGCTTTTAAACATACTGAGATCTTCCTCTTACACAGCACGAAACCCACCTGAAAATCTTCAAGACGCTACATCTCACTTAGGTGACAAACTGAATGAAAAGTAACACCAGAATTCTGCCTGCATTACAGACAGATGGCTCAAAGCATGGGATTTTTACTCCTTCATTCCTTGCAGGAGCCATATAATGAACTCTCATGATACAGCCATTAATGTATAAATACAAAGCACAAAGTGCACCCTTATACATTTGATTTTCTGCCCTTCTGCTGGCCTTTGACTCTTGATAAGGAATTCCAGGAGGAATGCACAGCTATTGATACTGTATAGTATCCATATGTGATAAAGTCTAATGTTTTTCACGGGTGAGACAGAACCAGAATTTTCTCCTAAATTTTCTTTCTTACCATTAAAGCAAGTGCTTCATCTATAAGCCAGCACTGTTGGTACTCTTGTGCCTAGATTTCTGCCTTGGACTTCAAAATCCATTGCTAGTATAAAAGCTTTTACTAAATTGTACAGACATCTCTTCCACTAAGAGCATTTTATTGATTTTTTTTTCCATCTATCCATTCTACCATTTACTGTAAGACATTTTAGGGACTGTTTGTTCCTACAATTTCCTTGTCTCACACCATGAAATATTTTTCCTTTTCCCTTCTTGCTGCCACCATTCTGTCTCACCTGTTCCACCTTTGAAAGTTCAGCTTTTTGGGGTGAACTTTCAGAACTTCAGCAGTTTCAGAGGTTAGCATTGGGAAACTTTTCTAGGAGAAGAAAAAATTGGAACTCAGTCTATGCTCTTAAAGACCTGTTTGTGTTAAGCAGATAAGCCAACACAATAACAGGAGTTGTACAACTGTCCTCCAGCTAAAATTTCAAATTGAGGTATTGCTGAATTTTAGTCTTCATACCAGCAAACATCTTTCTCTCTTCCCTTCTCTCTCTGACAGTAATGCACTGTGTTCCCTGTAACTCTGTTGTCCAATTACAATGCCAGATCAAAATATATGAAAAATTGACCTTACAGGATATGCAAGTGGTAATGGACTGTGAAGGATAATGGTAAAGAAAAACAGCTTATAAACCTGAATGAAATGTGTAAGAGCTTTGTTTCATGTTTATTTTTTTTAGGACTGCACAGAAAAATAGTCCAGGCAAACAGCATGAGCTGAATTCCACACTACATAAATCAGTGAGATGTTGCTATGCTGAAGACATTGCGAAGATTATCTGTGCTTTCCAATCTTGTTAACAGTGAGGTCCACGTGCCCAAGAAGCTTTGTCCCTGCTTCAGTACAGCAGCCAAATCACAGGCAGTGACCCATCTCCAGACCAGACCATCTCCAAAACAATAGATAATATGCTACCACAGCCTAAAAAAAAAAATGCTAACCTCTATCAACACAGAAATAAAGTGTCATGCCTAAAGAGAGCACTATTCCTGTAGAGCAAACCTTTGATGAATAATAAACTTGAATGCCCATTCACACAATTCATACTTTCCTGTGTGAATTAGATCTGCGATCTATGTTATTAAAAAAAAAAACACCACCCCAAACAAACCACCAAAACTTTAGAACGTTCATAAACAACCTAAAAGTGAAATTCTTATTGTTACAGATGTATGGTTGCACAGACTTTTCTTCAGTGAGGAAATCAGTTTCAGTCAATTCCCAAGTGTTGCCTTTCCTACCCTCCCACATCTGGCCATTTGTTTTTGCCTCTCTGCCACCCCCTGCATTTTTGCAGGCTTTTAAAACCAGATCAAATCCTCAAACTGAGAGGTATTATATACCACTACTGGGGATTGAGTAGTCAAGAACAATTACAGCCGAGGTATTGATGCCAAATGCTTTGTATCATTAAACTGTAGTCTTAGGAAAACATTTTGAGAGCCATTGTACTCCCTTAGAAAGTACGCATAGTTAAGTGAAACTAAATGATTCATGAGAGAGGGAAGGAAGATTTACTTGGCAACTTCTAGGAGAATAGTTTATCCAGATTTACTTCATGGGTTTTGTTTACACATTTGAAGATCCAATCTGGAATGAAAAGTCTTCTCATTTTATATTCTTAATGCCAATTATAACAAAAGGCAACAGTCAAACATTGAAGGTACCTAAAGTTTTTAATCAAGACAATTGACAGTGTTTAAATGGTCTCCCATCAAACAGATACTTCAGATTAAAGTAATGTTCTGGAACAGCTACCTTTTTGTAACTTGCACACAACTTTCAAGGTGAAGAACAGCATACATAGAAAAATCAGATAACATTAGGTGGTGTGTTCTTTTTCTGTTCTCTTAGATGCCCTCTTCACCTTTTTAACTGTCTTTATCTTTTCTGCTTTCTTTTCCTTCATGAAGTTCAAACGCTTGCATGCTTATATATAGTGCATTGTTGGTATCAAACACACTATTATATATATTGTTTCCTTCCTAAAGGAAAGAAAGTCAATTCAGGGCTGCACTGTAATTTAATACTCGCATGAGAATTCAACATAAGCTCAATAGTTTGTATATGTACTACATTCAGAGTTGATTCAGTTTTAACCTTCAGTTGTTTCTCAGATCTGCACTACATTATTTACACCAAGCGCTTTTAAGTCCTTTGCTGATTTTTTTCCATTGTACTGAATTTAAAATAAAAGAATGCCAAATGAAAGCAAGAGAACTGTAGTACTATTTTAAGGCATTTTTTCTTACCTAGATGAGTTAGACGATGCATTTACTTTTTTACTGAGTGTGAGAGAGAATATGCAATGCTTTACTCCAAGAACAACATCCAGAAAGGATTAAGAATCTCAACCTATTCAATACTTTTACTCATGATAGTGCAAGATAAGCAGCAAATTACTACTCACTTTATTATTGCTTAGTCCATTAACAGAAAGTACAGAACATACTGCACAATCATTCCTCAAAACGAAGAATATGCCTGCACTGCATCCAACCTACTTCAGCCAAAAATGAACAAAGGGAGAGAGAATCCAGCCCTACTTAGATAAGAAGTGAAGAAAACGCCACTCAGGTCTTTTGTGAACAGATAACATTTGGGCTAATTTAGCTATTGACTTCTGCAACAGGGAAAAAATTACAAATATTTGCTAGAATAGTAGAAAACTAATTTGACTTTCTAGAAGTGAGAATTTAACTGGGAAGTCTAAATCCAAAATTTATATGTATCCAGTCAAGCAACATAAAAAGCTTCCACTTTTGTGTGTCGTTAAGAGTTACCTGTAAATCAACATAAAAGCAACAAATCAGTAAATATCAAATACTCAGCAAGCAACAAAAAAATTAATTTCAAAATAACCAACTAGCTTGCAAAATTCAGCTTTCACTTATAACTGCAAAACCTGAATATTTAAAAACTTTCAAATAACTTACAAAGCATTATTTTCTATTTAAAAGAAGTCAGTTTCTCAAAATGTGGGAAGAATTCACATTATGCGAGAGACCAGGAATACAGCTGAAAACAATGCTGCAAACTCTACCCTTTGTACATTTCCTTCACAGAATCTTCAAATTCACAAATTCCTTTCACAGACTATTAACTAAATTTATCAGATCAAGCATCACATTTTAAAATACTTCCAAGCATTTCTGCAGGGATTCTTAAACTTTAACTTGCAAGAATTAATTATCCGTAACAGGCCCATTCTTTAGATGCTTTGTTAATTATGTTGTTCATTTTGTAACAGTTTCAGTTCAGTTCCTGATTGCTATCTATTCTTTAACAGATTAATAATTTCTGAATCAGAGAAGCTCTGTGGAAAGATCACAGAAAACATCTCTGCTCTGCAAACATGGAACATGAGCAGTCTCTGTTAAGGTCAATAGTGAGTCAGTGAAGGGAAGCTCTTATTTCAGCTCTTTGCACAATACCTACTCTGTAGGTAAACAGGAGCCTTCAGTTTAACAACACTTAACAGATCTTAACCTTTTCAAGCATACGTATTTATTGAATTGCTACATCTAAATCAAAGATATTTCCTATGAATAGCTTTTGCAAAGAAAGTACATGAAGATTTCCTTTCTTTCTTATTTGAATCAGTAGCAAGAAAGTGAAGGCTGAGGTAATCGTTTCACTCAAAGGAAATAAAACAAAGAAACCTCTATTTCTTTGCTAAGAAAGCAGAGCTCAAAGGCTCCCGGGAACTGTTAACTTCAAAATAATCATCCAAACTAAATAAAAAATAATTACTGTAGTCACTACAGACTATGATGTGGTTGGCCCTTATATGAAGCCATGTTCTAATTACAAGCTGAGAAAACAATTTCTGCTCACAATGACATGTCTCATATGAAATTCAGGTGTAAATGAAGGCCTGGCTTTCCGCAGAGAAAAAAAAAATTGTTCCATTCATGTATCTTTTAGGCTAAATTTACTCAAAACTCAATGTACAGTAATGAAGAACAGCCAGAAGCCTTGCTCCTCTTGTCCCTAGTACATCACTCATCTATAAAGCAGACGATAGGGTATTTAGGAAAATATAATCCTTTTTTTTCCTGATAAATTACTGTTAGCAGCCCCTCTGCTGAAAAGAACATCTCCAGGTAGATTATACAATGCAAGGTATCTACATATCAGGTCATATGACAAGTGGAGAGCCAGTGCTATTTTTCTTCTAACTGCAGAATACACAGATTAAGTCAAATTCTCCATTACTTTAGCACCTACAATTCAAAATGTGAATGTTGGTTCAAAAACTAAATGTAAGAAAAAGTTGTGATAATTAAATCAATTGAAAAACCATAGTCTTATGTACTTCTAGGGTTCATCATTACACTAGTTAAACTGATGTAAGTCTCCCGAGTTAAACCTGCTGTAACACTGTATGAATTAGGCTATATATGTAGAAGATCTATTAGTTTATAACACTTTTCCCAGGTTTTTTTCCACCCATTTCAAAGGGCATTTGATAAGGTCACTAGGTACCCAACAGGTTTAGAACTGCTTAAAAACAGTGCAGGTCAAAGCAAGTTTAGCTTGTACCCTCATTAGTTTCTACCAGCTAGTTTCTACCCTTAGGATGACCTAACATTTTTTAAGGTATACTGATAAGATACATACTTATTTATCCAGAGCCTACAGTCCATTCTTTTTGCTTTTCCTGTATTCTCAACCTGAAACTACAGAGGAAGTATCTGCAAGGCTTTTATGTGATAAATGCCACATAATATGCAAAGAATGCACATGCTAAGTGAAAATTTGACATACTTCTCACACTTGCCATTTTCATGCAAAATAATTTGCCTTCTAAAAGGAAAAATATAATCTGATTATTAAACATTTGGGGTTTGAACTTTATATACAGCTAGAAGGACTATAAATTTTATCTTGGTAAATAAAACCCATATACTGAAATATATTTTTCCTTCAATCTACCTTACAATAATATGACCTTTTATTGACGATTTCTACATTTAATTACACTGTAAAGAAAAGCTATCTGTAACAGGTGCCGTATCAGACTGGGGCTTCCATTCTGTAGTCCGTGGGATTTCTGCCTTTGTAGGAACGTTATGCCACACATGATTTTGTCTAAGAAAGCACAGGATTTTTAAGTACCACACATATAATCTAATTTGCCTAAGAAATCATTACTATTAGGCACAAATTTCAATTTTAAAAAGCATGTTACCTATCCAATGAACATACCCCAAAAGACACGGTACATATATTTATAGTATTCTTAGAATGACCAAACCTAATACTGATCTGTCAACATGATTTAGTAGTTTTGAGTTTGCCCGTAACAAGAAAGAAATAGTAACTGAGTAAGTCCCAAGGTTCTGTTTGCAGAAACATGCTGGTGTGACTTCGTATCTAGTTATGCAGAATTCAGCTACAGAACGGAAACAATCTTTTACCATTTTATTAGTTTATTTAACTTTTACCTACTCTGCATTGTAAATGTGGTTTTTATTCTCAGTTACAAGTGGCACTACCCAGCATTACAGGATTCCAATGGTTCCTGAAAGCTCTCAGAGCTTTGTCTTTGACTGCTGTACCATCTAAACCAGTGCTGTGTCACACCACCTGGGGTTTTCCACACATTTTTCCTCAGGAGCACTTGAGGAACCGGACTGCAAAAAGCGATGCGCAAAGTATTTATATGCACCCAGTTTCCCTCTGTTTTCCTTAGTTATTTTGATAAAACAGTCCTCACTCCGGCAGGTGGATTTACATCACTCCGTTCGCTATTTTCAATGGGGACTAATGCGATTTATGGTACAGTTGATCCGTAATGTGTTAGTGAGCCACTGCCCATCTGCACACATCATACGCTACAGCCACGCTCCATCAGCGCCTAGCGCCGTGCCCCCAGCCCCTCCGACTCGCCTTCCGACCAACCGTGGGCCTGGCAACGCGACGACCCGCTACGGCAGCTCCCGGCGTCCCCGCGGCCACCGCCCGCCAGCCCCCTCTGCCCCTACACACGGGGCCGCCGCCCCTCACGCCAACGGCCGCCGCGGCCGCCACGCTTCCCGCCCCCTGGCGTCACTGCCGGAGCGGCCCAAGATGGAGGCCGGCGCCAGCGGGGACCCTGTCCCGAGGCTCCGGCGCGGTGTGCGGCGAGGGGCAGAGCCCCGCGACCCGCTGCTGCCGCAGCCGCCTCTCGGGGGTGGTGGAGCGGCTGGTGGGTGGTTCCGGGGCTGCGGAGATGCTGCCGGGAGGGGAGCGCAGCGGAGCCGAGCCGAGCCAGGCTGTGCTGGGCGGGCGGCGTGGGGCGGGCGCCCGGGCGGGGAGCGGGGCCGAGCAGCGCCGCCGCGGCGGGAGCGGGGAGGGGGCCGGGCCCTGCGCCCGGTGGGACGAGGGGGCTCCTCTGTAACGGGGCGGTCGCCCCGCCGGCGGGGCACTGCGCGCCTGCAGCAGGTCGCCCTCCCTCAGGTGTGTCTGGTGGGAGCGGCGAGCTGGATGTAAAAAGGGAGACGCGAGTTGTCTGCAAAAAAACTTGCAACCGCGGATTTCTTCATGGGAATGAAGTGCTTAAATACTTCAGACCCAGGCTGTAGTTGATGAGGAAGGCTTTGGGAAATAAAAAAGCCTGTAAAGTCCAGCAGAGCTGTGAGTATGCTCACGCGTCCGTGGGTAATGCATGAGCAGCCGTCGCCACACGTTAACGCTGCTGGAGGCACGCGGGCCACCAGTAACTTACAGTGATAAAAGTTCAAAATAGGAAGCTTTAACAAAAAAGGCTACAAATAAATTTGTAATTGGAAATTACCAACCTGCCTTTACATATGCCAGATGAATGAAAATGTTTTCATAACACCAGGAGGGTTTTAATCAGTTAAATAACCCTTACAGAATCTAGTCAGCTGTTAATTTCCTAGAAGGGTACACAGACACCGTGTGCGCTGATTGTTACGGCCTTATCGTCTTTAACACAGGGTACCTTGCTTACTCTGTTTTATTTCAGGAAATATTCAGAGTTTTTTAGAATGGTTCCTCTGTAATACAAAGTGTATTGTACCGAGTGTAACAATCTCCAAAGAGAAATTAATTAAAAGGATAAAGCATCATGTTTTACGTAACTGTAATTATACTCCATTTAATGACTGGCTTTAGTGTTGTAATTATGTTCTTATTTACAGAAGAGTCTACAGCTGTAGAGAAGAAGAGGAAGCCTCTTACCAGACTCTATATTCATTCCGCATTCTGGATTTTGGCATCAATTGCTGTGACATACTACTTTGATTTTTTTAAAACTATTACAGAAACTTTTCAAGCAAATAGGTAAGGTACCTTTTCTTACAAAGAAAGTTGTGTTTTCATCTTTTCATCTTTCATACAGTTTGTTACATCTGAATACTGTGTTTTAAATCTTGGGTAACAGGGTCTGCAATAGGGATAGAGAGAGCTGGGACTGTTAAGCCTGGTGAAGAGAAGGCTTAGAGGCATCTTAGCAATGCTTGTAAATGTCTCAAGGGAGGGCACATAAAAGACAGACTCTTTTCAGTGGTGCACAGCAACAGGACCAGACTCAATGGGCACAAACTAGAACACAGGAGGTTCCCTATGAATATCAGAAAACACTTTTTTTACTGTGAGGGTGACTGAGCACTGGCATAGGTTGCCCAGGAAGGTCATGGAGTCTCTCTCCATCCTTGGTGATACTCAACCATGTGGACTCAGTCCGGGGCAAATGGCTCCAGGTGACCCTGCTTGAGTAGGGAGTTGGACCAGATGACCATCTAAGTTGTTACTATTAAACTAATTTTTAAGTAAATACAATGCTTAAAATTTTGCTACAGCATTTTTTCTTTAGGCTCTACTGAGCCATCTGTGTACAAGCAAAATTTGTTCTAATAGCAGGATGTTTTAATACTGTACCTTCAAGTTTATGCTGAAGTATAAGAAATCACTGCCTGTTTTGTTGAAAGTGTTGGGGGGTTGATTTTTAGTCAAAAAAAGCTGAAATGAATCTTTAAGTGTCAAAATCAAGTTAATTTCTCTGGAAGTTCTCTAGACTTCTTTGAGTTAGATCAGCAAAAGATTACTGAAATAATTTCTATGAACTAATTTCTATTTCTGTTCTTATTATTTTCTATTAAATTATTTTAGATGGGATTGATGGCTGTTAAATATTTTTAGATAGCTTCACCGCAAGTGCTTTTAAAACTCTCTCATTGTCGTTACTGTATCAGTACATGGCAGCTGAACAGGGCCTTGCTGTGTGCTGTGAGGTTCTCTGGAGCTGCTTTTCAAAGGCTGGTCTAGATACACCCTATATCCAGTGGGCTGTAGATACAAACTAGTGACTCCAGGCTGTGACCAAAGTTTTGGGTGGCCCCATCAGCTTCCTGTAGGACCCTGTCTCCCTGCATTGCTTATTTAGGTGGACTATTGCAACTGCGCTCTTAATGTAGATTTCTTAATTGGAGTACTGTGGTACCAAAATAGCATGCGGTATTTGCAGTACCATACCAGAGCAAGTATTATGTTGCCTAAGCAGGAAGATCCTTGATTACCCTTTGTAATTTAGTAATCAAAGTATGGTAATAAGGATTCACTTTCTAAAATTTTTATTTGCTAAATACTCATTCAGATAAGTGTAAGATTTTGTTAAATCTTCCTCCCAAGTTATCTTTCCCATCTTACTCTTCAGGTATGTTCTCAAACAGGCTCAAAAGTGCATCTTCCTAAATAATCACATACCCTGTGTTTTCTTGATGTGGAGTTTGAAATCCTGTATTTCTCTATGTTCAGCTGCTATAAAGAAAAATCTTTATGCTTCTTTGTTAAATTTGAGAGCTCATAAACATAAAACCTTATTAAAGCTTTCTGCAACATTTCTGTTGCACAAAAATCAGTAGTGTAATTTATAGTGAGAAGTACAGTTGAAGTGAGCCTATTTTATTTCATTACTGACAAAGTATTTTTGGTGTGGTGGTATAGTAGATCACTGACAAGATCTGTTGCACTGCGTTTCCAAAATATTTGAGTGAAAAAGTAAATGACAGGAATGAAGCATTACAAAATTAAACTCAATTAGTTACTTATATCAGCTTTAGAAGTGCAAGAAATGTTTTGTAGAAGTAATTTAAGAAAAAAAACTACAGGGACTCTAGGCTAGTCTGTATAATTAACAGATGTTGTCTGTTCTGTTTCTAGACTGGAATGAAGATTAATGTGCAAAATGCAGTGTGACCATGCTTAACGTGCTTTACCATGTTTTCCCCCCCGCAGTTGGTGGCTCGCCTCTGGCGGTTGTTTATTGGCTGCATGTTTGTCTGTTGCCTTTTACTGCATACTGTATCTTGAGTGGTATTGTGGAATTGAGGATTATGATGCACAGTACCCAGCACTGATAAATATCACAATAGCTACCTTTATTGCAGCAGCAGTTTGGTAAGTTTGAACACTGTTTACAAATTTCTGCTAAACCTGTACAAGTCTAACTGTGTTAATGGGCTCATTTTATAAAAAGTGTAATTTTTGTAATTTTAAGCATATTGGTGACAATACCAGTTCGGTGTAGCATAATTTCTTCCACTTTAAACATTCATCTACAAAGCGAGAGTTGCAACTGTTGAAACTGTGTATTAAATGTACTGGTCTTTTCTGTCTTGGAAATTTATGGGAAAACTGAAGTCCTTAATTTTGTTAGTGTAAATTCCCCACCTCTGACAAGTATTTGTGAGGTTTACAAATAAAGACAAAGGTGTAGTCTCAAGCTGAGAAAAAATGATGCCTGATCAGTTTCTAATACAGAGTTCTTAATTATCAAGCAATCTATAAATAGCAAACATACTGGAATTTATACTTCTAAATATTGTTATATGAACTTTGAGGGTTTATATCTTGTCAGAGAACAGTACTTTTAGTAAGGGCTACTTTATGAGATTATAGGAGTCAGAATTGAGCAAATGTGCATGCAAATGAAAAAACGATATACATGTGTGCCTGTATATTTGTTTGCTCTCTGCATGAAAGCTGGTTCTCTCTTGTTTAGGTCATGTATCTGAATAACATCAGTCAGTATTTATTGCAATACTGGGAAGAAAGGAAGGCTAAAGAAGATAAAGGTTCACTGTAGTTTAGTATTAGTCAAATGTATAATCCTTTTAATTCAGTTGTTAAATAAGTTGATTTTCCCCCTTTCTCTTCAGTTAACTCAAATCTGCTTGACTGCAAGTACAAATTAAGGCTTTTCTCAGGTGCCCTGTGTGGCCATGGGAAAATCAAGAGTAGTTTCTTTTCAGGTGCTTCATACACAGAGATTCTGAAAGTAAAAGCTATCTTTACTCTTGATGAGACTGATTGGACTTTCTCAGTGTAAAAATCTGCAGCAGCTACTGAAGTTCTAGGATGAGTTGTCAGTAAATAGTAATCTAAACTACTAATTTAGTAAGTACGTGTTGGGGTATTTTTGTTTTGTTTCCATGAATAGACAAGTATTTTTCCAGGTTGAGTCATTTAAATCTAATTTCCTCTTATGCCATGTTGTTTTTTTGTGTACCTGGTATTTCCATAATCTGACAGTTGAATTTACCAAAAAAATCCTGCTTTTATTCCCAGTTTCAACATTGCCTTGTGGCCCGTCTGGTCATTTATGACACCTTTGTTGCTCTTCATTCAGTTCATGGGTTTTGTGATGCTTGTGTCACTCCTGGGATAAGTCCTTCAGGTAAAGAATTGTTTAAGCACACAGAAATATTTGTCTTGTTGTATGAACTGCTTTGTTAGACATTTAAGGATTGTAAGACCATTTAAGGATTCCTTCTCTATTTTGTGTACACTTTTAGAATAGTGACATTTTGTGGTATATAGGGTAACTGGAGAACATGCAAGTATCCTAAGGGGAAGAATATCCTTTTTTTCTCCTCTAAGATTCTGTTCTGGATGGTGAGAAGAAGCGATTAGTGAGAATGGATAGGTTTAGGGCGTATAGGCCCAATATCTGCAGCTTTTACCCAGACTGGGAAAACTTCTTAGCAAAGTTGCTTACCTGATAGCAAAGGGGAGAAGCTATTAACATCCATATGCAACTGTCCCCTCTCTCTCTTTCTTTCCTTTTTTTTTTTTTTAAGATTCAGTGTCTTTGTCTTATCTTTGTCTTTAGGTATGCTGTTTTCATTTTCTGTGATGAACAGTCCAGATGAACCTGCTATATGGAAAACTACCAGATAACAGTTGCTCTTTGTTCTTCCGAAAAAACCCCAACCTTTCAAAGGCAAAACTGGATATTTTTTTGACTTGAAAAAAATCATTCTCAATAACTGTCGTGTTGAAAATGGGTTCTCATATCTTCTGTTAGGATGTACTATTCAAATGTGAATATTTCACAAATCCTGTGAAACTGAAAAAGCTTAAGGAAGACAACAAAGACAGCTCAGTAAATAGGGTAAGGGATGGTCCCCCTGTATCACAGGTATTTACGTCGTCCACTGAAGTGATTCATTCAGCAGGTCTTGTTTGCTGTAATTCTCAAGGAAATGTGAGGAAGTCTGGTTTTGCTTGCCATCACAAATCCTTTCCAGTGAGGAATTCCCTCAGCACTTTTATGAGTGCAGCAATAAGAATGAGGCAGTGCTGGATTTTGAGTGTAGGCTCTTGTAGTGCCAGAGTTGTGGGCAAAAAATATTTAATGGCTGGGACAGTGAAACACTGAATTTCTTTGCATAAAGAAGCTGAAACTAGTGTTGCATTACCCTTCCCTATTTTCTAGATATCAAGAAAGCTGATTTTTTAAGGAGGTAATTAACTAGGTCATACTCTGACAACACCTATAGACTTCTGAAAAATACAGTACTTAATTCAGAACCTCTTTACTGTAGTTTGGAAGCTTCAGTCACACTTGTTAATGCAAACTTCTTTAAATCATGTTTGTGTGTTCTGTCTGAGCACTGGAAGGATGTGGAGAAAGGACACATTTAATTCCGTTAGAGCCGATCGTATTAACAGACTAGAACAATGACTCTGCATTAATTTGTACTTAGAAAATAAGAAGTACTAGTGAATTAAAGATGGAACAGCTGAACCTTATGAAAACATTCTGGTTTTCTATTTAAACAGCCAAGTAAATGCTGTTATACAGAATTTATTGATTCTGTATTAGACCAAATAATTGCTGGCCTAATAATTAGAGCCAAATTATTACTTGGTGGTGCAAAATCATTAACTAATCAATATCAAATTAGTACAATACATAGCTTGTGCAGTATATATGACCTCACAGCTTTTTTGTTAAAGTTGGATTTGTTTTTTCTTTCAGCTTCATGTGAAGGACTCAAGTAACTGTTATCCTGCAAAGTGGACATCACTTTGGTTACATTCCAG
Organism: Falco cherrug; assembly: GCF_023634085.1. Classification (NCBI taxonomy): domain Eukaryota; kingdom Metazoa; phylum Chordata; class Aves; order Falconiformes; family Falconidae; genus Falco; species Falco cherrug. The sequence goes on from NC_073697.1 coordinate 52,737,582, forward strand.
TACTTTTATTATTTCTAATACTGCTCCGATACTGTTTGCTCTGATACATAATTCTTAGACTACCCGATTTATAAATCAGATGGACATAACCATAGGTCAGCCAGTGGCAGGGAAAAAGCAACCGATGGGTAAAAAATTGAATGATAGGTTTTTCGTTTCTAGTAACGTAACGCATTTCATTGCTGCTTTGTAAAGCTTATATTTTAGTGTTAAGCAGATGGGTAATAAGTCATAGAATCATAGAATAGTTCAGGTTGGAAGGGACCTTTAAAGGTCATCTCTGGGGTCTCTGAGGTCACCTAGTTCAACTTCCTGCTCAAAGCATGTTGTTTGGTTTGAAAGTAATTGATACTTAATTCAAGTGTTGTGGGGTTTTAACACTATTCTTTCAAATTGAATTGACAGCTAAAAAAAATATTGTTAGCTGGAGTCTGTGTTTGTACTTGTGAACTTGCTCATAGATGACACAGGACACACTTCTTGAGCTATTAAATTTCTAATGTTACATGTGTTATTACATAGGAAATACTTTTATTACCTAATGTCTTGACTTTGTATCTGCTAGTGTTTGAAAAAAGGTATGGATGGGGTAAGGGCCTAGAAAGCTGGCTGACATATGGCAGTGCTATCAAATAGGTTTTGCTTGTGCTAAAACAGTTTGTCCACAGCAAAAGATGGATGATCAAGCTGTGATTAACCAGCAATATAATGAACAATGTTAACACTACACAAGAAATTAAGAGCACAAAGTAAATTCTTTTGATGTATGCACTATTTTTCAGTATCCAGGATGTTTTTCTTCTGTAAATTAACTTTTCATTCTCAGCAGTGCCTGTTAGTGAAGTTGCCATTTTTCTTCCTCAGCAATAAAGAGGCAGATATAGTCATACACAGTTGGGAAAATAAAGTAACGTTGTCTGTCTGTTCACCTTGGCTGAGACACTTAAGTATCTGGAAATGGACACCAGTCAGTTGCTGGACCATTTTATATAGATCCTTGTGTTAAATACTTCCACACCTTTTGGAAGACAGGAGAATGTAGAAGCTGGGTATTGAAACTTGCTAAAATTTCCTTCTTGTGACTGTTCCTTGAAGTCTGCAGTGTTAGAGGAGACTGTTCTTCATTCTGACTTTCAAATTCACACCATTGCGAATACAAAATACATGAAATGTTTAGTAATGAAAAAGACGCATGTTGTCTTTAGCTGCCACCATTTCATTAAGGAAGACAGTTGCTGTCAGCATGCAAGACAAAGGATCAGTCAAACAAAAATACATTTAGCACTACTGTTAAGTAGCTTGTAAGAGTAAGTTAACAGCTTGATTTGTTTAAATGTAATACTTAGTTTTCCAAAAAGAGTTGTACTTCACATCTTAAAGGGCAAGTTGCTTATCTTCAGGTCTTCATCTTTTACACATTTTTTTAACAATTTTACACCTGCATACACAGGTACATTTGAGTAACTTTTGTTTATTATGATATTTAAAATGCAGTGTTGCTCAGGGATCGCAATTATCACTGTATTTGTTAACTATATAAATGCTTGAGGTGTTTTAAGTTGCCTTGTAGTCTGGAATTAAAATTACTGTTTGCTACATGGTTTTTCAGATTTATTCTTCTGGACATCTTAATAAACTTTGTATAAAAGTGATAAATTATTGTGCAGTACTTAATTGTTTAACTAATTCCACTGTTCTTGGGAACTGCCAGCCCATCATTTTGCCTACAAAATAGATCTTAATGGGAATTTTAAATACCGTACTTGACTTGGAGTTCTTTTTCTTTCATGACCTTTCAGCTGGGTTTATTGAAGGTGTAACACCATTCTGTTCACCTTCGGAAGAGCTCTTTGCTCTCTGACTACTTTGCTGTCGTCTTCTCAAAGTTCCAGGTAGACAGACTCATTGTACGGAACTCCTGCAAAGTCTTTCAGTAACAATTATGACTACCCAGTGCAGTACTCATTCACTTATATGCTCAAAGTAGTGGTGAATCTGGTAAGAATTTTGAACAGTGTTTGCTGTAATTAGCAACTTGACAAAATGCTGCTGCCACTTCCAGTTCTGCGAACTTGCTTTTGTTTTCCTTACCACCAAATAAAGAACTTAGGGCAAGAGAGCAGAAAGAGGTATCTTAATAGTTCTGTGAAAACAATTATTAGGGAGTCAAAACCCCCACCTCTACCAAAGCTGGAATGTATTAGCTGGCTACAGACCACCACAGGCATTTTCTGTATCCATTTACGCTAATTTCATTTGAGGATGAGAGTGTGTACTAGCACTAAAGAGCTTTTCTTTGCAGGCAACAAGGGATGCTCTAGAATAGTCTTGAAATAAAATAGGCCGGACAGTGAAGATTATTTATCACAGTGACTCATAGAAGCCCTGTACAACGAAAGCGTCTTCCTTAGTTTACACGTTACATAAGATAAAAGTAGCATTTGGCATTTCCATAAGCTTCTGGTAATGATGGGTGTAGCTCTGAGCCAGAGGTGGTCGGAGCCTCAGCTGTTTGACTAGTTATGCATTTTGTTTATACTGATGCTATAGGCCAGATGGAAACGGCTAGCTTTCAGCTAAGTGCATTTTTCAAAATCGTAGATGACTTAAAAAACCCGTTTTCTGAGAACAGACCAATAAAGTATATGAGCTACTACTTTCTTATGCTTACCTAAATAGGTGATTGTCCAGAATTCACTCATTCTACCCTTCTGCCAATTTGTTTTCCTGCCCTGTTCTTTGAGCAATGTGAATCTCAGAAATTTACATGTAGTTCAGGAATGTCCTTTTTTGTTTAAGAAAAAAGGTGTATTTAATAATTTCTGGCTTCAGAAGTGAAAAAGCTTAAAATTTCTCCAAGTTGTGATAGTGGAAGTATAGTAAAAGAGATGCTGTCTTTTCATTTACTCCCATTTTTTTCATGTAGCTGACCTAGTGGCTTAATTTCATGTGAGACATAGGTCACTTACTGTAAAAAACAATGCTTTGGATATTCGATCTTCAAACAGATACAGGGTGAAAATGTAAGACCTGCCTGACCAGAACAAGGACCAGTCTATCTTGCTATTTGCCCTCCAAGCTATGGCTAGGTACCTGAAGAGCTAGAATTAAGAGAATTCATATTGTATGCAAACAAAATACCGTTTAAAATACAGTGTTTTACACTGGGTGAAATTCCTCTCAAGCCCTATAGGCAACCAACTGGTGCTCCAAATTTAGATGTCTGCATACCTTAGTATCTTACGGCCATAGGTCACAGTTACAACTAAGCAGTTTAAATAAAAAAAGTTCAATACTTAAAATGTGTATAAAGATTGGGAAAATGAATAAATAAGAATGGGACTGAATCCTGCAGGAGTCTTTGCTGCTTTGAGCTCGGTAGTTGCTATGCCAGCTAGCAACCACTGTCAAACTGTGTTGGCAGCATGGGACTTACTGAAAAAATAAGGTGCATCGGCGCCTTTGAAAGGTCTAAAGAATTCCGGAGAACCGAGGTTATTCACTACCAATGGGAAGTGCCAGTTGCCAAAAAGGAGGAGGACATCGGGGCCCGGAGCATGGTAGCGTGGCGGGTGACCCGCGGCCGCCCCGGTGCGACGGGGCCGCCCCCCGCGGCCGCTCCCGCTCCGGGCTGCGGGGCAGGCTGCTGCCGCCCGCCCCTGCTCTCTGAGCATCAACTCGGCTTTCCAGCCAGCCGCTAACGGCCGGGGGCGTGGGGGTGTGTGTGTTCAGCGCCCGGTGTCCCTCCCGTCGCCCTGTCGAGGGGACACGTTAGGCTGCACGCACCTCCGTCGGTGCGGCCGTGTGGCCCGCGGCCCCCACCGCAGCCAGGCGCGCAGGGGACGTGACCATCTGCCGCCCGGCTGCTCTGCGGTGGAACCGCCTCTCCCTTCCCCTCACCTCTTCCCGCAAAACGTCGGGATGCTCCCCCCCGCCTCGGCAGCCCACCGTCCCCTCGGGGTGCCCGGGGCTCCCCCCGGAGACCCCGCCCGGCGTGGCGGGCAGCGGCCGCGGGGAGGCACGGCGGGGCCCCCGCTCCGCCCCCGGCCGCCGGTGGGGGACGGGCCAGGCGGCCTCGGGGCTCCCCGGGGGAAGCGGGGCCGCCTGTTTGCAGCACCTGGCGGGCGGCGTGGGCGATGGAGAAAGCCGCCAGTTCCCCCTCCGTGGGCGGCAGCTACCCGCAGAAAAACGCCGAGATCCTCAGCAGCCAGTATGGCATCAACCTCTTCCTGGCAGGGCTGCTGCTCACCTTCGCCTGGGCTGTGCACGCCGTGGGCATCAGCAAGAGCCACCTGCTCTCTTACCTCATCACGCTGATGCTCATCCAGCTGCTGTGGATGCTGTGGTACCTCTGCAGGAGCTGCACGCAGAGGAGGCTGATCCGGGACAAGGACACACATGCCGGAGCCCGCTGGCTGAAGTGTAAGTACTGGCCCGTGGCATACAAGGTGGTACCACACACGGGACGTCCGTGCCATCCCCTGTCTCTGCTACCACTTTGTTACCCTCTCCATCCCTACCAGGAGGCATCCTGGTATTCATGAACTTAACACACATGCAGTGCACTCTAGAGTAAATATATGCATAAGCTGAACATACTAGGAGATTGTACAGGAAAGCTGTTTGCTAAACATCCTCTTTCCAGCCTACCATTTACAGTGCTGAAAGCTCCAGCGCCTTTTTTCCCCTTACCAGGCTGGTTTGGCAACACTTGAAAAATAAAATATAGCTAATGGAAGAGGCAGTGTTGCTCATGTCATGCAACTCTTTGGAGGAATCACTTTTCCAGACAATATAATGCAACTTACTTTATTCTAGTACCAGTTGGAAATCTCCTGAAGTGCTCTCGATACCAATGTATATCAGATTCCCATTTATATGTGTACTGTGATGCCTTAGAAACAACTGGAGTTAGGCAGAAGACGAAATCCCTGGCCAGATCAGTTTGTAGTGTAGTACATAAAGCATCTAAGCAAGGAATCTAAAACTAGCATTAGCCTTGTAAGGAAAAGTGTATAATTTGTAAGGGTAGTGGTGGGATGTAATGGCTCTTCTCTGCAGTCAGGTGTGTACTGAGTGAGGATATAAAGGTCTGTTGAGAGAAGGTAGTTGGGGAGCGCATCACGCAGTCGTAGTCACAGGAATGCTGTGTTTCTGGGTCCCCAGAAAAAAAACCAACCTATATCACACTGTGTAGAGTAACAGGCAACTGAGTTTTATCAACCTCTTTTTCCAGTCTTGGCAGCGTAAATGACAGGTTGGAAACTAAGTATTTTAATTAGAGTGCTATAAGACAGCTATTCCATAAAATATTTCCTACCTACTAGCTATGAGACAACAGTTAATTATCACAGCAGCTAATGAAATATCTAGATGAAAATCCCAAGAACATCTAAAACCTGATTATTTTGAAAAGTAAAGTTGTGTTGTGGAAATTTAGTTTGGTCTCAGTCTTGGTGCTTGTGTGTCTTTTCTCTGCAACTGTTAACATTTGTGCTGTATGAATTGCACAGGGAAAATCATTAGTTTTAATGTCTAATATGCAGTCGTAGTCTGTAGACTCTTTCCTGAAATGTATGGAGTTCATGTACCAACTGTTGAATTATTGAACTTGATTACTGGCTGTTTTCCAAAACGATACTCAGCTGTCTGACGTTTTTCATTTATTAGCTTATGTGGCTTACAGTCTCCTGAAATTCATTAACGCAAGGCTTAATTTGGTCCTGTTTTGGACCAATCTATGCTTTTGTTACTCAGAGGGTAGCTTGCCCCTCCTAAGTAGGGAATAAATAGTGCTTGACATGGTTATGTACAGCAGGACCCCTGCCCTTTCCCTTTTGGCACAGCATTCACAGCATTTCATTTGTCCTAGAGGATATAAGGAGTCACAGAAACTTAGAAATAAGATACTGGATTGAACTACTAGGTTACCTTATCCATTTCTTTTACCAGCACAGGATGGCCCTTTGTACTAACTTCTCAAGTGGTGCGGCTTCCATGGCTTCTCTTGGATGTCTAGGCTGCAATTCAAGAAATTTGCCCTTAGGGAAAGACCTACACTTTCCTGTTTTTAGGATTTTCTTGTAGTTACAACAAGCCTGTACAACTCCTTTATCCTCTGTTGGTAAAAGAAAATGTATTTGAGCTAAAGACAAAATTCAGGTGGCAATTCCTCTGCCAAGATCCCCTTTGCCCTCCTCTTTATCAGTGGTTTTGTCATCAAAGTCTTTTACTTGAAAGACTAAAAGTCTGAAAAGTAGGGGAGGGGGAAACGGGAGACAAATTTTCATCAAGTCTTTCCACAGAAAGTTCTCAGCATTTTTTTACTAGCTCTGTCGGCTGCTTTTGAAGAGGATCTCCCTGCTCGCATCGTGAGAGCAAATGTCTTTGTATTAAGCAGTATAAAATGAGTATATTTTTATGATTCCCTTCAAACTGCAAATATCGTTTTAGTCAAAGAGGTGGTAGCTGGCTACTTACGGGGCTACTTAGAGCATTTTGCTATGAAAAATGTTGAAAAAAATGGTTTAACAAAAACCTATAATTGAGTCCTTGTACATGGTTAACAACGCTAGAAGGACAGATGGTCAGTTTACAAGAATTGCTCACAGAATGGTTTTCTTGAGCCTTTTTGCACCTAGGTGTCAATTGTGTGAACCCGACAGCACAGTTGTCTTCCCACTTGCATGGTATACCAAGAGCCACTCCTATAGTCTGAGTGTGGGAAAAGTTTCATGGAGAGCTTTGACTTTAGTGGGGTGCAGTTATCCTGACCCAAATAATCACAGGGAAGCTTAGGCAGTCCTTTCCTTGACTCATTCCCAATGTTATTTCCCTGAGTACACTCTCCTGTTAGGAAGAGCTCTTTGACCATTATTTAGAAGTTCAGCCAAGTGAGCCAGAGAACTCAAAACGAAAATCAGTTGGCTTCAGAAATGGCTTTATTTTATCACGGTCTCCAGCAGCACAGCATTTGTTTAACCCATAGACAGCTGGTCAACTTACAAAGCACTTGGCAGACTTCAACTTCTGTCTTTTTACTGCTTGCATTGAATTCTCTATTATTTGAACAATATTTTAAGTTTAGAATGGCATTTTCACAACTGTATCATCGTGACTTTTTTTCTTCTTGATGGTTAATAGAAAGAATTAAGCCAGCACTTAGCAATACTGAAAATTCTATTTTTGATCACCTAAGATATACAGCTTTCAATGAATATTTGAAAAAAATAACTTTTTTTTAATAATACGGTGCTCAATAGCAATCATTTCATATTTCTTTAACTTTCAAATAGAAATAGCAAAACAGGGAATTATCTTTCTTACTTACTGTTACTGATATATATATCTAGTATTTAGTATTAGTACACAATACTGAATTTTCCATCAGGAAAAGTTAACATGGAAAACATTAGCATATCATATGTATGGTCATAATAGTTACACTTTGATTTTTATCTAAGCAAGTTAGTATAATCATTCTCTTTTGAAGCTCCTAAATATGTATGTTGGACAGTTTGTATATGCTTACAGTGTGACCACCTGAGTGATTGCCAGAAACATTAAAATAAATGAGTCATATAAAGTCTTTTACGACCTGGAGGACAATGGCAAAACTGTTCATTTCAGTGGGAACGGACTGAGGCCCACCAAACCTTTGATGGATATAAAGGAAACTTGAAAAGAGATACTAAGGCATAAACCAAGATACTCAATATAAAAGAAAATTCATGGGAGTTTGGTTTTTTTTTTGTTTGCTGGTGATGGTGGTTTTTTTCCCCCTCAATGGTCTGCTGGACATAGATGTAAAACTGTGAAACTATACAACTGAAATACTGACCTTGTGACATGGAAGCAAGACAGAGTGGAGCTACAATACAGGTCATCCTTGGAAAGGCAAGATGCATGTATGGTGCAGGAGGAGGATCACTTAAATAAGATGTGTTTGCTTTTTATTTTTGTGGTTTTAAACTGGAGCCCTTTGCCTTGCCTTGCCTTCCCTCTTCCCATTTCTTCTCATTAACAAGGCCCTTGTGATCCTATTCTGCTGAGCCACTGTTGTGAGTAATGGAAGCAAGGACGCAGAACTTCTAACATACATTTTCCACCCATTTTGCTCTGACATCACTGCTTCACTAAAGCAGTTCCTCAGGGCTTGATCCTGCACCATGAATTCATTGGGAAATAACCTTACTATTGTTACAACTGGGCAATTAAATACCTTTCTAAAATACTCTGTAAGGTCAACATATGCACAACAATTTATTGTGGAGTAACTGTGGAAGATTTTTATAATCCTTTTGCTTCAGAAGATAGAATTTTCCTTCTTACTGAAACAATTATAATACACATGAAGTCCCTCAGATTGACATCTTCCAGACAAATAGAAACAGCCTGTTTCCTGCAAGCTTTCTAAATGAAGTGTGAATCACAGAATCATTCATAGAATAATTTAGGAGGAAGGGACTTCCAAAGGTCATCTAGTCCAACACCTTGCTCAGAGCAGGTCCAGTTGCCTCACGTAAATTTATTTCAGAAGAATTAACAATTCTAATTTATTTTAGAAAAATTTAAATTCTTTAAATAAGGAAACGTATCATTTGATTTCAAAAGTAAAAATTTTGCGTTTTGTGACACCATTTTCTTTTATACCTAATGAAAATGGCATATCTGTTTAAATGTGGGCTTCAGTCTTGTTACATATGTTAGAAATAATAGAAATTAGCTGTCATAATAAGCATAAATAAAAAAATGAATGGGATTATACACATGCATGAAGTGCAGAGCTGCGGTTTTAGATTTTGAAATATGAAATCAAAAGTTTCTATGTCTTGGTAGAAATAATACTCCATCAGTAATTTAACAATGTTTTTATTATAAGAGAGATTGTGAGAGAGAAACATGAAGTCCTACTGGAATTCATACCCTTGTGATTAAAAAAAATCTGAAGTCTATTTTTGTTTAATTTTAAAGGATCAATGAAAAAATAAACAAAAATACATTGTATTTTCATCATTTATACTTAGTTTTTATCAATGCAACTTTAATAATAAATGTATTATTAAATAAATTATTAATTTAGTGTTATATTTTATTAACACAGGTCGAGTGGAACATGTGGTGCTTATAAGGAAGTTAGGTTGTGGTCCTTTATAGAAGCTGAATATTCATCAAAGTCAACACTAGTGATGTTGTTTACTGTATGAGTAATTACAAAGAAAGTTTAAGATACTGGTGCTGATCTTAAGGTCCAGTTAAGGTCCATGGATAGATTTTTATCTAGTCTTAATTAAAATAAGCCCAAGTTAAACCCAGTGAAAGCTTGTTTGAATAAAAGCCTAGAGAGAAAATCCCAACAACCAAGCAATGAAGACTTTAGAGTTTGGCTCAGTAATTTTGCTGCCAGTTGTGCTTAGTCATACCTGTGCAAATCCGATTATTAATAATATAAATTCTGTTACCATATAGATTTACAGAATAAGTTTGTAATAAACATTTACATTTCTGAACGAAAAGAAAAATTAAACAATGGGAAACATGCATTTTTAAAGTTCTTTGGAATACAAATTACATTATTTAGAGAAACCTATTAGAGTATTTTTTGTGTGCGTGAGGAGATAATAGATACTGAAATGGAGTCTTTGGTTTCTTTCTGGGGGAACAAACCATACAGCTCATTGTAGTTTTGGTCTCTGAGTTGAAGCGTAACCTCCTGAACCACGGGCAAAGCATACCAAGTGATTGTGTTACTTCCCACTGTTGAGCTCCTGGGCCAGGAGACTGTAACATGATTGTTCAGCTCCCTGGAACTGTGTAGTTTGCTGTGGAGCTGTATAGAGCATTAATTCATGCGCTGTATGGTTGCTTCAGTGCTACCGTTACTTGAGAGGCTGCCCTTGCAAGGAGCTGGGAGCCATCTGCAAGGTGCTGAGTCTCTCCGCGTGCTGGCCATTGCGGGACTGGCTCCTCTGCACTGGTCATGCAGGGTATGCACAGTGATGTGCTGTCGTAATATGTTGGGCAGAGGCTTTCACAAATTAGAGGGACTTACTACATTGAGTCAATTATCTTCATGAACATTGATCTACTTTAATGTCCCTAGACAAGAATATGGATGTTGGTCAACTTTTATTTCCCTAAACAGATTTAGCACATTCTGCAAATTGTCTCTAGACCCTGTAACTGTACATGGATGTTTTCTAATATATTTTTCATTTATAGGTGGGATAACATTATTTGCAGTGATTACTTTAATTCTGGACTCTTTTAAAATTGGATATTATATTGATTTTTCAAACTGTTTATCACCAACTGAAGGCATTTTTCCTGTTACACATGCTGTGCACACCATCTTACAGGTAAAAGTCACTGGTTGCATTTTTATATTATATCTTGTTTTATTACCTTCTTGTCATCCGTGGATTTTACACTAACTTAATTTCTAAACATATCACAGGATACTTTTGAGGGCTAAATTCTTGTGCATGTATATTATTCCTAGGTGTAAATTCAGGCTTTGCAACCTGAAATTGCTCCACTGTAAAATTCCTATGGGTTAAAAAAAAAAAAAAACAACCCCAACCAAAAAATGCTCTCCTGTACTTTAATGTACATCGGGGTTTTTTTTATTTCTGACTACATATATAACTTGTAGAATTTTCAGACTGAAATGAGCAGCTTGGCTAAAGACAATTCACTTGTTTCTGTATGTAGGACTTGCCACATAAGTTCAGTTCAATCTGTCTATCCTGGTGTCCCATTGGGGTTAGGGGGGGAGGCCTCATAGCTCAAAGGGGAAAAAACCCTTCCTAGCTGGTTATAAAATACTTGTGCACTTTTCCTGTAACAAGTGAACACAGATTTCCTTCTGGAAGCATTTGGTTATGCTTACCAGTGGCTGTGCAGTAGCAAACATAGCGACTCCTATAAAATATTCCAGCTGCTTGTTGTAAGGCTTTGGGTCTCTCTTGTGTGGTGATACTCCGCAGCTGATTGTTTATCACATGAATTCCTCTGAACTGCTGTCAGCAGATTTGTAGGAAAGAGGGAAAGAAAAAGCCACTCAGCTAAGATACTCAGTTATAGCCAGGCCACTTAATGGACTTTCCAAGATGATTAAGTGACTCAGAAAGGAAAAGATTTTCCTAGCAGTTGTGGTTGCATGTAAATGAGCATTTGAACAACTTAAATTTTTCTGCTTTCTGTAACAAAAAAAGGCATTGAAATTTAAGCAGTAACTCTGACCTCTTCTGTCTTTTTCTCTGAGGGTGAAATTCTGATTTGGTTGAAGTAATCTTAATTTCACATTCTTGTAATATTCACTTGCCATGTCTTGCAACTTCTTTGCTTTACCTCTGAAAAACAAACCAAAGAAATTGAAGCCTTTTTTCCCTGCTGATCTGCATGCTGCATTCTTCATTGCATCCAGTGACCCTGTGCTGACAAGATTTCGAGCTATTATGAACCAGAGTGTGGAAGAAACAATGCTGAACAAAGGAAACAAGAATTCTAATTTAAATTTCACATCACCCAGTGTTGCCGAATTTATCATCTACTGAGCTTAAAATAACGAAAGCTTGAATGTTAGCCTGAGCAATCAAAGGAAAAGTTAAAAAGTAATTTACCAGATACCTCTTACCTAAGACAAGTCTTTTCATGTCTTTGAAACACAGGATGAAATTACAGCAGAGAACATCCCTAATTATGTGTCATCTAAAAACTGAAGGATTTGTTTTCTACAGAATATGTGTCAGATTCTGTTGTGTTTTACTTTAAATGAGAGATCCTGATATGTGCCAGTAAGTTAATACATGTATACGTACTGCACCTGTGCAAGCAATGAACTAACAAGTACCTGCCCTTCCAAGACAGCCTGTGTTAGGCTTTTTCACAGGCAGAAGTCCCTTTGAGGCAATGAATACTCTGTGAGCAAAAATTCGGTTTTATGCTATTTCTTTACCTTATTGACTTTTATCTTTCTCTTTCCCCCATTTTCTTGCCTCTAATGTCAGAACTTCAAAATTTACATTTTTTAAGTTTTGAAGAATGCGTTCACATCTGCTGTTAGATTTTACTGCATCCATCCCAGAATGGGAAAAGGAACATGGCATTACATGACGCTAAGGTGCTAATTTCGGTTTGTTTGATTTAATTTGAAACCTCCATGATATCTTATAGTCTTTACACCTGGGGTTTTACCAATGGTCACACCTCCTTTTGATAAACACTTAATTAAGGGTATGAATGAACATGTTATTGCTGGGTAGCATTGGTGAGCTACAGAGAACTGCATTTTCCTAGCTTTTTCAAAAAATTAGGTATTGAATGTCTCAGACACCATCAGCTGTGGAGGCACCCTCCATCAGTGGACACAATAGTAAAAAGGGCTTCCAGTTACTCTAATGGATGAGGAAGAACCCAAAGTTCTTTGCACTTTTCAGACCATTTCTGGAACACCAACCAGGCAGGTTTCTAAGAGAAACTTTTTGGACCATTTCTCTCTTTACAGTTCACCTACTGTCAAGTTCAGTATCCTAGAAGCTATTCTGAGCAAACAGGACTCGAGTTTCACTCTAACATTCCTGAGGAATATTGGTATCATTCTCCTCACACTTGTCAGCCCTTGGAACCAGTTCTGTATCAGCAGCAATCTCTATCCTGACATCTCCATTATGCTCCCACAAATGAAGATTCCCAGTTTTATGCTTCTTTCCCCTTTACTTGCTAATTCAGTACTGTTGTCTCTCTCTTTCTTACTCTCCTGTTGAGAATAGTGCTTTCTGCACTATCCCTGAGTGCAACTGCCATGTTCTTAATGTGGTTGTCTCTCAGATGGATAGTACAAACTTTTCTCTTGCTTCCTGTGTTGTCTCCCTGTCCACTTCTGGATGTTCTAGTAAATCTAAGACCAATCTCCATGTTGTCAACAACACTGTAGCAATTTTGACCCTTTCTTGGCAGCCCCAAAAAGTAATGTTCCAGCGCTTTGCCATATCTGAATGCTGGAGACATTTTTCACCGTTAACTGGCAAATCATTCTTTTTACACCACCCCAGCAGAGTTCCTATTGCCGTCTCATCATACTTTATGCCTCTACTTTCAAATATGTCTATTAGCATTGTTAATATAGGGTTTGTCTCTCTGTCCTCTTCTGATAATTCTAGCAAATCTGTGATCAATCTCCACATCATTAACGAGGCTGTGGCAATTTTGTCTCCCCTCGAAGCAGCCTCAAAAAGTAACTTTCCAATACTTTGCCATGTCTGAACGCTGAAAACCTTTTTCATTGTAATTGGCAAATCATACTTTTTACACCACACTAGAATTCTTGTTGCTGTTTTATCATACTTTACATCTCTTTTTTTCAAATATATCCATAAGCATTGCAAATATAGAATTTGTCTCCCTGTCCACTTTTAATTATTCTAGTAAGTCTAAGACTAATCTCCATGTTGTTAGCAATGTTGTTGCAATTTTATACCCCCTCGAGGCAGCCTCAAGAAGTAATTTTCCAGTGTTTTGCAATGTCTGAACACTGGAGACATTTTCTGGCGTAACTAGCACGACATTTACTTTGCACCATCCTAGCAAAGTTCTTATTGCCTTCTTGTTATACTTCATGCTTCTTTTTTCAAATATATCTATAAGCATTGTTAATGTAGAAGTTTTTTCTTCTGCACCCATATCAATTAGACCCCATCTACGTTGGACGCCAAAAGTTGCAATTTGAGTTAAGATGGAAAACAAATATTGCAATACACCCATATCGATTAATTGTCAATGGCACTTGTCTCAGCTACATTGGCTGCCAGTTGTTGTAGTTGGAGTCCAACTCAGCCTCGCACGGGGCACCAATTGTTGCAGCCTACTAGTCTGTTTGTGCTGCAACACTGCGTGTCCATCGTTTGTTTTATTAATCAAGTCTGGCATCCTTTCACTTATGTCTCTCCCTTCATAGAATTTCATATATTTAATAAATCATTCAAACTTAGCATCACCGTGCCCTGCAGTAATCATACTGCTGTCCACAGCTGGTAGTTTTATTTTCTTTGTCATTGAAATAAAAACCTCTCCAGATATAGAAGCAAAATATGATTTGGTGAGTCATACTGAGACTTTGCTGTTAAGCCACTGACTGCTTATAAGAAATCTCAGGTTCTTCATGCCAGAGAGGTTCGGGGTGAACATCACAGGAAATCATGAGTTATTTCACACATGTGGAATTTAAACATCAGTGTTTCTGTCTACAGTTACATTTTCCTTTTTTGAGTGTCACACATACTCATTACTGTAATTACATTTCTCTGTATTCCTTTCATTTAGGTGTACTTTCTGTGGTGTCATGCAAAGGATATTATCCAGTCTTTCAAAACACTTGAAAGGTAAAGTGGATCTGAATCTTATATTGGATGCTAATAGGTGTAGATCTGCACAGTGCTTTAATACCTAAAGGTTTACTGTATGAGGGACAGTGAAAATTTACAGAGATTGATTCTCCTCCTGGTTGTGTTAAGTAGAAAGAAGTAGAATAGTTAAATAGAAAGTAACTCCGTTTACCCTTATTTAAATTGCGCTTATGTTTTATAATATACAACAGTCGCAGAATACATATATTTTTCTCATCAGAGAGGGAAGTGGGCAATGCATGATCCCACAGTGTCACTTGCTTGTTTTGAAGGAAGAGTCATGTGTGTGTCTCAGAACTACGCACTATATTATGTCTTCTTTATTTAGCTCCTGAAAGAGAATCTGCATCAGCAGCCTGCAGTCAGTGCAATATATCTGAGGTATTTTATATTGATTTTTATGGAAAGCACCTTTTGGAACGAGACCATAAAATCTTAGAACTGTAGAATGGTTTGGGTTGGAAGGACCTTTAAAGGTCATCTAGTCCAACCCCCCTGCTCAAGGGCACCTTCAGCTAGATCAGGTTGCTCAGAGTCCCATCCAATCTGACCTTGAATGTTTCCAGGAATGGGGCATGTAACCACCTCTCTGGGCAACCTGTTTCAGTGTTTCACTACGTTAGTTATAAAAAATTTATTCTTTATATCTAGTCTAAATCTACCCTCTTTTAGTTTAAAACTGTTACCTCTTTTCCTATCACAACAGGCCCTACTAAAAACCTTTTCCTCATCTTTCTTGTAAGCCTCCTTTAAGTATTGAAAGGCTGTAATAAGTCCTTCTCAGAACCTTCTGTTCTTCAGGCTGAACAACCCCAACTCTCCCTTTCCTCCTGTGAACCTTTCCTCACAGGAGAGGTGTTCCACCCTCTGATCGTTTTCATGGCCCTCCTCTGGACCCGCTCCAACTAGTCCATCTCTGTCCTGTGCTGAGGACTCCAGAGCTGAACACAGCACTGCAGGTGGGGTCCCACCAGAGTGGAGTGCAGGGGCAGAATCACCTCCCTGGACCTGCTGGCCACGCTTCTGTTGATGCAGCCCAGGATACAGTTGGCTTTCTGGGCTGTGAGTGCAGATTGCTGGCTCACGTCCAGCTTTTCATCTACCAGCACCCCCAAGTCCTTCTCCCCAGGGCTGCTCCCAACCCCTTCATCCCCCAGCCTGTACTGATACTGAGAGTTGCCCCATCCCAGGTGCAGGACCTTGTGCTTGGCCTTATTGAACCTCATGAGGCTCACATGGGCCCACTTCTCCAGCTTGTCCAGGTCCCTCTGGATGGCAGCCTGTCCCACAGGTGTGTCAGCCGTACCACCCAGCTGTGGTAGATGCAGCTGTGCAAATGGACTGGGAAACACAACCTCCCTGTGGGTATCCTGTGTAACTGACTCAGTAAGGGTTGTGCATATTTCTGACACCAGAACTTGGTTCTCGTGGGGTAACTGATGTGTCTGTCCTCTGAAACAGCTGAATACACACGTTTCTTATAGAACTGAGGACTAGCCTTTGAGGCAGCAGAGCCAGCTCTGATATATTTTTTGGTTTTCTGAGAAAGTAGATCTATCTGTATATAGAAGCAAATATGGTAATTTTTAAAAATACTTCTTTCAAATTATCAATGAGCTGACCAGTTTCTGTTAGGAAGTAAAATAAATTTAATCAGAAATGTCATCTGTGGTGAAGGTTCTCCATTTGTTCTGCTCTCTTGGGTAAGTGTCCAAGCCCCATGCCAGTGAGGAGAGTGATCACAGAAGGCTTTGCATTGTCAACTGGTGAAATCAACTCTGTCCATAAGTATATTTTAAAAATCCCTAACTGCAAGTTTGTCACTGAGAACAGTGCAGTAATAACTGTTCCTTGGTGAAGGAACATTATTGGTCTTGGGTGCAGGAGAATAACACCTGGCAGAATGATAGGTGAAAGGATTGTGCCTAGGAAAGAGATACCATGGCCTTCTACAAAGAGGAGAGTGCTGGGCAAAAAACAATTACTGCATGGATTTTATTAGGAAATTATGAACCATTAACCCACTTTTTTCTCCAATGCCATTCTGTTTCACCATGTCTGAAATGGCTTGTCAGAGACCAGGAGTCTCAAAAATGCATGGAGATCTACCCTCACTGTACTAGTTCTTTGAATGGAATAAAGCCCTCTTTTAGCTTCAGCTCTCTCCAGGAGACAAAAATGCATGGACTAGAAATTAGAGAAAGTGGTGGTATCTGTGAAGTAGGACCAGCCACAGTGAGTATGAAGGAGCACCACAGCAGGCTGTGAAATGCGGTTTGCTAAACAATTAACCCTCTTCAGACAGTTCAATCACTGTAATTAACATGAAGCTTGTCCAGCCCAAACCAAAGAATAAAACCCGTCACATAAGACAGCGTAACAAATAATAACAGTGTCCTATTAATGGTTTAATACATTAAGCCATTATGTTTCTGTAAAATTTTGGAAGTCTAACATTCATTGTGCTCCACTGCGGAACATCTTTTAAAGATGGATTTTGTTGCTTTTTTCATAGTGCCATGTAGCTTGTCTACAGAAAGTTAATCCATTTTATTTAATATCTATGGAAGTATACTCTGTGCAGATTCCTTCAATAATTATCTTATTTTGTAGGTTTGGGGTTATCCATTCTGTGTTCACAAATTTACTCCTGTGGACAAATGGTGTGTTAACAGAGTCAAAACATCAACTGAATGAACATAAGGAAAGACTGATCACTCTTGGTTTTGGGAACATAACAATAGGTAAGCAAAAGGGTTGGGACATTTTGGAATTCCTGCTCTTAGACATGTCATACAAAATACTGCGTCACTGTAGAATGGAGCTTGGTCATTCATGACTATGTCAGCATAGTCATTCCCAGGCAAGTATAGTGAGCTGATACAGAGTTCCGATCTATAACTAAAATGTTATGTGATCATTATCATTATCATATATGTGATCCAGGCTGTTGTTTTTTTCCTTCTGAGTTCAAAACAAACAGATTTTTACAAACATTTCTTTTGAGGAATAATATCACTGAAGAACCCCTTTATTAGTAAATTGAACGCAGCAGTTTTAAAACCAGAGTTTGCTATTTATTAAGTTATTTCTAGAAAAACAAGCATGGATAATCCTGCAAATCCTTCCCAGGAGAGTGGTTACATGTGGTGTGTGGTCCTATGAGATTCACTGGGATGGCTTTGAGGGATAAGGGGTTATCCATTAGTGCTGCTTTACAAGATAAGTATTTTGTTCTAGGTGTTCTTTTTTTAATGAACTGTTTTATCTATTGGTAAGATGATGCAAGTTGTAGTCAACAAACATCGAGTATAAGGGAGTTATTAGGAGGAAATGCTTTACTGTGAGGGTGGTGAGGCACTGGAACAGGTTGCCCAGAGAAGCTGTGGATGCCCCATCCCTGGCAGTGTTCAAGGCCAGGTTGGATGGGGCTTTGAGCAACCTGGTCTATGGAAAGTGTCCCTGCCCACGGCAGGGTGGTGGAACCAGATCATCTTTAGGTTCCCTTCTAACCCAAATCATTCTAGGATTCTATGATTCTGTGATTCTATAAAACTGCTGGGGATGCCTTCCACTTCCAAACACCACTGAAGCATGGGGAAATTAGGAGTGGTTAACTTTAAAGAGGAAATAAAAGTTCTCAGCAGCTGTAAGTAATTTTCTTCCCATGAAAATTTATTGGTACAGCTGATAAATGTTGATTGTGTTCACATAGGACAAGACAGACAGCTTTTGAAGAGGAAAATGTATGTTTTCCCACCCAGTGAATTCAATAGCGCCCGTATCCTAAAACCACCTGATTTTGCCTCTACTAAGACAAATCCTGAACTAATTTGTTTTTTGCCTATTTATAGTCTGTGTAAATTGAAAAATTTTAGGCATTTTTAATAGTTCCTGCCAAAGTTCACATATAAGCAAAACCTAAATTTTAAAATCTGTAAAATAGTATTTTCAGTATAACTGTCTAGAATTATGGCCACAATTTTACATCTATTTGCAGTTGTTACCCTTTATATGTATCTAATTGAAACTATCTAGTTTCCATTAATAATCAAGTAGCTGAATTAATATTTCAGAGATTTTGTAATCACGGAGCATTAGTGGAGAGCAGGCAAATCACAAGTTAGTGGCTCTTTTTGACATTTCTACTTGTTAAATAGAAGCAGTTTCTTTATATTATTTCCTATTGTTCTGCTGCCAGAATTGTTACACAATTATGAACAGTCAGAAATAGCATCTGAAACAAGGGGGAGTAAAGTAGTGATCTCCAAGAAAAGTTTGGTATTAACATACAATCCAAACTGCAAAAGGAATTTTTTTTCTGTCTCTTAACAGTGTGTGGTTGAGAAAAAACAATACCAACTTTGTCCTCTCCTCTTCTTTTCTAAAATTATAGAAAACAAAAGAAAATCTTCCAGGCAGAAATCTCAAATCAGTGCGTAAAAATGTGCTCTTCAGCATGTATGTTTATATACTTCTAAATAAATGCATTGTGCAAATAGGTATCTTTTTTTTTCTACCACTGTGGAAATTTCTGATTTCTGCCATTATTTGCTTAGGTTATAAATGCACATTAAATATATTTTACAAATACTATCAATTGTTTATTTTGCCATAGGGGTTTACAATGGAGGTATCTTCACAACAGAGAGGTAATGATTTCATAGGCGCCTCTCAAAAACAGAAGATTGATTTTTATTTTTTTTTTTAATTTTAAAACTATACTGGGGCATTGAGTGAAAGTATCTGTGGTTTACTTCATCTCTTTCCTAGGCATAAAAATCTTCTTAATAAAGTGGTTTTGATACTAGGAACCATGCTAGTGTAAATCACTGAGAAAAATGACAGCAGAACTGAGCTCTTTCCTTGTTAAGCTTGTTCTTGATCTGATCCACAGATCCCTGGGCTTCTATAAAAGCCTTCTAAGCCAAAGGGCTGAGGACTCAAAGCCCTTGGGATCTAGATTTTCATGTTATAAAAAGGTATTTTTACCAAGACTGCTTAAGTTCAGTGCCACAATGTGATTATTGCTCAGTGGCTGAGCAGTGAAGTCAGAGATCATACTTCAGGGAACATGCAAAAACTTTGTTAGGTTAATGACTTTAAGGGCGAGACCTTTTTTTAGGTTGCTAACTGGGTGGTGTGATGTATTGTTTGACTGAAATCTTACCTCTCACATTTTGTTACTTAATTTTTGTTTTACTAAATAAGAAATCTTTATAGTGCGCATAACTAATCTCTCCCTCTCCTTTAGTTTTAGATGATCATGCACCTCAATGCAATTGCACAACAACAACTCTCTGCTCGATATTTTCTCAAGGAATATATTACCTATATCCCTTCAATATAGAGTACCATATCCTAGCATCCACGATGCTCTATGTCCTGTGGAAGAATATTGGCCGCAAAGTTGAGCACCACCAGCAACACAAAACTCCATTCAAATTCCATGGCATAACTGTTGGAATGATTTTTGGACTAATTGTGTTAACTAGCACAATAGCTATTGTTGTTGTTTATTTAATTCAGATTGGACGTTCAAAAATCAAGAGTGAGTTAGCACTCACTATGTTTTACTTGCATGCTATCTTCGTGTTGGCTCTCATGTGTACAGCTGGAATCGTTGCCCTTCTCATCTACAGACTGGAAGACAGATCATTGGATAATTCAAAAAATCCTGCTCGAAAACTTGATGCGGAGCTGCTGGTGGGCACAGCTGCGGGGTCCTGGCTCCTTTCCTGGGGATCGATCCTTGCCATTATCTGTGCCCAGGCTCACCCCAAATACACATGGTATAACCTGCCCTACTCCGTCCTCGTTATAATTGAGAAGTACATTCAGAACCTCTTCATCATTGAATCCATACATCGTGAGCAGGAAAAGGTGAACGATGATATTAAAACTCTTCGAATAGTGACTATATCTCGGGGGAGCACTTTATCACTTACCCCCTCGTACAAAGAGATTTACAATGGCAGAGCTGCTGGTGAGGACGGGGAGGTACCCTGTCTGTTCAAGGGCACTATCTGTAGGAGAGAAAATGGTGGTGGTGGTGCCAAAGAAGAAACGAGTCAGGAAAATAGTTTGGTCACACATTTGGCCTCAGATATCTCATTTTATAGTAGAAGCTCAGTTACTAACAACAAGAGGAGAATTTTGAAGAACATCGCTGCATTTTTATTCCTCTGCAACCTTTCGGTAAGACATTAGAACATAATTCACAAGTTAATACCCAAAAGCCTCCCAACCTTTCAAGCCTGATAAGTGTATTAGAAGTACATGGTTCTACAGTAGCAGGTAAATTTTTCTTCTTCTGGAAGAATAAGCGAATATGCCTTTGGGGAACAAAGTCTATTTAAACGTGGAATCTGGGAGTCTAGGCTTGTTTTAGTCACAGTACAAAAACTGTAACAGCAGTGGAAGCTGAAACCCTCTTCCACCAGTGTGACCCAACAGCAACCGGGAGGATGTTCTTAAGAATTTCTGAAACCAATTTGCAGTTTGGTGGGGTTGCAGTCCTTAAGGGCTAGTGACTCATATTGCTGGTGATTTATATTGGCCTTGTGTTCTTTCCTTGCAGCTGTGGATACCACCGGCATTTGGGTGCCGCCCGGAATATGACAATGGACTAGAAGAAATAGTTTTTGGCTTTGAACCTTGGATAATTGTTGTGAACCTTGCGATGCCTTTTTCTATTTTCTATCGTATGCATTCAGCTGCCTCACTCTTTGAGGTCAATTGTAAAACATAGATCATATAGGGTCCCTCGGTGAACAATTGATTGAATAATTAATTAAATAAATATCACTTGAATGAGTGGATGAATGAATTAGCACAGGTAGCAACAGCTGCTCAATAAATAGAAGATTCAGTAGTATTTCTTTTAAAAAGGGACCATAGTTAATAGCATGTAATTTAAAAAAAAAATACTTCCACATATTTTGTTATATATGTGGTGTTATGTATAGGTACACTTTTCAGAATCATATTAGCGTTAATATGATTACCATTACATAGCAAAGTAAATTCGATCTCATTAATCTTTGTTTTATTCACGTGAGATTTGTCCTCTATATAATTTGTATTGCTTTGTTTTCATTCATTGTGGCTTGTGAAAGGGTTTTTAAAAAAATCTGTATGACATAGGAGGGAAAATCTCAGGAATAGCTAAACTGAGCAATATTCCTGAATCACAGAGATATTATGAAAGCTCCAGCTCTGAATTCCTAGCTATGTTTTTGCAGTAAAACCTGAAAACATTTGCTGTTAAGTTGGGATGTGGGAATTATTGTAAACTTCCTGAATACTGATAAAATATCAACGTATTATTATTATTTTCTCTAACTATATAGCAAGAAATCCAGGTAAGTAATACAAATGGTTAGTAATACATGCTGTTTATAATTTCCTCTGATAAAATATATTTCAATTAATGAAATATCATCTTGTATTTACTGTATGACATAACTGAGAAATAAAGCTAATCCTTTTACTTAATTCTTTATTCATACATCCTTGGAATATTTTAAGAGAGGAAACCAGTCTTACAGCTTATATTTAGCTATATACATTCTGTTGCCAGAATGGTATATATTCCCTGTACATTTTTTTTATGAGCTGCTGATTTCTTTGTAGTTTGGTCTCCTTGTTGGAAGATGTGTCTTCATACATGGATGCTGTAAAGCATAGCTGATGCCTCTAGAAATGTGGAGGGCCCTTGACTGAGAGATTTGTAAGTGTGGATTACCAACCGGTAGAACATAATCTCAAATCCCTAGGATATTTAGTTGCCTGAATGCTCGCAGAAAGCAGTGAAAAGTTGTGTGCCTGAATATTGTTAGAATCTGCACCTGTAAGATGGAAAGACTGGAGCAATGATCAGAATACTAAAAAGAAGTGACCAATTATTGGATAACCCTTACTAACTCATTAATGGTCTATTCCTAAGTCTGGTGACTCAAGGGCTGCAAAATTTCTGCCCCCAGTTCCTAAAAGACACCATCTGCCTGAAAGCTGTCATATTTCTGCAGAGGAGAGGTCTGCTTCCAATTCAGGTTTCCACTGCCTTGTCTGCTCTCACGCATCAGATCAAAAATTTTGGCTTTGTACCACTAGATGGCAAACACAGACCATTCCATAAATGACCTGATTCCAGGAGTTCGTTCACATGATAATTAATCTGTTCTGTTTTGTGGTACACACAGCCATAACCCACCTAGGGATTTTTGCTGCCTTCTTTACCTGTTGAAAACCCTAGATCAAGTAAAGCAACTTTCATGTGAAGTCTCAGGTGAAGCCTGAATTAGATGAACCACCAGTGAGGCTGATCATGAGAACTCCTGTGTTCCTGCAGAGCAATTCCAGTTCTATTTTAAGTGTTTTTTGGAAGAGTCGCCATCTGATCACATTGCTGTAATCTCTGCCTTTCTCTAGGGCTGCTTGTCATACTCTTTTACCATATCTCTATTAGTTCTTACATTAATTCTAGACTAACCTTTTCTATCTTTTTCCCTTGAACAGACCAGCTTGATACCACCTACTTCCATGCAAATACTGGCTCTAACCACTTCACTAGATTGTCTCCCAGACTGGTTCAATTTAAAGTAGAGGAAACAGGGCCATCCAGATAGTCAAATAAAGCTTTAATTTTCCTTCCAAATCAACTTTTGGACCAAGTCTACAGCTAATTCTAGTATCAGAAAAAAATCGTTTCTCTAGGTAAGCCCACAAATCCCGCTTCATCTTTTAAGTGCCTATAAAAGTGGCTAGAGGAAGCCTGTCTCTTATTCCTCTGTTTCTGCAGGATGGGTCTCATGTCTTCAGCTCGAACTGGTTCTCTTTAGCTAATTCCCAGCATTCGTGTTCAACAAAAGCAGAGCTAGCTGATCCCTAGGGCCCAGAAGGGGCCATATGCTCTACTACAAACACGTAGCACACATTTGAAAGTTTCAAAAATAGCCAACATCCTTATTTAGTTATATTTCATCTGCAATCACATAGCCCTTTCTATTTCTTAACATTACTATTGAAATAATTACATTTACCCACAATATTAAATTGATTTTGAGTGCTGAAATTGAAGTTTATTCAGCAAAGTGTATTAAGGCAGCACTCTGGCAGTGAGCAAATGCTTTAAATGTGCTAATGGGCAGATTTTGTTCTGAGCTGCACTGATGAAACCCTGCTGACTTAAAAGCTCCGTTCCAGGACCAGAGACTTGATTTTGGCCTGAGAAGCTTAAGAGGTTTTCACAACAGGCATTCTCTCAAAAAATATTGTTCCATCCAAATGCAGAATATTTTATAGTCTTAAGTTTAACTACTCTTGAAGCAACGGTGAGTCATGAAGTTCTGAAAATTTTAGAAACAGATTTTTTAGAAACATAGATTTTTGGGCCAGGAACAGTGATCAGATTGTTTAACGCAGTGTGTCCTCTAGCTTTCTGATCAAAGCTAAACCTGGGCTTTCTCAAACAACTGCTTTCAGACTTCTCTTTTTTTTCTCTAGCATATATCAACAACACTAATTTATCACAGGTTTTAAAATACAAGAAATAGCATGAAGTTACCCTGTTTCTGCCTACCTATGTGCTCAAGCATGCGACAGGAGGCAGGAGAGCCAGCTTACCCAAGAGAGTCCATCAGCTGCTCACTGTTACGTTCCTGCAGTGCCTCTAAGGGACAGTTTGTCTACTTTGAGATCTCTTGGGAACACCTTTAAGCCCAATTTAATATTACTTAAAAGAGATATATTTTTTAAGGGTATGTCTTTAGTCAACTCCAAAATGCACTTGATACATAAAGGATTCTGGATTTTTGCTGCATAATCTTAATCAAAAAGCTATTCTCTGATACTCATCATATCCTTCTGTAAGACTCTTCCACTCCCTCCCTTCCTCCCTAAATAATTTTATTTATTCAATAATATATGTTTGGT
The DNA here is from genome assembly GCF_023634085.1 of Falco cherrug. Lineage (NCBI taxonomy): Eukaryota > Metazoa > Chordata > Aves > Falconiformes > Falconidae > Falco > Falco cherrug. The sequence goes on from NC_073697.1 coordinate 52,761,923, forward strand.
AGCATTTAAACTCATATATGTACAGGAATAAAGGCTGCTAAGGTGCAAAAAGATTCCTACACACCTCAGGTATTTGCCTGAAGAGTAAAACTTGCATGACCATCGATTTTTCCAAGTGTTTTTTAGTGTCATTAACACTAACTCTGGGATGGAAGAAGTTGGAGGAGTCATGCTTGAGTCTTTCTAAAAGAACTGAATTCCTTTTACTAGTTTTTCTTAATACTTTGAATTTCCTCTTTTAATCACTTTTAAAACAATTTCCAATTTGATAATTTTGGAAATATTCCTGTGCTGTGTGGCCTACTTGTGGTCCACAGACTTTGAGTGGGCTATATCAGTGCAGAGAAGTAGATGGCTCCAGAGAACAGCAGAGAGGGAAATTATCAAAGTAATTTAAGTACATGCTTCTTTCCACTGAGTAGGGAATTTAAGGTCCTTATGAAGGTAATTAGTTCATTTTTTTTTTTTTAAAAGCTGTCTGTTCTATTGAGCAGCATGTAATAAATCCTTCAAAATCTAATCTGTTCTTTCCTAAGTAGGGGCACATAGTATATTTGGCTTGGGTTATTCTGCCTTTTCTGCAAAGGCTCTGGACAAAGCAAGATTTGATTAAAAAGAAAGTGAAAGATTAAGCTGTAGGCTTTGTTGTTCCCTGGAGTTGGTTCTAGCTGAAAATGAAGTGCAAATCTCAATCATTATAATAATGTGACCAGGGTAATTTACTTGTGAATTTGATGACAATGTTTTGTGTAGCCAATATGAGTTTTAATTTAATTTATCACTTAATAAGATTAAGAAATGTTCAGAAATCACATTTGCAAGAGCAAAGGGAAAAAGGCTTTTTTAAAGGGTAGTTATTCAGAGCTTTCTCTAAGGTGTGGTTTCTGGACACTACTAGACTGTGGGTTTACCACTGATGCTTTGCTTTCTTTTTAACAGTTAACACTGCTTCTTTACTTGTATCCGAGTAGGTCTGTGATGGCCCTGTTGAAGTTTTAGTAAGGCAGGCTGGAAAGCAGCCTGGCAAAATGAATGAATGCTACTTTGATGTTATTTATTCTCTATATGACCTGACAGTACACAAAACAAGCTGAATGGAGATAGGAGTTTTGCATGTACTAATGTACAAAGACCCTTAAATGATTTATTTCTGGATCTTGAAAAATGAGTCTGTGGACACCACTGACCATATCTTCTATATGATGTATTAGGAAAAGCAAATGCACACTCATTAAATGCCACCTAAAATCCATGAAATAAAAAATATCCACAAACTTTAAGATTTTAATACAAACACTAATTTTTTTAATTCTACCTTGCTCTGTCTGATTAGAGATGAAGTATGTATAGCTGGCTCAGTGGATCACTTATTCCCTGGGAACTCTTGTCCCCAAGGATTTGGCCTCATTCTGTGCATGCATGAATAAAATGAGATTTGGATTTAAACAGAATTGAAGCAGCTGCAATTGTTAATGACAACCTTAAAAAAAACAGTTTGATCTATTAGCTTTAAGGGATGAATTTGATCTTGAAGCTGATGATAGTGGGAAATCTCACTTTAATGTCAATAGTTAGTGTTTAGAGTATTTTTTTCTTTTTTATTAGATGGTGTGTTATGTCTCATTCACTTGGCTGAGGTTTAAAGCAAAACTTGCAATTCTCTATGGCAATGTCTCCTGCCTTCCTCTGCTACTATTCTTCACCTAGAAGAAAACCAAGTTTCAGCCCTATAAATATGTCCCTTGGTAAAATCTTCACCAACACATTTTCTAGTTCTCGCCAGAAGCAAATGGACAACAATTCAGTCCAAAGAACATGTTACCAAATAAAGATGGATGCATTAGGTGAAAATTTGGGAAAGAGCAGGTGAAAGAACAAGAAATGGCAGGGAAACCAGTTGCCATCTCTCTCTCCTTCACTTGCAACAAACACCATTTTTTATCTTTACACGACATTTTCTATCAAAACTTGCACAAGCATTGGGTGCTTCTTGCATATTTTCCAGTAAATATTTGCTTGAATGTCACTGCAACATATCTGGAATTAAAAGCCAGTTTGTGAAAAGCATGCATAGATCCCCAGGGAGCCACATCAGCATTTTAAAATCAAAGCAGATGCAGGAACAGCTCTCATCCACATGTGCTGGTTTTGGCTGGGGTAGAGTTAATTCTCTTCACAGTAGCTAGTATGGGGCTGGTTTGGATTTCTACTGGAAACAGGGTTGATAACACAGGGATGTTTCAGCTACTGCTGAGCAGTGCTGACACAGAGTCAGGGACATTTCTGCTCCTCACGCCACCCCACCAGTGAGCTGAGGGTACACAAGTAATTGGGAGGGGACACAGACAGGACAGATGACCCCAACTGACCAAAGGGGTATTCCACACCGTATGGCATCATACCCAGCATATAAAACTGGGGGAAGAAGAAGGAAGGGGGGAGACGTTTGGAGTGATGGTTTGTCTTCCCAGGTAACCATTACCCGTGCTGGAGCCCTGCTCTCCTGGGGATGGCTGAACCTGCCTGCCCATGGGAAGGAGTGAATGAATCCCTTGCTTTGCTTTGCTTGCACGTGTGGCTTTTACTTTACCTATCAAACTGTCTTTATCTCAACTCACAAGTTTTCTCACTTTTACCCTTCCAATTCTTTCCCCAATCCCACCAGGGGGGAGTGAGCAAGCCGCTGCGTGGGGCTGAGCTGCCAGCTGGGGTTAAGCCATGACACCACACAATCAGGATTATCACAGATGTTGTACCTACTTTATTCTAATTTATTCTGCAATCAAATATTTACCAGGCTTAACTGAAGATCAGGATGCTTTTAGAAATGCATGGAAATAATTAGTTAGATATCTAAGGCTAAATCTAAACTTGGTATTTGGTTCAGTCTTGAGTCCATTATCTTCTGAATTTAGTAATTTTATCCCTAACAGGCAATGACCTTTGTAGGAAGGCGGCATCTGACAGCTCTGAGGTAGTAAGCAATAGGTTTGTACCAATGTCTTAATGGTAGCTGGCTACATGAACCCCTTTCCTCGTGTCTCCTCTTGCTCTTTGCCCAGGTATGAGGAGCACTCCCGCAGTGCTCCCCAAGTGGGATTTTCCACCACTGCCTGCTCGAATCAAATAGCTTCATTGCCAAGAAATACTTCAATAAGACGGAACACTAGACATACTTTTGAAAGCATTCTTGAGCTCTTTTCCAGGCATTACAGTATCTTCTCTCCAAACCTGGAAAACCTTCCCAGTTCAGTAAGAGTCCAGAATTCAAACTTCACTGCATTAAGAGGTGACTGTGCCTGCATTTCACGTCAGCTCTGCATGTAGATGTGGCACTGGCACTGAACCCGTGAGCTGTGGCCACCCAGTCCAGGTAAGACCTGCCAAGGGCAAGCCAGCCTGCACACTGCCAAGTGGGACCCTGACACTGAGACAACATAAAGTAGCGGGGCATAATTAATAGATTAAACACCCAAAGAAGGAAACTACCTCATACGCTGTCAAAGCAGAAACAAAACTTCTGTGCAACTATAATTCTCATGATTATCTTTTATGTTTGGATTGAGCTACAGCTAAAAAAAAAATAGCCTGTCCCTCTTCAGGCCGCAAATCTTGGTCAATAGTACTAAAAGTAATTGCATTAGCTAGTTATTTTTAACTATAAAGGCCACAGCAGCAACAATAAGTAGTTGCAAATAATTCTAAAATTAAAATTCAGATCCAGAGCTGGGTATCATTATTGCAGGTAATTAATGCAATCAGTACAGCCTACGTGCAACAAACAATTGACAAATATCAGGTAATTTGATCTGCAATATTTTCTTTGATGAAAGCAGGTAGACAATATTACAGTTGATAGTTTCTGCCCTTGGCTTTGTTTTCTGCTCTGACATTTGGGAACCCACTGCTCCCTACAGCAACTCTTTCGGTCTCAGATCAATACACATTCCATGTTTCATGAAGACTGCCCTGTGTACAGCTTCCTCTGCCGAATACTCAAGGCAAAACCAGTCTTTTAACATATTTTGAAAGTTAGTATATATGAGTCTTTTGGTTGACCAAGCCTGCCACAATGATATGCAGAAAATCTCACTGGATAGAGTTATTGGTTTACCAACGCAAGGATCACTGGGGCAAACTGCTGGCTCACGCTGAGTATCGTGGCCACTGCTTAGGTCTCACTGTGACTTTTAACATAAGGCTTTCCTGAGACAGCTGCAGAGCTGTGCCATTCCCCAAATGAACTCCAGGCAGACCAGTTCACCAGGACTGATCAGATCCTGGGTCTGCCCCATACGATGCTGTCGAGGTCCGTCTCCTTCCTTTTTAAAGGTGTTTTTTGTTCCAAGGCTGCACACTGCGCCAGTCCACTGTGGTTATGACTTCTTGCAGAATTTGGGGTATTTGCCTTGATTTATTGGAGCACATGCTTTTTGATCTCTGTGTCCCCGCCTTTGATTTGCAGTGTGTCAGCCAGAAGAATGGGGGTCATAAAGGCATTACAGGGTAATCTCTGCACTTGAAAATGTGCGTATTTCTTCTCTGACCCTCCTTATGTGTATTGGAGAAGGAGAAACCAAGAGGATGACAAATCTAAACACACTGTAAGATGAAATGCTGCTGCTCAGCATGCAGAAGGCCACTCACAATACAGAATAAATAGCTGTTGCTGTCTCACAGATGAACAGAAGAATACACTTCAGTTTTTCTTTGTCGGCTCCAGTACAACTCTTGTGTCAGCAGACTGATGTCTTCATCAGCTGTTCCTCTGTGTTTCTTACTAGCACTAACAGTCCTATGGATTATTGCAATAGGTATTTAATACAGAACTTTCTAATCCCTGTTGCTGATATTCTGCTATGGAGATGAATGAGACCTGTTGATTCTAAAGGAACATTTTATTTGAAGTCTTACTTAAGGCAAAAAAAAGAGCAGAACTAAGTAAGAGCAGTAATTTACTGCTTGTTATCTCAAAGTGACAAAGTTGCTCATTTGTACCACTAGTGTTTAAAAATTTGAAACTGGAATTCTCCCTCAAAAATCCTGAACTACAAAATCTAGCCCTGGTCCTATACAATTCTTAAAAATACAGATCAAAAAACCTATCAGCTCTAACTGTTGACACATTTGTAAAATTACCTTGCATTGTAGTTTTCTGTTAAGCATTTGCAACAGGCTATCCTGCAAGGATACAGCTGTCGCACAGTGCCAGCGAACAGCCGAGGTTTCAGGGTCCCTCCTCCCAACCCCATTCTCTTCCATCCCGCAGCTGCCTTTTGGGAGAAGGGAAGCGTAACGATGAGTTACTGTCCAACTCAATGAGACATCATCTGTGTTCCTTGAGAGGCTGAGACCCAGCCACTGACTTTTGTCTTCTGAGCCCTCTTCTTCTATCAGACTTAAAAGACTTCACAACAGCATCTGTTTTTATTACAGAAATTACTGTTTGTTTGATTCTATGAAGGATTTAGTTTTCCTATGCATTTTGTGGAACACAATCTCACACTACGGTAATAGACAGGGTAAAATCCCAAGATAAATGATGTTGACTGCAAGTGTTCAAATAAAAATTATTAACTAATAAAGACTGTAATTTATACATTCAATATAAAATTCATAGGTCCTGTTAATATACCGTGGGTTAGAGAAACAGAGAAATCGAAACACCGAAAAGAAATTTGTTTTCAAATTACTCCATAGGGCAAATTGTTATACTATTTAAGCCAGAGACAAAATTACAGCAGCTTCTTTGGGAATCAAACCCACCTGATTTTTATTTGGAGTTTAGCAGTATAATTGATAAAAGACAAAATAAAAGTCTTGAAATGTTCAGTATTAGAAAATTAAATCACTTTTTTCATCTTGATAATTTTCTCTGGACAGATGTTCACCTGGGATGTAGCCATGCACCCCCAGACAATATGAATAACATACCCAAATTGTACCATTATATAAACCAGGGTTTGGTGGGGTTTTTTTTCCTTTATCTTGATTCAAATGTCACTGATCTTTAGTAGTTTTCATCATATGAGGTCTTGCTATATTAAAAATAATGATACTAATGTATAGTATATTATTATGAATATCCAACAATATAAGATAATATTTTATAAGATAAAAGCCACAAAATGAACTGATACAATCCACCAGGAAATCATATTCAAAAAAATCCTATTCCCTTTGCTTTTGGTGTTGGCTAGCATTCATCTTTCATCTTTTACCATTGGTTTAAATTGAGTCAGGTTCAGTATGAATAACAAAAATAAACAAAAAAAAAAAAGGAAAATTTGTGAAAATCTCTTCTGGTAGCATTAATTACTTCATGATTTCACCAAGAGAGTGATCAACTGCTGATGTAGAACCATATTGCACTCATTACAGGGAAAAAAGCAACAGAGATACTGGGAGAGCTGTTCATTCTGTTACACATGGTTAATTAACACTATCCATCACAGTCCCAAGTCAACAAAAAACTTAAATAGATTTTAAGGCCAGAGGGGATAACTGTAACCATCTAAAATTACTTTTCCCACAGTGCAGACTACAGAATGCTGTTCGGTACCATCTGAACCAAGACAGAGCTGGGGGATGAGCTAAGGCACAGAGTCTCAAAGAAATGCATTCAGCCTTGGTTTTCAGACTGCAAATGATGGCAAATCTATTACAACGCAAAATCAATTGCATCAGCCATTAACTATCTTCACTGTTATAAATGTGCACCTTACCTCTACCCTGATTTCTCATAGATTCGTTCAGTTTCTAGCCACTGTAGTTTTTGTGACCTTACCTGAAAAAGCCATCTATTGTCAAGAAAACTTTTCCCCCTGTAGGACATCGCCAGCTGTTTCTAACCCTCCTGATGTCATTCGCTTGGCTAAGGAAGTTTTCCAGACATGATTACTGTAATGCTTTTCTGATCATTTTTCCAATGGCTCATATTTATTTTTATTTGAAACACGAACAGCAGAACTCAACCTAGTCTGCAAGGATTTTTCTGTTGCTGCATACCTCGATGATACCAGTTCTTTCCCTTTCTTCCCCAATGTTTTCACATGGCTCTATATACGCCCCCACCTTTGTCCATCTGTGCAGTAAAGCATTTCAGCTTCAGTGAGTAAAACTGATGGACCTTAAGCATACGTTCAACCATGCTTCTAAATATAGCTCCACTTGAGCATACTTCTACAGCTAGGAACCTATCCAGCTACTTTGCTAAATTGGCTTGATGTACAGTGACTTCCAGCCTCCTCCACCTCTACCGCTACCTCTTCTTGCCTGCTTTAGAGCCTAACCATAATGGGAAGGTTTTGATGGGCTGCTTTTACAGCCTAAACCTCAGCAGTACATCTGTGTCTATATATTTTAACTTCATTTTGGCATTAATTATTTTTTATGTCTTTACATCAAGTATCTCTTAGATGAGAACATGTGTGAATTTCTGAGTGTTGTCTATTTTTAAAATACCATTCAGCAGAACAGTGGGTCTGTGTGTTTTGAAATGGAAATAGAATATGTGGCAATGAAGGAAAAGAGTGAGTAAAACACGCATTTCTAAAATCAGGAACTGCAGAGATATTTTTTTTCACTCAGAACCATTGCAATAACAGTTAAATTCCATTATTTCCAACCTGCCAGCTGTGAGAGAGAAGTGCAATTTTAACAGGTGAATAAAAAAAAAGAAAAACGAGACAAAGCTCTGAAGGAAAAGCACAAAAGCCATTACAAAGATGATTTCAGGATGAAAAAACCCCACCTCAAATCTCTCAGCAAGTGACAGCTGTGGTTTTAATGGACTATTCTTAAAATGAGATTTATATGCAAACTGCCTACAGAAAGTAAAAAAAGAATGCTAATAATGTATAAAAGTTAAAGGTTTTTATCTCAGGCTCAAAAAATGTTGATGGCAATGCATGGAACATTAAAACGTACCATAAATGTCCCGATTACATGATTGCTGCTCTGACCTGGTGCCACCACGAACAAACTGGTATGAACGCTGCACCAAAGCAGTTGTCTGGTTGCCTGCTCCTGCTCCACCACTTCCCAGCTCACTGGAGTCTACTAGCATGGGGGGTTTAGTCTCATATGCCACCCCATCACAAACCAGTATTTTTTTTTACTACCATTGAAAATCTTCCCTGATCTCTTAATGCATTCCTGTGACTAGAAAGAAAATTTTGAGCATGCATGTAACGTTGGATCAACATTGAAGACTGTATCACCAGTGCAACTCTAGGTACAGGTGCATCTTTGGCTGATGAAACTTGCCCAGCTCAATGATAGATATTTTTCCATAGGAATCTCTGGTGAGCAACTTTGGTTCACACCAGCTGAAATTCAAGAACATTTGCTACAGATGAAATAGGTGGGAGAGGACATTACAGCCTCTAAATTCTGAGTTATGCAGGAGCCAGACAGCCGAATGCAACACTTGGCTGATAAATGAGATACTTTGGGAACTCCTCTCTACTTTGCGTCTGCCTATTGCAGACAGTACTGTAGAAAGCATAGCAAAATTTCATTCTTTAGGTGTCTGACAAGTAAGCTCTGACAATTTTTGTTTCAATGGGTTAAAGCATATTCCCTGGCTGCTTGCACCTCCTCTCTGCCTGACTCCACCACACACAGCAGAGCTGGTAGGAGGTAACATACCCCCGCACCTCCGCTGCTCCCAGCCACAGCCCTACGTCTTCGCTTCCAGCACTGGTGCTGATTCGTACCAAGCCACCAGCACACTCACAGTGCTGCTGAGTTGTGGGCAGGCTATGTTACTATTGGGTTACTATTGTTATTAAGCAGATACCTACACACACGTTTATTTAAATAGCTAATGCATGCTGACTGCATGCATGTAAATACATACATGCATATAGATACCACATTATATATATAGTTTGTGCTGATGTATTCACGTGTGTATGCATACGCCTCTACACTGGTGAAGCAATGAATATAAGCTAAAAGAAGCAAATCAGATCATTGCTTTTTTACATAAAATACTTACATTTCTGGACCAGCATCTTCAACAGGCACGTACACAAGTACTCGTGCAATTTGGTCCTTCGTTTATAGAAATTGTAGGAGGCATTGCTTAGGAAAGCAGAGTTTGTGCAAGCAACACATTGCCTTGCCTCAGCATCACAGCTTTAGTCATGCTGTTTAGAATTCAGTGGTGACAAAACCTAAATTCTCCCTCCAATATTAAATATAACTCTTCTTAAACGTGGAAAAGTAGTGCCAATTTCTTAAGTGAGAGCTGAAGTGAAGCTCCAGTTTCTCCTGTGGCAATTTTAGAAAACTGCCTAAAAGGTTGCATAGTTTATTTATTTATTGCTCTGTATTTAGTAACTCTAACACTTAATCTCCCTTCATGTCAGTGCAGATCCACCAACATATAGCGAGCCTTGTCCTGCCCCATCTGCCCGGAGAAGCAGCTGGAAGGCTCCTGACGAGCGGCTTTCTCAGTGCTTTTAGTGCCAAAGCAGGCTGTTGAGTCAAGAATGGGTTTCATCTCTGTCAATGGTTTTAAGAAGAGTCAAGTTTTGGAGAAACTCAATCTGTAACGCTCTGAATAAAAACCACTAAAGCATGCTCTCTGAAACACAGACATGCTACCCGTGCATGGCAAGCCTAAGAGCCCAGCCCTCACACCTGCACCGCTCAGGGTTGCAACTCGTTTGTAGCTGCGCTGGAGCCCCACGGAGAGGAATGATTCATCCCATAGAAGAGCTGAAAAGACAGAGAATCCGATTTCGTTAGCAGTGCTTCTCGCCTGTAATGCATCTCTGTCGTCCAGCAGAACCCTTTGGAGCAATTCCCCATTTAGGCTGCATTTCCCATCCCTATGGAAAAGCCCAACCCGTCCCGCTCCCCCCCACGACAACTCTCTCCCCGCTGGCCCACACCCAGAGGTCGGGCGAGCTCCGTGCCCGTCCCTAACAGCCCGGGGATGGTAGAGGGGGTGGGGATGGTAGGGGGCGTGGGGGTGGTGGGAAGGTACATTTCCCCGTTCCCTGCGGTGGGACCGCGCTCTTCCCTCCACCTGCGCGAAGCCCGGTGGCGGCGGAAAAAACCTGCGAGACCCACTCGGTGTCGGGGGGAGGGAGAGCAGCGCCGCAGGGAGGCCGCCCCCGCCGCCCCGTGCCGTCGCGGCCCCCACCAGCCCCGCAGCCTGCCGGCCCGGACGGGGAGTCCCTGGCGGCGGAGCATGCTCAGAGGGCGGCGGGGGCGGGCGGGCGGCCGGGCCGGGGAGGGGGCGGCGGGGAGCCGGGCGCGGGGGTGCCGCTCCGCTGCGCTGGGAACCCCGGCGGGCGCGGGGCGGGCGGAGCCGCCGGGCCGGGCGGGAGCCACCTGGAGCGGCGGGGGCGCGGAGCGGGCGCCTGGAGGAGCGGGCGCGGAGCGGGTACCCCGAGCAGGGTGAGCCCCAGGGAGAGGAGCGCGCTGAGCAGCGGAACGGGGCGGCGGAGCGGGGAGCGCAAGCGGGAGACCGCGGAGCGGGTACCCAGACCGGGCTCCCCGGGACGGAGACCCCGAGCAGGGGCACGCGCCGGGCCGCGGCGGGGGGCGCCGAGCGCGGGGCCGAGGAGCGCGGGACTGGGACCCCGAGCCCCGCGCAGGGGGCGCGCGGAGCGGCGGGGCGCGGAGCCCGCAGCCCGGTACGCGCTGAGCGGCGGAGCGGGGCCGCCGGAGCGGCGGGGCGCGGGGCGTCCGGCAGGGGTGGCGGCGGGGCGGGGGGCAGCGGCCCCATGGGGCGGGGCGGCGCTGGCTGCTCGGCGCGTCCCGGCCGCCGCCGCCCCGCCGCCGGCGGGAGCCGCCAGCCATGCTGCGGGGCGGCCGGAGCCCGCTGCCGGCGGCCGCGAGTCCCTCCGGCGGGGCGCGGGGGGCGGCGGGCGCCCCCGGGGCGGCGCAGGTGGCGGCGGGCAGCTTGCTGGCGCTGCTCATCCTCTGGACGCTCTTTGGGAACGTGCTGGTGTGCGCGGCCATCGTCCGCTACCGGCACCTGAGGAGCAAGGTCACCAACATCTTCATCGTCTCCCTGGCCGTTTCGGACCTGCTAGTGGCTCTGCTAGTCATGCCCTGGAAAGCGGTGGCCGAGGTGGCCGGGTACTGGCCCTTTGGGGCCTTCTGCAATGTCTGGGTGGCCTTCGATATCATGTGCTCCACGGCCTCCATCCTGAACCTGTGCGTGATCAGCGTGGACAGGTACTGGGCTATTTCCAGCCCCTTCCGCTATGAGAGGAAGATGACCCAGCGGCTGGCTCTGGTGATGATTGGTGTGGCATGGACTTTGTCTGTGCTCATCTCCTTCATCCCCGTCCAGCTCAACTGGCACAGAGGTCGGGATGTCGTTGCTGCTGGTGATATTGGAGATGGCTTTGGCACTGGCTGGGCAGCGGCAGGTGCTGTCACCACCTGGGCAGACGATATGAGCACCACATGGGTGGCATTAGCAGCAATGAGACCCTCGGAGGGGACCTCTGGCAGCAATGAGACCCTCGCTGGACACTCGGAGAGCTGTGACTCCAGCCTCAACAGGACTTACGCTATTTCTTCCTCCTTGATCAGTTTTTATATTCCGGTGGCTATCATGATAGTTACCTACACTCGAATCTACCGCATTGCCCAGGTGCAGATACGTCGTATCTCTTCACTGGAGAGGGCAGCTGAACATGCGCAAAGCTGCCGGAGCAACCATGTTGACTGCCACCATCACAAGAGCCTCAAGTCCTCCATCAGGAAAGAAACCAAGGTGTTGAAGACTCTCTCTGTCATCATGGGCGTCTTTGTCTGCTGCTGGTTGCCCTTCTTCATCCTGAACTGCATGGTTCCCTTCTGCGAGAGCCCACCCAGTGACCCCCACGCTGGCCTTCCCTGTGTCAGTGAGACCACCTTTAATATCTTCGTCTGGTTTGGTTGGGCCAACTCCTCTCTCAACCCTATCATCTATGCCTTCAATGCTGACTTTAGAAAGGTCTTCTCCAACCTCCTGGGTTGCGGTCAGTTTTGCTCTAGTACTCCAGTGGAGACTGTTAATATAAGCAATGAGCTTATCTCTTACAACCAGCACACCCTTTTCCATAAGGAGATAGTGACAGCTTATGTTAACATGATCCCAAATGTGGTTGACTGTGAGGAAAATCGCGAGGACCCTTTCGATAGGATGTCCCAGATCTCCCCTGACCACGAGATTGCCACTGACTCGATCTGTGAGCTGGACTGCGAGGGGGAGGTTTCACTAGGCAAAATAACACCTTTCACTCCAAATGGTTTACATTAAATTGCATCCTGCCCTGGTCAGTTCTTCTGGGATAATAAACCAAAATATTAGCACTGAATGGAGAAGCCTGCTTGATTTTATGCTATAGTTTAGTCAGTCACTTCATACTAAAGTCACTTCTATGTGTAGCACTTCGCAGGATGTAGACGCTGTCAGGAGGGAGCTGGCAGCACAAACATTCCACACTTGCCCAGGCTGAGAGAGGGTCAGGCGGTCACGCTGATGAGCTGTGGTGAGGTGTCGTGGTGTAATTACGGTCAGTTTGTGTTCATAACGTGTTTGCAAGCTGAAGGTACCATTGTCAGTGCTAAGTATTACAACTTCTAAAATCAGGGACAGATGTGGCTGGCATAGACATTAAATAGAAAAAAAAATCTGGGCTGTTCATTTGTTCAGATCTTGTGTTTCTTTTTCTCTGTTTTTTTGTTTTGAGGTTTTTTTGGTTGGTTGGTTTGTTTTGGTTTTTTTGAGATAAAAATAGTGAGGTGGTGATTTGGATGATTATTTAAATGTGTGTTTCTGCCAAAACAGTTCATGTGAAATCCTTGTTCTTTTAGGCAGCATTGTTGCCTATGCTATCCTTGCCATGTTCCCAGATGAATAAATAAAAGTTATATTGATCAAGGGGTTATTATCTTTCATTTATCACCCTGAAAGGTTTACAGCAAGTATTCTAACTTTTAATATTTGTGTTTGAATTATTAGAATGACTGACAGATAAACCCTGTTATTTTAAGAGCAAAATAGCCTGTATAGAAAATACAGTTTTTGACTAAAAGCAAGGCCCATAGGAATGATTGACTTAAATGAACCCTTTTATATGGCTCTGCTTAGAGCTAGTTTTATGCCTGTTTTTCTTTAGTATTGTAACTGATGATATTCCTCTCTGCAGCTAAGAATATCAAGAATCTACTTACAAGCTATTAATACTTTCCACTTAATTCTATACTTGAACTTGCTTTTTAAAGGTACTGTTAATGAGAAGAGTTCAGTGGTAGAATTAGGAACTGAATGTGTCTAAAAAACATTAATTATGTTTGAAAATCATATTAATGATCAGCGTTTCCCAGTGTAGACATTAAAGAACTCATTCAAACCAAGAGAAGAAAAAATGCTGTTGATGTATTTTTTTAGACATTTACTTATTAGCTGGAATTTAAATATAAGTGCTTTAACTTTACAAAAATTTTAAAGCAGTCTTTAAAAATTGTAAAAGAGTGTTTTAATCTCTGTTTCTATTGAAACATTGACATCAAATGGAATATTTTATTTAGAAAGAATTGTGAGCTTTCAGCTCAGAATTCACAAGTGATCTTGTTTCCAAACAAATGATCAAAGGTTGTAAAGCAATACCAATATTTATTTCAAGTTTTGGCTCAAAAAAAGGAATATTTGAATTCTTTTACCCTTTAAAAACAGCCGTGCCATGAGCTGAGAGGTTTAAATGGAATGGCAGGGGTGGGTTCGGCAGAACTCCCTCCTGCTGCCTCCCCCGTGCTGCCCGTCTGGGGGCTGGCGGCCCCTGTGTGCTCCATGGGGACAGGTGGGATCAGCACTGGGGGGCATGGTTTGGGGGAATTCATTTAACCAGGTGCTGGGATGTATGAATGTTACGGACTTGGTAGAGCACCTTTGGAAGTCAAGCCCTTAATACTGGTTTGGGGATTGCCCTACTTCCTTTTGGGATATGGGGTGGAAGAAACGCAGGAGGCATATGACTGAAATTCCTTCGGTTGCCTCTGCTGCAACCCGGTTTTGTCTGCAAGCAATGTTCTGTCTGTGTACTCTTTGGTAGTAGTTGGTTGTTTCATCATTTTGGATTATCTTTTCAACTGCTTGTTCCTGAAGATTGACATCTACCTGAGCATTTTCTTTGCTGTTGATATGAAATCCCAGTGTAATATCCCTTTACAGCTGTCCTCAGAAAAGGCTGTTGTGACTGTAGCTTAGGGAAGCTTGAAGAACCAAAATCTCATGTGCATAACCAGGTTTAACCTACCGATGGCTTGACATCGAGGGTGAGTATGTTATCGTTCCTCTACTAAAGCAATCGTATGTTGCCAGGAGTGAACCATAGTTCTAGCTCTGCTGATGAAGATAAACTTGCCCAGAATAAAATCAAATTTTTGCCCAAATAAAAATGAACGAAACTGCTTCTGGTGGTGCAGTGATGAATTATCCCAACCAGAATTTGGATTTTTGCATTTTCTAGTTACTACTCAAATTTTGAGGCTAGTACAGCATGTTAAACTTTCTGGATCTGTGCAAAAAGCCTGTGATACCCAGATGCAAGAGGTGCAGGCACCTGGTGCCTATTCCAACTCCAAGGACACCACCTGTATTTTATCCAGTTTTGTCCATACTAAATCAGAAACAGCCCAGGTAACTGGAGAAGAGAAAACATGATCTCTTCCTGAGCAGCTGTGTGCCAGCAGGCTGCACAGTCTGGTGCTCCATGGTACACCTTGCTCCAGCAGCAGCACAGAGCAGCAGATCAGTTTCAGTAGTAACAGCGAAGAGGGTGTCCCCCCACCTCCCAAAGTAGCATTTCCTCTTCAAAACAATCCCTGTGCTGGTAGTGTGACAGTCCCCTTGGATCTAGTTCCCTGTGGGTATGGTGGAGGTGTAGATGTGTACATGAAGATGCTAGTGCATCCCCTTGACAGGTATTTTTCTCCTCATTGAGGCTTTGCTTGCCTGGGTTTCTGGAATAAGTGTTTGGGCTAATGCTGGCGTGTAAAGAGGTTACATATCCATCACTGGGTTTATATAACAGCTTTGTCCAGAATATTAGAAACAGTCTTGTCTTAGATGTGAAGGAACGCAATATTGTGCCTCCCCCCAGAATTTGGGAGCATGGTTAGGACAATACAGAAAACTGGTCAGTTGCTACTTTTCATTACTAATTTTTAGGTTATGACTTCAGCTGGTAAATGATTTCTGATGGTGACTGTGTGATGTAATCTCTGAATATGTACCTGTCAGGGGGCTTCATCCTTTGGAGGCCAAGAGCATCAGAAAGGGAGCATTTTTGCTTCACAAGACAGAGAGAAGGTACATATTTTTGCTGGAAGCACAGCTTGACCTTATGGATCTGAAAGAAAACCATTTTCTTGACTCATAACATAGGGAAAATCTGTTGCTTTTTAATGTTTCTTAATTACTTACCACCGACAAAGCTAGACTGTTAAGAACTAGTAAGAGAAACTTTTAAAATAAATGTGTATCTTGCCTCTAACTATAAAAAGGGGCAAAGTGTCTCAATGAAAACATCCCCCAAAAGGATTTTTTTAACTTGTTTCTCTCAGATGAAACTGCTGCTCTACTTTTTTAATGGTTTCCCTCTTAAGGACTAATGCATCTGCTTGGCTGTAGAGCAGAGTTCACTGTAAGTGCACGTAGGTTTTTATAATCCTCATATCCTTGTGGTGTCACTCTGGAACTCATCAGTGTCAATGGTTTTGTGCCTCCCATCAACATGTTTTCTTCCGTGAAAGTCACCTTGCTCCTGTCATTCATTTTACTCCCTTATTAAGCATGATCACTTACTGCTAGCTCCAGTTTGTGTCTCTTTTTTTTCTTTAATGATTTGAATGTATGGTGCAGTTTGGCTTTGAGTCATCGTTACTTGATCTAGTCTGGAGTGATGACTGACCTTCAAGGTTCCAGGTTATTTTCAGTTCCTGTTTTGTGTTAGTGTTTAGAAATCTTACTGTGTAATATGCGTCACTGTTAAATTCCCTCTCAGCCAGCAAAGTCTTCTGTTACAGCTTATTCTGTTAGTCCTGGACAACTGTGTACCAAAGGAGGTTCAGTGTATCAGTAGGCTGTACGTTTTCTGTCTGAGTTAAACTAATGACAGAGGAGTTCATTTTAGGAAAGAACAGAACATGTGAAGGTATCTTTGTTCATTTTTGAGAAGCTGGGACATGGAGGACATAAAAGTACAGTGTTTTATGTAAAATGCTGCAAACACCATGAAGACTTTCACTATTCAAACGCCCAAAGAGCTTTTTAACAGCTCTGGCTTTAGCAAGGGGTGGTGGGTTGTATAGTGGTTTTGTTTCCCCTGAGCTAAAGAAATGTAAATGACTTTCTCAGAGGTGAACACAAAACATTTTCCGAAGGGAGAAAAATTATTGCAATATTTTTTGGTAAGTTTGGTACTTCATCCTTTGCTTTCACTGAGTTTTTTACTTTTGCCAGCCAGATCTGATGTGTGTCTGCAGGAAGGCTCCCTACTCAAAACTCCTGTATTTTTGTAGCATATAACAAAAAAAGGCTTCGAAATTAGGAAGGCTTCTTGTAGAAATAATACTAAGCACAATCTTACACCATTTAGGAGTCAGTCACATACAAACTCAGCATTCAAGAGACTAAGAAGGCTGGAGGCAGTGTTCGGAACAGGCATCAGAGTGGAGGTTTCAGCGGTCAGAAGTCTCTCAGCTGTCTGTATGTGCCAAACTTGCCACTGTTAACAAGGAGGGCATTTTTGTCAGTGTCACACAGAAGGCAGGGTATACACCTGCACTAGTGTTAATAATTATGCAGGTTTTTCTTTCCTCTGAGGCCATCTTTGCTACTGTTTAATTGGATTCAGCAGATCTTTAAGATTAGTCAGTGCCTATTTAAATCAGTAGAAGACCTCAGTGATGGATGTGGGCTTGGGTCACAGAGCAATGAAATTATTTCTCCTGGCTTCTTATGAATATTACTACTGGTATTCTTTGCTAGTGGATGATGACATGTTAAAGTCAGCATGCTGAACAAAGTATTTCATCAACTGGTAATGCAGAAATAATTCTTTTATTCAGATTTACTTGTTTTCAAACTTCGGAAGGTGCTTCAAACTTTCCAGGAGCTTCACAAAGTTCACACACTGCATCTCTGCTTTGATTGTTCCATTTTTAGTGCCCTGGTAACTATATACTGCACTATGCTTTTATGAACAGAATTACACCTCTCTAAATTTTAGCTAATGTTTTCAGAGATAAGGGTATACTTTTGGTCTAAAAGCACCGATGTGCACAAAAATACCTATAAATGAGGACACTTCCATTATTAAGGAGGCACCAAAGATGTGTTTCTTTTTTCAGCCTTTTGTTTATTATAGCAGTGGTAAGACTAGTGAGCAATAATTGGATTAGTGGTGTGAAGACTGGAAATACAAATAATATTATCATCTCAAGCAGATGATGGATTGTTTCTTTCGGAAAGCCTGCCAGGCTCTCCCAGGATAGCTTAGTTTAAAACAAAATTTACAAGATGATTTTATCTTGTTATGTGTGTAAAGTTGTGACTGCAGGTAACATTCAACAATATTTGTAGTGGACAGCTAGCTGTTTAAGGAGGATAAACGTTTTTATGGACTTAATCCTTTATATCACAGCCATCACAGTCACATTTGTGAGGTTTGCAAAATACAGTGCAGCAATCATAAAAAAATAATTAAAAATTCCAGTCCATAAAAAAAAAATTCTTCCTATGAATTGTTACCCACTGTTAACAATACATACTTGTTTGTATCCTGTACTGTACTTTCATTGCTGCCAGAAGAAGCTGGAATGCTGTGAAACTGCTACTAATAGTCTGCTGATTCACGTTAGGAGGAAGGTCTGAAAACTAAGGAAAGAAATGTCACCAACATGTACAGATAGGTGCAATTTGGATGAAATTGGTCTAGCATCAGCCAGGCTGTGAAGGGGACTGTGTGGCACTGAGGCATCCTGATGCACAAGCACCTCAGCCTCGACTACAAATGTTGACTCCCTAGACCCTGGCTGTGTGGTAGACCCCTTGCTCCCAGGGTGGATGCTCAATCATGTAATGCGTAGGAAGTCTGAACTTTCTAACAGCTGCTTTTACTACCTGAAAGAGAAGCCACACTTTCTTTTTCGAGGTTATGTTCTGAAAAAAGTGGTTGCAAATGACATCTGATTGGTGTAGCTTCTCTGGTTTAGCTGCTGCCTGCCGAGTGATCGAACAGATGTGGCTACGGCAGCTCCTCGGCATTTCTATATTTGAGCTGCATGCAGGTTGTAGTTTAGGGGCCTAATATTGAGTGGAAGAAATTCTAAATTCATACATAGTTTTACCAGAGCCCCTGAGGAGTCTGGTGGTTGCAGAGCAGAGATGAGCTGCGACTGCAGCCTGAGCATGGTTGCTTCTGAGGGCATTGGAGAAGGCTGGTCTGCTGCAGTTTTGAAATTGTCCCATGAGTAAAATATTAACAGGGACGTTCAGCACGCCCTCTTTTACCTTTTGACCTCTTTTTTCCAATCCACAAGGTTTTTAGTAAGATTAAAAATCTACATTTCTAGCCTTTGGCCTTGACCTTTTGCTTTCTGTGTTAACTTCATATAATTAGTCTCCTTCGGTGAACAGAAGCGCCTGGCATGGAGTTAGCTGCTTGGGTACCTCATCACCAAATCTAGAACTACCTCAAGCTACATTTAAATTACATTATGCCTCCAGCCCAAAGGGAATCTTTTAGATCTTCTTTTTCTGGTTTTTGGTGTTGGTTTTTTTTTTTCAAGTAACAACATTTCCCTCCTCAACACAAGATTATTCACTAGAAACGTAATTCAGAGGACAGGCGTAGCTAGACTTTTTTAAAGCTCTTAGGGATTTTGCATGATTGTACAAAATGAGAATGGATTGGTATTAGGCATAGAGGTAAACAGCTTTTTCTACAAAAGGTTTAATTTTTGGCTTCTTATAAAAATAAAAGCTGGATGTTTTCATTGTAAAGAGTATATGCATCTGATTTTATTCACTTACATGCATGTGCATGTTCTTTTACATACATATGTATATACAGACAGAAAAATATATTTTGTTATATTTTCAGGGTAGTTAAATATATTCCTCTCTATATAAATACAAAGTGTGCACATTCATCCAGAAAGGAAGCAAGTCAGATCTTAAAATTTTACTAGTGTTCTTTCATCACAGTAATCAAATACAAGTACAGTCTTCCCGGATGTTCAGAAGGAGTTTTGGCTGTTCAGAGTTGAGAATCTTTGAAAATCTGAACTTGAGTTATGCAGTGAGAAGGAGCATACAAAATTCTTTTTTTCAACTATTTTATATTCAAAGCATTGTTATAATGATTTGCTAATTGATCTTGGTCTGTAATCATTTTTAGACAGATAGCAAGAAGAGGAGATGATTTAGAAGTACATTTTGGATGTCTCTCAACAACAGATAGTAAACAATGCTTTTGTCTTTCTGATTCAGTGAAACAAAGGTGCAAACTCCTTGACAGTGTGCAAAGAGTTTCTGCTTCATCAGAAGATAAAATGCATTGCATAACCTTTCAAAATATCCAATTTAGGTAACACAGTGCCCAAATTTTAAATGGCATCCTAGGTAGAAGTATTTTCTGTATTAAACAGCTCCTTTGATAATTCAAATAATGCCCTTCTCTTAAAAGTAATAGTTGAAAAGGGTGAGGGTTTCATAGGTTAAACGGGATAGAAACGTGCAGATTTGAGGACCAGCTCAGGAGCACTGAACAAAGTAGGCAGGATTGAACATCCTGGCAATATCAGAGCCATGTCTGAGTACAGGGAAGAAAATAGTTGGGTGGGAGGCAGAGAGAGAATTCTAGGGAGGAATGAGAGAAAGCAGCTGAGGGTCCAGGAAGCCAGAGATTTGGTGGGAGCTGAATTGATACAGTTCCAGGTGGCTGAGTCAGGGTTGGTAACGAGGGTCAGTAGGTTTCAGAGCGAGTGGGTGGAAGGGGACTAAGGAAAGGGTCAGGATGGAGTCTGGGCAGTGGGGCTCTGGGAGGCCGTACAGAGATGGATGAGGTTTCCATGGGAAAGCTGGCAGAAGAAGGCTGGGAGTGGACAACCTACCCACGTACCCATTCCTCTCCCAGGATCCACAGGCTCCTGCTCTGTGCAGTCCCCTCCTGCTGCTTCTGAATAACTTCAATATTGTCACTTCATTTTATCATTAAGCAGGTACAACAACACACAGCCTTGTTTACTGTGCAGCAGATGAAGAGCTGTCACATTTATTTCATTACTTTAAAGCTTGGAAAACAGCACACAGCAACACCCTACATCATCCTGCAACGATTACTTGGTCAAGGGGTGGAGAACAAAGAGGGCTTTAAGATCATCTTCCCGCTGTGCTGTATGTGCTGGTTTTGCTGTGTGATGGTAGGGCATTTCAGAGGTTTGTCCGACTCTCTGCCAGAAACTTTCTGAAGGTGCCTAGTCCCTTTTGAATTCTCTGGCAGAATGTGCCTCAGTATGTCAGTACTATGATTTCTTTAATCTGTGCAAATAAGGTATCAAACATAGTAAAAAATTCCTGCTGTATATTGAATGCATATATTCATTGTGAAAAGCTGATCTCCTGCTGTGATTTGTAACATCACATTACAGAGTTGACTCTTAGTGATGAGCCCAAATCTTCCAATGTGCAAGTACAAAAGATGCAAAGATTCTGCTTCCTGCTAAATACAAGTATTAGCAATATTTTTTTTCAAATACAAAGGTACCAACTTCTACTAATGGTTTGCCTGTTGAGTACAGACACTTTTGTACAGTGATGGGACAGTTGGAAATGAGTTTAAGAGGCAGAAAGCCCAACTTCATAAATACTTCTATATCATGTAATATCTATTGGGAAAATCTTCAGTTCTGTACTATACAAGGCTCATGCTGGTTTACATCTTTGCAGAATGCTTCTCTCTCTCTTTTTTTAAGCTTTTAGTGACATCTGTCAGGATACCCAGGTGATGGTAACAGCCTGCAGAGATCTGCAGAGTAAACTCCAAAATTTAAATGGTTTGCTGATGCACTATTTGGATGAGAAGTTACAGTACCTCTGTTTGAATGTGTTCACCATGTTAGCACAAAGACCTGCACCAGGTAAAGCTCAACATCTTGTACCTGCAGTCCCTATGGATCCATGCAGACCGCAGCCTTGGCCCAACAGTGCCCGAGGTTAGAGAAGGGGAGGCAGTGCCCCTGCTCACGCTACAGCTCAGCAGCTCTCCGTGGAGGTTGCAGGAGCTTAATCTCTCTTTTCAGCAGGATCTCTAACCACTAGGCTATGATACACATTGCAAATACTGTCCTTACTGGCTCTGTTTCTGAGGCACACTAAATGGCAGGCTGAGTGTGCTCGCCAAATCAAGCAAGTGGCAGCAGTGCAGGAATACCTAGCCTCCAGGTGCCAACCCTCCACAGCTGGTGGGAAGGTGTCTCAGCAAAAAGGAAGACCAGTGAGGCGTGTGTGATGGCACAGCTTTAGGCACTTGGAGACAATATTGCCTTAAAAATCTGCTGGGTGTGAAGTGGGATTTTTTTTCAAGACTGTCCTAAATGTAGGCACCTAAATGCCACATAAATGGAAATGTAAACACTTCAGTACCTTCTAGGTTACAGATGTATTTACTCAAGTGTACCTGTACATGTTGCAAATGAATCTGAATCCCAGCTGGTCAGGCTGAAATGCCACACCGAAGTGTGTAAACTGAATGACTTGCAAACACAGATTAAGCAGGATCATGCCTTCTCACTTGTGAGCATCACCTGGTTCAGCATCTGCTTTATATTCTCTCACTCTGAGCTGAAGCAAACCACTGGCTCCTGCATGTTACTGCATCCATTCATGTACAGGAGCTATTAAAACACCCTGGAGCAGAATTTTGCCGCACTGGGACCAGTGGATGTAAAATGGGGACTGTCCTATGTGACGTGCCTCCCAGCTCCGTCTGGCTGGAGAACAGCTTGTGCTACCTCTGTGCCTCTTTGCACATTCAGGCAGCCTCAGGGAGGCTGAAAGACACCCTTAACTTCACATTTCTGCACTGAGAGCATTATTCTGTGGCTCAAAGAGGTAAAGCAGACTTTCAGTTCTTTTTTAAAAGATGCTATGTATGCTTCAGTGCCTTATGTATAAAAGCAAATGCGATGAATTCAGTGATGGCAGCAATACAAACTTTGTAACTTTAATCTACTAGGACAGATCATTCAGTGGTGAAGATGATGTAAAAGAGGTTACTTTCTGTTCTAAAATTGTCTTTTTGGTTCTCTCTCCTCTCCTTAATTTCCTAGCATATTAGCTAGAGCGCTAGAGAATGTTGTTTGGTAGAGGAGGAAAATTTATTTTCTATTTGGTTAGATATAATAAATTGTTCTAAAAGTGTCTGAGAGTCTCCTTAGGGAGCTACTAATCAATCAAGTGGAAACCTACTTTCCAGATCTTTCCTCTAGCCAAGATCTCAACTTTCTTCTTTCCAGCCTCCCTTCTTTCCGAGTCGACTACTCCTTTTTGGGAACCCTGTTCCAGGACCCCCAAGCACCACACAGTCTATGCGCAAAAGCACATTGTGTGATCAGCCTCATAACTGGTGACCTCTTTATTACTGGAGGATTCAGGATGTGCTGCTTTAGTTCATCATCATTTAGTTTTATTACAGTTTACCTGTCTGTATTAGTTGCAGTAGCAGGTTTCTGCTTGAAAGTTCAAAAGTTTTGATTTCAAATACTGCTCCTCCATACCAGTTACTTGCAACCTGTTAATGTTCGCAATTTAAGTTCGTTCTTTCACCTACAATGGCTAGAAAGGATATTATGGTGGAAATTGTCCTCCACAAACTCTCTTTTCTTTTCCTGTGTGAAGGAACTCCAGATTCAGAGGAGACTAATTTCTTCATGTCTCATTCTGTGTTCGAGTCAGTGGCTTTCACGTCATATGAAAATACCCTTTGGCTCTGTGGATTCTTCCTAGTCGGCAAGCAGTGATAATCTCAGGCCAGACTGGAACTGGGCTTCTACCTTACCTGCAACTGAGCTGTGACTAAAGTGAGGATCGACCATTCAAGGTGCATCAGAGTGGTATATTGACTTCAGTTTTGTCCAGTACTGGAACCAGACTATCTCCCTTTGAGAATCTCTCCTTTGAGAAAAGAGATGCACACTTTCCTAAGTCCTTGGAGGTCTCATCAGTTGCTTGTGTCAGGTTAAGTAAAGTTCCTGCTACTCTCAGCTATTCAGTTAAGTCTCTGACTCTGTTGGAGGTGGTGGGATCTGCACCAGTCTTAGCTGCCAGCACTTTGGACTGACATCGTATCTGTTGAGGCCCTGAACAGTGGAAACCGCCTTCTTGCCTTCTCTACAGGATGAGCAATATACAATGACCAGTCCGCATCTTCATGAGTTAGAAAAACCATACACAAGAAGATAATACAGGAGATTGAAACAAAAGAAAAAGTGAATAGCTACACAAAGACTTACAGTTCATGGTCTTAGCATCATGTGCAAGGCTGGGTCTTCATCGACTGGCTACACCTGTATATCTCCTTCCTCCAGCATGGACAGATTTGGAGGCAGCTCATTCCCAGGCTCACATTGGCAGCATTTTTCAGTCCAGTTCTCCTCTCCCAGGGGCTCAGAAGGTCTGGTCCTGGTGTAAATAATGTGCTTTGAAAGTTTAGCCTGGATGTGGTTCCCACCTGTTCAAAGGCACAGTCTGGACCAAAAGTCCGTGATAAAATTACTTGGCTGGTATTCCCATCCCATTGCTTCCATTTGTTTTGGATTTTCCAAAATGGAGAGCTAAAAAGAAGCTGGAAATGCTTTTCTACCCATGGCTTTTGTGCTGTGTAGCCCATGTTGTGCAGTTAATTTGCTCCTCACTGGTAAATCTCTGAATTTGATTAGAAGGAAGGATGAGGTGTCCAGTCTGACTAACCTACGCTTAAAAAGTTAAAGATAAAAAACAACAGCCAACCTTCCTAGGGTTACCGAGCAGTAATTTGATAGCTTTCTGGCGTCATTTCAGTCTCAGTTGCTTCCTTCCATTTCCATCTCTTTGCAAATATTTCATACAGCAGCAGAAGATACCTAGAAGGTGGGTTATAAAAAGTGTCTTAGTATTCGGCCTCTGGTTGGAACCAGACCTGGTTAATAATTATAGAATCAATCAAGTCCATTGGGTGGCCTATGCAAGATAGTCGGGCTCCCACAGCATGTACGAAAAAGTGGAG
Source organism: Falco cherrug (assembly GCF_023634085.1). Taxonomy (NCBI): domain Eukaryota; kingdom Metazoa; phylum Chordata; class Aves; order Falconiformes; family Falconidae; genus Falco; species Falco cherrug. The sequence goes on from NC_073697.1 coordinate 52,786,213, forward strand.
GAAAAGCACTGAAAGGCGTCTTAAATGTCTCTTGTCAAACTTTTAATAAGCCCTAATGTGGGAAAAGTGTTAGATTTAACTTCTTCCACAGTTAAGAAAGTTTATGTCATATTGACCAGTCTGGTATTGAAGGTATTTGAAAATGAGCCAGTAGCTTTCCTGGAGCGGGGAGGGAGGTTGCTGAGGTCTGCAGGAAGGTCTTGCACTGAAATCCCAGAAGGAAGGAACTGTCACACCTGGTAAAATGTGTGCATGGTTTGTCTAACCCTTTCAAGTATTGCAGCTCAAAATGAAGACATTTCCTTTTCTGCAGCTGTTCCTTGTTAAGTTGCGCTGAAAAAACTGGTGTCTGAGGCACGATGTCTTATACTCCATCCTGGATTTCCGTTGTCATTGACTATTATAGATCCTGAGAGAGCTATAGTATCTTATATTTAATGGAGACAGTAAATAGTCAAACTTCTGGGGAAACCCCTTCTTCAAGTCTAAAGTATTTTGCTTTTATATCTGATGAAGCAAAGTGTTTGTTCTTGGAAGTCTCGTTGCCATAGAGGAAAATAGAAGATATTACCACCTGCTACAAATAGTGCTGTCCTTGTAGCCTTGATGGACAGTGATTCCTCCGCAATTTTGACTAACTTTAGATATTACTGAAGATTATGTAAATATCCAGCTTGGTCCTAGTAATCTGAGGATGTCAAACAGTGTTTGAAAAATCGGTTCCTGTGGTCAGTTTTTGATGTGCTGCTTCTCTGTTTCATCTAATGCCTCCTTATTTCTTGTGTCACATGGCAAAGAGAACACAAACTCCAGTCTGGTTTATTTGTGAGCTTATGTGCTTGTAAGGTAAATAGTTCCAAACTTTTCAGTTACACTTTACGGAGGTGGGGTGGTAGGGTGTGTGTGTGTGTTGTGTTTATGACCCTTACAGTTCTTGTGCAAAAGCTCTGCTCTACTACAGTTCTGCTTTACTAGTTTATGTAAAGTATCTTGTAACCACTGTAGGTCTGATTCAGAACTTAATTATGGCACTTTTACACCATCTTAATTCATTGTTGCAATAAGAGCACAGGTAGGAATCATTATTTCATAAAAAAGCAGCAGGAAAAAAAAGCAAAATAAAAAAAAAGCAGAACTGGGGAGTGTAGTTCAGATTAAGAGTTGGATTCACTAATGCAACTCAAAGAGACATCTGACAGAGAATCATCTTTTTCTTCCATGTATTTTGATTCTTATGGAAAAGTTTTGAGACTAGCTATCTTGCCCTGTGTAGATCTGGGAAAACACTGAAGTTATTTTTTAAATTACACATCCAAGGAGTGGCAGGCTTGATAAAAGAAAATGACTCAAGTTTTACTTAACATTCCCATACATCATTAACCACTTGAGTCAGCGCTGTGCAGATAACATGGCATTAAAGAATCTTCTTCAGCCAGTGTTCTTTCCTTGCCTGGAGGATTATAGCTACTTTCATATGCAGGGTTTACTAGGGGAAAAAAAAGTATTAGGCTGAGGAAGCAAATCAAATGCTGTTAAGTAACAGAGTGTGCTGTCTTACGGGAGCCCCAGTCCTGCATTTGTGGGTGTGTGAGTGGCAGTAACGGCAGGAGCCATATGTGTGTGGCAGGAGTGAAGGAGTGGGGGCTGCATGCAAAGGCCAACTGTTGTTTTGTCTTCCTGCAATTAAAATGTGGAAGCCTATTTATTTCAGTGTTAGAACCAGGAGGTAACTACAACAAAATAACTGCAGCATCCTGCACTAGTAGGAGTAAGTGAGTAGTTTTGTAACTGAGTGGGTTTGTCATTTTTATATCCTTCTTAGGACAAATCTGATTCTAAAGCTGATGATGTATATAATGAAAGTGGGCTTGTCATACATCGACAGGTTTTTTGAGGTGCAGCTGACAGCCAAGATCTGATGAGTCTAGCAGTTCACCAAGTCTGATTCTCCCCCTTCCCATCCTAAAAAATAATAACTCAGACTCCAAACAAGAAATTGACATGTGTGGATTCAAGTAAAAATATTTCACTCAGACACATATAAAGTAATTGGTATTTATCCAATTGATTCCCAAATTGTTAGGAAATTATATCGGTGATATTTTATTACCCCTAGCTCTTTTCCTCCCCCACAAAATATGTAAGTTAAAGGCAAGGCTGCTAGGTGCAGTTTAAGAGAAGTATCGTTACATTTTCTGTAGAAAACCCACATCCGTATTAAAACTCTGCAACTTGTGCCACACAATTCTGACATCACATTTAGTATTGTGTTCATAAGATTTTTAGTGGCCAGCTCACCCAGCTACATTAAATCTGCCTTTGAAGATGCAGAGCCAGTTTTGATAAACACAACAAAAATAAGATCAGCTTCTGTCTATGCATTCTGTATTGTTAATATAGCTATTTGCAGCCAGAGCTGTACATCTCATCTGAAAATCAGCTCTTCTCTGCTGGCTCTGGCTGAGATGGAGTTAATTTTCTTCATAGCAGCACATATGGTCCTGTGTTTTAGGTTTGTGACCTGAACACTGCTGATATCACACTAATGTTTTAGGTTTTGCTGAAGAGTATTTGCACAGCATCAAGGCCGCCTCTGCTCCTCACTCTGTCTCCCCCACTGAGTAGACTGGGGATGTGCAGGAGGTTGTGAGGGGACTCAACCAGGCAGATAACCTGCACTAACCAACGAGATATTCCATGCTGTATAATGCCATGCTCAGCAATAAAACAGAGGAGTGAGATGAGGTAGGCGAGTCATATTTTGTTCAGGAAGTGGCTGGACATCACTCTACACAAGGGAGGTGGTCAGTGATTGCCTCTGCATCACTTGTTTTGCTTTTTATTCCTTCCATCCCTCCATCCTTTGCTTATTGAACTATTTTTATCTTGACCCATGAGTTTTCACACTGTTACTCTTCCTTTTCTCTTTCCCCATCCCACTGGGGGACAGTTTTGTTTCTGCTTCTGGATGATTGTGTGACCTGTTTAGTGTAAAACCATCCCAGTGCTTCATCCACTTCAACGTAAGGCCACCAAAAGCAGCACCATGCTCATGGACCTTGTTATTTCACTGCACTGGCCAGCATAACCCTTGGCTGTTGATGCTTTTAAATACAAGGGAGGAATTACCCTAGCAGAGGAAAAGATGACGTTCTGGCTTGCAAAACTGAGTAGAATGAAAGCAATAGTAGTGGCAGGCAATTACAGTATACCTTTGCTGACAGACAGAGTCTGTTATAAATCAAAGAAGAAAGCTGCAAGAAAATCCATCAGGGCTGGATTGAAGCTGCATTTGCAGCTGGGTAGGATGGTCCCAAGCCCAGGGAGCTCTGTGGTATCAGTGGGGCTTGCAGGATCCCCCACCCCAACCCCCAGGCCCCGGCAGCTGGGGAGGGGGTTGGGGCAGGGCACAGGGTCTCTCACATGAGCTTTTGGGACTTGTTGCCTGTGGGTTCTTTGTGGGCAAAAATGGCCCCCATCACTTTCCAGCTTATACCAGTGTATCTGATGTTAGCCCAGTGGCCTGCCAGACCTGGAAACATGCCTTAAACAGAGAAGAAAAACTGGGAAGAGGAAAAGCTGATGGCTGCCTGGTGCCTTCTGTAGGTGGAAACAGCAAGGTGAAGGTAGACTTGATGTGAAGAATTTGCTGTTTGTACGGATGATCTGATGAAATTCAATTTTTTGAATATGCCCTGAATTTATGGGTGATTATTATGTCTTTAATGATGCAGGCATTTGTCTTAGTATTACCTTCAATCAGGCACTGAGAGGTGCTTAAGCCAGTGGAATTATCATTACTGTTATAAAAAGAAATCTTTTCTCTTTTTCTTCTTCCAGCAACTTGACTCACCGCTTTATTAAGCTACATTTGTTCTTATTTAGAAGATATTTTTCAGATACCCATTTCCAATCCAAGCCAAAAATTCTTTTCACAATTTTCTTTCCAATTCAGCTAAAAATAACACAAGCTGTCAAAAGCAGACAATTTTCCAGGTAAGGTTTGTCTTTCTGTTTTTACTAATCCCCTGATGATAAACACACTTGTTCCCCTGCCTGTTGGTCACTGTAGCCATCACTGTGGGTGAGTTTACAGAGCGCTGGAGGAGGTAAAGCACACGTGTTGTAGTGTAGTACCAGGGGCAGAGGTGACCTGATGCGAGCAGGGTTGCACTTCACGGTGAAGTGCAAACAAGGAGCGAACTACACACACCTTATGTATATCTGGGAAATCCCATCCCAGTTCTCAATAAACCACTGAGAAGCAGCAGCCAGGATAAAAAAACTTATCCATTTTTCATTCATGTAAACTTTTTCAGGATTCTACAGAAAAAAAATGAAAAAAAAAAAAAAGGTCATGTTCTATGGCAGGAACTTCTAAAAAACGGAAGGGATCACAGGATGTTGCCCTAAAGTTGAGGTTTGTGAACACCTCCCAATGTTGGTCATTGTACTTGAACACCATCACACTGACCTTGGTCCTGTGGCTGCCCGCATGGCTGCTCTTTGGGACAGCAAAGGATGGTCTGTGGCTTGGGGGATCAGTATGATTCTTCTTCCCTAATGTATCTTCAGTATAAATTACTGACATACCCATAGACTTTGAGGGCTGGCGAAGCAGTGTTGGAGAAGGAGGGGGGAGTGGGAGAGGAGTGGAGTGTGGCCCCCAGCCGAAGGACTCACTGTTGGATTGGCATTGAGCAGGGGCTTGCTTGCAGCCAAGGAATAATGTGGAGGAAGAAAGGGGGATATCTGGACAGGATGTTTACACACTGGAGGTAAGAAACTAAGAAAGAAATGAATCAAGTAAGTAATCAAAAATCAGTAGTATTTTTCTTTGAAGAGAATAGATGTAAACTGTGCAAAAAAATGGAAGTATCTTAACAGTTATCGCAGCTATGTGAGAAATGGAGGTGGCGTAGAAAGCTACGAAGACTAGTGATGAAATTTGGTTTCTTATTTCCCCCTTCCTGGCTCTCCCTGGGCTGGAAGGTGATTTCTCTGTCTCATGATTGTCAGGTTTGAGTTGTGATCTGAACTGCAGAGCTGGCACTACAACAATTCCTAGTTAGGACTATAGAGATGGACAATTTTTCCTTTGATTTGAGGAGGTAAAGGTCACAAAGACACTTGTGGCATGTCCCCAGAAGCCTAAGCAATGTTGTAGAAAGGCTTAGCTGCTTTCTCTAAATTTGTTCTGGGAAGCTGGAGTTTGAATATCTCATCCCAGATAAAAATAAAGCAATACGTCCAATCTGTTGCTTGCTGTGCTTTAGCCACCAGGGTACTGTATTTCAGGTGAGAAAGAGAAAGGAACAAGCTCAGAGGAGCTCTTTGAAACCTTCCCAGCAGATGTCAGTCTCTCGACCCCAAGGGCTGAAAGCTCATCCACCCATCTTACAGCCCTGAGTTGATGCCCAAGCTGCACTCCAAGACAGCTCTAGCCAGCTCTCTCTAGTGTGCTGGGGGCCCTTTGGGTAGCCCTTTTGAAGAGTCCTTGCACAGTAAGGAAGTGGTACACCAGCCTGTGCCTTTGTACTTCAGCCTGGAGGCCAGGCTGTGTCCCTCAACTGTGGGCACTGAAGTCCTTCAGTGGCCTCAGACCACAGCAGCTCAGGTGTGACTCTCCTCTCTGGGTGCTCACTTCTGGCTAGCCTGAATATTTTATACTCAGGTGCTGGCCATTAGGACAACCTTTATATGATGCAAATTTTTTGAGCTGTGTTTGCAATTTGTGATCCTCAGAATGAGGCAAACCATGGCTGAGAGGTGTGGGATATTCTGCTGAGGTGCAGCCCTGTATTGCTTGGAAAAGGTACAGGGAGGAAAGGAGCCTCCTACCTTTATGCTTCTGGGTGCCCTTGGTCAAATCTCCCATGTTCTCTTGAAGGCCAGGACAGGCACTTGCTGGTATCCCTTCAGTGCAGACTGTTCTACCAAGGCTGGGAAAAACATAGGTCCATGAATTACCTTATACCAGGCAAGTAGCTGGAAAAATGTACCCCACATACTCCGGGAGGTTAATAGCATTCCTTTCTCCGCCCTGTTTTGCAAAATATTGCTTGGCTGTGTACAACTACATGAATTCCCACCTGAGGACTGTGGTAGAAGCCAAAAGGAGAGCTCACTAGATTCTTGTTTGTGCATATTTTGCTGGTCTTCCCTACGTCACAGAGGTTTGATGGTATTTGGGAAAAAATACACTTGCGTATCTAGTTGTCATCAGGCCATTCATTCATTTGCTCTGGAGCTGTTCTCATGCATGCAAAACTTTCATTAACTTTAATGAAACTTCAAATTCTTTGGCCTTGGCCTCAGTCATGGCTATGGATGCAACAGGAAGGGAAGTCCCTCAGCCTGATGTTGTTAGCCTGGACAGCTGTCCTTAACATGCAGCGAACCTTCCTGCGATGGTTCCTCTAATTTGAAATAAAATAAAAATATGCTAATTCATTTGAAATAAAATAAAAATATGCTAATTCAAAATGTCCACCTCATCAGCATGGAGCATAAACTACTGCAACAGCAGTGCATTGCTAATGGCCTTTGGGGAAGAAATTGTTTTTTTGAAGCTACTCACTTTTACAGACATAATGGTTCTTTGAAAGCTGCTGACTTATTTGAAACATTATTAATGGTCCCAGCAGAAGACAGATTAGTAAGCGAAGATGAAAATGCCCAGAGAGCAAGTAAACTACTTATTATGTAATTATAGTTGCAGCTTTTTACCCGTATTCTGTTAGCTTCTTTTAAGATATTACACGTAACTCCCTAAATTCTTTGACATCTTATTCTTTTGGGCTTCTTGCGGGACAGAAACTGTGCAGTTGCTGTATACAGCTAAGCTGAACACTGCTGCATTGCATTTCCGTTCCAAAGCTGCAGCTGCTTCTCCCAAGTGTGGTGGCTTTTCTGGCTGCACCCCAGTAGTAATGCAGTGCCCCTCAAGAGTGCAAACTGGCCGACTTTTCTAGAAAACCTGATTTTTCTTTACCGAGGTCTTGAAGTCAAACTGGCAAATGTTCTGAGCAGTGTGATAAGCCCATGTCATGGCTGTCAGAAATATATGAATGTAGTGATTTGATTAAGGGCTTAAGCATATACTGAATCTTACAAGCTGTAGAAAACTTCACTGTCACAAGACAGCATCTTTAGCTGGTGATGGGTTACTTAGAGATTCACTTCTTCTGGTCACCTTCTTCAGGGGTTTAACTGGTTACTCTACGTTGCTCTTGGCAAGATGGGTGCCTGTCTGAGAGATGAATCATCTCCTTTTGCTTTCAGCAGGCTTTTGGTTTATGCCCCATTGGAGATTCTTTGGAGAATGGCAACAGCTTTACTCCTAAGGAGCAGCCTGAATTGTGCACTTGTGAAATCCCCAGGGAACTTCTTTAATAATATTGTAGTTGCTTTAGTGTTTTTGTTTCCACGTACAGGTCCTCTAAGAGTATTCCAGATTCCTTCCGGGGCTCTACACCCTTTTTAGAATTATATCCACCCCTCTTTTATTCCAGTTAAGAACAAAATGCTCATCAGGCTTTTTAGATTCATGTCAGAATGATTCCCTTCCTTTTGTTCTGTGAAGGCAGTTGCCTTGTCAGTATTCTCTGTTTTGCTCTCCGTTGCGTATCTCACTGGCTTGACCTGTGCTTTGCAGCTCCTGAGCTAAGCAGACCTGCAGTTCAGAGTCTGGTGAAGAGCTCTTTCCACTCATGCTTGTCAAATTTGAAGTCATTTTTGGAGTGCTGAACTTGGGAACTTTGGCATTTTCTTTCTCTCTTCGTTTTTTGCTAGTTGAAAATGAGTCATCTCCTGCCATTTGACTATCGCAAAGAATTAAGGCAGCCGGTTTCTTTTAGGGAGCTCGAGTGCAGCATGAAAAACATGGTGAACTGAAGTGTGGCTCTCCTCAGCCTAAAAGTGCAGCACTGTGCTTGGAGAAATGGCTTTGCCCTGTCAGTGGTCACTGGGTCATTGGCTGTTATTTTGGAAGGTACGTGGAAGTGTCTAAGAAAGGCAATTTTACTGTCAGTGGGCTTTGTGTCATACAGGAATCTCTAGCCAGAGGAAACTTTTTAGGGGCCAGCAAATAGGAAAATATTGACACGTATGAACCCGGAAATTTTTTTTCTGTTTTCCTACTCCATATTTGAAAAAACCCAACCATAACCAGAAAGTTTTGTGTGACTGAGATAGTGATGCTACACACAAGGATTATCTCCAGAAAGTAGGGACCTATTACTGAGATGCGTGAACTTCTCACATTGCTCTGCAGTAAGAAGCAACAGAGAAATGAGAGAACACTCATCAGGGACAGTCCTTGGCTTGTCCCAACCCCACAACTCTGCCTGGGAAGTTTTTGGGAGGCTGCCAGTTGGCATGGGCCAAAACTGAGCCAGGGACCTCTCTAGTGATTTGATGTTGTAGACCACAGTGAGGTTAGAGTGCCCACGCGTGTTCCCCTTGATTTACAGGCTTAGCCTTAACCATCAGAGATCATAAGGAATATTACTATTTTCAGACCACCTGGTCTCACCAAGACAGGTGCCATTCCTGTGTGCACCTCTGTTGCCACCTCTAGCCCCCCAACCCATGTGGGATTTGCAGGGGGAACATCTCTGAAAGTGGTACATAGCTGTTTGCCCCGGGATATGCGCATGGGGGCTGTGCAGCTGGGAGGCTTCCCCACCACCGACCAGGAGCACCAGCAGTAGCAGAGGGAGCAGCCCTGGTTGCTACCTGGGTCCCACCAGCATCTATGCTGTGAAACCATATGGAGGAGTGTAGAGGAATTGCAGTGGAATGAAGGCAGGTTAATTAACATTGATCATATACAGCTGTGGGCTGGCTTCAGGGGCAGTGGGTTGGCTGACCTGAATAAGGTGCAGCTGTGGCTGGTTCCTGCTAAGTAGTTAAATGGCTCTAAGGGGGGGTGTGTGTGTGTGTGTGTGTGTGTGAAAGAGGGGCAGCCAATGAAGAGAGATCTGGAAGAAGCAGTGAGTGAGTGAGTGAGTGAGTGAGTGAGTGAGTGAGTGAGTGAGTGAGTGAGTGAGTGAGTGAGTGAGTGAGTGAGTGAGTGAGTGAGTGAGTGAGTGAGTGAGTGAGTGAGTGAGTGAGTGAGTGAGTGAGTATGCAGCAGAGGCAAGAAGCAGGGTGGACTGGCCTGAAGAGGGTGGAGGAAACAGCAGGAACAGTAGATGAGCTGTTGAAACCTTGTGGTGGACTGGTGGCTGTGCTGTGGCAAGGCGTGGGAACTACTTATTGAAGTTAACCTGGAATGCGATGGTGAAAAGCTTGTTGCAGCCAGCTAGTTTATTTGTGCTGTGAAAGAGGAGCAGCTGGTTTGCTGTGATGTATGGATGTATGGCAGGAGGTTTCCACTAGAGAATAGGCAGCTGGTATGAACGTTACCTATTAGAATTTCAATTGAAACACAACTTCTGGCTCCACAGTGAGTGTGCAAATCAGAGTTATACAGGACTTGTGTGCAGAGCTTTGTGAATGTCAGGATTTGGGTGAGAGCCTAGTAAATACTGACTTCTTTAAGAACAAACTTTGTGTCTAAAACCTTTACCAACAAGAGGGACAAGGTGATGGTGTCCTCTATAGCTTCAATATAACCTGCTGCTCTGCTTGAGTGAAAAGAGATAAATGTCTCCCTTGCTGTATATCTCCTTTGCTGGTACAACAGACATATCCTCTCTGGAGTGATCTGAAAGGTAGTTTGCAATAGCACAATGAATTTTGCTTTGGCTTACTATTTTAATAGTGGTCTTGAGCCAAACTGCAGCATTTACCATCTTTTACACAGTTTTTGTTTTGAAGCATGTGGGGGAAAGTACTAACACTAAATTTAATCCTAAAGGACAGGAGAGTGATTACAGAAATTACCTGTACCGCATTATGTAGCAATAGGGTGTGCTTTGGGAGTTGAGTTCAAGCCTTTGTAGGTAAGAAATTGTGGAACTTACTGCGCATTGATTACATGCTATAAAATGCCTTACAAACTGATAGGAAAATAGCTGTAATATTACAATTAAATCAGTTCCAGATACCTGGCTGTTAAATCTGAAGTATCTTGGAAATGGAGGGATATCAGTTTATTACAGGTAGTTCAGAGCCCGTGTGTACATTTAATCCAATTCATACCTGATATTTTTTTTTTAAGGCTGTAGCTCTGAAATACTTGAATCCTGGCTTTCCAGAGACATGGCACCAGTGCTCAGGACCAGGGTCCCAGAATTCGGTGTGATGCTGTGTGGATGTAAATAGGGGTCAGAACTTGCGCTGATTTACTCCCAGGAATACCAGAGAAACAGTTTCTGCCACTCCTGTCCTCCCAGGTAAACTATTTAGAAATGGTTCACCCAGTCCTCTGCAGCTGGAGCCCAAGACACAATCAATGGCTGAAAGCACTTGCAAGAAAGTTTTGCAATGACTAAATTAAACTTCTGCAACAATATGCTAGCTTTTGTTGTGGTCTTATAATCTTAAAATAGATTGAAGATATTTGATTTTTTTTGACCTTGAAGAGATAATTAGAAAAAACTTACAAGTCACTTTCTGTGGAGATGGAAGAGGGAAGGAAACGGGATGGAGCAAACACAGGTTTATAGGGCCTGATCCCACAAATTTCAAGTCTTACTTAGACAAGCCCACGTATTCTAACCCACTACACTCAAATATGTTATTTATTTTATTCTTACTTTTCATTAGTGCTCACTGAAAATCACAGTGATGGTAGAAAATTGATTTTGCTGGCTGTGAAAACAATACTAATCATTCCATTGCCAAATTGTTTTAAAAGCACATTTAGATAAATGTCATAAGTAGGAGTGGTGTTTTTTTTTTCTAAAAAGCACAAAACCTGTGCACTGAATAGTCTGATCATCTGTGCTTGTAATGGCAGTAATTACCATTACACTTTAGTGTCTGCCATTGACAGAATCAACAGGGATTGATTAAGAGTAAGAATCAACAGAAAGATCTAGGAAGGAAAAAAAATCAGTCTATGTAAATTCCATACTTAATTGTTTCCATGTACTATTTTCTTCAACTTATATTTATACCATATTTTCTGACCTGAAGATTTTGCAAACATTGTACAAATTAAGTTGTGATTTTCAAAACATAAGACATGCTATTTGTATATTACCATCAGAAGAAACCATGTATGTAGATCGATTACATGCTATGAATAGCAGTAATAACATTTACACAGCATCTCTAGTCAGCCATGAAACAAGTACTAATTAAATTGCAAAGGGGAAAAATGGAGTAAAGGTTGTTTGCTTCATCATAGCCTTTCGCACTGTTAGCTGTGCTTGAAAAGAAAACTTGGGTCAGGCTGCCCCTAGAGCAGCATTAGGCAACGCGCTGAAGTTACAGTATCTTGATTTTGTGTGTATGTAATATAAAATAATACAGAAATATTTATGAAAGGTGCTTCTGATAAACTACTGTTGACAGTTTGTGACAGCTAAAATCTTTTGCTGTGGTCTGTGCAGCTCTTGTGCCTCCACCTCCATCCTCTACTGGCACCCACCTGGGGGCTGCATGGCCCTGCCTGGGGGCTGGTGGGGTGTGGGAGGACAGAGTGGAGCTCGATGTCTCCTCTCCCAGCTCATCCCCTCATTACTGGGCTGGAGCTGCCAGGTCATGGGTAAAGCTCCCACTTGGATGATATAGGAGCTCCTACAGAGTCTGTTCAAGCCTGGGGATGGCTGTAGCTCATGTGGGATCAGGATCGAGCGAGGAATTATTGGCTGATCTGTGTAGGTTTGGTCTTTTGACACCAATATGCATTTGGACACAAATCCGTGAAAAGGGGCTGTACCTCTTCCATTGTATGGTTGCCTACACCTACATGGAGTATCCCATTGCGAGGCAGTTTTGGAAGGAAAAAAAGGCTCACTTTTGCCTAGTGGGGCTCACCTTCCCAGCTGTCCTATAGGGAAGGGAGGGAAGGACTCCCCAGGATGTCACCTGGGAGGCAGGCAGCCCCAGGAGTAAGGGCAGCCATTGTGGATGTCTCTCAGTGCCTTGGCAAGCATGTAAGTCTTTTTCCTCCTACAAGCACACTCTATCATCAGGAACATTTCAATTTTTCACATCTCATCTTAGCATAAAATTTACATTTCTTCTTAGGAGTGTACAAGAGAAGGATTTTATCACCATTATAATGACATAAACCCAGGGCCAATGTATGCAAACTTACACAGGCACTATAGCAGAGTATCACCAGAATTTAGAGGATTATTTTTGCTTTAGGAAAATACTGTCTTTTCAGCTCGTTGATCTAAAATTTAATTACGTGGAAACAAAGCCCTGCATCCAGCCCTGGTTACAGCTGGGGCAATACTTTTGATGGGAAGCAATGTAACATTATCACTCACTTATCACCATGGTATCCAGGTATTACTGCTGCTCTGCTCTCAGAGGAGGACAAGCAGATGGGACCCTGAGTTTTCCAAAACTCCTTGCAGGCATGTTTCATCATTTGCTATCGCAGCAGCTCTCGTACCAGGCCAACTCCACCACTGGTTGTGTGGTGTTACCCAGTGCCACAGTGACGCCTGAGATGCTGAGTGAGGTCATGGGCCATAGCTCACCCCCGATATAGACATTATAACTATTACTAAGTTGATGCAAGCATGCTGTTGAAAGGTGATCTTTAAAACATCTTCCAAAAGATAGCTATTTAAGGTAAAACACGAGGTAACTACTGGAAGCAGATACTCTGCTATACAAAGTTGATTACCTCTGCTAATGAAAGGACTAATATTCTGCAGCTGTGTGGCACATTTATCGTGGAGCAGATATTGGGATTTGGAATATATATTGAAGAGACTCCATTATCTGTTATTTTCTGCATGTTAGTTGCTTGAGTGTATATTATTGTGACTCATTTGGGAAGATTAAATTTGTGCCTACCAAGTTCCTAGTGCACAGCAAGGTACTTTGAAAGTTCTTGATGGCTGATGGTAGAGTTTGCTCCTTCATTTAACCACACTGCCTTAATGAGAAGTGCATTACAGCACCCACTGGTCCCGTCCAGTGGACTGGACTCTCCCACTCCAGAATATCAACACAAATTGCTGCTGGCACTAAAGCTGCACCAAGAGAATAAAATTATTCGGCAGCAATTTTTTATATATTTTTTTTTTTTGCCACATGGCTTTAAAACACAGTGTAGTTGAGTATTGTGTCATTTCTGTGTTGTAACGTTCAGCTGTAATTACTAGAGACTTTCCAGATCAATACGTTGAGCATTTTAAATTTTAGATGCTAATTAAAACATTTCTCCTATTGCCATTGATTTCCTTTTTTTGACTTTTTCCATCACAGTCATGAGGAACACTGTTAAACCCTGTCTCTGTGGATAATGTACGGATGAGAGCAGCTAGCTGCGTTTGAAGCAGTTTTAGCTGGAAGTGATACAATCAGTATGGCTATGGCTACCTTTTCCTCTGCTGCACTGTAAAACAATTTCAGGGTAAAATAAGTTCTGAGCAACTACAAAAATTATCATCACTACAGCCTGCTCCTGCTGGAGACAGAAATGTATGGAACAACAGGAGAGAGGCTTTTCTCACTCAGAATTTCACTCAGAAATTGAACAGTTATCTCTTGTATTCTGTCAGTTAAGAAAATTGCATTGAAAGGCTTTGATTATAGTGTGGAAAAAGAGAAAAGGTTCAAAGATTAAAGGAGCTGCAACACAGGTTATTCCACATGGAGTTAGGAACATCTGTGTCTGATCTGTGGCTTGCGCGTTGCCGGTTTGCTGCTCTCTCCCAGCCAGGGCTGTGGGGATTTGGGGGCACTTCAAATGGTAAGAGAAACTGTGTTGCATTCCTGCTCACTACGTAGTTTCTGACTGTTCATAGCCTTGTTGTGATACTGTTGGCTTTATCCTGCCTTGTACCGTATTGCCAGTGACTTACTCCAGAAGTCGAAACCCGCAAGCCCCAGAAGTGCTGCACAAGGCCGTGGGTGATCCATGGCAGCCACCTAGTGCCTTGTCAGAGAGGGATTAATTGCATCTAAACCACTTTTGTACAATCTCTTCAATAGCAAAATCCAGAGAACTTTCCCCAGCTCCCACAGCCGTCTATTCTACTGTCATCTATCTTTACTGCTATAAAAATAAAAAAAAATCAAACTGTGATTGAACCCCACTAGTTCTTGTTGTGCCCCACAAGAGCACAGCTCATGTCCTCCCTGTCTGCAGCAGCCTCTTACGTATCTGGGTTTTCTCAGTGTAGTGGGTTTCTTTATGCTGAGCCCTGGGTCTTTCATTCTTTTTTGGGAGCCTGATGTCTGCCAGCACCACAAAACCTTGTTTCTCAAAACCTGTGTGTCAGTTTTGTTCCGCATCAGCGTGGCTTTGTTTTGTGACCTGCCAGACTGAACTGTACCTCGTTGTGAACCCTGAGTAGTGGCTTAAAATGTGTGTGGTGGGCTCGAAGTGAGTGAAAATGCGTAAATCACAGTTCTTATCAAAAGCCTGCAGGACCGCAGTCCTGAAAAACACTGTCTGTGCCAACGATACGTAAGTTGACAGCAAGCAGAAAGCAATGTAAGTGATAGAGAGCATGAGGAGAGGGCTGGACCTGGGTGAGGAGTGAAGGTGCCGTGGAATCAGGGTTAAAAGAAGAAGCTGGGACTAAGGAAAAGGATGTTCTCAACGAGCTGGTGTCATTTTGAAACGGAAAAAACAGGTAGGCTGAATAATGTGATTTTCCCCTCCATACCCTTAGCAGTTCCCCTGAAAATGTCCATCAGAGGCAGGGATTTTGACCCGGTCAGGCAGGCTGTGAGCACCTGCTGGGCAGCTGTAAAGCTGTTTGGCTAGTTCACACAAGCAAAATAGCTCCAGTTTGTGTAAAAAAAAAAATGTGGATTTTTCTTTGGAGAACTACATCACAAATTGTTTTACTGTACCTGAGCCATCTCGTCACATGTAAACCTAGGCTTTAACTGTCAAACCCCAAAGACACTGAATCTATGTTATCACACATATTTTCTTCTATAAACATTGTGCTAAAGTATATAGAAAGATGCAGGCATCAATAGATTAATATAACTCCCCATTCTACTGCCAATATAAACTAATCAATACAGAAAGAACTTCACTATTTCAGTATTAACAAGATCATAAAAATTCATGAGGCATTCAAAGCTGCTAGTTAAGCTGTGTGAGAATTTCTGAATATGCTTTATATAGGACTAGGCTGAAAATAACTCATGAAAACTTGTTTTCAGTGGCTTTTTAAGGTGCTCGAAGTTCAGCAAGAGCTATGATTTGCAGCCTATTATTATTTGGGTCTAGATTTGCACAGACTGCTTGCATGGAAGTACATGGATAGCTATTACAAACTTTGCATCAATAACTGGGAATGAATGCAGAAAAATCCAAACCAGCAGGGGGTTGCAATCCCTCTTTGCTAATTGTGCACAGTTGCATTTATATTTCAAGGACTAGAACTATTCGTGACAATTTATATGGCTTCTCCTTTCGAACTAAAGAAAGCAAATCACTAACCCCCTGACAGACACATAAATAATTTAATATAAAAATCTGTGAACTGGTCTGAAGAAGTGCTTCAGTTTGTGCAATTTAATGAAGTTGTACTTAATCCAGTGTGTGCACAGATATACAGTTTACTGGATTTTATGGATTACTGCTATTAGAATATGGAAATTTATTTTTTTTCAATCTTGTAGGGCACATAAAGTATCCATATATATATAAACATACATGTATAAAGAACTCTGCACAGGAAAATACATATATAGTTATTACTTTACTGTGCATATGATTTCTGTTGCTCTGGGGATGGATCTGGATCTGAATGCAATTATTACAATGACAGGCCGTTTTGGTACACATTCTGTTTTGAATAAAAAGATCTGTGCGCTTGTAATTTTGGAAATGAATCACAAAGCTGCAGTATTAACCCAAGAACAAGACTTTTCTTGAGTCTGAGGTGTGTGTTTCTGTGTTCACAACTGTTATTTGGATGTATTGTAGAAGAAACATCTGGAAACAGCAATTATCTGAAAATAACTATTAAAAAAATCAACTATTGTCATAACAGAAGGCACTTAAAATCCATGAGCATTCTTCACGCTCTACTGAATGTATACAAGAAATAACTGACTAATATCTAGCTATCCAGTGTATGTTTTGCCTTCTGTTTTGCATCAGGATACATCCAATGCAGAGCCATTAGTGACTACAGTGATAGACCTGTATTTGCTCCACCAAATAAAACTGAGGTCTAAACAGACCAGTATTAGATCGCAGTGTCATTGTCAGTGGACTATCATGCCTGAAGATACGCTAACTTTTGGCCATTACACATCTGGGTTTTTTTTTCCCCCAAGCACTGATTTTTCCTTGAGCTAGAACTGTTTGTAGCTGTTTATGCTATGTGTTAAGTCTAACGTGCTAAGGCTGCACCTTAGGTCAGAGGGTCCGCTGGCAGAGCCTGGCTGGTCAGAGCCTGGCACTTAGCTGCTATTTCGGCTTTCCACATACCCATCACAGTGTGTTGTCTGAGAAGCTCTTTGAAACATAAGCAAAACGCAGAGAGGCAGAGCAGTGCTGCCCCTTTTCCTGACGTGTGGTAGAAGCTTTGCAGCCCCCAAAGCTGCCCTGCAGGTGAGAGGGAGCTGGCTTCCTCCAGGACAGGGGCAGCTAGAGGGAGGGGGACTCTTCCAGCCTCAACACCTTCATAGACCTTTATGACATATGTTCTTGTGCTGCTTCATCCTTGTGCTCTTATAGCCCCCCAGGTAAATCCAACTGACAGAAACAGACTTTGGAAGGGGTATTTGACGAGGTATTAAATAAGTACAATGTAAGGTTATTTTTTGGTTTTATAATGCAAGAAAATCTGATCTCCCAGGTGTCTGCAGCTTCACAAAAGGCAAGGGCTGGAGTTTTTTTGCTATACAAGATGTACATACAAATGAAGAGACAACCCATAAATACAGAATAAAGCAACTCCTGAGTTCCGTAAGTATGAAGCACAAAAGGTCACAGAGCAGATTAAGCATTTATCATGTATCATTTCAGTAAGTTGTAAGGTTTTTGTCCTTTAAGTAACTATTAAAGGACTAAGCCAAGCACTTCTGCCAGGCTGAGGGAGAGGGACTGGATATCGGATCTGCTGCCAGCAGCGACAACGTGTAGGAACTTGGTCTAACCCAATCAGTTGTAAGGAGGGCAGACTGTGTGCCGATAGAGTTGTGTATGTAGGTCAGATGAAATATTATAGATAAATGCCCAGGGCAAATCCGTTCATTGTACTAATTGCTACAGAGCAGTTTCTCAAAGCAGAACACAAATTGTAGAGGTGGTTTTAATTTCACTCTTCTTAGGTGATAGCAGTAGTATTCTGGTTAGCTCAGTAACAAATCTATAGGACCACAGAAGGGGGAGATGGGCAATATCTGCTGCATCTGCTGTTTACTGAACAAGGATCCAGTCCTGCTCATTTTTAACCTTCTGAATAGCTCTCATTTATGTTGGTAATCAATTATTTTCACACTGCCGCAAGCATCTGTGTGAATATTCGATGCTGTGTAACAGTTTTGAGTGAAATCCTGACCTGCAATGGAAAGGGAAAATGCCAATTAGTTGCCTTCAGAATA
The DNA here is from genome assembly GCF_023634085.1 of Falco cherrug. Classification (NCBI taxonomy): domain Eukaryota; kingdom Metazoa; phylum Chordata; class Aves; order Falconiformes; family Falconidae; genus Falco; species Falco cherrug. The sequence goes on from NC_073697.1 coordinate 52,803,877, forward strand.
AGGCCAACTATTACCTCCCTCAGATCCCATCTACAATATTTTATGGTAAAACCTCTCCAGGAACTATGACCTGGAACTGCAGAGCTGTATGGCCTTTATATTTGACTATTTTGTCATTTTTGTTTTGATCATGAAGTAGGAATAACCTAAAAGATACCTCATTATCATGTGGGGCTGGAAAGAGCTTTCTGTTGGTGGAGCTGTTCATGGCATAATTGATCAGAAGTGGCCATCCAGTAAGTGTCTATGATCTAGTCTTGTGTACGGAAGAAAGTATTGTCAACTTCTTCCATTTGAAAGAAAAAATAAGTACCTTTGCCTTCAAAATCTTTTTTGAAGTAGTTTTGAACAGCTTAGTGACAGCGAAAGTTACAATTTTTTGTCATTCTAAATAATAAAAAAAAATTCTAGAGCTGTGAACGATTTTGCATTCTAGAGTGATCATCTCCTTAGCACCACCTGCATCCTGTGTGCCAACATCACCCACTTCATTTGGACTCTGTTTCTTCAAGCTGTTAGTTTGGACTGCAAAGCTGACCCCATTTAGCAATACAGTTTGAGAGTACCTAAGAAACCTACTTATTAGGCTTTTTCAATTTTAAATAAACAGCCAGCTGCCCTAGTTCATAGAAAATACACAAGCTTGCCAGACATGCTGATTGTCCTCCTCCTACTGCTGAATTATCAACTTTTTGCCTTACTAATACTCATTTCTAACACTTATTAGCCAAGGCTGTGAGTGATCAGAAGAGACTGAAACTTGTACCATGTAACTGCAGCAAAGCTCTTAAAAGAGCGAAGTTCAGCACACAATTTCCCAGTGACTATCACCAGGCATAATGTTTCAATTTTCATCTGAAAAGCTCCCTTGCATGGAGAAAACTCAGGGTTTGGGGTTTTTTTTTTTGAAACAACTGTGAGACCTAAAGTCTGACTTATTTATTGGGTAGTGCTGGGATTTCCCCATTCCTATTGTGTTCTGGGTCAGCTCGTAGTATTCACTGCAACCTGTAAGAATTATGACAGCATCTCTGAACAATGATCCAGACAGAGCATTGTCTTGTCTCCATAAATTATCTGTACATCTCCAAAGAAGGTGAAAGAATGACCTAATGGCTAATTATAGGGTACATAGCTCCTTAGAGAAATTTCTTATCTCCTATTAGCTGTAGCTTTTCCCTTTTTTATTTCTGTTGCCTAATTCAAATTTGAGAGCTGTGATAAATTTAAATATCTAATCCTATAAAAATTCATTAATTCTAATTTGTGCCAATGAATTCTACAGCTTTAGTTCTGCATTTTTGAAACTTTTTATTACTTTAAAATTTATTTTTAATTGCTTGTTGACTGTGTCCTATGTCATGTACTGTCAAAACAAACCATCTGTCTTGCATTCTGTTTTCTTCAGCCATGTTTCTTCTAAACTTTTAAAACTCTCATTTTCCATTAGAAAACTTCAAATAATTATCACCTGCCTCCTCCTATGCCCCTTTTTAGAGAGGGGGACCAGACCTGTAATACTACATTTATCTTGTGATGTCCTTTGCTATCCTTTTGGCCCTTTTGTTTACTTTGATTACTGTTGCAAAACAAGTAGTGATTTTATCACTAGCTCAGCATGATACCTGAGATGCCTTCCTGTATGTTTTGTACTACTTAAATCCAGCAGCAATGTCTAAGCCACTTGGATGGTTGCTCAGACACAGATTTCATGTGTCGGCAGCTGCTCAGTCACAAAATCTGTCTCCTCCACCTTCTTTGTCATTGCAGTGTTCATGCCCTTTCTGAAGTCTGCCAAAAAAGTGAAGCCATAGCTGTCTGCAAGAGGGCCACGGATTGCACAGTGCCATACTTTCATCCTGCTGAGAGGTGACCCCCTTTTCTGCTTCTTAATACTTCTTCGCTTCTCAGTTAATGAAAATGTCATTTCTAATAACATGCTGGTGCACCTCATCCCAGAGTGTGCTGGCATGAGAGGCAAAGCACAACCTGTGGCAGGGGAATGTGAGATGGAGGAAGGAAAGAAAGGGAGAGAGTGGCAGTGAGACCTCCCCATCAAAAGGTTGGGGAGCTTGCGATGTATAAAATATATCTGAGTTTCGCTAGATATTGGAAGAGTATATTTGGCTTAGCCTAGACTGAGCATTATGCTAATACATCCTGCTTCTTGAGGGTCTTCAACACAAATCTTTCTTCTGATGCCTCAAAAGAAAATCCAAAAGTTACCATTAAGGATAACTGCACTATTCATAAATTCCTCTTAAGCCTACTTGTTAAAAAGAGATTGGTTCTCTCACTACATGTTGGCAATTATTTTATCATCGATGTCTAAAACTGGAGCTACCCTGAGGATTTCCCCCAACTTCGCATCAAGATGATTCCTCTGCTGTGCAAGAACCATATGAAAATCTCTTGTTGACGGTTCGGTATCCAGATGATCAGTCCATCACAGCTCAGTGAGTGTATCGATTAAGAAGATAAGGCTTCAGCCAGCCAGTGACAGAATATAAATTGTCTAACCTTGGTTTACTGCACTGTTGTGTTAAAACAATATATAATTTCTTCTATTAGCTATTTACCTCACATTTGTTTAACAAAATATCATAGAATCATAGGATCCATAGTTCCATAGAGTTTAGAAAAACTTCACTCTTTTCCCTTTAAGGAAAGTAAATTATATATTATAATCCTATCTATATATAAGAATTTTGTATATTATTATTATACACATACACATAAATATAAATCAATTTTTTATACATAAAATTTAAGTAAATTGGCATAGTAATCTCCACGTAGCAGTTCAGAAAAGTGCAAGAAGAAAAATCTAAGGCTGGTCAAAGAAGACAGCCTTGCTAGAAAAATTTTCCAAAGATCATGCAAACTTTAGCAAAGTTTGTTAATGCAAGTATCTGAGCACCATCAGAGTCTAGTTCACAACTTTACGTAATATCCAAATGGCCCAATTTCTTCTATGTACAAGAATTAAAGCTGCTGAACATTTTTCATGGGATAGCATAAAAGTCTCTCTCTCTATACACACACATATATATACTCTGTAGAGATTAATTCAAACGGATGAAACCATATGAAACTGGGATTTAAGCAATTAACTCTTGAACTCATCTTTGAAAATGTAAGCCTCTAGGGAAAATTGTATTTATAATTTTTGTAATCTTGGGCATGTTTGCTTTTCCTAAGTAACTATTGCTTTCCTGTTTTCAAATCTGAACTGTAAAAATATTTATATAATTGGGAGGAACAAGTCCGAAACAAAAGGTGGAACAAGTGTAAAGACATGAGCATTGCATTTAGCTTGACTCGTATTTTTAAGTGAAAGAAATGAGAATATGAAACAAAAATCAACATCTCTGTGTGGCAGCTTACATAGCAGCAGACAAAGTATCTCATAGAAATATAGAACCATAGCGCTGTTTAGGTTATAAAAGACCTTTAAGATTGAGTCCAACTGTTAACCCAGCACTGCCAAGTCCACCACTAAACCATGTCCCTAAGTGCATCTTGTAAATACCTCCAGGGATAGTGATTGCACCACCTCCCTGGGCAGCATGTTCCAATGCTTGACCACCCTTTCAGTGAAGAAGTTTTTCCTAATTTCCAATCTAAACCTCCCCTGGTGTAACTTGAGGCCGTTTCCTGTTGTCCTGTCTCTTTTTTCTTGGGAGAACAGACTGACACCAACTTTGCTACCGCCTCCTTTCTGGTAGTTGTGGAGAGTGAGAAAGGTCCCCCCTGAGCCTCCTTTTCTCCAGGCTAAACAACCCCAGTTCCCTCAGCTGCTTCTCATAAGAATTGTGCTCCGGACCCATCAGCAGCTCCGTTGCCCTTCTCTGGACACGCTCCAGCACCTCAAAGTCCCTCTTGTTGTGAGAGGCCTTCAACTGAACACAGTAGTCGAGACACGGCTTCACCAGTGCCAAGTACAGGGAGATGGTTGCTGCCCTGGTCCTGCTGGCCACACAAGTTCTGATACAAGCCAGGATGCTCTTGGCTTTCTTGGCCACCTGGGCACACTGCCAGCTCATCTCCTACCCTTACAAGACCATGCTATTAATGTAGCACGTTTCAGAGGTCTGACAGAGTTATATTTTGCTTTTTACCTTTTGGGAATTATCTTAAGCAGCAGCTCCAGAACTCATGCTTGGTACTTTTCTCTGGCATATGAACCAGACTACTAGTGTTCCCACCTAAATAAAAAACCCCCAACAAATCACCAACCAACCAATTCCCTGCCTCCAAAGTCAGCAAAGCATCAAATCAGTGCTTTTACAGCATCAAAAGAATTATACTATTTTCCCAGACTGAGAAAGCAAGCCACCGTTTTACTACCTAAAGACGATGAAAATGTGCTGGGTTTCCTAAGCTTAGAACGCTTTTATGCATACCATGCTTTTCTTGTGTACGTGTGTATGGTTGAAGTCACTGGAGGAGATTTCTGTTGACTTCACTAATCACTGGATAAAAGTCTCCTGAAACAATTTCTTCTATGCTTTTAAAGAATCTAAATCCTAGGTTTAAAAGAATTTGACTGTAGCACAACTTTAGCAGGAACATCTCAAGAAAGAGTTTGACCACCCACTGTCAGTGTTTCTCTTAGGTCGTGAAAAAACCAAGATTAATGCAGCTTAGCTTGCAAGGAAGAGGGCTGTAGTGACTGAGATTATGCATGATTGCTTATTGAGCTGTGATTATTTGATTAGGAGTCCAACTACCAAGCTTTTGCCATGAAATTCACCTTTTCACAGGGCTCACTGCCAGATAAAATAACTTGCAGACAGAATTAAGCATGGACCCAAACATAAATTTTTTAACAGCCTGAATATTTGCGTGAACAAACCTGCTTCATAGTCTGAGTCTTTATAGTTCAGACTTTTAGACTGTATCTGAACTCTTGTTTTCTGGAGTCAGGCTGAAAGGAAAAGACCGCAGGTATTTCCTAAGAATGCTTTACTCAGATATGTTCTTCCTGCTGTGTGAGGTGATGGGAGCTCTAATAGTGTATACAGTGATTTTTGTATGAAAAAGCACATAAAAATAGTCAAAGGAAAGAAAGCAAATTTCAGAGTTGGTTTTGGTGTGGCTTTTCCTTTGTTTTTTTTTTTTTTTTTTCATTTTACTCTGAAGATGAAAATTGTCCCATATGGCTGAATGGCTCACATCTTCCCCCACTAGAAAGCAGATTCTTGTGGAGTGAAAATTGGCGTCAGAACCTCAAATATGAAATTCAGGTTTTTATACATATTTCAGATCTCAGATTCTGCATATCTTTGTAGCAGCAAGTCATTGACTGAATTTCTCATCATAGCAACTCAAAGTCATCCATTGCAAATGACAACTTCCTGCATAAAAAGCCCCACCAGATTCAACAATTCTTATACACAATTACTACTACTAAGCTCATTTTAATCATTTGCCTCACACTGATGTCTTTATTTTTATTTCTAAATCCCAAAAGAAACACACGAATGAAGTGTGGAATCTGATTTGAGAAGTAAAATGTAAATTATGCTCAAAAAAATATGCAGTTTCAGGGATGATTTTCTTCCCCATAAGTCCCAACCACCCAACTGTAGAGCCCACAACGACTCAGGTCATCCAGGCGTAGGACTTGTACTGGACATACAAAACCCCAGGGAATTGAACAATGAAACTTGTACAGCTGTAGAGGTTCAGATTTACCCAGAACACAATCTACATCATTTTAGTTTAATTCCCAAGGTTTATTTTGCAGGCAGTGTGCGGGAACATACTGGATCACACACACGTAACCCACTTGCAGTATCTGTACAAACACCATCTCACAGTACCTCATCCCAACGTCACACACAGGAAAAGAGAACATGGCACCACACAACACCTGCTGACAAAGACATGGGCTGTAGATAATCTGATACGTTCAACAAGAAAAAACAAATGATGAATTGCTGATATATTCCAATTTTTCCTCTCATTGCTGGAGAAGCTATAGCAGCATAACAACAGAAAAAACCATTACGGAACAACACAAAACTTTTGTTAGGGTCAGAGATGAGAAAGTTAGTGCAGTACCGGCACATATGAAGTTTGCTTAGAAACTTCTACAACCCAAGGCAGAAGAGACTGCAGCCACCTTCCCTGGCCAGTGAGCAAAGCACTCACACACGTACACAACTGCAGACTGGAATTGCTTTTGACATGTACCAAGGGCTGCAGCAAACTGCTGGTGAAACGTGCAACCACCGTCCCTGGCATACTCGGTTTGTAGCAGCTTCTTTGCAGCTGCACAGAAGGTGCCTATCTAGTGTATGCTATCTCAGGCAGGGCAAGAGATGGGCAAAATGGGGTTACAGAAGAGAAAAACACAAGCCTCTGTTGTTAATGCCGTACAAGCCCCTGACCTGTGATAGTAAATTCTATAAAGCCATCTCTTTACCAACACATTCAGAGCCGGGCTCCAAGTGCGACTGTAAGATGATTTTATCTTGTTGCAGAAGTGCAATACAACTGCCCTATCAGGCCAACATGATATTTTATTGAAGTTATCCATTGGCAACATTATCAACAAGTAATGCCTGTAATGTACATTAATGAACAGCACTAAGTGCCAAATAATAATAATAATGGTTTCCAATCTTGCCACCTTGACTCAAATCAGATCATATTATACCAGTTAGTAGCTGTTATTGCAAAATAAGGTAATTCTCAACCTGAACGAGAGGGTCTGAATTTGCCAGTCTTGCCCTGCAGGGCAAGAGGAAGAATTTCTTCCTGAAATTGTCTGGAGAGGTGGCATTCAAACTCATTTTTTACATAGCTGTTCACTTAGCAAGCCTCATGTAACACATGGAATAGGCAACTAAAACCACTGAAAGACAACATGTTCATTTGCTGTATATATAATTTTCCAAGTGGTTATTAGAAGATATTTCTCTTCAGTTTTCTCTGTAGTATTTGATTAGCTTCCATCTATGATTATCAGTTGGTATAATCATGATTCACTTGGTTTCTTAACAGTAGCACCAATATTATAAATCTGATTTTTTCATTCTTAATTCTCTTGCTCATACATATTTTCATTTTCTTACTTGCTGCTGTACCTCTATCCCAGTAAAAAAGCATAAATTCTGGAATAAAGGCTCAGATCAAATTTTCGTCTATTACCCAGCAGTGAAATTGCCCTTATAGGTCAGCTTACAATGTGTGTAGCAGGTATGCCACATATAAATAACGCACAGTATAAAACCATACACATAATTTAGTAATAACTGAACATTAGGATCTCTGATTTTCATTTACAGTGTAATCTACAGTGTAGAACAAAACAGACAGCTTATCACTTGGGGAAATCTGAAAAAAACAAATACTGGAGAACAATTCTGCATTGTGTGTATATATACACATGTGAATACAAATATTAATCTGCATGTCTATATTTGGAATACATATATTCATATATGCATGTATGTGTGTGTATATATGAATATATATACAATTTTCCCCCCAGAATCCTCCAAATGTATAAACTTCTGGATTAGCAAGTATAACTTGTGGAAGCAACTGGCTCTACCTACATACTTCCTTCTTGTGCCTTACTCCTATCCGAGAGCAGCTCTAAGACTTACTGACTTTTCATATAAAACAGCTATTTCACTTAAAAGTGCTTATTACCCCCTCAGCATCCAGGTACCTAGAAGGATCAAGAAAAACTGTTATCAAAATTACAAACCGGAAAGATGATGTTCATAAAAAAAAAAATTCCCATGTGGAAGGGGATGGATCACCTAACCATTGATAGCCTGCTTTCTACCACGAAATTAGACAGACCCTGAAGACAGTTTTACAAAGCTTAGAAACTTATTAATGCAAACTAGGCCCAGAGCTTCAGATTCTAAGACTTGTTTTAAAAGGAACTTGCAAAGAAAAGCAATAAAAAAATCAACCCCCCCAACCCTTGGAACATTTGGTGTTTGATTATTTTTTTAATGCTACACCCTACATGTACCATCAGTCCTCTCACTTCACCATGAGGTTTAGTGTTTTCATTTCATATTAAAGCTTCTATAGCTATTCTTAAAAAATAAAATTAGAAAAAATATATATCCATAGCAACAAAGTGCCAGCAAACCCAGAAACTAGAGACAACTCTCTAATTGATCAGGACTTGCAAGACAGACAAGGAAATGCATCAGGACCTGGAGCTCTCCATTTGTGGGAAGGTGGGAGATGTTCAAAACAAAGCAAACTGAAAGTCAAATTATCTGGAAAAGGAATGGGAGGTCAGGGGAGTGTCATGAGTCTTTTTTCAGGTCTTCAAATACCATGTGCAACTTGAATGACACAGTGGGAAACATGGAGCAATATGAGTTGGTACCATTTCAAGTTCATTTGCATCAATTCTTAGCAGAACCCTGCTGGGATCTCTTCCCTTTTCCTTGCCACCTTCCCCTGCTCCCCAGTGACTGCATGCACACCTCCCCAGGAGCACACAGGGGTGCTCAGCCAGCTGCTGCTCACAACTCCAGCTCCCCACTGGCACTTCTCCAAGTCTATATTCTCCACCCCATTCACCACAGCACCTGTTTCACAGGTGCCCAAGAAAACCTGGGCTCTGATTTATTTAATCAGCTGCTGCTACTCCCACCTCTCATTTCCTCAACCATCACCCTAGCTGCTAATGAATTCACCCATACTCACTTAAAACATATTAAAGGGGGAAGCAGTTCAGGCTGTCACATTAAAAAATACAAGTTGAGCACTGCTATAAACGTACTGAATGAAAAGAGCATTCTGGGTTTACACAATTGCCACTTTCCCCAGAAGAGCATCCTGGGTTTACACAATTGCCTTTTTGGTTTCCCCATTGTCCATTGCAGACGTAAAGTTTGATTCTTGTTCTGCACTTGATTTCCTCTCCCCCGCATGGTGGTTCATTTCTTGCATTTCTAAAGATACTTTATTCCTTTTAGCAAATGCCTGGCTGATCTCATGAAATGTCTTATTTTTTGTTTCAGGCAGCACAAAAAACAGGTAGGTAGCTCCTGCAAAGCAGATGGCAGCAAACACTAGGAAGCAGTAGGTCTGTAAACCACCCTGTGAAAAGAAAGCAAAGAAGATGGTCATTACAAAAGAAACAAAATTCAGAAGAAAAGCAACATCAGGAATGGTTTGAAAGAAAAAATGGGTGGTATGGTGCAATTTTTAACCAAGTACAGTAAGTGCTGGCATTCACTGCAAGTCAGAGTGCTTAGAAATTCATAAAAATGCATGAATAGTTAGTTCTTCCAACACTGCCTGTGGCCCATCGATAGAAAAGCAGGTTCTTGGCAGAGGCATGCAGATCTGCAATCTGGGCAATGCTGGGAGACACCAGACTGAGTTCAGGCACCACGGGTGTGAGGCGAGCAGGTGGCAGCAGGGCTCCTGCTACGTGCACAGCTTAACTGAGCCCCGTGCTGCCACGGTATTTCTGGAAATGAGGCTGTTGTGCTGCATATTGCCTCGCAATTTCTAGGTACAAAAAAACGAGGCATGCTTTTGCAATGCCATGCACCTGTACACACCTGGGAAACGTACCATAGCCAGGGGGATCTGTATCACAGTAGTTACAAACTTTGAGATTTACAACAGAAAATAAACAAGGGAAAAAAACCCTTTTCATTTTTTTGTACCATTTCTAAGACATTTGTATCATTTCTAAGGTTATGCAGGCTTACAGCAGGAAAAAATCCACAAAATGCACTTTCATGGTAGAACCTAGTGTAAGAATTAACTGAAAATGAAGTATAGGACATCGTTGAATGTTTTGAATCTTACTTCACTGCAAAAATAAGAGATAGACACAAAAAGTTCATTTATAAACTGATATTAAAGGCTCCTACCAACTAGTAGGAGTTGTGCTTCACTGAAACGTAAGTATTTCTTGCCTGGTGATTATTAGATCATTTAAGAGCTTTCAGTTATATTTCAATATTAGTTTTGAAAAACATTTGATAATTACAATATTGCCAGCTGCACTTTGTTGAACTAGGTAGAGGTTTGGTATTGTGGCACCAGTGAAGCCACTGCCAGCCTTTGAGGAAATCTCCCTTCCTCCTCTATTGATTTGCCTTGCTCTGTCCCCTGAAACCAAACATCCAATTAACCCATACTTTGGACTTGTTTTTATTAACAAGTCTGAATTAAACTAAAAGGGACATCTCCACCTCCAGAAATAAGGCAACCTTTCCATGGTGCTGAGGTCATGAGCAGTGAATACAAGGAGAGCCAGAGCAGTCACACATCACCCCAGGTGTTGTAAGGCAGGGGTTACGCCAGGGAAAATCACTCAGGGTGGAGGAAGGAGATGTAGCTTCCTATATATACATATTTACAATTGCCATTAAAGATATGTATCTGAAACAAGACAGAGCTAGACAATGATATAGCCCTGACTTCCACATTGTTCCAGTACATTCCCATCATTGTTAACTAAACCAGTCCTACACTGCAGGCTGGTTAAGCTCCTTACTTTGGGGGCTCAGGGTGAATGCAATTCCTAGGACCATTTTTATGTGTTGCTTGCTCAGTATGTATCATATATAGTGTGGAAGAAGAACATGGATTCATGTGTGGAACAAGAAAGAAAGAAAGAAAGAAAAAAACCTTGTCTGCAGCTGCTTTTTAACACCATAGCTGATTGCCAGCCTGCCTAGTCAATGATTTCTGTGGATAACTAATTATCTAGTTTAGCCCTTCAGTTCCTGGCTGTAATAGGAAAAGCTGGAAAGCGCATCCTCCGACAGTGACTATGGACTCTTGAGATCATCGATGCTTTTTCTGTTAAATCCTAGAAGCATGAACTCCTGAGCAATCTGACAATTACAAGCCAAACAGCATGGGTGACGATGGGGGAAAAATATTCTGGCATGGGAACAGATAATGATTTTCAAGCTTATACAGAGGCAGAAGCAAATGGATTTATTAGACAGGAAAAAATAACTTCTCAGTGCCTCATAAATCATCCCATCATGTTAAGAATTCAAATTTTGCATCTGGATCCTCTGCATTTGAAATTGTTGTTCAGCTGAATGGTAGAGCTCCAATATGGAATCATGTTTTTCTCTTTTTAAAATCTTCATGGAACTAAATCTTCTCTGTGATGAAAATGAATCATTAATGGTTAGTATGAATAAGCCTGGCAATCAGATGCCACAAGTTACCTGCATCTCTTGGTGGTGTAGCCACAGCATTGCCCCAGTTTTCTTATTCCTGTTTATTTCTTTGCTGTCCATGATCTAAATTAGTGTTTGTTATCTTCTTTGATTCATGCCTCCTTAAACCTTTTCTAATTGAACTGAACACTCTTATGAGTGCATATTTTACTTGCATTTATTTTACATAATGTATTTACATTTATTGGTAATAAACTTGCTCTCCTTAATTTCTGCAGATCCCTTTAGCAGTAGCCGCCGAGGACCACCAACTGAATTTCCACAGAGAATAAGCTAAAATTTATTTTTTTTTATAAATCCTACAAGTGGGATTGTGGGAAGAGACCAAGGCTTTGCACTCCTTGTGTCCAGCAGGATTAGCACAACCAAGCCTGAATTCTTGGACAGGAACACTGCAGGGTGATTACAAAATGTTATTTTCTCACCAGCTAGTCTTCAGTCATAATATCTCCTTCCAGCTGGTTATTACTGTACACATACAGGAAAGACAAACGCTTATATCCATAAGCCTTTCGTAACTCATTCAGAGTTCACCTCTTATCACCTAAACCTGTATTTGGCACAGAAGAAGGTCACATGTGTATTAAATTACTCATTACAAGCAGAAAACCTTATACCTGCACTGCACACTGATACAGGATGTAGGACAGAAGTACATGATAAAGCTGAAGGAAAATGTTAAACCCCAAACCCTAACTCAATAGAAGCCCTTAGTGGGACACGGGTGGGATACAGCTCAGCTTAGATGTTTAATGTATTCTGAAAAGCCTGGTGCTAGAGGAAAGGTGGACCAATTAATAGATTGGTCACAGCATATCTGATGTACCCATGAAATGATCCAGAAGGTAGGATAATGTGATGGGAAGAGTAAATGCTGAGTTACCGAATGATGGCTACTACAGAAAAGGTACTGATAGACAGATCTGACAGGAAAATGGATCTGTGTCTTTGTTCCATGAAATTACTATGCTTTCTCCTATTTATATTATATTATATATTGTTTATATTATACTCATGAAGCCTGTATCTCTCATTTACTCTTTGACATCTGTAATCCCCAAATCCACAGTCTCCTTTTGTTGTTTTACTCCTTCCAGCTTGCTAGAGACATCTACAGAGACTGTGCAGCTGCCACTCTAGAACTAAACTCCCAGAGTTTTGCTTATCTTGGGCTGGGGCGGCAGTAAAAAACTGAGGAAGAACTTCAGTTACAGTCTTTAGTGGGAAAGCACAGATACTCTGCAACTCTGTGTATTTGGCCCAATGGACACGGTCTCAAGATCCTTTACTGACATGTGCATTCTCAATGATATGAGAATAATGACAACATATATGATAAAAATTGAAAAAGACAAATATTTTTCTATACTTTGTGACATTATTTCACTAACTACATGGGATAGAAGCCTCAGTGTTCAAAAACTGGATTCCTATCCAAACAGCTGGAGGGGAGGGTTAGAAGAGAAAAGAAAGGGTGGATGCAGAAGCAAAAGCAAGCCAATTCTGAATGGAAATTCTAACTAAAAACAGAGTAAATTCAAGGAAAGTATGTGGTTTCTGTTACTTCTCAGCTTTCCCACATAAGGATGGGTTACTTCCTCACACTCTGCTCCTAGCAGCAGCAGCAGCAGCAGCAGCAGCAGCTCTGGCCACGCAGGAGGCACCGAGCCAGCCCCATCCATACCCACCTTGCCACTTCCACTCAGGCTTCAGACTGCCTGCACATAGTTCTTGGGTTCAGAACAAGCTGCCACCTTCACAAAGGTGCTTCTCCAACACCAGACAGGCTTGCCAGAGCTAGGAACACATTCCTTTAGCAACACTTGAAGCCAGGATTTTACATACAAGGTTAGAAACCAAAGAGTTAGAAGGAAGAAAGAATAAAGCACTACAATAGTCTGTGCTTTGCTGCCATTTCCCCCTAGCATTTCTTCACTACACCCTCCTGCATGAATATCCAAGATTTAAAGGTACCCAAAGTTTCAGGTGGTTTCCTGAATAACAATGTTTCTGTCTCCTGATAGGCTCACAGATACTGGTTCAGAGTCAAGGTCAGACACACAGGCAAAGGTCCTTGAAAGGCCAGGCTTTCTGTGAGTTACTGAAGGTCACCTGCCCTCCCAGGTGCCCAGGGGAGGGCATGAGGACAGCAGACAAACTGATGCAACTTCTGGAGGAAAGCACCTTGGATATGCATAGCCTGTTCCTACTTAGTCAGCAGGCTAATAAAACCTCTTGAAAGCAGGATTTACACTGGATTTTTCAAGCCTGGTGAGGGATATGGCTATGTGGGATTTTTACAAGTTAAGCATGAACTTTTAAATACATCACCTTCTATTTTCATACCAGCTTTCTAAGGAGGCTATTTAAAGTGCAACATTTCTGAAAATGTCCTGCCAGATGAATCCTGAACTACTTATTTTTATCTTCTCTTTGCTGCAGTTGATCGTGGCTCTGTATTTGTCAAAAAAAGAAAAACCAGGAAACAATTCACCTAAGAGACACATGCAATTACCACAAAAAGGAATTAAAGCTGAAGGACTCAGGCAATTCCCCCAAGTCAGAGCCCAGGCATGGCAAGCAATCAAACCTGACTTTGAGGATGAGATGTAGCTGCTTAAGCAAGGTCTGTGAATAAGTAGGTGCAGCCTAGCCACGTTTTCTTAAGCAAAGAGGTCAACAGACATATCCCCAGATTGTGCTGCTATGTGCATTAGGCAGAATGTACAGGTATTTCCTCCACCTCCCTTTAAATAAAATGGTAAAGAATACTTAATTTCTACCACTACGAACAGACTTAAAGTGCCTAGAATGAATGAGAAAAAGAGCTCATTTTTTCAAGCTAAAAAATAAACTGAAACAAGTAAAAAACCTGGCATTGAAATGATCAAATTTCTGGGTTTGATTTAAAAAAACTTAGCAATTTGCCACTTCTAAAGTCTGCTAGCTGAGAACAGTCTTCCCACTAATAGCTTACATGCTGTGAACACTGTAGTCTGGAAAAATATAAAAGTAGTTGAGTAAAACACCATCATGTCCTATTTAATAAAGGCTGCTTACTGACAACTCATTCTGTAGCAAAGGTTAAATTCTAAGCAGGAGTGTGATACTGAAAACAGGATAATAGATACTCTAGGGCAGATACAGCAAAACAAATGAGCAAATGAACAAATTCTGAATCAGGTTTAGCAAGCTTAACAAATTAATATTTTTAAAACAAAACTTTTGGCTCTTCCCAGGAAATGCCAAATGTGGTTCTAAATTCTCAGCTTGCAATGTCACAGCTCCTTGGCACTGGCAAAGGGTGCTTGAATTTGGAAGTTGTCATGAAGATTATAGTCATGAGATGGGCGTCAAACTGGATTTTGAAGTGATGAGGTCAAATGATAATGGTTAGTTGTCTTACTAAAATGATCAGCAGCAAAACAGTTATTCATGTAGACAGTTGACTTTAGTTACTTTGCTTCAAATTTATCTAACCCACTGAAACAAATGGATGAGAGTGTGTGTCCTTTACCCCTTGTCCTTCTTCAGATTCAGACATAATTTAAGATTTTGCTGAAGGTGCAGGACAATGAAGAAGGACAGAGCACTAGAACATGATGTATGAAACATATTTCCTAAGTAAAAAATAGAGACATTTTCAGACATGAACTGCAATTTCAACCCCAACCCTCACACAGTCACTACCTCTTCATAAAAATCAGTTCACAGATCCTTGTATTTTATACTTGAGGTGGGTTGCTTCTAATTAAGAGCATTTTTTCTCATACCTAACCTTCTGATAGCCTGCATTTCATTTTCTCAACTTTGAGGGGAACTTTAGCTATTTTAATACAGGTGCTCTGTAGTTACTTTAGTCAGATATAGTTGCAAAAGCTTAAAATAGCTTGGCTGAGGGAATCTATGTATAGGCTTCTGTGCACACCTTTGTTATAGAAATTCTTGTACTGCGTAATAGAAGAAGTCAAGGGGTATTATTACACAATAAGGAAATAATAAGGAAAACCAAAAGAGAATCTTGCTGGGTAAATAAATCTGCATGCACAAGAAGGAAAATCTCAAGTGTAAAAATAAGGAAGAAACAGAGCAGAAGAGCAGGAGAGCCTCCAGTAACAAGTATAATGACTCAGAAGTATTTTTTCACAGGCAGAAATAGATTAGTTTCTGAAAGGGGGAAAATAAACACACATATAGGTCTTTGCATCGTACTAGTAAGCAATCTGAACTAAGGCTACAAGCCTTGTAGCACCTGTATCCCATGTGTTGCTGAGCTCCATCTGGATCACTGATGCAATCAGGTTATTTTTCAAGACACTTTAACTAGTCTAAAAATTAAAGAAAATCAAAGTTTACCCAATTTCTAGCTAGTAACAATTTATACTTTAATTTTTTCACATGCCTTCTACCCTAATCTAAGTAAAAAGCTTATATGAAGAAGACACACAAAAAATCAGAGTACTGTCTCCGAGTTCCTCAATTAAAAACCCAGCTAGTAAAAGCACTCTCTGTTTGGGGGTTGTGATGTCCACTGAGATATTTGTTCTTTCCTGTCATCTCAGCATCTGGCTTTGCCTCTCAGCATCAGCGTCTGGCAACCAAAGCACTGACCCTGACCTCCTATACCAGGGCACAAGAATTAGACCTCCACCCATCAGCTCAGAAACTGGGCACAATCTGACTGTGATGGGCTGCAATGAGCTGCACATCTATAGCTGTGTCCTCATTTTATTATCCTTATGCAGAAAAGTTAGGCAAATATCAGCACTCAATACCAAGGGTTTCTTCATTGAAAAGGTGTTCCCCAGCCACAACTGGAGAGGATACAGGCAGCTCTTCATAATAAATACTTAAATTGATCTTTTGTTATACACTATTTACTATATGAACTCCTTCATAGCCGCCTTTGCTTATGCTCTTACACTGTTCGTTGTTCTCATTTTCTGAGAAAATATATTAATTGGATATTTTAATTAATTTAAAAGTTTTCCTAATGTTTGCTATGGCTCAGAATATGCTATCACCTTGTTGACTGAACTCCTCTGTGAAAACACACATTATTATGGGAGGGACATCGATGGGGTGCAACAGGACAGCCCCAAGACTTTCCATCAATTTCTGATATTATTGAAGCCTGCCCCAAATCTAGTGACTTGTTCTTCCATCATAAAAAGCACATAATTTTCCATTCCTAGTGAACTGGATACGAATTACAGAGGTCATTTCTGCCAGTCACTTGGTTCCCCACCCTGAAGAGCCAGGAATTTATCTATAACTTAAACGTTTTACACAAGTCTTCACTAAGGTCTGAATGTTCTTCTCTGGAATCTATAGCACAATATATACATGTTTTATCAACATGTCCCATTTCCAATTACAGGGAAACAACGTAAAAAACCCAGATGATGGAGGATGGATACAACTATTATGACTTGGTAAAATCAAGCTTTTTTAAAAAAAGTGGACAAAACATTCAAGCTACACAGTGACATTTATTAGTCCCTGCAAAAATGATATATTCTATCTACTGCTCTGCCAGAGAGCTGCAAAACATCTTGCAGTTTATTACTATTATTGCCTTGGTCTTGCTGCAAAAATGCTGCAAGAAAATGATGCTTTGCATCCCATTTTGGGATAACACAAATTTCTCCTGTGACAGAAGTAAAAGAGGGGAAAGATTCCTGCAGTCCTCAGGGACTGTATGTAGCCCTGACAAGATGAAAAAGAGGTTCCTTCCATTTCTAAATGAAACTCATTTAAGTTTGTCCTTTTTCCTCGGAAACCATAGCAGCAATTCAGTTCTTTGTCATTTTGGTAGTGAGCTACATCATTTTCATGTACATCAGTACAACCATGTGGAAAGATTTGAAGACCTCCATTGACCACTTTCCCAATGCTTCCGATGATTTCAAAACTCTCTTTCCTTGCTGTAGATGTGTAGCCCCATGGTGCCAAAGGCAAAAGTCAAACCCCAGCTGGGAGTAAAATCACCTTTCCACTTAGTGGTCCTGTAATCACAATTGGGCATTCCTCTGCGATCCCTGGTTATTAGAAACATTTGTATTGGGAGGAAAGCCTGAAGAAGAGTTGTTCTGGAAAATTACTGATGGCACAGAGAGGGAACCAGAGGAACACTAAAGATGCAGCTCCTCTCTGCAGGGCAGAAAGATGAAAAAGGAAGGCTCTGGGCAGTAAGTTTTTGTTGCCGAGATGGAGTAACCAGGCAGAGGTATCCCCCTGCTAAAGCACACTCATCAGACTGAAGGCCAGTTGAATGAGGATGGCACAGGGGCTAGCAAAGAAGGGTATGAGACAGAGGCAAGCCTAAGTTCAGCCAGATGCTATCACCATAACCCGGGGAGATGGAGGGATGCGCATGGGGCAATGGGGTGAGCAGCAGGCAAAGGTAACATGAGAGATGTTTACTTAACGAAGTACAAACCCCCAAGAGTACTCACAGTGGGTAAAAATGACTAATGTCCTTATTTCCTCTCTGGCTTACATTTGCTTCCAGTGAGTTACTGGGAAAGGAAAGTGTGTTCATTCTACATTGTAGTTTAATATATCCATGCTAAGATTCCAATTTCAATCAAGTATATAGCAATTTAAGTATTTCTTGAATATGCCCTGACTATACAGTGTAACTCTTGACACCAAAAAAGACTGCACATTCTTCTAGAAAGTGAAAAAAATTACTATAACAAAAAACTTCTGGAGAAATCTGCTATGTTGCCCTGCAGTACAATAATAATTTGCCATATAGTCTTTAAATGCCTCATAACAATTTAATGGAAGAAACTGAAATATGAAATAAGAATGCATTAGTAAGTAATGAAAACAACATGTCATGAAAATAATTGCCAATTATTAATGTTTAGTAATTCTTTGTATTTACACAATGCATTACAAAAAATAAACAGCACCTTTTCCTAGCTAACACATAATTAAAGGTCATTCTACACCATGAGATTACAGAAGCCTACCCTGCCAATTTACTGTTACTGAGGAGTAACAGCTTAACACAAGCCTATTTCATTGCACGAGATGTTTTCAAGAAGTTTTGATATGCTTTTTTGCTGCTGTCGTTTGTTGTTCCCTCTGCATGCTTCAGCTCATTGCACCTATTTCCACATATACATACGCTCTAATTTCTGATTTACCAGTTTTCCCTGTTCTCCACACTCTGGCACCTCCTCAGCATACACATTTCTACCAGCTATCACTCACTCTTTAGAATAGATTTTTGAACCACAAGCTCCAGCAAAGTCAGGCAAGACGTCAGATTTTGTTTCTGGCAACATAAAATAAAACAGAAAATCTAAGTAGGTGATGCCAAATAATATCCACAAGTAACAATTTTGAGTCTGGCTAAATTAGTAAGTGTGTGCCTGTATCCATTTGTGTATGTACACATTTACAAGATTTGGGTTTTGTTCATCTGAGTGCTTTGGAAATGGTTTCTGTTTATACACGTGCCTGTGAGAAAGAAAAAGCAGGAGGCTTATGGACAAGCATGCATATTTGTTTTACGTGTTATTTAACCATTCATTATTCTTCTGTTTAAGGAGTTCTTCATTAAATAAGGGACTGGAATAAATATCCTGTGGATAAACTCCTTACGGTTTGCGAGCGATTTACAGAGACTTCACTGCCTGAAATACATTTACATAAACTCTTCAGTCAGCAATGGAAAATATGTCAAAACCCCCAGTCTGTTCTGTTCAACAGAAGATTAAAGAAACAAAAATTTGCAAGAAATAAAGTATCTGATGGCTGACTTTAAAACAGAACTAGATGTGATTTTGAATTAATCAATAGCTTATAGAGAAGTATGAAATCCACTGGAAACCTTCATTGTTAACTGAATACTGCACATGTGAGACACATTTTAGTGCAATTAGGAAATACTAATGCAGAAGTAAGTGATGTTTGACAGCTTCTACCTTAAACCAGAGAAGAACATTTAAGTTCCTCTGGTCATATTTGTTGGTTTGTGGGTTTTTTAATGAGTCACTAATGCCAAAGGGAAAATGATATGTTTCCTCTCATTATCCATAAAAGAAGGAATATATGAAACAGTAATAAGCTTACAGAAGGATGACTAATATAACCTTGAAGGCCTTCAGGTTAGAGATTCCTCAAATTTCCATGGATGCTCTATTCTTGCTCAAGTTGTTCTGAAATTCACAAGGTTTATTCCAATGTGTCAGAGAAGTTTAATACTTTCTGATCCTTCTGAACTGAAGAAAATACGCGATCTTTTCTCCCGCCTCAGTTGTTCTCAGTTAGTCCTTCCTTTCTCAAATCTTTTCTTCTGATGGAATACCTTTAGGTTTGCTTTCTTTCACTCCAAGTGCACTGCAATTGTTGCTGTTTCTCCCTCTTAATTCTTCTGCATTTTTCAAGAGTTTTTAGGCCAAAGCATCATTACAGTATTCCTACTATGCTGTCATCATTTCCAAGGAGAGGAATAATTGCAGTTGTCTTCTCCTTTTTTTTGGAGTTTGGATTCTCCTGCCACCACAACCTGCAGCAGCCCCTCTTGCAATGACACTGATGTATCATGGTAACGGTTAACAAAAAAAAGCTTAAAGGAGACTTAAAAGAGCCACATACTGTGTTTACACTTAATGAGAGACATTTCCTGCCCTGAAGGCTTCAGAGTGTCAATAAACTCATAGAAAGCCAGGAACACAGATGCCAGCCAGTCCGTTCCCATGACTAAGGCAGCCTCAGTTCTTGACAAACATCTGTCTGCCTTTGTTTTATAGAACTCCAGTAATGAACAAGCTATAATTTTTCCACACATCATTACACAGTTACACTGTTCTCATGATTAAAAGGTTTCCTAATATCCTCCTTGATGCGGTTATCTGAAAATATAACATGCATTCTCTCTGCTTCTTCATCCTTCTTGCTGGTAAAATCAGTGAACAGAAACAGGCCTGGACCCAAGATAAATAAAAAATGGGGAAGCAATTGAAAGTGAGTCTGGCATGCCTGGAAACTTTCTAAACTAAGCTGAGTATCAAAGCACCTCCCTGTTAGAGCTGTTACCTGAACTAACTCTTTGTGATGTTAAGTTACTGCACAGGACCTTGTGCTGAACCTTCATTAAATGCAAACTTCACATTCACTGTAGCAATCAATAAAAAAATCAATTAATCCAATGGAATTTGATAAAAAGGTTTTATTATGCTCCATGAGGGTCGCAGAAGCCTGAAAAACAAGGCTCCACTCCTATCTGACAGGCAGCAAAAGTCACCTGGGACAGGGACACAGGCAGATAAGAAGCTGGGGCTTCTGATTGCTGTCACTGTTCAGCTCTGACCAAATGGGCAGGCTGCCGGACATGATGCAGACAGCAATAAAATAGCATCCTCTTTTCAAAAATACATACTATAGTTTCTTAAATGCTTTATCCTTTCTTTATAACCACAACTAAAAGAAGTATCCCGTCACCACTCCATCACCTGACTTTTTGAATGTGTGGTCTCATCTACCATTGAGTATGTTGTGCTTGGTCTGGCAGATTATGGCATGATATCAGTATCTAGCAGCCCTGCCCTTGATTGCATTAGTAAGATTCCTAAGGGCATATACTGAACCAGTAAACAGTACCACCTGTGAAAATGGGGCCAAGTGCCCTGCTGAAAGTGAAACACAGTTTCCAGATGAGCAGGAATGCAAATTTAAGTTTCTCACATTTCAAGACCCTCTTCTAAGAAGAGGTTTCGATGCAAATACAACTCCAGTCTGGTTTGGGGTGTGCGTTAAGTAGGGAGAGAAAGAGCTTTGTTGCTGGAGGTTGTGTAGTGCTAATAAAAAAAAAGGGAACCACAGGCACCAATATTGTTCCTAATGTATCCATATTTAGCAGTCAACCCATTTTGTGCAGGAAAATAGCTTTACCTATTTTCCAGACTAACACCTTTCCCACTGACAGTGATGAAGATGCTCTTAACTGACTTTGACCTTAAAGAATACCTACTCTCATGTCTACTATACAAACATTCACACTTCCGTAGTGTGAAGTCACTTTCCAAGAAAGAAAGTTAAGATTTGCTATCAGGCTGTACATGTTGGAACAACTGCCAGTAAACTTAACCCACATAATCTATTACCTTGGGAAGAACAGAAGCCACATAACCACTGCTGTGATTAGTAAAATTTTGAAAGGCCTGCAAGTGCACATCTAGATTAAAAATGCACATTGGTAGGAAGAAAGCATGCAGAACACAAAGAAGAGACCTTCAAAATTCTCCTTTATGCTGCCTACAAACAGGCATGCTTTTGCTTCCCATGTAAAAAGCCTGCTTCTTTTTTTAAATCTCTTTGTGAATTCTAGTCAAAGACTAATTGATGGCATGTATTAAGCTTCTTAGCATGCTGGAGGGTTTATAAATACCTACACTGTAATTATTGAAAAAATGCTTCAGTCTGACCACGCAGATGAACATATATTACACATATTGAAATACCTAGAATTACTCACTAAAACTTACATACTCACCAAAACAACAACAAAAAAATTAAAAAATATATATGCTCTTTTTCCCTCTAGAATTTCTGTTGGCTGAAATAAATTAAGGAATGAAGTAGTAATTATTCTGCTAGTATTATCTATTCTAGTTAGTGGATTTAATCTGAAAATCTGACATATCCAGGTTTGTTATCCTGACTTGTGATTTAGTTCTAACCACTGTTAATGAGATTAGGACAGAGACAGAACTGAGGCATTTAAAGAGGAAACACCCAGTGACAAGGAAGACCTCCATGTAAAGTAAGTCTTGGTGAAGGTGGGCTTCCTGCTCCCCTAGTTGGGGACAGTGCTATTTTTGCCCATAGCATGAAAAGATCTTCACAATGGCTTACTCCTACAGGAAATACCAGTAGCATCATTGACACCTGAGTTCTCATCAAAATGGCATTAGTATTTTTCTCAAGAAGAAGCTAAAGAAACCGGTTGCCTCATACTCATTTCTGCAAACCATTAATATCACCGATCTGTAACTCATAAGGTTATGTGTCCCAGTTACACCTGCAGATCTGTGTATAAGGAAGAACCATTTGGCTGCCCCTTGCTTATTCTGAAACATGAGAGCTTTAATGCAAATGTCTCTACTTCACTACTACAAATATTTTGTATCTCATACGTGCACAAAGTTCACAAAATTCACAAGAATTCACAAAAATTATACAAGAACTTAAAATGGTCCTACTTTGATTTTGCTTTTCTTCAATGCATCTAATCGTACAATCTCCCTTGTCCCTGCCGATGGCAGGGGAGTTAGAACTAGATGGTCATTAAGCTCCCTTCCAACCCAACTCATTCTATTATTCTATAATCAGCAGTATCTGATCATTTTGTCAGAAAAGGAAGATTATACAGTTAGGTGTATATATGTCCCATAGACTCATCTGTCCCATAGACTCTTCCCGATTAATTTTTTAGATCTAGTTTTACAGAGGGAGAGTAGAACATGCACCTGTTAACATCCAGAAAGCATGTATTTGTCAAGACAGAGTGAAACATTTGTTGCAATTTACCCTATCAAATACAATGATGAGTGACAGGAAGTTTCAATTTCTTTTCCAACTTTTTTGCCAGTTTTATTCTAACTCAGGCTTGACAGTGAATAATATTCAATGTTTAAAACTGAGATAAAAAGTATTCTCAGAAAACAGCCAAACTCTTGTTGAATTTTAGCTACAATCAGTTTTGATTATTGACTCATCTGAATTTAAATAGAGACTAATATAGAAGTAAGTAAATCCTTGAGGCTTCTAAGACACAACTGGACAAGGTCCTAAGAAACTTGGTCTCATCACACAGCCGACCCTCTCTGAGCAAGAGGCTGGACCAGGCACTCCCTGGGGCCCCTTCCAGCAGGAATGATTCCATGATTAAACCCATGATTGCCCAAAACTTTCGCTCCTAAGACTTCCTTGGTTTGTTATGTCTGCTCACTTGAGTCATAAAGTATTACCCCTATTCCTGACAGATGACATGAATAAATGATGGAATGATTTGTTGTGGGTGACTACAGAAACTCACTCTCAATATGCTTTCTGAACACACAAAAAATAAAGGGAAGTTGATTACTCACAGGTTGCAGACTGAGCATAAACTCTCTTCAAGTACGAGCAAACACTTGGAGGCTACTTTGTAACACTCCATTTGCTCAAAGTGTTCCAGCTAGCTTAGCACTTCCTGAGACAGACACCACACAAAGAATCTGTTTTATAGTCACAGAAGCTAAACCATTAGGAAACACAAGTTATGCTAGGATCATGGAGAAGATAATTAATCCTCTGAGCTTGTCATTCACATGTTGAGATCTCTTGATATCATAACGCAACCACAAGCCATTTCCATCAATGCATACTATTTTAAAATGAGTAGGTGGACTTTAACAGTAGGGACAACACCCAACACTTTTTCTCGAGAAAACAGACAACAAACCTGTCTCTGAGGGAATTTCAAACCACATCCATGTTCCCACTGCAAGCTCAACTGTGACACAACTTAACATGCTTGGGTGATCTGTACACAAGTTGTCCGTGATGGAAATGATTATTTTAGATCTCAAGAAACTGCATTATTTGGAGCATCACTCAAGGTGACGTTTGACATTTCACAAGGTCAAGCTCTATGTTAAACACAAGTCTGAAAGGCCTTCAGACCTCCACCCAGATGTTTTATAATTTCTTTGTATGTTCCAAGATCACAGGCAAGAATGCTTCTTCAATTATTCTATTTCGCACTAAAAAAAAATTTTAAGAAGGCACATTTTTTGACACCTACTATTGGACACCTCTTAGTAACACAATATCAAATGTATTTGTGAATTCAATATAGTATCAGCTATCATTTTAATCTTAGTTCAGATCCTTTGCAAAACAAATTTCTCTTCTCAAATAGGTAGTGATAAGGGCTGGAACAGTAGCCATAATTAAATTTTCTTTAAATTTGTCAAAAATTGATTTGCATACTAGCTTTTCAATCTCATCCATAAATTTTAATGTATGACTCAAGCCAGTGTTCTATTATACATACCTACAGATGGTTGAGGGAAGAAAAGCTAGGCATCTAAGCTAGTTAATTGGTGACATTTGGAGAACTAAGTACTGCTTGATTTTTTGAGTAACTCTAAACTTAACATATTTGTTTCCCAAATGTTTGGGATAATTTTGTAGAAGCACACCAATGATCAAAAAAGTGGTTGCTGTTTCTCCACCAATCAGGCTACTATTTAAATACACAGAAGGGATTATACATTTGTTCTGTGAAGGCACTTAAAAGATTTTTTCCTGTTTTAGACTTACAAAAATGAGCTAAGAAGAGGGTATTGCTTTTCTGTAAAGAAACAGGTGACTCACAAGCTGAAAGAGGAGATGTGATAGTTCTGATCTTGTGAAAAAGCTTTAAAAATCAAAGTCAGAGTAACACTGCTTTCATCTTTAGGTGCAAACTCCAAGTCTTTTCCCTTTATTACTTTTTAAAGAAGAAAAAACTCAAAACCTCTGCAAGGTGGAAATGTAATTTACCTTCATTAAACCTGAACTGGTAACACAATGGGAAATTTTTATGACACAACATGATAAATTCCCCAAGGCTACAGCAAACTTCATATGGATGTGTACTAAATCACTCAAAAAGCTTTAATATGCATATGAAAAGTTAGAGAATGTAGTTTGCCTTTTAATTTGAATTTATTGAGGGCCTTTTTAAACACTTCCCACCAGGTAATCTGTCAGGTAGGATTAGCAGGACAAGAAGGGAGATCCCTGAGTTGCATGAATTCATATCTGATGGACAGCCAGAGCTCAGGTAAATCTGTTTTGTGCAGGAGACAGAAACTGCAGTTTTGGAGATTATTCCTTAAATGTCGCTGGATGATTTAAAAACATAATAAATAAAAGTATTCTGATTATATGCCCCTAGATTTGAGACCTCATTCCCTGTCACCTGCCACAGAGGCAGGGCGTGGGACTGCTAGTGCCTGGCCAGCCAGGGTGGAAGTTGATGTCTCATACTGTCTAAAGTCAGTCCCCATCCTCTTGGAGAAACAGGTATTAAACCACATGGGAGCATCCACTTGCTGGACAAGCTTGTGGCTGCTTCCTGGACCAGACTGATGCTGATGACAAAGGACAGATTTTCAAAAACACAAGGGAATTGTCTAATTCTTTCTATCATTTGGTAGATGTTCTAGTGACCTCTGCAGAAAAAGAATTATATCTCCACCTGCTTTTGAAAATCTCACTTTAAATGTCTAAGCTGGCAAGTCCTTTACTGTGAAGCTGGTCAAAAAAATTCATTGATTTCAGTAAGCACTAGAACAAGCTCTTAAGACTTCTAGCTCTGAGCAGTCTAATTGAAGTTCATGTTACAAGAGTGCAGAGTTTGGAAGGATGACAGTCTTTATACTCATGTTAGCTTAGAAGGTGATGCAAATAATCAAAACTATTAGAGACTTTTTCCTTTTAGAAGAAATTTTAAATTGTCAAACTTAGATCAAGAGTCAGACTTTATAAAGCTTTCAAGTTCTCCCATAAAGTATGTCATATAATTTATGAGATTTTATAATAATAAAATACATAATAACATAATAAAAAACAGTACTGTTTAATAAAAGCAGTTCTACTTGTCAAATGAAAATGAATATACAAAATCTTGCAATATGATATAATTTTATAGTATCTGCAAATATTCTTACTCATATAATATTGCAGTATCGTATAATTTTCAGCTATAGGAACGCACGAACAGCAGTAACACCTTGCCTGGTATTCAAATCTCTTACTCTGCATTGATTTGAAGAGTAAACCAAAATCTCTCTCCTGGGTGTGAGGACCTGCAAGTAACCTGGAGGGAGGCTTGCTCCCCGCTACGCCCTTCCCCTGCCAGTAGTATTTTCCCCTGTGCGTTTTAAAAAACTAATTAGGACTTCTTTGTTTTGTTTTGTAGTTGTAAGCTTCACTCTTAAAATATTATCAGTGGAACAGGATGGCTCTTTCGAAGAGTTTGGACATAGTCAGGGGACTGATCAGCTGTCCTTCAGCTCCTGAAACAGAGAATCAGCTCCTATGTGAGCTCCAGAGAGTGCTGACAGTCTTTGGGAGAGGTTCATGGTCAGGAAAAGGACCTCTCATTTTTGAATGAGAAACTCTTGAAGCTGTATGATGACATGCTGACAGTGATGAAGTGT
This sequence comes from Falco cherrug, assembly GCF_023634085.1. Taxonomy (NCBI): domain Eukaryota; kingdom Metazoa; phylum Chordata; class Aves; order Falconiformes; family Falconidae; genus Falco; species Falco cherrug. The sequence goes on from NC_073697.1 coordinate 52,830,302, forward strand.
TCTTAGGAATCAGATGGGGAAAATGCTGTTCTATATTGAACTTCAAATTTTATTTTAAATTATTTTTAAATTCAATTTTTTTTAATAACTTATCCTGTTAAAATACGAACACCAGTTGTCTCTTGATGAAACTGTCCTCCGTGTAACTAGTTCAGCCAAGGAAACAAAGCAATCCACTAAAAGTGAAGTCTGGGGAAGCTGAGACAGGAACAAATTCATCCATGCAGCAACTAGGCTGCAGCAAGAAGCAACCAACTGAAGAAGGTAAAAGCCTGACAGAAGAGATTGAAAAAAAGAAAGCCATGAAGCCAAACTTAGAGGGAGGGAGAATCAGAGACCATCTGTTCTCCAATGAGACTAATAAGGATTCTCAAAGTATAGTGTAAACCAGAAGATAGGTAGCCTAAAGGCTGAAGAAAAAGGCAGCGACAATCACCATCAGTAACCATGAATTCCAGACACAGATATCAGACTGCATTGCTAAAGCAATCCTGTGGGGAATTTGCCATAGAGGGTCAATTTTCTCTGAGACGTTCAAACAAGGAGACAAGTGGGTAGCACAACTGAAATGTATCACAAACATGATGGGAATTTCATCCACTTTAATAAAAAGACATTTAATATCATGTGAAAATTTTATTCAACCATCATATATCACACTATACCAACTATATCATAGTGTATCAACTATCAAGGACGCTGAGTACCTGAATGAAAGGGAAGAGCAGTCCGACTGCGAAGTTGGAGAGCCAATTCACTGTCCCAGCTATCATGAATGCGGCCGGCCTCTGCGACTGCTGGAAAAACTCTCCAGTGAGCACAAATGGAATGCCACCTGAAACAGAGTCCAACAAGTCAGTGGTTTTAGTAAACTTCCTCTGCCAAATAGCTGTTTCACTTACAGAGATGAACGTGCTCTGCGTTGCACACCTCAGTGACTAGCACTGCTCTACAGCTCTCTGCTCAGGTGCACGCAGGGACTTCTGAGCCAGTAAAATGTGATTTGTCAAAATCATACTTTAGAAAAATGACACTTCACTCTTTCACACCACTGCACCTCCTGTTTTACAACCTTTCAGTGATGGTAAGCAGATAATGGAGCACTGAATCCACACAACAGTTTCCAGAATACCATGTGACAAGTTGTTCATTAAAGATAAGAATGATTGTTTCTACTAAAACACTTGCAATTCTGAAAATTCAGCAGTACTCCAAAATACTTTTAGACTGTAACAGTTGGAAAGACAGCTCCAAAGAGATTAAACAGTTGGGTTTTTTTTAACTCTAGCCACTTTATTTCAGCAATGAAAAAGGCAAAACATTTGCTTCTCCATGAGCATACTTTTCATTGATGCTTATTTAAAACACTGCCTTACTAGATGTACTGCTGGCACTTCTGGCAAGGTCTATTTATCCCATCAGCCAAGGACTCTGACCTCCGTAATAACAAGCTCAGTTGAATACCACATTTGACACTCGTGTTTCCTTCCACTTAGGCAGTGGACTATTTTGTACAGCACTGGCATATTGCTGGTCTGACAGTAACCCCCGGGTAATAGCTGTCTAGTAGCTGAAAGTCTCTGTTTATGATCTTTGGCTTCCTGCATTCCAATAGGGTATTTCAACAAATATTTCTATTTTTATAGAATAAAACATGGATTGCATTTGCTGATTGGCTACATATTTCAGTTACTGTTGCACATCTATTTGCAGAATTATTTCACCACAGTTTGGAGAACTGCAAACCTAGTAACATCACTCAGGTCTTCAGTATTCTGGGCTACCAATTTCCACCACTAGGTCCTCATGTGTGCTGGTATTACCTGCCTCATCACTCAGCTTCGTAAACAAGATCCATGTACACACATACTATGCAAGTCCTTTCTCTGTTTTAAGCATTTTAACAAATTAGTGTGAACAATCAAAACCATATTAATAGCCACACTTCCTTTCAAAAACATCTGTAACAATCCTGATTGCCAAAATACATATAAATTAAGATAAAAACACCACCAAAGACTTATCCATCCGCCAGATCTTCTCCTTGCATGTTTTTGCTTGATCTATGTGCTTATCTTTTGTACTAGCCTTACCCTTGGACAGTTGTGAATATATCTCTGTGATGCAGTGCCATGTAGCCCCTTGTGTTCAATGGCACTGCACTTAAAACAGACACATCAGAAGCTGCCCTATGGCAGTATGAGATAGGAACTTGTAAACACATAAGAGGACATGCAGATGATGCATGGTATCAGATATACCTCCCTCCCAGATCCTTCAGATGCAGAGACCATGAATACATGCATAAAAGAAAGGCAACATGATGCAGAAAATGGCTATATATGTTAGTAGGCATCACTCTTCATCATCAGCTATTGGGACTTTTTGTGAGAACGCATCAGTAGCAAAGGCTTCAACTGAACTTTCTGTCCTAAAGACTGCCAGTTTAAGTCACACCAAAAGAAGTACAGGGTAAATACATTTATTTACTCCTACTTTATACATAGGAGACTGAGATACGGAGAGTTTAGACCATCCAAACCACAGCTTAGTATCTTTCTACAAGCCATATGTAGTATCTGAATTCTGTGACTAAAAAAAGTGACTGCTCCCAATAGCACTTTGAACATGCAGAATAAGCAGCTGAACACGCATAACTTAATGAAATTCAAGCAGCATGTGGTCTTTCAATCCTTAGTGGCCTCCACTGCCTATTCTACCATACGCTTGGGATTTGGGTTCAAACCCTAAGGTATGGCAGGCAAAACAACAATCACAACTGTTCTGTCAGCATCTGTTTTAGGTCTCAAAAGCCATGCAAGGCAGTGGCTTGCCAGGGCACTTACGCCTTGGAGAAAGGAACTGAAGGACTGGAAACACAGAAAACATGTAAGATAATTTATTTATGATCATTTATTCTGTCACACCTTTGCTGTAGGACAATCTACAGAGGTGTTGCTGTTCTTGTCAGTATAATGAAAAAATGCTGTTCGAGACCCATTTGGGAAAATACACATTGTACAAGAGAGGAAAAAAGCCAGAGGCAAAAACCAAAAAAAATCATAAAAATCCCAAAGAGTACAAAAGGACACAAACATATCAGAAAGCATAAATGTTATGGAAATTAAAATGCATGGGCACTATCCTGCAAAAAGGTTCCTTGAAATTCAAATGTAATTTCTAGATACATATTAATCATGACTGAAATTTATTATTAGTCATACTTGCCACAAAAGCTCTTCAATCTAATTTGAAAAAGAATCCATTAATCTAGTGATGGTAAAAATATTTTGCAAAGTCAAAAAAAACCCCAACAAACTAGCAGCTCCTTTGAGCTCTTTCAAACTTTCTCATGGCATGGGCAGGCATCCTCATAGCATCACAAAACAGAGAAAGTCAGTTTCTGTAGAGGGATGACTTAAGAGAAATTATATGGAGGAACAAAGGAGCCTGAAAAGCAATAGATGAGTTATGTGAAAGACAGGCCAGATCTAGAAACATGAGAAACCGAATTAAGCCAGATCATTGCTGTATATAGATATACGTCTGGAAAAGCAGAGAGTTGACCCTACTAGGATACAGAGCAGGGGATATGAATGCCTGCCAAGAGCTATATGACTGAAGAACACACTCCACAACTGAGTGAAGTGAAAAAGAGATTTAGGCAAACAAAGAAAAATGCAAAGCAACCAAACTGGGACAGTCCCCTACAAAATCATGAGGCCAGATGGGTCCATACTGCCCTGTGTTCAAACATTGATGCTTGGTAACAACAAAAGCAACAACAAAAGCAATCCAACCAAACTTCTGTATTTTCTGAAAGTCTTCACACTTTTTGTCATGGGTTTTGCAACTTTAATACATGTTTGAACGTGGGTGAAATAATTTCACCAAAAAGCTAACTGATATTCTTCCTCATGGGGGATGAACATGGCATTAGCACTTCCCCTGGAAGGCTTTCCACACAATTTGCAGTGAAACACCTTTATTTTAGCTCTGATCATAAAATAAAAAATGTATATTAGGATTTCCTGTAGGAGTTTTTCAAAAGTTAGCTTCTGAACATGAATTTAAAGAGGTAATGCATTGACCACAATAATTACAGTGATTCATTTCTAATTCTTCGTTCTTTTCAGCACTGCAGTGAACATAATAGAAGAAGCTCTTATACTGCAGTGTCATTAAAGACTGTTATAACTGTTACCATGATACATCTATTGGAAAATACAAATCTGTCATTGCAGGACTTGTATATCAATGAGCTGTTTAATGGAACTAGATTAAGCACACATGACACAATTAGACATGCAACAATGCTTCTATATCTCTGCATTTTATTAATTTCCTTTCATAATCAGGCCAGTTACACTTAGAAAAAAAGTCATGCACTGGTAAACATCCACAATCTCAATGCAATAGTCTTTTATGCATGAAATTGGAATGCTAGAACAGAAATTATATTCTTGGTATACATTCTACAGATTGTCAAATATAAATTTAAATTTGCACAAGTATCAATATTTTCTTATGAAAAATTAAGTCCACCTATTTACTATTTCGTTCAGTCAGCAGTTACAAGTAAATACTGCTGAACAGAAGTTACTTGATTCAGCGCAAAAATCTGAATATAGAAAACATAAAAAAGAAAGAAAAATACTGAGTTCCTCATTCTGGTTTTATCCAGTACCAAACTGGGAGTTGAACGTATGGCTATATATATGACTTATGAAATTAGAATGTTAAAAGAATAAATGCCCAATACAAATCAGGGAGATGTATCACACTGGTAAATCGCCTCAAAAGGCAATGGAAACTTTGTGCCCCGAGTACCACTAAAGAGAAGGAACTCTCCCTCAGCAGCAGCTCATCTTTCAATACAGGCTAAAGACAAACCTTTGTGTTCAGGCAGTGGCCCCACAGCCAGCCATAGGATTTGCAGCCCCACCAGGAGGACCACTTGTGGCCACACAGCCCTGTGGCCTCCTGCAAGACTCAGCACTCCAAATTCTGCCCATACAGGAGTTTTGGAATTTGGAAATCCTGAGAGCCCTGATTTGGTTTAGAGCTTCCAGACTTTCTAGCTCAATGCTTTGAAAAAAGTCTTCAAAGGGAGATGTTTTGAGAAAACAGACAAGCACTTTGCAACTTCGCTCTGTTTTGGAAAAAAAAAAAAGTCTGCAGCTCTAGACAAGATCAAGCAAAATAGCTTTTGACTGCAAAGCAGGGCATGTAGAGAAGATTGATATATCTTGATAGGGTTGGGAGATAAAGCGCTGTCTCAATGAAAAGCTTCAGTATTTGCAATTCAAGGGCTAAAAGATCTACAGGGCAGCTGTGGAAGAGAAGCAATGGAAGTGAGACAAAGATTGTGGAAGAAAACTGCTGGAAAAACAATCCAACATTCTTCAGTGAGAGAGGAAAAGGCTGTTATTGTCTACAGATCTAAGCTATAGAAAAAAAACCCACAAACACAAAGAAAACACCAAGTTTCTTCCATCTCTACAGGTCTACAGACAGAATGAGAAGTTTGCAAAATACTTATCTCAGTCTTTAAAGAGGTGTTCCGTAACCTGTCAGATTATTTTACCTTGTTCATCGTATTTGATAGAATAATACCCCACCAAATAGCATTACATAGTAAGATACAATGGCTATATTGCCCAGCTAATTCTTTTGGGAGAACTGGGAGCAGAACATGTGATAGGGGTGTACTGAGTCACAACTTCATGCTACAGACTCTCCTGTCTGTCTCCAGCTATTCTCCATGGGAGAACTGTTTATCTCATCTACTGCAGACTGAGTAAAACAGGCACTTTGCTTGTATAAAATGGTATAGTTCATTAACCACGTTAATTTGTACCATGTGGAGAGCATGTCATTTCTGCCTTAGATTAAAGGCCACTCAACTGAATAAACAACATTTAAAGCAAAGTCAGGCTACAGCAAACCAAAACTGCAAACCATACCACTAAATTAGAAAATATAAATAACACAAAACCTGGCAAAACCCCAAGAATATATTAATTAGTACCTATAGTTATTAACAGTCTAGTTTTTAATACAGTATTGTGTGGAAGGGTTTTTTGCATTGATTAACTGACCTTTGATGCCTATAGCATCTATAAAACCTGTTACTCTAACAGTATATAGAAAGCCAGTTCTGGAGGTATTCTGGACTTAGTTGGTGCAAGGTAACCCACATTATTCAGGGTAAATAAATAAACTAAGCAACGGTGAAGAAAAACAAAAATTTATATGCTCTGTTGCAGTATCATTAGTTAAAATGTTAATTCTTTGTTCTCAGCTAATTTACACTAAAATGGTTGACATACAACAACAAGGCTATTAACTAAAATATAATAAACCACACAATATTCATTCTATGTCCACTTAGGTAACTATTTCTAAAGCAGATATTCCATGTGATTTTGTAATGCAAAAGACATAAGAATACCCTTATCCAAACCATCTAATAATTTCCTCTTCAGTGAAATTCTCTCCCTCTTGAATAATAATTAGTGCATTTTCCTGTAATTTTAGTTCCATAAGGCAGTGCTTCCAAGCAGAATTTTATGATCAGTCATTTTACTGACTGAATATTTTTTCTCTGAATTTTCTCTGAAAGTTTTTTTAATGAAGTCAAAATACTTACTATGTAACTGAGGAACCCAAATAATTTCAGTACTTTTAAGATATTCCTTACATGAATTACAATAATTTCTTTTAAATACAGCTGTTTCCTGGAAGCCTGAGTAATATCTTCCATTTTTAATAGCTTTTCCTTTGCTTTCTTTATTGTAATAGAAACCAGCAGTCCAAACCTAGGCTATTCTGCCAGCTACTTTAGAAATCCAATACATCTTTTTTTGGTGTTTTCACTTGCAATCTGGTGGGCATTTTGTAATTTTTTTTGTTATTGTTCTTTGATTTTTTTTTGTGTTAGCTTTTTTTTTTTTTTTGGTAAAAACTGAACATCATAATTAAATTTCTACTATGTTATCTGGCAATATTTCTTTTTTCTTCACCATTATAATTCTGCATAACGACTGAAGAATAAAATACAATTAAAAATACATTAAACTTCTGACTACATTTAAATAGCCTTTTAAACATTTCTGCTATATTTTCAGACTCACTTTATCATCAGTACCCTATTTATAGCCTGACTTTCTGTTCTTCTACTTGAACGTGAAGAAAACATTTCTTTACTGAGCTATGACTAAGAGTCTTTATAACTAATTTATAATTATTCTCAGTAACAATGATGATCAGACACTGATTAACATCTGTTCTGTTAATATTACATTAGTGAAAACAAGTACCTCAATGATGAGATCAATGATGAGAAAGTTTTTACTTTAATAAAAGCACAGAAGTGTCCCTTACATTTTCATCCACTATACAGATGGCAGTATCATGGAAATACCTGAACTAAAAACTCAAAAAGTGTGTTCAGTCCTAGGTAAGTGAAATATTCATACAGTTATATCACTATGACAGGACTGAAAGCAGGAAAAAAACCAACCCCTTTCTAGTCCAGGCTTATTACTTCTACAATAATCTACATTACCACTTCTATAATAATCTACAGAAAGAACTATAAAGTCATCAGACATGATCTCCCTGTCAGGAATTCACGTTGACAGCCCATTAGCACAGAATGCTGCTGGTTGTGAACTTATGCAAGCTAAAACAGTCTTGAAAACTCAGTGTGGCATGCCAGGCTTTCCCCACAAATATTTTAAAAAACAAATTAATCATAGTAGCAGTGCACAATTATGTTATTGTATAGCTGCATTCATCCTGAAGCACACCAAGAGTAAAAACAGTGCACCAAATTTTCGGAGAGCCTGGGACAGAAGAGTCTCTTTCTGACCTCCTTCTCCTGTTTAAGATGGGTAACAGACCACGTCTTCAATGTTTATGGTTTCTGGTAACTGTTGAAGTCTTTAGGACATGAGGGTTCAAGTGTCAGTAATTAAAGACTTTGGCTGCTGCTCCAGGATGGTAGACAGGGTATGGAGAGCAGTAGATGTAGAACTAATGAATGTAGGCCAATAAAAATACTTTATCTTCCTTACTGTGTCCAATAGCTAAAATGGACAGAGCAAACAGCAATATCTGTTTGCTAGCAAACAGAAAAGAAAATGAAGAGCATGCCAGAAGGTGCCCTTTGACTAGAATTACCAGCTTTAAGACAGACGGTAACAGTTTTGCTGCAATGAAAGATATAAACCCTATTTCTGATGAAACTCAGAAAAAAGTCGCCAAAGCCGTAACTGAGTGTTCCTAAAAAAAGTGAAGTTTTCGGAGTACGTCAGATAACAACTGAAGATTCAAAAGAAACAACTGCCTAATTGGCTGAACTAACACCATCAGGCTACCCTTGTTCATGCAGTTGTCCTTCTGATCTGTTTTTTCCCATGAAAGTCTCCTACTGTTGTTTATTTAGCTTTCTACATACTAGACTGGCTAACAAGAAACACTGTCTAGACCCTAAAGCAACTTCCATTGCAACGTAAAACTAGTAAACATCTGCATTTACATGCTAGCCATGCAGCTTAGCCAAAAATAGATGAGATGAGCTTAGAAAACTTTTCTTTGCCCTGCACTGTGCCTGGGCACAAGGAAAATAAAGTATTTTTATTGTCTTACATTCATTAGTTCTGCATCTACTGTTCTATATATTTAGTAGTTTGCACTTTCCTAAGTATAAATATTTCATATTAATTGACAGAAGAAACAGTATATTTTTTAACTGGGCTTTCTATATCTAGTCCCCATTAATCTGAATAATGTACCTAAGTCACTTACACAGCTTTGGAATAAATCTTTTTTCCACGGTTACATGAAGCTCTAAAATACCTCGGTGCATTTTTCCAGCAGTAGATGTCTTAAGTGTTGGAGTTGTGAGCCATCAGCAAATAATTAATAATCATTCAGGAAAACACACTAGTTCAGGTAAGAGGAGTGCTCTCAAGTGTCAAAGCATTCACATTTTGAAAGCTTCAATTAAGATAATTTGTAAAATCTATTTTCAAAAATATAGTTTGTAAGTTTTCCTGCTGCTAAGAACCCCATGTGTCATCTCCAGCAGTTCCTTTACCCAGCATATACACAGTCACCTACCAGGTACTAGGGGTTCTTTTTTCTTCAGAACTTCTGTAACAGAACTGTTAAAAGCTACACATTTACTCTATGCTGCTCTACAAAGAGGTGTATTCAAACAAAACATAAACCAGGCATTAATCCCAAAGTATATGCTGAATTACACTGTATTTAATATTTTCAAGGGGTACATTATCTCCCCGCCCCCCCCCCCCCCAAAAAAAAAAAAAGAAGCATGGTGTGAAGGCATGGCCAGATTAAAAGCAATTCTAGTTTTATTTCTTAACAGCCCCAAACCTCAGTTTGTTCACTGAGAGGCAACCAAAAGAGAAATTTTCATGGGATGCCTTTAAACTTCCCATACTTTCATCTCCTTGACTTAGTAGAAGTAGTTGAAAATACTCCTACCCCCAAGTGTAGGTAGGAGCTATTTCCATTGCTAAAGAAACCCAGAAAAGGAAAATCGGATCTCCTGTGGCTGTGCTTCACAGCCCACACAGTAAAAAGGAATGGCATTAATATGGCAGGCCGTGATGGCTGCCAGCTGGGAGGGTAAAATGCCAACCCTAAGGCTACTGGTGTTGGATGGATGGCTGTCTGCAGCAACAGAGTGGCACAGTGGGGCAGGGGATAGGGCACAGATCCCTCAGCAAATCTTTAACTGACACTGGTATGTATTGCATAATAATTACACATCTCCAGGTTACTATGAGTTCCTGAACTGAGCTGTAACTCACAGTTGGAATATGTATCTGCTTTTAGTGCAGCATGTTTTAAATCTACTGTTTTGCCCACAAAAGCCTTACAACTATCAACAGACCAAAACTTCTCTTAAATACCCGGGAAAACTAAAGGTTATTTCTGTACAAATACTCTCTGTATCTGATGCAGGAGCTATCTGACATTATCAAAAGATGCTTATCTGCTGAAAAGACTGTAAAGGCTCCTAGTTTATAGAATAAAAGAAATCTTGAAAAATTAACCTAAACTGTCAAGTTTACCACTTTTTAATTCAATATACAGCAACATGGCTTTATTTGTTTCTTTATAACATCATACACTTTTCTAGTACAAAGAGAAGGGGTTTTTTTCCACTCAGGCAAGCTCCAAACTCTTTCTCAAGAAGGACTAAAAGAATGCTTCTGTGAGAGACCATGAGTATTAGAAATTCTTACATTTCACTCTAACTGGAAAAGCTAAAACATCACACAAAGCTCCTCTAAGTGCCCGTTTCAGGCAATAATACTGATGCTGCTTTTCATTTCAGTACTTTTATGTCTACATGTGTGCTATCACACCTTTGTGTTTCACATCCAAGAGATTTTTTTTCTTCCCTGATGGCATTTCAGATTGAACAAACCTCATGACTTTCAAAGTGACCCTTTTATCACAACCACTCTGCTGTCAACACAGCTGCACACTGGCATTCAGAGTAAGAGCACAGACTGATTTAAACTTTAAATACCAAAATATCTTTGATACACCTCGGGGCAGAGCAATGATATACTCTGAGTTTTCTTTTGTTTACTTCATAATGTCAATTTAACACATGCTGAATATTACACCATCATGTTTCTATTGTATCAGTATTCAGGAAAGACTTCACTCACAGTCCATAAACATGACAAGGTATTATAAAACTCAATTATAAGACAAAACTCTCAATAAAGAGACAAAAAGAGAAACATTTTTCTGAAATGGTCTGATCTGTCAATGTTTCTTAACTGTGTCTGAAAATGCAACTGCTATGAAACGCAACAGTCAAAAAATTAAGATCTCACTACCATAAAGTTAACTATTTATTTCAAAATCCATCAGTGTGTGCATTTTATTGATTACCCTTTTCTGTGATGAGAGTGTGACTGGAAACATAGCACTGATCTGATTTTGTCATCCTTATGCATACTGGAAAGAAACTTATTTTTAAAGTAGGAATTGAAGCAAAATCGCACAGATTAAGGTTTGATCCTATTCACACTAAATTCAGCTTTACACAAACACCACTGAAGTCAGCAGGACTTCTGAAGGGAAGTGCTACTCATCCACAGAAATACCTACAGGATTTAGGACCCGAATGATTATAGGACCCAAATGATTACTTCTAAGATGTTACACAGCATAAGACAGAAAAGTCAGATGCCTTGAAGCCACGGCATAAGGATTAACCAGAGACTTCTGCTTTCTTCTCACCATTAGCACCACTGATTTAAAAATAGCAGCTATTGATGTAAATTGAGTCAGGGGCTGCACACTCCATGTAATGACCAGCTAGAAAATCCTCTGTAAGAACATGCTCATCTTTGTAGACACGTGGGCTTTCTGACAAATGGAAGCAAAGAAAGACTTCATATAGAGAATCAAACATCTCAGTGATAGAGGAAGAACACAGGACTTGAAGATAAAGAAACCGAGGATCAGATTAGATCATCTGGTTGAAATCCAATCCTCAGCTATTTCAGGAAGCATTTGATTTATAAAACATGTTTATTTTGTTTCTTCTTTTGCTCTTTCCATTAAGAAGCTGATACAGAACTCAGCTCCTGTAGTGGCCAGGAGTTTTCTTCCAATTTCTAGCCCAAGTTTATTCATGGCTAGCTAGCACCTAAGTTTGAGTCTTTGTTATTATTTTCTGCAGCAACATTTACCTTCAGCTTATTCTCCTTTTCAGTGTTATTTTCCCTTTTGCCCATGTATTTAAAAACAGAAATCATATTTTCAGGTTTTTTGGTTAGAAACTAAAAAATTATTCTGTATCTTTTAACATAAAAATCTGTTTTCTTCACCTTCTCTCAGCCTTCCTATGCAAACTGCTGCATGAGCAGTTTTGTGCTCCAACATTCAGTTCCAAGTCATCATCTCAAAAATGATGACATGACACATGACAACACAGTGAGCATTTTTCAAATTACAATACAGGCAATGCATGACAATACGATGCATTAGGTCTCTATGAAAATATGAAAAAGAACATGCATAAACAATTTTTCAAATTACTTAGATAAAATATAAACAGCTATGGAGAAGCCTTCCATGTGATAGTTACAGATACCATTCTTATATTCTCCCTTAGCTGACTGACATTTTCAGACATCCTTAAATCCTCACCCTGTTCCTGAGCTTCTTAGCCTCTTTTTCTCTCCAACTGCATGCAGTTACACACGGCCTATTATTAGAAATGGGGAAAATGTGAAAGATGAAGTGAGGTTTCAACAAAACCTTTCCTCTCAAACTTGAAGCGCCACCAAAATAACACAAATTTCCAGCACAAAAATGGCTTGATTTACTGTAATCAGGCAATGGATATAAAAGCAGCTCCTCAAATTTCTGGAACTTCCCCTAGTGTTACTGTTTGTTGTAACAAAAGATGTTTTTTTCCCTCCCAGAAGACTCCAAGGAACTTCTGGGGAATGTTTGATGGAAGGAGGAACACTACCACACACTTGCCTGTGCACACGTGTGGCTGACCTCTCTCCCAGCTATAGTGGTCGAAGGAAGGGCCATACACTCATGCTATACAAACACCTTTTACAGATCTTACTGTAACAATAGGGTCTTGAGTTGTTTCTATTTATTCCCAATGGTAAAATAAGCCCAGTGCTCCAGATCACTGTGTTTCCAGAGCCACCAAATTTGCGAAGATTTGATCTAAACAAGACAAGACTTTTTCAATTTCTGAAAGAAGGTAATAAAGGAAGGATTACTTCAAAGCCAGCAAAATTATTGAAACAGTCCACCGCCTCCCACCCTTTCACTTAGTTCAAGACTAGCATCATACATAACCTCCTTCACCATAGTTTCCTTCCCCTTCTCTGCAGCACTGCCTTATCTATTTATCAAAAGTGGATAGAAAGGTGCTGTACTTAAACAGACTATTCCTCTAAGGAAGAAATATCAATACCTCTCTTCAAACAAAGATAATACAGGGCAACGCTTTATGCCAAGTTTCCAAAGTTCTTAAGGTCTGACTGTATTTTCTCATGCTTATTTCCATTGGGAAGGTTATCTGGGAGTCCATACCAACATTGCTGTAATCCCAAATTAATCAGTTGATTGATTGTTTTCCTGGACCGTGTTCCACCATCTGGGGTGAATCTCTTGACACATGGCAGAAAAGCCATTCTCTGGTTCAGAAGATGAACATGTAATTGTTTTATACAAATTGGAAGAGCATCAAAACCAAAGACTGCAAGCCCCTCATCCCAAAATACATGACAGACTCCCCGACAAGTGGGGTCACATCCCTGCAGGCTAAAAAGGAAACTGGACTGCACACATTCTGGGTCAGCTGGTGTTGTTGCTTTTTGTTGTTGTTGTTTTGTTTTTAAAACTATTTGGCTACTAGATAAAAGGGCCAGTCTCCAGCAGCTTTGCAAAACTACGTTCAATCACCCAATGCACACACATACATATAGATATTTTTCAATTCACCCAGCAAAATAAAAAATCACTTGTTTGCACAGCAACTGTTGCAAAGGCACAATGGGTGAACTGGGAATTCAGGCAAACAGATAAAAGTAGGCAGAACCTACACATTTTTTGTTTTAGTCAGACCTTAGCGTGGTTTTCCAGAAAGAGCACAGCTCAACATGCCAGCGTTCAGTGTCCACAAAGAGGCAGCCACAAAGGTTTAGTTGATAAAGTGGGGATAACTGCTTTTAGCTTTTCCTTTTTCCTTAAATAATATCTAAGACAAAGTGAAAGAAGGAAGACTTTTTCACATGTACTTGACCCCATCTATCACAACGCAAATTCCCAAGGAACTGTGCATTATTTACCCACCCAGTAAAGGCATTGCAAATCAATGCATTTGCTCATGATGCTTAACCTGAACAGCACAAATGCTTTACAGAGATACTGAAAATGTTCTCTTACTATTTTTCTTTGATTTGTTTTCTCCATTAATTTTGGGGGTTTTTGCTTGTTGTCTACTTAAGAGCCAGAACCAATCCCCTCAGTCCTTTCTATTCACTTCAGCTGAAACGTATCTCATATTTATTTCAGGTCAAATGTATGACCAAGAAAAACATTTCCATGAAGCTTCTGCATTTTTCTTGAAGTACAACTGTAAAATTATTTACTAACATGTTCCCATAATCAAAAGTAATATTGGAAAGCAGTCTTTTTCTCTGCAACCAAATACCTTCATGTGTATAATTATCCCAATCGGCACAATGAAGCCACTGTCTGGAACAGCATGGCTCCCTAATTTATAAAACAGTAAGTGATTTTTGAAGGGTATTTTTCTTTCAGATGATAGACTGACTATCTTGAACATAAGGATCTCTTTAATTTTTAGTAAATGAAAGCTTTCTGCTGTTTGCCTTTTGAAAAAAAAAATAATTAAGTACCAAATCATATGCATGCATTACTGTTTCAGTCCAGAGCAACGTGCTTAAAAAACATCTGCAAGCTGAAAAGCCAAGTTCAGAAAAATGAAACAAATAAAAAACTCCACAGTTTATAGTAACAGCTGATCCTAACTGTAAGGAGCAGATGGGACTCATCCATATGCTATCAGAAAGTGGGAGACTACACAACATCTAAGCTATCAAGAAAGTATCAGATGTTCTAACAAGAGAGAAAATACTGTATTTTTAAAGGCAATTTTATCCCCTAGAAAGTTATAGCGGTATTTTTATAAGCTCAGTTCCTCATGATTTACTATTTTCAGATGGAATAATTCTTCCAAGCAGCAATAGCTCAATGAACGTAAACAGAATTTGTCCTAGTTTAGTTCTGTATCTACAGAATCATTACAACCCATAGGATATTTACTCTGAAGAATGCTGAAATGCTCTACATAACTACAGGAGGAATTAAGTAAGATACTAAGTGCAAGTAACACCATGGCAACAGTACCTGTTTAACCAATACAAACAAATGACACAATTTCTACAAAAGGCTAAAAACATTAAAAACCTGCAACTTAATAATAAAGATGATGCATGTATTTTCTTGGGGAAAAACCCTTTTACTAACCAGAGAAGTGGAAAAGTTACTCCTAAACTTCAGTCTTTTCTCATTAAACTACCAGAGTTCTAAAACAGAATACTAGATATTGAAGTGTGAGATTTTCCTGCTAAAGGAGTGTAATAAAATATCGTTGAGAAGGTGGGAATAAGACATAGCCATTCAGTCTGGAAAAATCTGGGGTGATAAAGGCTACAAGATCACAAGAAATTTAAAAGAGGTAGAAAGGGGATCAGTTGTCCCATTTCTTCCAATGCAAGACCTAAAGGGCATCACATAAAGCACAACAGCGGATGTGTTTATGACAGATGGCAGACATGTAGTTTTCTTTGCGAAAGGAGGCTAAAATTTTGCACAGTTTCAGATGGAGAATGGAAAAATCCATGGAAGACTACAAAAATCTTAGAAACTATGTCTCAGGAAGACCCTAAGCCAAAAAAATGTATACCACTTTTAAGAAGTGTCTCACCTGCTTGCCCTGTTTGTACTTTTCTCCAGACTCTCTCTTCCAGCACTGCACTGGAGATGTGTTCAAAAACATGTTCTTTCCTACTGACTCCCTCTTGCTAAAACTCTACATTAGCAGGAAACGAAAGATAAGGTTAATTGTCAGCACTGATTCTCCCATTAAAAGAAATTATGTTATTGTGTACTGTGATACTCCACTGCCACTGCATGCTTCCATAAGAAAAAACTTAGTTCCTTTGTGTATGATTGATATATACATGTGTCATATCTGTCACATATAAGGTATCTCACTCAGTCTTGTCACAGTGTATTACTAAACAAAATAAAGCTGATTTTAAATCAATCGATAATTGCTTTTGAGTAGTACTTGCCCTATCTAGGAAGATTCAGAAATACAATTTCCCACTGGGCTATAGAGTTCTCAAATAAAACAGCATAAGTACAAACTACTCGGTTTTGATCTTTGTGTAGTAATTTAAGGACTCAAAAATCCTTGGTAGCCTGCTTGACTGTCTATAAGCAGAAAGCTTTTCCTTATAGTCACTCTGCATCTTGTTTCAACATACACCCTTTGTCTCTCAAGCATTCCACCAGACAGCACCAACAGCAGCCTGGCTCTGTCATCGCAACACACTCCTCATACATACTGGGGCTGCTCCTAGGTGCCCCAAAGCTGTCTCTTCTCCAGGCTGAATAAGTCCAGCTCACCCAGCTCTTTCTCGCAGGGCTGCTGTTACTGACTTGGTGACTCTCCAGTGGACTTGCCCCAGCTTATTCATGTCTTTCCTGTACTGAAGGGGGGCAAAACTTGACACAGTAATTGCACTCAAATACTGAAGTTGCGCCTTGTGATACAAAAAGCAGCGGATGCAAAGTGGATGTCTCAATTTTCGGTAATATTTGTTTAGAAAAAAATATATATGCTCTCTTCTTATTCATCCATCTTAAAACAGTGCTAATAATGAAAGTGGCTTTCATATTCTGAAAGATAACTCCTCCCAGCTAAGAGGTAGCAAAGTAGTTCAGATCTCCTAAGCACCACTAAACAGAACAGAGAAGTTTCACTGAAGATAAATCAATGAAAAGTCAGCTAAAAAAATGCTATTGATTTACAGAGGACTCAGAATATGATTCTTCACGACTTCTTCTCAGCTGCTGAAGTATCAATTACCGACATTTTCATAAAAAGAAAATCAATGTTCAATGCTACTGAAATACTCCCACTATTGTCAGGTATTACAAATGTCTGAACACACAGAGGAAAAGTGGAGAGGCCAACTAAGTAGCTACTAGTACAGTACTAATGTTCTTGGGGTTTAAGAGCAATGAGCACAGTGAAAAACACAAAAGAAGATTTAATTCCAAAGAATTTCTGTAGAAAGCAAATAAGTAATATCAAAACAAAAGGTGTTGTGTTCATGTATCTGCAGACACTTTCCTCCAAACAGAGTGCAAAATACAATAGAAAATCCCGAGCAGCATGAAGGAAACCAGAATCCATTCTGAAGAATGGGTGAGGTGAAGTGGAAATGTAGAGGGTTCATTTTAACATGCTGAAAATACAACATGTAAGAACGTACTGATCTGTAAACTCTACAGATCAGTGGAACATGTCTGTAAAATGAAAAAAAACCCTCTACAATTTGTTTCAACAGAATTTTTTTAGAAAAAACAAAGGTAGATTTTGCAAGTAGCTGCATTCAAATTGTTTGAGCTACTTAAAACATTGAGGGAAGTTTTCAAGCAGTTTCAAGTCAACATTTGACTTTCCATAGGTATTCAAAACACGAGAGCAGTTCTCTTCCACAGAATCCCTCTTAAAAAAAAAAATAAACTAAGAAACATATGTCAGAAATACTAGGGACTTAGCAGAATCTGAGATTTGTCCTTACAGAAGGACAAAGGCATTGCAAGACTTCCTGCAGTATTTGCCTTGCAAGAAGAGCTGGAGGTGAGGGAGGGGAATAGTCTTCATAGGCCACCTACAGTCCAACATTAACGACCCTAGTCAAGACTGTTTGACTTGTCTGTTTTCTAGTCAGCTACCATATGCAGAGGAATAAGCACAGAGATCAGTGACCAAGTATTCTCCAAGAAGCAAGGGGAAAAGGAATATTTTGGTCTCCCCATTTTCCTCTAAAGCAGCACTATCTTTCCTCAGAGGAAATTCCAAAAGAGGATCCATAGAATTACAGCAATGTTTCATTAGAGTCACATGAAACATCAGCAACTCCTTCCTTCCCCAAATAAACCACAATCAATTAATTAGATCACTTCAGTGGTGAAGATATACAAATAGTTGATTAATGTCAAACCCTTTATAAAGAAAAAGAGGCAATAAATGGTGCGTGAAAAAACCCGAGAACTCAGGGGAACAGAAGTCTTTCAGTTTTACAGCTGAACTGTGAAAAAACTAAAAAGCTGCTGATTTTTTCCTTTTTTGTGGAGAACAGTTTGTAAGATAATCTTTGAAAATTTAAGTGCTGTTTTGACATCTCTGTACATGAATTGAATTTGGATTAAATTCTTCTTTATCTGCAAATCATTTTTGTTAACATTTCATTATTTGATAACTGCAGGATCCAATCCCGACCAAGTATCTGAAGGCTAGAGCAACACTGTTTAGAGAAATACTATGCTCAGGCAAGTATTTGCATATTATGCATATCTATTAAAATGTGTTTTCCAAAGATATGCTGCAATTAGAATCACAGAATAAATTAGGTTGGAAGGGACATCTGGAATTCATCCTCTGATCAAAGCAGGGCCAGTTGCTCATGAACTTGCCCAGCTGAGTTTTGAATAGCTCAAAGAATGGACATTTCATGGCCTCTGAGCAACATATTCCAGCGTTTAACCACTCTCAGTATAAAATCTTTTCTCTTCTATACAGTCAGAATTGCCCTTGCTGAGCCTTGACTGTTGTCCTGTCTTTTCATTCCACACTTCTGAGAAAGGTCTGGCTTTATTACTTTTTTACACTTGAAACGTGTTCTTTGTTAGAGAAAATTAAATACAAATATTACAGCCTGTGAATACTGGATTGTCTATAAAGTTATATCCAACTCCAAGTAATCAAAACTAGGCTGGGAGAATAGCTCTGAAGATTTCATTACAACCTACAAAAACAGTTACCCAAGGGCACCAGATAAGAAATGCATGCAATCACTAGAGAACTGCTAGACAAGTAGCAGCTCCACCATCAGGACAACTACCTTTTCCATCATCTTCCTAAAGAAAGTATGTGTAAACCCTCTTGCACAGTGCTGCTCTGTCTCTGGAAAGGAACAGAAGAAAGGAACCAGACACAACTGTCCCCTTCCTCCCCCTCCACCAGTGTCCCATTTGCATCCTACCAGCACTGAACAGCTAAAGGAAGCATTGATAAATAAAATAACTTCCAGAATGAGTGTCTTTTATAGATTTACAAAATCGTAGTGATCCTACAATAGCCCACATTTTAATTTGGTACTGATTGCAATTTAGGCACTAGTTCTCAATTATGCTGATGTCTAAGTGGGAATGCATGTGTATGTGGGGTTTTGTCAGGAATATTGCTATCACTTTGTGTTACTATCACCTTTTATTGTCTTAGACCCCTTGCAGTCTTCAGAAAAGGGTAAAATGAAGTTCCTTACAAGCCATTTGTTAATATAGTGCCGGTGCAAAAATAACTGTGCTTTGATGTACAAAGAAACATGAAAAAAATATAGACTTACCTGGTCCAATGCAGAATGATGCAATGATTGCAAGGATGCAAAATATACTGAGGTAAGGAAGCCAATGCACCGTTTTCTGGGTAGATACAAGACATTCACATTAAGTATATTGTATATGTACCAGTATTAAAAATATAAAATGTAAAAATATATTACAGATAACAGATAAGTGTTTTCCACAGTTCTTTATCTATTTCAGAATCTACTCTAGGATTACTTTAGAAAATTGCAGTATTTCTGTAGAACCTTATTAGATTATTTGTATTAAAGGTCTTGGTCTCTGTGGAATCCCTGTAGTGAAACACTAGACAAGCTCTTGCACCACAGAAGTCACAATCCTAAAAGTTTACAACTTCATGTGCTGAAGTTCAAGCCAACTTGGAAAAGGATTTTCTTGCCATTGAACTGATTTGGCACCTCCATCCTCCTCAGGTATTTCAGTCATGTTTAAAAAGAGCAATGATGACCCAAAGAGCCTCAAAGCTCACCAAATAAAGGCTAGCCTGAAGTCTAGACATGATAGACTGCCTTTCAGTAGGACAGCTGTATCTGAACCTTAGCAAAGCACGTGAAAACCAAAGTCTGGGGATTTTTAGCCATAATCTGATTTTGCAGACAAGGCAGGCCACGTGTACAAACAATAGGTACGGGGGAAAAGAGAACAAACTATAAATGGTTCTTTAAGGGAACTGTAAATGGAAACACAGCAAACATGGAAATTTTTCTCTACTGGGAAAAAACATCCAAACCTAAGAATAAGCATGATGTAACGCATGAAAGAAATCTCAAAAAGACTGCATTACAAACAAAGATAAACGAACAGAATATGGGTAAACTATTTACCCAACTATAGGTAAAATTGTCTTCATAATAGTTCATGATATGTATGTATCTTTGAGTTAGGGAGACTGAATGATACAAAGCCCCTAAGGCTTTTTAATGCAAAAGCTGCTATGGCTAACCATATTACTTTGAAACCTACAGATTCATAAATAAGCAAAAGACAGACCTTTGGATCCTTATGCCAAACTGATTAACAGGACTGGCTTATGTAGGAATGCTAAGCAAACCTGTACTGAGCAGCTGGTATCCAAAACAGGCAAAAAAGAGAGTAAAAATATGCAGTGACCAGAGTGTTACCTGTAAAGTCAGAGAGACAGTAAGTACTGCGAAGAAGACAACCATCAACCCGAAACCTCCTATGAGAAGAAGCCTGCGCCCAAGTCGTTCAATAACTAAGCCCTGGAAAACAGAAAGTGGCATGTGACTTTCTTGATAAAGCACTGAAGGACTCGTACCACGTAGTATGTTTTCCTAGTACATACAGAATCATAGAATGGTTTGGGTTGGAAGAGACCTTAAAGATTATTGAGTTCCACCACCCTGCCATAGGCAGAGACACCTTCCACTAGACCAGGTTGCTCAAAGCCCCATCCAACCTGGCCTTGAACACTGCCAGGGATAAGGCATTCACAGCTTCTCTGGGCAACCTGCTCCAATGGCTTGCCACTCTCACAGTGAATAATTTCTTCCTAATATCTGATTTAAATGTACGCTCTTTCAGTTTAAAGCCATTCCCCCTTGTCCTGTCACCACATGCCCTTGTAAAAAGTCCCTCTCCAGCTTTCTTGTAGGACCTCTTTAGGTACTGCAAAGCTGCTGTAAGGTCTCCCTGGGGCCTTCTCTTCTGCAAGCTGAACAACTCCAACTCAGTCTATCTCCAAAGGAGAGGTGCTGCAGCCCTTTTATCATCTTCATGGCCCTCCTCTGGACTTGCTCCAACAGGTCCATGTCCTTCTTATGTTGTGGGCCACAGAGCTGAATGCAGTACTCCAGATGGGGTCTCATGAGAGCAGAGTAGAGGGGGAGAGTCGCCTCCTTCGACCTGATGACCACACTTCTTTTGAAGCAACCCAGGATTTGGCTGGCTTTCTGGGCTGCAAGCACACACTGCTGGGCCATGTTGAGCTGCTCATCCACCAATATTCCCAAGCGGTTCTCCTCAGGGCTGCTCTCAATCCATTCTCTGCTCAGCCTGTATTTGTGCTTGGGATTGCTCCAACCCACATGCAAAACCTTGCACCTGGCCTTCTTTCATTTAATTTCATGAGGTTTGCACGGTTCCACCTCTCAAGCCTGTTAAGGTCCCTCTGGATGGCAACCCATCCCTCCAGCATGTCAACTGCATCACACAGGTTGGTGTCATCAGCAAACTTGCTGAAAGTGTACTCAATCCCAGTGTCCATGTCACTGACAAGGATGTTTAACAGTGCCAGTTCTAGTACCAACTCCTGAGGAACGCCACTTGTCACTGGTCTCCACTTGGACATTGAGCTGTTGACCGCAACTCTTTGAGTGTGACCATCCTGCCAATTCCTTATCCACTGATGTCCACCCATCAAATCCATGTCTCTCTAGTTTAGAGATCAGGATGTTGTGCGAGTCAGTGTCAAATGCTTTGCACAAGTCCAGGTAGGTGATGTTAGTTGCTCCTCCCTCATCTGTCAACACTGTGACTCTGTTGTAGAAGGCCACCAAATTTTTCAGGCACGATTTGCCCGTCCTGAAGCCATGCTGGCTGTCACTCATGACCTCCTTATTTTCCATGTGCCTTAGCATAGTTTCCAGGAGGATCTGCTCCACAGTCATGAATACGAACATCAAAAATAAAATAATGACAGCTGATTTTATATTATTTATCAGCTATGACATGTTCATAATTGCATTCACAATTATGTTTACACAATTTATTTTAACCTATTCAAAAAAACAAGTCAGCACAACATCCTTATTTGAGATCACTGAAAAACTTAAGAAACCATTAAAGTGGTACTTGGTTTTATGTCTGGATTTCCTACTTCAGAACAAATATGGCCATATAGATAGGAAAAATGTGCAACTGATAAATTCAAGTTTAAAGCCATTAGTGTGGTAGATTTCAAACTTACTACTATATTTAACTTCTTTTGCAACAATTTAATAATAAAACAAGCACTGTACATTAGCTATATGAAAACAATTAGTATGATGATAACTACATGAAGTTTGATTATTTTTTTTCAGTACACAAAAAACCTACATTGATTGAATGGCTTACAAATGTACACCAGATTTTTAAAATAATACTTTTAGAATATGTAATTTTAAAATGTCAAAACATTGAAATAAATTACAGTCCCTTGCTTTTGTATTTTGAATTTCTTAATTTCAACATCTCTCTGAATTTAAGCTTCAAGGGTTTAAAATTTAAGATTAAAAGCTTTTTAGCATAGATTAAGTCCAAATTTTGTTTTAAATTTCTTTTTTCTCAAAACACAGAAGAAACATTTAGTCATGATTTCAGACAGTTAATGTAATTAGACTATCCAGATAAAAGAAACCCACCCATCAGAAAACTCTGCTCAGACAAGTGATTGTAACACTGGTATTTATGCACTCACGCACACTTTGAATCTGTATTTAACACCTGAAGACAGATCAAATTCCTTAAGAGCCATCATAAAATTGCAATACTTACCTGCTAGAGAAGAACACAATTAAGAGTTTCTTGAAAAACGGCAATGTGAAACTGTCTTTGCTAGTCTGACTCATTAATATAGGCTAATGTATATTTCAGGTCAGAACAGCTGACACACTATTCTCATTGAAAACTACTCTAATTACTAATTACAGTTGGTTTTCTTATGAGAATAATAAAACAATTTTACAAAGCGCACAATGTACCACTTCAAACAACTTAAAGCCAGAATCACGCAACTTTGCCACATTATTTATTGCAGACTGAAATCCCTCTTGTGCACATCCTTTAAGCAAAAGATAAAATGAGTAATGAAAACGAAATCTGCAGTAAACCTAATTTTGCACACAGTTTCACTGTCAGCATCTAGAAGAAATGCATTAAAGGAAAGTACAAAGTCATGCAAGGAAGAAACACCTTGTGTGGCAAGTGCATCTCCCACAGCATCGCGTTCACCAGCAGATTTTAGGACAGGCTTCAAAACATGCCAACCCTGCACCCTGGCAAGCTGGGCTTCCACACCAGAGACGTGCACTGTGACGCTGCAGAACATGGAAAGCAGCTCTGAGGCAAGCTTTAGCATTCTTTATGTCTTTAAATTAGGAAGTATACTCATTTTGACAGTTTCCACAGCTCCCATAATAGAATTTATTTCAGATACATGTTTAAAATAGACCCACAGTGATGTTATTAGCATTTCACATTGTGTTCTCAAGGTCCAAATGTTCCAAAACTGCAACTTCTGCACTGTCAAAACTTCTACAAGATGCCACGTATTTTCCACTATGATTAATGAATCCACCTTGCAAACATATGCAGTCACGCATACACTCAACCAGGAGACATTTTTTTATTGCTCTGAGGTATACAAAGTTACATTATAGGTCCATGAAACCACAGAGATTTCTGCAACAGATCCTTCACATGTAATTTGATATGAATTACATGTTCAGCAATAGGTGCTGCACATGTAATTTGACATACCAGGCAATTTCCCTTATTTTTTTCAATTCTGGATTGGTGATCATGATTAAAAAAATCTTGGTGTTACACCAGCTGGTGTATTTTGTATTAAAATGGGGTAAGGAATGAATGTTTCTCTTAGAGGGAAAAAGGTTCACAGATGCCTCTCATACAAAGCAAAACATGGGGGGAAAAGTGACATTTTTTGGTTGTAAAGCTCAAAGCAAAGCCAATCCCAGTTAGGAAGGGCAGTTTGGACTATGTCCTCCATAAAGATGTGTGTATGCCCTTGTGCCTACATATACTAGGAATAAGCAGTGTGGACATATGTCGTGGTTTAACCCTGGCTGGTAATTAAGTACCACGCAGCTGCTCACTCACTCCTCCTCACCCAGAGAGATGGGGAGGAGAATCGGAAAGGAGTGTAAAACTTGAGGGTTGAGATAAGAACAGTTTAATAATTGAAACAGAATGAAAATGAAAGAACAACACTAACAATGATGACAATACCAATTATAATTAAAAGGGGAAGGGAAAGAAAAAAATCCAGAGGTAAAAGGAGAAAGAAAAATGTGGTGCACAACACAACTGCTCACCATACGTTGACCAATGCCCAGCCAGTCCCAGAGCAACGATCTGCCTGCCCCAGCCAGCCCCCCAGCCGTGTATGCCGTCCCATGGTATGGAATACCCCTTTAGCTAGTTCAGGTCAGCTGTCCTGGCTGTGTCCCCTCCCAGCTCCTTGTGCCCTCCAGCCTTTTTGCTAGCAAGGCCTGAGGAACTGAAAAGTCTCACATCAAAGCCAAAACACAGCCCTGCACTACCTCCTAAGAAGACAATTAATTCCACCCCAACTGAAAACAGGACAACATACTTTGGCAAATCTAGGTGAGCTGATGAGGCACTCAGTTTTAACTGAGACCAGCCTAACAAAGATACAGTTACAGAAGGTCTGTGGGCTCCATATCTGTTTTTATAGATGAGTAGTTTCTTGTACATTTAAATTCTTTCTTACTCAGACATTTTGGGAAGAAATAAAGCAAATCCATGTGCAGTTATTCTTTTCTCTGAGATGATGCCAGGCTCCTGAAGCATTTGTAATACAGTAGCAATGAAGAACTTGAATGCTTCAGCTTCTGGGCACTTCTTGCAGTTTCTGCCTGAAAGAATTTCCAGTTACAATTCTTGGTGGCATTCCTTGTGATTTATGGAATGGATCAACTTCATTCACTAGAAAAAATATGCAGGAATTTTATCCTTATCCACAGGGACACTATGATGTACCAGAATTTCTGGGAACCCTATTACCGTTTCCAAAGATGATATGAAGTACACTGACAACACTAATAAATCTAGGAAATACAGACTCAGAAGACTTCTCAATTAGACATGATTAACTTGCATAATTATGAGAAGATTAATGCCTCCTTCCATTTTTAAGCTAAGAACACCTCTATTTTGTTCAAATGCGTGACCTACCTTTTGCATCACCAGTTCCAACCCAACAAAAGACATCTGCTTATGGCAGAGATTCAAATGAGGCACAGCAGCCTCTGCTGAAATGGGATACTACACAGAATAAAGCTCATGAAAAGCCAAGCACAACAACCAAAACCACGCTCCACACCTGCGGTCTGCGAGTCTCGTGAAAGGCAGTGTGTGCGTTTGGAAAGACATGGGTCTGTGGCCTTGCTGGTCACGAGGCAATACAGAAGCAACCCAGGGCCCAGGGCCCAGGCCCACTGGCTAATCAAAGCTGTTCAACTGGGAGGCTGTCCACAACAGAAAAGCATCTCAGGCGGCACTATCTTTCACAAAGGCCAAAAAGGTTTTTTGAATTGTTTAAGCACACAGACGCTTCAACAGCCAGTCCATCAAGCTGTTCAGGTCTACAGTATTTCTAACTAAAATTTATTTTTGAGGATTTCTTAAGAAAATCTATGACAACACAACGGTACCTCAAATTTCTCTGCTGAATTATTTGTTCCCCTTTTCTTCATGGAAAAAAAAGCTCAGGTAAACTCTGAAGTTTCAGCAAATACTTGAAAAGAAAGTTCTAACATGTCTGCTATAACAGCAAGCTTTCCTGGTGAAAAAAATGCTGGGTTTCAGGTTATAAATGGACAACTAATTAATTTTTAGTTACGATTATACAAATACAGAACTTGTTAACTTGCAAAACCCACTAAGATGCTTATGACTAATAAGAAATGGAAGATGATTCACCAGTTTCCAAGTATTTATAGTTCTAAATGCTCCACTGCTATGTGCTGGTAACTGCTACCTACTGAAGACCTGTAAGTCGTCAAAATATACTATATGGTAGAGTAAATGAAATAACAAGAAATTCAGTATATGCTCAAGTACAGTCAAAAAAAGAATCTTACAACTGTTTTCTGTGATAGCACACTGAGTTATTTGCCAAATTGTGTAGGCTGGTACTTGTTTATGTGTGATTATAAACATGCATTTGTAGAAGCCTGTACCCACAGTCATGGTAATTAACACAGCTAAAATTACTGAAAACGTGTAAAAAAATATTGCAACCAAAATTCCCTTTACACAGAAACGTTTGGTGATAATAAGGCAACTGATATGCAAACTAAGTTAACAGTTCACACAACTTACTTTTATCTGGCAGAAAACACGAATGAAGTTAAAAAAGCAAATGTCAACTTTTCACTTGAGTCAGACGCAGATACTGGAGCTGACATAATGAAAGCAGAGCACATTAATAAAGATCAGAAAAGCTTCTCTGAATAAAATTAATGTGTAAACGAGTTCTACAATCCAAACAGGTCACTAAATACTGTTCTCTTCTTATTTCCTGGTTCTAAATTATACTAAGAAAACCCTGTTAGATTTTCTTGATGTCTCAGCTCTGTAAAGAGGTTTGATCTATATGTTAATGTCAAGAGTAGCCACACTTTTTTTCCCATGTTTTTTGGATACAGGCCTGAGTAAGACAGTATGTTGAGATTCAGACTTAATACAGCAAGCTAACTCCGTGTTATTTCCATTTTATGCAGCAGGCTTAAAATGGATAATCACATTTATATCACTGTCAGGTCTATTTATGACACAATGTGTATTATTTTGTATGCAGGAAAAGGAGAGGAACAGGAGACAGAGTTATAAATATTTTTTATTCATATTTTTATGTATATCTACTTGTCTACTGTATTAATTTTACAGTTGTAAAACAAAGAAATAGGTTATTTAATTTAAGTACCTATACTGGAATTTAGAGGCATAGCACCAAGTTTGACCACATAAGTACAAGCTCTAAACAAATCTTTGCCTACCCTCACTCTCACATCAGTTTGTCTTTACCTGTGTTAATGCCATGACAGGGTAAGTTCCTACACATCTTCTGCAGGTAACAGGCTAGGGATTACTATCAGCAAAAGGTGGAATTGATTGCTAAGTTTCTATGCACAGTCTGAAGTATTTTGCAGTAAAGCATCCTCAAGCAGCTTCACTTGGCAGTGAAATTTTCCATTCACTAAAGAGGGTCTCATACTCAATGCCTGCTGGATGAGCATGACCAAAATGTAGCCCATGCAGGGATTCGTTTTAGCCAGCTGCTTTTGCCTCATCAGTGCCTGGGAACAGCCCTTAAGGCAGCATAACAAAATCCATTACCTTATTCCTATTATGTCCCTTCAGTAAATTGTAGATATTTTTAAGCAAAGCTCCTTCTGTTGATGATTTATTTGTTAAAAGCATTAAGTTTTGTCTTGTGTCAGATTCATGTTATAAAACTATCCTGGTTTTAGCTGAGATAGAATTAATTTTCTTCTTAGTAGCTGGTGCAGTGCTGCCTTTTGGATTTGGTGTGAGAACCATGTTGATGGCACACTGATGTTTCTTTCTGGTTGTTGCTAAGTCAAGGCCTCTTCAGTTTTTCAGGACCTGCCAGCGAGAGGGCTGGAGGGGCATGGGAAACTGGGATGGGACACAGTCAGGACAGGTGACAAACTAGCCAAAGGGATATTCCATACCATATGGCATCATGCTGAGCATATAAACTGGGGGAAGAAGGAAGGGGGGGCATTCAGCATTATGGCATCTGTCTTCCCAAGTAACCGTTACCTGTGCTGCAGCCCTGCTCTCCTGGGGGTGGCTGAACCTGCCTGCCAGTGGGAAGGGGTGAATGAATCCCTTGTTTTGCTTTGTCACAGGCTCTGGAACACACATTAGTAACACCTTGATGCATCACCTTATGGGATATGCTTTATGGCATAATCTTCTCAATATAGTCATAGTTAGTCTGTTTCTGTGAACATTATATAAAGACCAAATGTGGTGCCACAGATGGCAAAATTGGATGTGGGACGCTTAATTTGAATAACATCCCCTTTTATTCTATGCTGGTGTCATGGAGGGGGGGAGGAATCTTTTCACACATTTACTTCTCCCTTTCCGTTCAGCCTGTTGCCTTGTCAAAGGCAGGCACTGGCAACATTGTTCTTTCTGTCCACTGAGCAAGACAACAATTAAATTAAATTAACGTCAATTACTAAAAATTATGAAGAAGCCACAGTAGCCAATCTTAAAGAAAACTAAGTTTGTGGAGTCCCCTTACTGCAGAATTTATAGAACAGACTTGTAATAAACACATATTTGCCAGGGAATTATTTAGGTATATTCATCCTGATTAAAAGCATGGCATCGGGTTAGATAATTTACTGCTGCAATACACGTATGAGAAGGAAATCTATTTAGTATTTCATTCCAGAGTATATCAAACTTTATCAGAAGCAAACTGAAATTAGCTTGTCCAGTCAATCCTCTAAGCTGAATCTGTGTTCAGCACAATGGGTGGAGAAGTCTACAATTAACCAAAAAAACACACAGAAAATTTACAGCATTCTTCCCAGAGAGAAGCCAGGGCACCAAGTACACAATGCTACAATACAGGTATTTCATTAAGTAATCTAGGAAGTGATGGTGTAAGCAGGAGTTATGGCCAAATTGTATGAATGAAAGGAAAAGATGATGCATTTGTTTAATTTTTCAATGTCTTGTTTATGTGGCTTTTGCTTGAGAGGAAGAGGGATGAAGCTGTAGGCAAAGCATGCTGCTAGCAGGCATACAAATTGATCTGAGGCAATAAAAGGCTGTAAGAAGGATGTGATGCTATTCACCTTTTCTCAGGGACCACATCAACATTTTTACTATTATGCTCCCAGGAAACATAAAGGGAGACTTTCAAAATTCAATTTTTTTCACAGTTTGAATGATATTTTCTCCTAAATATTGTTTTGCTTCTCTCTGAAATTTATTTCAGTCTTCTCCTTCGGCATTCATATAGGGCTCATCAATGGAGTTCATCAATACCTAAGTATTCTTACTGAGGCTCAGAGTCTCATGACCACCTAACACATGCATAATGATAAGACATGGTACATGATTTCATTGTGGACTTCTCCAATAGCTATTTCATTTACGAGAACAAAAAATCTGCCTCTGTTACTGATAGGAGTATCTATTGAAATCCTGGAAATTATTGTTAGTAAAACCTGGTTTCTGCTAGCAAGCACAACATATAAAAAAATATCAGGAAAATTAAGGTCTCCCCTTGCTTTCTCCTGCCTCTTCCCTTCTTCCCTCTGGATAGCATGTAAGACATATGCACCTGACTTAATATTTAATGCTGTCAAATAGATCTTTTTTTTTTTAAATAAAAAAAAAGGAAAAAGAGCAGCTGAGAGGTTGGGAGTGGGAGGAAATATCCACCCTTAGTTCTAGACATGAAAAAAATTTAGAGGAAACTGCTTGTAGAAATGAAAAGCTGCAAAACTGTCATTTGAAAAACGAAATTCATGTTGTTCTTTTAAACAGCAGCAATGAAACATTTATGAAGATTACTGAAATAAAATTAAGGCTACAAAGCAACTTTTCTCTTGAACTGAAAGTGCAAATTTGAAGGGAGCAGAAATGTCAATGTATCAGCATTTTCAGACCGAGTAGCATAAACAGAAAAATTATTAAAAACACTCCTCTTAAGGCACAAAAAAAGTTACTACACATACCAGGAACCCAGGCAGACACATCCACCTCATTATGTGTGAACAGTATGCTCTGAATAAGCCCAAGAAACTGATAGCAAAGAAGGAACTGAAAAGATGTCAGACTCTATTAATAGAACAGCTTTAATATCATGGAATCACTTCCATGAATTTTCATCCATTTCCGTAAAAATGAGGTGCATTCTTCACTTAAATCACTGGCAGGATTATCGTTATTATTTTTACATATGTCTTAAACAAAGAAGCATTTTTGCAGTATCAGAAAGAAAAAACTGTAAGAGGCAGGGACTTTCATACTTCACTATTTCCACATATTGAGAAGAATGTCCCTTTAATTAAAAAAAAAGATGGTTTGCCCATAAATAGATTTGTACATTCACAAAGATCAGAAGAAGATCTTTGTGACCTTACAGTCCTTATGTATAAGAAAATATACTCGATAGCTGGATTTAGTTTAACATTTTATAGGTCGTAAGCAGTTGCTCTGCCACTGGAAAGGATTTTTTTGCTGAACTCATTCTTCTGACATTTAAAAATGCTTGTCTAGTGTGTCCAGTATTGTGCAAATACACTTGGTATAGAATATATGAAGACAAGGAAAAATTGTAACAAAGAAAGAAAAGAATATTAGCTTGTTTGCAACTTTCCATTCCAAAGACCCCTCCCATTGTTTCTTATTTATTGCCATGCAAACAGAAATGTCTTTCTGTTAGCAATCAATCCTGTATTCACCTACTAAAACTTTCAGGTTTAGTTTGCTCATTTTTTTTCCTAGTCAAATTTTCCATTCTGAAATAGGAAAGAAAAAAGTTTGTGTGGATAATGTTTTCTATTAACATCTTCCTTTACTTTCAGTACATAGCAAAGGTACACAACCTACCAAGGAGCTCACATATTATGAAAGGATGCCTGCTTGCCCTTGTTGAATGAGACAGCAGAATTTTACATAACATGGGAAAACGTTGTTCTAGCATGCTGGCTATGCTTCCACCAAGGCAGGCTACAAACTTTTACTCCCATATTTTGAAACGGCTGAAGAATTTTCCTCACTGCCTGTAAACTGCTATAAAAAACATGTCATTAGAACATGCCCAGTAAGACATATGGCTGTTTTTGCAATCCACACTGAACACACCTAGCTGTACTATGCCTGAGCCTTCTCCAACAACACTGCCCGCTTTCCAGCAGGCACATGAAGATCAAGATGTGAATAAACTTCTACCAAGTAAAGTTATTCTACCAGGTGAAATAATTAATGAGTTATCACTTAATATAGTTCAGGTCTTACTGTTCCTGCCTTCTTCCACTACATTCATACAAAGCGCCCTAGGATATGTCAACTTTTTATGCTCCTTTTATGCAACTAAAACTAAAGATCGTCTTCCAAAAAAAAAAAAAAAAATCCCAAGCCATGAAACTGGGTTTACGATTAAACCTAGAAATAATATTTTCAATTGTTTTATCAACCATTACACACAACTGTCAATATACTATTCTGTTTATATTTTAACCTGTATAAGGAAACAAAATCACAAATTTAAATAGCAAGCATGTTAATGGATTTTTATAACCACACTTACAGAAAGAACAGCAGCCACAGTCTCAACAGCACCAGTACTTAGAGTAACATAGGGGATTGTTTCATGATTGATTCCAGCTTCACTAAAGATGCTGTTTGTGTAGTACCAGATCTGTACCAGAGAGAAGAAAATGAGTTATTAATCATTATGTTTTGAACTACCACATATCAGTATTCACTTCAAGCGTTTGATCTGCCAGAGAACAGGCTTGTTAAAACACTGAGCACTCCCAAAAGACCAAGGGTTGGTCAGGGCAACAAATGAAGGGAAGGTGCAAACTTCAGGTGTATTAGTCACAACACTGCTGTACTTCTGCTTGCAGATCCAGGCAGAATTACAAGTAGCATTAACTCAATTTAGCTTAATTCACTTTAGGTGTAAATCAAAGAAATGCACTTTAAGCTTGAACAGGAGGATACAAATAGGTTTGGTATGGCTGAGCCACACTGCTTAAAAAGCAGGTTTGAGTGGCTTTACAGAATACTTTGATGGCATGTAACAACAGAAGAGAGAACAGGAAAGAGATGGTGAGAGGCAATGCAAAAACGGTTCGATTTTGGTCAGAAGGTGTGAGATTTCTCACCTTAACCTCACTGCAGTCAAGACATCACCCTAATCATAGAATCATTTATGTTGAAAAAGACTTTTGAGATCATCAAGTCCAACTGTTAACCCAGGACTGCCAAGTCCACCACTAAACCATGTCCCTGAGCACCTCATCTACATGTTTTTTAAACACTTCCAGGGATGGTGACTCCACCACCTCCCTGGGCAGCATGTTCCAATGCTTGACAACCCTTTCAGTGAAGAAAATTTTCCTAATTTCCAATCTAAACCTCCCCCTGTGCAACCTGAGGCCATTTCCTCTCATCCTGTTGCTTGTTGCTTGAGAGAACAGACCGACACTCACCTTGCTACAACCTCCTGTCAGGTAGTTGTGGAGAGCAGTAAGATACCCCCACAAGCCTCCTCCTCTCCAGGCTAAACAACCCCAAGTCCCCTCAGCCGCTTCTCGTAAGAATTGTGCTCCGGACCCATCAGCAGCTCCGTTGCCCTCCCCTGGACACGCTCCAGCACCTCTGTGTCTTCCTCGTCCTGAGGGGCCCACAGGTGAACACCGTAGTCGAGGCGCAGCCTCACCAGTGCCAAGTACAGGGAGATGGTCGCTGCCCTGGTCCTGCTGGGCACACGGTTTTGGATACAAGCCAGGATGCCCTTGGCCTTCCTGGCCACCTGGGCACGCTGCCGGCTCGTATGCAGATGGCCGTTTTCTGCCCCAGGCCCTTTTCTGCTGGGCAGCTTGGCAGCCGCTCTGCCCCCAGCCTGCAGCGCTGCGTGGGGTTGGTGTGACCCCAGCGCAGGCCCCGGCACTGAGCCTTGCTGAAGCGCACACACTTGGCATCGGGCCATTGCTCCATTCTGTCCAGGTCCCTCTAGAGAGCCTCCTGCCCTCAAGCAGATCAGCACTCCCACTCAACTTGGTGGTGTCTGCAAGCTTAGTGAGGGTGCACTCGACCCTCTCGTCCAGATCATTGATGAAGATATTAAAGAGAACTGGCCCCAGTACTGAGCCCTGGGGAACAACATCTGTGACCAGCCACCAAGTGGATGTAACTCCATTCACTCCAGGCCTGGCCATCCAGCCAGCTTTTGACCCAGCAAAGAGTCCACCCATCCAAGCCATGAGCAGCCAGTTTCTCCAGGACAATGCGATGGGAGACAATGCTGTGTCAAAGGCTTTACTAAAGCCCAGGTAGACAACATCCACAACCCTTTCCTCATCCACTAAGTGGGTCTTCTTGCCATTGGAGATCACATTTGTCAAACAGGACCTGCCTTTCATAAACTCACACTGGCTGGATCTGATCCCCTGGTTGGCTTGCATGTGCTGTGTGATGGCACTCAGGCTGGTCTGCTCCATGACATTTCTCAGCACCGACGTCAGGCTGACAGGCTGTAGGTCCCCAGAAATAATCACCATTATCAACACAAAGAAAAGACACTTTTAGAGTGAGAGTTGCTCGGTGAAAAGTAAAAAGCTGCTTTTAGGATGAAATGAATCATAGGCTAGATAGATAGGAGCTGACACAGCAACACAGGGGCATAGGGTTACTAGCTTAGAGGAAGCCATTCATGTTTGGTCAATAAAACCATACCCAGTGGTGACAATATACAGATGAGAATATATGGTGGTAATACTCCAAAATAAGAAATCTGGTAAGTATCAGAGCCCCATTCACATCACAAATAAAATCTGAAAACCATATAATATTTCAGTTGGACTCAAGGTGACAGCAAAGAACTAGCCAAAGATTTTGGTGGCCAAAAGCGTGCAACAAGAAGAGACTGCCTTGGAGAACAAAAAGATAACATATTTACCAGAGAATATGAAAAACCATTGAAACAACAGATTATCAGAATAAAATAAAATAAAATAAAAATAAATAAAATTAAAAAAACCCTGAAAGCCAGAGTTAATGGTGACACTAAACATAAAAGTAGCAGCAATATATTTTACCATATGCTGTCCGTGTGACAAGCCCTAACAGGGCAAGCACTGCTAAGAAAACGCTTGTCTGATGAATGGAAGTGTTTTGATCACATGAGGAAAACCCCGTTGCCTATCAGCATATTATACATATGCTACATCTGTTCAAGATACTAATTCAGGAGCTTTGCAAAAAAAAAAAAAAAAAAAAAAAAAAAGTAATTCTATATTCTCAACTGGCCCTTCAGCAAAGCTGCTTCTCCCAGACCAAAGAAGAAAATCCAACTCACCTTACATTTAAAAAAAAAGTAAAATAAAATACCAAGGACTAAAGTCACCAGATCACCTTACAGATAAAGAGAATCTGACTGTAGACTTCTATGCCTACTGATGGCACATCATTTCTCACCAGATGCAGTGACAATAAGTGACAGCAGCAAACCTCCATATGAAGTAATCTGCCTTCATGTAGCATGCACTGGTGCTAACTGTGCACTTCATTGGCCTGCTGATACAGAGCACAGACTAAAGCAAAACCAAGGATCAGCTCCCAATTCCCTCTGCGGTGTTTATGCTCACTAATAATTTTTTTTGGACCCAGTACTCTGACAAACTATTGACATCCCATATACCTAGTCAGTACATAAGGAAAACAAAGTAAGACAAAACTGTGATAAAAGTAAATTTTTTCTCCATACGGCAAGTTACAAGATTGAAAACTTCATGCAATAAAAGTCAGAGACCCTGTAGTTTAGGCATTTTGTTCCTGGTATCAGTTTTGCATAGCAGGCAGAGTTTCTGAGAAGGATAGCAATATTGCAAGTATACAGCCCTTGAAAGAGAAGAGGGCAAAGAGACAACTCCTGAATGCAATTTGCAAAAGCATGACAACTAGAACACAAGACATTTTGCAAGTGGTTTTACAGAAGAGCATGACTAGCCATTGATGGGAAGAGGGGTAGTAATACAGATGGATTAAAAAACTGGCAGAGCAAAGACAGCATGTAGTGACTTATTAGTCTCTGTAGCAGCACAAAAATAAATTAGTGTAAAAATTAACAAGAAGTACACATTTCAAAACAATAAAAGTGAATGTTTTTCAACCTGTGTATCATTAAACAGCGAAAGACATTGCTCTAGAATATTACTGGGACAAATTTCCTAGGCTAATGATGACTGTTTTACTTTCACCAGTTGTTTTTCTGACATGTTTTTTTTTGTTTAGCTAGTGATTTCATTAGCTAACAAAATTTGCTAATGATTGGGCTAAAAGTTTTGGAATGAAGGAGCTGTGGAAAATAGGGCAGAAGGTCCAAAAACCCAGAAACAACTGCTGTCGAGTCCAAATCAACACTGGGACATCTAATTTCCTGCACCTATGGTCGGTTGCTGCTGCTTCATAGGCTGAAGTAAAACTTTGCCACTTTGGTCAGTTAAACAGCTGTCATTAAGGAACAGCTGCATCTCTGTAGTACGATCTCTGTGAGTCTGGAGGGAACAATTTAGCATTCTTGTCTGTAGATTGCCATTATCTGTATGAAATGTGCTTTCTTTGCTTATCATAAGCTATAATCTCTTAGTTTAAAGTGGCATGTGGTATATGTTATCAGTGGTATTCCCAAACTTTCTCACACC
Source organism: Falco cherrug (assembly GCF_023634085.1). Classification (NCBI taxonomy): domain Eukaryota; kingdom Metazoa; phylum Chordata; class Aves; order Falconiformes; family Falconidae; genus Falco; species Falco cherrug. The sequence continues at coordinate 52,865,785 of NC_073697.1, forward strand.
ATTGATACCTCTAGCATTCACTCAGATTTCTATTCCTTTTATTTTTCATCCAGCTCCCTACATACATTTCTTCCTAAGCAATTCAACTATTCAGCAGGAAAAGAAAGCAACAAACAAAAAAGATGGGCAACAACACAGACATATACGGTGTTGCACACTGTATACTCTCCCCTTCCTACACTACCCAATGCCCAGTCTTCTCCATACCAAGTGTGCCATGGCAGATTATTTGCATACTTAAAACATGCATTGCTGTACAGACACCTGACCCCAGCATGGTTTCTTGCCCTCTGCTTTAAGGACAGATGCAACAGATGCCCAGGGATCCCACTTTGGGAATTATTTCCTTAAAGTGATACGCAGTATAGTACATTTCTTGATATGAAAAAGGATAAAGATCACCAAAGAGAATTTCACTGTAGTTTTGTGTCTTCTAACTGAGATACAATAGTGCAAGATTAATAAATTTATTATGGATGATATGTATCATGAATTTTATCAGATGAAAAGAGACTAATACAGATTAATTTATTTATGTAAATTTAGGTCAGACTGCCTGGCATTTTGTTATAATTGAATACACTAATACGATCAGGGCTTCACCATCATTTATGTTCCATGTGGAAACCAACAAATGTACTGTTTTTAAGCAAAAAGAATTTTTATTGCAAAGTAAAAGCCTTAAAAGGAAGCAAGTTTTCTCAGATACCAGCAGGATGATTACAGAAGTCTGCCAGTTGGTAATTTCCCCAGAGAGTGACCTGAGACTCTTGCCTGCAAGAAGTCCAACTTTCCCATATGCCCAGCGCAGATGGTAGCTGTGGAAAAGACCAGACTGACTAATAGAGCACTACAGACAAAGCAATTGGTGGGAGCTATGAGTTAGAAGGAAGCGTTCACAGCCAGTTAAACCTTGCTGATGCTGGCTCACACCCAGCAGGTTAGTTCAGATGCAATCAGGCAGACCAAGACCCAGGTTCAGCAGTATCTGTCACACTTGTACCTGTCCACTAATCTCTCAGCTTCAGGTGACTTGAACAGTATCAGCCAGGAGAGCCATGCAAAAGAGACAAAGAATTGAAACCTGGTCTCTTACTCAAGTGGTCCAGCTATTTCTCTTCACCTCTCTTATAATTTGATTATTTTTACAATTAACTATTATTATTAACTATTTAAATAATCAATTTCAGAATGCAAATTTTGTGTGAATATATTTTCTTCATGTTTATTGGCACTGCATGGGAGGAGTAACAAACAATAAAAAAAAAGGTAAGGCTTGAAACAATCAACTCGATACACAGGTTTCCTGACAAAGTTCTTCTGAGGCATATTTTCAGAAAGTGGGCACACAATAACACTGTACAAGAACTCTGGCATCCATTCTGGACTGGTCATGTCTCACTGTCCTCCTCTGCCTCCATTTAAGCTATGAGAGTGTGGCTTTTTTCTGCCATGGAATACTGGACAATTTCTGTCATCTATGAAGTCTCCTCCATTAAACTTCTATTTCCCCTGAAAATTTAGCTGTGCCATTTTTTGTTTTTATTGTTAAGCAATGTGCTTTATTATTTGAACCGTCTAAGTGTCATTTTATTTCACTTATGCATTGGTAAATCTTAGAAAGATTGGATGACAAGAAAATTTCATTTCTTTTCTTAAAATAAGTATCCACAATAAGGAACAAAATAGCCTGTCATTAGCACTGAAATTCTACAATTAGAAAACACCACCTATACAAATCCTATACAAATCTTTCCTTCCTAGGATTTTGTCAAAAACTTTTTGATACCAGAGTTCTAATTGCATTAATCTTTCAAATGGTCTTGAATGAACTACTTTGTATTGGGAGTTTTAAAGTTATAGCGATACCTGAGATAAGCCTGAACTAGTTGGTTTAGGTATCACAAGCATTTACATTTATTATCACTGATTAGCCCTTGGGAAGAAAAAACTAGGTGAAGCATGCTATAAAGCACAAAGCCAGAGTGAGAGGTCCTTTCAGCAGTGATAATACTGCCTTTCATATACATAAGCATTGTACACCTTTGAACCATGATGAAAACCCGTTTTGCTTTGAGGTGCTTCATGAGAACATTCGTGCTGTGCAATATAAAGCACCTAAGCCAGATGTCACAAGCTGCAGCAAAGAAAATTCTGACTGGATATAAAGAAAAATCTTTCCACAGTGGTGAAAACACCTGGCACTGGTTGCCCAGGGAGGCTGTGGACTCTTTACCCTTGGACATGTTTAAAACTCAACGGCACAAAGCCCTCAGTAGCCTGAGCCAACCCTGAAGTCAGTCCTCCTCTGAGCAGGAGTTTGGACCAGATGACCTCCAAAGATCTCTTCCAACCTAAATTGCCCTGTGACCCTCTTCTAGCTGATGCAATAGGTTCAGACAGATGGAAATGATGACTTTGATATCCATTAGCCTCAGACATATTAATAGTCAACAGGACTTCCCACTATTAACTGTTCTGCGTCTTTTTTCCTCTTTTGCTCCACTTTCTGAGAAAGGCATATTGAAAACACAGCTTACGCCTCAAATTGTATAAAAGAACAGCAAAAATCAAACATCCAGTGCAACCTCTTAAAATCACTTGCAGGAACTTTTACTGACTTCTACAAGTACAGAACTGAATTAATCCATTTGATTTAAGCAGAAACGTCTTCTTAAAAGACCAAGTTTACCTAACAAACATGAACAAGCAAGGGGCATAGCAGACCAGATCTTAACTGACCAGAAACAAAGAATCGGAGTATCAGAAGCAGAAGCTGCACACTCTTTGCTGCTCTGCGCTACCTTTTCATGTATTCCTTCCAAGTTAACACAACATAGCTTCCCTCCCTTTTTCTTTTTTTTGTTAAAAAAAACCCCAATAAATGATACAGATCTCCGTGGACCTTCCCACATGCTGGCCTAACAAAATCACTACAAGTAAGAAACAGCCAAAAATGAAAGTCATAGAGGTTGCTGAACGGTATAACAGAAATCTTGTATTGAGAAGAAAGAAAGAAGCAACCCAGGAGATGCCATGAACTGAAGAAGGACACTTACAGCATTTAGCCCACAGAGCTGGTAGCAGCCCATGGTGACGACCACCGTAATGATCTGCCATCGCGCGGCACGGGTTCTCAGCAGCTGAAGTATTGACACTAACTTGGTGTTTCTTTGGACTCGAGACTCTGCCAAAACTTCTTCTACTTCCTGAGACACGTCATCTTTCCCAAGGAAAGTCTGAAATGCTACAAAGAGAGGACACGTATTTCAGGCCAGGCACTTGGCACTACGTGTGCACTTACAACAGACTTGTTTCACAGAAATGAAAACGTGTGACACAAACAGGACACATACATGGGCTACATATTAATTATTCTTCTGCCAATAATATCATTCTGCTCTGGGTATGATCTGACTCATCCCTGCAACTGGTCTCAGAAACTGCAACAAGAGTAGAAATTATTTAGCACCCTACCAGATCTCTCCTTATATTATTTCATATGTATTTTAATACAACCTAGGGTCCAGTGCAGTCAAACCCCTGTGTAACCTGAAAAAAAAAAGGGTTTAATTGCAAAACAGTTCTGAACATTATTTGACTTGGCTACTTTTGCAGCCCAACAATACAGCAGACTTAGTTGCTGGAGATAGATTGGATAGAGAAGTAATAAGATGCAAAACCATAGGTAAGTCTGGTAAAGCAAGAAAAGGCAAACATTTGAAAGGAATAGCTATTACTCTTCACATTACCTCATTTTTACTAGCATATAGACAAGAATTCACTTTGTCAGGATGACTAATATTAGAAAGAATTACCCAGCGTGGTTCAAGACTTTCTATTTGTCAACACTGGAGACATGGGAGTGAACTTACCTGGCAAATGTAAGCAAACAAACGACCTTATCTCCCCAGAAAAACAGACCATTTAGTATTATATTATTGCACATTGATGACTTACTGAGATATCTTTCCACTGTGAATAATAAAAGCTTTCCATCTCACACCTCCTCCAAGAAGTAGTACAAAGAGATATCCCCTATTGGAGGTGGTGTATCTCCACCAACCCTGTTTTATGGATTTTGTATATGCTGATGATACTTTTGTCACAATCTTATGAACATACCCCAGGGGCTGGCTTTTTAAGAGATGTTTAAAACGCTCATCATCTTGGAATGACTGCAGAGAAACCATTACATTACATATACCCCTGCAGCAAGGCTCTACAACCCAGTAGGATGCTAACTCTAAAAACAATCCTTTACACAGCAGGTCACTTAAAATTGTTATTTTCATTAAGTGAATAAGTTGATTTAGTTCTCCTAAAAGTCAATTTTTCTCTTATCCACAGCTTTGCTTAGTACTGCTTATAAATAAATGACCTTCACATTTTTCATTCAGTATACGTTCTTTTGGATCATCTTGACAGGATGGTCAAGAAAGCCAGAGACACTGACTAGTCATGGTTAAAACGCCTGGACTCTATTTATGGTTTGAAGTTACAAAATTTTAACTTCACCCAGTAGGTGAAAAGACCAAGTAGTGGCATTTCAATGTTGTGAGGGATAGGTCACACAAATGAACCAGTTTCTCCGACCCCCCAGAGAACCCCTCTCCATCCCTTTGGCAAATGCGCAACGCTCCACACTCTGTTAGCTCCCAGTCTGGCAGCATGAGGAACTCCAGCTCTGGGCCAAGATCTTCAGAGGCAGCTAGCACTTCTATCACATTTTAATGGGCCCTACATGACTCTGCTTAACAAGAAGGATCATATTTTTAAGGGGTGAACACTGACCACCTCTGGGCATTGAGTCAATTAATAACATTCATTTACTCTGATATCCAGTTTCTCACCTGGGAGAGGAGAGGTCAAAATATTTTAAACCCTTGGAAACAGCATGAGATTTATTTTTTCACACAGGCCTTACAATCAGAAATGAGTTAACAAATTCAGACCTCAGAACCCAGAATTAAAGCTGCTGAGTTTTGTTCTTGTGCCACTGCCCATTTATTATTAAAGGACATTCTAAACTCTTGTTAAAATGAATGTGATGTATTTAAAGACACCAGTAAGAAATGTAAACTTAGAATAATGCATGTCTATGGTATGTTAAAGTCAATGCCTCATGCTTAAATTACACTTCCCTCAGTGTTTATTAGAGCACCAATAAAGAAAAATCCAGATAAAGATGAGAACAACCAGACATCTATCACCACACTCTTCTCAGATTTTTAAGCATCTGGTTTATCGGTGTGAATTAGGTCAGTGCACAATTTTCTTTATTTTTCCTGTCCTTGGAATCCTCGGCATTACTGTAGGGCACACAAGTCAAAAATATAGGTGCAGTCAAGTAAAAAGAAAGCAATCTGTCTTTTCTGCACAAGGGAGCTTGCTATATTTCTAGAGGAACAAGGAAGTAAAAAATGCAATTACCAAAATTACCAAGTACAAAGCAAGAAAAATACAGACAACTCTTTCTTTTTCTTTCCTCCCTGGTACTAGGACCAGAGATTTGAATGTCACTAGGAAACTCTGACAGATACTTAAAATTACCAACAAGTCAAGAAATGCTAAGAAAATGCTATGCTATACATGCATAGTTTTGAGTAGACAACACTCGGTCTTCCTGGAAAAACACATTTTCCTGCTGCTCAACAGATCTTCAATTTTCTTCCATTAACATTTTTTCAGTACAGTAAAAATCACAATTTTATACATAATTAATGTGGAAATAAATTCTGCATTAGCAGGGAGATTGGAAAACTCAAAGGTCTTTCAATGTGTGATGTTCAATTCTATTCATTTTACATTTTAAACCCCTGCATTATTGGCACTGAGAAGTACAGCAGTCATTCCTCTCCCCATTGCAGTGACTCATATCCCTCTGTGACTGGCTGCTTCTCTCTCTAAGGAGGTTTTATTTTCACTTCATGCTTAAAACCATCTGAGGAGTTACAGTTGTAGCAACTTTTAGACTTTTCCCAGATTTCTTTTTAATTCCCTTGGATCAGAAGGTCCTAGATGCTCAGCTTTCAAATGTCGGGACACTGCCTTTATAAATAGCTAAAAAAGCGGATGGTTCCAATCAAGGGGAAAAGAGCTAGGAAACCCTTCCATTTACACTACCAGTTTTTATTCATCTCCTCTAAGTGAAGGTAAAACATTTGAAAGCGGTTCAAAGGTCTGAACAAAATCAGTCAGTACTGCCTTGAAAACCAGTTAGGCCTTTAAATTAACTGAAGACACTCAAGAACTCAACTACAAAGGGAACTACTAATTCTTTTTCCACTGTAGTACTTCCAGCACTGTGCAAAGAAAGCAGCTGTTATCGTAAAGACTGAATTAGCATTAGTGAACTTCGAGAAGACATTTTAAAGGATCAAAATGCTATTGTGTGATTTACAGGATAGAGACAGCCCCAGGCAAGAGGAGGCAGAAGAGAGAAATGGTCACAGGTAGTAGTGTAGGCTTATGCCTTTAAAAACTTAAAAATAAGCTGCATGAGTATTATTGTCATCTGTTTCCCAGGGACATGTTCACCTTCACTTCACTGATGATTAAGCATATTAAACCCAGTGTCTTTAACACAAAGCTTTGTCTACGCTCTGCTTAAACAGCATCTTCTTTGACCACTGTGGGAGACACAATACTGCGCTGGACAGACCAAGTCAGGCATCTCCTGTTAATGCTAGCTAGTATTCTGAGTGACAGTAAACATATGGAGTGCATTGCTGTTTGTCTCAATGCTTTTGAATTCAATACGCAGAATTGAATTGAATTCTGTAGAAACTTCATGTCAACACAAAAATATTTGGCAAAATGAAAAAACAGTTATTTTCATAAACCACTAATTTATTACAGTACTGAATAGCCATGAGACTAATTTAGATGTACATTGCCAGAAGACATTTAAATACCTGTTTAAATGTAGCAAAATATTAACTACTAGCATGTAGCAAAGTTTGAGAATAAATCTCAAATTTGCTATTCCAATTCAGTAAATATAACTGCAAGCAAAAGGTTTTAGGCTTTTCCCATGTGTCACTTCCTTCTAAGTAAAGCAACATACGGATCTTCTGTGAGTTATCATCCAGTTTGGGATTACATCTTTATCTGCTCTTATGTCTGGTTTCACAGACCATCAATAAAAAACAGGCCTGTTCAGATTCACTTGAAACTACCCAAGATGTACAGGTAAAACAAAATACCTGCATGCCACCCTAAAATAACACAATTGGTAAACTGAGTTGTATCAAAGGTCCAGTGACCCAAGTATCCTTTGTAACAGACAGGAGATTTAAGAAAAGTTTTGGTTTTAAACAGACACACCACAAACACTCCAGCTTTTGGCAGCCAGCAACCATTTGAGATGGAGCCTCTACCATAAGCCAGCAAATACAGTAGTCATGGCTGTCTCTTCCTTTCCAATAAACACAGCTTATAATGCTTAGAGACATACAAAACCCACAGATAAACAAAACTAAATCATGGATGTCCTTGTCAGCCCTTACAACTTTATCTAAATCACTGGATTTGCAGTAATTTGTTCCTGCTGCAACTTTGGTTTTAATCTCTCTCCTGTCCATGTAGGCCCCATGAGGAACTTTGTGAAAAATTACCTACCTCCTTTTATAAATCAGGAATGGACTCGCTCTTTTATCACATGAAAAGTATCAACTCTAATCCATCTTTCTAAGACTGATTCTTAAATCTACACTTCTTATTATACCTGTTGTAATGCTACTTTTATAACCATGGGAGTTTTAATGTATGACTGAACACACTAGATGAGCAGACTTTGTATGTCACCAACAGATGTTGCTGTGACATTTTGTCTAAGTTATTTGACCCTTAAGACATTAAGAATATTCTGTTCTCTGGCAAACTGGGGTGCCAGCTGAATTCCATTATTGATTTACAACGACCTGCAGCTGCATCAAAAATGCAAGTTTCCTCCTTGTAACAGTATTCTCCAAAAGAAACACATAAACTCTCCAACTGAAAGTGTTTATAACCAATGTTGTTATTCATAAAAATATTCTGTTTAATCACACTACTACTACTACAACAACAACAACTGTTTTTATTTATACTGCATCACTGCTACAGTCACAGACCAGGGGTCTACCTGGCATGGAACTAATAGACAACTCATGTCAAATTCCTGTCTTACTGTCCTACAGCTTGGATGGTAAACTGCCTGATTACAGCAGCAGGGTTTTTTTCTTCCTGTTTCTACCCCTGTTACTCTCCATTCCTAGTGCTCTCTAGCAAGTGAGTAACAATCTCCTTCCAAAGACCATTTCCTCAACCATTTAAATAGCCATTTCTCCTCTGCTGTCTGGTGAGCATTATTAAAGAAGGATCACATCGGTTAAATACTAGGCATTTTTCTCCCTTCTGTTCTTACCTCAAGAGGACCATGTTAGTTACAGGACCTGGGCGGGGAGCTGGAATGGCTCCACCTTCTCCCCATTACTAGACTTTCAGCTTCCTGAGCAAAACAGGTTTACAGATTGTGTTGGTCCAGTCTACTGTTCTCCCCTCACAACATATAAATTAGTTCTCCCACATTCAGCAGTGAGACAGGAATATGGGAGACAGCTCAGCTCCTGTTGATCCCAGTGAGTTGGATACAGACCTCCAGGAAGATAAGCAGATCCTTGCTGTTAGCATTGCATTTGAAAGCAGACAACTACAAGTCAGCCACGGTGTCTGTACAGCTGATGAGGCAGACACTGGCTCAGCCACCCACAGAATGCACTGTTCGCACTGCTAGAAGGGGAAAAGAAGGGAACCGGGTCGACCCCTGTTAATGGAACTCAGGAGACATCATTCATCTGAGGCCTCACTACTCCTCTGCTCACAGAGTAGCTTCATGGTGGTGTGGTTTATGCTTGCACATGATGTCTGCCTGCTCTAACCTCACTCCTTCTCTTTTTTCATCACTTACACAACACATTTTGGTCCTGCTCCCTCGTTCAGTCTCTTATTTTCCAGTTAAAAGACATGCTCTTTTACAGCTCTGCCAAGAAAGAGAACGAGGCTGCTCATATTTTGGTAGTTATAGTCTGGTTATCTCCTGAGGACAGAAGAAAAGGAAGGAAGAAAGCAGGAGCAGAACTTTGTGGGAACTCAATGACTTATATTATCCCACTGGATTTTTATTGCTCTAAAATGATTAGGAAGATTAATGTTGTCATCTCCATTTTAGAAGCTTTGACATACATGTACATTTTAGACTATTTCATAAAGACTAATGTAGTCATCTGCCTTAAATACAGCAGACCTTTTACAAATAACAGTTTTATATTTCTCCAACAAGATATAATCCACAGTGAAATGTGTATTTGCATGAATAGCCTTGATCCGTTGGGGGAAAGAAAAAGGATTTAGTCAGAAGAAAGGCTTGCACATTTCTGAAATTAATATGCAGCTTTAACTTAAGAGGCAAATAATTTAAAAGCATTACTGTAGTCATTAAAAGGGAAAATACTGCATTGTCATTATATGGCTTACAAGCAGTAGGTTTTTTTAATAACCCACAAACTCCTCTGATCCCTCTGATACTTAGGCTTTTCCTCCCTCATTTCTGCAGATAATGCTAACATCCAGATGATTTTTCTTGATTGCTGATTCAAAGTTATTCACTGCCCTATTTTGTGAATTCCCCTCCCTACCTGCTTTCATTATTCCACTACCTTACTCCAGATAGCTGAAACTTGGCTCATACCTAATCTGGATTTCTCCACATTCCCTGGGGTGGGGAGGAGGGCTCCAAACCCCCACTACTGGTCTAACATCACAGGAGTCCTCTGCCCAATAGTTCCATGAATCAAACTCCTTCCCCAGCTACTCACATGCTGAACAGAGATCCAAAGATCCACTTGCTTGCAAATCTACATTAGGAGAGGGGAGATTACAAAGGATGTGCAATGGCAAGAAAATTGCTTGTGTTCCTAGCATGCTTCATAATAAGATACTTTATAACACAGAAGTATATGATGATATGATCTATGCTGCCTTACAGGTAGATTTTATGAACTCCAAAACAATGTCTAAGAATCATCCTTACCTGTTTTGCACCTGATATCCTACAGGCAACCTTGCCTGTGCAACAAGGTGGACAGTTCTGGAAGGATGGCTGCTTGACAGGCAAGGAACAGGAGAGAAATTCAGGGGGACGTATACATTTGACTTCCTATGGTCCTTTGCAAACCTCTGTCTAGAATCACCAGACCCTAGCTGTTCTGAAAGCTCTGTAAACTATACTCAAAATGAGTATCACTCTGTACTAAAATGTATCTCGGTATTAATTTCTTTTAGAATTAATCAGGTCCAAAAGCTTCTACTGATAAGTAGTTACATTGAAAGGTTTTTTATACCAGTCTCCTCTTTTTTTTCTGAGTATCTAAATTTATAGTCTTTAAGGTGGCTCATGAAAGCCACCTTCTCGTAACCAGCAAGCCAATTGCTAAAACTCATTTCCCTTCAACCACCAAATAAGTGTGGGTAACTTTGCTCTCCTGATGTCTTCTACTCCAAGATCCACCTCCAATGCCCCTAGAGTAGCTTTCAAATCATTTTCAGAACATGTATGCTGAAAACATCCCGGATTGCAGCTGGCCCATTACCAGTAACAGTAAATGGTGTGAATTTCAAGGCAGGTGGTGCTATTTTACTGCCAATTTTTTACAGTTTTTAAACTCTACCTATGAGGTCCAGCATCACTGTGAGTGCTGAGGTTTCCAGGTGCTGTGGCAGGATTTCCAACAGATCCCTGTAACAAGTGTGACATTATGCAATACCATCGCAGATCTGGACTCTTTGCCAGCCATAGTTTTGGAAATGCATCTAGAATTTATCAGGTAGAAATGAGCCAGTTTAAACTTGGCACCCAAAGGTGTTTCTTCCCAGCCCAGCTGCGGTGCTGCAGAAGTTACTACTCAAGAGCCAGCCTCAAGCTGCTCACTACTGCATCCCTGCTGGGTGCCCTGATCACGGGTGGTAGGCAAGCCCTATCCTTCACGGTCCCTGGAAAAGCTGTTCTCTGCCTCACTAAATCTCTGCTGACTCTGTAAAGCTAAAGAACTCTCCCCAAAGCCTTGTTGCTTTTGCACATTTTTTTTTTAAACACTGAACTGTATCTAAACATCTCAGGCTCCAACATTTACAGAATTATTCATTCATCACCAAACTGAGACAACACAGGAGCCTCTTCATTAGAGTGCCATTTCTGCTTCAGAGCGCTCATCAAAACAAAAAAGGATGGTTTTTCATTTCATAGCAGAAGAAACAGAATAGAGTGAGTTGTACTAATTTCATGCTAAAAGATTACTACATTTAATTTTCAGGTGCTGATTCACACCTTGCAAGTAATTTTGCAAGCAACTTGTTGGTGACTAAAAATGTTAAGAGTTATATTCTAATGAAGTTTTTGGGAATCATTTTTAAAGTCCAGTTATATTCTGCAAACATTTTGGTATTATAATCAGACTCCTTCTTTGTACACTATTTTTAATGTGTCCTTATAATCAGCAAAAACAGATTTTCAACATTCTTTCAGCCAAAATGTGATGATATCTTGGAACTCAAACTGATCATAGTAATTTTACTGGGGCAGAGTATACAGTAGCTGTGATGACATAAGCAAACTCTTTTATAGATAGAACCTAAAGTAAGAACAAAACACTCTGGTCTGTGACTTTGAAACTAAAGCAAGCCATATGGAAGCATCGGAAGGCTTCAGTTAAATAGGTGTATAAGGTTTTTATTAGACCTAGAAAGGTTATTGATTTACAGAAGCACAGGGTCAAACACACTGACTACTGAAAATAAACCGGCAACAGAATTGGTAGTTTTGTTAGCCAAACTGTAAAAACTGTAGAGAAGGGAGAGTCATGAAGACTGAATCACCATTCACTCCCAAATGAACCCTGCACATAATGGCTGACACACAACAGCAAGATGATTTGGTTGGGTTTGCATCACATAATGCTATAGGTTAATTTGTTGGAGAATTTATTTTAGAAAAAAATTCAAAGCAACAGTCATATTTACACACACACAGACAAACAAAAAAGGTGAGGGAAAAATAATTCCCAAGAGAATTTCTCCTATTGGAACAGTTCTGCTTTTACTGTGATTGCAGAATTTACTTAGCCTGCACCCCTACCATAAACAGCCTTTGTCGCAAGAAAGTAACACCTCATACCTTTTTCTGCCTTGCTTGTGTTATGTTTTTCAAGTAGGAGGTAACGAGGACTCTCAGGAAGAAAAGGCAGAATCATGACTTGTATCAATGAAGGAACAATGATTGCTCCAAATAAGTAAGGCCATCGAGATTCCTGTAAACACATGCAAACAGAAGTCAGTAATACCCTCCCACAGTGACACTAGGAAGAAAAATAGCTTTAGTGTTAACTTTTCATCATTCAACATATTGTGTCAATGAGCAGAGTAATGTCATTTGCTTGAGCTTAGTAAGCAGTCTGAAGACTTCCCCTTCAGATCACCTTACTCAAGGGCCAAGGAAGACAGAATTCAAGCTATCAACTGGCTGAAGAGACACACACAAGACAGCTGGAAAACAGCAATACATAAAATGTTCTTCTGCTCCTTCAGCATTAACAACTATACATGTAAAAATATGGTATGTACTCAAATACTATTCTACAAGTCATCCCCACTCACAGCAGATTTCAGATACAACTTGACTTTGATAATTTTCTTTGAAAGCAACTGAAACAAAGTTGTTAACATCCTCAAATGCATTCATTATTTAAAACCAGCTACAGAGAGCGACCTGAGCAAAGCTCTTTCAGGAAAAGGCTGGGAAAGGTAGTAGAGAGCTCATCTGGCTCTGGGCTTACTCTCCAGACAGGATACTTTAAAGTAGCTGAAGGAGAAAGGTGCCAGCAGTATTATTTTCTCCTGCAAAATGGCCCTCAACCTGTTCTTAAGATACCTTCTGTTCCAACTGAATGCCAAGATGAAATGTTATACTCCTTTTCTCCAAGTTCAGCATTCATCTATTAAATTCAATGTTTTCTAATCTCAGACTTGGTTCTTAATTGAAAAGCCTGCTGAGACTTCAGTTGGCCTACTGTTCAGGAATCATGTCTAGCACATTTTCAAAAGCTTGGCTAGATCAAAGGCAGATTGCACTGCATCCTTGCTGACTGAGCTCCAAGAGGCACTGGGGGTTTGGATCCTGTCCCTTCATCAGAATGAATCTATTTATTCAGAACCCGTATCTCCCTAAACAGAGCTGGATAAATTTTATTTCAATATTATTTTTTCACAGTCAAATCAAAGGTCAAAAGCCTCCAAACTGTTTTCTGTTGATAGTTTTTATGTTATATACTCCTACTTCAGCAATGTCTAAAATACCATGTACCACATGGTACAGGGCATAATCCAAGCCCCAAACCTGAACCTGGGCCTGAGATAACTGAACAAGTCCCAGGCAGAATATGTGGGCTATCTCCTAATCAAACTTTTCACTTGCCCTTTAAGTGATAGAGATCTTTTCTTTTTAAATAACTCCTGGATGGGAAAACAACTTGAGAAAGGGATTTTTTCGAACAATCTAAAGCTTGAGATTATTAGTCTTCCTAAGAGCCTCCATTACCATGAAGACTTCAAGATCCTGTTTCTTCATTCCCAATTATTTTTTTTTAATGCAGTTGAGTGGAGAACTTTACCTAATACAGGAGAATCAAGAGCGGTTAACAGTCTGTTTATAAACAGATGAGCCTAAATCTTACTTCAAGAACCAGAAAACTGAACTAAGATTAAGACTTTAAGAACAGTTAATAATGACATAATCAAAGTAAGCATCTGTTTGTGAAGAATAACCTAAGAAAACAGGCAGTATAACTCATCAGTTTCAGTCTGTGTCTGCCTGGAGTAATTTCCTATAATATAAACATATTGAGCGTAGTGAGGCACTGGAGCAGGTTGCCCAGAGCAGCTGTGGATGCCCCATCCCTGGCAGTGTTCAAGGCCAGGCTGGATGGGGCTTTGAGCAACCTGGTCTAGTGGAAGGTGTCTCTGCCCGTGGCAGGGGGGTTGGAAATAGGTGATCTTTACGGTCCCTTCCAATCCAAACAATTCTATGGTTCTATGAAACACACTTGCTATGTACCATATAAAAAAATATATACAGCATGATAATTTCTTACAATACTTCTAGATTAAAAACTTACTTTTCATCAGCACATCATATTTTCTTTATATATGATATATAGTTTCTTTCCATAATGTCAAGGACACTTCTTACGGAAAAAAAAGTATCCTCTGTATATTGTTATTATGAACACTGCCTACTTATGGAGACTTACTTGGAATATGCTTATATGCCATTTAAAGTCTCCCATAGTGTATGTTTTTTCAGTTGGTCCATTTCTCTCAAATAACTCTTCTGAAAGTGTTTTTTTGGAAAAAGCTATGAACAAGACTGCACCTCCGAACTTACCCTTCACAATAAATAAGAAATCCTGACAGTCTAATAAAAAGCCCTCTACTTCCACAAGACACTGAGCTTCCTTCATTTCCTATGAAAGATTTCTGATTTACTTTTTATTATGCTGACTTTTAAAACCCTAAGGTAAACAGTCATAAATATGTTCCCACTTGCCATTGCTGGTATGAGTGATCAGTAAGCCACTGAAGTCAATGGAAACTTCTCCATTCATATCAAAAGTTTTCAGGTGACACCTGTTTAACACTACAGAACATGTGTTCTACTTGCCTTTTTCTTAATTTACATTATCCACGTTCAAATTCTTCATCACTCTACAGAAAAGGGCTAAAATGAGTTTAAAAGATCCATAAAAAATTGCTGAAAATCAAGCTGAACTAGACCCTATAAAAAGAAGTAAAAGAAGCAGGGGGGAGGAGGGTTCCCTAATGTCTTTAAGAAGGAACAGACCAGGATATAAGCTGGGACAATGCTCAGAAACAATAATAAGGTAAAGGCAAAAGACAGTGTAGGTGTGATTTAGAAGACACGTTAACACTTCATCTCAGCTGTCATCAGTAAGGAGAAGCACACAGGCACTGCTGAGAGAATTGAAAACAATCACATCCCATTTTATCTCAGGAAAAACTTAAAAAAACATTAAATATTTTAATTACAGGGGACTTGATTCATCACTTGCTTGGAATCAGTACAAATAACATGTCAAGACAGTAAAATTTTAATTTTGAACTGTCACATTATGGATATTTGCTTAGGCTGGAGCATAAAAAACACAGTTTTGATGTATTTACAAAAGGCAGTTAAATAGTAGAGCAATTTTGACAACCACAGACTCATTCAAAGGTTGATATAATAAAGAGCAAAACTGCAGAAATACAAGGGGGGAGGTGGGGTGGATGAAGCATGACATGGATTTATCAGCTGCAAATGAGATGAGATTAAGCTATACCAAAATACAGTAAAGCGAATGTTACCATGTCAGAGAACCATCAGCTACAATGCAGAAAATGGAACTTACTGTAACAATTAAAAGATGGAAAAGAAACTTATATGGGGAAATGTTTACAGGCACTGCTGACAGCTGAACTACTGGTTCATATATTACCTATTTAAGCATCAGTTACATGTAATATTTTCACTAATTAGGAAGAATTTAATAGAATTTGAATACACAACACAGAAAAGGCTAATATACACATTGATATAAAAAATTTAAAAGGGAGAACTGAGTCATTGATGGGGTCATACAACAGAGATGGGAAGAAATGCTGTACTGCCCTGTATGTGGGCACTCAGTTTTTGAAAGATCTAGTGAGGGCAATTAAGTATCTCAGTATAACATGTATGACGGGATCAAAAAGATTGAGTACAGACATACACAACTGCCAAAAGCTCTGCTCTTTCTCTCTCTCTCTAAATAATTTTATTTATTTATTTCAAAAGCATAATTTGGACATGCATCCCATGCAAGTATCAACCACTACAGCACAGTCAGGCTTCTTGTTTGTTACCCTAAGTTTGGTCTTCTGTGCTGTGGAGACCCTCACGTCTAGCTGAGCATCCTTGATCCCAACTGCCCCAGGGCACACTTCCCACATCCCTGCCTCCTGTCCATTCTAGAGCCACAGGGAAACTACTGCACCCCAAACACAAGCCCCAGACACCTCCTCCTAGGCAGCACCCTGCACACAGGGTAGCACATGGTACTGCCCCATGAACTCCAGCCCCACCTCGCACCCCAGCGTAACAGCCACGCTGCCTCACAGAGCTACCAAGGGCTTGTTTAGCTTTACTGCTTGAAATGTGCAGCAGAACTTATACACATAAATACTCTCTCTTTTTCTTGTTCAGTGCACAGGACGACCTGTGATGTCTCAGTGAGCAGGTCTATTTACCAGTCACTATTAAATAGTACTTAAATATTAATTCTGGAATTAATTCCTTGGGGGCTGTGGCGGTGGTGGTGGTTATGATGGGTTTACTACAGTGCTAAACACTTTACAAACAGCAGTGATTTTATTGTATAATACCTTTCTCATTTCAAATGACATATTTTACTCATTTTATAAGTGGGGAGCAGAGACAAAGCCCTCTTGCATCCAATGCAAGATACTCAAAATGTCCAGGAACTAGTGATTTGGCAGGCTCTTCTTTTTCATGTTCCTATAAAAAGCAGGAACATATAATCATGCACACACACAGACAAAAAGAACTACATCTAGTATAATTTCCAGATGCCATGAGGCATCTTGCCTCACTTCCCACAGCAACCCCAGAAAGATGCAGGTCTCTGGGTTTTTTTGTGTCACATCTGTCAGTCTCACAGAAATATTCCATTTGCCATACAAAAAAATCACATCCCTACTCATAACAGACTGCGTAGACTTATGTGGGTGTGCAAAGTCGGGAAGACTGCACAAGTCCAGCATTTCTCTGTTAAACTGTTACTGTGCCACATAAAACACACCTAAAGGTGACAGAGAACCTCACCAGCCTCGGGCCAAGGACTGAAAAAGCATTGAGATGGAACTAATTCCTTAGCATTAGAACTGTCTTTTCTTCCTTGAGTCAAGGGTATGGCACAGTGGTGACGATCATAAGGCAGCTGAGAAACGAGTACTTTCTTATCTCAGGCTTCATGCGCAGGGCAACTACCTTCCTCTCACCTTCCCTGTGCCCATCCAGACACTGCCCTACAACCTCCTCTGGCCGCAGAGTGCACTTACCTCCCCGTCTCACAGCTGCATCCCTGCTGGATACAATTTTCTTTTTGCACGACCATTTCTGTAACCCACTTCTGTCAAAATGTGTTTTAATAACAGTGTTATGGATTGCTTACTTTCTCGTTTAAAACAGAGGCAACCCAGATAGCATGCGTATTTCACCTCTGTTCTTACACCCACATGTGTATTTATTTTTATACATCATTACTACAGATACAGGTCTGACAACAAGATTACTCAAGTCTGGATATCTTCCCAGGTATTAAACAGCACAAAATGTTACCAGACTTAAGGCTGTACGACCCTAATCTAAAACTTAAAGAAGTCAGCAGCAGGTTTTTGTTACTGAGAAAACCACCTTTGGATCAGGACTTAAAACAGCCTTGAAAGTGCTTGGTGTCCAAATCCCATGATTTGTTCATTAAATTGCATGTTAGATCATGTTGTACACATTGAGAAGGAGAATTAAAGTGTCTGTTACAAGTTCCCAGGAGGCGCTTTGGTCCAACCGTTTATTGGAGTAACTAGCTTCTTACTGCACACTTAAACGGCATAATTTGTTTTCACTGCTTATTCATTTCTGAGAAAAGCAAAAATTTCTGAGAAAAGCAATGGGAAACAGCGAGCTTTCAAATTCTGATTACGATCAGCAGCCAGCATATATACTTGAGCTTCTTTAGAAAGAAGTATTAGAGTATGTTGGAGTTATAATTTCTGATAAAACTTCCTTTCACCTATGCATTTAGACTCAGGTTAACTTCTATAAATAATAAAATATAAAATAGTAAAATAAACTAATTGAAGAGGGTAAAATTCAGTTCCTCAAACATGAGCATACAGTATCATTTTGATGCCCTAGGGTACCTCAGATGTCCCTGTGGGGCTGGCAGATGCAACACACAACTCCAGAGACCTGCATCCTCCTGAGGCTGCAGCAGGAGGTGAAGCAAAATTCCTCACGGCATCTAGAAATTACATTAGAAGCAATTCCTTTTCTGTGTGATCATATTTTGACAAACTGAAGTTATAAAGGTTAGACTAAGATATATTAAGGTTAAGAAAAATATTTAAAAGAACCCCAAAGCACATCTGTTGTTTTAAAAACAACTGAAACAATTGCATGTTTAATCTTGACACTTTTTAAATGGCAACAGATCTGTTTTAAACTTTTTTTAAAAAAAATCTCATGATTTGATATTTACTTTAAGTTAAGAAATCCCTCAAAACACTGATCAGGAATATATGTCCTGATTCTTCTTTTTTTTCCAGTGGTTTCAAAAGCAAATGAAGAAACAAAAGGCTAGAAAATACACCCTACTACTCAATATGATACTACTACCTTATGATGCTTGACTGATTTTCCACAGCATTAATATCAGATTTGTAAAGGACGAATTTACATATTAGGACATGAATTTGCAATAATGAGTGATTTTATAAAGGACAATGGAAATTAAAACTGAAATGTTAATCATCTAGAACCTTCAAAAAAGTTTAAATGGTACTGTCTCCCCAGTGCGTGAAGCACACTGGGAAGGAAGTCACAGGTCAAATAAATTTAGATTTATTGCTTAATAACACACATATAAATATTATCAGATACTCAAGCACTAAGACAGGCAAATCTAAAATGTTTACTTGCTTATAAACATCTGAAGCAGAGTCCCATTAATGCAGGGCAAGATGAGGATCAGAGACACTGCCTGTTATTAGGTCAACTATAATAAGTGAAAAAGTCCACCTCTGTAAGTCTGACAAAGCAGCAAAAAGTCAAACCTTAAATACATAGACAACATTTACAGATGCTTCAGTTTCAGTTATATGTGTTAACTATGTTTCAGAGGATCAGGAGAACAGTCTGACAAATTATATGCAACTGCTCTCAACTTCCATGGTATTTCAAAGTCTTCCTTTACCATGAAAGTTTGTCTACTGCTTTGCCAACTAACTAATTAAACAGAGTACTGCTACATAGAAATCTTATCTTCTCAAAAGCTAGGTGGGCACTGTTTCAGCTGTCTATGAGAATGTGGTCCTCACTGATGACAAACTTTTATCCAAACATTAGATGCTTTGTCATTAAGTTTGTTGTTCAACAATGTCTAAAAATAAATAAATATATATGTATCCACTGTTTTCTTTCTTCTATAACTATGCTTCCACTTTCGCATTCAGAGAAAGCCTCTCATGCAGGATGTTCTCCTTCCCAAACGCAAAACCGCAACATTTGACTATTACATATGGCAAATCAGCCATGTGTTGGTCCTAAAACTTTGGGAATTGAGGTCTCACAGCACAACTTTCATGGACTGAAACTCATTGGCAAATACAAAGACTCACAGCTGTCTTCAGATGTATTACTTAATGAGTTCTGTACAGAAAAGGGATGAATAAATACCTTTGTGTCTGTCTAGGGGAACCAATAAAAAGTTGATTTATAATCTTCAGTAAATACATAATCTCAGCTGGTCCAAAAAAGATATAAACAGAACACCTCATTTAATGTCTCCATTACAGATATATCAACACTCACTACATCCCACCAACAGGGCTGGTGTAACAAAGTAGACCTTATCTTCCCACGGGGACTACTGAACTATGAATATGCAACAACTCAGAGGGTCCTGGCAGCGTTTCTTGTCAGCACCACCAAGGCTATGTATCTCTAGCCTGGTGGCTGCACAGCAGCTTCCCTTGGCTGCATATTGGGTGAGGTGACCTCCATGCCCTCGATCAGCAACTCACAGCTTGTAATTAAGTGCAAATGCCTCAACAAATGATACAGAAATTGCTTCAGCAGTAAGAAACTCTGTGCCTTACGTGTTACTGTGAAAAGATGAAAGAAATTTCCCATTGCTGGATGAGAGGAACCCAGAGAATATTTTAAAAAGGATTGCCATCTTCAAAATCACTACCTCAAGCAATTCTTAACTGGTGTGTCTAGCACCAAGCCTGCAGGAAGTGCAGGCGGATTTCCATCCAGATAACAGAATCAATCCAGGCTCCAAAAGGCATACAAACACCTGCTGCAGTCAGTGATTACCTGAATAAGAGCTGAAATGTTTTCTTGTTCTATTTTCTGGTTTTGTTTCTTTCCCCTCTGCCCTGATCATATTTGGAGGTTCCTTTCTTTGTACGGGCGTTTTTCTGAGCTGTTCTTAGCAGATACCATCCCCTTGTAGATTTGAGCAGCAATTGACAAGCACCAACATGTCTCTGGAATCCTTAGCAGAGGTTTTAAAACACTCTTCTGGGAAGGCTCTAGTCCTTAATTCAGAGGCTTGCATTTCATTTCAAGAATATAAAGAAGCTTTGCTTCTGTGCTTATGAGAAACACCATACAAACTTGGCAGTCCAGAGGAACGGCAGGGACCAGGGTAACCTGGAGTCACCTTTTGCAAGTCTGTCTCAATATTACAGCATTTACAGGAGTACTTGAAACCACATCCTCAAACTCTTGCTCCAAATGTAGGCAACTCCTGTTCAAAGAAAAAATAATTGGGGACCAGAACCGATGAGCTAAATTCCTAATTTACTTTTCCTCTCTCCTACACTAATTTTTGCTCTTAAGATCTTAGTAAGAACTAGCAAATTATATACTATAATAGGCTCCCCAAAGCAGCATGTTTGTAAGGATACAAATACAGGAGCCTTTTCTCCTGAAGAACCACTTCCTATCTCTGACCACTGCTGCTCCCTCTGTACCCCATATTATTCAATTACACTCAGCTGCATGTGCTATACAACCAAAAATGTCTCAAATTACATAATCTTGTAGTCAGTAGCAATAATTCAGTGCCCACATTACAGCAGATAATGTGATTGCACACTTGTGGGCCAGCACCAAATTGTAATCTAGAGTTGCCATGACTTCCTGAAGAATTTAAGGGCCCTGGCTTACAGAAGACTAAACCAAGATGCTAGCACATGAAAACAAGCACACTGCTGTCAGCAGTCAGGGTAGTGGAGAGAAGCAGGTCACAAGCATGTAAAGTCGTGCGGTGTAGTCTGATCACCAACCAGCTTTGCCATTGTGTAATTTCCCAAACCTCAACAGAGACATAGTAGATGCAGTTTCCTGTAGGTTACGTCCTACAAAATTAGAATATTGAATAAAAAGCACTGCTGGGACTTGTTGGATGGGAGGGAATTAAGACAGAGGAAAGAAAGTAAGAGTATCAAACCACCGCAGCAGAGGACCATTGTCACCACTGCAGCTTTTCTCCTTCAGGTAATCACTCTTAGTAAGCATTGCATGCTAACAGAACACCTTCTTCAGACTCAACACTAAAATTAGTACCTTTGGACACAAACAGAATAAAAGTCTATATACTCAGAATCCAAAGGAATGCCTGTATTTAAGTTGTACAATCATTATTAAATTATTATATTATTTCTGCATCTGCTCTTTTGTGCTATCATTCTAAAACTGGATATACTAGTTTTGACAAGTTCGTGTCAATGTGGCATGACACACAAAAAGAAAGTAAATGCATTTCTGTAATACTTCAGCCAAAACACTTCCAGGAAAACCAGGAACTAAGTATTTCATATGGTTCTGTTTTTAGAAGTATCATTTCATCTGGGTTATTTGTATAATCCTGTTCTCCTGGGTTCAAATTTAAAATCAGAATGACTATAAAGAAAGGCACATAGAGTGAGAAAGAGATTGAAGAGCTTGTTTTACTAAAGGAGATGAAGTCTAACCTGAAATGGAAAGATCACAAGTGATAGGGGAGGAGAAACAAAGCACACCGCAGCAGGGGGCGGGCAGGGCGTGGGGGGTGCAGGGAAGGGAAAGGAGAAGATATTAAGGGATCAATAACAGTTGACCAGAAGAATAGTAAGCTGACAGAACTGGCATGAGAAAAGTATTAGAAAGAAATCAGAAGACTGTCAACCCTCAGCACTTCCAGCAGAAAGCTTGGGAAGACTGAAGGAATAGGAAACGGCCAACCAGCCTTAAGACAGTAGCACAGTCAAAGCTGACCATCGCCCCCCAGCACCAAACCTGGGGCTGCCTATACACCTCCTGCTTCACCTGGGCTGGTCTTCATAAATAAAGAATTGCTAAAATTGGGTCTCCTTAACTTACTTGATACAAAAATCAGTAAGGACTTTCTGTATTGCCTCAAGTAACAGTGCTTTGAGCTATTTTTATGACAGTTCTGCATTTAAAAGAACACTCTTGCATTCAGTATGGGAAGAAGTTATCAGTTAGGTTGTTAATAAATGCTTGTAAGGCTATGTCCCACAGCTGATGTAAACACTCTCCTTTTCTGTGGAGAGACTTCTACACAACCACTGAAGGCAATAACCTCATATAATCCAGACAAATGCATCAAGCTCCAATGTAAGAGTTAAATTTTTCTGCTCAAGCTACTTCAGCCAGGAGTCTGTTCCAAACATCACTCTGCTTAATTTCAGCACACAATTACTCACAGAGCATTTATAACAAGTTATTCTTGTAGTCATATTGTCCTTGAGATTAAGCTATTTATTCCTTATGCAGTTCTTCCTTGTGTTAACATGGTGCAGTCCATTCCTCTCAATTCCCTCTAGTTACCTGGCCACACAAGCAATGTTGCTGTCCCCTCCTCTTACAAGACAGGATCTCAGCCATACCTGCAGCCCTCCCCATGTCCATTCCTGTTCCAGCTTGGTCTTTGCCCTTCCTTTCTTCAAAACCATCATTGCTTAGCTACCATGGTTAATATAGTCTTAGATACTTGCTAAGGTTACAAGTAATAGTTACATGACAGAGCTTAGGAGAAAATTGTTACAAAACTATGACAGAAAACAAGTATTCGTAATTAGTACTATCTACAACAAATTCTGATAGAAACAACCAACCAACCACAGAGCAACAAAAAATACTCCTGAGAGGTTTTACACGATCATTAAAATGCTGAACATTGTTAGACAAACTTGACAAAGGTGCTTCTCCACATGCTAGTGCAAGTAGTTGTGCAGAAGAGTGACCACTGGCAAAAAGCTCTTACTGATCACAACTTACCTGTCTAATTGCTTTAAACAGTTCATGAATTTTACAAAGGCAGAATTATACCACTGCCACAGGTTGGCTTATTACAGAGTGGCTTAAGTATAACGCAAATAACCTCAGGCTTCTGAGAAAAACAAGTTTGCTTCCCAATTATAGCTGAAATCAATAATACACCATGAATGCATAGCTGTCTCCAAAATATGGTGGCTGTGGACCTGGAATACTGGCCTCACTTCAAATGCAACAAAGACTTCTCCAACAGAAGAAAAGGGAGGGGAAAAAAATCAAATAATACGAGAATGAATTGCTAAGAAGCTTTTACATCATTAGTGAACAGAAGTCATGACATCAATCAGAAAGAAGGTGACAACTAGAAAATAGCCTGCAAACATCCTGAACCTCCTTTTGAACTTGATCAAATCAAAGTGACAGAAATTGGAGCAAGGTGTTTGCTGGGGAGGAGAGAAAGTGTTGCAAGGACTAAAGGACACCATGTTTGCCACCTCTCAGCTTCAATAGAAGTGAACTTATCACACATACCCTCTGTAGGAATGTTCTGTGGCAATGATTGCTGTTCCTGGTGCAAACTGCCCACTGACTTCAGTGGGAACCACATGAAGCTAGGGAAGAAAATCCTGGCTTGACTGAAAACAACAGAAATTTTGACAAAACCTTCAGAGAAGGCTAAAACTGCACTAGAAATCATCTTTCAAACAGCCTGAGGTTTCCCCTCAGTGCTAAATTTTATTAACGTATTAAAAGGAAAAAACACCCGCATACCCAAATGGAAAATTCAAGCTGGTTCCAATGATTTTGCTGGAAATACGCTAGTTCACACCAGCCAAAACTTTGCTCCTTTTACATGCTGATGTTTCCCATCTTGAAAAGAACTAATTCTACAGATAAAGTGTATTTCTTCTTACGTAAAGTAATAGCTATCTTTATTGGTGTAGTATTAATTAACTGCATACTACAGCAGGTTGTAGAAGGACAAATGCAACCTCAGTAATTTGGTAGAGACAACAGTCAGGAGGAAGGGAAGGGGAGAAGAGAAATAAAAAGAACAAGAATGAGCTGAAACCAAGGAATAAGTACTTCCTATTCAAAATATCCCAAAGACCTAACAGGGGAAAAAGAAACTGCATGACACCTCACCTTTAGTGTATGCATGTTTGAAAAAAAACAAACCAAACCAAAACAAAACCCAAACCAAACCCCTAACAAAACAAAAACCCCTACTACATAAGGCCTGACATAAATTCTGAAAATTGCATGAGCCTCTTGACATTTAATACACTTGTTTGTAACAGACTAGCTTTCAAAGCAAGAGAAGAGACATCTGTAGAAGCCACGCAATTAAGGTCAGTGAAAGGCATTTGAAGCTTTTTCCTAAAATCCGTTGCTTTGGCGGGGGGTGGAAGTAAGTAATCTGCCCTTCAATAAAGGATACATTTAATCAAACCATTTGCCATCAGGAGAGCTGAACAGGGTAAGTGAGCCCAAGGATAAAGGGGCAGTATAGGAGAGCCAGTCAGACAAAAATAAAAAGTGTCAGAAAGGATGGTATTGTGTATTTACAAGGAGTTGAATTTGGATGGACCCAGGAGGACAAGCTCTCCTCACTTTTCAACAGTTTACTACTTTTGCTGGCTGTCAGAAGAGATTCTTATTCCAGGTTTCATTGTGAGAGGACTGCTGCAGACATTTCCTCCACACTGCCTTGAAGATTCATCTCCGGATGAAAAGCATTTCTAAATGCCATCCCGAATAAACCTTGACTTCCTTTATTCAGAGTAATGACGACATCAAGTGGCCAACAAGTTAATCTCAGTTTACAAAAGCAAGACAACCTCTTGTATCAGAACAGATAATCTCCTTCCATAAAGGTACATATTAACTCTGCTCTTCCACCTCTTAGTCTAAAAGGAAGAGGCATTACAAGGAACACTACAATCATTGAGCAAGAGTTTTCCTATTCAGGTCCTCACACGAACTCTAACCAAGCCTTTTCCAGTTCTGTCTCACATTGAAAAATTACAAATGAAAACCACAAAAAACTCTTAAGCACTTTCACAATGCCCAAAGAAACCATAAACCAGCAAAAATAAATGTATATCAAGAAGGGTACACACATGACATCTGCGTATATACACACACAGAAGCTGCTCAAGCTGTTAAAACTGCATCCCACATCTACCAAACTCAGTCACACACACATGCTTTTAAAAGACACAGAAGAAACCACTTTTCAAACTGTTTCAAAACAAAACCCCAATGTTTCTGGTTTGCACTTTTGTAAGGAACTCAGTCAAAATATGAAAATGTAACACTTTAAGCATGCTTGTGTCCTTTCACAGAAAACATCTGTTAAATACTCACTTGCCCAAATATTTCTGGCAGCCCCAAAACTTGACCAGTGAAAACACCAATACAGATGAAAATTGCTGTGACCTGACCCAATGAACCACGGATTTCCTTAGGAGATATTTCACTCAAATACATGGGAAGGGCACTCAGAGAAATGCCTATAAAGGAAGAAAAAGCCCATATATTACATCAAATCGCTTTTTCATTATGTCAGGTATGAAACAAACATCTATTGAAGGAAGTTGAAGTGCTAATCTGCTCACAAGAGTGGCACAAAAACAGGCAAAGAACAGAATTATACCTATCCACAGATAATATGAATTATCTTCTCTGCATGTCTAATTACTCTTGCACCATTTAATGACCATGGGATTGATTATCTGTTAAGAGATCTACAGTGATGCGAGTAGGCTATTTGATGAAATGCACCAAAGGTTACTCAGAGATGAGCAGCACCTGGAAAACACATGTTTTAAATTTGCTCATCCCAAAGCAAGCAAAATCAAGTTAGCACTGGTACAGGTAAGGAAAAAAAAACACCCCAATGCATCAGGCAGAGAAAGCAGACACAGACAGGTGAAATGTTTTTACTGTAAACGGTATTAGCAGACATTCCTTTCAATACAGGCTTACAGCTGCAATGAACTCTTAATAGCAGGCATAAATTAAGTGTGAGAATGCTGCCCAAAGCAAGGAGAAAACAAATACATTATACTGACAATATTTACACAGCTCCAGAAGTTTGGTAGCAATTTGAGACAAAAATTAGCAGTCAGCACCAAAATTACCCATGAACTTCACACTGCCTGTGACAGACACATTCACTTTCAAACAACCATAGTTTGTGCTTACTAACATAGCCAAAGCTTGCCAAAAATGGGGCATAGCGATGCAAAAGTCAGAGCACTTTCCACTGTTTAGTCACATAATTACACTGAGAGTGTAAAACCATCTAAATTCATTAAGTCTGTCTGCACATTAGGTAAATATTTTTCACCATCTAGCAATCTGTGAAGTTGCTGAAACCCTCGCTGCTTGCTGCAAGACTATTCTGGTGCAGCATTGCCTCCATGGTTTACTTTTAAATGGGTAAGACCATGTTGCTAGGAGTAAATGATGATGTACCAAACCTTCCACTTAATCCTACTGGTATTAGCATGGGATCCAACAACTTCTTAGTCTGCTGTTTTGTCCCCATCTGTGTGGTTAGTGCCTGAAATGCCTCTTTAAAGTAAAGAAACATCTAGCTGGGGGAGAAGAGATGGATCATGCATTGTGTAAGCATTTCAGGTATGTACAGCACGATAAAAGCTTACCTGCATCAACACCCATTATAACTCGGCCCAGTATGAGCATTTCAAATGACCCTGCTAACAAGGAGAGGGACATCAACAATGCAGCTGTCACCGCAAACACGTTATTGAGCAGCAAAGTACATTTCCTAAAAGGGAAACATATTTTATGTAGATACCAGCATCACAACAGTTGGATCTAGTCATATTCATATCACACCAGGTTATTATTCTTAAATATCCATAAGACCAACAAGTGCCTAACAAACACTGCCTCTTCGATGTTGTGTGGAGTTCCAAAATATCCAAATGTATACAATTCCAAACCTATACCACAGCTTTAAAATAAATCATATTGCAGTTAACTAAAGAGCTGTACTTCAAAGGCATGGCAAATAGCCAGCCCACACACCCTAAGAACTCAAGTGCGATGACCAAGTCTCTATGTATGAATGTGAACTAAACAAGCATACTCTGGGTAAATGTATGTATGTAGGAACCAGAGAATATACTTCAAATAGCAATAAGCTGATGTAACTACAGGCATTTTTAAGCTACATACAGTTATGCCATTTTGGGAACTCCCCAACACTGACATATTTATGTCATTATAATTCATCCTTAAATCCATGATATTAAAAACATACATTTATGAAAATTACTTACTCCTTGCAGGGTTAGAAAAAACACTCTTGGAAATTCAGAACTCTTAGAAATGAGCTTTCATAATTTGAAGATGTTATGTTTAAATTTGCATTCTGTTGAAGAGGGTTTTAAAAGAAAAGTAAAGCCTTCTAGAGAGCCTAAGTGAGAAACTGCTTTAGAAAATAAAAGTTTTCCAACACACTTACCGTCCAAAGAACTTCACAATTGGAGTAACAATAATGGCACCCACAAGGCCACCAATGGCAAAAATAGAAACAGTTATGGACCAGAGGAGAGTCAGTGTGCCTTCATCCACTGAGAAACCGTATCTTCTT
This sequence comes from Falco cherrug, assembly GCF_023634085.1. Classification (NCBI taxonomy): domain Eukaryota; kingdom Metazoa; phylum Chordata; class Aves; order Falconiformes; family Falconidae; genus Falco; species Falco cherrug. The sequence goes on from NC_073697.1 coordinate 52,893,636, forward strand.
TCCCAAGTTTCATTGTAAAACTTCTTGATATACTGAAAGAAAATACATAACAATAAGAATACATGTACAAAATCTACATGTACATGTACTTTAAGAACAGAACTGAGAGGAAGAGAACAAAAAAACCCCAGTAGCTTGCTGGCAGGAATCACCCTTGCTCTTCTGTCTCCCTCCTCCAGAAAATGGGGCCTCACTTCTAGATGCAATTGCAATACAGACCAACTGAACCAGTCAAAGCATACAAATGTTTAACTACATACATAAACAAGGCGGAGAAAAAACCATAGGTGTATATGAATTTAGAAGAGGCTTTTAAAAGACAAACTCCTATAAATCAAGGATGTTGACATTTAGGTTGTTGGTACAAAATTAACAACAGTTTGCTTTACCCTTACTAGGTACACATACATAAACATTTCAGCCTGAACTGGGGCTAAGGGCTCAGACATAAAATCACAGAACGGTTGAGGTTTGAAGAACCTCTGGAGGCCATCCTGTCCAACTCCCCTGCTCAAGCAGGGCCGCCTAGGCCCCAGGACTGTGTACAGAGGTTTCTGAACATCTCTAAGAAGGGAGACTCCACAAAATTATGTCACCTGTGCTTGGCAAGGTACTGGAGGTCAGCTGAGCTCTGCTCACTGCTTGCATACATACTCTTAACCTCATGCATTTGATATACCACATCCTAGCACAACAGTTTTTTGGACAAGCCAAGGAAAACTGCACTGCCTAGCATTTGCCATGACTTTTAAAAAAAGAACATGCACAAATCTTAAATGCTAACTACTATTAGCCAATGATCATTAATCAGAGTCTTAGGCTAAAAGCAATTATTTTTACTGTTCTTTCATAGATCTGTAGTGCCAATAACTTGGAACTAAGGAAGCAAAGGAAGAAAAGGAGGCTCCAGTAGCAGGTACAGGTGAAAACATCTTGAAGAAGTTGGTGAATTGGCAGAAATGTAAAGGTAACGTAGAGGAAGGGAGTTGCAACCAATTCCTGCCAGATGGAGTTCACATGCAACTTGGGAAATTCCCTGGGAAATGTTTAAAGATGCTTTAAAAGTTATAGAAGTAGGAATCGTTTTGGCAAAACTCTACACTGTACTCACCATGAAACAACATTTATCATAATTTCTATTTTCTGTTTCAGTCCCAGAATGCAGATCTCAGATTTGCTCAAAATTAAGTGCCTTTCACTAGTCTATTTTTTCCAAAGGGCTAGTATTGTAAAAGTGAGTGATTCTATAAATTCTTTAGCATAACACTAGAAAAAACAAGATAGAGTGAATTGAAAACAACTGGCATTCATGCATTGAGGGAAGAAGGGAGGTTGTGTCCACTTTTGCATTGTATTTATGACAGTGCCACATCTAGGAGCTATGCAAAATCAAGGACCTACTAAGCCAAGCAATGAAAGGCAACATTTTTCTCCCAAAGAATTTACATCCAAGACAAATAACTGTTAGATGAGGGAGGCAAGAGCTGACAGCCATTGTTTGATACTGATAGGGGAAAAAAGCCCACAGTATCAGTCAAAAAGAGCTAGCTGTCTGACACTGTTAAAATTAAGGATCCCAAATCACTTTTATAAGTCTGTTATAGCTTCTCCTCTTCAAATTTACATAACCTGGTTTTTGAATGAAGTACAGGTTGCTGAATAACGTAAGCGATGTATCAAACATGAAGTTGGACACCTAAGACCCTGATATGAATCTATTCACCAGACAAGCTGGTTCTCTGAAGGAATGAAAACCTAAGACCTCTCCTCTAATGCTTCAGCTATCCTAAGACCTACACTTTCCTCCCATGGAAGCTTAATTTCCTTAAGACCCTTCCATAAGGGCCCTTCCAGGGTATCTTTTGAAAGTCCAAGGCCCTCTTGAAACTTTAGAGAACTCTGATAGATATCTGAGTCATAGTTCTCGTTCACAAAAACCATGCCAGCTCTTCTCCAAATTCTCACTTTTCTACTACAGTGTCTGCTGGTTTATCAGGTACAAATAATTGATTCTTTGCATGCATGTTCCACGTTTGTCCCCTAAAAACTAAGTCACATTAACCTTCTCAGTAACTGAGGCTACTTAAAAAGAAGCAGCACTGTGATATGAAGGCTATATTTTGAGTTATTTTTCCAGTCTTGAACAAACGTTAAGGTATTTTGGCAACCTGACACAATATTATCACCAATTTTATTCCTTACCTCTACTGCCATTTCAGCATCTCCAATACATCCTCTACAGCCTGACCTTGGTGCTAGGGAAAGTTATGGAGCAGATCACCTTGTGTGCCATCACGTAGCAGGTGCAGGACAACCAAATGATCAGGCACAGTCAACAGTGTTATAAAAGTCTGGTCCTGCTTGACGAACCTGATGGCCTTCTGTTACAAGAAGACCCAATTAGTGGATGAGAGAAAGGCTGTGGATGTTGTCTACCCGGACTTGAGTAAAGTATTTGACACTATCTCCCATTGCATCTCCTGGAAAAACTGACTGTTCATAGCTTGGATGGGTGTACTGTTCACTGAGTAAAAAGCTGGCTGGTCAGTTGACCCCAAAGAGTGGTGGTAAATAAGTTACATCCACTTGGTTGCTGGGTACAAGTGGTGTTCCCCAGGGCTCAGTACTGGGGCCAGTTCAGTTTAAGGTCTTTACCAGCAATCTGGATGAGGAGATTGAGCACACCCTCTGTGAGTCTGAAGACAACACCAGGTTGAGTGGGAGAGCTGATCTGCTTGAGGGCAGGAGGCTCTGCAGAGGGACCTGGACAGAATGGAGCGATGGCCCGAGGCCAAGTGTGTGCGCTTCAACAAGGCTCAGTGCCGGGGCCTGCGCTGGGGTCACACCAACCCCACGCAGCGCTGCAGGCTGGGGGCAGAGCGGCTGCCAAGCTGCCCAGCAGAAAAGGGCCTGGGGCAGAAAACGGCCATCTGCATACGAGCCGGCAGCGTGCCCAGGTGGCCAGGAAGGCCAAAACCGTGTGCCCAGCAGGACCAGGGCAGCGACCATCTCCCTGTACTTGGCACTGGTGAGGCTGCGCCTCGACTACGGTGTTCACCTGTGGGCCCCTCAGGACGAGGAAGACACAGAGGTGCTGGAGCGTGTCCAGGGGAGGGCAACGGAGCTGCTGATGGGTCCGGAGCACAATTCTTACGAGAAGCGGCTGAGGGGACTGGGGTTGTTTAGCCTGGAGTAAAGGAGGCTCAGCGGGGACCTTCTCACTCTCCACAACTACCGGAAAGGAGGCGGTAGCAAAGCTGGTGTCGGTCTCTTGTCTCAAGCAACAAGCAACAGGATGAGAGGAAATGGCCTCAGGTTGTGCCGGGGGAGGATGACAGTGGCTGTTGGGGAAAATTTCTTCACTGGAAGGGTGCTCAAGCATTGGAACACGCTGCCCAGTGGAAGCGCTTGAGTCACCATCCCTGGAGGTATTTACAAGACGTGTAGAGGTGGCACTTGGGGACACGGTTTAGTGTGGACTTGGCAGTGTTGGGTTTATGGCTGCACTTGTTGATCCCAAGGGTCTTTTCCAACCTAGATGATTCCATGATTCTAGGTTCCCTCCACTTGGGACCTCAGGTCCCCATCACCTCAACAAGAAGCTTGACACAGAAAGGGACTCTGGGGCACAATTCCCTCCCTCTTTTCACCTCCAGAAGGCTTTGGACGGGAGGCCCATCAGATGTACAGTCCTGCACATGCTGAACAGACAGAAACACGGCACCCATGTCAGTCTTGGTGGATATTCAGCAATGCTAAAGAAAGCTTTTGAGCTGTCTGGGTCTCAGGGCGTGCACTCATGCAGTACAGGCCACGTTTCTGGGAAGCACGATGCAGCACGCTGTACAGAGGGCTGTCCTGAACCATGGAAATATCTCAGGGGAGCGGAGAGACGCGGTCCCCGGCGTGGCCTCTCCAGCTCCTTCACGTGCCCTTGCAGGGGGCAACTTGGTAACCAGAGACAGGAGCCGCCGGATCTTTCCCACCTGCACCAGGGACACAATTCGCATTTGGCTTAACCGTCAGTGTCTGCAGGGCTCAGTCCTGCCCCGCCAGAAGGAATCCGAGAGGAGCACAGGGAGGAGGAGTTTTGTCTATTGCCCAAGGGCTCCTAGCTCCTCTTTTCAAGACAGCTCGAAGTCAGACCACCCGGCCCAGAAAACTTTGCACCTCTCTACATAAGTCAGGGACATCCACCTGCAGTCCCCGTCTTCATTTCAGTTTTGGGGGGTGTCTGCTCGCTTGGTCAAGAAGCCCCTGGGGACTTGCTCCCGCCAGGCTGCTTTGTTCTTGGTGCGATGCCCAGGACCCGTTGAGTCGGGCGGTGGGGACAAAGGCTGGAACTTGCTGGGTGGGTGATGCTGTCCCAGCGGCTGTGACATCACCGAGGACGTGTCACAATGGGAGCTGTCTTCAGGGACATCACCAGGCAGCCCCACTGCAGTTTGCCTTCGGCGCTCGGTGAGTGCAGCATGCAGGGGGAAGGCTGGGCTGGGTGGGGGACGGGGCAGATGCCCAGGGCCTTTCTAACCCAGAGCGAGAGGCGAGCCCCTCAGGGCAGGGCACGGTACCGCCCTCGGGGCTGGGGCAGAGCTGCTGGGGGCTCCCGCTGGGGGCAGGTGCCCAGAGCGGCTTTGGGGATGGGACGGGTGCCTGTGGCTCCATGGGACGCTGTCCTGTGGCAGGGATGGGGCCTCGGGAGACTCTATGAGGACAGCCCGCAGCTCCCGCCGGTACAGTGCTCACAAACCCTGCCCTTGCTCCCTCGCACCTCCATCACCCCCTCTCCTACCGGCCCCCAGCTCCAGGCGGCTCCTGCCCCGCTCCCCCAGCCCCGCGCTCCCTCCCACCCAGCCCTGCTCAGCCCCCTTTTCTCCCACCTCCTCTAGGCCATGGCTGCGGCAATCGCCCTCATCCTGGCTATACTGGCCATGCAGCCCATGAAGAAGGGCCTTCACCACAGAGATACGGCCACGGACGAGCGGATGCGGCAGCGTAAGGCGTATCTGGATGAGCAGACGACTCGGGTGATGCAGGAGGTTGACCGGAGCTGGGGCACGTTCCTTCCCGCGTTGCAGCAGTGGCCGCTTTGGACTGTTGCGGGGGCCCTGGTGCTGCTCGTTAGCGTCTGCTGGCTGGTCAGGAAAATGAAGCTTGCCTCTGGCAGCCGCAGTGAGCAGGACAGAAAGGAGGATGACAGGGAGGAGGAAGACCTCCATGGTGCACACAGCGGTGTCAGCTCTATGGCTGTGCCCACCCCACCGCCAATGCAGGAGCTGCCTGACACGTGCGAGGCCCTGAAGGAGCTGGTGGGTGACCTCCTTAAGGTCTGCCAGATACTGTGCAAGAGGAGTTTCATGCCAGAGCCGTACCCAGCCACTGGGGAGGAGGGTGCCCATGAAACCTGGAGTGTGCACGGGAACAGCATCACCTACCACCTGCCTGTGTTCCTGTGGCCACCCCCCGGGCACTCTTTCACCCTGGAGCCGGACACCACGGGGCAGCTGCCAGAAGAGCAGCCCAACATCCGTGTGGGGCTGGAGTGCGTGTGCTTGAGGCAGCAGCTGCTGGGAGACACACTGTGCTTTCTCCACCACCCCGAGGACCAGCTGCCGAGGGACCAGAGGTCGCCCCTCCTCCACACCCTCTGCACACACTCCTGCCTAGACGTGGAGAAAATCGTCTGCTGGACCCAAATGCTAGTAAAAACAGCCTGGCTGCTTTTGCCTGAGTCGCGCCACTGCCAGCTAACGCTGCTGCCCTCCTCCCAGTCCTGCAGGTTCCAGCTGACAACCGCCTCCAAGATGGACATCTGCACTGAAATGATTTTTGCGGTGTGGCAGGACAGCCAGGCTGAGCCTTGAGTAGGCGGAGGGAGGCCAGCTTCACCAGCAGCACGCCACGGCCAGAGAGCCACGCTGCTGTCGAAATGCTGCTTTGCAGGCACACGGCCAGGCACACCCAGCAGGACAGTTTCCACCTCAGAGGTTTGCAGCTCTGCACCCGTCTCCTGGTGGTCACAGGCTTTTCCACCCGTGCCTGCGACCCTGAGGATCTCCTCTCATCTCTCAACGGTGGGGCCCGAGGGACAACTGCGGACACTGGCACAGAGAATCTGCTCACCCCAGAGACTGCCTGGGGAGTGCGTGCCGCAGCTCTGAGCAAGCTGGGCACGGACATGACACCGCCCGAGGGGAGCTCAGCATCACCGGCGTGTGGGGAATGTCCGCCGGTCCAGCTGGAGATGCCACTGCAGCTGAGGCTCCTGTTATCACCTGTAACAGCATGGGACCACCCATCCTGTTGGAAAGAGCTGTCTGAGTGTGCCTATGGAATACACTGGATGCTCTGTCTGGGTGTCCGTTTGCAGCTTGGCCTGTGTGTCTTTTGAAGAACTCTGCAGTTTCACTGCACATTTCATTGACTCTTTGGGCTCAGCTGTCCAGCCAGCTTTTAACCCAGCAAAGAGTTCACTTGTCCAAGCCACGAGCAGCCAGTTTCTCCGGGAGAATGCTGTGGGAGACGGTGTCAAAGGCTGTGCTAAAGTCCGGGTAGACAACATCCACAGTCCTTCCCTCATCCACTAAGCGGGTCACCTTGTCATAGAAGGAGATCAGGCCAGTCCAACGGGACCTGCCTATCACAAACCCATGCTGGCTGGGCCTGATCACCTGGCTGTCCTGTACGTGTCATAGGTATTAAATTATCCTGGGACAGGACTCAGCAGTATAAGCTTAACACTACATTTTCCCTGTTCAAACTAGGAATTTCAGACTTTAGGTATTCCAGCCTTGGACACATGGACTATTCAATTTGAGGACTTAGTTTGAAACACCACCTCTCCATCTGCAAAGTACCTAAGAAAGGTAGAGGTAGAATGTACCACTTACTGTCTTCCTTCTATCAAGTTTCTATTAGGTCTGTTATGCCCTCTATTGAAAGGAGGACAGGGATATTTCTCCCATCCTATCTTACATGTTTCTATACAAACATATATCTATACAGACAGAAAAAAGCATAAAAAAGAAGGAAAAAAAGTCAAGCTGGTGCTTAATCCATTTAGAAGAATCTCACAGTAAAACTCCAAATTAATCTGCCATTAAATCAAGTACATACAATAAATACATCTTATTCTTTAACATCAGTACTCAGACTATATTTAGATTTGGATATCTTCTTATTTATTTGAAGTTCATTTCTGATACTAATAAATACTAAAAGAACACATTTTTAGAACACTATTAGCATTTCTTGCTAATGATAATGGCTAAAAATAGTATGCAAATTATTCTCCCCTTGTGTTACGACTAATTGTCTCAGCATAGCTTTGTTATTTACAAGGAGACATAAAATAACTGCAAATATTCAAGAAAAGAAAGTACAAACTACTACAGTCAACAGTAGCAGATAAATGTGCTGGCATGTACCTCACCGGTGTCTTGATTCCCATTGCCAAGAAATGGGAAGCTAGTAACACATACGAGTTTTGAGAAATTGCACATGAAACATACCAAATCCACTGGATCTGAATCCACTAATTCTGTGGAAAGGCTCCTTTGGTATTTTAATCAGTTGTCTGAACAACACTAATGGCATAAAGCTGTATACAAAAATTATAGCCCCTAACCAAAGCCTACAAGGAATGGTAGCTGACTGATACCAGTATCTCATTTTGGGCTGCCTCAGCTCATCAAAGCACTAGTGCTGGGGTGGGAAATATAGATATAAAAATATCTATGCCTTATAAGTATAAGGGATATATTTTAAATACAGGAGAACATTTTCCTTGTCTTACCCATAGTTATGAAGGTTACTCACACACAGAAACAGCTACTGAACTGGCTGATGTAGCACTCTATACATTTTTGCAAGAGTCTTACCTTCCCTGTATCAGCTCTAAAAGGAATGCCAAGCTGCAGCCACCTGTGGGAAGGGGGCAAGCACCGCCCGGCAGTCAGTAGCAGGGACTTTGCTTCCCATACAGAGCACAAGGCACATCGTTGTTCTACAGACCTTGCCCGCAGTCAGTCCATGAAATGAATTGTAGAAATTCAGCTCAAAAAAAGACAGCTTCAATTGCATTTGTCTACTGCCAAATGCTCCCATATGTTTTTAACAAATTCTTGTAACTCTTTGAACAAGCTAATGGAGGCTTCTAATGCTGGTTTCTCATGTTGTCAGGTGCTATGGGCAGGGGGAAGCATACCTGCGGTGGGTCACTGCTCTTTCCCACAGAATAGCAGGGGGCTGAGTGCAAAGCAATTCTGCTCTGAGCAGAGCTGGTGCAGTTTATTCCCTTCTTGCAACAAAAAGGAAGTTGGACTGACTCCATGTTATGAGGTCACCTGCAGTGAAGTTCACTGGTGAGAACTGCAGGGGTACTCCCCTGTAATTTGATGAGCTGGCACAAGTTGCCACACCAAAAGGAAATGTACACATGAATTTACAAACAGTTCTTCCAATGCTTCAGTCATAAATGAACTTCCCCCCGCCCCAGCTCAGTCATTGTGCTGATATGTTCAGTTCCAGGATCCTGGAAACATCCCATATTTTAGTCATTATCAACCATTTATTCAATACCTCTCAAAGCATCATACAGTCCTTCTCTAAGGCTGGAGAAATTTAGACATCAAAAGGAACTGTAGTGAAGTAAATGGGGGCAGCAGATATCCAACATCCTACAGAGAGATGCTCATATAATGCAAGCTGTAAGCTGCATGTCACCAGAAGAAGTTATTTGTCCTACCAAGTTTATAAACGAAACTTAGCTCACAACTTCTAGGAATTACTGCATTCCCAATATAACCTCTTACAGGACTGCTGTTTACAGGTGCTCCCCTTTGGTCTACCTCAAGTCACCTCACATCGCTATTCCCAAAGGGTCGCCTTGCAGCAGACTGATTTGGTGACATTCAGGGGGAAAACAGATGGGGCAGAGGTTCCTTTTCTTGTGCTGCAAGAAGCACAGCTTTGGTATAGCTCGCTCCTCCCCACCACGGCTACCAGCAGAGCCCAGACTCTTCCCTTCAACCTAGTCACCACAGCTCTGGGGACAGGGACAGGAAGGTAGTCTGTCCTAGGCAAATGGATGATACAGATTAACCCTGGGACTAGAGGGGGGACCAGATGCCACACTGGTATTTTGCTCTTGAACTACACAGCTATGCATTCCCTGTCAGTAGGACTATTCTTAGCCCTAGCTAATGTGTGACAACATGAATAAGACAGACATAAAATGCTCAAACACTGAAACACCACAATGCAAAAAGGAGGACTTCATGCAAACCTGTCAACGGTATGATTGAAGCCATTACCACAGTGCCCGGTTTCAGTCCAAAATCAACAGAAAAGATTTCAAGCAAAAATGGACAATCCTGGAAGCGTTACTAACCACAACGCCTGGAATTTAGCATTTCTCATGGTATGGTTGCACCTCCATCCTCCCCACCCACACTCTGGTCATCACTATAATCTATCAAATGGCTCAAACCTAACCATTTGAGTGTTGCCAAAGAGCGCATCCTGTCATCCTTTCTTTCCTTTACTCCCGCAGAAAGTGACAGGATAGCCCTGACTACCAGGACAGTCCATTTTTTAAATGGCACTTAACACTTTAGAAATCAGATAATTCTCACCCCTCTGTTGACAGTACCGAGGCTGTGCAGGAAGAATGTCTACCATCAGAACAATCAATACCATTGCTCACAGAAATTCGGATTCCTGTTGATTTCTTCTAACCTATGTTTATCTTCTGACGAATGCGAGGTGAAGTGATACCCAGACATGTCATGCTAGAATAAATACCCAGTTTGTCCAACCCTGTGTTATTTGTACAAAAAGGAACAGGAACTTCCAAGAAAATTCCCAGAAGTTAAGAAGGGGGCAATTAGAGCTTCCAACAGAGTAAGCCTCTTCCTAGTTCTTCGGGTCATCAGTTTACCAAATAAAATACACGTATGAAACATCATTTAAAAAAAAAAAATCTTCTTTCATTATTTGCATAAATATTGTATCCATCTTTAATTTAACCAACCTGCATAGGTGGAAACCTAACCACACGGTTTCATAAGAGATTTCCATAAAAGAAGGAGCTTAGCTTTGGAAAGGAACTGTTTCACAATAGCATTTCCACAGTTAGTTCCCAAAATTTACTAGCTACCTTTTCAAAATAGTGTTGCTTGCAACCCCACTGAATTGCTTACCTATGCTATGGTATATGCTTACCTATGCTATTACCCATTGCTATGCTTGACTGAATTGAGGATCTCTAGACAGCCAGTGTAAAACCCAAATGTTCCGAGTTCCGTTTGCGATAACTGATATTTTAATGAAATTCCCCCAAATACTGCACACTGATTTCACAGTACTCTATTCATCAAATCTATTCCATATGTTGCAGCCAACAGATGGTCAACACAGCAGTTTTGGACTCAGAACTAAACAAGGCATCACCACGAAACACAGAAGAAGAGGCCCATTATTTAAGATGATGCCAGAGGCATTATTTATAATGTCAGTACTGTGGGAATGAAATGTTGTGCAAACTTCCAGAACTGAATGAAGTGAACAGAAGTTGCTGAACATGTGCATAGAGCCACCAAGTACTCGCTAGTCATAAAGACAGACTATTAAAAATACCTTCTGCAAAAGTGTGCAAGAAGATTTAGTATTAAGTCTGGGCTTAGGGAGAATGAGAAGCAAACCACGTGCACTCTCTCACCTCAGCAGCAACATTTAGTTTCATGACAGCTACTGCAATTGTGCAAAACCCTCATGGACAGCAGAAAGAGGTTTTCAGGCAAAGGAAAGTTAACATATGAGATTTAACCTCTTTTACTACATCAAGATCATAAAAGCAGCATGTTGAGGAGTGCACACTAGCTGGACAAGGCTGCCCTCTACTGATACTAAATTGCAGTTTTGTCAGCCACTTACCGTTGCAGGAGCGTTCACCACTGAGAGATTGTAACCATAAAGAAAAGATGATCCGAAAGCACCAGTTAAAGAGGCAACAACAAGACTCCCAGACCAATTCTGAAAAACAAAGAAAGATGCAGCTGTTGTTAGTATACTTTAAATTAACGTGCCTCAGGTTTTAAACACTCTTTACACTATCTTGTATAGCTTCTGCAGGCATATATCCTTGCGGCAAAATAATACCCTGAAACACCTCCCCTTGCTGCGATGAGGAACAGTAAATTTGAGTGACAGCATCTCAGTTAACGTTTACCAAGGCATAAGTGAACATCTGAACTTCTTTCAACCTCACAGATTTTTGTGTAAGCAACCCAAAAAGTAAAATGCTGAAGAAGCACATTCTCAGGAAAGGTAACTTGGCAACATAGCACTAATGCAACAAAGCAAGTAGTTGTATATATTTGATGCAACAGGTCCGTGGGTAGACCTGACTTCTGTGAAAACCTGTCAGATCGTGTGCCCCCCAGTCCCGTGAGTATAAAGATTAGTGAAATTGTGACCAAAAAAGCAAAATTATGCCTACAAACTAGGTTTTGTAACCCAAATGCAACTCTCCAGCAGCAATTTGCTGACACACACACACTCTCTGGTGGAGATGCCATTTGCCCTTTTCCCCAGTGACACACCTGTACTTCTCCCTCCTCAGGTCTCTCCCCTCCATCCCCCTCATCCTGTTTTTAGCCCACCTATGCTAACAACTTCTTCCACATTAGCTGTTGAATAAAACGTAGGACTGCTTTTATTTGACAGATTTTGCATTTTCAGGGTCCTTTCCACCTTCCTCAGTATGACTTTCTGCCACTCAGTTCTCCTACTGGATTATCAGAGGGCATCAGAATTGACCGTTGCTATCCCCAAGAGATGTTAAAGTCAGTGTTTTGGTGGCTGGTCAGTTGTGAATGAAGTTTTGCAGATCATGGAAAACACCTCACTTTTCTTGACTTCTGAATGATAAAGTAGGTGGCTTTTTAACATGTTTTGAATAAAACAAAAACTGCTAAGAATCTAGAACTTCAGACACAGCTCACTGTCATTTTATGCCCAGCCTCATCACTCACTGAAGCATCAATCCTTTCTAAAGGAGAAAGGCCTGCTTGAGCAGGCTTAATAAACTCAGCTTCAGTTATATCACTTACAGCAGGCACAATGGGTTAATGAGTCAATAAATTCTGTCAGCTGCACAAAGCTGTATGTTCACTTTGGAAAACGAAGACGTGGAGCACGAACTAGGTTTTGTGTAACCAGCACATGGCATACAAGCAGTGATGATGGACTGAACAAGCTCCACCAGCATCACCAGCAGAGAAGGGCAAGTGAATGCACTGTGGTTGTTAGCATGTGCCAGAGCTGATGTTCCACACGATCGTTGTAGGCTCACTATGACCCATGAAGAAGGATGAGATTCTCAGGTGCCAGGGCAGAGACCACAGTGTACAACCCAGCAAAAGTGGGGTGCTCCACAGCTGCCCTGTGGAGCTCAAAACAAGCCCTGTGGGATAGCTGAGTGTTTTTAATTTCTTCCACATGATGCGGGACCTTTTAAAGACATTATACAGTTCATTAACCAGCCTGTTTTCAGTCAGGTCAGGAGGAAGTGTACGAGGGGGGAAAAAAAGCCTCATTAAGAAATATATCCTGTGGAGTTCGTTACATAAGCCAAATACAATTTCTTATTATTAGCCAGCTTCTTAAAATGAACCTGCCACACACACACAGAGCTTTGCACCATTACTTTGGTAGCAAAAAGTAGAAATGTTGACATAGGACTTTATTTAGCTTCTGGTGATAACACCTCATATTAGGTGTCCATTATTTCTCTATTATGTGCAAGTGTTCCTACACTTAGCAGAAGCTGCTACTACTTTGAACTATTAACACTGAGAATATTCCTGGACGTCTACCAGGCTGCTCCCAAAGGGTTCACAAATGGTAAGTGCAAGTTCACAAGTGCTGTGTGGTAATGTTGACGCAATATTGCTAAAGCGCTCTACTCTAACAGTGTTAGACCCATCAGAAAAATCCTGCAAACAGAACAATTCAGATCATACAGTGTAGTGGTTATTAAAAACTCCAGTGAATGCTTAAACCTCTCAGCGCTGGCAAATTATATGCACATGTGGCTAAGTGGAAGCTAAGGCAGGACAAATCACAAAGTGCTGCCAAATTAGAAAACTCCACATCTACTTTATTTTAAAATATCGCAAATAACCTACTTCAATACCAAGAATTTTTCAAGTATACAGCCCTCTGCAGAAAACCTCAGACTTAATCGATTCACAGTTCACAGTTCTTGGAACACGAACTTCAATTTCTCCATGACCTGTCTCCTCATTCTCCTTATACACTATTTTAAATATTTGCTCAGGCTTCAGCAACACCAGATAAAAGATGAAAGCATAATGAAGACAGAATGCAAAAAAAAAAAAAAAAAAAAAAAAATCTGTTGCTCAGACAAATATTAACCCTGTGACAACGTTAACAAAAAAAAAGGAAAAAACCACCCCCAAAAATCCAATGTGTTTTACAGTGACCAGGAAACAAGGTGGCAACCACGCCTCCTTTATAGGTGTTCCTTGACTTCACTGCCATCCGTGTGCTCATGCGTAGCAGCCACCAGCGCAAGGGCAGGTAGGTGTGACCGCCACCACAGCAGTAAGTGTTCAGGCAGGAAAGTTGCATGTCAGTTCACAGCAAAGACCTCCAGATACCTGGGAAGTGCTTACCTGTGAAAGTCCACAGTTTTGTTCTTACCACAGATCCCAGGGCACCATGCTCTACAAGATGCTTTTGCCAACTCCCATCCCAGCTCAGCATACACTGTAACATCACTGTCAACTACGATAAGTCTTAAATTGTCTTTTTTTTTTTTTTTAAATGTATGACAGTTCGCATTTTGGTTTTCAAAACACGGTTTAGAATACTGTACTTTGGTTAGTTATAAACCCCTTCTCAGCCATAAGGAGTAAACATTGCACGCTCCTACGTGGAAGTTTTAATATTCTTAAACGGATATTTCTAAGACTCTCTACTGATATTGGGAAGCTGGAATTGGCGCACCTTACTCGCCACCCTTGAGGAGATGCAGCTGTAGGAGAGCAGCAGGTACCCCAGCACCGTTAAGCCCGGAGAAGGGCCGTGCCGGCAGGTGCGCGCGCGGACACGGGGCCCCGCCGGCTGCCCTGCCCTCGGCGCGGCGGCGGCGGGCGGGGAGCCGCCACCCCGCTCGCCCCGCGCTTGCCCTTGCCCCGGGGACCGGCCAGTCCCGGTGGTCTCGGGAGGCAGCGGGGGGGCGGCCGGCGCCCCCGCCCTGCTCCGCTCCGCCCGCGGGGGCGGCTGCTCTCCCCGCGCAGCGGCGGCCGGCGCTGCCCTCCGCCCGTCCTCTGGGTCCCGGCGCGGCGGCCGCGGTATTTTTAGCTCTGCCCCCGCGCCTGCCCGCCGCCGGCCTCTCTGCACCGGCACCAACAACTTCCCGAGCGGGGAAGGGCTCGGCGTCGCTCCGGCCCCCCCCGCCGCCGTGCGCCAGCCTCGCCGTTCCTCCCACCCCGCCGCGCCGGGAAAGGACTGAACTCAGCCCCCACCCCGGTTCCCCGTCCCCCAGGCGCGGGCAGCGCAGGCCGAGCTCCCCGCCCTACTGCCCGCTCCGCCGATGACACGCTGCTGAAACGGCGACGGTCACCTCCAAAACAAAACGGCCCGGGGGAGACGCCGCGCTGCCCCGCGCTACTTACGCTCCTGCCAGCGCGGCGGCGGCCGCCCCCCTTTCCCCGCGCCACCAGCGTGGCCGCCTCCGGCCCCGCCGCACGGTCCATGCCGCTACCGCACGTGCGCAGCGGCCGCGCATCTCCGGCGGGCAGCGCGCGGGGCGCAGCGGGGGCGCGGCCGCGGGAGGCGGTGGCCGAGCGGGGGGGGCGGGGGGGCGCCTGGCGCTCGGGGGTGCCCGGGCCGGCTTTGCAGCGCCGGCCGCGGGGGGAGGCGGCTGCCGGGGGGGCAGGGAGTCCGTGCCCGGCGCACGCCGCCCCGGGGTGCGGGCGGGACGCAGGGGACGGAGGAGCGCGAGCTCACCTATCTGCCTGCTTGTACGTAACTTCAGCAAATGTGCGTGCCCGGCGCCGTGCGGGTGGTTTCCTGGCAGGACCCTTCCCTCAGCAGGGATTTACCCACCAGTGCGGGGAAATGTCACGATTGAGTGTCCCTCACGGCCTTCCACTGAGTGGCATGGGGGCTGGGGTCCACGGCTTGGAGTGGGTGGCTGCCGCGGCTGCGGTCTGGAAACCTGGGCTGCCTTTCTGTAGGCGAGACGCTAGAGTAAGGAGGGGAAGAGTTTTCCCGTGTTGCCGAGGCTGGCAAGTGAAGATACCACAAGCCTTGTAGCCAATTAAGACGTTAACCGCACGGCGCATGGATGTATGCCATACTACAGCTGTGTAACAGATGGTGATGAGACACGCTACCTGCGGAAGGTAAAAGCTGCTGCTATTATTTTTGAAGGTACCTATTTGCAAGCATGGGCATCTTGGCCTCCCCAGAGTTATACTACACCTTCAGGTTGGCAGTGGATGAGTATTAAGTGCATAAGGAACTATTCCCAGCTGGCTGCGGTTAATATTGGTGTAAATCTGTGCTGTTGCCACTTCTGACAGGCTACGGACCTCACAGCTAGCTTAGAGCTCTCAAAGCCACAATAAGTAATGCCGTAAAGCACTGCAGGTTTGAAAGCAGTTTATGATGCAGCAACTTCAATGTGTCGTTGACTCAGATCAAGCTGAGCAGTATTTGAGTAGAAAGCCAGATGCTACTCATTAACATGTAAAATTATTGTACTTTTTGAGAAATGTCATCGTAGATAGGTGATCCAGGCATAATTTGTAATGTCTTTGAATGATCATAAGCAGTAAAAGGGTCAAGTCAGGAGAATCAAGCCTCTAAAATGCATGGAGTGTATTTGAGATGAATCACACACCTGTATTTTATTTAGTTTCATTTAAAATTGTGCAGTGCAAGTAGTTCTGTTAGTACTCAAATACAAATAATATGTCTGCATGTGATTAATGCATACATAGTTTCTCACCTTAACACACTCCCATTTTTTGACCTTTTACAGCTGCTGTTAGGAAGTTACAGAAACTAAACACACGCTACTCTCTATACCCCTCAAATTTTCATCCCAGAAGCCTCCATTTGCTCAAGTCTCCATATTCCTATGGAAAGAAGCATAATTTTGCTCTTCTTGCGCATGTCAGAGCAGAAGGGCAAAAAGGGGAAGAACACACAGCTTTGTGGGTTCTTGTATAAGAAAGGTATCAGAGACAAAATCAAAGCTTTTCTCCACAGAATAGATCCTCCAAAAATTTCCTTTTGAAGGCACAGAAACTCTCCTTCAAAATGTTACCACTGCTCTCAAATGACAGAGTCCCTCCCATAAAAGGGAGGCTTTAGTCAAATCCTAAAGTCAGGTAATCCCAGTATGATTTGCCTAAACCCTTTTTTGGCTAGTTTAAAGGTAGACATACATGTTAAAGAGAAACACAGGAGAAAATGAGAGTCCTGTGGTACCAGGTGCAGTGCAGGTACCAAAGGCAGAAAGGAAACAGCAGCATTCCTGCGTTCAAGACACTGAGCCTGCACCTGCAAGTATTCAGATAGGTTCCAAAAAGTTATTTTCTGCCTCCAGTCCCCAAATAGCAAACAAATGTGTTGACAGAAGGTTTGGGGAATTCACTCACCACTTTTTTCTTCACCACCTTATTTTCTTTCATCTCACCATTGCTTTGCTGTTTGCTCTCCATTCCGTTACCTCGTTAGGTGATAGCTGAGGAAGAAAAGAGGGAAAGTTGTGGTACTGTTCAGCTGATGCAGATTTTCTTTTTTTAATAAAATCATAAACCTGACCCAGGAAGGACTTGACAAAGCCTATAAGAAGTCTAGCTACTCCCTTCAAAAGTCAGATCCTCATTCAGGAAGGCATTAGCAGCACCAAATTAGCAGCAATCGAAACGTACATGCTAACTGTGTTTAAGTAGTCTACTCAGAGGGCAGCATGCAGTAGTTCCTAGCCCAACTAAAGCGTGAAGGGGAAAAAGCTGCAGTATCAGGCCCTTCAGTGAATGTGCTGTCTCTATTAGAATAGGAGCATCAGACCCATTGCAACTACAAAAGGAGTTTAGATAGTCAGGTGGAACTACTTTACTATCGCTGGGTTGCAGCCAGGACATCTGGATTAATTGGTGGTGTGATTCTAATGATTATTAGACCTTATAGTAGCTGGGGCATTGCCTGAATGCATTTGCAAAGGAGAGGTCCATTTATTTACTGCTCTGTATAGAAAATTCTTGCCTGAACATCCCCTTACATGCTTTAATAATGTTAAAGGACATTTTAATCATCATTTATTAAGAAACTAAACTGATTTCTGGAGTTCCAAAGAGGATGGATTATCTGTTATTTACACTGTGCTTCTTTGTATAGTCTTGGGCAGTCCATCAGTCTGTTCAGTTCATTTGGAATATGGGTTACCAAGTTCTTCTATCTCAACATCTTCAGATGACAGCACATTTCAAGATCTTTGCTTACTTGGTCATTATGGTATCAGTAGATCCAATCTTGGATGCAAGTTGTCTTGTAGACAAGAGTCTACAAGATAGCGAGCTATATAATACATGGGGAGTAACAGTCAATTTAGTGAAACAGCACATTGGAGTGGAAATTGTGTTGAGGCCATCACACAAACAATACATTTTCTAAGAAGAAATCCTGTCTGATAGAAGTACTGCCATTGGCAGTACTGGGGACATTATATCAAATGGTTCCAAGACATCAGGCTGAGCTTTTAAGTTAGAGAAGCTAGAGACATGACAGCATACTGTAAGTGCCGAAGCCAGAAAAATTACCTTCATCCCTCTTTACCTCCCAGTGCACTCAATACTAAAAACCTGCAAACAACTCCTTTTACTCTGCTGCAAAGGGCCTTTGTCAATCCCTGCTAAATTACTCTTCTAAAAGAGCTTTCAAGGCAAATGTATTTCACTTTCTAGGAGAGATGCTCAGTCTCATCAAACAGTTCACATGTCTCATATCACATTTAACAAGCATAGCAAAAAATAACATCAGACTGGCTCACTGCAGCTCCCACATGCTATACTGTATCTCATATATAGATAATGTGGATAATTAAATTAACGAAGGTTCCAATAAAGCACAAACAAAGTGTGATCAAACTGGAATTTAAGAGCTTACAAGACAAATAATGTATGGGGCGTAGCACTTGAACAGACAGCACAGGCTCAGTCAAGAACAGTCTGCCAAGCATCTAAAGAGACATAATGCAGCCTCACAGCTAAGCCACTAGGCAAGGATAACTTGTATCTACCTTCCCTCACGGCATTGTTTTTTATATGTCTGATTCTTTGTCTTGTTCTTTGAGCCATCTTTAAAATGCTCTTAAGATATGTCTCCTGTGTCTGGAAGGTTTAATTACTAGCAGTGCACCATCTGCAGAATTGTTCAGACTGAACTGTCCCTCCTGTTCCACTTGTTTTTGAACATATCCACTTGACTGTGGAAGAAGGCATGTTATGATATCCAGGACAGACATTCAATGTGATGCAAAAAAAAAAAAAAAAAAAGAAATCTGGGCTGAGGAGGGAGTAGAAATCACTGAAATCCTGCATGGATTTGTCAGTATTACTTTTGTAGTCTTACTGACTTGTGTGCAGGGAAGAGAGACATGATTACAGCAAGCAGGAACCCGGTCTTCAAATTGCAGTGTTTAACAAAATCTGAAGAAGTGAAGTTCCACTTAGGGGAATGAAAGTCTGAAATGTGCACTACTGCTGCTGCTAGCCGTTCATTGAAAGGTTTTAAAAGATGGGGTGGAAAAGTGTATTCCTTCCCCCTGAAGTTCATATTGCTAGTACCAGGTAAGTTGTTTAAATTGTGGATCCAAAAATATTCATTCATGATCCATTCTTTATTACGGAAGATTAGATCTTTCTGCTTCCTAGCTTCCACAGTTAGTCAGGAGGTGACCCATGAGTCAGGAATGGCTGATTTACGCCAGGCCAGGGGGCACCATCCGTTTCAGCATTATGATCAGAGCTACAGTTTGCTTACCTACTTATCCAGCAGTTTATTCAGCAATGAATGGGTTGACTTCATTAGTAGGACATGCAATCCGAGTCCTACAAATTGTTAGCCTTGGCAAGGATGGCTCAGCAGTTTGCGGAGCAGGAGCATTATGGCTGGCACAGCAAACTGACTTGAGGGAGGTGTGGATAAACCTACTGTAATCTAGGTAATCTAGGTTTGGTTCTGAACTTCTACAGAACATTCAGCATTCATTAACTGACGGCAAGTCAGGAAAAACAAAAGACATTGGAAAGCTGTTGTGTTCACAAGAAGCAAATATGCAAAGGGAGTTGTTTCAGATGAACTCAAATTTTAAATGGCCATATTTGTTATGTTAGATGACAAAATCATGAAGGAGTTGACCACCTCAGAAAAGCTAAGTTATAAGCCACAGTTACTAAAAAAAACCAAACCAAAACAAAAAAATCAACCCCAAAAACCAAAATAAGAAGTGTATAAGACCTGGAATAGATCAATTATTGTTGTTGTCCAGTCTGACCATAAAGCACTGTTTGGGCCAGTAGCCAGTGAAGGCCCATTTGCCATCTTGTTCAGATGTGCCTGGACTTACACCAAGTCACTGGTCACTCCACCTAAGGCACAACACAAGCAGGCTTCAGGCAGTTTATCAGCAATATAAAAGGTTATGCTGACAAAAATTCCTCATGATGGGCATATGCAGCTTCCATGTCTGTCTCCCGAATGCAAAATATATTACCTCTGTAGAAAGATTATGTCTGTGTCAACATTGTGCTACAATGGACAGGAAAATGTGTGAAGAGAAGCCTCCAGTGACAAAATTCACTTGTAATTATAAACCAGCACAGCCTCTCAGGAATGGAAAGGGACTGCTTTGCACTCCTCAGAGTAAACCTCTTTCAGGTGTAGCACAGAATAGTTTGGTATCTTTTAAATGGGAGAAAGACAAAAGAGAGACGACACTGCAGTATGGTGAATCACAAAGCTTTGGAAAACATGGTGGTATAAAAATAACTGAGACAGACTCAGCAAGTCCTATTTGGCCATGGTAAACTGATATCTAATTGTACTGGAAATCGGTAGGTGCTTCAGAAGACCTTTATTGGTTGGGGGGTTTTTTGTTTGTTTGTTTTGTGGGGTTTTTGGGGTTTTTTTGTTTGTTTGTTTTTTTTTCCTGATTCAGTACTAGAATTGTAATAAAAGAGGACAGAGGAGAAAAGTTCTGAATCTTACTTCTGTCCTGTAGCTTGTGTGCTGCTACCTTTTTTCCACTCACCTACAGCTGAAATTCTCCATGGGTGAACACTTGTACCTTTCAAAACAGGAGCTGTCCTTGCAATGTAACAGACAAGCTGAAGACCTCTCTGCTTGAAGCTAGATGCTTCTGTCATTAGTCTATCGCGTCTATTTCAATAAATGTGCTCCTCTCCCTGGTACTGTAAATCACACATATATACCCACACAAAATAAATCCACCATTGATTAATGAAAAGATTGATTAATGAGAGTATGCAGTGTGAAGAATACATTTCAAGTTTCTGTGTTGCCCAAATCAGGAACACTTTATGTATTAGATCTTGATTAAGTGACATAACTATCTGGTTAAAATAGGTGTTCTGGAACCCCATTAGAAACTGAAGGGATTACTTTCTTCTCAAGTAGTTCTGTTAAGCTAGATGTATTCTGGTGCAAATAATACTGTACTAGTCAATGTTTCTTATACTGCTTATGCAAAAAGTCAAACAGTCCCAATATTAAAATACCATTGCCGGAGTTAGGTGTGGCATGACTTTAATGGGGCACAGAGCATTTCTATGGTGCTGAACTATTTAGTAAGAGTTCTCAAATTATGTATTCTGATTCTTAAATTCTCAAATACTGTAGACCCCCCAACTTCCAGAAACACCTGTTCTTTTAAATAATCAGTTGACATAACATTAAAAAAAAGTATGTCGCTTTTTCCCTCTATCTGTGGCATCAGTCCTAAAGTGTGTTTACAAGGTGATGAATTATTGTACCTGGATTTCAGTATTCCATACAAGTCACAATCTGATCTCTTATACTGAGAAGGGGAAAGACTGAATTTCTATTTCAAAATTAAATGCTTTGTGTGGGTTTTAAAAATATAAACTAGGGGAAAAAATAAAGTTATTTTCCATAGAAATCTAATAACCAGGAGAGGATCACGGGAAATTATTTGCTTACAATTTTCACAAAATTGGTTTATACCAAGATAAATGTTCCTCCCTCCCTGAATCAAACCCTTGAGAACATTGCCAAATTTGAGAAGTAGCTCCAAAGTATCAAGTCCAATTTCCAGGCGCTACTCACCACTTATCCAAAGTATTCTTCACTTCCAGCGGTTTCTCAGGTTCAAAGCAGTTCAGAAGCAGCCCTTGTCAGGGTTGCTACAGCAGCCCACTTCTCTGAAATAGGGACAGTTAAATTGCTGAATTAAATTTAAAGCCAGCTTTAACTCTTTTATACCTTTTCAGAAGTAATAAATGATTAACAGTTAAACCAAAGCATAGTATGATGCTTTAGCTGGAATTCATGCAATAATTCTTTCCTACTCAACTGAGAACAAACTGCCTTGTATGGCTGCAATACCATACAATAGGTCTTTGTTTCAGTCACCACACAATGTGAAAAAGCTTTGCTTCCCACATTCAAACCATCAGACATTTGAAATGCAAGTGCCTAAGGCTAGGACTCGCATTCATATACTCTTACAGGATTACAAGTGACCAGGTGGAGGAACACCCACAGCATTCCATGTACTGCAAAAGGCTTTTAACAGTGATGTGTTGGGCCAGTACTTGTGCACGTGAGACAGTGTGTGCTACTTGTTGGGAGTCACCTCTTCACAAGATTTTGAAAGACTGGGGCAAGACATACTGTACAGTACCAAACCTCACGGTATTTCATAAAAAGATTTACCTTGTCTACTCTTCTGGCTTTGTGCCATAGAGAGGAGCTCCATATCAGTGTTGGTTTAAATACTAAACAAAACACTGGTCAGGACAAGGGTGTGGCAGTTCTGACTTTGCTTTTGCGATCAGTTCCTTACACCCCAGAGCTAAGCAGAGGTAAGAACACTCTTTGATGTGAAGAAGTATGCCCTGCTTTGGCTTTTCTCCGCTGGTGTATTGATTTCTTTGAAAATCCAACTTATGTTAAATTAGGGTCATCATTGTTTCCTCAAGGACCTTGGTAGCAAATTTAGTTGGATTTTCTGTAAGCTTGCAGACGATAAGCTATCCAAGATGTGTTAGGTAGAGAGGCAGTTGTACAGATGTAAGTTTGCTGAAACTGTAAATTCTGTCTAGGATTTGAAGTAACTGTGTTCTTTTAGGGAAGGTGGCATTACTGAACAAGCGATGCTTGGTTTGTATTTCAGGTTATGATTGTTCTGGCAGCTCCTATGGATCACTTTTGACCCTGTTCCATAAATTTCAGTGAAGTTCTCAAAAGATATTACCATCAAATTTACTTCAGCTAAATATAGGCATCCTTCTTGGGTTACAAGAAGCTAATCAATGAAAACACCACTTTTGAGAGACAGGAAGTTCTCCCTAATATCCCCTAGCATATTTTATCTAAAAGTGTCTTTAGACTTGGCACCCAATATTTGATAATTAACATTAAAATAATAAAGTCTTGTACTTTAGCTCTCTGTAACACGGTAGTTATAAGACAATAGGAGATTCTCTTAATCTCTGGTGTGAGAGTGGGCAGAGAGGTGAGTTTCAAACAGATCTTGTATCTCAGATACAAGTGACAGGTGATGCCTTCCAGACCTATATATATTTTAATTTACATTTTAGATCATCAACATTTTAACGGAAATGTTCACAAATTCTAAATTAATGCAAAGTGACATCTGAAACCAAGATGCCCTACTACTTAGTAGCATCTGTCATTTGTGTAAAGGACTTGTTACTCAGCATGACCCACAATTACCATAAGGACAGGGAAATAAACAAGACAAGGCTATGAAGCTGGCACTGCTACATTATAGAACATGTTACATGTGGTTATGTAGGCTTTGGGAAGACGTGCCTGTTCAAAAAGCAGGAATTAATGATTATTGAAGAGCAGCCCATTCCACGCTGGAACTAATCTTTTCAGACTAAATAAAGCTACCTCTTTGTTCCAAGTTTTCCCAAGTTTTAGATTCAAGGTTATACATTTGTCCTGTATCAACCTGAGCAAGAATACAAAGAAACCATCCCAAGGGCAATTTACGCAGTCATGACCAAGCAGTAGGACAAACAAACCAAGAATTACTTTGTTAGACACCACAGCAGAAAGTAGCAAAGATATTCTTGGTGGAAATTATAAACAGAACAGAAAAAATAGAGAGAATCTTTACAAGCAAGGCTAATATTCAGGCAGCAGTCTGTGAAATTTTAATTTCAGGTTCAAGAATAATTAGGAGGTTGGAAACAGAAATGCTGGCGTAAATGTGGTAACCAGAGAG
Source organism: Falco cherrug (assembly GCF_023634085.1). Classification (NCBI taxonomy): domain Eukaryota; kingdom Metazoa; phylum Chordata; class Aves; order Falconiformes; family Falconidae; genus Falco; species Falco cherrug. Next base: position 52,917,199 of record NC_073697.1, read on the forward strand.
CATACAGTGTCTCTAACTATATGTGTGAATGCTTATTCACATGTAAAGATGTAGTTGGTTTCTACGCAGATAGGCCCCTTTGGAAATGTAGTCTCAAATTGCTAAGCCAAATTAATGCTTAGGTTTTGGTTATATAAAAATGCCCTGATCTGGCAAAGCAGCAGTATACAGTTTAGTTTTAAACCCAATTCCATAGGAAAATTAGTTATGTACATAAGTACTTCACTAGTGAAAGTGAGAACATCTAGCTTCTCACTTAGTCAAACCCTCAAAACTGGAATTTGGTGTCTTTCATGGCTGCATGTCTTGATGGAAATGTATTGTATTCCCAAACTGCTAAAAACATAGTTTTGAGAGAAAAGCCAGGACACTGACCATCATTATTAAGTAGTCTTATCATCTTAAAACCCTCAAAGTTCCCAATATGTAGATGTTAGTATAAACAGATCTAACAGATTGGGGTGGGGAGGAAGGAGGAACAAGAATATTAAGTGTTTAAAAATACGTTTTACTGATTCTTACAAAACAGTGCCTTGAATCAGCTGCAGCAGGGTATTTCCCAGTTCTTTGCAAGAAAAAGCAGTTAATAATTACCTTTTGCTGTGTGGCCATTAGTGATGTTTTAACCATTTTCTCTCATTTACACATGCAAGTCTGGTATGTCATCATTTAGGAAAAAAACTTATGAGCCATGCATTTAATGCTGTCATTATATTAGGGTTATTTCCAACATTACCTTCCATGTAGATTAAAGCTAGTTAAATCTTTGCCAAGTTATTTCCAGTGAAGTCAGTATAGCATCCACCTGCCATTTAGTAAATGTTGAATTAAATATTGACAATGAAAGCTTTTATATTGTAAGGTCATGCCCTGAGTTAAGACCAAAGCTGCTCCTGGGTACAGGTTCATTCCAGGTGGAAAGAAAACACTCTCAAAATAAATCTTGTTATAAAGGATTATGCCCCAAAATGAAGGACTTCTAGGATGGTAATTTTGGGGTCAATCCTGAAGAAGGCAGAGTACGCAGCACCCAAGTAATTTTTTGTTGAGCATTGGAGAATACTTTCAAAATTCCCAAGACTACCACATTTGAGCAGTTTCTACTGCTACTTGAGTAGTCTTTATTAATGCTGTAAGCAAGAAAACTTCTTCTCACCAGGGTAATAAGGGCTTCAGCCTTCCTCCTCTCTTAAGTGGTAGCAAAACCTGCTTCCAGCAGGCAGCTATACCCTGGCAGATGCATTCTTTATGAATCTTTTTCTAAAATATCATTATAGGCATCAAGAGCAGGCAGACAATTTCTACCACAACTGTTTTTCCAATCAGCAGTCTGTGGTGGTTTGACCCTGGCTGGGCACCAGGTGCCCACCAAAGCTGCTTTGTCAGTGCCCTCCTCAGCTGGGCAGGGGGGCAAAAATATAACAAAAGGCTCATGGGTCAAGATAAGGACAAGGGGACAAGGGGGTCACTCAGCAATTACTGTCACAGGCAAAACAGGCTTGGGGAAAATTAGTTTAATTTATTACCATTCAAATCAGAAAAAGACCTTCCCCCCACCCCTTCCCGGGCTCACCCTCACGCCTCACTCCCAATGTCTGTCCCTGCTCCCCGCGGGCTCCATGGGCTGAGGGCACAGCTGGCCTCGCCGCGGCCTTCACCGCGGGCTGGGGGGGAACCTCTGCTGCGGCGCCTGGAGCCCCTCCGGCCCTGCCTGCACCCACCGGGTGTCTGCGGGGCTGCTGCTCGCACACCTGCTCACTCCTCTCTTCCACTGCGGGTTTTTTTTGTGCAAAATTCACCCCCCCACCCCCCTTCCTTCTCTAAATTTGCTATCTCCAAGGTGCCACCACCATCGCTGATGGGCTTGGCCTTGCCCAGCGGCAGGTCCATCCTGGAGCTGGCTGGCGTTGGCTCCATTGGACATGGGGGGAGCTTCTGGCATCCTCTCACAGAAGCCACACCTGTAGACCTCTGCTACAAAACTCTTGCCATACAAACCCACTACACAGTCCTATTACACTTAGGAATTGCTTACTACTCCTTTTGAAATCTTCAGAGGAGAACCACTGATTTTTTTGAAAGATCACTGAAATTCCTAACCCTCCAAGTGAAGCTCCATGTTCTGACTCACACAAGGATCATCCTCATTGATATAGTGGCTGCTTCTAGCCTTAGACATCAGTCTTGACCTTTGTGGAGGGGGAAATTAAACAAATTACCTTTGCATGCGTTGCATTCTCAGTCAGTCTCTAGCTTGCTCAAAACCTGAGTTGCCAAGCTTGAGCTCTGGCCCCCTGGGAGCAGCGAGGACTGCTCGAGCCCAGAGTCCACACATTCCTTGCAATGCTGAATGTGCCTAAAAAGGATGCAGAGCAAGCCCAGAGTAGAAGTACATACTCATGTTGCTTTCTTGTGAAATTTGGTCCTGGAAATCAAGCTAGGAAAATAAACGTTACCAAACTTTGCCCTATCCAACCTCCCCACTTATTTTAAATAGCCCCAGTCCCAGCTTCACTTCAAGCTGCAAGACCCTTTTAGCTTGTCTAGCTGTAGTCTGAAGGTCTAATATCTCATTTTTCTTCACCTAGGGACTAAAATTAATGCAGAGATATTTGTGTAGCAAATTATTCTCTCCACAGCTTCATGAAACCCGGCAAGCAGCAGCTCAGCATTTATTCTCTTGAAGGCTAAGAGATGTTACAGAAATACTCCCCTCTAAAAGCAGGGAAATATAATGTAACATAAGAATTGCCTCTTAAATATCACTACCTTAATTTGTGTAATTAAAGCTTTATAATGTAAATACAGTTAAATTCTGCATGTTGTGAACAAAGGTGTTTTCCTCCCACTTTGAGGAATTGGAGGATGAAAGAAAGAAGTAGTGAGATAGATCCTTCTGCCTCTCCCAAGCTTTCGCTGTGATTTCCAGGGGCATTTAAATGTTCTTTGTTGTAGCTTTAAAAATGTTACAAAAAGTGTTTTGTCACACTCAGTAGTTTTCAGTTATAGGGACGTGAAGATATGAAACTCCCTTACATTTCCAGGGGTTGTGAAATACTGGAAAGGCTGATGGCTGAAGTGCCTGCTTTGCATTTCAAAAGCTATCGGGGTCAAAGTCTGTTAGTTATTACCATTTTCAGCAGTTCTTGGTGTCAGGGCCTTGAGCACATAGCCTGTACTGGGCTCAGGGCCAGCTCAGAGGATGGTGCGGGCACCCAGCCATGAGGGAGAGCCTCTCTACAGAGGGGACTCCCCCTCCATCTTCACGCAGGAAAGCCCGCTAAGGGGACGTTCTCGGACGTTGTCCTCAGTCCAGGTTAAGCTGATCCAGACCTTTACCTTGACCAACAGGCCTGACTTTGCGGCTCAAACTCAGACCTCCCTTGTCACCATGGACTTGCCTGTTGATCGCAGGGCTGTGCCTAAGCTTGGGTGCTGGGGTCATGTGCTGACTTCAGTTCTCATCTGAACCCCAGACCTGCCTCACCCCCTGGGGGCTGTCTGCAGATGGGGGCTCTTGGCTGAACCTGGCCACTGCTACCAGATGTCTAGCAGTCAAACAAAGAGATAGGCAAAGGAACAGTATCTAACATGCATAAAAGGCACCATTATCTAGTAAATTCAGAGGCCATGTGGAGCTGCAGACCAGTAAAAAAAAGAACAAAGGACTGGAGACGCAGATAACTTCTCATAACCCACCCCCCACCAGGATGAGACCATCAGCCTTAGGGCCCAGAGGAGCAGGGGATGGCTGTGTACAACTCTAGGCAGAGTGTGTGGGTAACACTTCTGACCGCATTGTTATTCTCTCTTCCTCTGTAATAAATAGATCCGGACTAATAACGAGACTCATAAAATTCCAGTTATAGTAACAAGCTCACCACAGTAAACTCTTAGCAGATCTAAGGTGTGCTTCCTCTTTGCCAATAAACAATATCTTAAGCAGAAGTGTTTCCATTCCATGTTTTTCTGCTCTGGAAAATTTAGTAATTTGAACTGTGATCTCCAGAAAGGGAAGTGGATGACACTACAAGAATTTAATATAGTATCTTTATTTGTCAAAAACAGGACTCTTTCAGCTGGTTAGCACTAGTAACAGCAAAAGGAATTCTCTATAAAAAAAGATTGTCTTTGCTTCAGTTGCAGTCAAATTGTAAAACAATTTTTCTGCAGTAAAAGTTGTCAATCTTTGCTCAGGATGGTAAGTAACACTTCTTAAATACCTAATTATTTAGGTGGTCTAATAATTTATAGGAATTATTATGTAAGCAAAACAGCAGATTCCAGGAAGACATTAGAAGTCAAATTAATTTACCTTTGATTTCAAGTGAATAAAGTATCTTTGTACTCAGTTTATGGAATAAAAAGGCATTTACAGAAATCCATTATTTTGGATCCAGACTTTTCCTGGGGAGAGAAGGAGTAACTTCTATAACAGGCAAGACGAGGACAGGGAGAACAATGAAGCCCCCATAATCCAAGGGGAAATGGTCAGCAACCTGCTACACCTCTTAGGCACACACAAGTCTACGGGGCCAGATGGGATCCACCCAAGGGGACTGAGGGGGCTGGCTGAAGTGCTCACCAAGCCACTTTCAATCATTTACCAGCAGTCCTGGCTAACACAGGGCTCCCAGTTGACTGGAGGCTAGCCAACGCGATGCCCGTCTACAACAAGGGTTGGAAGGAGGATCCAGGGGACTACAGGCCTGTCAGCCTGACCTCAGTGCCAGGGAAGGTTATGGAGCATATCACCCTCTGTGCCACCATGCACAGATGATCAGACCCAGTCAATGTAGGTTTATGAAAGGCAGGTCTTGCTTGACTAGCCTGATCTCCTATGACAAGAAGACCCACTTAGTGGATGAGGGAAAGGCTGTGGATGTTGTCTACCTGGGCTTTAGTAAAGCCTTCAACACAGCATTGTCTCCCAGGGCAACAAAGCTGGGAGAGGGTCTAGAGCACAATTCTTATGAGCAGTGGGTGAGGGAACTGGGGTTATCTAGCCTGGAGAAAAGGAGGCTCAGGGGGACCTTATCCCTCTCTACAACTACCTGAAAGGAGGTGGGTGTCAGTCTGTTCTCCAAAGTAACAAGTAACAGGACGAGAAGAAACAGCCTCAAGTTGTACTGGGGGGTTTAGGTTGTATATTAAGAAAATTTCTTCACTGAAAGTGTTACTAAGCATTGGAACAGGCTGCCCAGGGAAGTGGTTGGGTCAGCATCCCTAAAAATATTTAAAAGGTGTGTAGAGGTGGTACTTAGGGACATGACTTAGTGGTGGACTTGCAGTTAACGGTTGGAGTTTAACTTAAAGGTCTTTTCCAACCTAAATGATTCTATTATTCCATGATAGTCTATGCTGTAACTGCACAAGCTTCCAGACAGATGCCTGCACAGCTTCTCAGCTGACAGAAAAGCACCAAGGTATAAATCTGCATAATGCCCTACGATAGCCCAGTATCGTCTGTTTGGGTTGCTACTCAGAGCTACCATGTAAGTTTTCCTTCCATCTTTTCCACCTCACCCACACTCAAGCATTTCTCATTGTAGCATACTTTTGGTCTGCTGTGTCTTAATTTCTGGCTTTTAAGTTCAGTTGGAGTTGACCTCTGCCCGCTATTGCTGCTGAAGATTTGCAAGTTGAGCAAGCTACTGTAATGTCATGGTGTAAGCTAGTACAGGAAAGGAAGAACACTGGTACAAGGCAAGTCATTAACAGTAAGCTTGTCACTAGATTATCAGAAGAACCTGGGACATTTCATGAGACTGAAGTTTGATTGCCAATTACACCAACAGGATGTGATAGTGACGGAAGTATATCCAAGTGCATGACTCAGGCCATGCATTTCGAAAAATCTTGGAACATTGTTACTGCATTACACTTTGTTGATGGTTCAAGGGGCATTGCTTTCATGTTAAGACTTATGTCGTTAATTAATAAAACATTAACCTGAGAACAGAAACAGGAATCTATAGGTAGTATACACTAAGCAATCAGGAAGAATGTATGAAGTTGTGAGCTTATTCCCCAAGTGAGTGTTGAAATAATTAGTAATTACGTAGCAGAGTTTTGGGTATAGATCCCCTCACCTCCTGTTTATGGTTGTAATGAAAATCAAAGGTTTAAAAGTACTTTGCGTGACTCAATCTGTGAAAGGTAATTCACTGTTGCAGACCCATGTAGGATGCAAGAACATGCTACCTAAGCTTACAAAAAAATTATGCAAGCGCCAAAACTCCATGCTAAACTGGATAGTGGTCATACTGCTCAGCTTAACTACATCTGCATAAAATTATTTCCATTAAATGTTAGAGTTGTGCACAATACCACCTTCATCTGGGGATTGTATTGCTCAACGTATCATTGAGTTATTTTGAAAAGGAGGTCAGATGTGAAGACAGTGTTTGCACAACAGCGTACTGGAGATGGTCAAATATAAGGCTGATTGCAGAGAGCTATACAAAGTCACTTTGTGTTTTAAGTGACAGAGAAAATTAATTACTCATACATGTGTATTAATCAATGCAGAAAAAACTTAATACGTATACAGTAATGGACTCACAGGTAGCTATTTTAATTTTGGGAAAATCTTGAAACCATTTTCGATAGTCCTAGGAATCTGTCAGTTCAGTTCTGAGGCAGACAAAACAAGCAAAGCATTAAAATAAACCTTAATAAAAGAGTCATTATGTTGGTACCAATCCAGACTGCAGCCAGCAGTACATTCTGGTTTGGACCTTTTCTCTCACAAAAGATGCAGAGGACTGAAATGATGAAAGTAGTCTCACACAGTAGCAATGGAATCCTTAGCTTAAGAGGAAGATGTGCCCTTTCCCTCAAGTTGTCCTTTCCTTGCAGAACCTTTGCAAGGTACAGATAACTACGCAAACAGTCTCACTTTAATAAAACTAGCCAGCACTCTATTTGGTCCAGCTCTTACAGTCACGTCTTATAATGAGTGGTAGTGGTTTTTCAAGGGTGCAATGAGAAACAAAGCAAATATAGGAAAAGCCTTCCCCAGTTCACCTGTCCAGCTTCTGGTTATTGGTTTCTTAGGAACTTCCTAACTTACAGTATGTATTTGGCTTCACTTCCCATGCTCCTGTTTAACTTCTCCAATTATATTTTTTTTTTCATTCCAACATTCTGTGGCAATGAGTTCCACAGGATCAACAGATGAGGTTGTAAATTTTAGCTTCTTTTCTGATGACTTCTATGGAAGCTCCCTAATTCTTGTGTTGTGAGACTTATTGGCCATGCCTTTCCTAAGCTAAGCTGTGCTGGTTTACATGCATATTTGTGTATCGACTGTTCCGTTCCCTGGGCACACTCCTGTTGTGCCACATTAAGCAATTATGCCTCACAGGCTGTATCTAAATTAGTCATTGAAACAGTTCTCATTTTCCTAAACTTTACAAGACATCCAGTTCACATGCTCCAAGACTTCTTTGCCTCACAAGTCAGAACATATCTTGGTTTACTGCAATTCAAACAAAACCACCACTGTGGTTGCAGCATAATCTTTCCACTGTGCCCAAGGAATCTCCCCTCATCTAATTCCGTAACAGGCAACCTCAGCTTTAGGTTTCTCCCCTAACAGTAGTGGTTCAGTGTATTTATTTTAAAGAGGAATTGCTCTGCGCAGGAAATATCCGTTTTGGTAAAATTCTCCACTTTTCCTGAGGTGATGCAGTACTGCCAGGAACTGGGGCAAGAGATCACTCAGAACAGAGTCAAGACCAAGCTGGAGCTGGATGTTCCAGGTTGAGGAGAAGCAGGGCACAACAGCCAGCACTGCTTGCTGGGGAAACCAGTAAAGGGGAATTGGGCAGGAGTGTTGCTCTGCTTGAGGGCAGGAGGCTCTGCAGAGGCATCTGGACTGGCTGGAGCAATGAGCTGAGGCCAACTGTGCGTGGTTCAACAAGGCTCCGTACCAGGGCCTGCACTTGGGTCACTACAACCCAACGTAGCGCTGCGGGCTTGGAGAAGAGTTGCTGGAAGGCTGCCCAGTGTAAAAGGACCTGGGGGTGCTGGTCAACAGCCAGCTGAATATGAGCCAGCAGTGTGCCCAGGTGGCCAACAGCAACTTGGCTTGTATCTGAAACAGTGTGGCCAGCAGGACTAGGGCAGTGATCACCCCCTGTACTCAGCACTGGTGAGGCCACGCCTCAAATATTGTGTTCAGTTGTGAGCTCCTCATGACCAGAAAAAGACCGAGGTGCTGGAGGATGTCCAAAGAAGGGCAACAAAGCTGGGGGAGGGTCTAGAGCACAATTCATATAAGAAGCAGCTAAGGGAACTGGGGTTATCTAGCCTGGAGAAAAGGAGGCTCTGGGAGGGATTTTAACCCTACAACTACCTGAAAGGAGGTTGTAGACAGGTAGATGTCAGATGTCAGTATGTTCTCCAAAGTAATAAGCAATAGGACGAGAAGAAACAGCCTCAAGTTGTACTGGGGGGTTTAGGTTGAATATTAAGAAAATTTCTTCACTGAAAGTGTCACTAAGCATTGGAACAGGCTGCCCAGGGAAGTGGTTGAGTCACCATCCCTGGAGGTATTTAAAAGATGTGTAGAGGTGGCACCTGGGGACATGATTTAGTGGTGGAATTAGCAGTCCTGGGTTAACAGTTGGACTTGATGATCTTAAAGGTCTTTTCCAACCTAAATGATTACCAACAAAATGGAGCACTACAGCCTACAGAAGCAGCCTGTTCATAGTATACAATATAAATATTGCTAGTATACTACAATATAAATACCCTCTCTTAGAGCAAGAGGCTGAGAGTGGGAAGCAACTGCAGAGGAAATCAATTACTTTTTGAAGAAGACTGGACTACCATCAGACTAAGTTATTTGTTTGCCTTTGGGGCAATATTTAATTAATTTCTTTTTCCTCACATGTTTCCCATCCTCTCAAGCTTCCTGCAATAAAATTCCTTGCTCAGTTTTTACTTCCATTTTGGGGTTTAATCAAAGTTCTCTCTGCTTCACTCCCATCTTGATAATTGCTTATGCTGTTTCTACTTCAGTTGTGATACAGCAATCTTTATTGTCTCAGGGGGAGCGGGGTCTGACAGCTCCTGGCTATCTATCCCTGAAGACCTGGAAAATGTATAGATTCTTGTACTTTACTGGTTTTTTTATGAGTGAGGAATACATCCATCAGTGTTAAATATCACAAGTGTCTGTCATGCCTGCCCCCTTTTCCTCCCCAGCTCAACCCCTCTCTCAGAGCATGGCATGCACGTTAGGCTTTCAGAGTGGTTTTTGTTCACTGACATTGTGCAACAAAGGTTTGTTCACATCGGATGTGTAGGATGTGCTCCTGAGCCCCACAAACTGCTGCAATCCCATTACTCTCAAGTCTCACTGTGGAGGGGGACAGGGAAAACAGGCCTATTGGCGAATGTATTAACCTTTTTCCTTTTGTTTATTTTACAAAATAGAGTGTTTTCTCAATTACTGAGACTAGGTCTGGTCTAAAAATAAGGGCTCAGCTAGGCAGGTAACTGTAGCAGCAGAAACAAGCACACTTTACAGGACCTTCTGAGAGCTTTTAGCAATATATTATAGTAATACTTCTCTGCTCTTACGCAGATTTTCTCTTCTTCTCCTCTGCATCTCCCTGACAGTTAAATTCTGAACATGGAACCCACAAGTCTATTGTACAACAATAAATAGATGTTTAAGTCTAAAACAGTTCATTCATCTTGTGAGAGGAAGACAGCATATTAGTCTTGTCCCTGAAAGAATCTTCTGCATGGCGTTTGAAGAAACACCAAAAGCAGATATCCACCCTGTAGTGAACTATCAACAAATGGTATCGCATTTAAACAGAAACAATGGTTTTATCAGCTGCATGAGAACAAGCTGATAATTTGCAAGTAAACACAGTAATAATGCCATTGCACTTCATTTTCCCAACTTTCTACTCAAGATCTTAACAGATGTAAAGAGAAAAGCCACCATGGAAGAAGGAAATCCATTAATTTGTCTGAAACTCATGATGATGTTTCCCTGGTTAGTACAGACTCTGCTATTTCCCCTGCTTCCCTAACAGGGAACAGATCAATTCTCAAGCCAGTTAACAGCAGCTGAAAACTTGCCGGAGTGTTTCATTACACTGCAAAAGCATAATCCAGGGAAGCAGGCGGAACAGTAAAAAAACTTACATAATTACTGTTGCAAAAGAGGCATGTGCTTCTAGCCAGCCTTAAGAAACAGCTATCTAGTGTGTCAGAGTAAAATAGACAAACTTTTAATGTAGCCACTCTTACTCCTGTATGAATTCTTACTGTCTCGAAGCAAAATGATGCCATACCATACAGACATAACCTCTCTCACTACAGCATCTGCCATCATAACAGCATTGGGTGGACACCTACGCCACACACTATAGACATATATGCTCTATTTATGGAATAACCTGAATGTATGCAACTCCTTGAAATAGTTCAGTTGCTGGTGTCAGCTCTAGTTTGATATGCTCTCAACAATTCTCAAGAGAGTAATGATGTGTAAATGCCATATTCTGCTGATCTAAGAGACTTTTCACTTCTTTTGAAATAGAAATTTGGAAAATTTTCTCCATTCAGTTTCCTGTGGCTGTTCTTTTGTTACTATGGTTTCCTGTTCCACCCCTTGCAGATTTTGCTCAAGGCACAAAATTCATTCCTGAAGCTCCTTAAGCTGCTGTCCCCAGCTTGCTTTTCCTCATATTTCTGAAAGACCAGAACATCATGTTACCTGAGGCTCGGTTCTGCCCCATTGACCCCCACATCCTCATGGCTTGGTTTGCCACTTTAGCATTTTGATTCATATTTGTTTACCCCTAGGTGCAAAGTACTACTGCAGCATCCTGCTGTCTGCAGTTATCCCAGTCTCAGTTTTGCTTGAAACCCTAGCTTTAACTCTCCCACTCCTTTCTCTGTGTGTAAGTAATTTAGACCTAATTCCAGCTGGAATGAATACATAACGTACTGTTCTTCATCTTTCTGGGGACATTACCCTATGCTCACACTTCACTCCAAAATCCACAACAGAGGATACTAATGCTGAAGACTGTTTACCACACCAGTGCCTATGGCATTCAGACCTCATTAAGTGACCTACATTGGTTGATTAAAGCCTAGTATCCTTTGTGGGATAGGATATACCAAGGACAAAGTAATCTCTCAAATCAGAGGTTAGATTGCAGCACATTTACATGCACATCTTTGCTCTGACTCATGCCTGTACACATAGTTCCATAGAAGCCACAGCCCTCTCTGGCCAAATCAAGACTTGTTTGTGTTATACAAGTCCCTGACTGACCGCAGATTAGATATGATGTTATTCCTCAGATCTACACTTCTCTGTTGAGGTGGGCTGTATGTGAAAGCAAACAGGGAAAAGACTCCAACTGTATTTGGACACTGACCATCCAAACCTATTCTAATTCACCATTGCCTCTAAGCTGAGGTGATCTTAACTACCAGTACAAATTGTTGTTCTATCCAATTTGCCAAGGAAATGCTTGGAGATCAAAGCAAGGGAGCTTGCAGACATGAGTAGTAAAAGGGATAATGTGACAGCTTCAAATAACTTTGGAGGTTGAGAACAAGACCTTGCAACTTTTTTTCACATTCCACTTAACTTTTTTTTCCAAAATCCAAGGAGGGAGGAATCTGGCTGTGATTTTTTTTTTTTTAACACTGCCCTCTTCTCTAGAACATGTTCTTTCATGTTTGCGGGGATTACCTTGAAATACTGACAGCTCGCCAGACAAAACATTTTTTTTTTTTTTTCCATTATAGTTGCTCCTCTTCAAGTGCTGTGAAGTGCTTTTGCATGAAATGGAACCACTGTTTCTGTAGCAGAATACGATGACTTCAAACCCTTTGTCTGAGTGTAAGAGTTGATAACAGTCTCTTCAAAGTGTTCTGGCAATACATGCCTGTGTTGTTATCTCATTCTATCTGCTTCACTTGCTCAAAAGCTCCATTAAGTTATTTTTTAATCCTTGTGAAAAACAGTTTGCAATAGAAAAAAAATTGTACTGGAATAGTTTCCTATTCTAGAACCTGATTATTTTTTTTTTTTTCAGTTGGCAATCCAGGTACCTTCCAATACAACCTATTTGTTATTCCTTTTAAACTTAAATTAAAAATGTGTAATTGTTGTATGACCACAAAAAACCCTTGCCAATTTGTAAACTAAGAAGCAGTAATAAGGTAATGGAACAGTAATAAACATTTCTTCCTCAAACTGTGGTGCAACTCAAATTCCTCCTGCAATTATAGCAAGCTGATTTGAGAACTCCCTAATTAAACTAATCTGTACTATTTTCCCTTCTACCCATTGTCTGTGATGTTTGTTCATAAATTTTCTTCCTAGTAAAAGTCTAGGACAAGTCAAAAGCTTCATTGCCCTCTCCACTATAACACCAGGGTTAGGAATGAGGAACAGCTGGCTGCTAAGACAAAGCCATGAGTGCCTGTCCCTTGGTAGAATTCTTCTATTTCAGTGCAGTGGGGAAAAAAAAAACCAAACTCCATTACTTGTCCATTTTCTTCTCTCTCATTCATGGACTAGTTTTGTCTGACTTAAAATAGAATTAGAGATAAACTCTTTTCAAGAAGTTTGGTTTATAACCTAGCACCAGAAATAAGGCATTCATTTCTATTTCTTATCTGCCACTGTTTTTACTATTAAAGAGGACTGAAGAGTAATCTTTGGTGATTTGCTGTACATAGAACCTGTAATTTTACTTTTTATTACTATAACATGAGACTCACTGGGAAACATGCACCCCTGAAGTACAGCAAGATAACCAGGCAATTAGGGTCTGGCATTGGATAGGGAAGACTACCCCATGCTTCAGCACAGTGCTATTTGGAAGGATTTGTTTTCTGAAAAAAACAAACAAAACACAAAACCCACACAGAGTATCAGAACTGAGAAGCATATTTTTTCCATCCTTTGGTTTTTTCCATACAGCCACCTTCGTCCTCCTTCCCTTTCACCACTAAGGCTGAACAACATGCAACAAATTTCACCTTCAGGCTGAGGACCAGGACTCTTCCTCAGTGTTAGGAGGAAAGGAAGGGGTGACTGGGGAATATGAGGCTGGCAAGGCTAGAAAAAGGGCTTATAAGAAGAGAGCTAATACTGTCTGGACTAGGATCCTGGGAGGTATCAGGTTTTGTTGCCTAAGGAGCAGAGCTGCATGGAGACACTAGCATCAGCTGGCTCTCCTATTCCCTGCCAGTGGTACTGAGCAAGTCAGACCAAACACTGCAGATATCTGGAACTAACAGAAACATTTGGATTTTATACACATTTGACTCATCCTTTTATATTACAGTTAAATGTGCTCACTAGGATAGTCTACCAGTATGAGGGGAAGTGCTTACTGCCAAACTACAGTTCTTGACCAGCTTAACTTCCAGCTTTGCAGCCTTAATTTTGAACTTTATGACTTTGTGCAAGTGGATTCTTTAGCTCTTCCAAATAAAGTATTTTGGGAACTGAGCCATTATGTGGCACTTCAACACTGGGTACAACTGGTGACACCATTTCTGAACAAATACAGAGAAACAAAATTCAAACCAAGCTGGTAAGCAAGCCTACAGACTCCACCTCTGTTTTTGTCAGTTATTGTCTCCTGCCTCTGAGGACAGATGCCCCAAAAAGCACTTGCAGGAGGAAGGTATTTTATAGGCCTTGGATATTGTTTCTCTTAAAAACAGTGAAGTGAAAGTTTACTCCAAATGTTATTAAAAAGAGACAAGTTTGTCTTTCTGATCTGCTTGACACTTCAGGCAGTCTGCAATTTTTGCTCACCTTTCACACTGTGTGCCTAAGCAAAGGGTGCTTTCTGTGATTTGCTTTCTTCTGTCTTAGGACTCAAAAAGATAAGAGATACAAGATCAGAACCTCAAATTAAGCCTACAGTACTTTTCAGTGTTTTTCAGGAGAACTGCTTAAATCTTTCCTCCACGAATTGCCTCACCATAGGTAACAAAAAACAGAATTAGACCCCTTGTATGAGTAAGGAACGTCTGACTTTATTTTGTTAAGAAGGATATGGTGCAAAGATTTCCCACACCACTTTCCTCCTTCCAGTTAAGAAAATACCCTTCAGTTTAAAAAAAAAAAATTAGGCCTACACTAGATCCCATAAGACCAAGTGGAGAAATTCCCATTAATTTACACCAATATTTGACCAGCCCTCTTAAATACAAACAAGCAAGGATACAAGAGTGCCCATCCATCTGTAGCAAGTTTCTGCATACATTACTACACACTCTTAAGAAGCCACCATAACCACCCCCTTTTTTCTTTAGATCTTGCTATTTTAAAATTATTTCCTTGTGTATTGGTTAGAATATTTATGCCAGACCCCAAGTTTAGAATTCAGAATTTGTGCCAAGGAGCTGAAACTCACCATAATTTAATTTTTTTTAAATGAGCATTTTACTGTGCTTGAAGACAGAATCAATTTACAATAAAACCACTTGCCGAGCTAGCATATGGTTAATTTATACTTACATCAATTAAAGAAAACATTAGAGAATTTTTTGCCCATGAGGAATGCTGTGGTTACAGAACAATGCCTTCAGAAGATAAAAGCTGTAGCATTAAATACCCAGACTCCCCTCAATCAGATTTCCCTTAAAAACAAACCTTTTGTGAATCAGTAAACAGATGAGTGATTGCTGGGCATCCTCTGCTGTGCTAGCACCAGAGAGAAAGGATGAGAAAGTGAAAAGCCTCTTCTTTCCCTCCCAGTCAGCAGAAAGGGCTCCAGACAGTACTAGGAAAGATAGCCAGCCCCTATGTTTGCAAGTTGGATTTCAGTCAGCCATGGCTGATGGAAGGTGGGGGGAGGCGTGCCTGCTGTCCCAATTGGCTAGAAACAGCGAAGGTCTCAGCCTGTTCCTTTTGAGTACAGTCATGGAATACATCATAAAACATACCTCTCCATTCACCAAGCGAACTCTTCCCATGACCTGCACATTCGCCCTCTGTGTTGGGGTGGTAAGTACTTAGCCTTAAGTTTCTCAGGAGGGCAGAAGCTGAATGGTACATAAGGAGCAAAGTCAGCTAACAGGTGAAGAAATGTACAGCAGCTAAGCTAATCTGTTGCTTTATTATCAAGCAATTAAGTGTACTAGAATAAAGATGAAAGAAGAAAGTTCAGTATAGCAAGTCTTCAGTCAAAGCATGCATTTGCTTTGTTGCATTAGTTTTCCTGTCAGTCAATCTGTTTTAATGCAACAAAAGCCTTAACAATAACACCTATCTTAGAAAGTCTTTGGGCTAGGAAAAAAAATGAACAGTTTCCTGTATTAGATGTTAAAACATTTATATGGAATTAGTATTCATTGAAATATCCTGTTCTCTTCTTGCTACTTTTTGTTTAATCTTACCTTACAGAGAGTTCCGAGGAATACAAAAGCTGAGCATTTAAAGAATAGGCACATCTAAGAAAACCTGCATTTTATAGCTTCAGTCACATGGATGCTAATAAATAAAGTACATTTGAAGTTGACTACAGAATCTAGTTGGTTCTTTCAGAATTCTTTCCTAATCAATCTCTTTTCCTGACTGAATCTTACTGGAACTCAGCCTTGGGCTCACAACTATCACAGACATTAGCAACTTCTACAGACTCAGCACTATCCAGGGAAAGTGACCATACACTGCTTGAATAGGCACTGACAGAGAACACACTGTTGTATTTACATTAGTGCCTCACTTAAGGGTCTAAGTGTGCTTCCTCTAACATCTGCCAGATCTTCTGGCTTGGATCCAGGAGACTGTAATAGCAGTCAGTGCCAGGAACACTTATGGGTGATGCACTTTTTTTCCCAGAGAGCCATTATCACTAATACTAAATATTTACACAGTAGTGACTACAAGCCCCAGGATTTGCATTCTGCTTCACTATCCAGCAGATAAATAGTTTCTTGGTAGGGAGTTCACAGCACCTCGAATGAAGAAGAGAACAACAAACAAAAGAAAAAAGGACAAGTCCCAGTTAGTCATGCTTGCACCTCATTGTGCTAGCACCTCCTTACCACCACAGTACAGGATTATTCTAAAACATGGGTGAGGTTTTTCAGGAAGTACTGAACAGTTACACTAGTTTTCAAGATTATGCTGAGCCAT
Organism: Falco cherrug; assembly: GCF_023634085.1. Classification (NCBI taxonomy): domain Eukaryota; kingdom Metazoa; phylum Chordata; class Aves; order Falconiformes; family Falconidae; genus Falco; species Falco cherrug. The sequence continues at coordinate 52,933,358 of NC_073697.1, forward strand.
AAAGAGTTTGCTGAGGAGTTTGTCTCAGGACTATGAAAACACTTTAAAGAAAAGCATATACCATGGACAATGAGTCAGTGTGCTGCAGTTTGTCTCTTATCACATCATTCTTACTGGTTTGGAGACTTACAGCTCAGAAACCTGCTGGGAGGACAATGCCAGCAGCCGTTCTTTGTGGGAACAGATTAACACCCACTGCCTGTTTTTCCTCTAAAACCCCAGGACATGACTCCACCAGTTCCACTACCATCACCCATAATGGCCTCAGAAGTGGGAAACCTGGCTTCAGTCTCTTCCTCAGCATAAGGAAATTCAGTCCCATTCCTCTAGTTCCTACACAGATCAGGCTCAGACTACAGGAGACTTGAAAAGTTTCTGCTCCAACCTGTCCTGATAAAGTTGTACTCAACATAGAGTAAAGATAAAGTTGACTTAGGAAAAAAAGCATAATCAAGGGAAAGCTTGAGGCTGTGGCATAGGTGGGTATGATGCTCCAGTAGAGCCAGGTTCACAGCCTAGGAGTCACTCTTACCAAACAGGCACAAGAAAGTGTGTTGTTGGTGTGATCTTGTGATCTTTTGCAATGACACAGTCCTAATCTCTTCAACCATTCAAAAGCAGCTGACAGCCTGTAATTTGGGGTGAGCAAACCTTTGAAAGTCACTGGAATGAAGAGGGCATTGAAGCTGCTCCTCTAGCTACCTGTCTGTGGCTGCCTCTTTTTGTCAGGTCTGTTCCTACCTGCTGCATGGGGGCATACAGTAAGCGCACCTGCCCAGAGAGCTTCTCAGTGTGCTCAGAGCGGACTCCTGGGTGAGATTATTTCTTTCACCTTAGCCCAGCTGAGCACTATGGGTACTGCAGAAACAGCAGGCATCTACAGAGTTACCTGCTGTGTTTAGGACTATCCAGTTTACACAACCAAGTTTCAACATCAAAGTTGACTTGCCATTTATAGGGTCAGTTTTGAATGTTCCAATTCCATATAAATCCTGTGTTGAACTAAACCTAATAGGCCAAATAGCCCCCCATATAGTCCTGTTAATCTGCAGTCACCAACTGATCATCATTCCAGCCTGGAGCCAGATTTACAGATTAGAGTGAAGAGGCTCCAAACTGGTGCAAGGCAAGCAGCGGTGTTAGGCATGGCAGCCCACAGCAGCCCAGTGGCCACAGAGCAGCACATGGGGAAGGACACGGAGCAGGACCAGCCCCCAAGACCTCACCACCACACCGGGTGTTTGTACCAGCTCACTGCACTAGTGTAGGAGTCTTGGCACTATGTTCCTATAGTCACTGTAGAAGTAGCTGCAAATTGGCAAAAATACACAGTGGACAGACTGTACTAAAATAAGTCTTAAGTTTTCCTGTTAACAAAACAAGATAGTGAAAATGTTGAGTTAGCAGGGTAAGTATCACAGGCTGTTAAACCCCCACTGGTCAAGTTAAACTGGGCTTAGATATATCCTGGAAGGACACAGGCCATAGCTGAAAACACCACACAACTATCCAAACCCAATGACTAATCTCTGCTGTCAAGAGACAGCGTGCTGATGTTTGTGGCATCGCCTGTACCAGAATGGCTTCTCTATGGAACTGCATGACAGCTTAATCCAGAACCCAAAACTCTGATGAAATAATGGAAGAAATTTCATGGATTTCAATACTCACTCAAGTGTATCTGCAGTCTGGACATTTATCTTTATTTTCCACAGGGAATCTTTTTCTACCTATATCTGAACCTTATACTGAACCAGAACAAGCCATACTTAATCCTGGAGCACAGAAAAAGGAGTAGAAGATAAAGAATAATCCTAGATGATAAGTAAAAACCCAAACTTGGTTTCAGTGTATAATATTTATGTTTTGAACAATTTAAGACCTGTCCTTTAAAATTAACTTGGTTTCTTAAGAACTGTGTCAACTATGCACAAATGTTTAATTGAAATTGTAGAAAGCACAAGCCATATTTATTATTTAGTGATGCAACATTTACGTAACATATTTCCTCTCCTTTCTGCTAGTATTTGCATTGATTGTTGCTTTATTCTACTTCTTAGGAAGATTATGTGCACTTAAAACAGAGTTTAGTCTTGCATGAGAACTTCCTGTTCTAACACCCCTCTCTGATCCTACTAAATACATGCTAATCTAAGAGGTAGCACTACTAGACTAGATTATGCTAATAAATATGCTCAATTATGCATAATATGATGAACTAAGATTTTGTGGAATAAAAACATGCCTCTAGGATTTTGTGGTAAATGCTAAGTTTTATTGAAGAATAAGTTGTGGTTAATTATCTGCCTCAGAGGATGGGGTTCTTATTGCTAATGCAAACAACCACAGCATCAGTTATTCAGCATCAAAAGCAACTAGAAAGTTATCCAAAGGAAAAGACCCTGGAAGTTGTGCAAGTGCTGTAGGTGGGTCAAAGAATATAAACAATTCATAGTTTTAAGGTGTGTTATAAATAAAATAATTTTAAAAGTTTATCATTACTTAGCAATACTGGGATTTTTGACCTAGAAGCCATATCATGAGTAATTTTATCAGATTAAGAGATACAAAGATAGATATACAAGTGGAAGAAAGACCTGGAATCTGATGTGTGCCAAGGCTATTGTAATAGGTATGTTTAAGAACAACATGCACACCCCATGAATTAAACCTTTGCCTGAAATACAAGACAAAAATATATATGGAGACATTCAAGTGATTATAAAGACACAGTATTAGCATATAAGGACTCTGGTCATACAAACTTTAAACAGATCATAACCTATGCAGCATGCAGTATTTATATACAGTTGAAAAGGGCACAAAGTAACCTCCCACCTTCCTCCTGTACACATATACTCTTAACATACAAGATCAGAATGCTCCAGTTCAACATCTTAGCTTGTAAAATAGATAAATATATCTATATATATATATAAAATTCACCTGTTTTATTAGATATACTTACTAAGGTCTTAATTCAGCCTGAAATTTATTCTCTTAGACATTCTTCCAACAAGTCTTCAGGTTTTCCTCTTCAGTGTTGACAACCCTCTTTTATACTGCTTGTCTAGGAGTGTTAGTCCATCCTTAATTCAGATAAACTGACTAATTAAGCAAAGCAGTTCAGCTGCATTCCCTCTGCTCAAGTGTTCCTGGAAGGGGAGGAAGTGTTAACCCCACTCTGAGAGGAAGTTTCACACCTAGTAACTGTTGGGGAAAATGGATCAATTTCCTTGAGCATTTTTCTATAAATATTGCTCTTGGAAAAAAAAAAAACCACATTAAAATATTACATGAAATATATTCAATTTAAAGCAAATCCAAGAGAAAAAATTGCCTTTATTCAGTATTTTCAAAAGTTTTCTGATTTCAAACAAAGCAAAATTAGGCAAAAATAAACATTAAAAAAATGGTTGGTGATTTCTGTAGAAACATGATAAGCTAATCCTGAATTCTTTCATAAGACTTACTTCTTATATTTAAACATTAATTTATAGTAGGGATTTAGCTAACCTGAGATATGAATACAGATCTTTAAACTCAGACAACTGAAGAAATTCCCAAATCAGATTATCAAAGAAAAAGTATAGCTCGGAGATCTGTTCAATAATTAGTTACTTTAATTCTTTAGTATTAGAGATTTCTATATGAGTAAGCATTGGTCTTAAAATGTGCTTACAGGAGAAAGACTAATGGCACCCTCGGCTGTAAATCAAGGGAAGTGATAATGGATGATGACTTGGCGTTTGTGATGCTGCCTCTGCAATACCCTGTCAATCTCTGGGTCTCCTGGGACCAGAGAAAGATGTGCAGATGGGTGGGAGCTCAGCTGAGGGCTACGAAGCTTCTCGGGGAGTTGGAGCATTCAACACAGAAGCAGAGACTGAGGGAGCACCAGGTTTGTTTTGTCTGGGGAAGAGCAGTCTTAGGGGTGAATTTAATTGCTGTCTTCTGCTTCCTGAGGTAAGGAGAGGAGAGAGATCACGTAACCAAACTCTTCTTGGAGGCAATGATCAGCAGGTGCAGCAAGGGAAGTTCTAGTTGTATATACAAAAAGACAAAGTTCACAATGGTTCGTGAAGTACTGGAAGAGGTACCTGAAGAAATGCTGTCTTCTGAGCAATTTGATGTAGCATTGAAGTTAGCCCCACACCGCTAGTCCAGGAAGCTGGTCTAGGTGAAGTGCAGAGGTACCTTCCAACCTAAATTATTTCATGATTGCATGGCAAAAAAACCTGAATAGACATAGCTTTTGACAACACAAATTATACAAATTCCCTTAAGGAAATAAATTCTACTACCGAAAGCGCTAACTGGCATACTTCAATTTATTTTAAGGCTTTTCCTGTATATAAAGACCACAAAAGCAGTCAGACTAACAAGACCAGATGAGATATTGTCATACTGGCAACTGTCTGCTGTAGTTCCAGTCTAAATCTCTATTCAGTGGTCAGAAGGAGGAATATACATATACAAATCCTAAATCTTTCTGATTAAGTGTAGAAATGAAATCAAGTCTTGAGGAAAACACATTAATAGCCACAGAATATTTTAGGCTATTTGCCATTCTCCACTGGACTTTGCACTGCTGGACTTTTAGCTAATACAAGTGAAGACCTTATTGTAATAGGCACTTCCCACATTTAGAAGAAATGGTTAATTTGTTATTTATCCCCAGATTTCATTCTTCCTCAAAATATTCCCCCTATCACACTTCGGTTTTTTATTTCTGTCGTACATGACATGCCTAAAACAAGTAGTCTGCCAGACATGCTTTCTTAAAATCTTGAAGTTTGAGAAGGGCAAGTGAAGATTTGAGAACTCTTTTTTTTAGCAGCTCCATAACAATTGGCAAGTTAGTAGTTTGAGGAGCTAGTTCCAGGCAACTGACAAAATCATCCTAGTAGTTCATTCATTGATACATTTAAACTAGTAACCCCTTTAAAATGTAGGAGTTGAAGGATCAGGATGTATTTCCCAAGTTGGTACTTAAATTACTTTGTACATCATTTACAGTACAGTAACAAGTTAATGACAGTCTGTTCATCAGGTGACCCTCAAAAATGTCATTATTTGTTGACAGACTTCAGCTTGATTAGGTTTGGGCAGAAGGAGACTGAAGATTAGCATTAAGAGCTCAGATTTTACTTTGTGTGAGATCTTTGTGCCAAATGATTAATGTAGCATGGATTCCATGACCTTAAGTAATGTTTTTTGTGTGCTTCATTTTGTAGCCTGGTTGCACTGCAGACACAGCCAGCTATTGGTACGGTCTGAAACATGGCCTGTGATAGGGGTTTAAAAATGGTCTGAATGTTGGAGTTGGATAATACGAATTGTTTTCGTATCAGAGATTATTTTGACTCTATAGCTGATGAATTGGGGCAGTTCACAGAAAGAAAGTCAAGGTCTATTTCCACTCTAATATTAACCTATTTCTGGTTTACCCTGCTGTGATTATACAGCTTGCTCAAGTAGATAGTTATTTGTCATTATCTCTTCTTTCCTGCTATTTGTGGTTGTAGTCTTCTCTTTCTAGTCCAGCTACATTTAACACTGCTTTCATGTCCTCTTCATCATTCTCTGGAGTTGGGCACCAACACATCATATATGCTCAGGAACAGCTCTGGTCCACTGAAGTCCTGACCTTATACAGTGTTACCCAGCTGTCCCTGACCCTGATGATCATAAGGGTCTTTTCTAACCTAAATCATTCTATGAATCTATGATAGGCAAGAAGCTGGGATGGTGGCCTTCTTGGCCATCCAATGCCTTCTGCTCATGCCAAGACTCCCTGTTCTCAAATCTTCTGTACTTGTTTCTTAATGACCTTGGGAGCCTTGTTCTGCCCATAGGCAGTCTGCTCACCTTCAGAGGCTCAGTCCCTTCTATTGCCATCCCCAGTCTGCACTGGCATGCAAATGCTCATTTCTACTCCATACTGCACATAGTTGAGGTCTCTAGTGTCTTGTCTATCTCCCAGCACTACGCTTTTCAGCCAGCAGCTTGCCAGAAGGAATATTTTGATTTTGTGTATAACAAAGTAGAATTGAGGGGGGAACTTCTCCCTCTGATAGAAATGAACCTATGGTGGATCTTTACGTACCTTTTAAATTCAGAACCTACTTTATTGTCCTTCAGTGCTGTCAGTGCTCATAGGCCAATTTCTTCCCTTGTTTTCCTCTCAGAAAGGGGTGTTGCTGCATTAATTCATGAAGGATTGTTTTCTGTTCCAGGGAAACATCTTTCAGAGTACTGTCCCTTCTCATAGAACACGCAGAGTAAGATGACATGTCTGATTTTTCCCTTAAGGATAGAGAAGGAGTAGGAAAACTGTGGAAGGTGATGCAAGGAAACATTGGCTAGACTCCACTCACTCCGGTTTTCAGGCTATGAAGAATGCTTCTGTCTCTGAGTAGATCATGGTTACCCTTCCATTTATTTCAGCTTCCTGCTTCTACATGGAGTTTGTTCATTCTTTAAATGCACTTCTCATCCATACAGTCCAGGTGGCCTATTTTTTGTACTTAACAGCCACAATTGAGAGGTGATGTTTTCCTTTGCTTTATTTGTAAACATGACTCATTGGAAATCAGGGCAATTTGTAAGCACATCGGTTGCGGTATTCATTTCCTACTGGAACTTAGGCTGCTTAATCAGACTGGGCATTGCAAAGATGTAAGGAAACACGCTTACTAGAAATGTGACTGTTCTTAATTGTTGGTAATTATATTGTGGATAATTGCACATCATTCTCAGATTTGGCTGAGAAAATATAAGCACAAGTTAATGTGGTTATCAGGCTGGGAATACCTGTGGTTCCCTAAAACCTATATGCTATTGCTGTGGGCTGGCTGGGCTACCTGCTTGGATGAACTGAGAGCTGGCAGTACTAGCAGTGCACTCGCTTTATTGTCCAAAATGCATGGAAGGACAAGGACCCAAGGGAACTACTCTGTCTCTTTTCCCTTCACTGGAAGATAAACGTGAGGATTTGGAAGAAACTGCCTGTACTGAAGAGCTGTTGATGTACAAGAGTAAGGAATTACCATGCTCTCCTTCCCCTCACCTGTACCTTATGGTTGTACAGTAAAATACTCAACTACTCAGACTCAGAAATTAATGTTGAATGTACCAGTTACATTCCCGGGAGATCTTTTTGTATATGTACTATGGTATAGGCTTTAACTATAAAATCATATGCTCTTTTACAATTCAACAATACAGAGACACAGTCTCTCACCAGCCTTGATCTTGTGTTAGTGATCTTAATATGTCTTAATTCATAGTGCCTTATGAATCCCTATTCTTTTTAGCCTGTTACATTTCATGACTGATAAATTCAATCATATTGCGCAGGAACTTTCAAACATATTTCAAAATAAATTTCTTGAACGCCAGGAGATTTATTTTTTTTAAAAGGTCATTTTGAGAAACCACAGAGTCATAGAACATCCCAGGTTGGAAGAGACCTCAGAAGACAGTCTGGTCCAGGCTTTCATGGGAAAGGGAGCCCAGATGAGATTATCTAGCATCCTGTCCAATTGCCCATTGAAAACCTCCAGTGATGGGAACTCTGCCATGTCCCTTGGAGGTTTTTTCTCTGATCAGTTGTTCTTACAGTAAAATTTTTCTTTCTTCTATTGAAATGAAACCTGCCCTGGTGCTCCTGGTATCCATTACTCCTTGTCTTCTCCATGGGGCTCCTTGTGAAGAGACAGCTTCTGTCTTCTTTGCAGCCACCCTTTAAATACTGAAATATTGCAGTCCCTTCTGAGTCTTGTCTAGGGAGAAAAGACCTGACTCCTTCAGTCTTTCCTCATAGGGCAAGTTCTCCAACCCTTCGATCATCAAATGTATCACTTCAGAATTATAGTCACCATGTAAGTGAAACACAACCCATTTTGAGCCAAGTCTTGCTGTCTTCACATAATAAGAGAAGGACACGTCTATTTTATATAAAGCTGGACTTTATTATTTATTCTATTCATTGTTTTCCTAGAATACTGGTAACAGCTGTCCAAACACAGCTATTAGTAGATGAAAAATTCTATATTATAGGTTAAGATACTAGATGTATGGTTAATTTTTTTTGTTGTGGGATCAACAGAATTTGATAAAGATTTTGCCATAACATAAAAAATACTTTATATTACCTATTGCCCAATAAAATATTCATGTAACAGAGCTCAAAGAGAGAAAAAAGGAAAAGGACATTTACATTGAAACACATACAAAAAGTTTTTTTTTTTAAATAGCTAGGCCATAGTTTGTAGGTAATAAAACCATAAACTTTGCTCACAGTGTCATGACTTCCTTTTATATGCAGTTCTTCCCTTTGACATCAACAACCACATACTCAAATTACACTTGAGCTTCTACTTCATAAAAAGTGATTCCTCATTTATACTTACCCATGAGAATAACAGATGTAGATTGCAGCCGACCTCCATCTCCTATTTCTAGGCTAAAAATAAGCACTTAAGCTTTGGTGGAAGATATGAGGGCGTTTGCTAAGAGTGTTTTGCTGAGAGTGTTCATGGAGGATGCAAAGACAATCTGCCTGTAAGGACAGAAACTCCAAGGACTTAAGCCCTTGCCTTCTGGTATATGGAGAACACCTTCAGTGTCACTGTTTTCAACCTACAACGATGCAATTTGAGCAGTTTCCAACCCTACTCTGGCTGGGTTTAGGCTACAGTTATCATCAAGGTTATGTTAAATAGTGGATAGTAAACTTCCCATCTAGGTACTATAAAATACTGAATAACAAATATCTAATTAATTCTGATCCAGTTCTTATCAATTAAGGCCTGAAAAGATCACCTTGTGGAATATCTTGCAATATATGGAAGCCAGGTACAGCATTTAGCATGTCAGAGTCTTTAGCCTTGTAATTTTCTGTGGCTTACTACATCATTACATTTTGTATATGATAATAAATTATATATATATAATTGGAATCATGCATTGCAAGTCCAATTGATATAGAAGTATATAATTCACTTCTATATTATAATACATAATGCATTATATAAATCTTACAATTTATTCCAGGAGTTATAAACTCAGGTTTCATCTGCAGAATTCAAACTGTTGGTTGAGTCTTACAATTTCCTGCCTCTTAGCTCAACTTCATTCCATTCCAAGATCAAGACAGAAATGAAAATTAGAAACAAAGTTAACTATACTTTTCAGCACTGTGGTACAGTGAAACATTTCTCTGAGTCACTGAAAATAATACAAGGAGATTACTGTTACATGAGATCTCTGGGTTACCATTTCAATATTCTGGATGAGCTCCCCTGCTGAATACTCCTGAAGAAGATACTACCACCAACTTCTCAGAAAGTTTCAGGCCCCCCAGGCTGTGAGATTCTGTCTAACCAGGTAACTCTCCTGCCTCCAGCTGCCACCTGAGAGACAGGAGTCCTTGATCTAATTGCCTGTCTCTGGGTGTAGTAGGAACCCCTCAGAGTGACACAGTCCCCTATAAAGTTTGAATATTCTGATTTACTGATGATCTTGAGTTTATAGATTAATGATGTAAACAAGCAGGAGTTTTTAACATTCTGTTGTTTTTTGTTCTCAGGATAGGAACAAGAAAGTAAGGGTCATTTAGAAATGGTCCCATTTCCAAAATGCAATTATATTCTTTCTGTTTACCCTTCACACCTGATTCCCTTCTTGAAGCCTAGAAAAAACAGGTCCCTTCTCCTTCATCAGGCTACTGTAAACACAGCTTAGTACCTCTGCTGAACTTTTGTCTGGCTGAGACCAAGCCCTCTTTGCTATTTTTTTTCTCTCTTCTGCCACAGTGTACATCTTCTGTGTAAGATGTGCTCCTTTCTCTTCTAACACCATATTTCTTCATTCAGATCCTGATAATGTCCTATTGCTCCAAAGCCTCTTCTAAGGGGAAAAATAATTTATTTTCTGCTTTATGCCATCTCCTGACAATTCAAGTACTTTGTTGGTCACAGTGCAATTGTTAATAAATGTGGGGTTTTTTCTGCAGTAGGAGTACTGCCCCACTATAACTGAGGCAGCATCCCTGAATGGGGCTGCTATGGGTTGTAACTGAAGGAGAACTCAGGGAGCAGGGGAAAAATACAAATGTAAACAGATATTATTGTAAATCAAGTGGCAACAGTAGGCTGCTTTAAGGACCAACACAGCTATAATCTGTAGGATTCTTTGCCTGAATCTATATTGTAGCTTGATAGGAATCTCCTTCCTGAGAGCTCCTGTTCTTTTTCCCCCAACTTTAGCTTCTGGGCAAGGGAATGAAAAAATGCTTTGCTAGTGCAGCCAGTTCTCAGCTACTGGAAGAGGCTGTGGGAGTTATCAAGTGCTAACATAAACTGGAGCAGCCATTTCTATCACTTTTTTTGGATTCAGCCCCATAGATTCTTGGGTAAGAGCTGTCATCAACTCAGATCACAGTCTTTCAAAAGTCTTTCAGAAATGCAATACTTCCAACACTGTGCAAAGAATATAATTTGATGTAGACTCTGGCCGTCCACCTTAAAAGAATATATGCAAAATTAAGTGCTTCTTAGCTGTAGGGTAACTCCTTGTAAATGACAGTAGTTGGCCACAGTTTCTAGGGCAGAAGCTACACGGTAAATAGTGAGGAAACCACCAACATATTGGTACTTGTTGAGCTTTTAGTAGGTTTTAATGTTCAAACGAGAAGAGTGTATTCCTGAAGATGTATGGCAATAAACTACCAAATAAATGGTTTAGAAAAAAAAGGGGAACACTGCCTTTTACTTTCTCTCTATCTGCATTGAAAATGCACTTTCAGAAACACTGCAGTCAGCAAAGGGCCTGTAGGTGCATGCCTGACACTGAACAGAATAGGAGCAAGATGTAAAAGTCTATCTGCAGAAATAACAAAATTCTCCATCCTCTATTTCAGTTGCTGAGTCTACTACTCAGAATGATAAGCTCAAGAATGCTTTACTGCAACATTGTTGGAAGAAAGCCCAGGTTAAAAGATTAGAGCTTTGTACAATCCTTAGCCACAGGATTTCTCCCTGAAATTAAATTCTCTCTATTAATATACCTTCTCATCCCCTGCCTTTCTTAATCAAGAAACCACTTTAGTGTTTTCCTGTACCCTAGAGAGCCCTCCGGTCACTGTGCTGCAGTCTGTCTTCTGGAGGCAAGGCAGAGAGGGTTACCACCATCATTGTCTCTTGGTTCTCAAGGAAAGTTTAGTTCAAATGAACATATTTTCAGAAATTTTCAGTTTAAAGATAAGCTATCAGAGTGTTCCTGACAAATCCTACTAAGCAGATGAAGTAATCCAGAAAGTTAAAATATGCCATGTTTTAACATATATATGACAGTGACTTTTTGGAGCCAACAGAAGAGTAACAGGCGTGTGGTGAACAGGCAGATCATGACTCAGGTCTATATCCATCTCCACTACTTTCCCTGGGGCATTTTCACCACAGTACATCTTGAATTTCCTTCCTTCTACGCAGAGTGAATGACACAAAAGCAAATATAAACATCAAAGAAACAAGAAGTATGTACTCTTTCTGCCAGGACTAGTGCAAATACGTATTAGTTTCAGGAAACAACTGCCTGGGGAAAACCTTTTCTCTACCTTATACAACCCTGAACATCTTGCGGCTGTATGTCATGATGTCAAGATCCTCTGACTGGCTTTGACCTATGAATCCTAACCCTACCAGCAAGCAGATCTTGTTTCATTGCTCTTCTTTTTCTTCCAGATTATTGTTTATTAGTTAATACTTCCTGAATTGTTAACAATATATAGTTATACCTTCTTCTATATATTTGCTTCAAAACAAATTATGAGTCAGGAAATGCAGACTGCCACTGGGAAAGCAAATAGGGAGAAGAATAAGATAAGAACAACAAAACCCAGGAGCGTTTACGCAAAGCACATTAATAAGTAGAGCTGCTTTAGAATAGCTTCTCTTCTGGTTCATTTTAACTGTCTTTTTTTAAACATTGAAACAGTTATTGCTTTAGTGAAAGTTAATGCAAAAAGATAAGATTATTTTCCCCATTTTCAATGACTGAACTATTTTGGGGGGGTTGGTGTACCTTTTAAAATGTCTTCTCAAATTTATATAAAATGAAGAACTCTCACAGAAAAGCACATTTCAATAAAAAATAAACATTGTTAAAACTGCTGATAAGGATTTCATGGTTTTGTGCTATGATCTTTTTTTTTTTAACATTCCAAAAGACAGTCTTAGCTGGGTTAATTTTTTCTAGTTAGAAGTGTGTTGAGGTGCTCATTTAAAGGAAAGTGTTCTAAAGCTGTTTTGAAATGAGACCTGAAGAAATCAAAAGGCTGGGGGTTGGGGGATGTTAAACAGCATCATATTTTACATCTCTCCCTCTTGGACAACTCCATCTTGTTCTGGGACAGTCAAAGAATAGTTACATCTTTCCATACATTGACTTAAATTGTTGTAAATTAGATGAATAAAAATTCATTTGGACTGGGATAACAGCATGTGAGGTTTTTCACGTTATGTGATAGTAGATGTGAAAACTACCTGCTGAAACCAGAAATTATTAAAGGCATTTTGTCAGTTGTGAATCTTTTTGTTAATTATTGAATTTTTAACCTGAAGGTCTCAGCACCTCTTTCCTTGTGGGACAGACCTAACTGTGAAGAAACAGCCGTTATTTGAAGAACAACTTCATAAATGGCCCAGAAGAATTAGGAGAGTTTGGAAGGACCTTTTCTTTCCAGAAGCAGAGAAAACAAAGAGCATAGCCAAACATTTTCTGTAAAAGCCAGAGGCAATGAACAAACACAGTTTGTAAGCAATCAGATCAGCAGTCAGTGCTATATTGATTCATGTCTGCTATGACTGGTCTCCCTGATATATAAAGAGGATTTCAGTGCTGGGAATGAGAAATTAGCTGATAGTAAAATGGCTGTGACAGCCAAGAGGCAGAGGCAGCCAGTGACTTCCTGCCTAAATTATTTTTTGTCTGTTTGCTGGCTCAGGTGTGTGTGATATATGCACACTCCTTAGAGATCTGACATATCTCCCATCAATCTCATGAAATTTGCATGTCCTGAACTTTCAGTATGGACTCCTTTCTTTTTTTTAACATCAGAATATCTCAAAAATTCAAGAAAATACCAGAAAACATTGGAAACAAAGTTAGTGACATTGTCTTAATGTGATCTGAGTCAGGCTTTTCCTTCCAGCTAATTGGCATGTATCAAAGTTAAATTCTACTATAAGCCATCCTACAAAGATAAACAATCTGAACAAACGAACACAGAATAAAATTAAAAAAAGAGACTAGGGGAAAGCATAAAATTAGGGGTTTTTTTTGTGTGAACACAAAATACAAATCTTCTTCATTGCTCAAATGGTGCTGCTTAACAAGGAGAAATTTCCTTGAGTCCACGTTTAGTTGAAGTTTGCATGCTTCCCTGGGTTCTAATTTGTATTAAATGAAAATTGCACTTCAAATTAAAAGTAATGTTAAAAGAGGACAAACGCGAACATATTAATATGTTAGTATAGGGCTGTCCATATCCTCTGTCAAGGAGATGAGGAAATTTTCTCTCTAACTGCACATCTGAGAGGCTGGGCAGTAACACAAGTAGGCAATTTCCACATGATCAGCAGGTCAGATTTAATCACAAGACCTCAAATTTGAGTGCTGCTGGCCAGGAAGCATGGATAGTAAAGCTGGGAATATATTAATTTGATATACAGTATTCTAGTGAAGCCCCTGTCGATTCATTAGTGGAGATGAAATCTACCCTCACATCAAATACTGGATGATCGAGGCTTCCTTGCTGTTCTCTAAGCGAAGTGCCCTCAGACCCAGCTCTGCAAGGCAATGCCCTCTTCACCTTTCGGCAGTTCAAAGGCTGTTTGGCCTTATATCTATGGTTGATTAATTTGAACAATTTTCTAGAAAATGAGGGCTTTTGACCTGTTTTAAATTCCAGATTTACCTTTTAGAGCAGGCCTTCTGTAGAGTATCTCAGTGCACTGTTCCTCCTGCGTGAGAGAAGACAGCTGGCCAGGAGGCCTGCACTGTCCCCGCACACCAGGTGGCCTGGCCGCTGGCTGCTCCACCTCAGGGGAACCCAGAGCCACCATGGCCTTTCTCGTTTTGCCCCTGAGGCAGCTTGGCTGTTGCTGTTTGGCACTGCGGGCTCTGGGCAGATCCCCAGTATGATGCAGGCAGTGCAGCATATTTTTTTTGTTATACACAGGCTCCAAACCAACTGGAACTGGACCCCAGTTTTTACCTTGAATGTGATTGTGGACTTTGTTAAATATAATCTAAGTTTACTAACAGCAAAGAATTTACCTGGGTGTACACATGGGCCCGGCTGACACTTACAGCTCTGAGTCACGCAACATTGAGTTCTCTTTTAAGCAGATTTGTATCTTACCTGTAATTCTGATGGGCACTTTTGGAGAGAGAAAGACAGGCAGTGAAGGGATATTTTGCATTTTTACAAAAAGCTAAAGCAACAAAACCTGGGGCTTGTGATTCCATGACTTGTGATGGATAATTAAATACAAATGAATGAAAATCAGATTACTTCATATGAATCCTGGGCCTATTGAGACCAATGGACATTTTGTTACTGGCATCGACATACATAATGACTTCTGCATCTTTTCTTGCATTTCAGATAAAATACAATCTTTCAGCTCAATTTGAAAAGTATTCGGAAATGAACTCATTAACTGCACAGTTGGAGTTCTCTTTATCTGCTGCTTTGTTAAACTCATGAAGTGGAACCTCTAAAATTCAGGATGGTATTAACAAGGATGAAAACATAATAAAAGTATGAGCCCATCTGAGCTAAACGATTAACGACACAAATTATTCACTGAGTTTTACAGCTGTCTAGCTATCACAAAAGCATAAACATTTATGCATTTTTAAATGCTGCAAAGTACAGGCTTATTTCTGCAGACACCTGGCTTTCTTCACAGGCTTCCAGAAACACCTCCTCTACCTCTCTAAAGAGCTTACCTACTCAGATGGAAAGGAAGAAGGTAGGTTTCAGAAGATTCCTTGCCTATCCTTATAGGAGCAGTGGCTTGCTTGGTGGAAAGAACATGCCATTTCAGGCCTAAAAGATCCTTCCAAACATAAAATATCCTTCTTTTGTCCAGAGAGGGTATTTCTTGTCCAGAGAGGGTATTTCTTTGGATTCACTGCCCCTTTATAGAGGTTTCAGCCATTTGAGTCAGTCAGAGCTAAAGGGCTATGTGACTCCAGATGTTTTACTGGAACTTATGCTAAAGAACTGTAGCAAATCGCTGCAACTCATCAGTTTTCCAATAGTATTCCATATATATGTTAGCACCAAGTGAAAGCACAGAGGTAGGTCTAGTCAATCACAGAGAGTGAAATCTATTTGACAACAAGTTATGACATTCCATGTGCCAGTTGTCTCCTTTCTATCAGGTTTTAGGAATAATAACACATTATAAACACACAGACAAATGCTAGCTGCAGCTGAATGTAATCTGCAAATATGCCAGTGAGGTTCCTTGATTTGGATTAGGAACAGAACTTCAGACCCCCTGATGTTTGTGCTCCTGTATCAAAAGACTCAAAGTTTGTGCTGAGTTTTCTTTAAGAAGGAAAACAGAAAGTGGAATAGGTATACCTTAGTCGTATGTAGGATAAGGCCTCAGAAATATTTAGCAAAAGCTTAACTGTTGAACCAGAAATGCTATAGTGGGTGTGATTTAATTGCACAAGCAATAAAGTGGTCTGTTCCAAACCTTTTGCATCTTGTCATGTAACTTACTAGCGATGATCTTGGGCTCTTCATGGCCATAATACTGATGTGCTGAAAAAAGTCGAAGAGTAGTAATTCTTGTTTACTGATGAAAAGTCCAAATTTTTAAAACTGTAGCTCTTACTCTCATGTTTTTTATTTAACAGTTCATTACTATGATGAGTCACTTGCAGTTGAAGGGAATTGGGATGGGTCAAGGCTAACACATACTCTCCTGACCTACTTGCAAAGGGCAACTCTGTTGCAAAATTAATGATGTTTTTTAACCTATAACCTGGCTTGGCATTGCTACCACGTATTTCACCTCAATACCTGTCTTAATCTTGCTGTGCCATGGTTGCTTAACGATGCCATAGCTTTCCCTCACTTCAGATTTCTGTTGCTGCTTTTTCACAGGTAAGGCCTCAAAGTTGTACACTGCTGTTACATTTTTGAGGCAGGTGAAAAACAAACTGCACACATGGACAAGAAGCCTTGTTTGCTCTAGAGAAGCACTTTTTGATATTATTTCTTGTTATATCTAGAGAATTGTTTTTATTAAGGGCTGCATGAACTATGTTCGTAACAGTGTTAGCAGGATTCCAGCTATTTGAAAACGTGTTAAACTCCAAGTTACCTGGACTTGTAAAGGAGACAGGCTCATCCCTTGTGCAGTGAGTGGGGCATCAGGGAGCACTAAACTGCCCTACCCTGCTTGGTCACCAGGCTGCAGAGGGGAGGTCATGCTCTGATTCTGTTGGGAAAGGATTCTTACATTTAACTCCTTTCTCATGTTCAATATATTCAAGGCCCATTGTGAGAAACATTTAGTAACCTAAGATGTGGCAAACTGGGTTGAAATCTGGGGCAGAACCCTTGAGTACATGAGAAGGCCAGGAAGGCTGTTTTATGCAGTATCATGGTTTCAGAAGGAAGAATCCCTCCCTTTTTAATGAATAACATGGTCACAGACAGCACCCCAGTTAGCTACTTAAAGATTAAATTCTATTGACTTGCTTTTAGTTCACAGGTTTGATTTGGTCACAGACATTTTGTGCCAAAGTGCTTAAATGTGGTTAAGCCATAGTGAAAAGAGTATGAAGAAACAAACAAAATATTGCCTCTATGTTTTCGCTTCATCAGTGACTGTGTTCCTTCAGTTTTTATGTCAGTATAACTTGACTGAAATCAGCTTTTTCTGGCATCCCATGGGATTTTAAATTCAGCCAATTGCTTGTCTAGCAGTTTGTTACAGATTCAAGGAATCTCCTGTGATGTTTAAGTGCATTAGTCCTTCATTCAGTGTTGGTACTTTTAAGGGGAAAAGACAGAATTATTCCATTACCATCCTTTTTTCATTTATTTAAAAAAAAAAAAACTACCGTTCAAAGAAAAAAATATCTTTAGTCAACAAATAGCTTGCACGTATATCTGCCAGGAAGGCATGCGACTTCTTCATGGGTTCATAAGTCCACAGTGAAAGACACGCCACATCTTCTTACTGGATTTGGAACTCTAGATCCCATTTCTGTACTGGTTCTTAATCTGAGCTGTAATCACATTCTCCCTAAATCAGAACTGCTGCTTGACACAGCTACAACATATGGGAATGCTGCTAAGTAACTGGGAGAGACAGCAGCCTAAAGCACTGTAGTGATTGTCAGCACATAGTATGCTTTTGATCTGGCCCAGTTAGACCACTATGAGACAAGAACTGGGCCCAGTCTGGAAGACAGCAGACTACAAGGAACATTCACAATAGGCATTATGGACACAACTGTGCCAGGTCTGGCTTCTCCACCCTACAAAGTCCTCCAACTTTATCCCAGCAGACTTTGTGCCCTCAGGTGATTCCTGAAGGCATGTAACACACCCATGTCATTCATGTTATCAAACTATGCCCTTGACGGGTTGCAACACAGCATCTACATTATTTCAGACATGTTGAACTCAGAATTGTGTTTTAGGAGCCCAGAAACTCTAATGCTCAGAAATACAAATCCAAGCCCTATGTGGTGCGGATATGAATGAACTGTTCCACTTTGACCCTGCTGTATCTTGCAGTATGTATGGAGCTGTGGGGTCTTTAACCTCCAGGCTTATTGGTCCTGTTGAGAGCAAGAAATATTTCTGCTGAGGGTAGAGGAAGGAGTCAGTCTTGTTAAGCACCAGACAATGGTGTAGTTTTATCACCCGAAAACTTAATAGGTAACAAACAAGACATTCATAGGTGAAATGTAAATGCCTTTGATATGTATCAGGCCAAATTTGATGATCTAAGGTCTCTTCTAACCTTAATTTCGGTGAGATATGCCACACAGGGAGGTGTCTCACCAGGGGTCACTGGGAAGCAAACTACAGCCCACAGAAGAGTGGCCTGAATTGTTTCCTTTAGCAATTTTTTTTAGCATGACACATTACCATCTCATCAGGTAATATATGACAGGGGAAGACTTCTGTTGACTAAGAAAAGAAATTATACATTTTATGAGGAAAAAGTACTAAGACAGCACTGTGGTAAATCAGGTAACAGCAACATAACAAGTAAAATTATCCCATAAAAATCTACTGGCGTGGAGCAATGGTTATAATGTAGGTCTTATCTTAGGTGTAACGTGATGGTAGGGATTGCAAAAGAGATGTGGAAACTGTGATCACGTTGTATAGCAAACAGGACATTGTTCCACTTCAGCACGCAAAGGAAAAATTCTCTTCTATAATCAAATAAACCTGACTAAATCATCAGGATACCATCAATTGCACTTGATGAATTGCCACTTATACTGTGCAGAACACAATTTTGGCAAAGCATCATACTGGCAGAGTACCAACCCTGCCATGCTCATGAGGCAGGCGTGTCTGACTTGGCAGAGAAATCCATTGGTGTTGAGTGACTTTAGGCTCCTCTCCTACCAAAACGATCCCTGCTACAAATGTGAGGTGGGCACACTGTCAGCACATCTCTGAAGGGCAATTCTCCCCAGATACTCATAATGTGGTTGCTGGTGGACCTTTGGGCTCTCTTTCTGTATTGAAAGGGCAAGTACTAATAACAGACAAGACAGACAGTAGAGGAAAACAAGGAGTTAAATGAATAATTAAGTAGTGCAAACGAGTTCTACATAATTTCAATAATACATACTGCACTAGCATCCTGCTGGTCATGAAAACACATCACCTATGTATTTGATACATTATGCATTAGCCAGTAATGGACAAACCCACATAAAATTGCAGGAAGAAGACTTTTATGTAGAGAATTTCAATTTTCAAAAAGTTCCGTTCCAGTGCACATGCCAGTAAGTGCATTGTTCTTATCACAGAGCTTGCCTAGGTCATGGTAAAGAAGAAAGATTTTACAGCTGAAGAATCTTAAGCTATTAACTTTCACATAAAAGAGTCATCAAAATATAAAGTACTTGATGTCTTTAAGAGCCTATCTCTTTAAGATCCTAGTTTCTATGGAGAAATTAAACCATTAGGAGTTGAATTAGGACAATTACGATTTATATATTAATCCCCCTTAGAAGTATAGCATTTTTTATGCTGCCATCATAATCTAATCATCTAAAGTTGAATGATTTAATGTGAACTGCACAACCCAATGCCAAAATAGACACATATAGTTATATTCAAAAAGAGTATCTATTATATCTATCAGAATCTGGCACCATTTAGAAAACCACTCCTAGGAGATGTTATCTTTGACACTCAGGTTCCCATTATTCAAACTTGCTTTTCTTTTCCTTAAAAAGATCCAGAAAGTTAAAAATACTTGGCAGAACTTAACTACTTTTTGTGAGTGATTGTCACACTATATCCTAAAACGCAATATTACAGTATTGCTGCTTAATGTATAAGGCAGGTGTCCCAGAGGTTAATCCTTGTATTAGTTCAATGCCAAGATGATACAGTAGCTTGAAAGCAATGATACCTGGGAAAGCGAACTCACCATTTTGTCAATAATCACTCAAAGCCAGCCTTACATTTCCACACATTGCCAGGCAGAAGGACAAGAGGTAAAAGAAAAGGGTTAGCCCATAAATATGGTATCTGTCCCGTAGTGCTGGGTGGATGCTGCATTCCACTAAACTCTCTATAGATCTGGGAAAAACCAACAGTGAGAGAACGTGGTGTACTTTATCTCAAGTTTTCATTTCATAAATCTGGCAGTAGTTTCTTACCTTTGGAACAGAAATGGGGTGACCTGTGCTGTCCATCTGTTACTTATGGAAGAGAGTGTATCAATCAGGTTGTTCAGACACTACTCTAAAGGAACAGGAAGAGATGCAATGACCTAAAATGTTTAAATTAAGTAGATTCTGTCTCAGGACAGCATTTCCAAAGGTCTAGTAGGACCTTGTGATGACAGGCTAAGACCCTCTGGGAACCAAAACAGTCATGTGGGAGCTAGTGAGGGCTGGCTGGTGAGATCTTGTTTCTCTTGGAAAAGCAGAGTGGGAGAGCAGCCACATGGACGCTCAGCTATACACCTAATCTGATTAAGGGATAAAACAGGCATCTAGCAGAAATACTTTAGAAGCAGAGGCCTGATGTTTTGGTCTGGAAGGCTGATCTTAGGGAGGTCCTCTTCAAAGACCCACTAATCAAAAGATATGATCTGGCTAGGGCTTGGCAAAAAGTAACAGATTCTTATCATTGTCAGCACTGGAAACCATCAAATAAAATCCAAGAACTTCTTGCAGAAGACAGAGCAGTCTGTCTGAGCTGGATGTTTTCTGCTACTTGGTATCAAAAAATGTTCCCTTTCAACCACTTATCCATATGGGTGTGCCATGATGCCTCTTCTCTGCAAATGATCCACAGTTGAGAAGATATGGTAAAAACCCCTTGAACTTGTTAACAGCTGAAATAGTGGGAACTGATACCAGTTGATGATAGAGGTGCCTGCCCAAGCTCCCAATTATTTTATTTTGGAAAAACAGAAGTGCCAGGTAAGATACGCAGAACTGAGATCGTACAAGACATGTACCCCAATCCCAGTTGCCGTGACAGGAACCTGACTCAAAAATTCAGCTGCCTGTGCTTCTTCCTTAAAACGCACACTGCTGGCACATGGAAAGAGCTTTGACTCTAGATTAGAACACAGCTTTGAATGATGGACTTTCAGATAAAGAAACTTCCATCCTCTGGAAAACGCGTGATGAAAAATATCTGTAAACAAATCCAGCCAACTCTAGATAGCCTCCTCTGGATGCATGGAAAAACTGTCTCCCTCTGTCCCCTGATGACCCCACCCCACAGCCCCTGGTGCTCTGCCTGTGGGGCCTGCCAGCCTGTGTGCCCACCCACCCCCAGCTCTCCCAGCATCTCCACTGAGTGTGCCCAGTTATAGTGAGGGCAGGCACAGCCACCCCATCCCACCAGCATGTTCTCCAGGGACCAGGGTGCCATAGGTTGGGCATTGCCAGTTGGCAACCTTCCTCCTTGCTGTCCAGCCAGTTGCTGTGACACTAAGCCTTGTTCACACCAGACACACAAATCAAACAGCTATATGGTCCAGCACGGTGCCCGGCCGTGCTCTTTTGGATTTGACCTTGACAGCCCAACTCAACTGAATTTCTTTGTATCCAGTGTGGGCCTCAATCTCATTTCCTTTTTGGTATCCTGTAACCAGGTGAAGAGCAGTCCTCCTGAACACCTTCAGAGATGAGAGAACAGGAGATTTCCCAAAGTCATAAGCTTTTATGGGTGGAAAGGGTCCTTGAAAAGAGACTGGGGTCAGAGAACAGACCTGGACGCTACAGCTAAGACACATGACCTCCAGCTCAAGATGATCCGTAGGTTGGTGTATTCTTGGAGTAGGTTGAACTGTTCTGGGAGGACACTGAGATGGTGGCTGGAATCACAAATGGTGGTCAGCCTCTCTCAACTGCCCTGCCAGAAATGCTGCAAGAGGATCAGCTGACAACATTATCAAGGGAGACTACTGTGTGTGGAAGCCCTTCCTCTTCTTTGGTGGCTCTGACCACCTGTGAGAAAGAGAACAAGAATGGTTGAATACTACATGTGCTGGGCAAGCCTCAGTTTTCTCAGTCTTCTCCTGTCTAGAAGGACTGTTTTGCTTCAGGGTTGTTTTTTTTTTCAGGCATACTTGCATCACCAAGAAGCCTGGAGACAACTATGCTGCCAGGAGACCTAGGTCAGGTGAGGTGTTGTCTTCTGGGTTAGTTGCTAACCCTGTGCCCCTGGAGCAATCTGCTGATGGCACATCCCTCACTGTCCTTGGGGCCCACATGGCAGGACTGGCTCTGCAGCATGACCAAACTCATCAGCTGTAGCAGGCTGTCCTCGAAACCCAACAGCAGTCCTCTGCCGCCAAGGAGTGTAATCTAATCACCTTGAAAGACCTTTCTTCCATACCGTTCCTTTGTTGGCTCAGCTGGTCATTAGCTCTTGCACAATCCAGCTGTGACGGTCTCTGTGCATTCATGGTTATCAGGGTAAGGTCAGCAACTCTGGTTCCAGCTCTTCGTACAATTGATTTTGCTGCCTTGTTATACACTGCAGATTTTACTTCTGCTCCTAGTGGCTCTGTTAACCTGCACATTAATAAATCAAGTTGCGCTGACCACAACAAAGAGGAACCGATTTAACTTGTTTTGTTGGTAAGTCCTATATGATCTGGTCCCCTGATAAGTAAAGGCTCATGTGTTCATACGTTGTTTCAGTATCAAAGCCACTGCACAAACCTCCACAGTTTTCAGCTTTGAGTTTTTCTTAACTGATCAAGTACCTCATTGATTCTCCTAGCGCTGTGCAACCCCCACAGTGCCTGCGGGTGCTGAAGCTCCAGTGCATGCATCTTCGTCCGCCATCTCCTCTCTCCTGCCTTGAGAACTGAAGACTCATCACCCTGTCTTTGATTCAGGTTTGGTCAGGCATCGCTTTTTCTGCTCTTGTAAGGACAGATTGTTACAGACTTGCCCTTAAATGTAGGCATATAAACATACTAAACATTTATGAATGTATATTTCTGATGCTGCCTACCTTTTAATCTCTTTGATCTCTTAATTTCTTTTTGCCTGCTTAAGTTCTAGCCCCCTTAGTGACCCTGTTCTGTATAGCACGGAGTAGAAAGAACCGCCTTTGCTGGCACGGTGATATACTGGTCTGACATGATGTGCTGACTACCAGCTCCTCGCCCCGACGCGCTGGTGAGCGAGCAGCAGCAGGAGGGAGCGGGGGGCGCACAGGGGCTTAGCCGAGGTGCGAGCTGCGTTCGGCCGGGGCTGCGAGCGGCCCTCGCCGCCATGTGAGCTGCGGTCACACCGGGAGCAAGCGCACGTCCCAAAGGGACACCACGCCGGCGCCGCTCCGGGCGGGACGGCCGGCGGGACACAGCTGGGAGAGCCGGAGCGGGAGGTGCGCTCGGCAGCGCCGCTCCGCCACCTGCTGCCGGAGGCGCGGGCCGGCGGGGCACGGCGGCACCCCTCCCCCTCGTCCCCCTCCCCGCTCCTCCCTCCTCCCTCTCCCCGCCTCCCCGCTCCTCTCCCCCCCTCCCCGCTCCTCCCTCCCCCGCTTTCCTCTCTCTCCCCGCCTCCTGCCTCCCTCCCCCCTCCCTCCCGGCACATCACCCACTCCTGGCTCCAGCCCGGCACCGGGTGCCTCCTGTCGGCGCTGCCGGCGTGACATCTGGCAGCCTAAGGAATACAGGCACCAGATTACTACACGTGACGGTAAAAAATTCTCTTTAACCCTTTACGACTTCAAATACTAATAAATATCGTTCGCCTGTGTACAGGGAGGTGCTGGTGAATAAACCGTGCCCTGGACTGTGGCAACTACTGATTGCAAAGAGGTAACTGCCAGTTAGTCGTTTTTTGACATTTATAGGCATTATACTCATTCTTAATGTCTGAGTCTAAAATGTATTGAATATGTACATTTATCATCCGATCGGGTGTGTTCTTAACCCCTTCCCTACCTGGATGTCTCTGTTTTACATTTTTACATGATGCAGGCGTTTCTGTAGTTGTAACTAAGGCACGGCTCCCTCTGCTGCAAGTACTAAAGATTTGGGTTTTAACTGCTTGGAAGCGGGTTCTCCATGAAAATTAGAAAAAGCACTCACAGAAAGGACTGTTTTCCACCTCCAAATAGATGCTGTTGAGAAATCTGTAGAAAGAGTATGTCTAAGTGCCTTACGCTTCAACTTATTTGGCTGCAGCTACTTCCTCACACGATTTTCCCATCCTGGAACCACTATCCCTGCCCTGTGGGGTTGCACCTGGGTGCAATCACCTCCTCTAGAGTCTCTGCACTAGCAGGGATACTCAGACCTTAGCAGAGCAGCAACAGGCCTGTGCTGCTCCCCGGCAGGTCACCAAACACATCATGGAGCTTCAGAGGCAACATATGGAGCAAGCCCCTAAGTCCTGTATAGGCCACGTGCAGATCGCAAGCTGCATATAGGCACCAGGGTACAGGAAACAAAGTTTAAATACATCATCCCAGAAATGTGTCCTTTCTGTCCTGTCTTTAGAGATGTCAGTCACAGCATAGACACCTGCTAATATTTCTTTGGCCTAAATATTCAGCCTGGCCACCCTGGGGAGTCTCACCCCTTCCCATTGGAATGCTTGCAAGCTGTACAGAGTAAAGCAAATCAGAGTAAGGCAAACATGAGACCTGGCTGATACGTTAAGCAGTTCTCAGGTAGTCAGATCCTCTGACAACCCAGTCTGAATAATGTCAATAAGCCATGTTTTTTGGGGGGTTGCTAAATATGTCATCTCTTCATGTGGAACAGACATGCTGGCAATCATGCAGACCAGGCAATGGGGAATGACAGGCATTTCTGGGTATCAGGAAGAAATCCCTTTTGGTGTGAGGGATAAACTGCATTTCTCTAAGGGAAATCAGAACCAACCACTCTAACTCACAGACATCTAAGGGCTGCCTGCCCACAATGCAAGCTGGCTGGTCTGAACCAGCAGTAAATAACCCTACTGCAGATGCTCACAGTTACATAGGCAGTATGTTTAGCTGCCAGCTAACCTATAGAATGGGAAAACAGCTAAGACTGGCTTGCATTCTGTGTCCCTCTTAACTTGGCTTAGAGAGCTAGTGGGAACGATGAACTGTAGAACTTCATGAACCTACAGCCATCTACCAATCTCCCCTCATCAGGATGTGATTGTTATTACAGCTACATGACTGACCAGTTCAGAAATAAAGATGGTAAGTTCAGAACTAATTTGAAAGTAAGGCACATTCCTCAAACTTGATATATTTCCTGCAAGTCTCAAGCAACTAGGCCACAAAAAAAAAAAGTTTCTATTATCTCTGCTTTAATAGAGAAACACAGCAGTGCTTCAGATCTTTATAACAGTGCACAATGCAGTTTTGTCTCATGAATTTTTCAAGGAAAAGTGGGGGCCTGCTGTTAAATGGGAGAAATAACCTGGCATCAGGTGACAGAAGAAGCTCAAGTACTCAACACTGATATAATAATTATTTACTTCTTAAAAAAAAAAAGAGGAGAAAAAAAAAGTAAAATCTGTAGTGAAAAAAAGAAAGAATTTGAAAAACACAGGATGTTAGTTCAGTCCTCACAAACAGTTAACAGGGCCTTGGGAGAAGGAACAGCCACCATAAATAAGTCAACTGGGGCACAATAGGATAAGTTTAAGGAGAACCAAATGGTTAATGAGACCAAACAGAAAATTACTGGAAGTATGTGTGAACGATCCTAATTAACATACTAAAAGGTCTACCCTCGAGCAAAGAGAGCTCCCTGCAGACAAAGCCCCCTCCCCACAGAACAGGCGGGGTGAAAATAAAGAGCGCTGTACCTTTCAATGGAGATGAGGCTTGTAAGAGCCAATGAGAATTGTGTGACTAAAGATAATTGTAAACAATTGTTCAAAGTGTATAAAAAGTTTTACTATGTGTTAAGAGGTGTGCTAGTTTTGCAGGTTTACCACCTGGCACCCATCTGTGCGCAGACATGCAATAAGCAAAGATCTCGATGCTGTGTGGATTGCACACCAGGTGAAGAACCCAGTTAGGATAACAACACTTCCTGGTCTTGGTCCTCACAGACAGGCCTGTTCCCAGACCCCTGTGTGTGCTAGCCTGCTTGGAAGAGGGGAGGGGCGGCTACCAGGAGGAAGCAATATTAGGGTCTACCTAAAAACTGGGTGCATTCAAGTCCATAAGGCTGTGATGGGACCCACCCAGAGCTGCTGAAATAGTTGGTCAGTGTGATTACAAGATAGTTGTTATTCATGAAAAAATCACGCTTGTCGTGGAATGACTGGAAAAAGGCTGATGCACCCAACACACAGCTGCAACTTTGAATGAAAGGAAGTCCCAAGGAACAGGGGCTAGTTCGCTTCCACTGCAGTCCCCAGAGGGATGAAGGAGCACTTCCCATTGGCATTTAATCCTAAATGCTTGCAGAACAAAGGAATAGCCAACACAGACTTTCCACAGGCAAATCACACTTGACCACACGATAGCTATGCACCTTTCCACTGACCTGCACCTCACCACTGGCTGAAAGCAGCTATAAAGTGGCACACCCGGACCTGACACACCTCCTCCCACAGGTGTGACGTGCGGAATTAGACTCTATAACTCGAAAGTTATAAAGTAGGTATGTTTATTGCGCGCAGATGCACGGGGGATCGCTCCTCCACAAGCGTGCATACCCGAAGTGACGAACCATCTCACATTTATACAATGAACAAATGAATATTCAATTAACGCCTATACATATTTGTTACCTAAACCCCGCTTCGTATGTTAATTAGCTTATCAGTCCGTTTCCTGGAATGTGGTGGTCTTGCAGGTTTGTAGGTGATTCATGTTCTTGTGACCATCCGATCTTCTTCAGGTGATTCATGTCCTTGTGACCACCCGATCTTCTTCAGGTGATTGTGACCACCCAATCTTTTCCAGCAAGGAGACTTAGCACTCCCTCCCTCTAGATAGCATTTGAATGTCTCTCATCTTTTCTTATTCTCTTTTAAATAGCCCCTTTGTTAGAGGAAGAGGGGCAGGCGTCTCCCCGTCTCCCCTTTGTTAGAGGAAGAGGGGCAGGCGTCTCCTCAAAACTGTGGTTGTCACCGCACCCATGACTAGTCACCATACCCACATTCCTTAAGCAGACACATACAATCACAATCCATGTCCATTATCCCCATTTCACATTATTTCTCCATATCAGGTGTCTCCTTTAGGAAGCTGAGTGATGTTGGCTGGAGGAATGGACCCACCAGGCTGGGGCTGGCAGAGCAGCAATCAACTTCACATCCAGCTGGTGGCCAGCAGGTAATAAAGTATTCCAGGGGGACAATAGTGTTCAACCTCCTCCTGCTGGTAAAAGAAAATGTAAACAAGGGACAGTGGCCACAGGATACAGCTTAGGACTCTCAGGATGGACATTAGGAAAAACTTGACTGGAACAGATTACCCAAAGAGGCTGCATAATCTTCAGACTTCTAAGTTTTCTGAGACTTGGCCTGAAAACATCTGACCCGGTCTAGTATTGCCCATAGCCCTACTACATACATGAGATTAGACTATATGGAGGCATGGAAGGGCATCTTCAGGGTCCCTTCCACCAACATGTCTATGAACTGGTGTAACTGATTTCATTCCTGTCAGTAAAAATACTATTTCAAAGGAACTACCTTTAGTATGCAAAACCCATACATTTATTCATTACGGTCTACAACCTTCTCAAGGGGGGCAGTGGAAGGGGAGGTGCTGATCCCTTCTCTCTGGTGACCAGCATTAGGACACAAGGAAATGGGATGAAGCTGCATCAGGGGAAATTCAGACTGGACATTAGGAAAAGGTTCTTCACTGAGGGGCTGGCTGGTCACTGGAACAGGCTCCCCAGGGAAGTGGTCACGGCACCAAGCCTGTCAGAGTTCAAGAAGTGTCTGGATGATGCTGTAGTCATATGGTTTAGTTTTAGGTGGTCCTGCGAGGAGCAAGGAGTTTGACTTGATCCTTATAGTCCCTTCCAAATTGAGATATTCTATGATTCTTTCAGTGATTAACTTCATTCCCAAGACCCTCTGGGAAGATTTGCACTCTTAGCACAAGTATCTGCTGTGTACATGAGAAGATGTGACTTGTTCTCAGCCCAGCCAGTTAACTCACCATTTTGCTCCTGGGCACAAGGAAGGCACCTTTTCCTCCTCAGTATAATTTCATCACAGAGATAGCCACAGCTGAATTTATCATAGGCAAGAGGTTTGATTGGCAAATCCTTCCTTGTGCCACAACCTTGAAACAGTATCTGCAGTGACATACTAACACCTACAGTAGGAGGCATTCTTAAGATTCTCTGTTTAGAAATGTAGCTTCAACAAATTCAATTCCGGCTTGAAAGATACAACAGCTTTGGCATATTGCTCAAGGAAAATATTCATGTAAATATAATTTAAATAAATTTAAATTAAAAAAATAAGATTTTCAGGCAGTTATCCCCACTCTGAGAAGCTCTAATGGTTAAGAACAAAAGCATTTAGCCGAGGAACAGAGGTGCCAGAACATCTGTTGTAGGTCTAACCATAATTCTATCATATACCCAACTTTCTACTAAACAAGGATTTGTGTTGTTCTTTACTTTTCCATTTACCCATTGCCAATTAAAGATCTCATTTAGGATTTGCTGACGATATGCCACAGAACAGCTGCTGTTAGTTTCTGGCTGACAGTATAGGCCAGCTTCTTGGAAGGCCAATGTTCTCTACAAGCACAGCATAAATGGAACAGGCAATCGGGATTAAATCACACTGCTAAAGGGGGAGGGGAGAAGAATGCCTGCAATACAGCCTTGTGAGGAATTACTGGTCATGTTAGTTCTCCAGATCTATCCCTGGCCTAATTAAGCTGCATTTTCACTGTAAAGCAGGCGAGCTGCCAGTCACAAAGTGAAACCTGCTTTCCAGTAACTGCCAGATAGAGCTTAAAGGTTTCTGTTTTAAGCATGAACATACTTTTAAGAGTGATGGGGCTTGAAGAGCCATGCTTGGGCAGAGCTTGAGCTAGCATTAAAATACAGCTCTTTAATATAGCAACACCTAAGGGTTTTTGGGTTTTTTTTTGTTGTGTGGTTGTCTTTGTTGTTTTGTTTAGTTTTGGTTGTTTTGTTTTTTTTTTTTTTTTTTTACAGCCTAACTTCATATTTACTTCAAGGACTGCACATATTTCTTTTTAAGGTCACTACAATCTACACAGTATTGCTGAAGAACAGAATTTGGGGATTATAAAGTCAGGACCTGACAACAGTCCACCCCAGTTTATTCCTGTTTCTCTGTTCCTGAGCAGGCCAAGGGGTCCATAGCTCGCCTGCCACCTGCTGCCACCTCCACACCCTCTCTTGTCACAGGCAGAACAAGGCTCACAGAGATTGGGAAAGAAAAATGATGGCAAATACAATTATAATTTGTCCAATGGAGAGAAAGGCTTCCATTCCTACACATACATTATATAGTCACCCTGACAGCAAATGGCTATCCCTATTGTTTTGCAGAAGCTGACACTCTACGGTTTTCACACCAAAAAGGATTGTTGGGGAAAAGCCTTTTGCTTTATACAGCTAAGGAAGAGTTCACTATTTCTTTACCCTTTAGAAAAAAAAAAACACCACACACACACACTTTTAAATGTTATACACCTAGCATTTTATCAGCGGGAGGCTCAGTGAAAGAAAACTCAACTTTGGGTTGTTTCTGCAACTGAGATTAGAAAGCATGAGTCATGCTGTAGCTAGGTGCTCCTGTCCCATCGCTATTTCTTAACTTTTGAGCTTAGCACAAGGCTTTTTCAGCCTGGGGCAAACAAGTAATGTAGGCGCCCTATTCAGAACAGTACAACTGGGCTCCTTCAACTCTTGTGGATGCAGCACAGGCAGAGCACAAACTATCAGCCTGTACTATGACATTTAGTCGAACTGCAGAGGATCTTTTCAGTTTTGTACTCAGGATTTGCTATCCAACTACAAAGACTGTATTAGTCCTTAAGCAATTAGAAACTCAGGCCATATTCCAATAAACAAACCCAATGGAAGCTGAAGCACGAGCAACCACCCCCACAGGCAGGCATCTAAACATAAGTCTTAGCACAGGCATTCCACATGAGCAGTATTACAAGGCTTCCAGGAATCAAAATATACCTCATCCTACACATCACCTATCAGACAGGGTGTACAAGCTCTGATGTACAGCAAAGGATCCACTAGTAGTAGTAGCAGGCTTCAGCAAATGATGCCATTTCCCCTCAAAAAAATTTCCACATTTTGCTAAGAGGCCCCCAAAAAGCTGGATTTGCCAGTGAATTCTGCTCTTTGCCCATAGGCATCTGCATAATTTTCTCCTCCCCACCCCTCCTTTTACCATTACTTAAATGACAGGGATTCAACTACAACAAAACCCCAGTGAACAGATGCAATAGTAAAACAAGTTTTAGGAGCTAGACACTAAGATATCTTGTTAATTTGATTCTTAGGCCTAATTTCAAGCATGCCTTTTTCCAAATCTTCTCTTGTCCTTGCATTGGTAACAGACATGCAAAATTGGTAATGGAGAGATACACCAAGCACAAAGAAACCATGAGGTAGAATATTCTGCTTAGATAAAATCTGTCAACTGTTCTAATGTTGGTTTGCATACCAGGGAATATCTGACCACCACTCCCTAACAAGAAATCAACATTTATCCTTTTAAAGGTGTTTCACCAAGTCATTTTTGACAGGCAATTTTTTTCAGCAATTGAGCAATGATCCACAGTATGAGAAGCAGCAAAAGCGCTTTATTTGCTGTAATTAGTGTCATTAGAAATATGATTGGTAAAAAAAAAAACCAACACACAAGTCCACACAGAAAAGAAAGCTTAATAAAAACCAAAGAGCACTGGAAGGGTGATGGTGATGACTTAGCACAGAAAGGTTTAAGTCTTCCAAAATTCTCGATAGCAACAACTTCTTTTGGCCACTTAGAGATGGTAACAAATCTTCCTACTGCTTTCCATGAGTGTGCTCCTCCACTCTTGTTTGACTGCTAGCTTCAAATCAATTAAATGTGTTGTAGCGTGTAAGAAGGGAACTAAATACAAGATCGTGGTCTGTTCACATTAGATCACAGCTTCTATGCAACTGCTCTGCACATGCAAAGGTGTAAAACTTACTCCGCAAACATCATCTTCTCAAAAATCACTTCAAGTCATAACAGCGCTTCACTTGAATTCCTGTATTTTCAAAAAGGTGGTAAAGTACTGCATTTTTTTGAACAATAACATGCTTCACCTCCTTCAAACAGAAAATATCTTTAATCTTTGAAACAATTATTTTCTGACATTGAAATGGCCACACATTCTTAATTCATGAATAACAGGTGTGTTTCTGAAACAAGAAGTTGCCACAATGATTATTTGTAAACATTATACCCACAACAGTAAGTACATCAAAACCCCACACTTCCACCTTAAAATAAACCACAAAGCTTTGACATGAAATACATAAAAAGTTTATTATGTATGTACCCCATTGTTATCTGGAGGAGATTTGAGGCAACAGTTTGGTGCAGTACAGAGAAGCAAAGCAATATACAGTAGCTGCACACAGCTTGATTGGTTTCAGAGATCACAACTAAATACTCTTACTATGACCGTTAGTACAGAAATGTTCTGTAATTAGAAAAAATGAGAAATATTACTCTCATGCTACACAGTCTCATGTTTCTTGGTTAGAAAAGGACAACTGATTTGAGTTTGAATCTTTCAGGCCTGAACCTTTCACACCAACTTGCTTGGCTGTTGCCTCTGGAATGTTCAGCACAAAGGTTAAGCTCCAGACATAATTTAAGTGCTTTTCATGTGCAAACCGTTACTGGCTAAAGCTTTCAAAGTACATTTAATTACAGATATGAACACCCTGTAAAGATATGAGGATATGATAGCAGACCCAGAGGCCAATACAGATTCTTTAAGAGAAATGCTATGTTCCACTGCAGTAGTTCTAGTCCCTGATTAGGTCCTTCCAAAGAGAGGGCTTATTTCAATTGTAGGAGATAGACCACTCTTTGACAGAAGCATCATGGGATGTTGTTACCAGAGTATGTTCATCCAACCATGCCAAGCCGCTTACATGATGTAGCCTGTGAGCATCTGTATGGCAGCACAAAATAACAAAAAAGAATTAGAAAGGTTAAGCTGACAAAATAAAAATAACTTCAGCACATATTCCAAAAGTGATTTTCAGCTACATTAAATACTGCTAGTGTATGTTACTTCATAGTAACTTTAAAAAAAAAAAACAGCAGAGTACTGGCTATTGTAGCTAGATAAAGATTAACATAACGGCTAGATTTGTTTGGGAACATTCAAAGCCTGCTTACCATGAGTTCTAGAAAGCAGGTACTGTGCTGGATTTCAAGAAACACTAGCAACTTTCAGAAGTACGATACTGAAGGAAACATACCTGGTATCTTTACTCTGGTCTCTGGATCACTTACGGTCCAAACATATACCATCATGTCCATACCTCCAGAAGCAAAGTGTTCATTGTCTGGTGACCAGGCAATACAAACTATTTTTGCATGGTGTCCGTAAAAGACATTATGTTCCTATTTGAAAGTCAGAGATACAGTGTTATTTTGTTAGTCTAAGCTATTTCAGGAAATCACTGACTTTTAATGTGTAGCATCACAATAAGCTACAGCAAGACTCCAGACAACATGTATCTTAAGTACAGATAGATGCCCTAAACAAACCAAGTGATGGCTTCATTTTACGCTGTTTCTTGAAACACTTATCAGGCCAATAAAATCCAAACTTTTTGTAAAAAGTACTAAGACTGGATCTGTAAAGTGCATGTGCAACAAGTCACTTCTTGCTTAGTCACTTTTAAAATAACCCCACAGATGTTCCTAAAAGCAAAATTATTTCAATTTTTACTTAGAGAATGAAACGCTTTTGTGGAATGCATCCTGCATTTTTTACTTCAGTGTAGTTTCAGTCAAAGCTTAATGACTTTATACAAGCTGATCAGCTGGGCAGTCAATATGTGTAAATTGCCCATTTTTTGGTTCTTGGTTCAAAGACACTAGATTGAAAGATAAAGCAAGATTCCCTGACCTAATATATCCCTTTCATTGCTTAGTTCTTACCATAGAACTGTGCACTACAGCCAGCAGAATTTTATTGCCAACTTTTTATTTATTTAATTACATTTTGTTGTACTGCATGATTCTTATCAAACGGAGCCTGCATTCTTGTCCATTTTACAATACTGCATACAAATTCTAACAGGCATTTTGTTGACTTTTTTTCCTTTAAAAAGCACAAACCAAAAAAAAAAACCCCAAACACACTAATTCAGCTGACCTGAATAAGGAACCTGCGTACTTTGTAGTCTTTTGTATTTAACTATTGCTAGCCTGTGGAAATCCAATTTCTCCCCCATTTAATTATGTGTTAGCTATTAGACAGGTTTGCATGTTTGCCCAGTAGCCAACCTATGGTGTACGTTTCCTCACCTATTCTTATGTTCTGGAGGCTTCACATAGGCTGCTGTGAAAAGCAACACTAACGCAAAGTACCAGGTAAACACAAGTCACAGAAACAAAAAATACAAAGAATATTTAACAATTAAGTCTCACCAGCTACACTGTATTTTACAACAGATTTAGACAGGAGATGCCAGTCAATTTGTTTTTAAACAAAATTGCTAATACAACAGTTCTTACCGCATAGCCATCAGTGACACTAAAGACAGTGACAACTTTGTTTGCATCACAGACTGCAAGAAAGGCACCATCGTGAGAATATGCCAGGTCTGTAACAGGACCTTTAGCTTCCAAAGACTTATTATCATTTTTCAAAGAGGTTCCTTGGATTGAATATAAATGGACATTCCCATCCTGCAAATTAATAGTGAAGAAGGAGGAAGGTAGAAACAAACCAAAAAAGTCATTTTACAATAGAAAGAGGAAGGCTTACAAAAAGTTCCAGAAATTCAGTATCAATTCTATCTGGTAGTGCTTATATTTAGAAATAGTTTAAAGAACCTTTATGTATATAAGGAACTCATTTATGCTAGCTACAATCTACCAAGCCTAGAATATAGACTTGAAATCAAGAATTTGCCTACTTCAAGCACACACTGGTTAAAAACAAATTCACAATGTAAAGATCAGCAAATACAAGATAAAATGAAATAGACATTAGGCTACAACGGTCAGAGAACCCAGGGCATGAAAGCCCAGGACCACCAATTACACATAGTTTACTTGTTACAATACAGCTGTTGTTACGAACTGCTACCTACCACATCTCAACACAACACACCTACTATTGTTAAATGCTTCTGTTACTAGTTCCAGTGTTCAAAACAAGAGTTTTAGGAAGCTGAACCTTACCGCTCCTCCCACTGCTGCTGTCCCTCCTCCAGGATGAATGGCTACAGCTTCGGGCTCATACCCAAGGTCATCAATTGCAAAACATTTTTTCTTATCTTTCATCAAGACAATCTGCAAATAGAAACCCAAGACCCTTATTTCAAAGTGCCTAAAACCAAACTATAACTAATCCAAACTGCTTGGTCATCAATTGCAAAACTTTTTTTTCTTATCTTTCATCAAGACAATCTGCAAATAGAAACCCAGAAACTAAGACCCTTATTTCAAAGTGCCTAAAACCAAACTACAACTAATCCAAACTGCTTAGTCATCAATACAAGTCCACTCCAATTGCTCAGAAGTTTAGTATATTTTGATCTTAGAGAAGAGTTTAAACTCTAAAACAAAAAAAAAAAGCAAAAATAACAAAACAACCAAACCCAAAAAGAAATGCTTACGTGCTGTGACTAACTAATCTGCTGTACTGGAGTACTTATGCCCTCTAAATTGGATAGTGCAGGGCATGTTCTACTGCCTTCAGCTTCACCTCATTTGGCTTGAACATCAAACAAATATGGACAAAACAGTATTTTTAACAATGCTTACTGCCTTCTGGGTTCTCTGTTAAAGGAAGGGAGGCAGAACGAAATTAGTAGCAAGTTAATATTGCAATTAAATTTTAAGGACCATTTCCTATCCTGTTCTATAATATGGACAACTGGGATTATAACTCCCATAGAAAACAGGTTTGGGCAACACTTCTGAAAGTCCCAAGCATAAAATTAGCATCCATACAGAAGACACAAATCATTAGAATTTAAGCATGCTTTGATGCAAGATAGCCCTGGTACAATCTCTCTGGTTTTGCGTGATACGAATACTACTGGCAAGCAAACTAGAGCTACCAATGCTGTACAACAGCATTACTTAATTAGATCAATTGGGGGAAAAACCCACCCACCAAACAAGAAACAACACAGGAGCTTTCCTTTCCCCAAAATTGTGTCACTTAACAGATCAGGCAAGAGCAGAGTTCAGACTGGTGGAGCTTTCCAGCACAAAGCTGTATTGACAACAAATTCAGATGAGGGATCATATGAAATTTAAATCTATACATAAGACTATCACATTGGTACAGGATGCGGAAACACAAGCCTATCAAGTATCCTGCGCAATTATATTTCCCATGGCTCTTATCAGGAAATTCTGCAGATGTGCAAGGTGATCCTACACTAGATAGATCTGTCAGAAACCATCATGTTACCATACATGGTATTATTAACAAAGAAATTACGTTGATAATCCACAAGTTAATACTTACTTGTCCAATGCACAGAACTACAGTATAACCACCAGGACCCACAGCTAAACATTTTGGTTGAACATCCATTTTCACAGCATCCTGGCCACTGGAGGAAGGCATGCCAAGGTGGAAGAGCAGGAAGAACAAAGCAGAAAAAAATTATGCCATATCTATCATTATTTCAGATTGTCTATTCAAATGATCACCCACTAATGATCAAGAACATGCATAATGATTTTTTCTTAAATAATCTGCAAAGTTTTGTTGTTTACTGTTTAAAGCATTAGTACCATGCTCAGGCAGTACACCTTCAAAGTGAAAGTTAGTTACTACATTAGAGTCTGATTTTTTAAAACTAACTCGATCTTAATTGGATTTCTTAAAAGTTTTTTGCTTCAGTTGTGATGTCCATGGAGAAACAGCTGCTTCTCACCCCTCCTAACCACATTTATTACCAATATTCCTGGGTATTTATGAATCATAAAATGGATGCCCTTCCCACAGTTCCCTAAGCCATCCAATACAAGGCAGATCTCTACGTAACCTGTGGAAGGCATGAGATAAATTGAAGAGCCTGGGATACATTTCCTGCTGTCACAGAAAAAAGCAAGGTTGGTACAGCAATCATTTCTACAGTTTCCATGGTAACTTAAAACCTGAATTAATTGCAGCATAGAATTATTTACCTTATAAATCAACAAAACTCTTGCTGTAAAATAATTAGGGCTGCCATACTACAACAAAAGGTAACATTTTAACTAACCTGTAGTCCCTTTTGCTAAGGTTGGTATAGCGCACGGTGTCATCCATACTGCAGGTGACCAGCTGATCCATTTCATCCACCGCCATTCTAGAAACCTGGTTTGTATGGCCTTTCCCAGAAAAGCCATCATTCTCTCCAGTTTCAGAATCCCAATAATGTGCATAATAGAATTAAGGAACATTTGAAGATACTGGTGCAGTTAGATACAGCGTCATAAACAGTTAAATAACTGACAGGTAGCTAAGGGCAGATGGGACCTCTTTGAGATTGTTTAGTCCAACCCACTGCTCAGATCAGCATCAGCTACAACAGGCTGCCCATTCTGCTGGGTTTCGACTGCCTCTAGGGATGGAGACACTACATCTCCCTGGGCAACCTGTCCAGGGTTCAACCAAATCACATACCCTCAAAACATTTATTGAATGAATCTCTCATATTCTGTAATGAGCTAAATGACCTACCACAAACAGCAGCAAATACTAGAACAATTAGCATTAGGTCTGAGGATAGGAAATACTTTTTGAAGAATTACAGTTAGAAGTCCTGCAACATTGGCTTTCCCTGATGTTTTATGTTAACATCAGTTTGAACTATTAACACTATACTACAGCTTTGTAAACATGACACATGTTTACATAAACACATGACAGTTTACGCCAATGTGATACCATTTTAATGCATCATGGCAGGCAGGATGAAGGACTGCATTTTTATTTATAAGCTTCAGATCAGTGAAGAAAAGCCAACAGTCTTCTAGCTGAACACATCCCAACCTCTAACATGCCCTCTGGGAACCAGGCTGCATTCCCAGTGTTTTGCTCCAGAAACAAACAGAACTGAAATAAAGTCTCAAAAGAAGGACAGGTTCTCTTCAGTAGTGAGAGGCCTGATGACATTTGGGATACCAAATAAAGAACACAATGTGTCACAGAACTTCAGAAAACAAAAAAGGTGGGAAAAAAACAGCTGTAAAGAAAAATGCATATTATGGATCAGAGATAGGTCAATAGGAGTTTATCTTTCTTGTACCTACCTGATCTGAAAACCTAGATACATGATGTCCAACACATGCTAAGATGTAGCTATTTACTGCATGTAACAACAGACAACAGTACATATTTTGCATGTATGACAGAACATGTAGAAAGTTAGAAGAGGCTAATTTACATATTTGCTTGCTTCTCTTTATTAACAATCTACCACAAAGAAGTGACAACTGGAAATCAAGAACTGGCTTATGTTTTGCAGGCAAGTGTAAGGCAACCAGTAAAATAGGCAAGTTATGGGAAAGCAAAATAAACTTCTTCAAACATAAAATATTCATTTGTGTCCAATAAGCATAAGTTTTTGTCTTTGGCAAAGCTTTTTTCCTCCTAATGAGCTCTCTCAGACTATAAGGCTAGAACAAGCATCACTATCATTCAAAGGATATTAATATGACCATCATTACTTCCAGAGTAAATATAGGACTTCCCACCATTGTTATGCACCGTAAGACACTGAATGGACTTACTGTGACCCTGTGAATAGGACACAAATCATTATTGATGGGCAAATTTTCATCCTAACACATACTCGAGTCAAACCTGTTTGAGAAGAGTTATGATACATTATTTTCTGAATAACCTATTTTATTCACAAGCATTACAGGTCACCCAGAATACAAATCACTAATTAACAGTGCAGCCATTTAACTGTTGCAGCATAGCTATTTTCATGTACCACTCCTTGAGGAGAAAGAATAGGCATCATGAATATCCTTATTATCCTGCTAGGCCAAAATACTTTCACGCACTTTTCATCAACAAAGTTTGCTTGCACAGTGATTCAGGGAAGACTACTAAATACAGTCATGTACCCACACCAACTACCAGAATTACAGCTGCAATATCAAGAATCTGGGACGTTCATGTAAATCTAGTTCATGTAAAAATATAAGTTCCCGTGAGAGTACTGTGTCAGCTTACTCTTTAAATCCTAAAATCGAAGCTCAATTGCACAGTAACCCTAGTCACCTTGTTCACAATATACTAGTTCTAGCAGAAAACTACTGGTGATGTCTCATTCTCTCTGCACTGTACTTCCCCGCCCCCCCATATCAAGAATGCTGAAAAGCTGCTATTAAAGACTTAATGACCTTAACTGAAACTAAAATCAGTCTGTATATTCGCACAAAGCACAGTACCACACGAAT
Source organism: Falco cherrug (assembly GCF_023634085.1). Classification (NCBI taxonomy): domain Eukaryota; kingdom Metazoa; phylum Chordata; class Aves; order Falconiformes; family Falconidae; genus Falco; species Falco cherrug. Next base: position 52,971,779 of record NC_073697.1, read on the forward strand.
CAAGAAGTTAAAATGTTATGTGTGTGTGTGGCAATGCTAATTTAACACAACCATTTTTCAACAGCTACTATTCCATCTAGCCAACTTCAACCACAGTGTCATTTATTGCAGAAACTAGTGCAAGAATAGAAGCTTACCTTTATGATACGTGAAGGCTTATTTGGATTGTTCTTGTCCAAATAATTGATATAGCCAGAGAGAGAGATAGTCAGTAAATGATCTTTTTGCCACAAGCAACCCAGCTGCTGATCCAATACGTTTGATCCCATGTTAAAAGTACTGACAACAGAATTAGCACCGACATCCCAGATTTTAGCAGTTTTATCTCCAGAGGCAGAAAGCAACTGACTACTGTCAGGGCTCCAACTAATCTGCAAAAACAAATGTCACTACAAGATAGTAAATGCATTAATTGTTGCAAGACTTCACAGTCCATGAACTTGGTAATGAAATACTATGGACCACTTGCACAAATGAAATGATACTTACAGCATAAATACCTCCATCATGAGCTTTGCCTCCACCAAGAGCACACATTTTCTCTCCAGTCTTCCCATCATAGACAAAAATCTTAAGAGAGCACAGACATATAACTTAAAGGAAAAAGCAGTAAACAGGAAAAAAACAAGAACTGAAACACTATTACTTGTACTGTACAGATCATTCTTTTGTTAGGTAGCATGCTTGCAGTTTTATCAAACACCAGATTTTTGAAGAAGAGGCACAAGTTTTCCTGCATTTGATACAACAAAGGAGATGACAATTGTAAATAATCACACTAAGCCACTCTGCACAATGGATCCTGACATCTGACATTCTGGAAGATCTTACATTTTTTAATTCCTGCTGTGATAGCAGCTGTTTAGCACTGCAGTCACAGGAATGTGCCTTCTTGGAAGGAGGAGCTACCTACGGTAACAGTGTCATTGTCAAATGCCCTTTGACATGGAGCAGGGACTCCACATGGAGCTGGGTTGCTATCCGAGTTCAGTACTTCAGCCAGACTTCTCAGGATTGTAACAAGAACATACATGTTTCAAAAGTCTAATGTGTTCCAGCCAAAATAACCTGTAATACGCTCGGGAGGTGGAATGGGGAAAAAAGCTGAGTGAGAACAGTTTGGCTGACGTCAGCTGTTACACCTTTATAGAAGAGTAGTTAATAGTTTAAACCAGTCACTTCTTAGCATGAAAAAAGCAGCAACATTGATTTTACAATACTAATCTTATTCCCAAAATGCACAAGAAAATCTTCTCATGCTCAAATTGCTACAAATAGAGTTCCTTGCTTTGTACCTGGCCATCTGCACTAGCTGTAGCAAATCTGTTCCCATCAGGAGAAAACCTCACACAGTTCACAAACCGTGTATGGTCCTGTAGGAAAAAAGAGTAAGAATCAGCATACAAAATAAGAACAGAGCTTTACATGCATAAGAGAGTCCAGTAACAATGAAGTTCTCTTTCACACAAGCCATAAATTAGCTGTGTAGGAGATGCCTGCTGTAGGGAATGGCTACAAAGCAAGTCCAGCCTCTCTCTGAAGAGAATCATGGGGATCAACAACGGACCAGGGAAAAAACTGTGACATCAATACTGATGTAGTTCAAACAACACAATACCAGATAAGTACCCAGTTTCAGAGATAGGTAGGAAAAAACCCTCAGCTGCAGCCTAGATGCAAACATGGGGTTCTTCCCCTCTGGTCACTGAATTCTTCTGCAACATTCTCCAAATTCTGACTCTTGCTTCGTGGCCCAATTAAGTTTCATACACAGAAGAGTACTTTAGGCTTCTTATTGTAAAAAACGCATGAATGAAGAATAAGTTTTATTATTTTACTGCAATTCCATTTCTGGGAGACTGCATGAGTGGCAGCTCTGTGAAGTAACTAGGCAAGACTGATGTATACTCCCCAAATAGACTATTCACAAGTAGGAGACTATTCAAACCACGCTAACTAAAAAACACGTGTTAAACAGGGAAGCGCCACAACGAGGCCAAAGCTCCCATGCAAAGAGATTTGGGAGACTATTTTTAGTGTTATGAAAGGCAGGTTCTAACCTACTTTCTTTAACTACACTTTTTTTATTTCCTGATGATACCACAAGTTCTACTCTAAACCACAGAACAGCCCATAACAGAATCCCATGTACCAACTCAAATACCACTTTCAAAGGAAGACTGAATCACATACCAGTCGAAGCAGCACGGGTAAGCAATTCAGACTTCAGAGTTCCAAAAGAACCAGATTAGCAAAACGCAAGTATCAACTTAAGTTCAAAAATATATTAGGCAACTACCTCATTTCATTGGATTGCAGACCTTAAAACAATTCCTTTTCTAGAACTGGAATGGAATCCTTACTAAAGTCAACATATGAAGACTACACAAGGCACATACTTAAGAAAATAAAAGGCCTACTACTGTGTTTTTAAAAATAAAGAACATTTTGAATTTACTACTGCAATTACGTCCAGTATCTCTGCAATAGTTTTTGTTTGGTTGTTTTTTGTTTGGGTTTTTTTTGTTGAGTCAAGGGACATGAATTCTGCCATGAGAAACAGCTGCAGCAGCTTTTGGCTTTTTATTTTCTTTGGCTTCCAGTAACAATTAATGTCTTAAATGTAGTAGGTTCAGACTTCATTTAATTTACACGAGAGATTTTAACTAGTAGAATAAAGAAACAAAAATAAAGAGTGAAAAGGAATGTTGAAACAAGAGAATTGACCGTAGATGTTACATATCCATTCCTCGCTGTAGAAATTTTTTTCTACAAGAACCGCAAGCTTGTTGGAAAGCTTTTAGTTAACTTGCTGCACAGTTTAATACAGACACATCTAAACTTAAACTCACACTTATTGTAAACTTGAACTTGAATGGCGGTCCCTCAAAGAAAGCGGCGCAGTTGTCATCACTGCCAGTTGCCAGACGATATGGTCTCGTTTGTTTAATGTCCACACTATTGATCACTTTGTTGTGCCCAGTAATCTCACCAACAGAAGAACCACTATCCCACAGGAACACTGCTCCAAATCTAGTTAGAAAAGCACACAATAACTACAACTCATAAAGTTACATGTAGATTAACCCCTCTAGCATCTGTAAACATCAGATATGAGTGCACTCAAAGAAAAGAAATTAGGTCATCTCGTTAATCTCATGCAAGTGCATGACAGTTCCCTGAAGGCTGAGATCTTGCCTGAGAGAGAACTTAATGTTCAATAGGAGTCATCTGCTGAAGGGGAAAACCGATTTTATGTATAAAGCTTCTAAAATTCAGGGATCCAAAAGATACTCCTCTGTTTATGAAAGAAAGCAGTAAATTATCTGCTTAGTGACTATGCAGAAAGCTAGGATAACAATGACATTGTATCATTTACCTGATTATGTAACCTAGATTGGGTACCACCACTTTTACAAATATTATTACTTAAAGGTTTAAGGACGAAGAGTTTTAACAGCATTTTTGTCATTCTTACTTTAAATCACCTTAAAAAACAATACCGCAGCACAATCAATACAGTGGTAATAAACTGCCAGAGCATCTCTATTAAAAAGGGTTATATAGAGTCACTTCAACAAAATTCTAGACTGAAAGTGCATTCACCTAAGAGTAAACTGGTAAACTTTTTGAGGTAGGAGAGCAAATTTATATAGTATCTACCCAAGGACAGGTGGGGGTTGATGGAGCAATGGTGGACAAAGACTCTGTCCAGTAACAGGACACAGTGCATGACTGTGATTAGAAAAAGGTGAAGAGGGTGAGGGAACAGAAGCACCTGTTTGGACATTTAGGCATAAGACTACCTAGTCTGGACTCTGCCTTAAAGATCTGTCAGTCTTTAAACATTAAAGAAAGGACACACACCTGACTGAAATGGGAACCTCAGTTAGGTAAGGACAAATGGTTGTGATTTTCTTTTACTTATCATAGTAAGGCCTAAAAATATGGGCATGTTGCTGAGGGAGAAAATACAGACACTTTTTTCTGTACTTTATAACTCTTATTCAGTGATGTCCTCTCAATTTGGGAGGGGTGAAAGAAGAAGAATTGTCTTGTGGTTCTCCATACTCTATCAGAATTAAGACAAAAAAACCCACCAAAAGGCATACTGAACAGCTGTCACTGAACGAAATACCCACCTCTTAAAAAAGACCTACACAATTTTCAAACTGAGCAATTCTAACAGAACTGTATTTTCAAAGGAGCTTTACAGATGTCAAATACTGCATAAAGAATTCTGCTGCAGAATAACTTGAAACCTAAACCAGAAACAAGCCATGATTTTCTTCCGTTGAAGTATTAAAAGCTTTCTACAAAGAACCTGCTTTATTAGAATACAGATGTTTACAGTATGTATGTACACACACGAAAAAGTTACTTACTTTTCTCTTCCTTCTCCAACCACAGCAATTCTCTTGCTGTCTTCAGTCCAGGCTAGGTCCTTTATTTTTCCTGCAAATGGCTGATACTCATACTTCAGTAGGTGTTCCTTCTGTGTAGTATCCCAGATTCTCAGCTTTCCAGAGACATCTGCCGTAATAAAATGAGTATAACTATTTGTTGTTCCAGCATGACTCAGTCACATGACTCAGCAATCTGCCAGGATACAGATTTTCAGCTACACTGATCACTTGTACAAAGGACCTATTATTCTTACCCTATTCCAATTACTACAAATCACTTGTTTTAGGAACGCTTAAGACTACATTCGTTTCATCGAACTATGTTTTTAACCAGATAGTAAGATTCAAGACATGCAGCAATAAATACAACACATGAAGACAACTTTTGCAAACACACATCAAAAAGTTATGCAGTAACAATAGGAACTCTAATCAGCTGGTGTGTTTTAAGTAGCTGTGTTACACAAAAAAAACCAAACCCCAAACCAGCCCCCCTGGCAGTCACAAAGTAGCTTACCCACACTTCATTGGGAAGTACGTTGCCCTACATCTACACTAAGACAGCAATCCAGTGGACAGTGGCAGACACTGAAATTCATACCTCAGCTTTTTTGTACCTTCAAAGCAAACCCCTTCTGCATAAAAATACCATGTACATGTAAACATACAAAGAAGTTTTTGCCCATCAAACTCTATTCATGCACATTCATCAGTATACTTTTTCTATACAGAAGTATGTACACACTTAATAGTGCAGGTATGCACATGCAACGTCTGGATTACTACAAAGGAATCCAACAGAATATTAAAAAATGATAATGTCACAAGCAGCAGACATAGCACAGGTTGTTAACAATTTAAGACTTAATATAATGAAATCTTCCCTGGTCACAGTTTCTCCTTTCAGTATTACACAGCCCTAGAACTTCTTCAATTCAGAGCAATTACTGTCGTGCAGCATTATAACCAGAGGAATCATTCTACACAGACAGCTTTACACGTCTCTAATGAAATCCACAGAGCAAAATTCCGTTTCTTTTCAGAAAAGCCACTGTTTTAGAATAAACCATGTGCTAAAATATATAAACTTTACCTCAGCAGAATGCTTTTGAGTTCTGTTCACATTTTTGGTACATTCTTACATTTCAATTTAGACATACAGTAACCCTGTATCTTTGAGACCTGATCATGGACTAGTCTTCTCCACTTCTAAAAGGACAGATGCAGAATCCTTCATTTTACACAGAGAATTTGTTATTGAAGCAGAACTTTAATGTGGACTTCAGAATCTAATTGTTTGCTCCTTCTATTAATAGATAGGACGTATATAGCTTTAACTCTGTGGTATCTCCCATTACTACATCTGTTACACTGCAGTAAAAGAAATCACCGTAAAGAGCCACAAAGCATCCTGCCAAAGGTCTGTCTCATCAAACACATGAAGTATTAATGCAGGTTGCACGGCTAACGCAGATTTATAGATAAATGAATCTTAATGATATACTTGGAAACAGCTTAAATAGCCTGATACTATCTTCAGACCCCATGCTCAGCAGTATCACAAAACTATTTATAAATCACATACACAAGACACTTTTTAAGGGAAATACTGAAGCCTAAATTCATTTACTCTGGTATGACACACAAACTTCTGAAGAGTCAACTGAATATTCCCCTGTTAAGGAAGCAAGGAGCTTCCTTATACTGAATATTAATGAAAAACTTCTTGACAGATCAGGCTCTGTATATATTACTGTTCTTTTACAGAGGACTGAAAACCTGCAATGCCACAAGAACAAAATAGATGGATATTCTGAGGGTTAAGCACAGCACAAACCTAGAACACCAAACCTGTAGAATAAAGAATGCAATCTAGATTTGAAGAAGTTATTCAGTTTGACATATGGTCCACACAGAAGACTGTGCCAAGAAAATCCTGGCTCTGGTTCCTTTCAGATGGAGGGGAGGGACCAGGAAAGAAGAAAAAAAGCTGTGCTATCAGTGCTCTTAAAGGTTCCCCAGTACTCAAAAGATACATATTCCAATTTATGTTTAAAAAAATATTGTTCCCTTTAAATTGCTGAGAGAGAAACTCCCATTCTACCACATGAGTCTACCAAGATCTGCACATGAGTCTGGACTCCCTAAGGAGCTCATAGTCAGAATGCTTTATTTTCAGATATATTACTAGAAAGTATTTCTGGGTTTGGGCACATTATTTGCTGCTGAAGCATTTCTACTTGATAACGGCAAGCAGATTTAGAAAAAAATATCACAGAGTAACTGCTAATATTATTAAGAAATGGAGGTTATCGTATTGTATTTGTCAATATTCTTCAACTGTCTACCAGTCCTCCTGAAAAAACATCAATTATTTGAAGCAAGCTTCTATTAAAAGAGTTTGTTTAGCTCTTCCTAAGTCAAAAACTGCAGCCGTTTCCACTAGCAATTCCAGAAATTAACATTAGCCACTCTCAGACTACTGATTCACGTGCATTACATGGAAACTGAGAATCAGCCTCTTCCCCTGCTAACTTGCCAAAGAAACCTTTGTTTAGTTCAGGTTACAAATGTAAGAGAAGTCATGCCAAGTCTTGCCAAGTTTGGTCAGGAAGAAAGGAGGAGGGAAAAGAAAGGAGCATATGCTCTTCTAGAATCCCTCCCCTGCCCCCAAAGTATCAACATCTATTAACAAACAGAAACAATGGTCCTGTATTTCAGAAATAACTTTTCATTCTGCTGCATACACACAAGTCTTTATTACACTAAGATTTTTTTCTCTTTAACACTTCACACTAGGTATTTAAAGTACATTTCCGGGTTCTTCTTAATTTAAATAATTTTTTACAAAGATCAAGCATGTCACCAAATTCACTGCTTTAGTGAATGGTTAGAGGAACAACTACAGAAGTGATTCCTCCCTCAGGCACATATATATAATTCCACTGAGGCATGTTACATTGACTACGTAGAGCCTGTACATAAATGTGAAGCGTTACTACTCTCTTTTGCAAGTTTTGCATCAAGCACTTTCACAGCTCTGTCCATGTATCTGATACATCATGTGCACCACCGATACCTTACCTCCAGATGCTATGTAGAATCCACTGGGAGCATACTTGGCAACTACAACCTGATGGGCATGCTCAGTGTAGATGTCAGCAATTGCAGGATTCTAGTTTAAAGGGGAAAAAAAAAAGTTACCAAGCTGCATTGCCCAGTTTTCAAAGGAATGAAATCAGACATTCAAAGACAAAATTCAGAATTTCTTCTTACATGCCTTCTCACACCCTTCCTTCCAGGTCAAATTGAGTTATTGCCTAAAACTGAGAAATGCAGTACATATTGCAGAACACTGCTGTCCAGTACCACTAAAAAAACACACTAACCCCTAACAACTGACACAGAGCATTTCCTCTAACAGCCAGAACTTCTGTGACTCTTTCCTCTCCAAGACCTGCTGAAAGGTAGAAAAACACTCTCCAAAAATAACAGACCAAGCATCGGGCTTTCTTTCTATGGAGCTGGCCCAGGTAAAGCAGTTACCCACAATACTAAACACTGCTGTGCTTTGCAGCACGCATCCAAAAGTTCCACTATAGTTGAGAAAGAAAATTAAGCATACATTGTATCAAGAGTTGTACTGGAATTCTGAAAAAAAAATCACTGTCACTCCATCATAGCTCTCTCTCTTCAGTCTTAAACATATTTATAGAAGCTTCAGGCTGGACAATAAAACTGACTCTGTGTCTCAGCTGATCAGTAGCATTAACACCACAGAGGTGCCACACAAAAAAAGGATGACATCAAAGCTCTCAGATTTAACTGTATAAAAAAGTAATTCTGCACCTCTTCCAGATACACTGCATATATGCTACAACAATAATAGACTATTCCCTAGAAAACATTTTCTATCAGTTCACAAGTACCTTTGAGCTCCAGAAACTTGACTCATACAGTCTAAACAAAAGCCCATTTTAACTGCTAGAATTAATACAGATTTAACCAAAGCAGAAAAAAACACCTGATGTTACGGTATGACTCAGCCATCCAATAAGGAAAAACTGAAACACCCGCTCTGTGTTAGAAAGCAGACAGTCTTCTGCTTCCAAGAGTTCTTGCTGTTGCAGTGCTGCTACATCTCAGGAGACAGAATACAGCTTACTTAGGCAAGAAGCAGCTCTCTTTTTCATTCCTGCTTTTACATTGCTCGAGTGTGTTAAAGCCCTACTTAAGTCACAATCATGCATTTACAGCATGCACGTCACTCTCCATTTTGCACGCAACTGGATTTTATCTAAGCAAGACAAGATAATGTTTCCCCCATTCTGTAGCTGCATCACCTACAAGTTCAGGGACCTCAAACCTCCACACACTTTGTTAGTAATGGCATACGTAAGTAGCTGCTATCTTACAGAAAGAAGCTCTAAGAGTCCAGGAAGCTAAGATGATGAGAAAGTGGAGTTAAAAGACTAACTTAAGGGGTTAAATGAAAGAGACTCCCAAATTTAGTAAACAGATTCTGGAAACAGGTAATAAGTTAGAGCTGTCAAATTAAATGCTGTTTATTTGATAATATTATTTCTGCTTGTAAAGTCAGTTTTCTAACTTGTCCGTCTTTCCTATCAAAACCCCCATAACCACCCACTTCTAAAAAGAGATCTTAGTGTTAGCTGGGACAAATGCAATACCCAGTACTAGATTCAACAACAAGAGTGAGTTTATGTGGCTAATTTCGAACACTGAAACAAGAGCCACATATGAAAGTGAGCAGTTTAAGTTCCAAGCTTCAAAGTAGGCTTAGACCCATGAAGACGATAAAATATTAACGAGGTATGAAACCTCACAAATATCACTTGTTCTTCTTACAGTGCTTAGTCCAGTACTGTTCCAGGACTTTTACTTGTTAAAGAAAGTCTCTAGATCATGCTCAAATATCAAGCATTAACCCCGAATGCTATATTCATCACCACTGATTAACTAATACTAGATAGCTTCAAACTTGAGGAAGGTGATCACTGCATTTTGATGACCTGTTTGTTGTTTTTTTGGGTTTTGGTTTTTTTTTTTGGGGTTTTTTTTTTTTTGGTTTTTTTTTGTTTTTTTTAATTAGAGCACAACCATCTCATTGGAGAACTGTTCACACACAAATCTCCCAGTATTTCATTTGGTTGTTGCAAACTATTACACAGGCCTCAGTGTTATTCTGAGAAGGCATGGCACTACATTAACAGTGGACAATTCCATGCTGGGTTAGGAACAAACCACAACATTCTCTGTCACAAAAGCCATAGCATGGGCTTTGGTCAGTTTTTGTGTCATTGCTACAATACATTCTGTAGCTGTCTGCAGAGCATCACCTGTCAATTATTAACGGTAGCAGACTTGACAGTTAGGTAAGTTTGTGTACTGGCACACACTACACCATAAATCGAAAGAATTAATGACTTCCATTCTCAACTTCCCTTGGGAGTTTATACACGCTACATTTCAATTCCCACAATCCCACCTCACCTGTACTCAGATCACGCCATGCACTCTACATTCTGGCTTGCACTGGGACTGACATTTGCACTGGGCTCATTCAGGAAGATAAAAGCAAGTTGTTTTCTTCCAATTTAACCCACAAAATAGGGTCAGATAAGCACTAATCACTGTGCAAGGGAGGAGGTCACAATCCATAACTCAGGCAAACTGTAACATAAGCAGAGTGGCTTTTCTCTCTTCTCTCATCACAGTGTGTGCCATTACAAGGTTTAACTGGAGCTTCTGGTTTCAGAAAATTGAACTTTTCTTGATACCGAGAGCAAAACACTATTACAACAATATTATACTGAGACATTGAAACCAGAGTGTAAGCTTATTTCTGGGTTTAAGTGGATGAATTTAGATGGATATCAAACAAGAAATTTGCAAATAATTGAGTTATTAGAAACATTTCTGTATTACAGCGTGACAACAGAAAAATGCCTGAATATAGCGGGGGTGCTAAAAAAAAAATAATCAGGAAAACCGCTCATAAAAACTCAGTTTACAAGAGTAATTTACAGAAGCAGCCATAAACAAATCCATTGTTGTGGAGAGCTGAAAATTCCAGAGAGGTATGACTGGCCCCCTTGCAGCTCTCCTCACTGCAGGCCAAATCTGCAGTTAAGAGAGGAAAGAAAACCTTTGGGAGAATTTGATATTTTTTGAAAACCAGTAGCAAGACAATAGCCTAGACTTGTAATGCTTCCTCCATACTTCTCAAAGGGATGCCATCTTTGAAAAGTAGTAATTTAAATAACTCACTTAACATTTCTCTAGTTAAGATGAGAGAAGAAAAAAACTCCTAAACTTCCACACCACCGGAAACATTAACTAGGGCATTCTAGTATTAATCGATGAGAAAAGTTCCCTGTGACCAGGGCTGAGAACTCGGTGCACCCAGCTCGCCACGGAGTCAAGCAAATGACAACTGTTTTGATTCCTGAAGTGCAGGGAAGAGAGGCAGAGAGGGGGAAAGAAGCTACGGACTAATGAATTTGAACATCAGGGCTCGCAACTATTTGCATGCTTCTCTAACAAGCCAACACAGCAAATGTGCATTTATTAGGCAAACACAACACTCAACTCCGTAACAGTGATACTTAAGACAACCAGGGCCAACCAGGATATACTAGTCTTTCTTGTATAAAGCCTATGCAAAGAGAGGGAGAGAACCACACATTTTACTGGGGTTCTCTACAGGGTTTTACAGTCGCTGCCGATGGTGTTACACCTGAGTCATGCACCCTGCTTATTCCCCCGATGCTGATCCCAGATCTGTGACCTCAATTGAAATTACCAAGTGTGAATGAAGCACAGGCCATCAGAGAGGGGCTGGAAAACAAAATGCAACTTAGCAAAAGCAAATAAATTAGGATACATTACATCAATGTTCCTGATGACGACACATTTTCCATTGGTATAAAGAAAATTGTTGCCCTTAGGATCACCTCCGATAATTTTGGAAACGCCTCGTTCAACTTGCGGGAGGCTGGCGAACACTTTTTCTACGGGAAAAGGAAAAAAAAAAAGGGGGGGGGGGGGGGGGGGGAGGGGGGGGGAAAGAGACGTTTTATTTCTTCCCGTTCCCGGCCGCCAGCCGAGCAGCTACACGCCCTGCCGGCAGACGCGGTCACTTGTTGCTGTCAGGGGGCTGCGAGGTGCCGCCGGCTCCGCGCCCGCGTCCAGGGCCGCCCGGCCGCCCCCCAGCTAGAGGGGCTCCCCACCGCCCGGCCCCCCTCCCTCCCCAGCCCGGCGGCTCGCCGCTCCGGCCCCCCCCCGCTCCGCCTGCGCGGGGGCTTACTGATCTCGTACGGCATCTTCGCCCACTTGTTACTGCGGCGGGCGGTGGCGCTGGGAAGGAAGGGCTGGGAAGGGCGGCGAGCGCAGCGCAGCGGACCTGCCTCTCGCTCCCGCCGCCGCCTCAGCCCCGCGGTGCCCAGCGGCACGAACCAGGAAGCGTCCGCGCGGCCCGCCGCTCTCCCCTGCCTTTGACCATATATAGTCAACACTGCTGGCGCCGCGCAGCTCCCCGCCAGCCCGCGCCGCGCTCCCTCCCCCGGAAATGCCGTCGGCTCGGACGGGCCCGGCGGGGGCTGCGCTGGGGCGGCCGCAGGAGCCGGCCCCGCCCCGGCAGTTTGCTGCGCGCAGGCCGCGGCGGGCGGGCGAGCCGGGGAGCCAAGCGGGCGCCACACGGCGGCTCTGCCCGGCCTCGCGGTGGGCGCCGCCGGGCGGGCTGCGCATGCGCGGCCTCCTCCCCCGCGCTGCGTCCCGTGGGCGCATGCGCGGGGCCGGCCGTTGCGTGTCGTTGGCGTTGGCGGGCGCGGGCGGACGGTTGAGGCGGGTGGTGCAGCTGTGGGTGGGGGAAATCCGCGCTGATCTGAGGGGAGCGCTAGGGACGCTGAGGGAGCCGGAGCTGCCGGTGTGTGTGGCAGCAGGCCGGGATTTCCCTCCTCTTGTCGCGTGATGAGCGGCTGTCAGGCAGCTGCATCTCTCTTCACCTTCAGGCAACAGCCTCTGACTCACACGCCATCGCTAAATGTGGCTGCTGTGGGGAATTTGTCCCAGTGATAGCTCTCGGGACAGCGGGTGTGTGCCGTCAGTGATTCAGAGGACAGACCTGTAGTTCTGCTTGGGAACCATCGTATTTGTGAGGAGGGACTGAGTCCTCTGTAGTAGCCTTCTGCAACAGAGACTCTGCAGGTCGTCTGGTCTTTGATTCCCTCCTTTTTTAGAGGTTTTGGGGAGGCACTTCCGGTCTGCCCACAGTCAGTATTTCCTTGAAGATCACTCTTAACCTCATCCCTCAAACAGTCGTGATTATAATTATTAATATCTGGGGCATATTGCCATAGTTTCATGCCATTCGACTCCAGCTACTGCTGAGTGCTTTACAAACAGCAAGGTTATCTCACAGTTGTCCCTTGAGGCCAAGTTAAGATGTCCGCTTAAACACAAACTGTGAGGAAAACCACATGCTCTCCTTCTTGTTTGCTGTATAACTTTGGATATCTCTCCTTCCAATGCTATTAATATAAATCATGAGTATACCATCAGTTCTGCATGACACAGCAAGGCAAAACATCTATATCTAGTAGGCAGAAACTCCTGAAAATGGCCGCTGGTTTCTGCTTTTGTCCCTTTAACTTGCTTCATTCATAAAGTGAGTAGTTTTTCATATTTTCCCATTTTCAAATGGGGAAAAATTATCAGGACAGATAGGTATGACAGGACTGCCTTGCATAGCATTTAAATATAGTAATAGCAATGCTCTTGGCATGTTCTTGACCAATCGACCTGTAAAACAGCCATGGGGAATCCCTGTGTCATTCTCCTTTGGGGGCTGGGAGAATGGCCGGGGAAGAAATAAAGCTTCTCAAATAAATCAATAAAGCTTCTCAAATGCAGGAAGAATCAGCACTGCAGTGGTATAGAGGCTCTCATACAGACAGGTGTAGGTATTCAGGATGAAAGGATGCTGAAATTTCTCAAGAACCTGTCTTGAGCTGGCTTGTGTAGCCACTCTGCTTAAGGAACATGGAGGGCAGCATGCAACGATGCTGGGGTTACCATTTTGTACTTTTCACTTCTGCACTAAATAGATAAAGGGTTTTCCCTTGTCCAATGTGTGGGTTCATAGAGTTACATTTTCCTTGAATGTTTGCCATGTGCCCAGTAAAAAGCAAATTATCCACCCAAAGACATAATTTTTCTTCACTTGTTTGGATTTTTCAGAAATAAATGAATCTGTATGTATTTATTATGTCAGTATTTCATGCTGAAGACAAAAAAAAAGATTCTACATTTGCCATAAGATGCTGTTGTGCACTAAAGCTGTGTTATTTATGTACATGAATAAAATCTACGTGCCCAGAATCATGTTTACATTTTTTCAACAACATTAATTCATAGAAAATATTTTCTTTCCCAGCAAGGGTTGCCTTTGTAGTTTGCTAAAGCACTGACCTCTTCTCACATCTTGAGATTTTTAATATAAATTTGATAATGACTTGAAATGATGCAGCTAATGTGTTATAGATACCTTTTTCGTTAATTTCTCGTAACTATCCAAATAATGGCCTAGGCTTGGAAGTGGCAAGTGTGCCTCCAGAGACTCCAGTGAAAAATGTGGAGTCAGAGTTTCAGAAGTGATTTTTTTTTCCCCTAAGGTGCCTCAAGTATTTAAGAGGCTAGAAATCCAAATCTGAAGTAGACTGGTGAGACTCAGCATGGTGCTCCTGGAGTTTCCATTTTTCAGCTCGTAGCAAGGGATGGAATGGATGAATTGTTACTTTTCCCTCTGCAAAGACTTGACTTAGTTTTAACTTGGTTAGCAAGTCTTGGCCATTTTTTCATGTTCCTGCAACCATCCTTGTGCTTTAGCAGAGTCTTTGGGGTTTTTTGAATGAAGATTTCCAGCCAGCTCAAGCTGCAAGTGCTCAGCCTCTGGGGGAATCACAACCAACTCATATTTGGTGGCAGATTTATTTGAAATAGCTGAAGAAGTTACTGCTCCCAGCTGTCACGCAGCTTTTCTCTTGAAGGATTATGTGGGGTTCTTTCTGCCAGTGCCAGTTTACATTGGCATACCTGTAGAGATGGTAGTTTTTAGCAGAAGAGTGGGCAGCAAGCGCTAACTGCTCCATTCCTCCATACTAAATCTGCCAGAAAAGTCTGCCACCCTTGGGCTTGCGCTTGCACATATGAAGACATTACTGGTTTGGAAAGCCAAGCTTTACTACGTCTGTTTCAAGAGCATGAGTGTGCCACCCACTAGAGTATGTGCTTCATCTTCATAGCATTAATTATATAGTGACGACATGAGCATCATGTTAGGTGGCTTTAGAGAATGCTGAAATGTTACTTACTTAGCTATCACAGATACATGTAGTGGCTTGTAAAATATATAACGATCAATTGCTGTTCCAAACAGCTTATAACCTGCAGCTTCAGTTTTCCAGGCATGTAGATGTTTATCATGAGGCACGTGGTATCAAATATGTTGTTCATGTATTTAGAGTTGAATACTAATGTTATGCTTAAGGCTCCGGGCCAGCATTAAGATAACAATATGCATAAATGACAACACTGTGTGAGGAAGGTGTGTGAACTTAAGGCTGGACTTCAGACGATTAGCTAAGAAAGTAATGAAAAAAAACCCAAAGACTGTGTGTTACATTGCTCAGCACATGGCATTTCTAAAATTCATAGCAACTTTTCATGTTTTTTAGCTTTGTTTACCATTCGCCTTTGGTCACTAACAAATATGACTTGAATACTGATGAAAACAAGCCCCTTAAATTTGCAACCTGACAGTATAGCCTCAGGCACACGTTAACAACTCCTTAGAAAGTATGTCACAGTCTTTTGGTATTTCCACATCACTTAGCACAGCACTGCATTTATACACAAGTTTTGTCTGATTCTGGGTTACCATCAGCTTTTCTGAAAGGAATGTTAAATAAAATACTTCTTTGTGCTGTGGTGGTGGTTTTTTTTTTCCAGGCTGCAGCTGCTTTATCTCCCTGTCTTGGGGTCTAAATGATGAAAACTGCTCCCAAGTAGTCAAACAGAAATGGAACAAGAAGTTTGAAATGAGAATTAATGTTACACATCATATCTGCTGCTATTGTGACAGGACTTTAGAATGCCAGATGTCAATATGTAGGTTCTTTAGTTATTATATATTATTAATATAATATTTACTGAAAATTCCAACAAGATAAATACTCTGTTTTGTGCCCTAATACTGAAGTTTGATTCCAGCCAGACTCATGTAGGGTCAGTGTCAGAATACTGACCATCAAATCAATGAAAAAAGACAGGCTCTGATGAGTATTTTCTGATCCTGATACCCTGAAATACACTGAAAGTTAAAAAAATACAATAGTTTGAGTTACTATCTTCATAGGAATAGTAGAGCAATGTGGTCATTCAATATATACAATTGCAAACATAGGGTTTGCAGAATTAGGGTGGCATTCTGGTTTCACTGACCTTTGTAGAGTCAGAATTTGTTCCAGATGGGTGAAGATCAAGTTCCATGTAGTTCAAGAGAATCTCATGCTGGGTTGCTGCAATCCTGCACTTGTTGTTTCCCCAGGCCACACTTTATTCCCCTATCCCTTGTTTAGGTAGTGGCACTCATGTGTTCCCATTCCTAGATCAGAGATCTGAACTGGACTAAACAAGCTGAAATTTTGCCAGGTTGGTTTTCAATTAGATGAATGGTGGCCTGTTTCATGGAACTTTTAAGTGAGCTCAGAGCTTGGTGCAAAGGGTTGGGAATGTGTGAGAGGAAGGCTGCAAAATCAGCAATACAGTTTTAGATTAGCTTCAGTAGTCACAGAGCTAAACATTGGTTATTTCTGTCTTTTGTATGTTCTTAGCTCTGTCAGAGGACCAAGGGAAAAATCATAGAATGATTTGGATTGTAAAGGACCTTAAAGATTGTATAGTTCCAACCCCCCTGCCATGGGCAGGGACACCTTCCAATAGACCAGGTTGCTCAAAACCCCATCCAGCCTGGCCTTGAACACTCGGGATAGGGCATCCACAGGTTCTCTGGGCAACCTGTGCCAGCGTCCTGCCACTCGTACAATAAAAAACTTTCTAAGATCTAATTAAATCTTCCTTCTTTCAGTTTAAAGCCATTACCACTGGTTCTGTCACCACATGCCCTTGTAAAAAGTCCCTCTCCAGCTTTCTTATAGGCCACCTTTAGGCACTGGAAAGCTGCTATAAGGTCTCCCTGAAGCTTCCTCTTCTGCAAGCTGAACAACTCCAACTCAGTCTATCTCCAGAGGAGAGGTGCTGCAGCCCTCTTATCATCCTCATGGCCCTGCTCTGGACTTACTCCAACAGGTCCATATCCTTCTTATGTTGGGGGCCTCAGAGATGAACACAACACTCCAGGTGGGATATCATGAGAGCAGAGCAGAGGGGAGAATCACCTCCTTCGATGTGACAACCACGCTTTTTTTGATGCACCCAGGATTTGGCTGGCTTTCTGGGCTGCAAGTGTGCATTCCAGGGCCATGTTTAGCTTCTCACCAAGCAACATCCCCAAGTCCTTCTCCTCAGACCTGCTCTCAATCCATTGCCTGCCCAGCCTGTGTTGATACTGGGGGATGGCCTGACCCAGGCGCGGGACCTCACACTTGGCCTAGTGGAACTTCATGAGGTTCAAGAGAGCCCATCTCTCAAGACTGTCAAGGTCGCATAGCACCAAGAACAAAGCAGCCTGGCGGGAGCAAGTCCCCAGGGGCTTCTTGACCAAGCGAGCAGACACCCCCCAAAACTGAAATGAAGACGGGGACTGCAGGTGGATGTCCCTGACTTATGTAGAGAGGTGCAAAGTTTTCTGGGCCGGGTGGTCTGACTTCGAGCTGTCTTGAAAAGAGGAGCTAGGAGCCCTTGGGCAGAGACAAAACTCCTCCTCCCTGTGCTCCTCTCGGATTCCTTCTGGCGGGGCAGGACTGAGCCCTGCAGACACTGACGGTTAAGCCAAATGCGAATTGTGTCCCTGGTGCAGGTGGGAAAGATCCGGCGGCTCCTGTCTCTGGTTACCAAGTTGCCCCCTGCAAGGGCAAGCGAAGGAGCTGGAGAGGCCACTCTGGGGACCGCGTCTCTCCGCTCCCCTGAGATATTTCCATGGTTCAGGACAGCCCTCTGTACAGCGTGCTGCATCTTGCTTCCCAGAAACGTGGCCTGTACTGCATGAGTGCACGCCCTGAGACCCAGACAGCTCAAAAGCTTTCTTTAGCATTGCTGAATATCCACCAAGACCGACATGGGTGCCGTGTTTCTGTCTGTTCAGCATGTGCAGGACTGTACATCTGATGGGCCTCCCGTGCAAAGCCTTCTGGAGGTGAAAAGAGGGAGGGAATTGTGCCCCAGAGTCCCTTTCTGTGTCAAGCTTCTTGTTGAGGTGATGGGGACCTGAGGTCCCAAGTGGAGGGAACCTAGAATCATGGAATCATTTAGGTTGGAAAAGACCCTTGGGATCAACAAGTGCAGCCATAAACCCAACACTGCCAAGTCCACAGTAAACCGTGTCCCCAAGTGCCACCTCTACACGTCTTGTAAATACCTCCAGGGATGGTGACTCAAGCACTTCCACTGGGCAGCCTGTTCCAATGCCTGAGCACCCTTCCAGTGAAGAAATTTTCCCCAACAGCCACTGTCATCCTCCCCTGGCACAACCTGAGGCCATTTCCTCTCATCCTGTTGCTTGTTGCTTGAGACAAGAGACCGACACCAGCTTTGCTACCGCCTCCTTTCCGGTAGTTGTGGAGAGTGAGAAGGTCCCCGCTGAGCCTCCTTTACTCCAGGCTAAACAACCCCAGTCCCCTCAGCCGCTTCTCGTAAGAATTGTGCTCCGGACCCATCAGCAGCTCCGTTGCCCTCCCCTGGACACGCTCCAGCACCTCTGTGTCTTCCTCGTCCTGAGGGGCCCACAGGTGAACACCGTAGTCGAGGCGCAGCCTCACCAGTGCCAAGTACAGGGAGATGGTCGCTGCCCTGGTCCTGCTGGGCACACGGTTTTGGATACAAGCCAGGATGCCCTTGGCCTTCCTGGCCACCTGGGCACGCTGCCGGCTCGTATGCAGATGGCCGTTTTCTGCCCCAGGCCCTTTTCTGCTGGGCAGCTTGGCAGCCGCTCTGCCCCCAGCCTGCAGCGCTGCGTGGGGTTGGTGTGACCCCAGCGCAGGCCCCGGCACTGAGCCTTGTTGAAGCGCACACAGCTGGCCTCGGGCCATCGCTCCATTCTGTCCAGGTCCCTCTAGAGAGCCTCCTGCCCTCAAGCAGATCAGCACTCCCACTCAACTTGGTGGTGTCTGCAAGCTTAGTGAGGGTGCACTCGACCCTCTCGTCCAGATCATCGATGAAGATATTAAAGAGAACTGGCCCCAGTGCTGAGCCCTGGGGAACACCACTTGTGACTGGTCACCAGCTGGTAACCCCATCTGCTACCACCCTTTGGGCTCAGCTGTCCAGCCAGCTTTTAACCCAGCAAAGCGTTCGCTTGTCCAAGCCACGAGCACGGGGGCTGGAAGGAAGGTCCAGGGCCCGTCAGCTTGAGCCCGGGGAAGCTTATGGAGCAGATCATCTTGAGTCCCATCACATGGCACGTACAGGACAGCCAGGGGATCAGGCCCAGCCAGCATGGGTTTGTGATCGGCAGGTCCCGTTGGACTGGCCTGATCTCCTTCTATGACAAGGTGACCCGCTTAGTGGATGAGGGAAGGACTGTGGATGTTGTCTACCCGGACTTTAGCACAGCCTTTGACACCGTCTCCCACAGCATTCTCCCGGAGAAACTGGCTGCTCGTGGCTTGGACAAGTGAACTCTTTGCTGGGTTAAAAGCTGGCTGGACAGCTGAGCCCAAAGAGTCAATGAAATGTGCAGTGAAACTGCAGAGTTCTTCAAAAGACACACAGGCCAAGCTGCAAATGGACACCCAGACAGAGCATCCAGTGTATTCCATAGGCACACTCAGACAGCTCTTTCCAACAGGATGGGTGGTCCCATGCTGTTACAGGTGATAACAGGAGCCTCAGCTGCAGTGGCATCTCCAGCTGGACCGGCGGACATTCCCCACACGCCGGTGATGCTGAGCTCCCCTCGGGCGGTGTCATGTCCGTGCCCAGCTTGCTCAGATCTGCGGCACGCACTCCACAGGCGGTCTCTGGGGTAAGCAGATTCTCTGTGCCAGTGTCCGCAGTTGTCCCTCGGGCCCCACCGTTGAGAGATGAGAGGAGATCCTCAGGGTTGCAGGCACGGGTGGAAAAGCCTGTGACCACCAGGAGACGGGTGCAGAGCTGCAGACCTCTGAGGTGGAAACTGTCCTGCTGGGTGCGCCTTGCCATGTTCCTGCAAAGCAGCATCTCGACAGCAGCGTGGCTCTCTGGCCGTGGCGTGCTGCTGGTGAAGCTGGCCTCCCTCCGCCTACTCAAGGCTCAGCCTGGCTGTCCTGCCACACCGCAAAAATCATTTCAGTGCAGATGTCCATCTTGGAGGCGGTTGTCAGCTGGAACCTGCAGGACTGGGAGGAGGGCAGCAGCGTTAGCTGGCAGTGGCGTGACTCAGGCAAAAGCAGCCAGGCTGTTTTTACTAGCATTTGGGTCCAGCAGACGATTTTCTCCACGTCTAGGCAGGAGTGAGTGCAGAGGGTGTGGAGGAGGGGCGACCTCTGGTCCCTCGGCAGCTGGTCCTCGGGGTGGTGGAGAAAGCACAGTGTGTCTCCCAGCAGCTGCTGCCTCAAGCACACGCACTCCAGCCCCACACGGATGCTGGGCTGCTCTTCTGGCAGCTGCCCCGTGGTGTCCGGCTCCAGGGTGAAAGAGTGCCCGGGGGGTGGCCACAGGAACACAGGCAGGCGGTAGGTGATGCTGTTCCCGTGCACACTCCAGGTTTCATGGGCACCCTCCTCCCCAGTGGCTGGGTACAGCTCTGGCATGAAACTCCTCTTGCACAGTATCTGGCAGACCTTAAGGAGGTCACCCACCAGCTCCTTCAGGGCCTCGCACGTGTCAGGCAGCTCCTGCATTGGCGGTGGGGTGGACACAGCCATAGAGCTGACACCGCTGTGTGCACCATGGAGGTCTTCCTCCTCCCTGTCATCCTCCTTTCTGTCCTGCTCACTGCGGCTGCCAGAGGCAAGCTTCATTTTCCTGACCAGCCAGCAGACGCTAGCGAGCAGCACCAGGGCCCCCGCAACAGTCCAAAGCGGCCACTGCTGCAACGCGGGAAGGAACGTGCCCCTGCTCCGGTCAACCTCCTGCATCACCCGAGTCGTCTGCTCATCCAGATACGCCTTACGCTGCCGCATCCGCTCGTCCGTGGCCGTATCTCTGTGGTGAAGGCCCTTCTGCACGGGCTGCATGGCCAGTATAGCCAGGATGAGGGCGATTGCCGCAGCCATGGCCTAGAGGAGGTGGGAGAAAAGGGGGCTGAGCAGGGCTGGGTGGGAGGGAGCGTGGGGCTGGGGGAGCGGGGCAGGAGCCGGCTGGAGCTGGGGGCCGGTAGGAGAGGGGGTGATGGAGGTGCGAGGGAGCAAGGGCAGGGTTTGTGAGCACTGTACCGGCGGGAGCCGCGGGCTGTCCCCATAGAGTCTCCCGAGGCCCCATCCCTGCCACAGGACAGCGTCCCATGGAGCCACGGGCACGCGTCCCATCCCCAAAGCCGCTCTGGGCACCTGCCCCCAGCGGGAGCCCCCAGCAGCTCTGCCCCAGCCCCGAGGGCGGTACCGTGCCCTGCCCTGAGGGGCTCGCCTCTCGCTCTGGGTTAGAAAGGCCCTGGGCATCTGCCCCGTCCCCCACCCAGCCCAGCCTTCCCCCTGCATGCTGCACTCACCGAGCGCCGAAGGCAAACTGCAGTGGGGCTGCCCGGTGATGTCCCTGAAGACAGCTCCCATTGTGACACGTCCTCGGTGATGTCACAGCCGCTGGGACAGCATCACCCACCCAGCAAGCTCCAGCCTTCGTCACCACCGCCCGACTCAACGGGTCCTGGGCATCGCACCAAGAACAAAGCAGCCTGGCGGGAGCAAGTCCCCAGGGGCTTCTTGACCAAGGGAGCAGACACCCCCCAAAACTGAAATGAAGACGGGGACTGCAGGTGGATGTCCCTGACTTATGTAGAGAGGTGCAAAGTTTTCTGGGCCGGGTGGTCTGACTTCGAGCTGTCTTGAAAAGAGGAGCTAGGAGCCCTTGGGCAGAGACAAAACTCCTCCTCCCTGTGCTCCTCTCGGATTCCTTCTGGCGGGGCAGGACTGAGCCCTGCAGACACTGATGGTTAAGCCAAATGCGAATTGTGTCCCTGGTGCAGGTGGGAAAGATCCTGCGGCTCCTGTCTCTGGTTACCAAGTTGCCCCCTGCAAGGGCAAGCGAAGGAGCTGGAGAGGCCACTCTGGGGACCGCGTCTCTCCGCTCCCCTGAGATATTTCCATGGTTCAGGACAGCCCTCTGTACAGCGTGCTGCATCTTGCTTCCCAGAAACGTGGCCTGTACTGCATGAGTGCACGCCCTGAGACCCAGACAGCTCAAAAGCTTTCTTTAGCATTGCTGAATATCCACCAAGACCGACATGGGTGCCGTGTTTCTGTCTGTTCAGCATGTGCAGGACTGTACATCTGATGGGCCTCCCGTGCAAAGCCTTCTGGAGGTGAAAAGAGGGAGGGAATTGTGCCCCAGAGTCCCTTTCTGTGTCAAGCTTCTTGTTGAGGTGATGGGGACCTGAGGTCCCAAGTGGAGGGAACCTAGAATCATGGAATCATTTAGGTTGGAAAAGACCCTTGGGATCAACAAGTGCAGCCATAAACCCAACACTGCCAAGTCCACAGTAAACCGTGTCCCCAAGTGCCACCTCTACACGTCTTGTAAATACCTCCAGGGATGGTGACTCAAGCACTTCCACTGGGCAGCCTGTTCCAATGCCTGAGCACCCTTCCAGTGAAGAAATTTTCCCCAACAGCCACTGTCATCCTCCCCTGGCACAACCTGAGGCCATTTCCTCTGATCCTGTTGCTTGTTGCTTGAGACAAGAGACCGACACCAGCTTTGCTACCGCCTCCTTTCCGGTAGTTGTGGAGAGTGAGAAGGTCCCCGCTGAGCCTCCTTTACTCCAGGCTAAACAACCCCAGTCCCCTCAGCCGCTTCTCGTAAGAATTGTGCTCCGGACCCATCAGCAGCTCCGTTGCCCTCCCCTGGACACGCTCCAGCACCTCTGTGTCTTCCTCGTCCTGAGGGGCCCACAGGTGAACACCGTAGTCGAGGCGCAGCCTCACCAGTGCCAAGTACAGGGAGATGGTCGCTGCCCTGGTCCTGCTGGGCACACGGTTTTGGATACAAGCCAGGATGCCCTTGGCCTTCCTGGCCACCTGGGCACGCTGCCGGCTCGTATGCAGATGGCCGTCTTCTGCCCCAGGCCCTTTTCTGCTGGGCAGCTTGGCAGCCGCTCTGCCCCCAGCCTGCAGCGCTGCGTGGGGTTGGTGTGACCCCAGCGCAGGCCCCGGCACTGAGCCTTGTTGAAGCGCACACAGCTGGCCTCGGGCCATCGCTCCATTCTGTCCAGGTCCCTCTAGAGAGCCTCCTGCCCTCAAGCAGATCAGCACTCCCACTCAACTTGGTGGTGTCTGCAAGCTTAGTGAGGGTGCACTCGACCCTCTCGTCCAGATCATCGATGAAGATATTAAAGAGAACTGGCCCCAGTGCTGAGCCCTGGGGAACACCACTTGTGACTGGTCACCAGCTGGTAACCCCATCTGCTACCACCCTTTGGGCTCAGCTGTCCAGCCAGCTTTTAACCCAGCAAAGCGTTCGCTTGTCCAAGCCACGAGCACGGGGGCTGGAAGGAAGGTCCAGGGCCCGTCAGCTTGAGCCCAGGGAAGCTTATGGAGCAGATCATCTTGAGTCCCATCACATGGCACGTACAGGACAGCCAGGTGATCAGGCCCAGCCAGCATGGGTTTGTGATAGGCAGGTCCCGTTGGACTGGCCTGATCTCCTTCTATGACAAGGTGACCCGCTTAGTGGATGAGGGAAGGACTGTGGATGTTGTCTACCCGGACTTTAGCACAGCCTTTGACACCGTCTCCCACAGCATTCTCCCGGAGAAACTGGCTGCTCGTGGCTTGGACAAGTGAACTCTTTGCTGGGTTAAAAGCTGGCTGGACAGCTGAGCCCAAAGAGTCAATGAAATGTGCAGTGAAACCGCAGAGTTCTTCAAAAGACACACAGGCCAAGCTGCAAATGGACACCCAGACAGAGCATCCAGTGTATTCCATAGGCACACTCAGACAGCTCTTTCCAACAGGATGGGTGGTCCCATGCTGTTACAGGTGATAACAGGAGCCTCAGCTGCAGTGGCATCTCCAGCTGGACCGGCGGACATTCCCCACACGCCGGTGATGCTGAGCTCCCCTCGGGCGGTGTCATGTCCGTGCCCAGCTTGCTCAGAGCTGCGGCACGCACTCCCCAGGCGGTCTCTGGGGTGAGCAGATTCTCTGTGCCAGTGTCCGCAGTTGTCCCTCGGGCCCCACCGTTGAGAGATGAGAGGAGATCCTCAGGGTCGCAGGCACGGGTGGAAAAGCCTGTGACCACCAGGAGACGGGTGCAGAGCTGCAGACCTCTGAGGTGGAAACTGTCCTGCTGGGTGCGCCTTGCCATGTTCCTGCAAAGCAGCATCTCGACAGCAGCGTGGCTCTCTGGCCGTGGCGTGCTGCTGGTGAAGCTGGCCTCCCTCCGCCTACTCAAGGCTCAGCCTGGCTGTCCTGCCACACCGCAAAAATCATTTCAGTGCAGATGTCCATCTTGGAGGCGGTTGTCAGCTGGAACCTGCAGGACTGGGAGGAGGGCAGCAGCGTTAGCTGGCAGTGGCGCGACTCAGGCAAAAGCAGCCAGGCTGTTTTTACTAGCATTTGGGTCCAGCAGACGATTTTCTCCACGTCTAGGCAGGAGTGTGTGCAGAGGGTGTGGAGGAGGGGCGACCTCTGGTCCCTCGGCAGCTGGTCCTCGGGGTGGTGGAGAAAGCACAGTGTGTCTCCCAGCAGCTGCTGCCTCAAGCACACGCACTCCAGCCCCACACGGATGCTGGGCTGCTCTTCTGGCAGCTGCCTCGTGGTGTCCGGCTCCAGGGTGAAAGAGTGCCCGGGGGGTGGCCACAGGAACACAGGCAGGCGGTAGGTGATGCTGTTCCCGTGCACACTCCAGGTTTCATGGGCACCCTCCTCCCCAGTGGCTGGGTACAGCTCTGGCATGAAACTCCTCTTGCACAGTATCTGGCAGACCTTAAGGAGGTCACCCACCAGCTCCTTCAGGGCCTCGCACGTGTCAGGCAGCTCCTGCATTGGCGGTGGGGTGGACACAGCCATAGAGCTGACACCGCTGTGTGCACCATGGAGGTCTTCCTCCTCCCTGTCATCCTCCTTTCTGTCCTGCTCACTGCGGCTGCCAGAGGCAAGCTTCATTTTCCTGACCAGCCAGCAGACGCTAGCGAGCAGCACCAGGGCCCCCGCAACAGTCCAAAGCGGCCACTGCTGCAACGCGGGAAGGAACGTGCCCCTGCTCCGGTCAACCTCCTGCATCACCCGAGTCGTCTGCTCATCCAGATACGCCTTACGCTGCCGCATCCGCTCGTCCGTGGCCGTATCTCTGTGGTGAAGGCCCTTCTGCACGGGCTGCATGGCCAGTATAGCCAGGATGAGGGCGATTGCCGCAGCCATGGCCTAGAGGAGGTGGGAGAAAAGGGGGCTGAGCAGGGCTGGGTGGGAGGGAGCGTGGGGCTGGGGGAGCGGGGCAGGAGCCGGCTGGAGCTGGGGGCCGGTAGGAGAGGGGGTGATGGAGGTGCGAGGGAGCAAGGGCAGGGTTTGTGAGCACTGTACCGGCGGGAGCCGCGGGCTGTCCCCATAGAGTCTCCCGAGGCCCCATCCCTGCCACAGGACAGCGTCCCATGGAGCCACGGGCACGCGTCCCATCCCCAAAGCCGCTCTGGGCACCTGCCCCCAGCGGGAGCCCCCAGCAGCTCTGCCCCAGCCCCGAGGGCGGTACCGTGCCCTGCCCTGAGGGGCTCGCCTCTCGCTCTGGGTTAGAAAGGCCCTGGGCATCTGCCCCGTCCCCCACCCAGCCCAGCCTTCCCCCTGCATGCTGCACTCACCGAGCGCCGAAGGCAAACTGCAGTGGGGCTGCCTGGTGATGTCCCTGAAGACAGCTCCCATTGTGACACGTCCTCGGTGATGTCACAGCCGCTGGGACAGCATCACCCACCCAGCAAGCTCCAGCCTTCGTCCCCACCGCCCGACTCAACGGGTCCTGGGCATCGCACCAAGAACAAAGCAGCCTGGCGGGAGCAAGTCCCCAGGGGCTTCTTGACCAAGGGAGCAGACACCCCCCAAAACTGAAATGAAGACGGGGACTGCAGGTGGATGTCCCTGACTTATGTAGAGAGGTGCAAAGTTTTCTGGGCCGGGTGGTCTGACTTCGAGCTGTCTTGAAAAGAGGAGCTAGGAGCCCTTGGGCAGAGACAAAACTCCTCCTCCCTGTGCTCCTCTCGGATTCCTTCTGGCGGGGCAGGACTGAGCCCTGCAGACACTGATGGTTAAGCCAAATGCGAATTGTGTCCCTGGTGCAGGTGGGAAAGATCCTGCGGCTCCTGTCTCTGGTTACCAAGTTGCCCCCTGCAAGGGCAAGCGAAGGAGCTGGAGAGGCCACTCTGGGGACCGCGTCTCTCCGCTCCCCTGAGATATTTCCATGGTTCAGGACAGCCCTCTGTACAGCGTGCTGCATCTTGCTTCCCAGAAACGTGGCCTGTACTGCATGAGTGCACGCCCTGAGACCCAGACAGCTCAAAAGCTTTCTTTAGCATTGCTGAATATCCACCAAGACCGACATGGGTGCCGTGTTTCTGTCTGTTCAGCATGTGCAGGACTGTACATCTGATGGGCCTCCCGTGCAAAGCCTTCTGGAGGTGAAAAGAGGGAGGGAATTGTGCCCCAGAGTCCCTTTCTGTGTCAAGCTTCTTGTTGAGGTGATGGGGACCTGAGGTCCCAAGTGGAGGGAACCTAGAATCATGGAATCATCTAGGTTGGAAAAGACCCTTGGGATCAACAAGTGCAGCCATAAACCCAACACTGCCAAGTCCACAGTAAACCGTGTCCCCAAGTGCCACCTCTACACGTCTTGTAAATACCTCCAGGGATGGTGACTCAAGCACTTCCACTGGGCAGCCTGTTCCAATGCCTGAGCACCCTTCCAGTGAAGAAATTTTCCCCAACAGCCACTGTCATCCTCCCCTGGCACAACCTGAGGCCATTTCCTCTGATCCTGTTGCTTGTTGCTTGAGACAAGAGACCGACACCAGCTTTGCTACCGCCTCCTTTCCGGTAGTTGTGGAGAGTGAGAAGGTCCCCGCTGAGCCTCCTTTACTCCAGGCTAAACAACCCCAGTCCCCTCAGCCGCTTCTCGTAAGAATTGTGCTCCGGACCCATCAGCAGCTCCGTTGCCCTCCCCTGGACACGCTCCAGCACCTCTGTGTCTTCCTCGTCCTGAGGGGCCCACAGGTGAACACCGTAGTCGAGGCGCAGCCTCACCAGTGCCAAGTACAGGGAGATGGTCGCTGCCCTGGTCCTGCTGGGCACACGGTTTTGGATACAAGCCAGGATGCCCTTGGCCTTCCTGGCCACCTGGGCACGCTGCCGGCTCGTATGCAGATGGCCGTTTTCTGCCCCAGGCCCTTTTCTGCTGGGCAGCTTGGCAGCCGCTCTGCCCCCAGCCTGCAGCGCTGCGTGGGGTTGGTGTGACCCCAGCGCAGGCCCCGGCACTGAGCCTTGTTGAAGCGCACACAGCTGGCCTCGGGCCATCGCTCCATTCTGTCCAGGTCCCTCTAGAGAGCCTCCTGCCCTCAAGCAGATCAGCACTCCCACTCAACTTGGTGGTGTCTGCAAGCTTAGTGAGGGTGCACTCGACCCTCTCGTCCAGATCATCGATGAAGATATTAAAGAGAACTGGCCCCAGTGCTGAGCCCTGGGGAACACCACTTGTGACTGGTCACCAGCTGGTAACCCCATCTGCTACCACCCTTTGGGCTCAGCTGTCCAGCCAGCTTTTAACCCAGCAAAGCGTTCGCTTGTCCAAGCCACGAGCACGGGGGCTGGAAGGAAGGTCCAGGGCCCGTCAGCTTGAGCCCAGGGAAGCTTATGGAGCAGATCATCTTGAGTCCCATCACATGGCACGTACAGGACAGCCAGGTGATCAGGCCCAGCCAGCATGGGTTTGTGATAGGCAGGTCCCGTTGGACTGGCCTGATCTCCTTCTATGACAAGGTGACCCGCTTAGTGGATGAGGGAAGGACTGTGGATGTTGTCTACCCGGACTTTAGCACAGCCTTTGACACCGTCTCCCACAGCATTCTCCCGGAGAAACTGGCTGCTCGTGGCTTGGACAAGTGAACTCTTTGCTGGGTTAAAAGCTGGCTGGACAGCTGAGCCCAAAGAGTCAATGAAATGTGCAGTGAAACCGCAGAGTTCTTCAAAAGACACACAGGCCAAGCTGCAAATGGACACCCAGACAGAGCATCCAGTGTATTCCATAGGCACACTCAGACAGCTCTTTCCAACAGGATGGGTGGTCCCATGCTGTTACAGGTGATAACAGGAGCCTCAGCTGCAGTGGCATCTCCAGCTGGACCGGCGGACATTCCCCACACGCCGGTGATGCTGAGCTCCCCTCGGGCGGTGTCATGTCCGTGCCCAGCTTGCTCAGAGCTGCGGCACGCACTCCCCAGGCGGTCTCTGGGGTGAGCAGATTCTCTGTGCCAGTGTCCGCAGTTGTCCCTCGGGCCCCACCGTTGAGAGATGAGAGGAGATCCTCAGGGTCGCAGGCACGGGTGGAAAAGCCTGTGACCACCAGGAGACGGGTGCAGAGCTGCAGACCTCTGAGGTGGAAACTGTCCTGCTGGGTGCGCCTTGCCATGTTCCTGCAAAGCAGCATCTCGACAGCAGCGTGGCTCTCTGGCCGTGGCGTGCTGCTGGTGAAGCTGGCCTCCCTCCGCCTACTCAAGGCTCAGCCTGGCTGTCCTGCCACACCGCAAAAATCATTTCAGTGCAGATGTCCATCTTGGAGGCGGTTGTCAGCTGGAACCTGCAGGACTGGGAGGAGGGCAGCAGCGTTAGCTGGCAGTGGCGCGACTCAGGCAAAAGCAGCCAGGCTGTTTTTACTAGCATTTGGGTCCAGCAGACGATTTTCTCCACGTCTAGGCAGGAGTGTGTGCAGAGGGTGTGGAGGAGGGGCGACCTCTGGTCCCTCGGCAGCTGGTCCTCGGGGTGGTGGAGAAAGCACAGTGTGTCTCCCAGCAGCTGCTGCCTCAAGCACACGCACTCCAGCCCCACACGGATGCTGGGCTGCTCTTCTGGCAGCTGCCCCGTGGTGTCCGGCTCCAGGGTGAAAGAGTGCCCGGGGGGTGGCCACAGGAACACAGGCAGGCGGTAGGTGATGCTGTTCCCGTGCACACTCCAGGTTTCATGGGCACCCTCCTCCCCAGTGGCTGGGTACAGCTCTGGCATGAAACTCCTCTTGCACAGTATCTGGCAGACCTTAAGGAGGTCACCCACCAGGCTCCTTCAGGGCCTCGCACGTGTCAGGCAGCTCCTGCATTGGCGGTGGGGTGGGCACAGCCATAGAGCTGACACCGCTGTGTGCACCATGGAGGTCTTCCTCCTCCCTGTCATCCTCCTTTCTGTCCTGCTCACTGCGGCTGCCAGAGGCAAGCTTCATTTTCCTGACCAGCCAGCAGACGCTAGCGAGCAGCACCAGGGCCCCCGCAACAGTCCAAAGCGGCCACTGCTGCAACGCGGGAAGGAACGTGCCCCAGCTCCGGTCAACCTCCTGCATCACCCGAGTCGTCTGCTCATCCAGATACGCCTTACGCTGCCGCATCCGCTCGTCCGTGGCCATATCTCTGCAGTGAAGGCCCTTCTGCACGGGCTGCATGGCCAGTATAGCCAGGATGAGGGCGATTGCCGCAGCCATGGCCTAGAGGAGGTGGGAGAAAAGGGGGCTGAGCAGGGCTGGGTGGGAGGGAGCGCGGGGCTGGGGGAGCGGGGCAGGAGCCGGCTGGAGCTGGGGGCCGGTAGGAGAGGGGGTGATGGAGGTGCGAGGGAGCAAGGGCAGGGTTTGTGAGCACTGTACCGGCGGGAGCCGCGGGCTGTCCCCATAGAGTCTCCCGAGGCCCCATCCCTGCCACAGGACAGCGTCCCATGGAGCCACGGGCACGCGTCCCATCCCCAAAGCCGCTCTGGGCACCTGCCCCCAGCGGGAGCCCCCAGCAGCTCTGCCCCAGCCCCGAGGGCGGTACCGTGCCCTGCCCTGAGGGGCTCGCCTCTCGCTCTGGGTTAGAAAGGCCCTGGGCATCTGCCCCGTCCCCCACCCAGCCCAGCCTTCCCCCTGCATGCTGCACTCACCGAGCGCCGAAGGCAAACTGCAGTGGGGCTGCCCGGTGATGTCCCTGAAGACAGCTCCCATTGTGACACGTCCTCGGTGATGTCACAGCCGCTGGGACAGCATCACCCACCCAGCAAGCTCCAGCCTTCGTGCCCACTGCCCGACTCAACGGGTCCTGGGCATCGCACCAAGAACAAAGCAGCCTGGCGGGAGCAAGTCCCCAGGGGCTTCTTGACCAAGGGAGCAGACACCCCCCAAAACTGAAATGAAGACGGGGACTGCAGGTGGATGTCCCTGACTTATGTAGAGAGGTGCAAAGTTTTCTGGGCCGGGTGGTCTGACTTCGAGCTGTCTTGAAAAGAGGAGCTAGGAGCCCTTGGGCAGAGACAAAACTCCTCCTCCCTGTGCTCCTCTCGGATTCCTTCTGGCGGGGCAGGACTGAGCCCTGCAGACACTGATGGTTAAGCCAAATGCGAATTGTGTCCCTGGTGCAGGTGGGAAAGATCCTGCGGCTCCTGTCTCTGGTTACCAAGTTGCCCCCTGCAAGGGCAAGCGAAGGAGCTGGAGAGGCCACTCTGGGGACCGCGTCTCTCCGCTCCCCTGAGATATTTCCATGGTTCAGGACAGCCCTCTGTACAGCGTGCTGCATCTTGCTTCCCAGAAACGTGGCCTGTACTGCATGAGTGCACGCCCTGAGACCCAGACAGCTCAAAAGCTTTCTTTAGCATTGCTGAATATCCACCAAGACCGACATGGGTGCCGTGTTTCTGTCTGTTCAGCATGTGCAGGACTGTACATCTGATGGGCCTCCCGTGCAAAGCCTTCTGGAGGTGAAAAGAGGGAGGGAATTGTGCCCCAGAGTCCCTTTCTGTGTCAAGCTTCTTGTTGAGGTGATGGGGACCTGAGGTCCCAAGTGGAGGGAACCTAGAATCATGGAATCATTTAGGTTGGAAAAGACCCTTGGGATCAACAAGTGCAGCCATAAACCCAACACTGCCAAGTCCACAGTAAACCGTGTCCCCAAGTGCCACCTCTACACGTCTTGTAAATACCTCCAGGGATGGTGACTCAAGCACTTCCACTGGGCAGCCTGTTCCAATGCCTGAGCACCCTTCCAGTGAAGAAATTTTCCCCAACAGCCACTGTCATCCTCCCCTGGCACAACCTGAGGCCATTTCCTCTCATCCTGTTGCTTGTTGCTTGAGACAAGAGACCGACACCAGCTTTGCTACCGCCTCCTTTCCGGTAGTTGTGGAGAGTGAGAAGGTCCCCGCTGAGCCTCCTTTACTCCAGGCTAAACAACCCCAGTCCCCTCAGCCGCTTCTCGTAAGAATTGTGCTCCGGACCCATCAGCAGCTCCGTTGCCCTCCCCTGGACACGCTCCAGCACCTCTGTGTCTTCCTCGTCCTGAGGGGCCCACAGGTGAACACCGTAGTCGAGGCGCAGCCTCACCAGTGCCAAGTACAGGGAGATGGTCGCTGCCCTGGTCCTGCTGGGCACACGGTTTTGGATACAAGCCAGGATGCCCTTGGCCTTCCTGGCCACCTGGGCACGCTGCCGGCTCGTATGCAGATGGCCGTTTTCTGCCCCAGGCCCTTTTCTGCTGGGCAGCTTGGCAGCCGCTCTGCCCCCAGCCTGCAGCGCTGCGTGGGGTTGGTGTGACCCCAGCGCAGGCCCCGGCACTGAGCCTTGTTGAAGCGCACACAGCTGGCCTCGGGCCATCGCTCCATTCTGTCCAGGTCCCTCTAGAGAGCCTCCTGCCCTCAAGCAGATCAGCACTCCCACTCAACTTGGTGGTGTCTGCAAGCTTAGTGAGGGTGCACTCGACCCTCTCGTCCAGATCATCGATGAAGATATTAAAGAGAACTGGCCCCAGTGCTGAGCCCTGGGGAACACCACTTGTGACTGGTCACCAGCTGGTAACCCCATCTGCTACCACCCTTTGGGCTCAGCTGTCCAGCCAGCTTTTAACCCAGCAAAGCGTTCGCTTGTCCAAGCCACGAGCACGGGGGCTGGAAGGAAGGTCCAGGGCCCGTCAGCTTGAGCCCAGGGAAGCTTATGGAGCAGATCATCTTGAGTCCCATCACATGGCACGTACAGGACAGCCAGGTGATCAGGCCCAGCCAGCATGGGTTTGTGATAGGCAGGTCCCGTTGGACTGGCCTGATCTCCTTCTATGACAAGGTGACCCGCTTAGTGGATGAGGGAAGGACTGTGGATGTTGTCTACCCGGACTTTAGCACAGCCTTTGACACCGTCTCCCACAGCATTCTCCCGGAGAAACTGGCTGCTCGTGGCTTGGACAAGTGAACTCTTTGCTGGGTTAAAAGCTGGCTGGACAGCTGAGCCCAAAGAGTCAATGAAATGTGCAGTGAAACCGCAGAGTTCTTCAAAAGACACACAGGCCAAGCTGCAAATGGACACCCAGACAGAGCATCCAGTGTATTCCATAGGCACACTCAGACAGCTCTTTCCAACAGGATGGGTGGTCCCATGCTGTTACAGGTGATAACAGGAGCCTCAGCTGCAGTGGCATCTCCAGCTGGACCGGCGGACATTCCCCACACGCCGGTGATGCTGAGCTCCCCTCGGGCGGTGTCATGTCCGTGCCCAGCTTGCTCAGAGCTGCGGCACGCACTCCCCAGGCGGTCTCTGGGGTGAGCAGATTCTCTGTGCCAGTGTCCGCAGTTGTCCCTCGGGCCCCACCGTTGAGAGATGAGAGGAGATCCTCAGGGTCGCAGGCACGGGTGGAAAAGCCTGTGACCACCAGGAGACGGGTGCAGAGCTGCAGACCTCTGAGGTGGAAACTGTCCTGCTGGGTGCGCCTTGCCATGTTCCTGCAAAGCAGCATCTCGACAGCAGCGTGGCTCTCTGGCCGTGGCGTGCTGCTGGTGAAGCTGGCCTCCCTCCGCCTACTCAAGGCTCAGCCTGGCTGTCCTGCCACACCGCAAAAATCATTTCAGTGCAGATGTCCATCTTGGAGGCGGTTGTCAGCTGGAACCTGCAGGACTGGGAGGAGGGCAGCAGCGTTAGCTGGCAGTGGCGCGACTCAGGCAAAAGCAGCCAGGCTGTTTTTACTAGCATTTGGGTCCAGCAGACGATTTTCTCCACGTCTAGGCAGGAGTGTGTGCAGAGGGTGTGGAGGAGGGGCGACCTCTGGTCCCTCGGCAGCTGGTCCTCGGGGTGGTGGAGAAAGCACAGTGTGTCTCCCAGCAGCTGCTGCCTCAAGCACACGCACTCCAGCCCCACACGGATGCTGGGCTGCTCTTCTGGCAGCTGCCCCGTGGTGTCCGGCTCCAGGGTGAAAGAGTGCCCGGGGGGTGGCCACAGGAACACAGGCAGGCGGTAGGTGATGCTGTTCCCGTGCACACTCCAGGTTTCATGGGCACCCTCCTCCCCAGTGGCTGGGTACAGCTCTGGCATGAAACTCCTCTTGCACAGTATCTGGCAGACCTTAAGGAGGTCACCCACCAGCTCCTTCAGGGCCTCGCACGTGTCAGGCAGCTCCTGCATTGGCGGTGGGGTGGACACAGCCATAGAGCTGACACCGCTGTGTGCACCATGGAGGTCTTCCTCCTCCCTGTCATCCTCCTTTCTGTCCTGCTCACTGCGGCTGCCAGAGGCAAGCTTCATTTTCCTGACCAGCCAGCAGACGCTAGCGAGCAGCACCAGGGCCCCCGCAACAGTCCAAAGCGGCCACTGCTGCAACGCGGGAAGGAACGTGCCCCTGCTCCGGTCAACCTCCTGCATCACCCGAGTCGTCTGCTCATCCAGATACGCCTTACGCTGCCGCATCCGCTCGTCCGTGGCCGTATCTCTGTGGTGAAGGCCCTTCTGCACGGGCTGCATGGCCAGTATAGCCAGGATGAGGGCGATTGCCGCAGCCATGGCCTAGAGGAGGTGGGAGAAAAGGGGGCTGAGCAGGGCTGGGTGGGAGGGAGCGTGGGGCTGGGGGAGCGGGGCAGGAGCCGGCTGGAGCTGGGGGCCGGTAGGAGAGGGGGTGATGGAGGTGCGAGGGAGCAAGGGCAGGGTTTGTGAGCACTGTACCGGCGGGAGCCGCGGGCTGTCCCCATAGAGTCTCCCGAGGCCCCATCCCTGCCACAGGACAGCGTCCCATGGAGCCACAGGCACGCGTCCCATCCCCAAAGCCGCTCTGGGCACCTGCCCCCAGCGGGAGCCCCCAGCAGCTCTGCCCCAGCCCCGAGGGCGGTACCGTGCCCTGCCCTGAGGGGCTCGCCTCTCGCTCTGGGTTAGAAAGGCCCTGGGCATCTGCCCCGTCCCCCACCCAGCCCAGCCTTCCCCCTGCATGCTGCACTCACCGAGTGCCGAAGGCAAACTGCAGTGGGGCTGCCTGGTGATGTCCCTGAAGACAGCTCCCATTGTGACACGTCCTCGGTGATGTCACAGCCGCTGGGACAGCATCACCCACCCAGCAAGCTCCAGCCTTCGTCCCCACCGCCCGACTCAACGGGTCCTGGGCATCGCACCAAGAACAAAGCAGCCTGGCGGGAGCAAGTCCCCAGGGGCTTCTTGACCAAGGGAGCAGACACCCCCCAAAACTGAAATGAAGACGGGGACTGCAGGTGGATGTCCCTGACTTATGTAGAGAGGTGCAAAGTTTTCTGGGCCGGGTGGTCTGACTTCGAGCTGTCTTGAAAAGAGGAGCTAGGAGCCCTTGGGCAGAGACAAAACTCCTCCTCCCTGTGCTCCTCTCGGATTCCTTCTGGCGGGGCAGGACTGAGCCCTGCAGACACTGATGGTTAAGCCAAATGCGAATTGTGTCCCTGGTGCAGGTGGGAAAGATCCTGCGGCTCCTGTCTCTGGTTACCAAGTTGCCCCCTGCAAGGGCAAGCGAAGGAGCTGGAGAGGCCACTCTGGGGACCGCGTCTCTCCGCTCCCCTGAGATATTTCCATGGTTCAGGACAGCCCTCTGTACAGCGTGCTGCATCTTGCTTCCCAGAAACGTGGCCTGTACTGCATGAGTGCACGCCCTGAGACCCAGACAGCTCAAAAGCTTTCTTTAGCATTGCTGAATATCCACCAAGACCGACATGGGTGCCGTGTTTCTGTCTGTTCAGCATGTGCAGGACTGTACATCTGATGGGCCTCCCGTGCAAAGCCTTCTGGAGGTGAAAAGAGGGAGGGAATTGTGCCCCAGAGTCCCTTTCTGTGTCAAGCTTCTTGTTGAGGTGATGGGGACCTGAGGTCCCAAGTGGAGGGAACCTAGAATCATGGAATCATTTAGGTTGGAAAAGACCCTTGGGATCAACAAGTGCAGCCATAAACCCAACACTGCCAAGTCCACAGTAAACCGTGTCCCCAAGTGCCACCTCTACACGTCTTGTAAATACCTCCAGGGATGGTGACTCAAGCACTTCCACTGGGCAGCCTGTTCCAATGCCTGAGCACCCTTCCAGTGAAGAAATTTTCCCCAACAGCCACTGTCATCCTCCCCTGGCACAACCTGAGGCCATTTCCTCTGATCCTGTTGCTTGTTGCTTGAGACAAGAGACCGACACCAGCTTTGCTACCGCCTCCTTTCCGGTAGTTGTGGAGAGTGAGAAGGTCCCCGCTGAGCCTCCTTTACTCCAGGCTAAACAACCCCAGTCCCCTCAGCCGCTTCTCGTAAGAATTGTGCTCCGGACCCATCAGCAGCTCCGTTGCCCTCCCCTGGACACGCTCCAGCACCTCTGTGTCTTCCTCGTCCTGAGGGGCCCACAGGTGAACACCGTAGTCGAGGCGCAGCCTCACCAGTGCCAAGTACAGGGAGATGGTCGCTGCCCTGGTCCTGCTGGGCACACGGTTTTGGATACAAGCCAGGATGCCCTTGGCCTTCCTGGCCACCTGGGCACGCTGCCGGCTCGTATGCAGATGGCCGTTTTCTGCCCCAGGCCCTTTTCTGCTGGGCAGCTTGGCAGCCGCTCTGCCCCCAGCCTGCAGCGCTGCGTGGGGTTGGTGTGACCCCAGCGCAGGCCCCGGCACTGAGCCTTGTTGAAGCGCACACAGCTGGCCTCGGGCCATCGCTCCATTCTGTCCAGGTCCCTCTAGAGAGCCTCCTGCCCTCAAGCAGATCAGCACTCCCACTCAACTTGGTGGTGTCTGCAAGCTTAGTGAGGGTGCACTCGACCCTCTCGTCCAGATCATCGATGAAGATATTAAAGAGAACTGGCCCCAGTGCTGAGCCCTGGGGAACACCACTTGTGACTGGTCACCAGCTGGTAACCCCATCTGCTACCACCCTTTGGGCTCAGCTGTCCAGCCAGCTTTTAACCCAGCAAAGCGTTCGCTTGTCCAAGCCACGAGCACGGGGGCTGGAAGGAAGGTCCAGGGCCCGTCAGCTTGAGCCCAGGGAAGCTTATGGAGCAGATCATCTTGAGTCCCATCACATGGCACGTACAGGACAGCCAGGTGATCAGGCCCAGCCAGCATGGGTTTGTGATAGGCAGGTCCCGTTGGACTGGCCTGATCTCCTTCTATGACAAGGTGACCCGCTTAGTGGATGAGGGAAGGACTGTGGATGTTGTCTACCCGGACTTTAGCACAGCCTTTGACACCGTCTCCCACAGCATTCTCCCGGAGAAACTGGCTGCTCGTGGCTTGGACAAGTGAACTCTTTGCTGGGTTAAAAGCTGGCTGGACAGCTGAGCCCAAAGAGTCAATGAAATGTGCAGTGAAACCGCAGAGTTCTTCAAAAGACACACAGGCCAAGCTGCAAATGGACACCCAGACAGAGCATCCAGTGTATTCCATAGGCACACTCAGACAGCTCTTTCCAACAGGATGGGTGGTCCCATGCTGTTACAGGTGATAACAGGAGCCTCAGCTGCAGTGGCATCTCCAGCTGGACCGGCGGACATTCCCCACACGCCGGTGATGCTGAGCTCCCCTCGGGCGGTGTCATGTCCGTGCCCAGCTTGCTCAGAGCTGCGGCACGCACTCCCCAGGCGGTCTCTGGGGTGAGCAGATTCTCTGTGCCAGTGTCCGCAGTTGTCCCTCGGGCCCCACCGTTGAGAGATGAGAGGAGATCCTCAGGGTCGCAGGCACGGGTGGAAAAGCCTGTGACCACCAGGAGACGGGTGCAGAGCTGCAGACCTCTGAGGTGGAAACTGTCCTGCTGGGTGCGCCTTGCCATGTTCCTGCAAAGCAGCATCTCGACAGCAGCGTGGCTCTCTGGCCGTGGCGTGCTGCTGGTGAAGCTGGCCTCCCTCCGCCTACTCAAGGCTCAGCCTGGCTGTCCTGCCACACCGCAAAAATCATTTCAGTGCAGATGTCCATCTTGGAGGCGGTTGTCAGCTGGAACCTGCAGGACTGGGAGGAGGGCAGCAGCGTTAGCTGGCAGTGGCGCGACTCAGGCAAAAGCAGCCAGGCTGTTTTTACTAGCATTTGGGTCCAGCAGACGATTTTCTCCACGTCTAGGCAGGAGTGTGTGCAGAGGGTGTGGAGGAGGGGCGACCTCTGGTCCCTCGGCAGCTGGTCCTCGGGGTGGTGGAGAAAGCACAGTGTGTCTCCCAGCAGCTGCTGCCTCAAGCACACGCACTCCAGCCCCACACGGATGCTGGGCTGCTCTTCTGGCAGCTGCCCCGTGGTGTCCGGCTCCAGGGTGAAAGAGTGCCCGGGGGGTGGCCACAGGAACACAGGCAGGCGGTAGGTGATGCTGTTCCCGTGCACACTCCAGGTTTCATGGGCACCCTCCTCCCCAGTGGCTGGGTACAGCTCTGGCATGAAACTCCTCTTGCACAGTATCTGGCAGACCTTAAGGAGGTCACCCACCAGGCTCCTTCAGGGCCTCGCACGTGTCAGGCAGCTCCTGCATTGGCGGTGGGGTGGGCACAGCCATAGAGCTGACACCGCTGTGTGCACCATGGAGGTCTTCCTCCTCCCTGTCATCCTCCTTTCTGTCCTGCTCACTGCGGCTGCCAGAGGCAAGCTTCATTTTCCTGACCAGCCAGCAGATGCTAGCGAGCAGCACCAGGGCCCCCGCAACAGTCCAAAGCGGCCACTGCTGCAACGCGGGAAGGAACGTGCCCCAGCTCCGGTCAACCTCCTGCATCACCCGAGTCGTCTGCTCATCCAGATACGCCTTACGCTGCCGCATCCGCTCGTCCGTGGCCATATCTCTGCAGTGAAGGCCCTTCTGCATGGGCTGCATGGCCAGTATAGCCAGGATGAGGGCGATTGCCGCAGCCATGGCCTAGAGGAGGTGGGAGAAAAGGGGGCTGAGCAGGGCTGGGTGGGAGGGAGCGCGGGGCTGGGGGAGCGGGGCAGGAGCCGGCTGGAGCTGGGGGCCGGTAGGAGAGGGGGTGATGGAGGTGCGAGGGAGCAAGGGCAGGGTTTGTGAGCACTGTACCGGCGGGAGCCGCGGGCTGTCCCCATAGAGTCTCCCGAGGCCCCATCCCTGCCACAGGACAGCGTCCCATGGAGCCACGGGCACGCGTCCCATCCCCAAAGCCGCTCTGGGCACCTGCCCCCAGCGGGAGCCCCCAGCAGCTCTGCCCCAGCCCCGAGGGCGGTACCGTGCCCTGCCCTGAGGGGCTCGCCTCTCGCTCTGGGTTAGAAAGGCCCTGGGCATCTGCCCCGTCCCCCACCCAGCCCGGCCTTCCCCCTGCATGCTGCACTCACCGAGCGCCGAAGGCAAACTGCAGTGGGGCTGCCCGGTGATGTCCCTGAAGACAGCTCCCATTGTGACACGTCCTCGGTGATGTCACAGCCGCTGGGACAGCATCACCCACCCAGCAAGCTCCAGCCTTCGTCCCCACCGCCCGACTCAACGGGTCCTGGGCATCGCACCAAGAACAAAGCAGCCTGGCGGGAGCAAGTCCCCAGGGGCTTCTTGACCAAGGGAGCAGACACCCCCCAAAACTGAAATGAAGACGGGGACTGCAGGTGGATGTCCCTGACTTATGTAGAGAGGTGCAAAGTTTTCTGGGCCGGGTGGTCTGACTTCGAGCTGTCTTGAAAAGAGGAGCTAGGAGCCCTTGGGCAGAGACAAAACTCCTCCTCCCTGTGCTCCTCTCGGATTCCTTCTGGCGGGGCAGGACTGAGCCCTGCAGACACTGATGGTTAAGCCAAATGCGAATTGTGTCCCTGGTGCAGGTGGGAAAGATCCTGCGGCTCCTGTCTCTGGTTACCAAGTTGCCCCCTGCAAGGGCAAGCGAAGGAGCTGGAGAGGCCACTCTGGGGACCGCGTCTCTCCGCTCCCCTGAGATATTTCCATGGTTCAGGACAGCCCTCTGTACAGCGTGCTGCATCTTGCTTCCCAGAAACGTGGCCTGTACTGCATGAGTGCACGCCCTGAGACCCAGACAGCTCAAAAGCTTTCTTTAGCATTGCTGAATATCCACCAAGACCGACATGGGTGCCGTGTTTCTGTCTGTTCAGCATGTGCAGGACTGTACATCTGATGGGCCTCCCGTGCAAAGCCTTCTGGAGGTGAAAAGAGGGAGGGAATTGTGCCCCAGAGTCCCTTTCTGTGTCAAGCTTCTTGTTGAGGTGATGGGGACCTGAGGTCCCAAGTGGAGGGAACCTAGAATCATGGAATCATTTAGGTTGGAAAAGACCCTTGGGATCAACAAGTGCAGCCATAAACCCAACACTGCCAAGTCCACAGTAAACCGTGTCCCCAAGTGCCACCTCTACACGTCTTGTAAATACCTCCAGGGATGGTGACTCAAGCACTTCCACTGGGCAGCCTGTTCCAATGCCTGAGCACCCTTCCAGTGAAGAAATTTTCCCCAACAGCCACTGTCATCCTCCCCTGGCACAACCTGAGGCCATTTCCTCTGATCCTGTTGCTTGTTGCTTGAGACAAGAGACCGACACCAGCTTTGCTACCGCCTCCTTTCCGGTAGTTGTGGAGAGTGAGAAGGTCCCCGCTGAGCCTCCTTTACTCCAGGCTAAACAACCCCAGTCCCCTCAGCCACTTCTCGTAAGAATTGTGCTCCGGACCCATCAGCAGCTCCGTTGCCCTCCCCTGGACACGCTCCAGCACCTCTGTGTCTTCCTCGTCCTGAGGGGCCCACAGGTGAACACCGTAGTCGAGGCGCAGCCTCACCAGTGCCAAGTACAGGGAGATGGTCGCTGCCCTGGTCCTGCTGGGCACACGGTTTTGGATACAAGCCAGGATGCCCTTGGCCTTCCTGGCCACCTGGGCACGCTGCCGGCTCGTATGCAGATGGCCGTTTTCTGCCCCAGGCCCTTTTCTGCTGGGCAGCTTGGCAGCCGCTCTGCCCCCAGCCTGCAGCGCTGCGTGGGGTTGGTGTGACCCCAGCGCAGGCCCCGGCACTGAGCCTTGTTGAAGCGCACACAGCTGGCCTCGGGCCATCGCTCCATTCTGTCCAGGTCCCTCTAGAGAGCCTCCTGCCCTCAAGCAGATCAGCACTCCCACTCAACTTGGTGGTGTCTGCAAGCTTAGTGAGGGTGCACTCGACCCTCTCGTCCAGATCATCGATGAAGATATTAAAGAGAACTGGCCCCAGTGCTGAGCCCTGGGGAACACCACTTGTGACTGGTCACCAGCTGGTAACCCCATCTGCTACCACCCTTTGGGCTCAGCTGTCCAGCCAGCTTTTAACCCAGCAAAGCGTTCGCTTGTCCAAGCCACGAGCACGGGGGCTGGAAGGAAGGTCCAGGGCCCGTCAGCTTGAGCCCAGGGAAGCTTATGGAGCAGATCATCTTGAGTCCCATCACATGGCACGTACAGGACAGCCAGGTGATCAGGCCCAGCCAGCATGGGTTTGTGATAGGCAGGTCCCGTTGGACTGGCCTGATCTCCTTCTATGACAAGGTGACCCGCTTAGTGGATGAGGGAAGGACTGTGGATGTTGTCTACCCGGACTTTAGCACAGCCTTTGACACCGTCTCCCACAGCATTCTCCCGGAGAAACTGGCTGCTCGTGGCTTGGACAAGTGAACTCTTTGCTGGGTTAAAAGCTGGCTGGACAGCTGAGCCCAAAGAGTCAATGAAATGTGCAGTGAAACCGCAGAGTTCTTCAAAAGACACACAGGCCAAGCTGCAAATGGACACCCAGACAGAGCATCCAGTGTATTCCATAGGCACACTCAGACAGCTCTTTCCAACAGGATGGGTGGTCCCATGCTGTTACAGGTGATAACAGGAGCCTCAGCTGCAGTGGCATCTCCAGCTGGACCGGCGGACATTCCCCACACGCCGGTGATGCTGAGCTCCCCTCGGGCGGTGTCATGTCCGTGCCCAGCTTGCTCAGAGCTGCGGCACGCACTCCCCAGGCGGTCTCTGGGGTGAGCAGATTCTCTGTGCCAGTGTCCGCAGTTGTCCCTCGGGCCCCACCATTGAGAGATGAGAGGAGATCCTCAGGGTCGCAGGCACGGGTGGAAAAGCCTGTGACCACCAGGAGACGGGTGCAGAGCTGCAGACCTCTGAGGTGGAAACTGTCCTGCTGGGTGCGCCTTGCCATGTTCCTGCAAAGCAGCATCTCGACAGCAGCGTGGCTCTCTGGCCGTGGCGTGCTGCTGGTGAAGCTGGCCTCCCTCCGCCTACTCAAGGCTCAGCCTGGCTGTCCTGCCACACCGCAAAAATCATTTCAGTGCAGATGTCCATCTTGGAGGCGGTTGT
Organism: Falco cherrug; assembly: GCF_023634085.1. Classification (NCBI taxonomy): domain Eukaryota; kingdom Metazoa; phylum Chordata; class Aves; order Falconiformes; family Falconidae; genus Falco; species Falco cherrug. Next base: position 53,013,239 of record NC_073697.1, read on the forward strand.
CAGCTGGAACCTGCAGGACTGGGAGGAGGGCAGCAGCGTTAGCTGGCAGTGGCGCGACTCAGGCAAAAGCAGCCAGGCTGTTTTTACTAGCATTTGGGTCCAGCAGACGATTTTCTCCACGTCTAGGCAGGAGTGTGTGCAGAGGGTGTGGAGGAGGGGCGACCTCTGGTCCCTCGGCAGCTGGTCCTCGGGGTGGTGGAGAAAGCACAGTGTGTCTCCCAGCAGCTGCTGCCTCAAGCACACGCACTCCAGCCCCACACGGATGCTGGGCTGCTCTTCTGGCAGCTGCCCCGTGGTGTCCGGCTCCAGGGTGAAAGAGTGCCCGGGGGGTGGCCACAGGAACACAGGCAGGCGGTAGGTGATGCTGTTCCCGTGCACACTCCAGGTTTCATGGGCACCCTCCTCCCCAGTGGCTGGGTACAGCTCTGGCATGAAACTCCTCTTGCACAGTATCTGGCAGACCTTAAGGAGGTCACCCACCAGGCTCCTTCAGGGCCTCGCACGTGTCAGGCAGCTCCTGCATTGGCGGTGGGGTGGGCACAGCCATAGAGCTGACACCGCTGTGTGCACCATGGAGGTCTTCCTCCTCCCTGTCATCCTCCTTTCTGTCCTGCTCACTGCGGCTGCCAGAGGCAAGCTTCATTTTCCTGACCAGCCAGCAGATGCTAGCGAGCAGCACCAGGGCCCCCGCAACAGTCCAAAGCGGCCACTGCTGCAACGCGGGAAGGAACGTGCCCCAGCTCCGGTCAACCTCCTGCATCACCCGAGTCGTCTGCTCATCCAGATACGCCTTACGCTGCCGCATCCGCTCGTCCGTGGCCATATCTCTGCAGTGAAGGCCCTTCTGCATGGGCTGCATGGCCAGTATAGCCAGGATGAGGGCGATTGCCGCAGCCATGGCCTAGAGGAGGTGGGAGAAAAGGGGGCTGAGCAGGGCTGGGTGGGAGGGAGCGCGGGGCTGGGGGAGCGGGGCAGGAGCCGGCTGGAGCTGGGGGCCGGTAGGAGAGGGGGTGATGGAGGTGCGAGGGAGCAAGGGCAGGGTTTGTGAGCACTGTACCGGCGGGAGCCGCGGGCTGTCCCCATAGAGTCTCCCGAGGCCCCATCCCTGCCACAGGACAGCGTCCCATGGAGCCACGGGCACGCGTCCCATCCCCAAAGCCGCTCTGGGCACCTGCCCCCAGCGGGAGCCCCCAGCAGCTCTGCCCCAGCCCCGAGGGCGGTACCGTGCCCTGCCCTGAGGGGCTCGCCTCTCGCTCTGGGTTAGAAAGGCCCTGGGCATCTGCCCCGTCCCCCACCCAGCCCGGCCTTCCCCCTGCATGCTGCACTCACCGAGCGCCGAAGGCAAACTGCAGTGGGGCTGCCCGGTGATGTCCCTGAAGACAGCTCCCATTGTGACACGTCCTCGGTGATGTCACAGCCGCTGGGACAGCATCACCCACCCAGCAAGCTCCAGCCTTCGTGCCCACTGCCCGACTCAACGGGTCCTGGGCATCGCACCAAGAACAAAGCAGCCTGGCGGGAGCAAGTCCCCAGGGGCTTCTTGACCAAGGGAGCAGACACCCCCCAAAACTGAAATGAAGACGGGGACTGCAGGTGGATGTCCCTGACTTATGTAGAGAGGTGCAAAGTTTTCTGGGCCGGGTGGTCTGACTTCGAGCTGTCTTGAAAAGAGGAGCTAGGAGCCCTTGGGCAGAGACAAAACTCCTCCTCCCTGTGCTCCTCTCGGATTCCTTCTGGCGGGGCAGGACTGAGCCCTGCAGACACTGACGGTTAAGCCAAATGCGAATTGTGTCCCTGGTGCAGGTGGGAAAGATCCTGCGGCTCCTGTCTCTGGTTACCAAGTTGCCCCCTGCAAGGGCAAGCGAAGGAGCTGGAGAGGCCACTCTGGGGACCGCGTCTCTCCGCTCCCCTGAGATATTTCCATGGTTCAGGACAGCCCTCTGTACAGCGTGCTGCATCTTGCTTCCCAGAAACGTGGCCTGTACTGCATGAGTGCACGCCCTGAGACCCAGACAGCTCAAAAGCTTTCTTTAGCATTGCTGAATATCCACCAAGACCGACATGGGTGCCGTGTTTCTGTCTGTTCAGCATGTGCAGGACTGTACATCTGATGGGCCTCCCGTGCAAAGCCTTCTGGAGGTGAAAAGAGGGAGGGAATTGTGCCCCAGAGTCCCTTTCTGTGTCAAGCTTCTTGTTGAGGTGATGGGGACCTGAGGTCCCAAGTGGAGGGAACCTAGAATCATGGAATCATTTAGGTTGGAAAAGACCCTTGGGATCAACAAGTGCAGCCATAAACCCAACACTGCCAAGTCCACAGTAAACCGTGTCCCCAAGTGCCACCTCTACACGTCTTGTAAATACCTCCAGGGATGGTGACTCAAGCACTTCCACTGGGCAGCCTGTTCCAATGCCTGAGCACCCTTCCAGTGAAGAAATTTTCCCCAACAGCCACTGTCATCCTCCCCTGGCACAACCTGAGGCCATTTCCTCTCATCCTGTTGCTTGTTGCTTGAGACAAGAGACCGACACCAGCTTTGCTACCGCCTCCTTTCCGGTAGTTGTGGAGAGTGAGAAGGTCCCCGCTGAGCCTCCTTTACTCCAGGCTAAACAACCCCAGTCCCCTCAGCCGCTTCTCGTAAGAATTGTGCTCCGGACCCATCAGCAGCTCCGTTGCCCTCCCCTGGACACGCTCCAGCACCTCTGTGTCTTCCTCGTCCTGAGGGGCCCACAGGTGAACACCGTAGTCGAGGCGCAGCCTCACCAGTGCCAAGTACAGGGAGATGGTCGCTGCCCTGGTCCTGCTGGGCACACGGTTTTGGATACAAGCCAGGATGCCCTTGGCCTTCCTGGCCACCTGGGCACGCTGCCGGCTCGTATGCAGATGGCCGTTTTCTGCCCCAGGCCCTTTTCTGCTGGGCAGCTTGGCAGCCGCTCTGCCCCCAGCCTGCAGCGCTGCGTGGGGTTGGTGTGACCCCAGCGCAGGCCCCGGCACTGAGCCTTGTTGAAGCGCACACAGCTGGCCTCGGGCCATCGCTCCATTCTGTCCAGGTCCCTCTAGAGAGCCTCCTGCCCTCAAGCAGATCAGCACTCCCACTCAACTTGGTGGTGTCTGCAAGCTTAGTGAGGGTGCACTCGACCCTCTCGTCCAGATCATCGATGAAGATATTAAAGAGAACTGGCCCCAGTGCTGAGCCCTGGGGAACACCACTTGTGACTGGTCACCAGCTGGTAACCCCATCTGCTACCACCCTTTGGGCTCAGCTGTCCAGCCAGCTTTTAACCCAGCAAAGCGTTCGCTTGTCCAAGCCACGAGCACGGGGGCTGGAAGGAAGGTCCAGGGCCCGTCAGCTTGAGCCCAGGGAAGCTTATGGAGCAGATCATCTTGAGTCCCATCACATGGCACGTACAGGACAGCCAGGTGATCAGGCCCAGCCAGCATGGGTTTGTGATAGGCAGGTCCCGTTGGACTGGCCTGATCTCCTTCTATGACAAGGTGACCCGCTTAGTGGATGAGGGAAGGACTGTGGATGTTGTCTACCCGGACTTTAGCACAGCCTTTGACACCGTCTCCCACAGCATTCTCCCGGAGAAACTGGCTGCTCGTGGCTTGGACAAGTGAACTCTTTGCTGGGTTAAAAGCTGGCTGGACAGCTGAGCCCAAAGAGTCAATGAAATGTGCAGTGAAACCGCAGAGTTCTTCAAAAGACACACAGGCCAAGCTGCAAATGGACACCCAGACAGAGCATCCAGTGTATTCCATAGGCACACTCAGACAGCTCTTTCCAACAGGATGGGTGGTCCCATGCTGTTACAGGTGATAACAGGAGCCTCAGCTGCAGTGGCATCTCCAGCTGGACCGGCGGACATTCCCCACACGCCGGTGATGCTGAGCTCCCCTCGGGCGGTGTCATGTCCGTGCCCAGCTTGCTCAGAGCTGCGGCACGCACTCCCCAGGCGGTCTCTGGGGTGAGCAGATTCTCTGTGCCAGTGTCCGCAGTTGTCCCTCGGGCCCCACCGTTGAGAGATGAGAGGAGATCCTCAGGGTCGCAGGCACGGGTGGAAAAGCCTGTGACCACCAGGAGACGGGTGCAGAGCTGCAGACCTCTGAGGTGGAAACTGTCCTGCTGGGTGCGCCTTGCCATGTTCCTGCAAAGCAGCATCTCGACAGCAGCGTGGCTCTCTGGCCGTGGCGTGCTGCTGGTGAAGCTGGCCTCCCTCCGCCTACTCAAGGCTCAGCCTGGCTGTCCTGCCACACCGCAAAAATCATTTCAGTGCAGATGTCCATCTTGGAGGCGGTTGTCAGCTGGAACCTGCAGGACTGGGAGGAGGGCAGCAGCGTTAGCTGGCAGTGGCGCGACTCAGGCAAAAGCAGCCAGGCTGTTTTTACTAGCATTTGGGTCCAGCAGACGATTTTCTCCACGTCTAGGCAGGAGTGTGTGCAGAGGGTGTGGAGGAGGGGCGACCTCTGGTCCCTCGGCAGCTGGTCCTCGGGGTGGTGGAGAAAGCACAGTGTGTCTCCCAGCAGCTGCTGCCTCAAGCACACGCACTCCAGCCCCACACGGATGCTGGGCTGCTCTTCTGGCAGCTGCCCCGTGGTGTCCGGCTCCAGGGTGAAAGAGTGCCCGGGGGGTGGCCACAGGAACACAGGCAGGCGGTAGGTGATGCTGTTCCCGTGCACACTCCAGGTTTCATGGGCACCCTCCTCCCCAGTGGCTGGGTACAGCTCTGGCATGAAACTCCTCTTGCACAGTATCTGGCAGACCTTAAGGAGGTCACCCACCAGGCTCCTTCAGGGCCTCGCACGTGTCAGGCAGCTCCTGCATTGGCGGTGGGGTGGGCACAGCCATAGAGCTGACACCGCTGTGTGCACCATGGAGGTCTTCCTCCTCCCTGTCATCCTCCTTTCTGTCCTGCTCACTGCGGCTGCCAGAGGCAAGCTTCATTTTCCTGACCAGCCAGCAGATGCTAGCGAGCAGCACCAGGGCCCCCGCAACAGTCCAAAGCGGCCACTGCTGCAACGCGGGAAGGAACGTGCCCCAGCTCCGGTCAACCTCCTGCATCACCCGAGTCGTCTGCTCATCCAGATACGCCTTACGCTGCCGCATCCGCTCGTCCGTGGCCATATCTCTGCAGTGAAGGCCCTTCTGCATGGGCTGCATGGCCAGTATAGCCAGGATGAGGGCGATTGCCGCAGCCATGGCCTAGAGGAGGTGGGAGAAAAGGGGGCTGAGCAGGGCTGGGTGGGAGGGAGCGCGGGGCTGGGGGAGCGGGGCAGGAGCCGGCTGGAGCTGGGGGCCGGTAGGAGAGGGGGTGATGGAGGTGCGAGGGAGCAAGGGCAGGGTTTGTGAGCACTGTACCGGCGGGAGCCGCGGGCTGTCCCCATAGAGTCTCCCGAGGCCCCATCCCTGCCACAGGACAGCGTCCCATGGAGCCACGGGCACGCGTCCCATCCCCAAAGCCGCTCTGGGCACCTGCCCCCAGCGGGAGCCCCCAGCAGCTCTGCCCCAGCCCCGAGGGCGGTACCGTGCCCTGCCCTGAGGGGCTCGCCTCTCGCTCTGGGTTAGAAAGGCCCTGGGCATCTGCCCCGTCCCCCACCCAGCCCAGCCTTCCCCCTGCATGCTGCACTCACCGAGCGCCGAAGGCAAACTGCAGTGGGGCTGCCCGGTGATGTCCCTGAAGACAGCTCCCATTGTGACACGTCCTCGGTGATGTCACAGCCGCTGGGACAGCATCACCCACCCAGCAAGCTCCAGCCTTCGTGCCCACTGCCCGACTCAACGGGTCCTGGGCATCGCACCAAGAACAAAGCAGCCTGGCGGGAGCAAGTCCCCAGGGGCTTCTTGACCAAGGGAGCAGACACCCCCCAAAACTGAAATGAAGACGGGGACTGCAGGTGGATGTCCCTGACTTATGTAGAGAGGTGCAAAGTTTTCTGGGCCGGGTGGTCTGACTTCGAGCTGTCTTGAAAAGAGGAGCTAGGAGCCCTTGGGCAGAGACAAAACTCCTCCTCCCTGTGCTCCTCTCGGATTCCTTCTGGCGGGGCAGGACTGAGCCCTGCAGACACTGACGGTTAAGCCAAATGCGAATTGTGTCCCTGGTGCAGGTGGGAAAGATCCTGCGGCTCCTGTCTCTGGTTACCAAGTTGCCCCCTGCAAGGGCAAGCGAAGGAGCTGGAGAGGCCACTCTGGGGACCGCGTCTCTCCGCTCCCCTGAGATATTTCCATGGTTCAGGACAGCCCTCTGTACAGCGTGCTGCATCTTGCTTCCCAGAAACGTGGCCTGTACTGCATGAGTGCACGCCCTGAGACCCAGACAGCTCAAAAGCTTTCTTTAGCATTGCTGAATATCCACCAAGACCGACATGGGTGCCGTGTTTCTGTCTGTTCAGCATGTGCAGGACTGTACATCTGATGGGCCTCCCGTGCAAAGCCTTCTGGAGGTGAAAAGAGGGAGGGAATTGTGCCCCAGAGTCCCTTTCTGTGTCAAGCTTCTTGTTGAGGTGATGGGGACCTGAGGTCCCAAGTGGAGGGAACCTAGAATCATGGAATCATTTAGGTTGGAAAAGACCCTTGGGATCAACAAGTGCAGCCATAAACCCAACACTGCCAAGTCCACAGTAAACCGTGTCCCCAAGTGCCACCTCTACACGTCTTGTAAATACCTCCAGGGATGGTGACTCAAGCACTTCCACTGGGCAGCCTGTTCCAATGCCTGAGCACCCTTCCAGTGAAGAAATTTTCCCCAACAGCCACTGTCATCCTCCCCTGGCACAACCTGAGGCCATTTCCTCTGATCCTGTTGCTTGTTGCTTGAGACAAGAGACCGACACCAGCTTTGCTACCGCCTCCTTTCCGGTAGTTGTGGAGAGTGAGAAGGTCCCCGCTGAGCCTCCTTTACTCCAGGCTAAACAACCCCAGTCCCCTCAGCCGCTTCTCGTAAGAATTGTGCTCCGGACCCATCAGCAGCTCCGTTGCCCTCCCCTGGACACGCTCCAGCACCTCTGTGTCTTCCTCGTCCTGAGGGGCCCACAGGTGAACACCGTAGTCGAGGCGCAGCCTCACCAGTGCCAAGTACAGGGAGATGGTCGCTGCCCTGGTCCTGCTGGGCACACGGTTTTGGATACAAGCCAGGATGCCCTTGGCCTTCCTGGCCACCTGGGCACGCTGCCGGCTCGTATGCAGATGGCCGTTTTCTGCCCCAGGCCCTTTTCTGCTGGGCAGCTTGGCAGCCGCTCTGCCCCCAGCCTGCAGCGCTGCGTGGGGTTGGTGTGACCCCAGCGCAGGCCCCGGCACTGAGCCTTGTTGAAGCGCACACAGCTGGCCTCGGGCCATCGCTCCATTCTGTCCAGGTCCCTCTAGAGAGCCTCCTGCCCTCAAGCAGATCAGCACTCCCACTCAACTTGGTGGTGTCTGCAAGCTTAGTGAGGGTGCACTCGACCCTCTCGTCCAGATCATCGATGAAGATATTAAAGAGAACTGGCCCCAGTGCTGAGCCCTGGGGAACACCACTTGTGACTGGTCACCAGCTGGTAACCCCATCTGCTACCACCCTTTGGGCTCAGCTGTCCAGCCAGCTTTTAACCCAGCAAAGCGTTCGCTTGTCCAAGCCACGAGCACGGGGGCTGGAAGGAAGGTCCAGGGCCCGTCAGCTTGAGCCCAGGGAAGCTTATGGAGCAGATCATCTTGAGTCCCATCACATGGCACGTACAGGACAGCCAGGTGATCAGGCCCAGCCAGCATGGGTTTGTGATAGGCAGGTCCCGTTGGACTGGCCTGATCTCCTTCTATGACAAGGTGACCCGCTTAGTGGATGAGGGAAGGACTGTGGATGTTGTCTACCCGGACTTTAGCACAGCCTTTGACACCGTCTCCCACAGCATTCTCCCGGAGAAACTGGCTGCTCGTGGCTTGGACAAGTGAACTCTTTGCTGGGTTAAAAGCTGGCTGGACAGCTGAGCCCAAAGAGTCAATGAAATGTGCAGTGAAACCGCAGAGTTCTTCAAAAGACACACAGGCCAAGCTGCAAATGGACACCCAGACAGAGCATCCAGTGTATTCCATAGGCACACTCAGACAGCTCTTTCCAACAGGATGGGTGGTCCCATGCTGTTACAGGTGATAACAGGAGCCTCAGCTGCAGTGGCATCTCCAGCTGGACCGGCGGACATTCCCCACACGCCGGTGATGCTGAGCTCCCCTCGGGCGGTGTCATGTCCGTGCCCAGCTTGCTCAGAGCTGCGGCACGCACTCCCCAGGCGGTCTCTGGGGTGAGCAGATTCTCTGTGCCAGTGTCCGCAGTTGTCCCTCGGGCCCCACCGTTGAGAGATGAGAGGAGATCCTCAGGGTCGCAGGCACGGGTGGAAAAGCCTGTGACCACCAGGAGACGGGTGCAGAGCTGCAGACCTCTGAGGTGGAAACTGTCCTGCTGGGTGCGCCTTGCCATGTTCCTGCAAAGCAGCATCTCGACAGCAGCGTGGCTCTCTGGCCGTGGCGTGCTGCTGGTGAAGCTGGCCTCCCTCCGCCTACTCAAGGCTCAGCCTGGCTGTCCTGCCACACCGCAAAAATCATTTCAGTGCAGATGTCCATCTTGGAGGCGGTTGTCAGCTGGAACCTGCAGGACTGGGAGGAGGGCAGCAGCGTTAGCTGGCAGTGGCGCGACTCAGGCAAAAGCAGCCAGGCTGTTTTTACTAGCATTTGGGTCCAGCAGACGATTTTCTCCACGTCTAGGCAGGAGTGTGTGCAGAGGGTGTGGAGGAGGGGCGACCTCTGGTCCCTCGGCAGCTGGTCCTCGGGGTGGTGGAGAAAGCACAGTGTGTCTCCCAGCAGCTGCTGCCTCAAGCACACGCACTCCAGCCCCACACGGATGCTGGGCTGCTCTTCTGGCAGCTGCCCTGCGGTGTCCAGCTCCAGGGTGAAAGAGTGCCCGGGGGGTGGCCACAGGAACACAGGCAGGTGGTAGGTGATGCTGTTCCCGTGCACACTCCAGGTTTCACGGGCACCCTCCTCCCCAGTGGCTGGGTACGGCTCTGGCATGAAACTCCTCTTGCACAGTATCTGGCAGACCTTAAGGAGGTCACCCACCAGGCTCCTTCAGGGCCTCGCACGTGTCAGGCAGCTCCTGCATTGGCGGTGGGGTGGGCACAGCCATAGAGCTGACACCGCTGTGTGCACCATGGAGGTCTTCCTCCTCCCTGTCATCCTCCTTTCTGTCCTGCTCACTGCGGCTGCCAGAGGCAAGCTTCATTTTCCTGACCAGCCAGCAGATGCTAGCGAGCAGCACCAGGGCCCCCGCAACAGTCCAAAGCGGCCACTGCTGCAACGCGGGAAGGAACGTGCCCCAGCTCCGGTCAACCTCCTGCATCACCCGAGTCGTCTGCTCATCCAGATACGCCTTACGCTGCCGCATCCGCTCGTCCGTGGCCATATCTCTGCAGTGAAGGCCCTTCTGCACGGGCTGCATGGCCAGTATAGCCAGGATGAGGGCGATTGCCGCAGCCATGGCCTAGAGGAGGTGGGAGAAAAGGGGGCTGAGCAGGGCTGGGTGGGAGGGAGCGCGGGGCTGGGGGAGCGGGGCAGGAGCCGGCTGGAGCTGGGGGCCGGTAGGAGAGGGGGTGATGGAGGTGCGAGGGAGCAAGGGCAGGGTTTGTGAGCACTGTACCGGCGGGAGCCGCGGGCTGTCCCCATAGAGTCTCCCGAGGCCCCATCCCTGCCACAGGACAGCGTCCCATGGAGCCACGGGCACGCGTCCCATCCCCAAAGCCGCTCTGGGCACCTGCCCCCAGCGGGAGCCCCCAGCAGCTCTGCCCCAGCCCCGAGGGCGGTACCGTGCCCTGCCCTGAGGGGCTCGCCTCTCGCTCTGGGTTAGAAAGGCCCTGGGCATCTGCCCCATCCCCCACCCAGCCCAGCCTTCCCCCTGCATGCTGCACTCACCGAGCGCCGAAGGCAAACTGCAGTGGGGCTGCCCGGTGATGTCCCTGAAGACAGCTCCCATTGTGACACGTCCTCGGTGATGTCACAGCCGCTGGGACAGCATCACCCACCCAGCAAGCTCCAGCCTTCGTGCCCACTGCCCGACTCAACGGGTCCTGGGCATCGCACCAAGAACAAAGCAGCCTGGCGGGAGCAAGTCCCCAGGGGCTTCTTGACCAAGGGAGCAGACACCCCCCAAAACTGAAATGAAGACGGGGACTGCAGGTGGATGTCCCTGACTTATGTAGAGAGGTGCAAAGTTTTCTGGGCCGGGTGGTCTGACTTCGAGCTGTCTTGAAAAGAGGAGCTAGGAGCCCTTGGGCAGAGACAAAACTCCTCCTCCCTGTGCTCCTCTCGGATTCCTTCTGGCGGGGCAGGACTGAGCCCTGCAGACACTGACGGTTAAGCCAAATGCGAATTGTGTCCCTGGTGCAGGTGGGAAAGATCCTGCGGCTCCTGTCTCTGGTTACCAAGTTGCCCCCTGCAAGGGCAAGCGAAGGAGCTGGAGAGGCCACTCTGGGGACCGCGTCTCTCCGCTCCCCTGAGATATTTCCATGGTTCAGGACAGCCCTCTGTACAGCGTGCTGCATCTTGCTTCCCAGAAACGTGGCCTGTACTGCATGAGTGCACGCCCTGAGACCCAGACAGCTCAAAAGCTTTCTTTAGCATTGCTGAATATCCACCAAGACCGACATGGGTGCCGTGTTTCTGTCTGTTCAGCATGTGCAGGACTGTACATCTGATGGGCCTCCCGTGCAAAGCCTTCTGGAGGTGAAAAGAGGGAGGGAATTGTGCCCCAGAGTCCCTTTCTGTGTCAAGCTTCTTGTTGAGGTGATGGGGACCTGAGGTCCCAAGTGGAGGGAACCTAGAATCATGGAATCATTTAGGTTGGAAAAGACCCTTGGGATCAACAAGTGCAGCCATAAACCCAACACTGCCAAGTCCACAGTAAACCGTGTCCCCAAGTGCCACCTCTACACGTCTTGTAAATACCTCCAGGGATGGTGACTCAAGCACTTCCACTGGGCAGCCTGTTCCAATGCCTGAGCACCCTTCCAGTGAAGAAATTTTCCCCAACAGCCACTGTCATCCTCCCCTGGCACAACCTGAGGCCATTTCCTCTCATCCTGTTGCTTGTTGCTTGAGACAAGAGACCGACACCAGCTTTGCTACCGCCTCCTTTCCGGTAGTTGTGGAGAGTGAGAAGGTCCCCGCTGAGCCTCCTTTACTCCAGGCTAAACAACCCCAGTCCCCTCAGCCGCTTCTCGTAAGAATTGTGCTCCGGACCCATCAGCAGCTCCGTTGCCCTCCCCTGGACACGCTCCAGCACCTCTGTGTCTTCCTCGTCCTGAGGGGCCCACAGGTGAACACCGTAGTCGAGGCGCAGCCTCACCAGTGCCAAGTACAGGGAGATGGTCGCTGCCCTGGTCCTGCTGGGCACACGGTTTTGGATACAAGCCAGGATGCCCTTGGCCTTCCTGGCCACCTGGGCACGCTGCCGGCTCGTATGCAGATGGCCGTTTTCTGCCCCAGGCCCTTTTCTGCTGGGCAGCTTGGCAGCCGCTCTGCCCCCAGCCTGCAGCGCTGCGTGGGGTTGGTGTGACCCCAGCGCAGGCCCCGGCACTGAGCCTTGTTGAAGCGCACACAGCTGGCCTCGGGCCATCGCTCCATTCTGTCCAGGTCCCTCTAGAGAGCCTCCTGCCCTCAAGCAGATCAGCACTCCCACTCAACTTGGTGGTGTCTGCAAGCTTAGTGAGGGTGCACTCGACCCTCTCGTCCAGATCATCGATGAAGATATTAAAGAGAACTGGCCCCAGTGCTGAGCCCTGGGGAACACCACTTGTGACTGGTCACCAGCTGGTAACCCCATCTGCTACCACCCTTTGGGCTCAGCTGTCCAGCCAGCTTTTAACCCAGCAAAGCGTTCGCTTGTCCAAGCCACGAGCACGGGGGCTGGAAGGAAGGTCCAGGGCCCGTCAGCTTGAGCCCAGGGAAGCTTATGGAGCAGATCATCTTGAGTCCCATCACATGGCACGTACAGGACAGCCAGGTGATCAGGCCCAGCCAGCATGGGTTTGTGATAGGCAGGTCCCGTTGGACTGGCCTGATCTCCTTCTATGACAAGGTGACCCGCTTAGTGGATGAGGGAAGGACTGTGGATGTTGTCTACCCGGACTTTAGCACAGCCTTTGACACCGTCTCCCACAGCATTCTCCCGGAGAAACTGGCTGCTCGTGGCTTGGACAAGTGAACTCTTTGCTGGGTTAAAAGCTGGCTGGACAGCTGAGCCCAAAGAGTCAATGAAATGTGCAGTGAAACCGCAGAGTTCTTCAAAAGACACACAGGCCAAGCTGCAAATGGACACCCAGACAGAGCATCCAGTGTATTCCATAGGCACACTCAGACAGCTCTTTCCAACAGGATGGGTGGTCCCATGCTGTTACAGGTGATAACAGGAGCCTCAGCTGCAGTGGCATCTCCAGCTGGACCGGCGGACATTCCCCACACGCCGGTGATGCTGAGCTCCCCTCGGGCGGTGTCATGTCCGTGCCCAGCTTGCTCAGAGCTGCGGCACGCACTCCCCAGGCGGTCTCTGGGGTGAGCAGATTCTCTGTGCCAGTGTCCGCAGTTGTCCCTCGGGCCCCACCGTTGAGAGATGAGAGGAGATCCTCAGGGTCGCAGGCACGGGTGGAAAAGCCTGTGACCACCAGGAGACGGGTGCAGAGCTGCAGACCTCTGAGGTGGAAACTGTCCTGCTGGGTGCGCCTTGCCATGTTCCTGCAAAGCAGCATCTCGACAGCAGCGTGGCTCTCTGGCCGTGGCGTGCTGCTGGTGAAGCTGGCCTCCCTCCGCCTACTCAAGGCTCAGCCTGGCTGTCCTGCCACACCGCAAAAATCATTTCAGTGCAGATGTCCATCTTGGAGGCGGTTGTCAGCTGGAACCTGCAGGACTGGGAGGAGGGCAGCAGCATTAGCTGGCAGTGGCGTGACTCAGGCAAAAGCAGCCAGGCTGTTTTTACTAGCATTTGGGTCCAGCAGACGATTTTCTCCACGTCTAGGCAGGAGTGTGTGCAGAGGGTGTGGAGGAGGGGCGACCTCTGGTCCCTCGGCAGCTGGTCCTCGGGGTGGTGGAGAAAGCACAGTGTGTCTCCCAGCAGCTGCTGCCTCAAGCACACGCACTCCAGCCCCACACGGATGCTGGGCTGCTCTTCTGGCAGCTGCCCCGTGGTGTCCGGCTCCAGGGTGAAAGAGTGCCCGGGGGGTGGCCACAGGAACACAGGCAGGCGGTAGGTGATGCTGTTCCTGTGCACACTCCAGGTTTCATGGGCACCCTCCTCCCCAGTGGCTGGGTACAGCTCTGGCATGAAACTCCTCTTGCACAGTATCTGGCAGACCTTAAGGAGGTCACCCACCAGGCTCCTTCAGGGCCTCGCACGTGTCAGGCAGCTCCTGCATTGGCGGTGGGGTGGGCACAGCCATAGAGCTGACACCGCTGTGTGCACCATGGAGGTCTTCCTCCTCCCTGTCATCCTCCTTTCTGTCCTGCTCACTGCGGCTGCCAGAGGCAAGCTTCATTTTCCTGACCAGCCAGCAGATGCTAGCGAGCAGCACCAGGGCCCCCGCAACAGTCCAAAGCGGCCACTGCTGCAACGCGGGAAGGAACGTGCCCCAGCTCCGGTCAACCTCCTGCATCACCCGAGTCATCTGCTCATCCAGATACGCCTTACGCTGCCGCATCCGCTCGTCCGTGGCCATATCTCTGCAGTGAAGGCCCTTCTGCACGGGCTGCATGGCCAGTATAGCCAGGATGAGGGCGATTGCCGCAGCCATGGCCTAGAGGAGGTGGGAGAAAAGGGGGCTGAGCAGGGCTGGGTGGGAGGGAGCGCGGGGCTGGGGGAGCGGGGCAGGAGCCGGCTGGAGCTGGGGGCCGGTAGGAGAGGGGGTGATGGAGGTGCGAGGGAGCAAGGGCAGGGTTTGTGAGCACTGTACCGGCGGGAGCCGCGGGCTGTCCCCATAGAGTCTCCCGAGGCCCCATCCCTGCCACAGGACAGCGTCCCATGGAGCCACGGGCACGCGTCCCATCCCCAAAGCCGCTCTGGGCACCTGCCCCCAGCGGGAGCCCCCAGCAGCTCTGCCCCAGCCCCGAGGGCGGTACCGTGCCCTGCCCTGAGGGGCTCGCCTCTCGCTCTGGGTTAGAAAGGCCCTGGGCATCTGCCCCATCCCCCACCCAGCCCAGCCTTCCCCCTGCATGCTGCACTCACCGAGCGCCGAAGGCAAACTGCAGTGGGGCTGCCCGGTGATGTCCCTGAAGACAGCTCCCATTGTGACACGTCCTCGGTGATGTCACAGCCGCTGGGACAGCATCACCCACCCAGCAAGCTCCAGCCTTCGTGCCCACTGCCCGACTCAACGGGTCCTGGGCATCGCACCAAGAACAAAGCAGCCTGGCGGGAGCAAGTCCCCAGGGGCTTCTTGACCAAGGGAGCAGACACCCCCCAAAACTGAAATGAAGACGGGGACTGCAGGTGGATGTCCCTGACTTATGTAGAGAGGTGCAAAGTTTTCTGGGCCGGGTGGTCTGACTTCGAGCTGTCTTGAAAAGAGGAGCTAGGAGCCCTTGGGCAGAGACAAAACTCCTCCTCCCTGTGCTCCTCTCGGATTCCTTCTGGCGGGGCAGGACTGAGCCCTGCAGACACTGACGGTTAAGCCAAATGCGAATTGTGTCCCTGGTGCAGGTGGGAAAGATCCTGCGGCTCCTGTCTCTGGTTACCAAGTTGCCCCCTGCAAGGGCAAGCGAAGGAGCTGGAGAGGCCACTCTGGGGACCGCGTCTCTCCGCTCCCCTGAGATATTTCCATGGTTCAGGACAGCCCTCTGTACAGCGTGCTGCATCTTGCTTCCCAGAAACGTGGCCTGTACTGCATGAGTGCACGCCCTGAGACCCAGACAGCTCAAAAGCTTTCTTTAGCATTGCTGAATATCCACCAAGACCGACATGGGTGCCGTGTTTCTGTCTGTTCAGCATGTGCAGGACTGTACATCTGATGGGCCTCCCGTGCAAAGCCTTCTGGAGGTGAAAAGAGGGAGGGAATTGTGCCCCAGAGTCCCTTTCTGTGTCAAGCTTCTTGTTGAGGTGATGGGGACCTGAGGTCCCAAGTGGAGGGAACCTAGAATCATGGAATCATTTAGGTTGGAAAAGACCCTTGGGATCAACAAGTGCAGCCATAAACCCAACACTGCCAAGTCCACAGTAAACCGTGTCCCCAAGTGCCACCTCTACACGTCTTGTAAATACCTCCAGGGATGGTGACTCAAGCACTTCCACTGGGCAGCCTGTTCCAATGCCTGAGCACCCTTCCAGTGAAGAAATTTTCCCCAACAGCCACTGTCATCCTCCCCTGGCACAACCTGAGGCCATTTCCTCTCATCCTGTTGCTTGTTGCTTGAGACAAGAGACCGACACCAGCTTTGCTACCGCCTCCTTTCCGGTAGTTGTGGAGAGTGAGAAGGTCCCCGCTGAGCCTCCTTTACTCCAGGCTAAACAACCCCAGTCCCCTCAGCCGCTTCTCGTAAGAATTGTGCTCCGGACCCATCAGCAGCTCCGTTGCCCTCCCCTGGACACGCTCCAGCACCTCTGTGTCTTCCTCGTCCTGAGGGGCCCACAGGTGAACACCGTAGTCGAGGCGCAGCCTCACCAGTGCCAAGTACAGGGAGATGGTCGCTGCCCTGGTCCTGCTGGGCACACGGTTTTGGATACAAGCCAGGATGCCCTTGGCCTTCCTGGCCACCTGGGCACGCTGCCGGCTCGTATGCAGATGGCCGTTTTCTGCCCCAGGCCCTTTTCTGCTGGGCAGCTTGGCAGCCGCTCTGCCCCCAGCCTGCAGCGCTGCGTGGGGTTGGTGTGACCCCAGCGCAGGCCCCGGCACTGAGCCTTGTTGAAGCGCACACAGCTGGCCTCGGGCCATCGCTCCATTCTGTCCAGGTCCCTCTAGAGAGCCTCCTGCCCTCAAGCAGATCAGCACTCCCACTCAACTTGGTGGTGTCTGCAAGCTTAGTGAGGGTGCACTCGACCCTCTCGTCCAGATCATCGATGAAGATATTAAAGAGAACTGGCCCCAGTGCTGAGCCCTGGGGAACACCACTTGTGACTGGTCACCAGCTGGTAACCCCATCTGCTACCACCCTTTGGGCTCAGCTGTCCAGCCAGCTTTTAACCCAGCAAAGCGTTCGCTTGTCCAAGCCACGAGCACGGGGGCTGGAAGGAAGGTCCAGGGCCCGTCAGCTTGAGCCCAGGGAAGCTTATGGAGCAGATCATCTTGAGTCCCATCACATGGCACGTACAGGACAGCCAGGTGATCAGGCCCAGCCAGCATGGGTTTGTGATAGGCAGGTCCCGTTGGACTGGCCTGATCTCCTTCTATGACAAGGTGACCCGCTTAGTGGATGAGGGAAGGACTGTGGATGTTGTCTACCCGGACTTTAGCACAGCCTTTGACACCGTCTCCCACAGCATTCTCCCGGAGAAACTGGCTGCTCGTGGCTTGGACAAGTGAACTCTTTGCTGGGTTAAAAGCTGGCTGGACAGCTGAGCCCAAAGAGTCAATGAAATGTGCAGTGAAACCGCAGAGTTCTTCAAAAGACACACAGGCCAAGCTGCAAATGGACACCCAGACAGAGCATCCAGTGTATTCCATAGGCACACTCAGACAGCTCTTTCCAACAGGATGGGTGGTCCCATGCTGTTACAGGTGATAACAGGAGCCTCAGCTGCAGTGGCATCTCCAGCTGGACCGGCGGACATTCCCCACACGCCGGTGATGCTGAGCTCCCCTCGGGCGGTGTCATGTCCGTGCCCAGCTTGCTCAGAGCTGCGGCACGCACTCCCCAGGCGGTCTCTGGGGTGAGCAGATTCTCTGTGCCAGTGTCCGCAGTTGTCCCTCGGGCCCCACCGTTGAGAGATGAGAGGAGATCCTCAGGGTCGCAGGCACGGGTGGAAAAGCCTGTGACCACCAGGAGACGGGTGCAGAGCTGCAGACCTCTGAGGTGGAAACTGTCCTGCTGGGTGCGCCTTGCCATGTTCCTGCAAAGCAGCATCTCGACAGCAGCGTGGCTCTCTGGCCGTGGCGTGCTGCTGGTGAAGCTGGCCTCCCTCCGCCTACTCAAGGCTCAGCCTGGCTGTCCTGCCACACCGCAAAAATCATTTCAGTGCAGATGTCCATCTTGGAGGCGGTTGTCAGCTGGAACCTGCAGGACTGGGAGGAGGGCAGCAGCATTAGCTGGCAGTGGCGTGACTCAGGCAAAAGCAGCCAGGCTGTTTTTACTAGCATTTGGGTCCAGCAGACGATTTTCTCCACGTCTAGGCAGGAGTGTGTGCAGAGGGTGTGGAGGAGGGGCGACCTCTGGTCCCTCGGCAGCTGGTCCTCGGGGTGGTGGAGAAAGCACAGTGTGTCTCCCAGCAGCTGCTGCCTCAAGCACACGCACTCCAGCCCCACACGGATGCTGGGCTGCTCTTCTGGCAGCTGCCCCGTGGTGTCCGGCTCCAGGGTGAAAGAGTGCCCGGGGGGTGGCCACAGGAACACAGGCAGGCGGTAGGTGATGCTGTTCCTGTGCACACTCCAGGTTTCATGGGCACCCTCCTCCCCAGTGGCTGGGTACAGCTCTGGCATGAAACTCCTCTTGCACAGTATCTGGCAGACCTTAAGGAGGTCACCCACCAGGCTCCTTCAGGGCCTCGCACGTGTCAGGCAGCTCCTGCATTGGCGGTGGGGTGGGCACAGCCATAGAGCTGACACCGCTGTGTGCACCATGGAGGTCTTCCTCCTCCCTGTCATCCTCCTTTCTGTCCTGCTCACTGCGGCTGCCAGAGGCAAGCTTCATTTTCCTGACCAGCCAGCAGATGCTAGCGAGCAGCACCAGGGCCCCCGCAACAGTCCAAAGCGGCCACTGCTGCAACGCGGGAAGGAACGTGCCCCAGCTCCGGTCAACCTCCTGCATCACCCGAGTCATCTGCTCATCCAGATACGCCTTACGCTGCCGCATCCGCTCGTCCGTGGCCATATCTCTGCAGTGAAGGCCCTTCTGCACGGGCTGCATGGCCAGTATAGCCAGGATGAGGGCGATTGCCGCAGCCATGGCCTAGAGGAGGTGGGAGAAAAGGGGGCTGAGCAGGGCTGGGTGGGAGGGAGCGCGGGGCTGGGGGAGCGGGGCAGGAGCCGGCTGGAGCTGGGGGCCGGTAGGAGAGGGGGTGATGGAGGTGCGAGGGAGCAAGGGCAGGGTTTGTGAGCACTGTACCGGCGGGAGCCGCGGGCTGTCCCCATAGAGTCTCCCGAGGCCCCATCCCTGCCACAGGACAGCGTCCCATGGAGCCACGGGCACGCGTCCCATCCCCAAAGCCGCTCTGGGCACCTGCCCCCAGCGGGAGCCCCCAGCAGCTCTGCCCCAGCCCCGAGGGCGGTACCGTGCCCTGCCCTGAGGGGCTCGCCTCTCGCTCTGGGTTAGAAAGGCCCTGGGCATCTGCCCCGTCCCCCACCCAGCCCAGCCTTCCCCCTGCATGCTGCACTCACCGAGCGCCGAAGGCAAACTGCAGTGGGGCTGCCTGGTGATGTCCCTGAAGACAGCTCCCATTGTGACACGTCCTCGGTGATGTCACAGCCGCTGGGACAGCATCACCCACCCAGCAAGCTCCAGCCTTCGTCCCCACTGCCCGACTCAACGGGTCCTGGGCATCGCACCAAGAACAAAGCAGCCTGGCGGGAGCAAGTCCCCAGGGGCTTCTTGACCAAGCGAGCAGACACCCCCCAAAACTGAAATGAAGACGGGGACTGCAGGTGGATGTCCCTGACTTATGTAGAGAGGTGCAAAGTTTTCTGGGCCGGGTGGTCTGACTTCGAGCTGTCTTGAAAAGAGGAGCTAGGAGCCCTTGGGCAGAGACAAAACTCCTCCTCCCTGTGCTCCTCTCGGATTCCTTCTGGCGGGGCAGGACTGAGCCCTGCAGACACTGACGGTTAAGCCAAATGCGAATTGTGTCCCTGGTGCAGGTGGGAAAGATCCTGCGGCTCCTGTCTCTGGTTACCAAGTTGCCCCCTGCAAGGGCAAGCAAAGGAGCTGGAGAGGCCACTCTGGGGACCGCGTCTCTCCGCTCCCCTGAGATATTTCCATGGTTCAGGACAGCCCTCTGTACAGCGTGCTGCATCTTGCTTCCCAGAAACGTGGCCTGTACTGCATGAGTGCACGCCCTGAGACCCAGACAGCTCAAAAGCTTTCTTTAGCATTGCTGAATATCCACCAAGACCGACATGGGTGCCGTGTTTCTGTCTGTTCAGCATGTGCAGGACTGTACATCTGATGGGCCTCCCGTGCAAAGCCTTCTGGAGGTGAAAAGAGGGAGGGAATTGTGCCCCAGAGTCCCTTTCTGTGTCAAGCTTCTTGTTGAGGTGATGGGGACCTGAGGTCCCAAGTGGAGGGAACCTAGAATCATGGAATCATTTAGGTTGGAAAAGACCCTTGGGATCAACAAGTGCAGCCATAAACCCAACACTGCCAAGTCCACAGTAAACCGTGTCCCCAAGTGCCACCTCTACACGTCTTGTAAATACCTCCAGGGATGGTGACTCAAGCACTTCCACTGGGCAGCCTGTTCCAATGCCTGAGCACCCTTCCAGTGAAGAAATTTTCCCCAACAGCCACTGTCATCCTCCCCCGGCACAACCTGAGGCCATTTCCTCTCATCCTGTTGCTTGTTGCTTGAGACAAGAGACCGACACCAGCTTTGCTACCGCCTCCTTTCCGGTAGTTGTGGAGAGTGAGAAGGTCCCCGCTGAGCCTCCTTTACTCCAGGCTAAACAACCCCAGTCCCCTCAGCCGCTTCTCGTAAGAATTGTGCTCCGGACCCATCAGCAGCTCCGTTGCCCTCCCCTGGACACGCTCCAGCACCTCTGTGTCTTCCTCGTCCTGAGGGGCCCACAGGTGAACACCGTAGTCGAGGCGCAGCCTCACCAGTGCCAAGTACAGGGAGATGGTCGCTGCCCTGGTCCTGCTGGGCACACGGTTTTGGATACAAGCCAGGATGCCCTTGGCCTTCCTGGCCACCTGGGCACGCTGCCGGCTCGTATGCAGATGGCCGTCTTCTGCCCCAGGCCCTTTTCTGCTGGGCAGCTTGGCAGCCGCTCTGCCCCCAGCCTGCAGCGCTGCGTGGGGTTGGTGTGACCCCAGCGCAGGCCCCGGCACTGAGCCTTGTTGAAGCGCACACAGCTGGCCTCGGGCCATCGCTCCATTCTGTCCAGGTCCCTCTAGAGAGCCTCCTGCCCTCAAGCAGATCAGCACTCCCACTCAACTTGGTGGTGTCTGCAAGCTTAGTGAGGGTGCACTCGACCCTCTCGTCCAGATCATCGATGAAGATATTAAAGAGAACTGGCCCCAGTGCTGAGCCCTGGGGAACACCACTTGTGACTGGTCACCAGCTGGTAACCCCATCTGCTACCACCCTTTGGGCTCAGCTGTCCAGCCAGCTTTTAACCCAGCAAAGCGTTCGCTTGTCCAAGCCACGAGCACGGGGGCTGGAAGGAAGGTCCAGGGCCCATCAGCTTGAGCCCGGGGAAGCTTATGGAGCAGATCATCTTGAGTCCCATCACATGGCACGTACAGGACAGCCAGGTGATCAGGCCCAGCCAGCATGGGTTTGTGATCGGCAGGTCCCGTTGGACTGGCCTGATCTCCTTCTATGACAAGGTGACCCGCTTAGTGGATGAGGGAAGGACTGTGGATGTTGTCTACCCGGACTTTAGCACAGCCTTTGACACCGTCTCCCACAGCATTCTCCTGGAATGCTCTCTCTTCCTGTCCTCTTTCTCCTATGTATTACTTGCTTGAGCAATATAGGCAAAAGGAACTGTGTCAGGTGAGGAGTACCAAGGGCCCTCAACAGTTAGTGGTTGTACAGTTCCGGTGGCATGAAAGAACTGTGCAAAGGAAGGCTTTCTGGGCTGTGCTAAAACTGTGTAGCATCATTTCAGCTGTTGAGAAATTTATTGACAGATCACTAAGTGCTTATATTTTAATGTCCAGAGGCAGATTTAGAGTTGAGTCAGCAGAAGGTGACTGCTCCTCTTCATCAGGGAGACTAGCAGACTTTGGAAGTTCTAGGAAGGCAGCAGATGCTATATCTTATCTCTGTCTGTGGTCTGTGACCTCAAGGTGTAGGTAGTGATTGTGCCCAGCAGTGACAAATGCCTGCCAGCCGTCTTTGTCATTTGAGTGACTCATTCTGCAAGGAGAAAATAGGACTTAGGGCACCATTTTTTGCCTGCTTTTCTTTTAAGGTGCCTGATCCAGCTGATAGTGAGTCTTTTCCATTGATTTTGGGAAGAATTGACCCTAGGAGTCTTTTTTGCTTCCCATTTCTTTATACTGCATAAGAATATAGGACTGGAAATGACCCTGTGTGCATCAGTGATTGTCCTTTACTATTATAGACAGGGTATAATTAATGACTTTCAAATCCTAATCCTCAGGGAGGTGCCTGTCCCTGGGGATGGCCTGACCTGGTGCCTCCAGCTGCCCTGCCATTGGGCTGTTGCTGTGATGGAGAGACGGGACGCAGCCTGATGCAAGCAAATGTCGATTTATTGTATAGAACACGGGTATATATACTTTCAGTAATCGTGCATTTTAAACAGATTGGTTCTTTTGAGCTAAGCATTGCATACTAGGCAATCCCCGACTGGTGGTTAACTACCAATCAACAGCAAGGTGTTATCTTTCCTTGCGCCATCCTTGGCGCCATCCGTCCCCCACTAATTGTCAGCTGATTGCCACGCATGGTCCTAGTTTCCAGCCCGCTCTGCAGGCTGTCGAGGCTCTGGCCTGATGCCTCTCCTGTGGATCTCCTACCTGCCCTCACTGTTCCCTGACATCTTTTTTGCATCTTCTATTGCACCTGGAAGGTTGTTTCAGAAGCTCAGTTTACTTCTTATGCAAAGCTTTTTTCTAATTCTCCCCTAAAGCTATTTATTGTGAGTTTGTAATTATTAATGACAAATTGTTCTTTCACTTTGACAGAATTTTCCTTTCATAACAATGCAACAATGCATTTGTAATCAATGATCAAATAATTTCTTAGTGCTCCTTTGCTGGATTAAATAAGCCAAGCCCCCTTTATGTGATAGGATATCCAAATTCATTCTGGCCATCTTTCAGCTTGTGTCCTTCTCATTGGAATGATACACAGCAGAAGCCCTTCACACAATAACATCGGTATTTACATATCTCTGCTTGAAGTACTGTAATTAACACATCCAAGGATTGCTTTTCCCTTTTCACAGTTGCCCTTCATTGGCAGTCTGAAGTATCTTGTTATTTAGTACATCGAGATTCCAGCTTACAACAGCGGTTTGTGCAGTTTGTGTTGTAAGTGCCCAAGGGCACAAATGTCCATTGTGTACCTGTGATCTCCTCTTTATTCTCTTATACTTGACAAGAAATGGGAGAATGAAGAAAGCGAAGAGTATAAACAGCAAACTCTCCAGAAGTGGTGAGTTTAGGAAAATGACACAATATCTTAGGGAAGGCTAAGCTATAATTTTGATCTGTGCACTGTAAAAATATCAACATAGTTTAAAGACAATATTTTATGACCTAAGGGGATGATTGTAACTGTCTGGAGACCACCCGTGGGCCTCCGGTGCTGCAGGCTGTGGAGAGACACTTGGTTCTGTACAAGTGATATCTCACATTAGTCAGTGCATGAATAAGCACTGACTAGCAAGCCCATCTTCCTGAGCTTTTCAAGTCTCCTTTTTTTGCATAAATGTCATTTCATAACTGGCATCTTAGTAATTTCAATAAGCATCTTAATGGTTCTTAGCCAGACACTGTGTACAGGATTGCTGCCATTCATTCACCGCAGTGCAGAAGCAATAACTTTTACGAAATAATGAAACAGCACACAATTTTTAATTTAGTACAGAATGCTTTTCGTGCACACATAAGAAACACTCCAGATAAACTCGAATAATTATTTTTTTATGTGCACCAAAGGACCTTTGAAATTTCGGTTAACATTTGTTTTCCAGGAGTTCCTATGGCAACACACCTGTGCAAGGTAGTAACTTCAATAACAGAGTTCAGTATTTGAAGACTCCAAGTAATGAAGCAAGGCATGCTTTAGGCCAGTTTGTTCATCCAAAGTGCTCTTTTTTTCTGCTTTTACATGAGGCATCCCAGGTCAGACAGCACAAGTACAGAGCCCTTTTTGCATATTGAAGGGGAAATTCAGACATTAGAAGTTTCCTTAAATGGCAAGACTGAGGTGCTAGTCTCTTTAGGAAAAAAGAAGAGGTACTTCCTACACTAAAGTCTTGGAAAAACAACTTATTACATTAATGATGACACTAATAACTCCTGAATTCTAAGGCTTTGTGTACATTCCTCTCACTATATCGGGATTCTCCTGTGACATTCTTCGCACCTGTAATGCCTCCAGTAATCCTCACTTAATAGCTAACTGTCATTTCCACACAGTCTCTTATACATTACCTAAGTACAGCTGTCCAGTATGGAGCTGTCTTGGTGCTGTTTGGCTTTTGGCAAGGCAAACAGAAGGCTGTTGAGTTTATATTGGGGCCATTCCTTGAGGAACACTGATTTAGATTGCTTTCCTCTCCCTAAAGACAATTATATTCCTACAGGTTTCATGACAACTGGTGAACTTTGTAGGAACTTAATTATCTTTGAGTCTATAATTCTTTGTCAAACCTGACTGATACTAGACAACAGCTTACAAATTATAAGAGGGACTGATGGATGGATGGATGAATGGATGTACACTACAGTCACAAAAGCCCTGTTTTTGAGGAAACAAGAATGCAATGATGGGTTGCTTCAGGCAAATGTTCAAAGTCTAAAAATGCAGCCTTGTCTCTTCCAAAGGGAAATGCTTTACTTTTTGGTTGTTTACATTTAAGTAATAGAAAACAAGTCTGCCCCAATGTATCATTAATAAAAATAAATTGTAAATCCCCATTAATAATTTTAACAAAAATAGAGGTAGTCAAATGTAACAACTCCTTTTGACATTTTGTGGGAACAGGCATTACAGTTTCTCCAGTCTGGGGAAAAGAAATATATGACTGAGTCATGCACAGACATTTGGGGTGTGAAAGTTACTACTGCTGTGGTAACATTGCGTACTAGTGGAGAAAGGGCCTTGAGAGAAGAGGGGAGAGTCTTGAAGAGAAAGAGGAAAGAAAGGCAGATTTCCTGGGGGTTCTCAGTGTTTGTGTGAGTGCTATGTATCTGTGTGTCTGAGCATGTCTATATGTATATGTCTGTATCTCATATACATGTGCTCTGTGTGCATGTGCCTACTAGGAATACATCTTCAGCCTCACTACTGGCTGGACCTGGACATACGCAACTGCCGCAGCCTTGCCTCTCTGGGGCTGTTAGATCCAGCATGATATATTGTCTTCTAACAGTGATACTTAGCCTACAGATTATAATACTTTCAAATTATAGAGCTGGTCTGTACCCAGTGAATTATATTGAAACCTGGATATGTTGCAGCACTGCCTTAGCACTCTGGAAGATTTCTATAGCATACACAACCTCTATTTAGATGTTTAATTTCCTAAGTGAAGGAAAACAGTAGGGTGGTTATGGTTTCCCAAAGAGAGACAAGCCATTATTAAAGGAACATTTATAAAAGGTGTATTGTGACTGTGCAGATATATTTTCTAGGAAAAATTATTGAAGAGGACCAAAACACAACACCTCTACATTTTGTGTAACAGCATTTTTTGGTCTTTGATGTAGACAGACACTATCTGATATGCCTCCCACATTCCAGAAAGCCTGAATTCTCTGGGGGAGTGGGCAAAGGCGATGCTGATGCGCAAGCAAGCACCAGGGAGAAACAGTTCTTGCTTCTGACTTGCTTTCAGCTTACTCTCAGGGCCTTTCTACCAGAGGTAAAGGATTTTTTTGTAATTATTTTTTAGAACTGTTTTCTTTACAGATCTATGAGATTAATGGCAAGTGTCAGTCAATGTAGAAATGAGTCCAGGGTCATCTGAAATTGTGCCATAGTCTAAAAATTAAAGGCATTTCTCTTTTTTCTTTTTTTTTCTTTCTTTTTTCTTCAGAAAGCAGTCATGCAATATTAACTTCAGCCTAGTGGAACTGTCTGTATGTGAGTGAGGGGACTGAGAAATGCAGGTGATGGAAGAATGTGAAGTGTGTCTGATTCAGACAGGTGCCAAGAACACAGAGCTGAGTGTACATGCTTGGGAAGCTGCAGCTGTGCCACAAAGTCAGTGTAAATCTGAGGGAACTGGTTTCCTCTCTGTGTACTGGGCTAAGGCTTTTCTGCAGGAACCACAGTTTCTGTAGACACTCCTGATTAAGCATGTAACTGTCTTGCAGGTGTTCCGCTGGCAGCAAAGCACCGTAGGCTGAAAACATGGGATTTCTTCTGTGTTTTAAAGTCATCAGTCAGGTTCCCTACAGTCATACTGCAGCATTGCGTGGGCTGACATGTTACACCCTCAGGAACCACATAAAAAACCCACAGCCTTTTGGGTTGCATTGAAGATGCATTCTTTGGCCTCTCTGAATGAAGCACAAGAAAGCTTCGCAATGACAGCCACTGGTTCTTGTTTAGGGATGAGGGAAGTACAAGTGTTTGCTTAACTGTGTTACCATGACATTTTGTTCTGGCAAACCAGAATCTCTATAGAAAATCAGACAGAGTTTATCGAAACAAATCCTGTTGGTTAAGCTGACTCATTCCTGCAAAGAAAGAAGTCCCTATGATGACTTCTCTTGTATCTTTCTGGAAACAGTTGAGGGTGCACAGCTAGAGCAGAGATGTTTACTAAATGCCTTCCCTTAGCTGCAGAAATGACTGGAGAAGTCTGCCAGTACTTCAGATCTGGCAAAATTAATGTACTGCATTCTTATATGGATCAACATCAAACACAGCAGCAGCATAGAAGAGGAAAAACATTTTAGGAACCATTTAATGTTACACCAAAACATACACTATGGCATAAGAATTATTTTGAGAATAAGAACAAAAATAAGCATCACAAAACTAAAGATACAGTTTGTGATGCTGCCAAAATGCTTTTCTGCTAGTGCTGCCTGCAGAACAAAGAGCATTAATAAATTAATAAAAGAAAGACTCCATCTGAAAAATTAACAAGAGCATAATGGGATTATCACAGTTTTAGGGAAAACTATCCAAAGGCAAACTTCAGAAGTCCACTGGTACAGCTGGAGAATGCCTGCTTTATATCTCAATACACTTTCTTTGAAAATCGAGATGTGTGACAGGTAATGCCTGCTATGCAGATGATAAATAATGGAACTTTTCTTACAAGGGCTGCAGCAGTCTCTGAGAACAATTATCCTCTGGTGACATCTTATTTATGAAAATCCTAATCCCTGAAAACATAGCTGAAAACTGCAGAAAAACCTCTGAAAACACTGGTGGAAATGTAACTGGGAAATTTCAATGATTTTGACTATCTATCTGTGTCATCACTGTGATAAGAAGCCCTAACTAATGAGATCAGCTGCTTTAGATACCATATACACTGATAGTGAGAGGCAAAGAATTTGCAGCTCAGATAGACAGAGACAAAGGCGAAAAAAGGAGTTGTGGTATTCCTGTTTCACAGAGAGATGAATAAAAGCACAGGGGAATTAAGGAGTTGTGGCACTCTTTCTGTGCTGACAGAAGCAAGCTTGCTCCCTCTTGTGTGCCAGGCTATCCAGAAGCTGAGGTAGCTGCACTAACATGGAGCTGAATCTCAATGCAGCTTGTGAATTTGAAAGCTGCTGTTAGGCTCCCCTTGAAGCCATCTTTCCGTCAGACTGACAAGCCCAACTCCCTCAGCCCTTCGTCTTAGGGCAGGTGCTACAGCCCCAGACCTCCTTCGTGACCCTCATTTGGGATGCCTCATCTATCTATCTGGTAGTAGATGACCCAAAATTGGACACAATAAAATCTCTTTCACGTTCTTTGGATTTAGAAACGCACCATTTTCAGTTAAAGAAATTCCTTCTACTGAAGTAATCTTCAGAAGGTAGGTGAGAACTGCAGTATGAAACCGTAAGTTTCAGTGCTTTGCAGGGTACAAAAATCTAGTTAATCAGATCTTGAAGTTACTTGTTTTTAAGAATCATTCAATACCTCAAGAAAGGTTTATGGTTTCTAAGACCAGAGTTTCTAAAGATATACATTCTCTGTATTGGAGCAAACTTCAACCTCTAATTCCTGAGGATTCAATGGAAGTATTTCCTGGAGTTCAGTAATTCTCTAATCATCAAGAGCATCACTATTTTCTACCTTCTTAGAAAAAACTGGCTAGTTGGATGCTCCACTAATTTAATACAGATTTTTTTCCTGTCCCAGACATGGTACTCCACCTCCTAGCTGTGTAGGATTGTTTCCTATTTTTAATTGACTAGCATTTTAATAGTGCAACCTTAATAACTATTTCCAATCCTCTGGCTACATCTGGGTCAGTATGAGAGAGAAAAGAGGAATTTTCTTTGCACCATACTGAAGGATAATAAATCTTTAACCCACGTGTGAGCGAAGCAGGGACCAATGAAATGCTGGTATGACTGAAGAAGGTCCTTCCTTACTCTCACAGAAAAATGTGAGGCATGTGGAGTGTGAAGAGGATGCTGCCCGGTGGCTCCCCAGCAACAGCACGTGTGAAACTGGGACAATGGGAGGCCCTTCCAGCCTTCCTGCCATCAATGTGCACAGACGGAGATATCTATTGATATATATTTTTACATATACAGACATAATGCAGGAGCAGAATTGTAGGCCTGTGATGTCCCTGCTGGGTGTTGGGGACTTCCCCAAGGAATTGAGGCTTCTCCATAGCCTCTCTTCCTGACTGACCCTCTCTGTACAGGCATCAGTCTGCATCTGAAATTATAGTACTAAAAACAGGCTGAGCAAAAGGGCAGTGTATTTACAGCAACGAGAACAAAAGGCTTATATTCCTAAATACTGCAAATGACAGGCCTCTGCCAGCCGGGCACCACAGCAGCCCTGCAGCGGGAGCCAGCTGTCCCCCCGGGAGACGCGGTGGCAGCGACATCTAGTGTCGAGAGCTCACACAGGAGGTTTCAAACCAGGATCTCTGCTGGGTAGTTCTGCAGGAAACCTATTTTATTTAGGCTTCTTTTCTTCCCAGTCAACTCCCACAAGCTAGGGAGACAAAACTAAATAAATATATAAATATATAAATATAAAAATGTGTACATGTATAAATATATTAATTTTTATTATGTATATGTATATAAAAATAACTTGACACATACCTTAACAATAAAGTCTTTTTACTGTGTGCTCAGCAGAAACGTAGTGTTTTCTGTGGGATTATATGATTCTATGAACTTGAACACCCCGGGAAGAAATGTCTCTGGCACAAGATTTTCTGCTTGCAGTATCACCCCTCTTCTTCCTCCTGTCCTGGAGATGGGCAGACAGTCCAGACAGATTGTCTTGATCCAGTGACATAAAAGTATGTGGATTTCCTGGGAGTTTTACTTTTTAGGGATTATGCCTAAACAGAGTAAAAATGAAAAACTTAATTCAAAAAGTAAAACCAGCAGTTAGACAACTGAGGTCATTGTTCTCCTGCTTATATCTACTTGTCACAGATTTAAAGGCTGTGTAAGCTTGGACATCAGCTTGAGCATTACCTGGGGCTCTTTGCCAGAGGCCCTGATTTCCAAAGCTCATCCCTAGCAATGACCTTGAAGGCTTTTTGCAATGATCAGGATTCCAAGACTCACCATCATCTGCACTTTGGATCTGGTTAAGTAACTGCAGATGTGGAAGGAATTAGAATCACAGAATCATAGAATTATTTAGGTAGAAAAAGACCTTTAAGATCAAGTCCAACCATCCAATTCTTCAGCCACTTATGAATGCTCCTCTATGAAGATGCTCCAGCTGTGAGAATCTCTCTCTAAAAGAAGTCAAAGGCTGGCTTATCTCCTGGATGAGAATACACTTAGGTGTCATTAGTAGAGTACCACTTTGATACACAGATGATGAGAACAGGTCAAAAAAGTGAACTGAAAATAGCTTAGAAGTGTGAACAGCAATGGCAAAGGCATAGAATTCTCCAACATGCATGGATTTTTCTTAATATACAGAGTGACCACAGCTGCCTTATAAAATTTCCTGCTCAAACATATAATTTTTTACAAAAGTTTTGTCAACGTGCAATGAGAAAACATGAAAAATATCAGCCAGTTATGGTCTAGAGTGACACAACAAAACAGTGAGTTCAGTGAACTAGGAAGGACGCATAAATTCAGTTTTAAATGTTCTTGAAGTCTTAAGGACCCTGTGGCTCAGATTTCAGAGAATGGTATCATTAATCAATGCCTGTCTGCAGGGAGAGTCCTTGTTCAGAATTATAAGATTCAGAGTTTACTCTTACCCACAGCAATCACTCTTAAATATAGAGCCAATTACATATAAAATATTTATAGTCTATCTGCATCCCTTTTTACTAAGACGTGCAGATATTCCAGTAGGTTTGATGTTTTTTGAACTGGTGCTCATTCACTTGCCAGTTTCATCCCTGCTCATTTTGTCTCCTTGGATCTTAGGCTGGGTTTTAGGAATTTCTGCCCTTACCATACAAAACTGGTGAGTTCATTCCCAGGGGGTATTCCTGGTACCCCCAGGAGTGTACACCAGGCTTCCTGGAGGCAAGAAGTAACAGAGATTTTCTCTCTGAAGCAATTGCTCAATAACTCCTGTTAACTGTTATTCCTTACAGGCCATAACAACAATGCAAACAATTTTTGCCATGCCTGTAAGTAGTTAGCCTTCTCTACTAAGCTGACTGTATCCTTTAAATTCTATTATTAGACCGGCATTACATTCTGTTATTGGTTAGTGGGCTTTGTGCACCCTTTATGGAAATGGCAGTTTCAGGTTTGCTTGGAGAGGTTTTTGTTGCAGCTGCTAATCTAAATGCAGGGTGTGAGGCTGCCTGCTCCATGTGGGTAGGGGACAGTGCTCAGGCAGCACTCAGTTGGCAAGGCACACAGCCGCAGCAATGGTAAGCCCTGTGGCTGAGCACTAGATCAAGGTGGACAGGGGGTTCCTGGAGTCAGGGGAACCTGAACTAGAGGTGAGATCCCTGCCAGGAGCCAGCAGATCTTGCAAGCAAGGCTGACACAGCTTGGGCCTGGCCAGCAGCAGCCACGGCAGATTTACACAGCCCTGGGGAGCGCTGGCAGCCATGGCGTGGGGTGGCAGTTGGTGCGGCAGGGCGTGCAGGGAGGACCCGGCACCCTGCTTGTAGGCCCACAGCCCAGGGAAGTGCTCTAGGCCTCTGCCAGGGTGGTGGGCACTCATCTCAGAGTTAAAACCAGTGTTTTTACAGAGAAAACCCCTGAGATGTTTGATGCATCCACCCACAAGGAACTGGTAAGGAAGAAGATTTCAGTCCAGGCAGCAGGTTGCAATGGGTGCCCAGAGCCTTCTCCTGGAGAGAAGGTAAGTGCCCGCCTCAGGTGTGCGCAGGCTGATGGTCTGTTACCTCAGGTGGCCGCGTTGCAGGGAACAGCTAAAAGGCTGTGCAGTATTAGAGGGGTCAAGATGGAGATAAAGAGGTGGTTACAGACCCATGATCCTGTAGTGGGCACCACAGAGAATGAGGCAGCTTAGACCCTAGTGACCCACAAAAAAGGACTGTGCTTCAGTCTCCATCCTCCAGCATCACAAACAGGAACAGATACGAAGCTTTAACAGCTATAGACTCCCACAAGCAAGGTCTGCATGGAGAAACTACACCAGCAGCACAGCATAGTCACTGCAAAAAGAAACGTTGAGTGCTTGTAGTGGGTGACTCTCCATTGAGGGGCCCTGAGGCACCACTTGCCTGCCGGCCTGGCAGAGAGTCACGAGAGGGACGCTGCCTGCCGGGAGCTACGGGCCAAGCTGCTGCTGAGATGGTGCCACAGCTTGCAAAGAGCACAGGCTGCTCTCCACTGCTACACCTTCACATGGGCACTAATGACACCGCAAGCCAGAACCTGGGCAGAAGCAAGGGAGATTTTAAAACCCTGGGGATGCAAGTGAAAATTTTGGAGCCCAAGTTATTATTTCTTCTGTTTTACCAGTAAGAGGAAAGGGTACAGCCAGAAACAGATGTATAATGGACATAAAATTCTGGCTTTGTGTCTGGTGTTGGTGTAAGAATTTTGGGTGCTATGACAATGGGATGTTCTTTGACTATAGCTTGTTAGGGAGGAATGGGATCCATCTGTCTAGAAGAGACAAGGGAATCTTTGGCACCAGGCTGGCCAGCTTGGTGGGATGGGCTTTAAACTGAAGGACTCGGGGGTAGGGGTCCAAAGTGGCAACGCTCACACCGTTGGGTCCAGCTGGGGAATAAATCAGGCCAACCAAAGCAGTGATATGTGATCCTTAGCTGCCTCCCAAGATGAGTACCACAAGGCCAGCCACCTCAAGGGGGTGTGTGGCTATGGTAGATCCACTTGCACTCCTGGGAAACCTGCATGCTCGATTATCTCTCTGAAATGCCTGTACGCCAACACACAGAGCATTTGGAATAACCAGGAAGAATTAGAGATCTGCGTGCCATCACAGGGCCATGATCTCATTGCAATTACAGAGACATGGTGGGACAGCTCACATGACTGGGATGCTGTCATGGATGGCTGTGTACTTTTTAGGAAAGACAGACCAGCAAGGAAAGGTGGTGGAGTTCCCTTTTATGTAAGGGAGCAACTGGAATGTATGAGCATCCCTATGAGTAAGAAATCAAGCAAAGGGGGCAAGAGACCTGTATGGGTGAGCAAGGAGCTTCTGGCAAAACAAACAGAAGAAGAAAGTGGAAAAAGAGACAGGCCATTTGGGAAGAATGTAGGAACATTGTCATGACATGCAGGAAGGTGACATGGAAGGCTAAGGTTCCTTTTGAATTTAATCTGGTGAGGCCTATCAATGACAAAAAGAACGGCTTCAAGTGCATCAAAAGGAAAAGGATGACTTGGGAAAATGTGGCGCCACTGCTGAGTGAGGTGGATGCCCTGGTGATGAAGGACACAGAAGGTGGAGTGACTGAATGCCTTCTTTGCTTCAGTCTTTACTGCAAAGGCCAGTCCTCAGGCATCCTAGATCCTGGAGGCAAGAGAGGAAGTCTGCAGAAAGGAAGATTTTCCCCTGGTTGAGGAGGATCACATTACAGATCGCTTAAGCAACTTGACACTCACAGATCCATGGTCCCCAATGGGATGCACCTCTGAGTGCTGAGGGAGCTGGCAGATGTTATTGCCAAGCCACTCTCTGTCATCTCTGAAGGTCATGGAGGACAGGAGAGGTGCCTGAGCACTGGAGGGAAGCCAATGTCACTCTAGTCTTTAAAAAGGGCAAGAAGGAGGACACAGGAAACTAGAAGCTGGTCAGCCTCATCTCCACCCCTGGAAAGGTGATGGAACAGCTCATCCTGGCTGTCATCTCTAAGCATATGGAGGAAAAGGAGGTTATCAGGAGTCATCAACATGGATTCACCAGGGGGAAATCATGGTTGACCAATCTGATAGCCTTCTATGATGGAATGACTGGCTGGGTAGACGAGGGAACAGAAGTGGGTGTTGTCTACTTTACCTCAGCAATGCTTTTGGCACTGTCTCCCATAGCATCCTCACAGGTAAGCTCAGGTAGTGTGGGTTAGAGGAGTGGACAGAGAGGTGGATTGAGAACTGGATGAATGGCAGAGCTCAGAGGGTTGTGATCAGCGGTACAGAGTCCAGCTGGAGGCCAGTAGCTAGTGGTGTTCCCCAGCAGTGAGTACTGGGTCCAGTCACATTCAGTTTATTAACCAGTGACCTGGATGAAGGGACAGAGTGTACCCAAATCAAGTTTGCTGATGATGCAAAACTGGGATGGGTGGATGATACACCAGAATGTTGTGCTGCCATTCAGGAGGTTATACTCCCTTTCTACTCTGCCCTGATGAGGCTGCTTCTGGAGTGCTGTGTCCACTTCTGGGCTCCCCACTTCAAGAGAGACAGGGAACTACTGGAAAGGGTCCAGTGGAAGGCTACAAAGATGAATAGGGGACTGGAGATCTCTGTAATGCGGAAAGGCTGAGAGAGATGGTCTTATTTAGCCTGGAGAAGAGACGACTGAGAGGGGATCTTATCAATGTAATCAAATATCTTAAAGGAAAATTTCAGGAGGATGGGGCCAGACTCTTTGCAGTAGTGCCCAGCGACAGGACAAGGGGCAGTGTGCACAGAGTGCAATGCAGAAAGTTCCATCTGAATATGAGGAAAATTTTCTTTACTTTGAGGGTGGCAGAGCACTGGAACAAGCTGCCCAGAGAGGTCCTGAAGTCTCCTTCTCTGGAGACATTCAAAACCTGCCTGGATGTGTTTGTGCCACCTCCTGTAGGTGCACTTGCTTTGGCAGGGGGTTGGGCTAGATCAGGGGTCCTCAAACTATGGTCTGCGGAGTGGATACAGCCCCCCAGGGTCCTCAATCCATCCCCCTGTATTTACAGAACCCCCCTGCCCGCCCCCCCCGCCCCCCCCCGACCGGGGGTTGGGGGGAAACCAAGCAGCCGCAGATGACTGCCTGCCACTGCATCCGCACGCTGGCCCCCTGTTTAAAAAGTTTGAGGACCCTGGACTAGAAGATCTCCAGAGGTCCCTTCCAACCCTCACCATTGTGTGATCCTGTGACATAATTTTTTTCATTCCTACTGCAATCAGAAGGTTATGAGAACTCTTGTCTTGGCTCCTGTTTGCAGGTAGGTATGAGATTTCTCCCCTAAACTGTGCTACAGCTGTTGCTGCCAGCCATAAACTTCTGGGTGGCATTATTTGGATAGTTAAAAAGGAGACGGGTCTGCTTAGCCTTGGTCCATAGTGAAGAGAGTAATGACAGCTTTGTCAAATATATTCCCCTATGTAATTTTACTTGTTAATTCTAAATTAATTCAGGTTTCCAAGTTATCCTGAAAAGAATGGGACAGTGGTGTCTTTTAAGTTTTATTGTAGGGAGAAATGTCAGAATTATATTCACTAATGCATAGTAATATACTGTATGTCTTAAAAGCACCCCTCCAGAAGGCAGATTAAGACATCGAAGTGTTACTAGTCGTATTTCACTGAATGAGAAACAAGTTTGCTTAATTCTTTTTCTAAGTATTTGCTTCTGTTCTTTTATGATTTTTTTACAATTTATTTTTATCTTAAACAATTAGACAGCAATAGTTATTAGCTAATAAAATCTGCCTTATAGGAACATCCTAAAATACAGTTTCCTACTATACATACATGCACTCCAACTTTTTTACTGTTTGTGAATTTTCTTGTAACTAACACTTTCTTATTATTTCATATATAAGATTTTCCGGGTTTTTAGACTGAAATTCTAGGAATACAAAAATCTCAGATCAGAGAAGTAAAGGCTTAAGGTGAAAAGATTCCTGCTAATTTTGCAAAATAAACAAATGTAAGAGAAGAAAACGGCAGATCAAAAATACCAGAGCTCTAAGAATTGACAAGTCTTTAAATACTCAAAAAGCTGAGGTACATGAATGTAATGTGAAGCAAGCACCATCTTGCTGGTCAGCAGTGAAGACCTTGAAGACATGTATGTGCTTTAAATATAAACTGCAGAAACTGTTTTACCCTGTAGAAAAGGATGCTTGCAAAAGGCAGCGGAAATATGAAGGTATCTGGGAAGGATCCAGGCAGTCCACAGAGCCAGTCCACAGCTTGGGCCAAAGAGAGAAAATGTTTTGGAGGAAAGAAAGAAGTTTCTGGTATGATGCTCAACTCATCTTTTTATGTGTTAACTCTGAACAACTTCTTCAAATATTTTAGTTACAAGTTTTTCACTGGTGAATCACGAATACATGCCTGTCCTTGCATTGTGTGTCCAGCGCTGCGCTGCAGACCATCCCTGGCATGACTCCCTGACAGCTCAGGCTTAACACTGGTAATACCAAGCTTCTGATTTCTTGCTCTTAATCTTCTCGCTGCTGCCTTTCTCCATCGCTGCTGACAGCAGCTTCATCCTGTCACTCAGGCTCAGAACATGAAGTAAGGACTCCTCTATATCCTGACTTGGCTATGAATGTCTTTCTGCTCCTTCCCTCCACTCAATAAAATACGGGTTAACCACACCTGTTGTCCTTCAGGAATCTTTCCTCCCTCACTGTAACTTCTTTCCTCGCAGCCTCACTGGGAACTGTCTCTTTCCACTCATCACTCAAAACACAACACGCTGCTACACCTGCCACTGTTCCTTATTTTTACTCATTTCCAGTAGCTGATTTAAATGTTTCTTCTTTGTCTTGAAGGCCCTCATAGCTCCATCTCATTCAGCAGTCTGATCTTTTGTCTTACCTTGCTCCAGTAATGGCTCCAGTCTTTTCTCTGGGCTGTTTTCTTCCTTTTATTCCTCTCTGCAGGACTTCTTCCATGTTGTATTTTTAGAGCTAGATCTGCTGTCAGGGGCTCAAAGCTGTCATAAAGAGTATTATAATTTCATAAAGTATTTCTGGGAAGCTGACAGACACTGTATAAAACTTCACACACTACTAGTTCTTTAACAAGGTGCTAGTATAAAGGCTTGAATCTCTGATTGGCATCTCCCTCTCTTAACCTATGTCTGTCTTGTAGCACTGCAGGCTTTTCAGACAAGGGGTGGCTCTTACTGTTGTCTCTTTTATGTGCTTAACTGCCATGCCTTGCAAGTAACTTTGTGAGAAATCTGGTAACATACTGCTATAAATTTTAAGATACAAGCTGTATTTTTTTATTATATCGCATATACAAGCAGGCTTTTTCATAGTATTGGGTGACAGATCTTGGTGTGTTGAGATGGCAATTGGGAATGCAGGTGCAGACATCAGGAATGAATTTCAGAATAAATGTCTTACCGCCCAGTTGTTGCTTTGGCAATATCTTTTAATCCCAGGGCTTTTTTTTCTGTAAGTGTTCCAGAAAAGGCACTGGGCAATCTCTTTCTCCCCTGTATGTAGAATACCTTTAAATTTGGGTGAAGTACTTGGATATTTCTTCCCCATAGATTCCATTGTACATGCATCTCATAGCTGGTGATACCTGTGCATTAAGGAAGATGATGCTGCCCATTTGCAGCATGAATGCCAGTATTTTAACTTATTAAAATATTAGTTTTCATCACTTTGCCTATTAGTTGAATGTGAGATGATATGCACATGGTAGAGCCTAGTGACAATTGTAGCACAATGTCCAATTGTGTTCTCCAGTCTAGGAAAGCAAAGCATTAATGTTTTCCTCATCTGTTCTCACTTCCATTGTAGCATTTTGCCGGCCACATAATATTAAAATGCTGACAATCTCAAGCAAAACATGGACTGAATGTTTGTTGCTGTTCTTATTATGCTCAGACAGACTTGCATATGGTTATTTCACCATCACAAACTGAAATAAAACATGCTGATTTAACTGCAACGTTCCCATGTTACTATGCTTGTACTTGTAATGTACCTAGTAAATCCACATTAAATGAAAATTAAGCTGAATGAAAAGTATTTTATTTATATGTTTTGTTTAGAAACAAATAGGAATTTTAGCAACAGCCATGAAAGGCACACAGCTATGGATAGGAAGAATCTGAATCCAGTGCGTGTCTGTAGATGTATATATACACACACACAAACACACATATAACATTGATTATATAGAGAGGTTTCTAATAATATATTAGTGTCATGTCTTTTAAAGCAGTAAATAATCAATGAAATATTCATTAGCTGCTGTAATTTAATTATAAAATCCTGGCTTTCCCAGCCTGGTCAGTTCCATTCCTAGAGCAGTATGTGCTGTTTGCTAGAGGCCAGTCAGTAACTGTGAACAATAGGTCTGTCCTTTACAGTACATAAAATATGGAGCTTCCTCTCAGTTAAAAGAGTGCACAGTTTCAATTTGAAACAATTTTGTGGATCTGGACGTATTTCATATCTTCACTTTTCTCTAGTTCTGGAGTTTTTTAAACTTTGTATTTCTCAATATAAAAATGCAGAAAGCATAAGGTACTTGTACACTATCACTGCTGTTGAAAATCAAACAAACCGAAAAGATTTGAACTCTGTGTGTATGACAGAATATATCTGTATTAAGCTTATCACACCAGCCCTGTGTGCCATTATGTTGGCCTGCTCAGGCACTGTTACAAGATGGCTCCTGAGGTACAGGGCCCAAATGCCAGATTAGGCTCAAGGCCAGTTAACTTTCAACATAGTTCTCCCAGGCAAAACACAACCAAGTGCTACACAGCACAGCAAACTGCAAAAAGCCAAAACCAGCCTTTAACAAACTCTCAGATTTGATGTACAGCAAGAGATGGAGCATGCATGGAGCAGGTAAGGCAACAAACAAGCCAGTCTTAAGAACAAATAAGTCAACATTGCAGCCAGAAACTGCTACACAGGTATTCCCTTTAGCACATTCCAATCAAATCTATCATATCTTGAACACTGTGTGCCAAAACCCATGTTGTGTGCCAGAAAGGTCTGTGGTGGGCTCACCCTGCATGGCAGCTCAGCCCCACACAGCTCCTTGCTCCCTGCCCTCAGCCAGATGTGGAAGATGACTGGAAGGGCAGAAGTGAGAAAAGTCATGGGCTGAGACAAAATACAGTTTAATAAGTAAAGGGATAACAAAACAAAAACAACAAAAAAGGAAAACCAAACCCAAAAAATCCAAGTGACGCAAAAGCAATCACTTCTTACCAAACAACTGATGCCCAGCCAACTCCTGAGCAACAGCCCCCTCAAAAACACCCCCACCACCCCCCAGGTTTTTTTATTGCTGCATGTGATGTTATATGGTATGGAATATCTTTTTGGTCAGTCAGGGTCAGCTGTCCAGGCTGTGCCCCCTCCTAGCCTGTTGCCCAACCCCAGCCTCCTCACTTGCGGGACAGAGTGAGAAACAAAGAAGGTTTTCAGCAGTGTTTAGGCACACGCAGCAACAGCTAAAACATTGGTGCGTTGTTCTGGTCAGAAATCCAAAACAGAGCCCCATACAGGCAGGCTGCTCTGAAGAAAACTGAATCCATCCCAGGCAGACCCCATACTCTGTTACTCTGTGCTTGTGGTGTCTTTTAGATTTAAATTTGGATTTCCTTTTGGGCACAGAATGAGGAGGGTCTTGCATGATGTCAGGAGAAAATATTAGAGCCCTTCCTGAAATATGGCCCTGACTGGATCCTGCTGTGAGGAACAGAGTGTCAGGTCTGAGCCCCACAGCCAGGAATCATCTTTGGGTCTGTCTCCCATTTTGGGAAGCAAAGAGGCAAGTTTGGACATGGTCAAAGGGACAAAGATACGCAAATGCCTGCCTTACTGCCTGCTAATACTGTTATCCATACAATGTAAGTTCTTTTTCAATTTTTTTCATGTCAAATTCAGTATCGCTTTCCCTTAGAACTGGTGGGTGGTGTACACTAACCACAATGAATGTAGATCAAAAGAAATTTTTTCAAGACTAATCAATTTATTCTTTAATTCACCTGAAGCATGCTAAAACACAAATAAAACAGAATATAGCTGATAATTTTTGTTTGCCTGCTCTACTTGTGTCAAGGGGATTTTTCTTGAAACACTTTAAAGTCTCCAAATTCAGAAAACCATCCTTACTTTGGACCCTGACAAAACACATGAGTTAGGACAATTACAGCAACAAGAGTAAGCGCATAAATTTTGAAGCACGTGGAGCATGTAAATCTTTTGTACAGATTTTAAAGGAAAGAATAATTAAAGACATGAAGCTATATGGAAAGCAGGGTAAAATGCAGTATAGATATACCAGGATAGATGGTATCAGGCTGTCTTGATAGCTCTTTCTGTTTTTCTCGAGAAAGGCAATTATATGGGTCTCATGGCTTTCTGTAAACACTGTGTTATTGACTCATTTCTTTTGTGAAATATGCTTGACATTTCTGTTCAAGTTCTTAAATTTTAGATGGATGGGTGCTGTCAAAGTTTATTAATCAAGAACTCTCCTAGGAGCCTTTCTATAGTCCGAAAATACTACATGGGGAAGTGCTAACTAAAGTATAGAAGTTGGGAATTAGTACGAGAATGGATAGGGAATTGATGAAAAAGGAGGCAAGTGGGCTGTGCTGCAAAGGAATGTGTCAGGTCACAGAGAAGTGACCAAGATAGCTCCTTGAGCATCAGTCTTAGGACTGCTCTTGTTTGAAGTAGTCTCTGATGACTGTGACTCAGTAATCACTTAAAAATTAAGATTTCTGATTGCATTGGACCTTGCACGCATTGTCAAAACAGAAGAGGGCCAGAATTTCATAAAGGAAGAACTAAGCAACCTTTGCTACTGTAGAGTTAAAGCTGGCATGAAATTCAGAGCACAACATGAAAATGCAAGGTCTTGTACTCAGGGCCTGACAGATACAATTCCTTCTAGAAGCTCAGTCCTCCATTAGAAAGCAAAGACAAAGAAGGACCTGAGAAGAAGGAGGAGCTGGATACATGAGCTGATCACTGGATAGGTATCACTCATTTATGTTGCCATGAAAAGGATGAATGTAATTCCAGAATGTACCAGGAAAAGCATTTCCAGCAGTGCTGGTATGAATGGCAGTGTGAGAGGGCCTGCTGAGACTCCTGGAAGGCTGTACTGGCAGGATCACTGGTGTTCCAAAGGACTGGAAAAGAGAGAGACTACTGAGATAGCTGGGGAAGGGAAGGCTTAAAGGAGATCTCTCTTCTGCTTACGAATGTATCTTGTAGAAATTTTACCGGTGAAGAGAGGAGCTGTTTAAGGTAATAAAGCTGGCACAAAAGCAGAGATATACAGTCTCTTCAGCTTCTGTGCTGGGTCCCTCTACAACTTGCTTGCAAGGACACCCCAAGGAAGCAGGTTCTCAGCTGTCTGACAGGATGCTTCAGCTGGGAGAGTCTACCCAGAGAAAACAGTGGCTTTTGAAGAAATGCTTCTATCACCCCAGCCCCTTTAGCTGGGTGTCTAAGAAGATTTAATCAGTTAGGGTGGCTAAGAAGATTTAACCGTTAGATTTTTGAAGTGTCTTAAAATAATTCTGTTTTTTGAAAATACTATCAGTAATAGAAAGACAGCTGGATAGACAAGAAAAAAAAACCTTGTATTGAATATAGATCTCCAATCACAATAATATAATTTCTTTTAGAGATGTGACTGCTATTTTTGATCACTGGACTTGTAGTTGTAATTATTTCTCTCCTTAAGGTAATACCAAGAGCATTAAAAATATGTTTTTTCAGCTAGTTCTACAAGAATGAATGGAACAAAATGCCTGAATTGTATGGTACCACACCTTCGGACGTACCTTCATTCTTGCAGCAGGTTATTGTCTTTTTTTACCAGTTAAATTACAAGTTCACTGAACTTGGAAGAAGAAAAATGGTACTTTTTGTGAAAAGAATGGACAAATGGCCTCCCACTGCCAAACCTTTCCAGAACTAAGCAAGGAAGACAGAGTCTTCCCTTCCTGAACATTTTTCTTTATTGACATTGAAGATTTGCCAGACTATATAAACTGATACTTTTTTTGAAATTCAAAATAGTCTATCTTTGTGGCTTTGAAACTATAATTTGCATCTTGCTTATGGGTGGATACAAATAGTGGAGAGGTGGAAAAAACTATCCACAAAATTGTAAGGTGATAGAGCTTTCCTCAAACATAATTGCAATTGCCTTAGTTTATTAGTCACAGTATTTGCAGATGGGCTTACATTGAAACAATGGCACTCTGCGATCACTTGATAGAAATACCTCTGGCAGAGATGTCTTTGCTCTGTAGAAAAAACAAACCTGCCTTCTGTTGTACAGTAATTACATTTCTGAAACCCTGTATTATTTGGAATAAAAATATCAATTTTTGAATTCCATTTACTGGAACTTCTTATACCCTTGTCTGCTAACCTCAAGAATTAATTATAAGTGCCTTCTCTTCCTGTCTGGGTCAAGAAAAATCTAAAATTTTAAAATAAAATAAGGAATGGTAGGCCCAATAATGACCACAACTTCATTAGGTTCTTTCTTCATTATACATTTTTTTCTTAAAAATAACAAAGGAAATGGACTAGTTTGCAAGAAATAAACCTAGAAAACCAAGAAATATCATTATTATGATATATCTCACTTTGCCATCACTCCTTTCCTATTATATATCTCTTCTACCAGCTTATAGTGTTCCTAGTGATGCTTCTT
Organism: Falco cherrug; assembly: GCF_023634085.1. Classification (NCBI taxonomy): domain Eukaryota; kingdom Metazoa; phylum Chordata; class Aves; order Falconiformes; family Falconidae; genus Falco; species Falco cherrug. Next base: position 53,054,494 of record NC_073697.1, read on the forward strand.
CTCTACAGATGTGCGCTGCGTTTCCGCAGACCTGTGGAGGCTGTGCCCTCACCAGCTGGGGGCTGAATGGAAGGGACAGAGCTAGGGATGGGTAACAGGGTCCATCGGCAGGCTCAGAAACAGCAAGCAACAAACCAGGGCCAGGGTCCAGCCTGAGTGTCTGGTGAGCAGCAAAAGGAGATGGGACCAGAGACAGGCACACCTAGCAAGGAATCTTGGGCAAGGATAGGGTGCCCAGGTCTGAGCTTAATTTGGGATCCTGGGTGTATGGATTGGGGTCCCTGGTCATGCTAGTCTGGGCAATTAAAGCCTGTTAGTGCCCTCAGGGGTCTCTCAGTTTTCTGGCTGTGTTTTTATCTATCCACCTTTTCTCTTTTCCTTTATTCTGAAACAGAACAAGGTCTTAAAAAAAAAGATTAGTCAGGATGAGTTTGGTACAATACTCTGGATGATGCTCGGTGTTGAGAAAGGAATGTACTCAGAATAATTAGAAAAGATTCCACTGAATGTACTCTGAATAATTAGAAAAGATAAGGTGGGCACCTGAAGGAGATAAGGAGACTATCAAGTCAGGAAATCATTGAACAAAGAAAATTGAAAGGTCTGCTCCACCTAGATCCACCTATTGTGAATGGAATGATTAGGTGTCAAAATCAAATGAGTATGTATGTAAAGATGTTGTGTAACTTCTCATGAAAACTGTATAAAATACCTAACTTTTCACTGAAAACTCTGGAGCTAGTTTGTCCGGTGTGAATCGGCTAGCTCCCCAACATTGCAGGAAATAAATACCTTTGCTGCTTAAAGACAAAATTGGTCTCTCAGCAGTTACTCTGTGCTGTTTTGGCATCAATTCTCAACACTCTCCTTGGTGCCTTAAAGTTCACTTTGGTCTCACCCAGCAGTGTCAGCTAGCCTGTTTTCAGCTCTCACAAAATACCAGTGTGCTTGCTGCACCTCAGGTGGGGATGTTGGAGGGAAATCAGACCTAGAGAGACCAACCATTGCTATAGCAGACTTGTGACTGACAACAGAAAGGCCTGAAAACCTGCAAGTCAGTGGATTACAGTGACAATTTCCGGGTATTTCACAAAGTCAGACACAGCCCCTGAGGGTCCTATTACCTTCTGAAAAGCAGCAGCACTCCACTGACAATCAGAAACCTGTCCTGGTTTTGGTTGGTATAGAGTTCATTTTCTTCCTAGCAGCTGGTATAATGCTGTGTTTTGGATTTAGTATGAGAATAAAGTTGATAACACACTGATGTTTTAATTGTTGCTAAGTACTGCTTGCTCTAAAACAAGGACATTTCAAGTTTCCCATGCTCTGCCAGTGAGCAGGTGCACAAGAAGTTGGGAGGGAACAGAGCCAGGACAGCCGACCTGAACTAGCCAAGGGGATATTCCATACCATAGATCCTCATGCTGAGCATGTAAACTCGGGGATGTTGGCTGGGGCCAGCTGATCGGTTCTTGGGGACTGGCTGGGTATTGGCCAGTGAGTGGTGAACAACTGTATTGTGCATCACTTGGTTTTTGTTTTTGTTTGGTTTCCCCCCTCCCCTTGGGTTTTATTCTCTCTCTCTCTCTCCTTTTCATTACAATTGTTATTATTATTATTTTTATTAAAATTTGTTTCAATTATTTAATTGTTCTTATCTCAACCCATGAGTTTTGCCTTTCTCTGATTCTCCTTCCCATCCTGCTGGGGTCGAGGAGGGCGAGTAAGCAAGCAGCTGCATGATACTTGGCTGCCGGCTGGGGTTAAACCATGACAAACCTCATATCTCAATTCCACCCTGCTTCATGGGGGATGAAATTTTGATGCTCAGGTAAGAATCCGGTATCCTGAACAGCTGGGAGAGGGAATTTGCATTGCCATACAAAATAGGAACGACAGATATAATTAGAGCTTTGGGCATTAACTATATTAGGGTTGATAATTCTGAGGAAAAACTGCACAAGAGTGGTGTGCATAGTTTCACTGGAGACTATTCAGTAACTGAAATATATAAGCCATGGCTGCTTTCTTTCATAGATTGCCTGAAACATGTCCAACACATTGAAGTAAAGGATAATATTATGTATTGCAAGCTTGATACGAAAAATAGTTGAGGAAATATCCTTTGGACTCCATCTCTTGTCCTTGCTGCATCTTATAGTATGGAAATGTGTTAACAACCATAGTCACTTGTGGTACATTTAATAGTACCTCACTCAAAATTACTATAGTCCTATTCCTGTATAAAATACATTAAGCTGGTACTTTGCTAATAATTTCACTTCTCTTTTTTACTTCTTTTTGAAGTATTGCATTTTCACAGATGTGCCATTGTGATGAATATAAATATTCTGAATGCTTTTAGAGAAAGCTACCTATATTGAAATCCATTGAAATATTGTAAAAATGGACAAACTACTCATAAACAATGCTTAGAGGATAAACCTGTATTAGTGTAGTACTGGCTGTCTCTGTACTGGTTGCTGGTTTGGGTAATTGATGCGTTATACTTAATATGTATTGTCTTGATAAAAAAATAATTAATTATCTGGGTTTTTTTGATACCCTGTATTGCTGGGAAAGTAAAAGAAACTAGCAAGGCAGGAGTAAAGAAATGTTTGCATAACTCCCGTAGTGAAAATCAGTGATGAACATGTGATGAAGATATGTAAGATTCCAGGAGTTCTGTTGTCACAGCTCATGACCCATGTTTCATGTTTCAAATGCAACTTTGGAAAGGCAAGACATTAATTCACTGAAGACAGGTATTCTTCAAAAAGTGCAGAGTTTCTAACTGTCCTTTTTCACTTTGGAGTTTTTAATCTTTGGAGATGCCAGGTATCACCCATGCAAAAAATAGAAAGGAACTCATCCAGCCAGCATGGCCATTTGGGTTGTCCCCAATGCTTTTCCTTCCCAATATAAGCTAACAAAATGTCAATTTGTGGTGGCACACAGATGATAGGTGCAAGATACAAAATGAAGTATTGAAGACCATTCTAGGCACTCCCTGTTCATGCACTCTTGGTTGGAACAATACAGTGTGGCTGTAGCTTACAGTCTTTGGGTCTGTAAAATCCCTAAGTTTAAGAGACAGAATAAGATACTGGCTTGCAAGTCATGAGCATGTGAGAATGAAAAATCATGAAGATAGCTGGTGTCATAACAGATGAGCAGAAAGAGATGATGCTACAACAGCACTTCTAGGGAGCATGTCTTGCTAAGTAGCCCTCACTGCATACGTGGAAAAATACAAAGATTTCTAAGCAAACAATAGAGAGTAATACAAGTCATGTCTTCATTACTTTAAATGTAGCCTACTCTTACCCTAATGAGTAGTCAGGAATCCTAAGTCATATTATTATCCAGGAGCAGTGTGGAGCTTGATGCATTTTAGCTAGTAGCCTCTGGTCCAAAGATGCCAGAATTCAAAGCATACATATTTGGACTCCCAAACTTCCCTCACATTAACCATTATAGCGTGTAAAAGGTTCATCTTTCCTGTCATAGTATACCATTAACTGGAAGAGAAATGTGGTCATAGCTGCCGCAATCATTATTCTCATAGTTACAATTGCTAACTGGTTACTGGAGTCACTGGCTGTATTTGGGACAATTACAGATGGCATACATGAATAACCTATGGCCTGTTTTGGAGATATGGTACCCTGTTGTGTAGTCCAAGACAACTTTAGCATCAAATTAGTGTAGTGTCTCCAGGAGTATTTAAAACACTGCAAGCCCTCCTTCCTCATTTCTCTCAGTCTTTCAAAGATAGGTCTCATGGTGAATTCTCCTTGTAGTATCTGTACCATTTTCAATTTGCAAGCCTGTAAGTATTTTCTTCCAGCCCTGGAGAGATATTTGAAGGATTTAAGCCTGAAAATGTATTTAATTTTCTTTATTATCCTTTGCAGACCCCTGTCAGATAATTGAGAAACAAAACTGCTGATTTATAGAGCAATACTACACATCACCTGTCTGATTTCTTGGGTAGCCTGCATTTCATGAGCTCAGCAAAATAAGAATGATATTTTAGGGAGCACAAGTTCCAAGAAGTGTTGCTCCTCATTAAAAATCTAAACTGAGGAGCAAGTTGAATTAGTAAGGTGCCACAGAAGCAGGGCTATGTCACATCCAGGATTAGGTATGTTTCTCAGAAGAGGTTAATCTTTTATCTTTATGGTTAACTGTTAACACTAGAGCAACCACGAACTAGAAGACTAGAGGGGGCTCATACGTGTGTGTGTGTCTTGAAGCCTGGCTCAAGCAGGCTGGATGACAGTCTAACTGTAGGTTTGCCATTATTGTGACAGTTTCTGGCACTATGTCATGCTCCATTTTATGAATTCCCTGTTTAAATAATGAATAAGCAGCAGAGTATCTTACTCTCCACAATCAAATCTATTGGCTATATTTGTATGGGTTATAGTTGAGATTATATATGTGATTATATATGAATTCTGTATTTGTTAAAGAGGTTTGATTTGATTCTTTTTTCAGACTGTCACTTTATTCTTCTGAATCTCTGTGTCTAAATAAAAATCCCACATTAGATCTTGGTATTTATCAGTCTTCATGGTATTTATCAGTCTTCAAATACACAAATCAGAAGCTTTTTTTTTTTCTTTTTAATGATTAGCGTTATAGCTGTCACTCTTAACACTGAATTTGGTGCAAGCATTAGGTTACTGTCATTTCTCAAAGAGATATAAAAACCATACCCCACCCCCAATTGCTATTTTTAGCTTTTTATGTCATGCTATAAGCTTTCTTCATAAAGCTATTTGGCCCAAGAAACATTTTTATCACTTATGTTAATTTGTCTTATCTCATATTCTTAGTTTCCTATCAGAGTTTTTTAAGAACACTGATTTCTTTGTAATTTTATGTATTTTAAAGAGTGAGCCATTTGGCATGGTAGTTTATTGAAATACATGTATATGCATACATACATTTCCCTCTACATATATCAATATATCTGCATATCATATATCTATGATATCCATTGAGTATTTTGATCTCTTCAGGCAATTGATTCAGTATTCTTCCCCATTTACTTGTTTATTTCTGTTTCTTAAGACTACAGGGAGTCTTGAAATAAGTTTGTCCAAAATGTTATTCTTGCCTGCTTGAATAGGAACAGTAGATGACTGAAAAATGGTTTCATTGCCAGTCAAAACAACAAGTAGCTATAATTAGTTTCTAAGCATATATTTACTGTTTCTTTCCATGAGTCGCATCTTGATATGTAAAAAATTGTTGTTGAATTTCATGGGTAGATTGGGAAGATCTTAATTCATGCATGTATTGGGGTGTAATCAGAAAGTACAAAATTCCATTCATGTTTAATTTCTGAAAGATAGCCTAAAGAAATTTGGAGGAGTTCAGTCTTTTTATCCCCATTTGACATTTGGTGGTACAATATTTTTCTGAGTAGTACAAGAGAAGTTTTGCTCTGCAGCATTTTCTTTGTTTTAATGGGATTTTGTCCACTGTATTGTTTTTGTTTGTCAGATCTCCACCATATGCAGAATAATCATTACTTACATGAGTTTTTTTTTTTAAATTTCACCTTGAGATTTAGGGATATGTATTGATGCACAGGATTAGCTGGCTCTTTGAGGAGCTGAGGAACTCTAACCAGGTACATTTGTCATTTTTAGAAGGATATATGGTTTCTTATTGAAGTGTCTTCTGCATTAAGATAGCTGTAACCTTCTTACACACTGATCCTTTTTCTGGCAGTATCTGACTTGGTATTTCAGGCATTCTTGTGGGTGACAGGACCAGCAGTGAGGTGATTTGCTCAAGTTAACCAAGAAGCCCATAAGAGAGAGGAAAAACGTCCCCAGCATTCCTGTGCATAGAGTCCCAATGACTAGATTGCACAGACTGCTTTAAATTTCTATGCATTACTATTAGACAGCATTTTAAACTGAATCAAGCCAATTCTGTTTTCAAGAACAATTGGCACTGGTGTTAGCACAGATTTTGAGGTAGCTTTTGTAGATCCAGTATTATGTGTTTATACTTGAGCTCCTGTGAGTTAAGGGATTGTTCTGTGAAGTTAACAACTCTCACACTAAAGATGCTGATGGAGTTCGCCCTGAGTAATTGAAGTGGTTGCCAGTGTAATGGTAAAGGGATGTTATAATTTTGAAAAACATGCTAAAATGCAGGCTTACAGCTGTCTACGTTAAATGTTGTCTTAAGCTGTCTTAGCCCTAGGTTTCCTTGGACAGAAAGTGAATAATAGCCCCATACATACATAAGTCCTGTTTCAAGGCTGGTCACTACTGTACCAAGCAGCAGCAACCACTGGGCCCAGACCCCACTGGACTAGGTTGAAGACCTACTGCAGGGCAGGGACCTCAGCCCATTTCTCAGACACTGCTTGCACAGTGTTGCCATCGATGTATGTGAGCTACCTGCACTGCTCTGAGCTGCTTATTGTCAGTGTTGCAGCACATCTGGTGGAAATTTTCCTCTGTGTTCTCCAAGCACAAAAGGGGAATTTGCCCAGCAGTGCTTCTTAAATGCTGAGTCCTGATGCTCTGAAGTTCAAAGGACTGACAGACATTGGTGAAGTTTCAAAAGGCTGTTAAAGGACAGACACATAATTGTAAGAAATTGTGGTCAGTGTTCAGGGGTCTCACAAGGACAGAGGATCAACAAAAATTACAATTATTCTCTCAAAAAGCTTGAGTAAGTTGACAGTGCATTGTTCCTTGTACTTTTTTTACTCCACATTTTTGGGAAGCTTTGAATTCTGCTCTGAACCACATCCTTCATGCAGTGCTGACACTAATACAATTGCCATTTTGAATATAGGCACAACATGCAGTAAGATGGTTTTTCAGCAGTTGCTAAATGCTCTCAGAAGACAGCCACATCCCTTGATCAGTTTACCATCCAAGCCACAGCTATATGTGATAAAGCCATAGGAGAGGTATTGACTGGGCCCAGTCTTGATGCAGAGACAGTTGTTGTAGCTGAGGGGGAGTGCAGGATTGCAGGCTTTGGAGGATCAGCATTGCACCTGCATGTAATTGGTTTCATCCCAGGAGATGTGATGAGGAGATGAGATCACCTCACCAGAGTGGTCTGCTTTCAAATATTCAGGTATTTCAGATGTTCTTCCAGTTTACTGCATCATCTGCATAGTCAAGGTCTGTGAAAGTCATCTTGCCATTTATTCTTCCTAGGCTTGGGTCACCTACCTAAGGTGGGTCAGCTACCTGCCTCTGGCACGGCAAAATAATGAAGAAGGATGTAGAAGGCTTCAGCTGCTAGTAGCTCTCTTCCTTTCTCCTGCCTCTGTTTTTTGCCCTGTGGGACAAGATAATGACATTTAGCAAGAAACCAGCTTTCTGTGCCTCATAGCAGTGTGAGTTCTCCACAAAGATTATGCATGGGTTTTTTGAAACATGCTCTGTCTGTGTTATATTGAGGCCACAGCATCTGCTTGTTCCCTTTCTGCTAGACAGAAAGTAAGTAAACAACCACATGAATTGTGATGCTGAGAAAACAACCCATGGCACACAAGGATAATTTAAGCAGAGATATGGTCCCAAGAGTGATTATTATTCAGACCATTTACAAGAAACCTGCTAAAGTGCAGCGTGTAAGTTATTTTCATTTATAGGAATGGCAGGCTGGGCTTTTAGAAAATAGCTCTGGACTAGACTGCATTGTCATTCTGTGGAATAAACAGCTAGTGGATCTCAAATTTGGTATTTTAGTTTCCCACAACTTCAGCATTTATGATTCTTTTTTGTACTAATACATTCAATCCTGTATTTTATTGCTGTGCTGGAAATAGAAAGGAAAGTGACATCCAGGAGATACTGGTTTGTTGCCCTGAAACTTGCAAGGAAATTATTTTAAAAGGAGTCTAACAAGGGATCTAGATTTCACATAGCTCACATTGTCTGAACAAAATTTCCTTTAACTGATAAAATATTTGAATAAAGTATATTTTTGGCAAGGCTAATAGTAGTTTGAAAATCCTGGTCATCAAAAGGGGATCCACAAGAGGAGGAATACTAGACAGAAAATGATGTGTTTTCAGAATGAAATTACACTACAACAAATCTATCATCGAGAAGTTTTCTAGTGAAATCCACCTACAGCCCTATGACAAGAAAGGGACTAGATTTCAGAGGTTATAGAGAAACCCTGCCTAGTCTGAACTTGAAAACAACCTGTAAGTCATGTAAAAGGACTCAAGTCATAGTAATAACTTCTACTATTCTGATATTATTTAGGACAGATAGAGATTATCTTTCCCTATCAAGAAGCAAGTAAATCTCACCATTTGATGTATTGTTAATGTCATATTCAAAGATACAATTGTGAACTACAATACTGTCCTTAAATAAACTGAATTCCTGGACAGTTTTACAGCATTTCAGCTGAGTGTTGCAGTGTAACAAACCCTCTTGTGCATTGTTGATTCCAGAAGAAGAATTGGGGCATTATAAAAAAAAATAATAATGAAGGTGACAACCAAACCCAAGAAAAGAAGAAGGAAAATCCATTCTGCATAACTCTGAAAAATTAGTTCATGCAAATGTCTAACTTTATGTGAAAGGAACACTTATTACTGCCTTGTAAATGGTGCTGTTTTGAGAAATGGCTAATTAATAGGTGTATTATATGTACCATAACACAAAGCCAGGATGGGTTCCAGATAGGCTGGGGTAGGAGGTCTGGGAAAATAAAAGGCATTTTGTATTCCAGTTTGGAGAAACCTAGTCTTGTTTGTTAACTGCATTAAATGCTGCAAATGTTTACTTATTGGTAAAGAATGATGTAGAAATATTGGTTCTGATGGCACTTCTCCAAACAGGCTTTAAAGAAAGGAAAATCAAATATTTTTACCTTCTTATCAAAGCTCAGAAAAAAATGGCCTCTTTTAACTTTCTGTTTTCCACTAAGGTTAAAATGGTACCTCTGCCAGGTTACCTACTTCTTTCTACACAAAAATCTCCATTTCACTGAAGTTCAAACCTGCCTACAATAGAAGAATTTCAGCATTTACCAAGTGACAAAAATAAACTATAATGTAGACACATTCATGGGGGAGCGGAACTGTAAAATGTGAAGGCCATGTCACTCTAACTTCTACCTTGACTTTGGTAGCAGAAATTGATATTTGGATACACACATGAACCAAAAATGCCCATTCAAGTTCTTGCTGTGTTCATTGAAGCTGGTAAAGATTTGGCAGTAGAGGGGATGGTTGATATTTCCAGCTGGCATTTTAAAAGAGCATTACAAGAGTAACTGAAGGTCAGCTATTCCATCTGAAAATCTTTGCTGCTATTTTAGCAGGCTCCAGTACGGCTGGTAACACATCGCATCCTGCCACCAGGGCAAGCCCTTTTCCTGCCAGGAGCCCCAGAGTTTCAGAAGTAGCTCAGGCATGCTATAAATCATCTGACATCTAGTGGAATAATCTAACATCAGGATCTATAATTTACATTTTCTAATTACTATAAATATCATTTGGTGTCTTTTAAAAGCTCTATTGCTTTGTCAGGAACTCTATCAATAAGAAGTCTGTATCTGCAACTCTCTGTGCAACAGAACAATCTCCCTTCAGTATTACATCCCTGGCCTCTGCAGATCAACTGACTGCTGCTACAGCTGCCCCTTCAGTTAATCATTGTGATGCTAACTTGTGTCTTCTTGACCATCTTCCCAAATAGTGTAGTCTCTGTTTCTGCTTTATTTTACATTAGGTTTAGATCTGGTTTTCACTTTTTCAATCATCAGTCATTTACTGCAGATTTTGCCTCACGCTCAAGCTATGATTTTTTGTTTGGTATTGTTGGGGACTAAACAAAATACTTCTGATGGACTGACTTCTCATTCCAGCCTCCTCTTTGGGGAGGTAATTGAATTCTCTGTTTTACTTCCCACATCTCCAACAGTGACTTAAATTCTGACAGCTTTCCACAGCTATGTCCTGATTGCAGATGTATATTTATTTGACATTTTGTCCTCATAAAAGTTTTCAATATTCAATCTTCATTTAATAGCAATCCTAATTTCTTTTTCAAATACACTGCAGCTTCAGTTTAATCATTTGGACAGAATTATGCTTAAGGTTTGTTCTATTCCAAACAAAAATAGATTATTCAAGCTTTGTCCTTGCATTGGGCTGACTCATTGAATGCAACTGGTTGTTATTGACAGTTGGCTGGCAGTTGTAGTATATTTGAAGCTTTCACTATCTCAGTCTATCACTGGCAGGAAGCTTTTAGCAAAGATCCTAGTTAGAGTCACAACAAAATAGTTTAGTGATTCTCTGAAAACTCAGCGCACTGCAATTCATCTTACAAATTTGTTAGGCCCTGTGCTGCTGGGAACTCCTTTGCACTGTTGAGATAGCAGGGCTGAGCAGCATCCATCAGAGCAGCAGCACTGCAGTAAAATCAGAAAAAAGATGCAAAGACAGAAGACAAAGCATGGGCTCATACTCCTACTGTCCTCCAAACAGCCTGCAGTGGAAGCAGGACACAGCAGCACAGTGGCAGAGGTGCAGGCACAAATCGTCCTTGAGGCTCACCACCACACTGTACCATTTGTCCTGCCTTTTTTCAACAGGGTATAAGCTGGGACTCATTTGTAAAATTGTATTTACATTATTCAACATATAATGTGAAACCAGGATTTGGCTATGTATTGATTGGATGTGAACTTTATATTTTCAAATATTTTTCTTCTATTGATTAGCACACAGTTTATGAACATGATGAAAGTATTTGAATAGTGATGTTTCTTAGAATTTGTTTCTGTTCTGAGCTAGTTCGTTCACCAGGAGAACTATGAGACAACTGTCATTGCAATTTAACATGCTGGCTCTTTTCTTCTGTCCAGTCTCTTTTATATAGCCCTGGTTGAGGCACATGCTCTGTTCTTTGGCTTATATGCTAAGTTCAGGTTGTAGTTCCACCTAAAATAAGAAGCAATGGGAAGTTTTACCCTGGTTTAAATTTTTGTATGTTTGTAATCTAACTCAAGCTATAAGAACTGTCCCTTAATTTAAATGGAACAAGTTTTTTGCTTACGTTCCAAATACCTATTCTGCTTTGTGTTGCATTATAACATTGCAAACTTAGAGAGTAGTATGATTTCATTAGATATCTGAATTCCACTTTCAAAGCTGTTACTAAGTAGCTGTATTGTTTAATGCTTATATTTACTCATTTTAGAGGTGACAAGTATTAAAGTCATGACTACTTATTGCAATGAATTCAGTAATGAGTATAATAATGATTACTGTATAGAAAGGAAGAGAATTCTTAATGCTTTCTTACAATTAGTGTGAGAAATGAATAGCACACAATTAAAGCATGCCAAGCTGTATGAAGAATCGACAATTGCTAAATATACCCTAGGGACTGCTGGGTGTCAGCCACAGTCCTCAGTGTATTACGGTAGCCCAGAGAGCTTCAGCTAATCATCAGAAGAAATGTCTTTCTTGACCCATAAGATCCTAGATCTCAAACTGGTCTGAACAGCTTTTGTGAAACAACATTCTATTACCAGTTGAATATCCCAGAACAGTCTGTTGGGAAATAATGTCCTCATTGAAAATTCCAGTTTCCTCCTTTTAAGGAATATAACCACTGAAGGTCTTAAGTTGTGTAATATTATCCAAAGGCTGACATCCCATTTCACTTGATTTAGGTTAAGTGGAGTAGAAAGTATTTATTTACATTTCAACCAGCCAGGATAGCTACACAGTTACAAGTGTTTGTAAAAGGCACCAGTGAAAAAGATGAAAGAAAATGGCACTTTTATTTTTTTTATACAAAAAATAAATCTAAAGCCTGCCAGCAATTGGCCAACCTATTGTAGGTACTTTGCTGGCTCACAGAGCCAGGAACGTCTCTCTTCATCCAGGTGTTATGTCAAAGGTTACATTTATCAGAACAAGTCTCATTTATTGGTCTTCTTGAACTTGTCCTTAATAATCTCTAACATACTTGGAGATTGCTCTGACCCTCCCTCCCTAAACTAAGGACTGTCTCATCTCTTTCAGCAAACAGAGGTCATTTTGGCAGATATATCCTGCACTTCATTGTTTTATTATGTTGATTCTTAACACAGAAGTAAACTTTCTCTAACTTGTACTCGAGTGCATAGTGTGTGTACCTGATGAGCTATAAACTTTTGACAAGTATTCGACAAGCACCCTTAATACAAACATGAAATCCATGCTGGCTCTTAGCTGAGAATAGACAGTATGGGAGTCATCTACTTCAGGGTGATATTAGCATTGTGGCGATTGAACTCCAGATCCTATCTTTGAAAGGTGCAGTAATAACAGTACAATTTCAAATGAAGCAAGCTTCTAGGTGTACATCAGGCACAGTGCCAGAAACAACCTTAAGAAAATAACTAGGGAAATGATGATGGGTGCTGCAAAGGATGGTGTGCAGGAAATTTCCAGGATCTTAGCTACTAAAGTTCTCAAAGAGAATCATGGGTCAAAAAGTGTGAGTATTTTGCTTTACTGTCACAATAGTCATATAGGAGGAAATAAGGTTTACTTTACTTCATCTGGAAGACTTTTCCATGATACATATGAAGCCTTTTAAGCAGGCAATAAAAGCCAGTCCACTCAGCAATGGGATGCACTATCCATGGTGTATTTCATCTATGAAGGAATACAGTGGCAGTTTCACAGCTCAGCAGTCATTCATTGGTGACTGTTATACATTAGCTAGGTAGAATCCAGTTACGTGCCCTGGAAATGATTTTTTGTGTGTGTCCAAGTGTCAGTTTTTTAAATGCTATGAGAACGCTAGTAAGATTTATTAAGTCATTGGTTCATCTTTGCCTCTCTCCTCCAACAGATATTTTCACAGTTCACTTTGTTGTCTCATAATTTTAATGTCAGTGTGAGACTGTTAAACATTTCCAGTGCATGCACACCATCATGACTGTTGTTCCCTGTTTTACACAGGTTTGGTAATAAATCACTGCAGTAATCTGTTGCACTGTCCTGTGGGAAAGTTTGATTTGAAGAATCGGTCAGCAATATACAGGCGAGCAGAGGTTATCTTTATTTGGCAGCGCTGGGTGCATGGGGGATCGCTCCACCAAAGTCATGCACACCAAGGGGACTTTTCGGTCCCCTCTTTATACAAGCTACTCATACCTATTCATTAGTTTTCCAAGAAATTGTTTACATGTTCATGACAATTCTGAGAATTCATTTACATATCTCGTGCCTGCACAGTCTCCTTGAGGAGCTGTCTCTTCACAGACTCTATTCCTTAGCGGCCGTGTTTAAAGTCTTCATCTTTGCCACGTTGCATGTACAACAGGAATCTAAGAGATGTTATGAACGATAACAATTAAAACAATTTTATTTTGGGTTCAATCAATTTAGGTTGAGAAACAATAAGCAAAAACAGCGCTGGGTGCACGGAGAACTCAATTAGTTCCACCACATGCACACCCGAGTCCTAAAAGCAGCATCTTTTATCCCCGGATCTTGACCAATCTCTTCCCGCAGGATGTTCGTCCTGCTCTTTCCCCATTGGGTCGTTAGGGTACACCTTCTCCTCCTACTGGCTCTCCTTTGGCGCGCTTTTTCAAATCTCAAGGTCTTTGTCTCCTTTGGCGGCCTTCTCTGGCTTGGTTTCGCTTTTCTTATCTCCCTTGGCCGGGCTTTTCCAAGCAGGGATTGCCTCAGGGGAAGGGGAAGCCATCACATTGTTGTAAAGGAGAACCACACGTGCCCACTCACCAAAACTGCGATGCAGGTCCCAGGTTTACACAGGGTAAAACAATTACACTTATCACAGTACATTCTATTTTTGACATGAATAATGACCACGTTTATCACAGAAAAAATGTCCCTTCTAAATAGAACCAACCCAAGGACTTATCAGTCTGTACATCCGTCATGTGGCAATAAGGGTCCTTGGACATTTCCCGACTTTTAACTAAACATAGGTGCGTCATCCTTTACATAAGTGGTACAGCGTTCACTGTTCAGGTTGGAGCAGGAAAGAGAGAGACACAACATATTTATGTCTCTCTTCAACATACTTATTTACTTAACCTGATAGAAGAAAACTCTTTATATATAACTGCTAGATGACAGGAGCAAAATACAGGGAGTGGCAAATCAGAAAGTGTTCCCACTCTGCTAAAGGTGAGGGACTTGGCAGCTGTGGCAGAGCTGTGACATTACTCTGTAACTGGAAAAGAGGATGCTGAAGCAATTCCTTTGTTTCTGCTCTTCCTTTGTCCCCTAGTAGGCACTGTGACTGTTCACACTTCCCTGTTATCTTCTTTGTGTTTGCACTAGATATGGGATGTTTTACATACATTAGATACATCTCTGTCCTCTTTGTGATGCACCAGCAGCGGCTCTGCCCAGCTCCCAAGGCTGCATTCCTGCATTGATGAGGTATTGACCTTCTGTGGTTTGCATTTACACCCCAATGTGGATCCTGGCCTCTGCCGTTGTCGTCTGCCTGCACTCTTGGCGGGCCTTTGCGATGCTACTGTGAAATCCAACAGGCTTATGGCACACAGTGCCACATCTTCAAAGGGAAGCAGCATCCCAAAGCTCAGTATTAGCATAATAAGCCCCATTGCCCAAGCTCCCTGCACAGTCAGCATAGAGAAATAAGCTCTCCAGGGAGAAATTCAAAGTGGTGAAACTGGAGTTTCTCTCCCTTATGAAGCTGTTTCTGAAGGACCTCAGCTTTGACTGTTGGTGCTACAAGGAGCCCAAGATGCTCAGTTTCAGCAGGTTATATCAGCCTTTGAATATACTGCCCATCATCCATCATCCCCCACCTACTGCCTCCACCACAGCCCTGCTAAGGAAGTGTAATTGTCCTGAGGAGCAATTACTATGGTACTACAGTGCAGCGCTGACAGGCAATATGAACAATAAATCCTCCCATAAACTCGTTCAGCCAAGAAACTAAATTCAGTTACTGAAAATACAGACAGGAACAATAACATTTGAAGGACATACTTTAATCCCAGTAAAATCAGAGGTTTTCTATCTGGTAATTTTATAGCATCCCTACAGTCTTCATAAGTCTTTCTTGGAGAACCTTTGTCTTAAGAAGTTTTTCTTAACTGTTCTCACTTATCAGTCATTCTACTGCTACATTTGAAAAGATTTTTTGGATGGACCTTCTCACTGAGCTTTTCTCACTTTATTCATTGACGTACGGAATTAGACTCTATAACTCGAAAGTTATAAAGTAGGTATGTTTATTGCGCGCAGATGCATGGGGGATCGCTCCTCCACAAGCGTGCATGCCCGAAGTGACGAACCATCTCACATTTATACAATAAAATAAATGAATATTCAATTAACGCCTATACATATTCGTTACCTAAACCTGCTTACTCTAGCTTCGTATGTTAATTAGCTTATCAGTCCTTTGCCTGGAATGTGGTGGTCTTGCAGGTTTGTAGGTGATTCATGTCCTTGTGACCATCGGATCTTCTCCAGCAAGGAGACTTAGCACTCCCTCCCTCTAGATAGCATTGGAATATCTCTCATCCTTTTCTCTTTCTTTTTTAAATAGCCCCTTTGTTAGAGGAAGAAGGGCAGGCATCTCCTCAAAACTGTAGGAGTCTCCTCAAGGCTGTGTGCCTGTGTGACCAGACATCCACCCATGACTAGTCACCATACCCACATTCCTGGGCAGACATATACAATCACAGTCGGTGTCCATTGTCCCCATTTCACACTATTTCTCCATATCACACGGTTACTTTCCAAAAGAGTACTTGCACCACTGGTGTTCATTCCTCATCCTTAATGAACTTCTTGTCTCTGACTCTAAGCTTCCACCTTTTTAATATTCGAAGTCCACAATGAAAGTGTCTCAAGTTCTTGTGGATTATAAAATTGTTTTATGGAGGAATAATATAAAAAAAAAGATATGGAAGGTATTCATATTATAAAAAAATTATAAAGTAATTATGCTATTTTCTGAAATCTTAGACAAATATCAATGGGTAACTTAAATTCCCGCATGATAAAGAACCCCAAATGCCTCTGAACTTCTAAGTTACAATCTTACTGTATCACTATTAAACTTAATTCTTCTGCTTGTGTTGTAACAAATGTGTTAGGCAGGAAATGCTTATTGCTGTTTTTGATTGTAAAATCACCACAATAGCTTATTATTTAATTATAGTTTACTGATCTCTAGCAACAGCTCTCTGTTGCTCCCATGCTTTCTTTTTAACAGGGTGGAAGATTATTTGTACTGTGTATCAACCTGATGCACAGTACAAAATAAATTTATTTAAGACACAAGCACACAACTGCCAGCAGCCCAAGAGTACAAAAATGACAGGTTAGGCCAAAGGTCCTTCTAACCCAGCCACCCGTAGCAACCAACAGCAGATGCCTAGTGCACAAAACAAAACCCAGGAATCATGTAGTGATATTTTCGGAGAGCGATGTCCCTCTACTTAGCTGCCCATGGATATTTCTTCTTGCATTTGCCCAATCACTTACCGAATGCGTGTACACTTTTACAATGAGCAACACTACCACTAGAATTTTTGTAGTTTATTTTCTCACTGTATGGAAAATCACCTCCTGTTGTTTGTTCTGCATCTGATGCCTGCTTGCTTTATTTGAGAATAATAAATCAATAAATCAATAAATCAATAAATTTTTGGATTGTAAAACCCAATTGTCCTCTGTCTGTTCTGTGTGTTGCTAATGGCTGCAGAGGCCTCTATATTGTATTCCCTCCTCAGCAGTTCCTCTCTCATGCTAGCACTTGTTCTTCACAGAGCTGGTCCAGACCCTGATCATCTCTGTTTGCCCTTCTCTGAACCCATTCTAGTCCCTGGGATGGGAAAGTCGTAACATCTCAGAGTACCCAAGGTGCAGGCACAGGGGTTTTATACAGAGAAAAATATAATGTTCCCTATCCTGTTCTCTCTTCCTTTGTCCTTT
The DNA here is from genome assembly GCF_023634085.1 of Falco cherrug. NCBI lineage: Eukaryota > Metazoa > Chordata > Aves > Falconiformes > Falconidae > Falco > Falco cherrug. Next base: position 53,071,475 of record NC_073697.1, read on the forward strand.
TCAGTACTGGATTTCTTTGTCTGAACCAAGCACTTGAGCATTTAGGTGACATTTTATTAAAATTCGCAATTCCAATGAAGAGATCTTTTCCCTGAATGGTAGTAGCAGTAAGAGCAGCGATTATTTTATATATAAAGTTTTCCTGTGTGAATTGTCTGATCTTTAATACTTTTCTCACTCTTGGTTTTGTTCCCAATACTCCTGGCCTTTGTTACCAATAATTCAGTGATGATTTCAAAAATCTTGTTTTGCTTCAGATTATTTTCAGCTGCTGCCTATTTTGCATGTTGGAAGTACATATCCAATTATTTGACCTAAATCAAAGCTTCTAGGCTATTACTCAATTTAAATTCTACTTCAAAGCCATGCCCAATTTGAATAGAAAAGGTTAATATCCCCTCTTTTTATTCAGAGACTTATTTTAATTCACCAAGTTTTTCATCACACAGAGCAGGCTAAGATTTCTACCTTAGATCATATGCAGTACTTTTTTAAAAATAAAACGCCCTTATACTTTTTCCTCACAAAGAAATTTTCATCAGTTTGGGGTTTTTTTTGCCATTAGATTAGATCTATCATCCCTTATTCTGATCCCAATTTACTTTTCTCATTCCTTGGAAGTCCTTCATAACTATCCACTTTTCCTTCAGTGGCATGTATATTCCATGTGGAAATAACTAGGTGTGAAATTTCCTGAATTTGTGAATTCCTATTTTTTACAAAATTTATGTTAAAATCTGACAAACTGCACTTGGTCATGCTGCAATGTTTTTTTAAGATTCAGGCATCTGTGAAGCAATTCAGAGTTCACAGACCTGTACAACATTCTATATTGTCACTAATTCTTCTGTCCTACCTATCTTGTGCATTTAATCCCTTTAGAGATGCTCTTCTGTTGTGCACTGTCGGTGTCACAGAGGCGGAAACTGCAGCAAATGTATTTTCCCTGTTTATCCTGTCTTCTTCTGACAAATACTTTCTGTTCTGACCAAAATTTGTCATTAACTGCTTGCTGATCATACTAAATAGTCATTAAAGAATCCTCTCTAGGGGAAAAGGCTATCGGCAGTTTTGAAGGCACAACATGTGATGTTTGGATAGGGAGAAGAGAAGAAAAAAGGAAATACTTTTTGTTGTTGGGGTGGTGGATAGAAGTCAGTGCGCTTGTCCTGGTTTCCACTGGGATAGAGTTAATCTTCCTAGTAGCTGGTACAATGCTCTGTTTTGGAATAGTATGAGAATAATGTTGATAACACACTGATGTTTTGGTTGTTAAGTTGTGCTTACTGTAAGTCAAGGACATGTCAAGTTTCCCATGCTCTGCCAGTGAGCAGGTGCACACGAAGTTGGGAGAGAGCAGAACCAGGACAGGTGACCTGAACTAGCTAAAGGGATATTCCATACCGTCATGATGAATATATAAACCGGGGGGAATTGGCTGGGGCCAGAACCAGGACAGATGACCTGAACTAGCTAAAAGGATATTCCATACCGTCATGATGAATATATAAACTGGGGGGAATTGGCTGGGGCCAGCTGATTGCTGCCTGGGGGCTAGCTGGTCATCAGTCAGTGGGGTGGTGAGCAATTGTATTGTGCATCACTTGCTTTTCTTGTGTTTTATTCCTCTCTCTCTTTTTGTTACCTCCCTTTTCATTACTGTTATTGTTATTATTTACTTTATTTTAATTATTAAACTGCTCTTATCTCAACCCACGGGTTTTAGCTTTTTTTCCATTTTTCCTCCCCATCCCACTGCAGGGGCCAGGGGGGAATGAGCAGCTGCCTGGTACTTATTTGCCGGCAGGGGTTAAACTATGACAACACTGAAACAACGTTATACCCAATTCATATTGTATGTGCAATTATATGCTCAAGAAAAAAAGGTAGCAAAAATATTTTTGAAAGGTTTTAAATTTCTTTATGACCATATCTCATTTCTCTACTTGTAGTACTCCAGTGAAGGTGTACAGCAGTATCAATCCAGTATATTTTCCCATTTAACAGTTTGCAGGCTTTCAGGCCACTTAGAATATTCATAGAATGATAGAATTGTTTAGGTTGGAAAAGACCTTTAAGATGCTGAAGCCCAGCTGTTAACCTAGCACTGCCAAGTCCACTACTAAACCATGCCCCTAGGGTACCAATGGGGCAAAACTCCCTTCAAGCTTACAGACAGTCGCACTGCACTCTACAGCATCATGTGCACACGTTAATTTTGCCACCATCAAAAATAATTGAAAAAAAAAAATACAAGGAACAGAAGTAGCATTCTTAAGTTAATTCTGACATGTTCAGTTTGAATCAAGAGAAATTAAGATCAGAAAACTAAGGTAATTAAACGACAGTTGTACAGCACATTGTTTCATGTCTGTCTCTTTAAAATCTGCCTTTTACTAGTGTGCTGTTTCATCAGTGGTCTATCCAGTATAAAGAGATTAAATGAGAATTTTGACCTGCTTCATTGCTTCTGTAAACAAGTGTATTCAATGAGTTTCAGCTTGTTCATTGACATAATTATCTAGGTCATCTGGAGCTTGACCAAAGCCCACGAAAAATCAATGGAAATACTTCCATCAGCTTTAGTGGATTTTGAATCCTGCCTTTGGGGCTTGGAATAAAGATGACAGCAAGGAAGCCATCTATTTCTGAGCTTAAAAAGAACAGATCATACTTCTATGTTTTTTTTTGATAATTTATTGACTGGCTTTTAAATACTGAATTGAATACAGACCTCATGATGTTTCTAATTGTGTTATGAGTGTCTTGATAGACATTTTTTATAAAGAAAACAGGAATATAAATGAAATAAATTTAGTAGTGGTAAAATTGGATGATGCAGAATGTCAAAGGGGGAGCTGTTTGCACGTCTTAATTTTAGTTCTGAAAAAATATAGTTAAACTAGTAACAACATAGCATTTTGTGTTTTTAAATAAGTCAGTGATGTATGCTAGCTAAAGTCTTTGAAGTTATGTTGGTAACTAAAGAGGTAGATGGGGTCTTGGGGCCATTCAGATATTTAAGCACGGAAAGATTTAAATAAACCATTTTTGGAACTCTTAATAGCCAAAACTAGTGATAATTTAAATGAATCCATGGTTGTTGAATACTGCTCTAGAGTTTTAGTGGGTTCTTTTTTTTAGGCAGAACACCCAGAAACCATCAGTAATAACATGAAACCAGACTAGTGCTTTGCTTCTAGAGTAAAACTTGTAACTGTAAAAAATTTACAAGTCTAAACTCAAGACCTTATGCAGAAGAATAGTTCACTTTAAGGGCTGAATGAATTTAATCAGTTTTAACTCAGTCATGTTTTAGCAATATCATTGCAGAATAAAATTCACTATGGTAAAGTAACAGCATGAAGAGTGTCTCCATTGGAATCTTATTAGTGTTAGTTCCCTTTATGTGGAACAGTTTCCAGGAATGGAGATGGATCACTATACTTTTCTTGCAAAAACTACCCATTTGAAGCTGCTAGGAAATGTATTTTAGTCTTGGAATTCTAATTTGACAAAAGATTTCCCTGTTGCAAACCTCATTATTTTATGAAATTACTTACTGCAACTAAAAATATCACTAAGAATGCCTGTTGAGACATCAAATTTACTTCAAAAAGCCAAGTAAGCTCATTAGGTGTATTCAAAAGACTAGCTGCATCCATTATCTGTTCAAAGTCAATTAACTGACTTACTTAAGACCAGAAATCCTTTCTACAACTGTGCACACTTTTTTCAGTGATAATTAAGGGACTAAACATATGTAAAAAAGTAAGAAAATTTCAGAATACGTTTATATCTAGGTCTCTCCCCATCATAAGCTGCTCAAATCTATTTCCTTCCAACAGAGCTTGTAGATGCCACAAAAGAAATGAAGTATTTCAGTCCTCAATCCTCCCAGTTTCAGTTGTTCTCTGAACTGTCCAGACTGATGCCATCAAACTAGACTTAGGCAGCTAAATGTTGAGGCCTAAGAAACTCCCTCAATTACTCATCCAATCTCTTGCACAACACCAACTATGTTTGGCCTTTTGAGTTTGTCTATAGAACTAAGGAGCTTTAAAGCTCCAAAGGGGAGAAAGTATGTGGGGCTGAAACTGGTTATACTTAAAAAGCTCATTTTTCAGTCTTACCTAAAGCAATTTATTTTTTTACCACCTTTCTCTTCCAGACACATTTACAATAAAAATATCTATAGTTGTAGTGTATAGGGAGCAAGCGTGATAATATTTAGCAGATCTAATTTCCGATAAACAGTAAAGACAATAACCTGGAATTTATAATATTCAGTATGTCTTATTTGATGGTTAACAAACTGCTTTTCAGATTTGTGAATATCCAAGATTTTTGAGGCTGTATTTTGGAGCTGTTTGGTAATGTGATGCAATGTTTCCTCTCACCACACTTGGGACTATGTCTGGAGATCAAGGAATTTGGTAAGATTTCTTTTGTGACTGTACAAATCTGAAACATTACTTTTTTCATTCCTTAATATTAGATAGGAGAGAGGTAATGCTTACTATAAAAGAGCAATGAGACTCTTTGAATGGAAATGGTAGTTCATCACAAAGAGAGTTTACTAGACACTTGTGACTCATCAAAGGGGTATTCAAAATGCATTTACTGCTCAAGTTGCCATAGCAGCAGGAAACTTTAAACCCCCATGGGTCTCAAGTATGGAAAAACCCATGATTCTGCAATGTTTTCTAAAATTCAGGCTCTTTTGCATCAAATGATAAACTGGGAATAAGTTCTACAGTAGTAGGCTTGCTGGAAGACTGTCCTAAAAACCCCTACACTCTTCTCTCTTAAATTGCATAGGTGCAGCGTTGGCACCCTAACTATCAGATGTCTGAGACACTTTCCAGCAATCTACAGGTTCAAGAAAAATTTAAGCCAGAAACGTATAAACTTCTAATATTTTCATCCCTTTCTAAGAAATTAAAAGATGCCTCTTAAATGTGATTTTGATCCAGAATGAGGCAGTTTTAATACCATATTGTGTCTCAGGGTTGTATTGAAGGGCTCATATTTCCTAAAGCACAGCCCTGTCTCATGCCATTCTCAGTGCTCTGTGCTGATAGAGCAGCTCCAGTGGTTTGGGGTATTAAGCTGGAGAAAGGAAATTAAGTTCTCAGACTTGACAGAAACATGTATTTACTAATTCTAGAACCCTGAGAACGACTAAAAACATTTCCTTCTAATAGTTCATCCCCCTTACTTCTTCAAGAATTAGACCCCATAAATACAAAAGTAAAACACAAGCAATAATGATGACCTGAATTTCTGGAGGAAAACAAAGATGGCCCCAAACTCTTATTTTGCCCTTCTTCATTTATTTTAAAGAAAAAGGCACACACTGAGTAGCCTTCTTCTGGATTTACATTACTCTTGAATATTTTCTCTAATATGAAACTAGGATCCTTTCATAAAAAGTCACAATGTAAAATTCTTTTAAATAAAGGAATGTCATATAAGACCGCTATAGCTTTAACAGGGTTTAAATATATATAGCTTTAACAAGGATGATCTTCTACCTGTCTTTAATTTCCTCATAGATGACAAAATATAAGCTTCACAGGATGGCTAATTATCTGAAAACACTCTTGTAATAGTTACAGTACATAAAAGCAAAGTCTAAGGCACCTTTTAAATTTTGGTAAGTTGGGGAAGGAAGTTCCTACTGCAGTAGGGCAAATCTGCTTTCATAGAAGTATGAATCCAGTCAATTTCTAAATAAAAAGACATATGGTTTTGTTATCTCACAACAGCTAGTGCTAATACAGGTAGAAAACACCCACACTGATTTTACCACAGGTTTGCTCATTGCTGTTAGGTAAGCCTCTCCTATTTCTCCTAGACAGGTATACTTTTCCTTGTATGAACGTTCCCCTAGAGAATCTGAAATGGATGAATTAAGCCTGAGGAGCCAGTGTGTATGGCAGTGGTTCCAAGGAAAGCACTGGGTGTTCATGAGATGTTGTATCAGGATTGCTGCAAGGTTTGTTTTTACCAGATTATACCATATACAGTAGTAATGGATTGTGTTACTGCATGTATATATATTTGGAAATGAAACAAATACCTAGCAGAGTATTTATCCCACTGAAAATGTACTATATCATTGGCTTAGCTGCAGTGTAGCTCAGGATCAGGGGAGTGAGGCTTTATCAGTGTACGTTTAGGGGTGGAGAAAAGGAGATACTGTGAGTCAGTGAGGTCACCAACAAATAGGGACATGAATGGAAATATTAGAAACGTTGGGGCAAGAGAAGATAGAAAAATGCCAGACTTGCATTTTTTCCTCCCCAAGGCTTGAAGTGCAAGTTTCCCTAAACTGAAGGTGAATGTCTGTAGATGAAGTTTATAGTGTTACAGTAATATATATATATATTCTGATAACAAAACATGAAGGCAATCTTTACAGAGTATAGCAGCAGGGTTATGTATTGGCCACTAGAGAGCAATAGATAATCAGTAGTTGTATGTTTGGTACAGAAAACCTGAGCCCTCTATAGCCATGTGACGCTTTTAAAAATACAGATGCAGAAATTAACATAATAATGTAAAATTACCCTCTTGACACTTCTTAATAGTCCTAATGCCCTCCAATCAAACGAAATAGCAGGAGGGAGCACTATGGCAATTAGCAGCAATCTGTATGTAAAGAAACCTCTAGAACGCATGATATAACATATGCACTCTGCTTAGCCACTTGAAGCGGAAATGTATTGTACAGCATTAAGATCAGCTGCAGAAATGCAAATACAACAACTAAGCTAGTTCCTTCAGTTTCAGAGTCCAAGCCTGCGTTATGAGGGGCTGGGAAACTTTCAGCAGTGAAAGTTCTTTTCCTGCTATTTTAAATCCTGAGTATTGTAATTGTATGCAGTTTGTGCTTGTGTTACCAAATTTTGTAACTGGAATGTATGAGCTAACTAACAAATACTATATGGACATATGGTTTTGTTTAACAATCTGCACGTATTCTTGAAGAAACAGAATGCATGCGTTATTTCAACTCAGGATGTCCCATGCAAAGAACTATCAAGGATGATTAACTGAAGTAATTGCTGCTTAGGACAAGGCAACTTTGAAGAACAATTACATCCTGGAAAGCTGGCAAAGACTCTGGCAATTAAGATGTATCTGATACTTGTTAGACAGCCAAAGATGGGTCCTTATGCAAGCTACCTTCATTATAATACTAAAAATCACACCCCCTACATACACCAGGTACCCCGACCCACAGCGAGACCCTTCCTCAATGATCATGCATAGTTAACCAGTAAGATTGCGTAACCATTATGTAAATTACCATCCAGTCAGTGTTAGAGGGTTGGAAGTTTACAAGTTAATATTCATGTAATTGTATATAAATCTGATTGTGGAAACTACCAAGCTGTGCTAGTTCACCTAGCACCCAAATTTGCACAACTTTGTATTAAAGGCAGTATCTCGTCTTCTTAGACTTTTTCTTCAGTTCTGCACACTGGGTAACTAACTCACTTTTGAGATGACACTTGCACATTTTGGAAAACAAAAGATGGTGTTTTTCTTTTCTAAGTGCTCTGAATACTTACAAAGTAATGTATTTTCACCCTGGAAGCCAAAGTATTCCATGTGACGTAATTCAGATCTACCAAGTGCATTCACAGCGTACATACCCAAAAGCAGCTCTTTCCTCTGTGCTCCCAGAGTTCAATACTGTGCTATTGCATTATTGCAGCCTAGAGAGTGAAAAATGACATCCATGCGACTATAGTTAATGCTAGTGTCCTGAAGGGGGATAGGAGAAGCTGTTATGTGAAGGTACTGCAGTGGCTCAGAGAGAAATTCTGCATGTCTCCAAAAAGCACCCTTTTTAATTTTCAACTTGAGTTATCAATGCTGGTTTTCACAGGTTTTTCCAGTACGTTGCTTGCTTTGTTTTTGGGGAGGGCTTATGAATTTAGTAACATGCAAAGCAAAACTGTTCCAAGAAAAGCTCCTAGAGCACCTGATTAATCTTATAGCCTGTTTACTCACCCTCTTTATTCTCTTTCCTCCCGAGTCTTCTCCAAACACAGCAGTTTCACAGTTTTGCAATTGAACTGCAAAGCTGAAGCTCTACAGCAGCAACTGTCTACTTGTGGGTCTCATGGCTCTACAATCCACAATCAGCATTTCATGTCAGATAATCTTGTTAGAGGGTGGAAAGAAATGCAGGCTGACAGCAGGACAAGCAGTAGCAGCAGAGGAGTCATGCTGAATTCCTAGTATGTTGGTGTCCCACAGCAGATGACAGGACCAGTCTTACAAGGGATAGCAAAAGATACAGGAAGGGCATTGTGCCTTTCCTGTAGAAACTAGGACCCGCTGCAAAGTAAAATAGGCTACTTGCTTGAATGCTGCTTCTATTTGCCAATTAGTAGCATTACCACCAGCATCTCCTACTTAGGTGACAAGTATTACCATTACTAAGTGATGACCCTCCCTTTAGGGCCCTCAGCAGGGACCCTCACAAGTCCCTAACTAGGGTTGTGGGGTGGGTGAGTCACAGGACAAATTGAGAAGGAACAAAAGGCTTCAAGAGAAGTGGGAAATCAGAGGTCATAAAAAAAGACTAGCAAATGGCAAAGGAAAGGGGAGTGATATGGTGGTAACTGCAGCAGAATTACTCCCTTTCTGATAGTCTAAATAGGTTCAGGGCTGGAGACTAAGAGGAGCTATGATCTGGTCTGACTCATCTCTGCTAAGACAACACTCGCATGATAGGGAAAGGAATAGCTTTGAATGCAAGATTAGAAAATGCAGGGAAAGGACTGAGTTTATGTAGCTGGAAAACACTGAGGAAGATGCAAATTGACTCTCAAGCTTTCCATAACAAAGCCTCTTCTGGATGATGTTTAGTCTGGCCTTATTTAAATACTGAATAACCTATTCGAATTTGTTACAGGCAATTACCTTTCTAAGTTCAGAACAGGCTAGCTACACGTATCTACTAAAGAGTGGTAAAAGTCCTTAATGTTGTGTATCAGATAACTGATTCCATTTTACTGATATGCAGTATATTTATTGCTCTCTGGACTGTTGCAGATAAAGCTAGACGAGCTGAAAAGTAACAGTTTGACTAGCAAACTGTTTCTTCAGTTATCACTTGTGTCTTGTGTTAGAGAATATAATTTTTTAATTTTAGGAATGTCTCAAATTTTTCAGGTTTTTAAGAAAATTATCTGCGAAGTGAAGCTCACTGTTCCAAAAATTTGCAACTGCCCCGTGCTGACCAAGCTAGGAAACAAAGTATAGAATTACATGGGTAAATATTTATCTGCATGAGGTGTCCCAGCCAAACTGGGTCACCTTGATGGTGGTTTCATACAGGGTTCTTACACCCTTCAACCATTCAGGTACAACAAAATTTGACTAATTACTAAGACCCACACTATACCAATTACTAATCCTAGTAAAACTTTGTAAAGCAACTGTATTTCTGCAGCATTCTTGCTGCTTTATCTATTAATCCAGATGTCCCTGGAGTCAATCGTGCTACAGTTACTTATCTATGATGCCAGATGACAACTGGGAGGGTTTCAAAGACATATTATTTGCGCTAGGATCCTGGCTTTATCTGGGTTGTCTATGGGTATCCTTTATCCTTCCTGGACAGCTCTGTTTCCAAGAAGCAAAGTCCTTTTCTCCAGGGCTGGGTTATCCTTTAGTTTGTTTTAGTTGAGCATGTCTCAGTAAATTCTGCTACCTTATTACATTGCAATGTATAATGTGAACTAATACATATTAACAAAGTGAATACACTTTCATGTTATACAGACTGAGTGATATAATAGTTAGGGAAGTCAAATTTTCTAACACCACATAATCACCTTTGCAGAGTAGCTGACACAAGCCAGTAAGTGCAAATTGTCCCTGGTGGCTTTCATGGGGTTCACACACACAATTCCCACCTCTAAGTGTTTACATTACAATATACACTCATGATTTTTAGCCCTTTGTTATATCAATAGTCAGCTTTTCTCAGACAGAAGCTTATTTATATGAAAGGTGAGTAAAGTACCTTTGATCACCATTTTTACCTTTCATTGAACCTTTTCCACTACTATTCTTTCCTGAGCTCAGGGAACTTGAAACCACAAACAGATTTCACGATGTGGTCAAATCATATATTTACACAGCAGCATAAGGATGCTTTATTCTCTGCTCCTTTTCAAATCTCAGCATACAGCTTGTGTTTCTGAACTCCATTAACCATTAAAGTGAAAATTTCACAGAAATATATTGTAATTCCAAGATTTTGCTCCTGCACAGTACATCAGCTTGGAGCTCATTATTTTATATTTGATGTTAGGATGTTCTTCCCCACTGTGCATCACTTCTACCTATCCAAAATGTAATCTGCCATTTTACTACCTAATTATTCATTCTGATAAAGTCGTTCTGCAGATCTTCAGTGGGCTTTTGTCCTTAAGTCCCTGAATAGCTTGGTATCATCAGAAGGTTGTCACTTGAGTGTCCAGCTTCTTTTCCAAGTCACTTATGAGTATGCACTACAGCAGTGCACCTTTGACATGCTTACAAGTACTGCATGCTCACTCTCATCCCCTGTGCACCATCTTTAACCAATTATTCATTCCAAGATGTTTGGTCTTATGTAATTACTGCTTAGTTTCCTTGACAGTCTTTGCCAAAAGCATTCTAAAAATCCAAATGGGCTCTATCAGCAAGATGACATTCTTCAGAAATGTAAAAAATGTTCAATAAATTCAATGTTCCAAAGTCCACCGTTAACATTGTTTTCTTACACTGCTGATCAAATGATGTAACATCGAGGGCAACATTTCATTTTGGAACAAAAAAATTCATAGCCGAGAGGCCTCTTTTTCCCCAAAGTTCCCCCTCTGATAGATTTAGCTTTCCCTTTTTTTTGTGACCCGAAGGGCCTATCCCAAAATCTGAGATCCTTGAAGATCTGTGTTCATGTCTAGACAATGGTACGAATAGGTCAAGCCTGGTTTCTAATCATTCCAGTACAGAATCAATCAGAAGATGTAAGTTACTAGTGGTTCCTCTTATCACACAGAATCCATGAGAACAATCAGCAAAACATGGTTTTACGTCTAAGCCACATACAAAAATAGCTTCATTTTAAAGATGCCATCTGGGAAGACTCTGGGCCCTGTGTAAAATACGGTTTCCTTTTGAAGCAGAGTGGTTAGATATTGCAGTGATGTTAAAGGTACTTTTAGAGGGCAAGATGCTGGCAGTTAAAATCGTACTTTCTCCCTTCAAATTTTACTAATAACAGTTTATTTAAAGAGAAATTTGGATTTTATAGGAAGCATATGAAAATGTGCTATTACTACATCACTGCAGTACTTAACTGAGGAACCCCTGTGGTATGTTTGCTGTGTTTGCCCGCGCCACATGCTCATGAAACGTGGTGGTATCAGGGGTAATGCGGAGAGATTATTGGGAACAGCAGCTCTTCCTGCGGCCTGTTGTCCCGAGCTAGCAGGCATCAACACAACAGCGCGTCTTATACACCCTCGTCTGCCATCCTGTCGTGTTTCAACACCAACCAGCTTCTCCCACCATGGCTCGCCCTGCGCTCCCCGCGCGCTGCTGGCTCCCACGGGGGTGACAGGTCCCCACGCGGGTGCGGACTGCGCTCCCCGGGTCTCCTCAACGTGTCACCCCCAGCAGCGGGGCCTCCCCAGCGGGGCCCCCCCCAGGCCGGGCCTGGCCGCTGTGCGCAGCGCGCATGCGCCGCCGCCGCCGCCGCCGCCGCGCCCGGGGCGCCTCAGTAGAGCTCTACACGGCGCCTGGCGGGAGCGGCGGTGCGGCGCAGGCCAATGGGGTGGCGCGGCAGCGCAGCGGCCGCTGAGGTCAGTTCCGTCGCCGCGGTGGGCGGTGGGTCGTGCTGAGGCGGCGGCCCGCTCTCGCTCGCTGACGCTGCGGTAAGTACCTCAGGATGGAGCGGGGGGGCGGGAGCTGTGTGCCGGGAGGATGAGGACCGGCGCTGCGTTTCTCGTGCGGCTGGAGACGAGGGGAGCGATGGCGGGCTGGCGGGGTCTGCCGCTGAGGCAGCCAGCCACCCACCCACCCACCCACCCACCCAGCCAGCGCGCTCGCCCTTTTCTCAGCTGGTCCTTCTCCGAGCCAGGTAAGGCTCACACACCTCGCCTGTGCCGGCCAGGCCAGCGCCGCGGACGTCGGCTGCCCGGAGCCGCCCTGCCTGCCCGCCCGCGCGGCGGGCCGAGGGGTCCGAGCGGCGAGCGCGGGCTGCGGCTTGGCGGGCCGCGCGGTGCTGCCCCCTGCGGGCCGGCGGCGGCACTGCGCGGCGGCGCGGGCGTAGCCGCCTTCCCGGCGGCGGCGGCGGCGGGCCGAGGTCGGCGTGGCCTGCGGAGGGTCCGCCAGACGCCCGGCAGCCTCTGCTTGGGCAGAGGCGGGGCTCGGCCTCCGGCGACGGGCCCTAAGCGCGGGAGGACTCTCATCCCTGGGGAGGCGGCAGCCACTTCTGCGTGGGTGGGCTGGATGCCCAAGGAAAGGGGAATTTTTGGTGCTGTTGGGCGGGCGCTGCTGTCTGCTGCTGTCTTGTGGACGCCATCAAGCTGCTTCAGACTCGTCTGGACTGTGAAGCCGTTGTCCAGGTTTGTCATCTTGGTCTTCTTCCTGAAGGAAAGAAGCTTATGGGTTAGTGACTGTGTTACTGAGCAAGGTAGGGCATCCTGTATTTTGTGTTTGAATTGAATAGTTAGGCATAGGATACACTTAATTAATACTAAATTAAATTTTGTTGCAAGAGAATCGGTCATAAAGTATTACATTAGACACTTAAAATAATGTAGACCTGTAATATGACTTAGATTTTTTTCTAAATGAATGATCCAGTCTTATCATAGATGTAGCCGAAGTGTCCCAAAATGTACGTTTAATGAAAAAAGTCAGTTTCATTATTAAGGCGACTAATGGCATTTTGCAGGATTTTGCTAGCATTCTCTTCTGCATTGTTGCTACAGTAAATGGTTATAGTCGAGGCCATTTTCTTGCACATGCAGATTGTATGTGGCTCATCTTAGCAGGAATTAAATCTCTATAGACATGAATTTCAGCATCTACATAAGTGTTTTAAGGACTGGACATGGAGGGATATGTACTTTTAATGGGACTCTCTCCCATTTTCTTCAGTGCCATACTTCCTTGCTTTCTTGCTTATGCGCCTTAAAGCATAGAGTAAAGTAATGCTTAATATTAGTATGTTTTGGATATACAGAAAGATTTTGAGAATGGTTGTAAATTGTGTGATACGATGAAATGTGCAGAATAAATTTAAAAAATGGTTTATACATGTAATGATAACTGTATAAACATCTCTGAGCGCTCTCAAATACTACTTTTGATACAGTAGTTATTTGAGAATGCCTTGCTTAGCTTATTGCAAGAAGACACCAAGCAATTGAGTGCTATGTTAGAAATGTGTATCTTTTAGATACAAATAAAGCTAGGCCTCAGTCCTAGAGCCACAGAGAAGCAGACCCCCTTTTCAGTAGAGTACTGTATAGTGCATACGTGTACCTGCCTTCATACAATGCCAATAAATGTTAATGGCTGGACATTTGTTCACCTATGCATTTGAAAAATAGTGATTTAATCAGCATTTTGCATAACTTTAAGTAGTAAAAATGTTGAATGTAATTATTTTTTTCTGTAGAGTGAAATAGCTGTATATTTTATAATAAAAATAAGCTCTAAAAACCTAATGAATGGTCTTTGCTCTTTTTAATTCTCTGCATTGAGATTCCTCATTCATTTTCATGGAAAAACTTTGTGTGAATTTCAAATACAAAAAGTGTTATGTTAGCTGTTATTGTGAAACAATGTCTTTTTAAGAAGAAATAATTGTAGATAAAATTTCCTTGGTGTATTTGACTGACTTGTTTTTCATACAAACCCAATAATTTTAATTAGTACAATATATTATACTTGAGTGAAGCACTTAAGATCTCTCCCAGTCACTGGGCCTAAAATTAGTGACTAATAATCGACAGCTGCAGTTGGGTCAGTGGAACAATTAACTCTGCTTATCAGAGGTTGTCAGTTGATGTTCAATGTGTAGTATGTTGCATATATATAATTGTAAATTACAGGCATGATGATTTTAAGCTTACACAGTTATAAGCTTTTCATAGACTCAGATTTAACACACTGCATCTTCCTGATACAGTGATGCACAGTGTCTTCCAGGTCTGTTTCAACTGCTATCTTAGGGAATGACTTATGTGTGCTTTTCAGTACAAAGCAGGTGTTCATAGCTGGGTGCAGTCTGTGTGAGGTATTTGCTTTGCCAAAGTAAGGTCTTACTTATTTGATCCCATATGATAAATGCATACCGCTTTTCACAGCCATCTCATTGATAGCAGCATATAATTTGAGATACGAAAGGAACTAAAACACTGGAAAATATTTTTCTTTGAAATGATGAACAAAATATTAATGTATTTCAGGTAAATGGAAATTTCAGGCATATAGAATAATGGGAAGGCACTGGCAGTTCTTGTCTTGACAGTGGCCACATCAGTGTTTTGTAATCTACTGCAGTGCAAAAAACCTCGTAAAAAACCTTGAAGTTGGCATCATCAGGCTGCAGAGGATGTTTCTTCCTGTTTTTCTTGGTTTTAATTGATCTTTGTTTTCTAACCTTTATGTACTTTATATCCACTGTTTGAAATGCATTTTGACTCCTGCAGATCTGTTGTTCTCTGTGTGTTGAGCAGCAAGTTTCAAAATACACTAGTGTTGTGTGAAAGGCAGGATTATTTCCTTTTATTAAATGCCTGACTTTTTAATGTTGAATGGCAGGTGTTTGAGCAAGGTTGGTTTACCTTCCTTTTGTTGTCCTTTTTCCATGTGCCTCTAAATCTTTGCTGCTTCAATCCCCCCCCCCCCCCCTCCCCCAACTAGGGCTCTAATTTTTTTTCATGTCTCCAAATTCAGGTACCACCAGTTTTTTTCTGAATCCATTCCTATAAAGCCGGTGACTGGAATTAATTTTAACACTACTAGTGTCTCTTACTCCATTCTTCATTCATCCTGTTCCTCTTTGCCATTTGGACTTCATACAGACTTCTAGGTCTTGCTTTAATGATATCTTTGGATTGGTCTGTGTGCTCTGCATTTGATTGTAACTGGAAAATATCGCCTGTGTCTTTTAATTAAATATTCTGAAGCATGTCTTTGTTAACCCTTTAAATACCAAAACAAATTTTCAGGGGAATCCCTCTGGCCAGGCCCTGCCCCCCCCCCCCCCCATATGGAGCAAATGGGTGCTGGATTTTACCACCCCTCTGTCTACATTGATGACCTCATTTTTCTGAAGTCACCAGAAAAAGCAAATAACTTTTTAAAATAAGAGTGACATTACAGTGTACTGGTTGGGCTTGTTTTATCCAAAATAATGATACAGTGGACCTGTTTGCATCAAAACTTTTCTTACTAACTATTCAATGTTCAGGAAGGATTGGTGAATAACTGTGTAGGGCGACAACAGTGATTTCACTTCAGCATCAACTGGTTATTCAGTTCTTTTTTGTTTTGTGCTAGGTCTGGCTGGGGTGGGGTGAAATTTCTTCATAGCTGTTTTTACCGTACTGTGTTTTGGATCTGTGGCTGAAACAGTGCTTATACCAGTGTTTTGATTGTTGCTGAACAGCAGTTTTACAGCATCAAGGTTTTTTTTCCCCCCCATCTCTGCCTCAACTGCAGGGAGTAGGCATGCAGTGGACAAGAGTTTGGGAGGTCATGCTGCTGGGACAGCTGACCAGAATTGGTCAAGGGGATATATTCCATACCATACAATATTATGCTCGGCAACGAAAACTGGAAGTAGAGGAAGATGGGGAGAGTGAGCTTGTCTTCCAAGGTGGCTGTTGCTCAGAGACTGGGGCATTGGTCTGCTTGTGGAACATGGTGAGTGATTTCCTTCGCATCACCTCCCTGCCTCTTTCCTTGACCTGTTAAAGTGCCTTTGTTCTGACCCATAAGCTTTCTTGATGCTTTTCTCCAGTTCACTGCCCTTCCTACTCAGGGAGGGGTGGAGAGCCAGCGAGCAGTTGTGTGGCTGCTTGGCTGCTGGCTAGGATCAACCCACCACACATCTGAAACACAGTTACAGTAACTCCAGCAACATTCAAAACCTGGGTTCTAGCAATATTGTATTTGTCACAGGTGTGAATGAAAGCTTGGTTTTGGGGTTAAAACATGACAAACCTGTTTGCTTCTACTTTCATATATAAAGCTGTTTGAGTTAAAAAAGTTTAGAAGGATTACTATCCTGTTGTTTGAATTATCTCTGTTACGCTTTTTAGTGTCCTCTTGGGCTGAGCAGCAGCTCAGATCTGTCTGGTAAATTGGAACATTCTTAAAATGTTTGACAGCATTTCTTGAACTTTCTTGCTCTTTAAAGGTGGTGGATCCTTCTTCATATTGTCCCATAATGTGATGTTTATAGTCATATAAAAATAGAAGAAATAGTAATTAAAAAATACAAGAAAAAGGGTTTTAATATTGTTTTTTTGTGGTCAAGGTTGTTGATGGCATAAAATGCTCTATGCTTATCAGTTCGTATGGAAGGCCTTTTCAGTATCAATGGATAGCTGTTAACAGAAAAAAAAAAGGGCAAATATTGATCAAACTTTCAAATGCAATTTCAGTTTGTTCTTAAAGCTGTATAGAACTCTTCAAAGACTCTTTGGTTTGGATCTTGAGCTTATCAAGATCTCTTATCTTTGTCCCAAAATAAAACAGTGAATCTCCTGAACATAGGCTTACCGTCACACTTGTGTGTCAACAAGGTTCATCTTAAGTCTTAAGAAGTGATGTTAGTAGGGGAAGAATAGTCCACCTGAGTCTACCAGAAATGTATGTCTTCTTTCCTCTATGTCCTCTATTATCCAGATTCTAAAATGTTACACTAGAACATTAGACTTGCTTAAGACAAGTTTTCAGACCATGATGTAATAGTCATGTATACTTGCTTCCTTCTTGGGAGCCTGCCATTGATTTGTTTTTCACATGGGGATATAAAGGTTTTTTTACATAGGGGTATACAGCTGTCTGCGTTGCAATGAAATGAAGTTGCTACGCTCTTAAGAACTACCTGCTGAGGAGTTTTGCAGGGGTGCTGGCTGCCATCCATCTGCTAAAGAATGAAAAGCCCATTATGTTGTCCCTAACCAGTTTTGTAACTTTATTTTTACTGTTGTTTGGGATTACATCAGTATACTTGCTCTTAGCAGAGCCTTACCTTTAGGGCAGCATTCCTATAGCAGTTAGGGATTTTTGGCAGATGAGCACAGGGAGATGCAGGAAAAACTTTCTGGATCAGGTGCTTACTCCTGTCAAGCCATTGTGGAGATGTACCATAGTGTAAAGCTTTCCTCATTCATGTAGGATTATTGTAATAGGTTGCTG
The DNA here is from genome assembly GCF_023634085.1 of Falco cherrug. Lineage (NCBI taxonomy): Eukaryota > Metazoa > Chordata > Aves > Falconiformes > Falconidae > Falco > Falco cherrug. The sequence continues at coordinate 53,088,941 of NC_073697.1, forward strand.
CTTAAGTGATCGCAGTGCTGTGCTTGTGGAGCCCAAATCGGGTCCTGATTTCTGTAGAACAGATTTGTAGAGGAACTGGATTTCAGAAGTAGAAGCCTTCTCTAGGATATATTGTTATCTAAAGGAACCTGGAAATAACCTCATGAAATAGGGTCACTACATGAATGCAGATGTGTGCAACAGTATGTCTGTAAGTAAGAATGTTTGAATAAGGAAGAGGTAATTTTAGTTGTTGCTGTTAGCTTTGGACTTTGTTTTGTTTTGTGTGTGTCTGACTACTATAGTTGTTCATTTTCCAAATAACAGTGGCCTCATAGTCTTGGCAAAAGCTTAAAGGCTGAGATCTTGTTCATGTTAAATATAGAAGAGAGACAGTTAGAGTGCTGGAACCTGTGGGGCCAAATCTACTGCACCAGTTAATGTGGTTTTACACTGATACACTGGTATTACTGTTCTCCCTCTGCCTTCTGTTGCGTTGTTTATTTTGCTTGATTGACACATTCTGTATTGCCAGGATGGAATGAATTATTTATATACTTGTCCACATACATAGAAGTGATTGCACTGTGATATTTATAAAGTGAAAGTAATTAATTTTGCAGCTGCAAAAGTTTTGACTTCATTACTTTGAACACATGTGAAGTATAAATCACATCTTGTTATGAATTAGTGTTCAAGACTGTTCGAGTCTGAAACATGGGCACTGATTAGAAAAGAACTTCCTTCTGTACTTCAGGAATTTCCATGCTAACTTAAAATTCCTTATATTTAAAAACAAACTCACAGTTGCCTGTTTCTAGTAACTATTGTTAGCCACTCTCCCTTTTCCTGCTGAGATTCACAAATGAGTGGCACTTGCAGTGTTTCATATCTTTTCCCCGAGTTAAGGGCTGTATATGAACTGAAATCCTATTCTGCTGCTCAGTTCTGTTACCAGGTGTCTTTCCTGTTAGGTTTATAAATACATGTCTTCAATGTAAAATATTTTATGATTTGGAAGAAGTAGCATGAACTCTCTAGGTTTTGATGCATAGCAAATAATTTTATGAATTTATGAACATTTTGAAGAAAAGCAAATGTTGAAGGATTATTTGATTGGGTATGTTTTGCTTAGAGTTAATGGTGGTATGTGTAGAATACAGTCAGTGGTATATCAACAGTAGACTTGCACTCCATAATTCAACTGTAGTCCACTAATAGTTACTAGTTCATTGTATTTCAGCAATTGGTGAATCATTAACTGACTTATTTTTCTGCTTTTTATTCTTCAGTGCTAGAAGCTGATAAAATTAAGAACATGGAATATAATACGGATGCAGTTGCTTGAGCACCGTTTCTTCCAAGGTCTATATTCTGCAGATTGGTGGCCTGAATGATTGATTAATGAGCAGCATACACAAGGCTAATATCAAGAAAACATTCAATCTGTTGATGCTCTGTTTGACAAAACTGGTGCAGAGTCACGTCTTCTGAAATGCAGTTGAAAAAAATGAGGGAAATTTTACCAAGATTGTACCCTGGCCAAGTCAATGATAAAAATAATTCTTTAACTACATCCCCAAAGCAATCTCCTGAGGATAAAACAAATCCATCAAAAGGGGATGATGACCAAAACTGTTGCTACCAAGGGACTGAGGCTGAGAACAATCAGTTGTCACTGATAAGCTGTATAAAATGCAGAAGTGTTCAGAGAATTTCAATGCAAGATACAGAGAAGCATAAGAAGTTTGGGTGGACTGAAGACAAAAATTTCATCTGCAAGAAGTGCAGTCATATTACACCACCAGTTTTCCATTTTGTTCCTGAGGGTGCCAATGCTGTTGAAAAACATGAAAAGAAATCCCCAAGTAAAGCCCAGAGAACGTTTAAAGTTAAAAACTTTCTGCCAGGTAAATACTACTGTGATAAATGCAGGTTTTCAACAAAGGATCCTTTACAGTATAAGAAGCATGTAGGTCAACATGAAGAAATTAAATTTATCTGTTTCCACTGTAGTTACGTATCCTACACCAAAGGAGAATTCCAGAGGCATTTGGTAAAACACACTGGGGTTTTTCCATATCAGTGTGAATACTGTGAATATGGTGCTGTTAGACATGACTATATAGTAAAGCATACAAGAAGAGTACATGAAACACCCACAAAACGGCTGTCAAAAAATATCATAAACCACAAGCAAAAGAAGCAGAGTCAAAGCATTTTATTTGAAAAGCAGAAATTTGATAAAATTCCTTTTCAGAATGAACTTCCAAATTCGTCTTCAAATATGGTTTGTGAGGTTCCAGGTAAAGCAACTAAAACAGTCTGTTTGTCTCGTGATGTAGAATGTAGTGTAAACATGGCACCAGTCCAGGATAAAACAGTATTGGAGCCATCTGAAATAAGCGTATGTGAGAATCAAAGTGTGGAAGTTGAGGTTTATTCTCCAAAAACAGAGCCTTTAGAACCTGGGATGCCTTTAACAGTAATTGCACCATCTGAACTTGTAGTTCCTTCTAACTGCTTAGCCCAGATAGTAGAGATTAAAATAGTGAATGGAGCACAACAGCTGGTTCTTAAACTAATTCCTATGAAAGAAGCGACTTATAAACCTGTGAACAATCCTGAAGAGGAACTTGAGAATCAAGGTATGGAACGATCTGCAGAAGGACGAAAAACATCTTCTGTGTCTCAGAATGAGTTACTAACCATGGAAGTGAATGTTGACAAACTCTCCAGCGTTAGTAGCCAGCTTAATTTGGATAGTACCTATGACAAGAATTCTGAATGTCTTTGTTCTTCTGATTCTCAAATCTCAGACTATAACTCTGTATCTGTACATAGGGAAGAGGCGTCAAAATTGTGCTTTCATTTAGTGAAAGGTATTGATGTCCATTCAGGTGTTATAGAACTTTGTTCTCAGTCTCTGGTGATTAATAGTACCGAAAAAAAAAATAATCTCAAATCCTCACGGTGGGAAGTAGATGGGAAAAATAATTTACATTATGACTTGTATTGTTATGAAGAAGGTGCGGATATACCCTGTCCAAAATATGCTGCTATTTCTGAAGATAAAAGTTATGAGAACACTTCAGTAGAGGCTGCTCAGGAGGGCAAAAAATCTTCTGTAGTCCTTGAACAAAAGGATCCATTGCCTCTAAAAAGTGATGACAAAGAGTGTAGGAGTCTGCCAGTCAGCTCTACAGAGACACATTTAGCTGGTAATGGTTTTGATAAAAAAAGTGTTACACCTTCTGAAGCAAGAAAAAACCTGAATGTTACTAAAATTCCACCTTGCAAGGACCTGACTTTCGACTTCAGCAAAGCAAAGAGAGCTGAAACAGTAAGTCAAAAGAACAGTCATCTTGTGGAATCATTAGAACTACAGAAGATGGAAAATAAAGGCAATCCTCTTGAAGGACCTGTTATTTCGTCTGTGTTTTCTCTTAGCTCTGGAGCTGAAAATGTTCCAGAGGGTGTCAGATGGGATGACACAACATGCAGTAAGAAGTCAGCAACATTACTGTGTAGAAAGATTGCTCAGCTTATGTCTGCTGCTGAATCTAACATGAAATCTATGCCTATGAGATGTCAAGCTTCTAGTAGAAAGGTGCTTTTCCATCAAGAAAATTCATCAGGCTGTGAGAGAGTTTCTGCTGCTGAAGTGGAACAGCCTGCATCTTTGCCTCCAGGGCATGGTGGAAACAGTGTCATTAACAGTGAAGAACACAGTAAAGATCAGTTCCTTACATTTGCAAGAACATCTAAAAGCAGGGTAACTAAAAATTCCCATGTTGCTACTCCAGTGTTTATTCCCAAAGGGACAATGCTGAGAGTGCTGAATGCTACTAGCAGTCAAAACTCAAATGGAATAGAAAACAGGAGTGAAACATCAGCTTCTGTGTATTGCAATGAAATGTTTCTGCCTCGCCCAGTTCCTGTCAGTGTTTCTGAGACAGTTAGTAATTTGCCATGTTTGCCTAATCAGAGTGAATGGAATGCTGAGTCCCGAAGTATATCACTCAGGCAAAGACCAAGGCGAGAGGCAGGTGTTAAAAATCATAGCAAACAAACTGGTGTACCATTTCAGAAAAGCAGTGATTTGAATAAGCAAAGCAGACCCTACTCAAAAAGTCAACTAGGTCCCAAAAATAAGGCAAAACAATCAAGCTTCAGGGAACTTTCTAAGAGGAAAACAAGAACTCAGTCGGAGACCAGTTCTGACATGTCTTATCTGTTGACAGCAAGACGTCTTCGGCTTGTCCCTCTGAGAATGAATCAGTTGATAAAATGCCCTCGTCGTAACCAGCCAGTTGTGGTACTAAACCATCCTGATGTTGACTCACCAGAGATAATTAACGTCATGAAGACTATCAACAAGTATAAAGGTCAAGTCCTGAAAGTAGTTCTGTCAGAAAGGACAAGTAGTTGTCTGGGTGTCAAACGTTACCGAAAGCGTCTTACTCTTCAGAATGTTGAGATAGGAAACCAAGTGAAAAAACAGAGTATGCTAAAAATGAAACTAAAAAAGACCCATAAAAACAACTACCAAGTGGTGGAAAATTCACCAGCTGAAACACTTCAGTGTCTGTTTAAGTGTTGGTTTTGTGGAAGAGTATATATGGACCAAGAAGAATGGATAAGTCATGGGCAGAGGCACTTGATAGAGGCAACGAAAGGCTGGGATGTTCTGTCTCTTTCAGCAAAAAAGCACTAAGTGAGAGACTAGGGGTGGTTTCCCCTCTTATGTTTAATGAGTGCCACTAAGTTACTTGGAAAGGAAGACTGAAATAACTGCTTTATTTTGCCAAAAGGTCTCCACTGTTAGCAAAGTGCAACAAGAGAGCAGAGTTATAGAGATACAGAAAAGCTGATAGTGAGGATTAAGCACTACTTTGCACTCCCGTGTGTGAAATTTGTATTTGAGGTCAACTTCATCTGTTTTGTAGGAGAAATTTGTAAAAGATTTGCTATGCAAACTTCTTTCTGGTTACCATTTTCTGTGCTAGTATACTGTGCTGTAACTAGTTTGTGCTCAATCTGTATGAATTAAAATCTTAGACAATGAGATCTTTGTAAATTTAACAGGGTTTAGTTTGCTTTATTACAGTGTAGTGTTTCAGAGATCAAGTGTATGTGTACTGAAAAGCACCTTTGATCCTCTCTGGGCAGCAAGTGTGTATCATAGGTTTTAGTGGCAAATTAAGCACCACACACAAAAAGTAAAACTTACATTTTTAAGTGGTGTGTTTCAAGTACTTCTGCTGACCTCAGAGGAGACAAAAGGGTGTAAATGAAGAATCTGTGGGATCGGTTACTCTCACTAGGTCAGATAGCACTAAAAAGTTTTTACTTTGATTTAGTACTTGAAGTTTTGAAGTCTTTAGCTAGCCTGTATTGAGTAGATGTGAGAGCAGCACACTGTCAGCTTTCTGTACCGTCTTTGTTCTGAACAGGCAGATTCGGAGATACCATCAGGCTTGGACCGACAGAAGAGAAGCTTTTCTCTAGATCATCTCAAGGCTGTTCTGAAATGTAAGGAAGTAATAGCAAAACATAAACCCTTTATCACCGTGTGTGTAGCTTGATAGAAACACGTTTGCAGAATTAGGCATTTGGTTAGAACTCTAGTCTGTGAGGTAATACTTATTTACAGGGGGAACTTGCTGAAGATGAAGAACTTTCAAAATGGAAAAAACATGTTGCACAGCTTTTACATTGACAGTGTTGAACCAGATTCTCAGTGCAGTCTTTCGTCCTCCTTAATGTCAAGAATTTAGATGTTAAAATACACTTTTTGTAGGCCTCAATTCATACAAGCATGTGCCTAGTTACATACCTATGTCTGATTTGTATCTACTGACTTCAGTGCAGTGTGAACGTTGCTCAGTTGCTAAAACACTTTCCTAAGTCAGGGCCAAATTTCAGGTTTTTAGTAAAGAGGAGGGATGGATGAGACTGAAGTCTAATGTTTCTGTACGTGAACAAATGTTTTTCTTCATTGTGTCAATTTTATGTAATTTTAAGTAATTTTAAAATCATATGGAATGAACTATATTGAAGCACATATTTATAATTCAAATCACTTCGCATTTTTACAGATTAAGAAAATACTGACTAATGCTGGATGTTTGTTCCATGTTTGAACTTGGACTACTCTAGAAAAACTGGTAGTCCCTAATTCTTTTCACTGTTGGTGCATTTTTGTAAACAGTTTAAGCTAGGAATATTTTTTTATATACTCCAGCAGATTATACATTGTTTTGATAAAGTATGTATTTGCATTGAAATGTAAATATTTTAAAACTGCATCTGATTGAGGCTTATTTTCAAAGCCAGTTAAAACATAGCTTTCCCACCTTTTTGCAATACAGTGTTAAAGTCCTTCAGACAGCTGGTGCTTTAAGTCAGATCTTTTTCATCATATACACATAGAAAATTTTTGTATCATTTGTATCAGACTAACCTGTTCCACAAAATAACCTTCCTTTTGTCTGTTTTGTCAATAATAATGAAATGACAGTTCTCATTTTATATTCAAATGGAATTATATTTTTTTAGATGGGTGCACTAGAGGGTTTTTTTTCACTTCGTATACTTCAATGCCAAACCTAACAGTACCACTTGCATTTTTGATGGTGAAAATAGCATCCATTTTAAAATTGTCATATCACATATAAATGTTGAGATTGTTAATGTAAGAAAATATGGTTAAAATTCCTCCTTTGTTTTAACTCCTTCAATTCAGATTATGGTTTGAGTCAATTTTGTTTCTGTAGAAGCTACTAAATAAATAGTTTTGAATTTGCTTCTTAAGAGTTGTCACTGGCAAAACTAGAACATTCCTCATGAAAGCTATACTGGGCAGGGCAGGGGAAGTGTTGCTGCTCAGCTTTATGAAATCTAGGTGGTTTAAGTGTACTAGTAATGCTTGTCTTCTGTAAGCAAGTTTGCTGTTTCAGTAAACATCTGCAATGCTTTGTATGTCACTGCCTTAATCTAGCTGAATTGTTAAGCTGTGGGGGTTTTTCATGTGTTTAATTTAGAAAATATTTTTTTTGTTTTAACATGAAAACCATTTGCAAGTTGAATTGTATGATGGTTACAAAACTCTTAAAGCATATTGTCATGCCTCTATGAGCTTTGCCAAACTACTTAGCAGCTTCTGTTTTGTTGATTTTCATTCTTATTAGATATGTCATGTCAGAATAATTCCCTTCAAGTTTAATAGTCTTAGTGGTTTGAAAGAAATAATTATAACGAATGTTCTCTTGCATTTTGATGCAGCATTAAGAAATAAAAGGTTATGAGGAATAACAATGAACTGCTGAATTTTTTTAGAGCTAGTTTGTGCCACTACACACTACATCCATCATAAATTGGGTTGGAATGTCACGTTTTGGGCTTCAGTGTTTTTATTAGTCTTGTTCTATTCTGTAAGGATAAAGTAACTGAGGTTGTTTTCTGGGTATATTCCAGTTACCTAGTCAGACTTCTGGGTGTGCTTAGAAAGGAAGATTATGGACGCTTTGCTGAAAAATACTGGTTTGCCTTTCATATCTTAATTTAGTTAAGCCTTCCAAAACTCAAATTATATGACTAAATAATACCATAGTTTTTTGCTGGAACAATACTACCTTGTTGTCTTTGGTACACACTGGAACATGGTTTCTTGCTGAGTTTGAAGCACATCTGTTGTTCTTAATAAAGATTTTTATCTCTGTGTTTGCACATGGTATGAATTCAAAGGGACTGTTTGCGTAATAGTCCTAGTAGGTGTTTGAAGGCTCAGATACGGAATACAACTATCTGCTACTTAAGTTGAAGAGTAAGTGTCAGTTAAGTAATAGAATTCACATCATTAAAGCTAGCTTTATAATCTGCTGCAATACCTGTGAACATCAGTTGATACCCACTGACCTCAGTAGCTGCTGAGCACAGCTTGTTACTCTGCAAACAGACACAATGAATGAAATTCTTAAAACAGTGAGTACTTAGATAAATAGCATTTCAAATGTGTTTTTAAAAGCAAGAATGTTTTTTCTTATATGAGTGTAGTACGCTTTATTAGGTTTTGCTACTAACTGAGCTTCAGTGACATTTCGGTAAGGAAGATGGAGTCTGTTTTTTGTCTCATGTTAGAAGGTAGGGTACAAGATAATTCAGTCATTGTCAAGATACCAGGGGTCAGTCCTCTCTTAATACTTTTCTGTGAATTACTTTAGGCATATACTGTACCGGTATCCTCAAAGTTAGAAAGAGATTAGAAGAATCAAAAAATGGAGTAGATCTGTATTCTCAGTTGGAGTCAAGTTTGGTGGAGCATTTAGAATGCTTTGTAATATGGGGAGCTTCTCAATCAATGGCTAATCAGATTTTTGAGACATGTCAATTGTTCTGTTTACATCTATACAAACGAATCAGTGACATTAAGGCAGAAAACATCTTCTGTGAGATTTGAATGGATATGTGAGGTAGCACCGTTCTCTCTGGATTCCTGACTTATCCTTTCCGTCGATGAGTGTAATAGGAACATATTTGTAGAAGTCAATGATCTCTTTCACAGAATTAAATTTCTGGGGGAAAAAGAAAAATTATAATCAGTGACTGAAAACAAAATTGCTAGATGGTTTTATCTATAACATTGACTTGCAAATAGCAGTGTTAGAAATATCTAATGTTTTGCATAGAATTATGATCTGAGTAGATGGAAGCAACCATAAAAGGAAAAGCACCAGATTTTAATCCTCTTCCTTCCTTTGTGTGTCTCTGTCTTGTGTAGGACAAAGTAAGTGGTAGCTTAGGGCAAAAGGGGAGCGTATCTAAGCCCTGAGAGTGCACTATCACCTGTAAGAGTTTGTGATGCCAGATATGATGATAGATTTTGAAAAGGTGAAGCAACTATAAATCATTACTACCTTTACCCTGTCAAAAGCTACACTTACTTAGCAGTACATGAAATTTTACACTGCAAGTTCCTTTGTAGCTTTTATTTTCCCATTCAGTTTACTGAGAAAGTTGCTATAAAATCCCTTTAATGTGTAGAACAAGAAGGGTCTCAGCAGGGTTTTAGTCTTGTTCTCTGGTACACAGAACAATTACATCCTCCATTCCTAAAATGATAAAGGTGTGGTTCAAGATTCCCGGGTTTGGTCAAACAGCAATGGAAAGCTATCCAGGATATTTATCCTCATCTGTCCTGCTGGGAGTCTCAATTGTACTATTCCAATGGTTAGCAGTCCTTCAGTTTAAATAGTTCTTCCTTGTGTGTAACTTCCAAGCTCTCATCACACTACTAAGTTGTCATTGCACCGCTGTTTCTCCTCTTGAGCTGTTCTTTGGACTCACTGGTATTAAGAACTGTACGCAGTAATGCAGGCTTACTGTGACATTTATACATAGCCTGTATCTACATTACTTCACATTTACAGTAAGCATGGTCATTCATTGTGTATGTGATGGGATCTCATGCCTCAGGTAGCCTCTCATCTCTTGATCCACACCTAGTTTATAACAAGAGAATCTGATGAAATCTGTGATTCAGTGAAACTGTTCCTGTATTATTTTAAGATGAAAGTTACTTTATTTCAAAACCAGTGTGCTAATTTTTTAAAAGTGTTGTTTTGATGACTTTTACTCGTATGCATTTGCTCTGCTTTGCTGTAATTTCTTTGCCTTATGTTCAAGGCCCCTGTTGCTGCCAGAAAGCTAGGCAAAACTGTGGTTTGCATTTCATGCCATACCAAAGTAATGGTAACTTTTTTTTTTTATTCTAAAGTTACTCCTTATCAGTTCTTTTCCTGTTTTCTAATATTTTTTTGTTGTTTGGAAAGTTTAGAAGTCTTACTGTAATTATTTATTTGCTTCAGAAATTTAACTTGGCTTCACTTGGCTAACATCCCATTATTCATCACTGTACCTTCAAGGTGTAACTGGTAATGAGGGAAAAATGGCTCAGATGTTACTTAGATATTTTTCCTGTTTTATTTCATCCTGTACTCTTTTATTTTTAGTGAGATTTGAAATACTGAGCTCTGAATCTCTTCAGGGCTGCTAGAACATGAAGTTGACTTGGACATCATAATGATGAGCACTGATGGTCCAGAATGTTATGTCTTCAGCTCTTTTAATGCTACCCCACGCTTTGCTAGATGTAAAAACACCTGAAGACATAAAGCTGAAGAAAATTCAGTACTTCAGATGTGTTCATTTCCCTTCACTGTCTGAAGGGTCTCAAAGTGATCTCTGCTGTCACAGGAATGTCTTATCTGCTGGTCTCCAAACTGGTCTGGGAAGATAGCAATTAGGGTCTCAAGGATTGCTTGCGAAAGGTTTAGTTTTGAATTGTGTTGGGGTGGTGGTAGGACTCTGGACTGTAGGTCACGCTTCCTGAATGAGAGCAGTTCATCCTTGAACTATCGTTTCAGCTGTGGACAAGATGTTTAAAAGGTAAAACATCTGTCTTGGTTAAAAGTATTAGAATCCCCTGACAGATGTTCACTGTGCCCATTTTCCTGGTGGTAACTTCTGACAACACTTTCAGTGGAAGGCATTGTAGAAGTGTTTCCTTATCTACTGTGATGAGTCAGGCCAGTTTAACAGCTGATGAGGGTAGGTGGAGCGTATCCATTTGACTCACATTGAGATGAACTGAGTTGAAATGATGTGACTTTGAATGACTGGTGGTTTGAAAATGAAAGTTAGTTGCAAATGGTGATAGGGAGTGGTGAGAATGGAGGAAACACCTGTGGCCACAGCAGTGAAATCCAGAGATACACTTCGGCCTGTGCTCTTAAGCTTGTGTGTAAAACAGGCAATGAGAGAATCCTACTTCTGGCTTTAATTTTTAGTTACTGCATTGTGAGTTGAGCCTGATGCTGCAATGGCAGTTTTGCAAAGGAGATAAAAAAAAATTTACGTTTTGTCATGAGCAGGTTTAAATGCGAGCAAGGTTTTGATTTCTTTGTCTTCAAAAGAACAATGTACATGAAAAGCAGCAGCGTTACAGGTATCTCTGGATCCTTAATATTGAAGCTAACTGGAACAGAGGAAGGCAACAGCCAAGTAAAGGGTGCTCAGGAGAGCAGTTTTGAATGTAAATGCCTAAATTCCATATACGTCCCATTTGGGGATCTAGTCTTTCTTTTGTAGCTGTATGTGTTTTGGCCTTTAGTGAGCTCGGTTTAATTTATTAAATATGTATGTAGGTGTGAACATCTGTGGCTAAATTGCTAGCAAAAGATAGAGCTCCACTAACAGAATGGTGTTGGTTTTTTTTCTATACATGTATTCATTATATCCCAGCTTGGTACTAATCTAGCTGCATGGAATTTCAGTTACTTCTAACATAAACAAAAGTCTGATGATCAACACTTCCCACCCCCACCTTATGGCCTTACAGGGCTACATGAGAGCTAATGATGGAAGCACTCATAAAATTTGAATTATATAATTAAAAAAAATGTTAATTGAAAATCTTCTTTGATACAAAGTGTTAAGAACTCATAAATGGTATATGAAAAATCAAAAGGTGGAATAGTATGGAGAAAACTTGGAAAAATTATGTGTAAGGAAAATCATGTTTTTAATGGATGCAAAGACTAATCCAAAAGTGAAAACCTACTGCATAAAATCTGTAAGACTGAACCTTTGAATAAAATCACTAACTGAGAAATGTAATAGGTCTGCACTTGTTGTCCAGGTTTCTTTCTCTTTTGCAGATGAAGAGGGAGTATTCAGCTAATTTAGATAAAGCAGCTGGTCTGTCTGCACTGCACACCGCAAGATTTAGTGTAACAAAGGGTTTCCCTGTGGAGGAACGATGCAGAGTACTCTAAAGCATTCTAACAGGCATTGGAAAATTATAGGCAGCAATTTTGCTGTAATTCACAGCCTTACAAATAGTTTTCACCCTTCTGAGATAAGAACCTTAAGTGAGGTGCAGAAGTTGAGGTGACAGTTTTCAAGAAAGGGCATTTTGGGGAATCCTTTGAGACTGCCTGAGATGGAAGTAGCTCTTCTGAACAAGGCTGATGCCGCTGATTTTTCATTATTGCATATGTGCTTTGTGCCTAGTTAATTCTATGTTCATGTTTGCTGCTGACAATAATGCACAGAAGTAGGAGGCTGCTGCCTCTGTGGCTCTCTGGTACTACACATAACTGACGAGCAAGACAAATCTTAAAAGTTTTTGGTTGTAGTTGATTTATGGGAGGATTTCTGCGTTAAAGAGAAAAAAATATAATAAACATAAGGCTTAAGGTAGCATGTTGTGGTGACAAATTTGGCCTGGTAGAGCCAAGCCTTAGACATACTGTTGGTTGTTAATTAGACGCTTGAAATCTTTATTCCGGAATTGTAACTTTCCAATTTGACTGTTGCAAATCCAGACGCACTGTTTAAGATGCATGCTTTCTGTGTACAAGTCATGTATTTTGGTGTTTCCTGAGAAGGGAGGGATTGTGTTTTCCTTCCTTTTAGTTCAGTAAAAGTTGTTCATGTATTCAGGTAATTTTCTAGTTGCCTTAATTGTTAAATCTGTTAAAATTATGACAATACAGTTTTATGTCTTTATTCTGTAGACCACTAAACATGTACATTATCCTGTAGTGTACCATATTTCAGTTCCATTCTTTTAGTGACTCACTATTTCTGATACGAGCATTTTTTTTTTTTTTTGAGGGCTGTTATAGGAACCATGGGAAACTAAATCTCCTGGAGTTTAGGAGAAAGTAAGTTATCTGGGAGGTTCAGTTCAGAAATGCAGCCAATGCTTTATGGAAGACTGATGGTTCACTACAGCAGTGCCGGGATGATGGTACCTGCAGTACAGTTCTTGATTTGTTATACCCTTGGATGATGGTAGCTGCAGTACAGTTCTTGATTTGTTATACCGTTTTGCTTCCCAAACTGTTTCAGTATGCTCGAACAATGGAGGATATTTCCCCCCCTCATTGTTAAACCAATGTTCTTGAAGAACAACTTGCCAGTAAACCTTGCTCCCTATCTCTGAAAGCTCGTGGATCCTATTCCATTGTCCAGTTTTCAGCTGGGATGGACTCAATTCTTAGGAGGTAGTGCGGTGCTGTGTTTTGGCTTTGGTGTAGAGACTTTTCAGTTCCTCAGGCCTTGCTAGTGAAAAGGCTGGAGGGCACAAGGAGCTGAGAGGGGACACAGCCAGGACAGGTGACCCGAACTAGCCAAGGGGATATTCCATACCATGGGACGGCATGCCCAGTATATATAGCTGGGGTCTGGCTGGGGTGGGCAGGTCGTTGCTCGGGGGCTGGCTGGGCACCGGTCAGCGCATGGTGAGCAGTTGTGTTGTGCACCACGTGTTCCTTTCTTCCTTTCCCTCCCCTCTGGATGTTATTCTTTCCCTTCCCCTTTTCGTTATAACTGGTATTGTCATCATTGTTAGTGGTCTTTCATTTTCATTCTGTTTCAATTATTAAATTGTTCTTATCTTAACCCTCGAGTTTTACGTTCCTTTCCAACTCTCCTCCCCATCCCTCTGGGTGAGGGGGGAGTGAGCGAATGGCTGCGTGGGGCTTAATTACCAGCCGGGGTTAAACCGTGACATCCATGGTTTTTTTAATAAAAATCCAAACATAAATCTTGGACCTGCCAAATTTCTGAAGTCATCTTGGATCAGTTTTGATTTCAGGGTTTTTTTTTTTTTTAGTCTACATATAGAAAAGATAAGTTTTGAGAGTATTGACATGAATGAAAAGGACATAATTGAAGATTCAGCTACAGAGGCTTTGACGCTTCACCTTAGCTGCATAGCTAATAACACTCATAGTAGGGTGTTGCTTTGCTTTTTTGCTGTACAGCTGAGCGTTCTTTTAAATTCTTTTTTTATCACATCTTTGTAGAGATTATTCAGTTTTATCTTTTTTTTTCCCTTTTGTGAAAGACCTGCAGATACAGTACTCGTTATTTAACTATATAGGTAGAAAAATAGTTAGACTCTTACTAATATAATTGAATTTAATTATGTAAAAAAGCATTGTTAATCTAAAGGAATTTTCTAACTGGAATGTACCATATCTGGAAGACTGATTGGTGGTGACTCACATGATTTGATTGCTTCTGAATATCCATTACAACTTTTGTCCTATTTCCTCTTTTTTTTTTAAAAAAAATCTTAATTTGCCTTTTGCTGCGTGAGACACACAGTAAAAGATATTACGTAGCAGTAACAGCAACAGGCCATGCTGTCAGATATGTGGAGTTCTATATATTTTAAAATATCTGCTTATATTATAGCAAGTTAAAAAATATGCTAAAATAATATGTGTACCTGGAAGGGGAGGACTTTTCTTTCCCGTTTGCTTTGCAGGTGCTGCTTAGAGTAGGTAGAAGCATTACAAGTACTTAGGAAATTTTCACATTGATTTAAATCTGAATGTGAGCATGGTATATGACATTCAGTTTTAAATTACCATCTTGAAGTTGCTTGAAACTTTGAGATATACTTGAAACGAGAGTATTGTAAAAGAAACTTCAATGAAACAGCCAGTTTATGTGGGAGAGTTTGTAACTAATCCTTAGTGTTAAGAACTTGTGAAGTGTAACATAAAAGCAATAGACTGTTAGGTGGGGTTTTACTTACTACATCTCCTCTGAGGCCTGTTCCCAGTGCATATTGTTGACTCTCTTCCAGAAAACGTATTTTAATATTGTATACTCTTCTTCCATAATAGACAACCAAAACGTATGGTTCAGCATTTGATTTCTTTGAACAATCTCTAACCAAAAATGTCTCATCCTGTATGACACAGATTTGTTACAGATTGGTTAGTTTACAACAAAACTTGTAAGCAATCACAGACAGTTTATAGACATGTTGTCCAAGAATTTACGTCCCAGGTTTTGAGATAAATTGTACTTACAGTGTTTTCCTGTAACAGTGCCTTCTCTGCTTCATGGCGATCATATTCTCCAAGGTACCATTCATATTTGTTTAAATCCTTAATTTTAAGACAGCATAATCAGTGTATAGAAATTAACCACAGTTGGCAGAAGCAAAAGCCAGTGAAAACAGATTATATCTGATCTGCATTTAAAGGAAGTTTAGCACAGTCTATAAAAGTAGTAACGTATCTAGTGAAAGTAGTTGTAATGTATCTGTATCAGGAAGTGCTGTTAGGAAGTCTGAATCAAATTAGACATCTAAATCCTTCTCTGTGATTTTAAGAGCTCATATTGGACTGTTTTCAAGGGTGCTGAATACTCACAGCTTTCAAACTATTTAACTTCTTGGGGGAATGTTTTCAGTAAACAGCAGTTCTTAAGGTGTGTGTGTGTGTATGTGCCTTACAGGGATAATTCTGTTATCTAAAAAGCTGTCTCTCTATGAAGTGAAGCGTTCTTTACCTTTTCAGTGGATGGGGTAAGAGATTGCATTTCCTGTTTTACAAGTGAATGTTTTGATTTATTTTTGCATGCTGCATGTGGTGTAGGAGATGGTGACCTCTTCACTGAGAAATTTTCTGTGTTTAACGTGGACCCTGTAAAAGTAAATTCAGAAGAAAAAAAATTGTATTTTTTTAAACAAATTGCAATTTCATTTTGCCCTATCAGTTTTACTTACTCTGAGAACAGCATTTACAGTTTAGAAATACAGTATTGTGATATTAACCTTTAAAAGTTGGAGCTGTCAGTTATGAGTGGTCTTGGGCTAATGAAGCACGGGTGATTTCAGATTCATGCGCTAAGAGATTTAACACATTAGTTTCCTGATGTTTTTTAATTGACATCACACTGCCAGGTTCTTGCACGTATAGTAGAACATTAAACTATTGATAATATAGCAAGTGCTAAATAAAATAAGAAATATGGGACAAGTGTAATGGTTCATTCTGTTCTGATTTCACTTTTTGAGCCCCGTTTATTTGTGTTGGATCAGAGCTGCTGTTACGTTGGATCATATTAAAGCCCCTTTTTATCCCATTGCCAGCTAGCATTGTTTCTACCAAGCTTTTGAACCCTTAAAGGATTGAATTTCGGTCTGCTGTGTGATTTGTTTCAATTAACAAAATTAGGACCAAGAAGTGAGGTTGCCCTTGCGTTAAGGAAAAGGTGAAGGTGGTGGTCCCTGGCAGCATGTTCCTGCGCCATGCTGTACTGCTCAGAAGGCAGCTGGCCAAGGGACCTTATGTAGCTGAAAACCATCCTCCCAATGCAAATGTGATTTAGTGTCTTTAGATTTAGGACTGCCATTTACCAGCTGGACTCGGCTCACCATATCACTGGGGAGCTGTGCGAGTGCAGGGGCTGGGGCAGGAACATGAAGCATGGGGTAGTGTGTGAGGCTTAGGCTGAGGCAGATTAGGATGCAGCAGAAACAGCCTGAGAAAAGTAAGGGCTTGCTTTCAACATCCAGGTCAAATGCAGTTTGCAGGTACATTACGTGGGTAAAAAATGGTTAATAACTACCATCATATCCTGCTCTACAACAGAAAGCATTTTTGTTTCATGCAATGCTGGTGGGAGAAATGACCTACTGTACTGTAAGAATAAACAAGAAAAATGTTATTATCAATGGCTTCCATCTTTTTCTTCTGGTTACTGTCACAAGAGACAGCACTGTTTGCCAGAGTGGCATTTCATTATATTTTATCTGTTCATGCTTTATCAGTTTATTATTTTTCTGTCTATACATAGCATATGACAGAATATTAAAGAAATGTAACTTGGAAGACATTCTTTTACAGAAGAAGAATAATTTTCACTGTTTCATGCATACATGTACTTTGTTCTGATTTATAATAGCATTACATTGTTTTTTAAGACAGTAAACAATGCCCGTTGATCTCAGTAGAGAGACAGCCATGATCTTCAGCAGGCAGGCAGTCTGTTCAGAAATGAAATCACTGTTCAAAGGCTCTGGGGCTAGACATCTATGTTTTGTTTCTACTATCAGTTTGAGTTGTCAAAATGAAAATATGTCACTGTTCAGCTTATCGGGTCCTGATTTTGGCATTTGTGTTCACATTACATTTTTGGTGACTATGCCTAGATACTTTATTTTATAAAAGAGACCCCACAGCTAGGACCAGGTTGGCTTTGTGACTGGTACCGTGTATGTTCTGTGGAATTTTCCTCTGGTATGTCTTAAGCTGTGGGACAAGAAGCAGAAAATTCTCTTGAGATGCTCAGGTATTGGGTCTGGCAGGGATGGACTTAACAAAAGCTTGCTGAGAAATTGAAGAACTTTGAGTGTTTTAGATTTCTACACAAAATCATTTGTTATCAGGAATAAAAGGTAAAACTACCAGAGAGAAATACAGAGAATCATTTAAGTTGGAAAAGACCTTTAAGATCAAGCACAACCATAAACCTGACACTCATGTTCTTATATAGGATAAGAAAAAGATATTTGTATAAATCTAATAAAGTTAATATTACTGCTTAAAATATTTTAAAATCTAAATCGGGACTTTAAAGACAATTCCAGGGTAGCAGGGGGAAAGGCCTCTTCTTTGTTATCTTCCTGTTGTTCAGGGAGGCAAGGAATTTGGAGGGAAAAGGAGATTATGCTATACCAGAGGGCCTGAATGACCGAGAGCAGTGTTGGGTATGGTAGGAAGTGTCTGAAGTGGAGATGGGTATGGAGCACTTAGGAATAAGTCTGAGAGGCTCCTGAGAACAGCAGCAGTGTCCTGGTTTCAGCCGGGATAGAGTCAATTTTACTCTCAGTAGCTGGTACAATGTTGTATTTTGGGTTTAGTATGAGAGTAATGTTGATAACATGCTAATATTTTAATTAGTTGTTGCTAAGTGACACTTATACTAACTCAAGGACCTATCAGTTTCTCAGGCCCTGCCAGTGACAAGGCTGGAGTGGCACAAGAAGGTGGGAGGGGACACGGCCAGAACAGCTGACCCGAACTAGCCAGAGGGATACTCCATACCATGGAGTGTCAAGCTGAGTATATAAACGGTGGGGTGGGGTCGGTTGGGCAGGCTATTGCTGCTCAGACTGGCTGGGCATCGGTCATCGGGTAGTGAGCAATTGTCCATCACTTTTTTTTTTTCTCTTTTGGGTTTTATTCCTCTTTCCCTCTCTCTCCTTTTCATTACAATTGTTGTTAAATTTCATTTTATTTAAATTATTATTTTTTTCTTATCTCAACCCCCAAGTTTTACCTTTTTCCCCATTCTCCTCCCCATTCCACCAGGGGAGAGGGGGGAGTGAGTGAGCAGCTGCATGGTGATTAGTTGCCAGCTGGGGTTAAACACAGAGACCTAAGTGAGCTTTGTGGATTCTGTGAATAAAGATTATTAGAAGGTATGCAGAGGAGGGTGTATGGAATTGCACCCCCAGCACAAGAAGGATGTTAGTAACCGGAAGTGGCTCAGTGGAGGGTCACCACCAGAACCGGGAAGCTAGAGACTGGGAAACAAAGCTGGGGGAGATGGGCTCGTTTAGCCTGGCAATGATCAAAGTTAAGGTGAATCCTGCTTGTATCTGAACAAATAATAGAGTCCATATGTTCTTCCTGGTGGTGGTATTTGCTTTTGCCGTAAATTCACGTTCTGCAACTCATAGGTTCTTGTCACAGCGCAGAGGTTGGGTTTTTTTGATACTAAAGGGCATTTGCAGAGGCAGTTAAGGGAGAAAAAGTTATGGTAACTGTAGTCAAGGACAGTGGGAAATTACTGGTGTGGATTTTTCTTATAACCCTCAGTACTCAAAGCCTCTGGATCTCCCCAGACATGAACTGTCTTCTTTTTGAGGAATGAAGACACAGTATGAGCCAACTTGGCTGGTGCGTTCTAATGACATTCAAAAAACCAGAAAGACCAAGGTCGTTATTTATATGTATTCCATCTAAGGTATAGATACACCTCTACCAATCAATTTGTTTAGGAAAGACAAATATATCAAAGAGTTTCCTTTCTAGCATCTTACATTTTTAGTATGCAGTTCTGCAAAAAGAAATCATATTTGCAACAACAGAATGATAAGTATTTTCTTTTGCTTACATAATTCTTACGAAGTTTGGCTAATAAACGTATTTTGCTTTTCAGAAGTCTGTAAGTACATGCTGGCATGTTTTTCTGTCTGGTGTGTTTATGGAAATACTTTTTAAAGCAGGTGTAAGTATTTTGAAAGGTAGGGATGAGCCACCTAGTAACTTCAGGTTAAATACTAATGAAGCCATATTTTTCTAAAGGAAAATAGGTAGAGGGGTTGGTGGACGACAGATACAATATAGTATGACAGCAAAAAGCTAACAACATTTAATAGTGTTTGTAGAGGTATTGTCTTTGAGAATAGAGGCTGTGCATATGAATCTAGTTAAATTACTCCTGTGTGTTGGATTCGGTTCTGGCAATCTTAAATCCAGGGAAAATCAACAGAAGGATATTGCCATGGTTCCTCAGAAAGCCATTCCCCAGACTGTTTCTTGGCAGGGCACCCCAGCAGTGTTAATGTTGGCTTCTAGTACTTTCCCTTAGGTAAAACCACATAGTCCAGGGGAAGCCCTATTTCCAACCATCATTTTTTGAGAGACCTGTTTGATAATGGCACCTACAAATCCTTCCCTCTAGGAACCTGGGATAAATCTAAAGCAATTTATTCAAAGATTAGTTTATTTGTTTACACAAAGGCATTAAACCCATAGTATCTTCTCTATCATGTCCTGAATATCTGTAGTTTCCATTTAGCCCAGCTGATCGCATCTCTGCCTGGAAAAGCAGGAGGCCATTGTGCTCACAGCATGCTCTTTCTCTATGGGCATCTCTTTATGACCAAGCAATTTGCCTTCTCTTCCTCTCCACTGTCCTTCAGTAGCTTGTCCAAATCTGTCCTTTTCTGGGTGTGGGGGTGTGCAATGATTTCACACTTGCATTCTAGGCTGGGCGTTTCTTAACTTGAGCCAAGCATGGGGTATAACTGAGCAAGTAACTCTGCTTGTTTCTTCACTGCTATTGACTGTGCCATTGCTTAACTTGTTTTCTGTTGCTTTCTTTAACGATCCCTTTGCACTAACTCTGTGCATTGAAAATCCCTAATGCAGACATACATAGAAACATGGATCCATTTTTTATTCTTATTTATAGATGCCCAGTTTAGTTTTCAAAGCAATCTGCAGTTCTTACCTGAGCTCCAGACATTTTTAGAGGTCTGCATACATTGAAGGCTAGGAAAAAGCAATAAATGAAAGTAATGTCAGAAAACTATTTCTGTTATTGGCAGTATTTAAGAAAGAGAGCAATGCATGTCTGTGCTTCCCCTGAATACTCCTTCCTCTACTGTGTGCAGCTTTGAGCCTTCCTGGGTTTTGGATGACAATTTGGTATTCAGCATTTTTTTTTTTTTTACAGAATTTTCTTTCATTAATTTCACTAGCCACTTTTTGAAGTTATGTAAATTTTTACTCTCCACAAGAATATGTGGCGAGAGTTTCACATTTTATTTGCATGTGTAGTGAAGCACAATTTGCGTTTGTTTGTTTTAAGCCTGTTCCCTGCAAATTTCACCTGATGTTCCCAGTCCTCCTATAGGAAGACCCAGGGAGCAGTTGTTCCCTGCCCTTTCTGATTTTCTAGACTGCTGCTGAGTACCCAGCTGGTATTTTGTCATGCTATTAATTAGAACAGTTACACTGGGAAGAGCACCGACCAGATAACTTCACATAACAGACCCACTGGTACCACACAAGAAACAAAATACTAGGGGTCACAAATACTGTCACATTTACTGCAGACAATCATTTTTATCTTGGAGAAATACCATCATTGTAAACAAGGCTAGATGAGAAATTCAGTATTTGTCTGGGGAAGTTGTTAAATCATTCATGTACTTTCTATACTTTATACTTTTGGGTTTTGTTGAGTACTTTAGGAGACTATAGATTTAAAAGCATACTTAGAAAAGAAAGATTTGTGTAGGTTAGAAAAGAAGAATAGGAGCAACTGTGGCAGATTTCTCTGGAAGAATAATTGGTCTTTGAAAGACCTAGAGTGTATTCTTTGTATATAAAAACAGAAAATAAGGGGGAGAGGAAATGCTGAGGCCAGAGATGGCAGAGCTTCTTTATACAGGATATTGAACATCTTATCATGGAAAGTGAGGCAAAAATATAATACAGTAGTATGCTATTAAAGATAAAAATGGAATGTGCAATTACAATAGCTTGAAAGCAGTTCCAGAAATGGTTCTTGTCATGCATAAGGACAAAACATAGTATATCACTACATGGCATCAGAGAATGTTATCATTTTGCTTTTATTGCATAGGGAAGTATAATTTTCTAGGGCAGAATGTTTAGTTCTTGAAGCATTTAGTACAAACTCATGAAATTCTTATATTCATACCTGGGTTCAGGATGATCCTTTAGTTTATACTGCTGTGCTTGAAAAGATGTTTCAGGTTTTTTCCCAAACTTTGTAACTATAAATAAAAACAGAACTTATTTGCTTTTGTGTGTAATTTGACAGTATCTAGCAACTACCGTGAAGTGAATTAACTAAATTCCATAATGAGGGGGAGGCAGTTCAGTAGAAAAACCTAATAGGCTGCAGTCAGCCTGGCTTTAAAGTCAGCTAATGGTTTCAGTGGGAAACATTTATACTAGTACTGAATGTCACATGATGAACATTACAGGTTTTGCTGATGCCAAGTATGGTTTAACATAATGGTAAGTAATGTAGAATGCTGTACTAGAAATATATGGAGGGTTCATAAATCCTTTTTATAGGACAGGATAGATAGGCATTGAATGTATTAATGGAGTTAACACTGTTTCTAGATGAAAATCAGGAAAAACTGTGCCTTAATCCACAAAAGGAAATGCCAAAGGAAATTATGAACTCATTAACACAAAGTTGTAAACAGCATAAAAATCCTGTATCCTGTATCTATCTTCAAAATATTTAAGTGTAACATTTTTTCATGGACATTCATGCATGCAGACACAGCAAGTGGCTTAAGCTGTTTTTTCAAAGCTGTATGCACATCTAAAGAATTAGTGTTTTTAAAACTTTTTTTGAAGAAAACTTGGGTTTTGTAACTTTAAATCCTAAAACTTTAAAAAAATCTTTCTTTCAAAATTCTTACCCTCAAATTATGGAAGAGGAGAAAGATGGAGAGAAGGGTGATGTTCTCTGTGTAGATCAGATTAATCCAGTTTTTTCTCTTCAGGATATCCTTCCCTTCACTTGTATTTTCCATGGAACCTTGGATTTACTTAGAACAAACGTGATACCCTGGTTCCCCACATTGCTGTAGTTAATGCTAAGTGAAATTCCTTTTTTCCACTGTGTCTTCCACGACTGTTGAGGTCACTCTGAATCTCTTTATTCTCAGCAGATGCCTACCCATGTCTCTTAGTCATTTAAATATAGAGCCAGATGGCCTGATGCTACATAGCAGGATAGATGTCAGGTTCCTATACTGATTACTTCAGCTGGAATTTTAATGATAGAATATTTTGTTCTTGGAATATGAAGGAAAGATATATTAATATTAAGTACTAACCTTGTTCTTCTCCACGTGCCTATATAAAATGATAACATAGTAAATATTTTTTTTTTTATTACCAACTTGAATTTACCCCAACAGGCCCAACTATCTTTTAATTCTAAACCAATTTATAGACATTCAATCATTAGTACCTTATCACTTTGTCAGAAACTCAGGCTGAATCCTTATCTCTGTCCACTGGCAACAACGAGAACTCAGTTTTAGGGGTATAAGTAAATATACAGTTTACTGCAATGATCACCATTTCATGATGACTGTCGTGCATCAGATTAATTTATAATATGGTTTTCCTTCATTGATCTTGTATTAAATCAAGAGATTGATTTTGATTGACTGGAGATACACTATCCATAGGTTAAAATCGGTCAGTTCTTTTCAGGCTCCTTACCTGACGGTATGGCTATTTTTACTGTCATGGCAGATACATCATTCAAAATCACTGTGTGGAGAGTCTTAATTCAGCATATTGCATTATAAAGAACTGAATGATAGGCATCTAAAGACCAGAGTTTGACTCAAACTTTCACCGTATTTCTGTATTATTTTGATTCACATTGGAATAGTAATTGTTTGTTACTGTGATTCAAGACTAAAATAAATATTTAAGAGAAGACTTGTGTTGTACATGTTGCAGTTTGAGTATGCCTTTGAAGTTACTTCCCCAATAATGTTTGGCCATTACTTAGAAATTCATAGTCTCATTCAGGTCAGAAGGGACATAGGCAGGTCTCTAGTCCAAGCTCCTGCTTAAAGCAAGGGGAATTCTGAGACCTAGGCTCAGAGCTTTGACCAGCTGGGTCTTGCAAACCTCCAGAACATAGATTTTGCAGCCTCTCTGGGCAACCTGTTCCAACATCCCCATAAATACCCTCGCTTAATTTTTTTTGTCCTTATTTCTGGTTGAAACCTCTCACTTCAAGATCATTGCTTCTTGTACTTCCACTCTGCACTCTCTAAATTGCCATGCTCTGCCTTCTTGATAATGATCTCTTATGCATTGGCAGCTGCTGTTGGGTTCTCCCAGAGCCACCCCCCCCTCCAGGCTAAGGGAGCCCAGCCTCATCAGCCTCATTTCCCAGGGCAGGTGTGGCACACCCTGACTGTACTGGTGACCCTCTGCTGCCCACTCTGTCAACTGCAGCCTTGTGCAGTACTTCAGGTTTTGTCTAATGAGTGATGAGTAAAAGTCTGTTTCCTTCATCTGGCTACACTTCTGTCAAGACAGCTTGATGCAGTTAGTCTTTACGGCCACCAAAGGCATGCCAGTGGCTTGTGCTCAGCCTATGGTTCCCAAGTCCTTGCTGCCAAGGGGGTTAGTCTGTCCTGCGGCAGGATTTTGCATTTGTCCTTTCCAACTTCAGGAGGCTTGTCTTGACCCTTTCTACAGCTTGTCTGGGACCTGGTGAAGGGCAGTCCTGCTCTCAGACCTCTTAGACCAGCTGTTTGGTGTCTGAAATTTGTCTTGTTTCAGACACCAAACTCTTGTCTCCTTCTCCACGTCACGCTCAAACTACTTGTGTCTGCAGATCTATATGAATGGGAAGTGATCCAAATTAAATTTTATCTTTTCCATGTTATGAGATATACAATATTTCTCCTTAAGATGTTGCCAAACTAAGAGGCTGTTAGGAGCTGCAGTATTTGTGCAGCTGTACAGTGCCCAGCCAGAAATATTAATTACAGATGTAAGATATTGTTCTTGGGTTGGTGATGGTGGTGTTCATATTTGGTTTGTAATGGGTCAGTATCTAGGCCAAGACAAAGCTTTTTTGTGTTAAAGTATTATCTTGCCAATATGTAATCTTTTTAGCATTAAACATTAATTACAATATTGCAATCAAACCATGTTTCGTACTGATCTTTCAAACTGAAAGAGTTTCTAGCTGTGGAAAGAGTGAGGTTTGGGACAGCCTTCCAGTCAGAACTGTGGGGAAGAAAAACTCAAAGGACTTGAAAGTTAGAGCTAGACCAGTCTATAGATTTGTGCTACAGCCCACTGTGGGGGGGAATGGCTGGGCTTCACTAGTATAGAGATTCCTTTCTTTCCTTGCAATGAGATTAAAACCCAGCACAACAGAAACTAATATGTTTATCTTTAAATTAAACATTAAATAGAACATTCAGTAAGAAACACAAAATGTCATAAATTATAACCTGTCTCTGAATTTTACAAACATCCTTTAACACTGCATTGTTGTTGGGACTGTATCTCTTAATGCATCTTATAGGAAACCACTTGTCATAATTAAACCCCTTTATTGCTAAACCCATTTCCTCTGCTTGACTTCATTGGGCTGAGCAGAAAGTGAAGGAACTCATTACAAAATTTTTATAGAAACTGGGATTGGAAAAAAAAAAAAAATCACTTGCTGTTACCGGTGTCTGTGTAAAAGTTACTGCTTTACATATGTCTATAGGTGCATTTCCAGCATCACCTCTCTCAGTGGGGCTGGAGGTGGCCATGCTGGGAGGAGAACTGGTCAGCTTGGAGGAGTGGGGAGGGAGGGAAGCGCCCTTGTAACCTGTCGGACAGGGGAACCCAGAGCTTCAGCTTCAGCATTGCTGGCATTGAGAGAGCATGTGTCAGCGGTGCCTGGAGCAGAGCCTAGAGCTGCCCTTGGTGGATGTACTGAGGCTTACAGGGCTGCCTGTGGCCCAGGAGGTTTGGGGACATAGGGGAGTGTGAGCTCAGGCAGGTGGGCTGTGCTGTGGGGCGCTCGGTGGGTGGTGAGGGCCATGCATCACTGTGGCTGTGGTCCCTACCTGGGACAGCAGTGAGGAGTTCTGCTGGAGGAAGCCATGGGACCACGCAGGCACCTAAGCAGCAGTGTGTGGCCCCCTCAGTTGCTGCTGGGGCTATTTTGCAGGCAAAGCTGCTATTTGTCTGGGGTGATGGATTTTGCAGGGCTTGTGGAGGCCCTAGGGAAGGAGTGGGGGGAGGAGAGGGTGAAGGGAGCTGGGGGATAACAGGTGAGGTTCATTCTGGATATAAAATTTGTTGATTTTTATTCCCCTTACTGAAAAGGGTCATCCTATTTTTGAGGTAGCCTTGTATTTACATCACAGTAATACTATTATACTCCTCTGTTGACCTTATAATTTCAGTTTTCTGCTTTTAAAAATGTGTGGAATCTCTGCTTCTCTGAATGAGAGTGTCTGTCCCACTGCTCACTGTTCATAGGCACCCTAGACATAGCATCTGTCAGTTGTAAGATGCGCTTTTATGTGGATGCTTGGAAAGGTAGCTTTGTGCTGTATGTATGTTTTTGTTTCTGCAAGCAACTTCAGGAACGTACCTGCTATTCAGAAAGTAGCAGTAGTGAAAATGCTACACACATTAAAGATAGATGCGTTTATGACCCAAAGCTAATATGATTCTTACAGTATTTTTACCTAGTAAGCTAAAATACTGTTACAGGAGAGGCTATGCAGCCATGGAATGAGTATGTTTTTTATGGTCCTGATATATACAAAGATGATTACTTACTTCATTTAGTTCCTTAACAGATAGATGTCTGGAAAAGAAAGAATTATATGCAAAACATTTCATTATCATAAAATAGAAATCACTTTGAGTACTTAAACACTTTGATTTCATCATCACTGAAAATTAACAGCCCTTAGCAGGGGAAGGATTTTATTACTGCTATAGAAGTTCAGAGGCTGGTTATGTTTTTACATAAATTATTTGCAGGAGAAGGTTATAGACTTCCATTAAAAAAATAGCATCCACTGAATTCATTATGGTAAATGAGAAAAGTCTTTGTTAAGGATTTATTTTGGGAGGAGGGGAAAAGAGAGATGAATGATTATCGGCTCTCTTAAACACTTTTCATCTCATACCAAAAAGTCTTATTATGAACTTTAAAGTTAGCTATAAATAGAGGTAAGTTCATTGAAGACTGAAGAGTTTCAAAAGAAACATGCACAGAGGCAGAATGGAAAGGGCAAAGGAAAGGAGGTGTGAACCAAGAAGAGGAATGGACATGCTCCTCATGGTCCTGATTCAAGTATGTTATTTGAGTTATTTTTCTGCCTTCTCCTGATATGTCTGATCAACAGGGATATCTTTCTTTCCTGAGAAGGTTTGTCAGAAAATATTCTGCCCTCAAAGAGGGACAATGTATTGAGTCTGACATCTTTTGTTAGATATCCTGGATATGATGAACACTCATGCTTTTTAGCAGCATGTATCTCATCATAAAAGAGATAGAGGACCAGATTTTAGAAGTTATTTAGCAATATAAGGTGTGGATATCTAGCAGTTTTTTGAAGGCTCCAGGATGTAGTCCCTGCTTAGCTTACCTCCTGGACAGAGAAAATAAGACACCAGGTTATTTTGCTAAATCAGAGAGAATGCAAAAGGACAATACATCATAGAAAACCCTGGGAGCTATTTTTCAACACATTTTCAGTGAGAAGGGGTCTTTTGCTTGTACCTGTGCTGAAAACATCAGCATGGAGGCTTAAAGAGGCAAGAAATTTGGGAATTGTCTGTTAGGGGAAAGTTTCAGGAAGGCTGGGAGGAAGGAGAGGAACTGTTTTGAGTTTGGATAGTTGCTTTTGTGTTAGCTTCTGCAATTTGTTAGCTTGGTCTCAGAGGTCATTATTTCTTGTGTGAAAGCCTATATTCAGGACATTGGATACATGGCAAAGAAGCAGTAATAAAGGTGTGCTGGCAGGGCTGGCCTCCACCATGAGATGACTTGCTACTCACATGGCCTGCTTACCACAGGCATGTAGAAGTTGAAATCACACCAAAGCTTCTAAAATACATTCCAGGATCCTGCACATGCCTGTTTTTTATGAGGCTATTTATAGACTGTATAAATAATGATGTGTTTAATTTTGTAAGTCTTCCAAATCTTGTTGGAAAACAGGACTCACGCTTCTAAATCACATCTGTGGTTTGACAGCTTTGCTTGGAGTCTTGCAGGTAACGGTCATAGCGCCGTACTCCTCCACAATGCAGTTCATACGTATGCTTTCTCCTTAAAAAGCTGTGACTGGACTGAAGATGGGTGAGAAATATTTTGAGTGAAGTGCTTGTGTGGGAAATTTGGGAAGTGTCTTTCCAGATCACATGTGGTCTTAGTGTGTGCCACTCCTCTCTTACTTATGTGATTAAAAAGCCTAGTACAATCAAAATACCCCAACAAACTATTAGAATTATTTTGATACCTATAACTATAATGAGAAGTGGAGCTTTGTGGTTATGATTTTTGCTGCTGCCTTTTACTTCTAGAATAAGAAATGGTAAGTATTTATATTAAAGAAATTTGCTTTACAATAGGACCTTTCAAATCCAAGGGCTCTGTATACTGATGTCTGGCTGGCAAACGTGGTTTATAACAGTTCTCACAGAGCTTTCAATGTATGTACTGTCCTACCAAGGGAGGGAATCAGTCATGGGACTTGGAACTTTGCAGCTATAGGTCAGGTCACACATCTGACTATGAAGCTACTTCATGTTAGTAAAATGTCTTAGCAGCCAGCAGCTTTTGGAACCTAATCCATGAAAGAATTTAAGCACCATTCAGGAAAAAAAAACCCCACAATCCATACTTAAGCTCACTCCTTAAGTATATATTTAAGTTTAAGCAGAAGATTATTTCACTGATTTGTAAGCTCCACTCCCCCACCCCCCCCCTCCCCCCGGGATTTGTAGCGACCTTTGTAAAATGAAGCAAAATTCCATCCTGATGAACTGAAATTGAAACCATTTAAAGAGGGATGGACAGGATTGACACTGCTCAGTTGTGCTCAGACTTCTGGCTGCAATAGGTTTTCGTTGAGAGGCTTTTGAGCGTTATACCCTGTGGCCCCTGGGTGTGTGTCGTTCCTCTTCCCAGCATGTGCCCACCACCACCCCCATGATGAATGTGCATTTTGGTCACACAGCAAGAGCGCATTTGCATCTGGTTACATGGCAGTGAGCAGCAGCAGCGCACATACGTGCTCGTCTAACTGGGTAAGAGTGTTGTGTGAAAAAAGCAATCAAACTCATAACCTGACATATGCATATGCTTGGTCGTGCAGCTGGACACAAGAGGTTTGTGCTTCAGGACTTGGTGCTCATCCACACTGCTGTGTCAGGATGCTGAATGAACATGGGTGTGGTATGAGGGAGGACGGCAAGATGGAAAGAGTAAGAAGCAACTCGTGGTCTGGATTCATGGTCTCATGGGCTGGAGCAAGACTTCTGGCTAAAGATTAGTAATTTCTTTTGCTGAATGGACTGTCCCCGGGATATGGAGTGCCTTTCTGTATCTCTGCTGCAGTCACTGTATTTCCCTGTCACTTGATTTACCAACTGTGCTGAGCAAGCGCTATTGTTTCTACTTAGAAGGGGTTGCAAAACCTCTAAATGTTACTACAGAAAAGTAGGAGAAACCTTAAACAAAGCGTTCGTGGAAGTTCTGCCTACTTTGTTACTCCTTTACCATTATTTTGGCAGTTTTTTCTTTAAAAAAATGCCTGTGTCACATTACGCTAAATACCACTTCTCTCAATTATTCACAGCTGTCTAAAGAATAACTTTTGTTTTCTTAAGTAAAAGCAGAGGTGTGATGGCAGTGAAGACTTGTGGTTTGACCGGAGGGAGTGTTTTGGTTCTCAGGGAACGAGGATGAGGAATGCACCCATACCTTGTTACTTTTGCCGATATTGAAAAGGTGTGAGTTTGGCTGAGCGTGTTCCGCATGTAGAAGAACTGTCTGCTTATCTCTGGCTCTGGAGGAAGTGGCTGATACTGCTTTGGCAGTGTCTTCAGAGGTCTAGGGAAGTCAAAGGGGAATGTTAAGAACTGTTAAGGAGTAAAAGAAGTGCAGGGACTGCTATAAGTGCAAGCTCAAGGAGTAAACCACTGGAATTTTCCAAGGGTATTTCAGTGTATTTGTGCTGAGCTTAGCTCAGGTCCAGGACCTTCTTGGGGCCCTTCAATAGCAACAGTAATTTTGGATAATATTCTACATTTGCAAGACATTACTGTACTGTGTTACATGCCATTTAACGCTGCTTTCATGCGCTTCACCGGTATGTGCCAAGTACAGCTCTTGGCTGTTGATATTTCTGGGTGGATATGGCTGTGTATAAGGCCCAGCCAGGGAACACACTGCAGTTTAGACGCACAGGAAAAAATGCTCTTTATCCCAGAACACCCACTGGTAACACGTGCCCAGTGTTTTCTGGCAGACATGGGCACGCTCTGCCTGTGCTCTGAGACCAGCCAGTCAGCCCAGCTCCAGCGGGAAGCTGCAGCATGGGGAGCTTGGGTCAGTAACACTGGAGGTGCCTCCATGCTACCCTGCAGACCTGCCCTTCTGCAGCGGGCTCCTGCAGCATGTTTGTGTGGTACAGACCAAAATTAAGTCAGGTGAGAGGATTAAGAACCATCCTGGCCACTGTAATATGAACAGAAACAAATAGTGAAATTTTGTGGAATGGAATGAGATTTCTGTGCTTTTACAATTTTGAATTTGTGAAGCTACACTATCCTTTTATACTCTTATTCCTTAAGTTAAAATCTTAAATAATCTGAATATGTCTATAATACCAATCATATTTTAAACTTCTTTATAGCTTTTACAGCAGTCATTGCAGGCACAGAAGCATAAGCTTGTCAGGCCTGGATGACCTTTTGGAAGGATGTCTTAATTGTAGCAGTTAGTGTTTGGGGTTGAAAAAATGAAGAAACAATTAATTTTTTGTTTGTGGGCATATCATAGAAACATATATTCATGGAACAGAGCTTGGTCCACCTTCTGTGGGAGTAAATGGCAATATTCCAGTTAATTTATATGGACCATGGTTTGTAGCAAAGAAAACTGGCAGAAAGATTTAAGAGGCAATGAAGTCACTATTATCACGGTAAACAGAGCCTAAGGCACCAATACAAATTGATGGAAGGTTTTTCCCCCCCCAACGATTTGTATCTGTGTTGAACAGGATTCAACATTTCTAGACTCTCAGCTTGGTGGTAGGCTCAGCCAAGCTGATTCTGAAGATGCAGCCCTGAGCTGTAGAGGAATGAAGGCAGTGGGCTGATTAGCATTGATAACATGCAGCTGTGGCCTTGCCTCGAAGGCAGTGGGTTGGCTGACATGGATGATGTGCAGCTGTAGCTCGTTCCTGGTAAGTAGTTAAATAGCATTGAGGATTGTGGGGGAAGGGGTTGGATGGAGGAGTAGTGTGTTCTGACCTCTGGAGGAAGGAGAAACAGCACGGACAGTAGAATCTGACCAACGGCAAAAGCCTTGTTGCAACCTACTAGTTTGTTAGTGCTGCAACACTGAGCTGCTGCTGTGAATGCTCAGGGCTCATTTTGTTCTCTAATTTCATATCAGAACCTAAAATAGTCCAAACAGAGCCAGGTGGCAAGAGGATGCCAGCTCATTTCCAGCCATCTCGTTGCCATGGGCGGTACAGATGGATGTGAGTGTTCGTTAGCATTGAGTTCCCCAAGGACAGCAGGGGAGTAATCTCATAAGTAATCTTACCGTGGGGGAGGTATAGGGTCCTGGAAAACAGAGGAAACAAATATCTGTGTCAGTTTTTGATTTGTATTACTAAAAGAAATGTAAAGAGTTTAAATCAAGCAGACATGCCTGTGTCAACAAAGGGTTCATGTGCTCTACAGCATATGTCATAGTTCAATATGCCATTTTAAAATCACTGAGTGGTAAAGGACATCTACGTAAACCATAAATGCAAGTAAGTGAGATAATTTTGGACTGCAGATGTGAGTGCTCTTACCCTTCAGGTATTGCTAGCAAGATTGTAGCCTGCCTTTAAAACTATATTAAATGGCAAAACTACCTGTAAAAATTTTAAATGATGACTGTCTACTTACCTGGGGTCCATGTATTTTCATTCTTTCTCCTAAAAATAATGATTAATGATCTTTAATACAGTGCTATCCATATAATTCATAAATAAATGTATAGCTTTACGCTGGTATTGTTGTTAGTATTTTTATTAGTATTGCAGCCGCTTCCCCCAACCCCTACCAGCTCTGCTTCCAGAACCTTTTGCTCCAAGGTCATGTTGTATCTCTGTATCTTTGTAACTTTTCCTGTTACTGAATGGGGAGCGTTAATTTATGTGAACCTAGAAGAAGCTGGAAGCTTTGGAAGTTCAGTGGGAGTTTGTTCTGTGTGGGAATGACGGCAAGTCACAGTCTAGACCCAAGAGAGGTCACTGAAGCACGTATTTTCTCTGTTAGCTGTTCTGTGCATGAGGCCAATGGGCTTCCAACAAGGCATATTGGAAGTGGAGAGGATTTTGTTTGACCTGTACTTTATTTAGCCTTTGTTATGGATGGATTCACTGATGGATGCAGGTGCAATTTATTCTCAACCATTTGTGCTTCTCTCCATATAAACCAGACTAAATATACTTAGATAATTATGGCAATCATAGAAGTGTTGAGAATCTTCCTGTGCTGTAGCCAATAAATCTTTTTAATATCACTGACATTCATTTCATAAGAGACATAACCCAGAATCAGTTAAAGCAGGAAAAAACATGTTTGATTTTTTCAGCTTAAATTCTACAATAAAGGAGTAAAATCATCATGATACTTGATAAAACAGAGTGATCTTTCGTTTTACCTCTGGATTTCAGAATGAAACATTTGACAGTGATATTTATTCAGGTATTGTAAATTTAAATATAATTCAGAGACTACATATATGCTTATCAAGTTATTTGGGATGCATTTTTTGACTGTTTTGATTTTTATATAGAAATTTCTAAAAATCTTGACAAACAATGAAAGTAAACCTATTTTTTTGCTTTCAAATTTACGAAAATATGACTGATTATGTAAATGAACATAGGACATGTTATTAATAAAACACCCTATCTTACTCTTTTTGCATTAGATTTTGATTTTGAAAATATTTTCGTAAGTTCTACATACTGAAGTCCTACCAAATGCAAAAAGAGATGCAATATATCTTAAGTTCTTCTTAACGTAAACCATAACAAATTACTCTGAATAAAATCATGGTACCTTAAATATTTAAAAATTCTAGAAAATAACTGTTGATAAAAATTCTTCTGTGCTGTTCATGCCATCTTGTGGCAAACCCACTTAATAGCACTGGGCATAAGCATAAATGTTAAGAGACAGTTAGTAAAAGTGTAGTTATATGCAGTGTTAGCTAAGGAGGTACTAAAAATATGTATAAGTTGCATTCTCAAACTGCAGAGTTTAGTTTACCTGCCTGTACTATCTTTGGTTCATCTTAATGTCAGCACACATCTCGTGGAGGCAGACAAACACGTAAATCTAACCTGCTAAATCCTGGTGGAATTTGAAGCTTTATATAAACTGGCAAACTGTCAGTGGGACCTTACCTAATGATTTCTGCAGCTTTTGAAGCTGGTTCACTTGATTCTCACTCAATTCAGCTTTTTTACAAACTACATCAGGTTTTGCTCACAAGAGTCAATCTCATTCTAACCTTTCATTTTGCAGGCTTTATAGTCCTTACTTTCTCACAGTCTGTAGGAATTATTTGGCTCTATGTTTTGTATTGTAATATGAACTAAAAGGAAAAAATAAATTGTTTTACATGGAAATCTCTGCATTATTTTTCCGGCAAATATTTTCTGATCAAATATAATACGTACTCTCTGAAAATCAGCTGTTAGAGCAAACATAGAAAGGATCATATTTTCCTGGCTTGGCAATTGCATTCTTTTTGACCATAGTCAGCATATAGTTCAAAGATTTGAAAATGCTAAGAGAAAAAATATCATTCTTTTTCAAGGTTAATCAGATACTTATCCCTTCAGTAGTTGACTTCATGAGATACTGCTACATGTAAAGTATATCGATTATTTTAAAAGTAGTTTTCTATATACTTTTAAAATAATCTTATGATTGAGTAACCATCAATTGGAGGATTTAACAGTTGGACACCTCATTCGATTCTTGAAGAATAAGATATTCTGTTTCTGATTTCACCACAAGAAATGAAACTGAAAAAACCCAAAAGTTAAAGGTACACTTGTGACTCAAAATTACTGGATTTTGAAGCAAATTTACAGTGAAAGGTAAAACAATGGAGGAAAAATATATGCTAGGTGATATACCACAGAATTATAATATTTTGGTAGGAGAACATTGTCAGGTAGCTTTTGTAAACAGTTACCCTGGGATGTAAATCCTTAATAGGAATTGCTAAAATTGTTATTACTATTTAAAAATAGTTATTAGACTATGCTTTACAATATATTAATAAAAAATGCCTGAGAAGGTTAAGGAGCCAAAAAGCACAAGATTCTGAGAAGGAGAAGCAAAGCATAGCAGGGATCTTGCAGCCTATTGGTGGAACAATTCAGGAGACACAGGCTTCCCCATCCCCCTCCTTATAATTGTAGGGAAAAGGAAAACCCTGTTTTTAAACTGAATGGCTTTTTTTTCTGCCCCTTGAGGAACAGAGACCTCATGAGATAAAATATGTTTCCTTTTGTAAATAATTACTTTGATGTTAGAGAATTGAAACAGTATTGCAAAATTTGCAGTATGATTATTTTGGAAGGCAGCTGCTGTTCTGAAAACCATGTCTAGTCTATCATCTGCAATCTTGGCTTACAAAAGCTAAATATGGAAGCAACAATTTCTATTTCTGATTGCAGAAACAGGTCGTCTTATTTTTATTATACCTCTAACACTTGACATGCTCCTCCCCTCCAGAACAGGCGTGTGTTTCTGTTAATAAAACAAAATAAAGATGTGTTTTAGTCATCATCCTTGAAATTATGTGTAGTAGAAATGGTGCTGCTCCTGACTGGGATTCCTCTAATTCTTGGTAGATCTGAGCAGTCAACAAGTGAAAGCAAGTGGCAAGAACACTGGTGGAAAGTGAAACAGGAACAGCTCACAGGACCTTGTGTGACCTCATACAGTCAAATGTTGTGTGGCTAGGACTTTAAATAGACTGCACTTAACTTTAAATGATATTACAGAAAAGGAGAAACCTGTTTGTGTATAAGGTTTTAGATCTTTACTTACAGCCAAGTATTGAGGGGGCTGAGATGTGTCCTGGCTATTCGTTGGGGAAGCGGTGCCTAAAGGCCTTAAACAATGTTTATCTGTAAAAGAGGAAGAAAAATCAAGCCTGAGTAATTCAGCAATGCTGTGTTTTAAGGAGAAGTGGGTTTAATGTTCAAAATATGCTTTTCAGGTCAGATCTTGCCATTTTTTGTAGCATTTTAATTTTTTCCTTTTCAGAACTCAACCATTATTTTAGTAGCTGTATTGAGGGCATAAGCATGACCCTGGTAATAGCTTTATGGTTAACTTCCTCACTGTGGTTAAAAAAGAAAAGCCTTCATAAGCTGGTACAGAGTTAAGGAAGAAATTTGACCTAAACTGTGAATAGATTACTGAATTTTTCGTTTGAACCTTTGTTCTTCCCTTGCTGTTGTGGTGGTCTGGTTTGGCAAGGGGTGTGGTGGCTTAGTCTCTAGAGAGGTTTTTAATTTTACTTCAGCTTCTAATAAATGCTGCACCCATGGCCATCTAAAACAAATGCACAGCTTGTACACTAGCATGTGTTTTCGAGTCATTAATTTTATGTCTCAAGGACATTGTTATTTGTCTATGAAAGATGACAAAATTGGATGTTAGCATTGTTTTGCCTTTCTGAAATAAATGTTCAGAACTTTCTTCAATCTTGTATCCTGCCACATTATAGTTACCGGGCATAACACACAGGCAAAAAGCAGCTTTTTGTTTAATGTTTTTTTTTTCTCTGAAATCACACACACAAAATGGTGTCTTTTTGCTATTTCAGGACAGTCTTACATAAACAACCAAAAATTCTGACTGCTAACTGGAAGTCTTTACCAAGATCAAACAAGTCTTTGGAATTTACTTCAGGTTTCCAAATAAAATGCACAAATGAGTCTTTGGAACATAATGTAGAATATCTGGACGTTCAGACTGATTGTGATCTGCTCACACACTGCTAAGTTTAGTCACATTAAAAGCCATCTATTTAGACATCAAACTAACTCGCACAAAAATCAGTAGAAAAATCTGTGCCGCCTCTGTGAACTGGATCAAGCTTTCATACCTGTATTGATCCTGTATTTTCTGACATTTTTGGTTTCTGGTTTCCTTTCTTCCTTGTTTAGGATTTCCCCCCAGTTTTTAAATGATTTAAAACCTCCATAGAGTGTTTATAATGGCTTAGGGCAATGGATAGCTAGAATGATATTTCACTTCTGTAAATGGGATATTAATTGGCTATGTATGTTTGGGCATTAAATGTGACTTAGAATGGCTTTAGTAAACCAAAACTTGATTAATGCAGCTATCTTGCAAGGTTAAGAATGCCTGAGAAATAAGCTCAAAGCTTGTTACAGCTATTGAAACTGGCAGAGAATGCCTTTAAAAACAGTACTACCTTTCTTGATCTGCAATTATCATCTGGAGGAAAGTTTCATGTGTTCTTTAGTAAGTTTTCCAGCTTAAAGATTTCTAGCCTTAAATAGCACTAGGCTTTTCTGAAACTGTTGTGGATTTGAGCAGTCAGTTTTTTGCACATTCCAGGTGGAATAGGGTCATAGAATTTCTCCCATGAAGGTAATGTTGAAATTACAAAAGCAGCATGTAATTATTAATAATAATGTAATCTAATGGAAATAAGGGTAACTGTTGAATATGAAGGTGCAGACAAAGCTCTTCTCTTGTTCCTGCCTACTATTTTATTTTTTAGTCAAACCATTTCATTTTAAAAAATATCCAGACTGAAAACCCTGTCTGTACTGTTCCTGTTTACCTCTAGGTTTGCTCACTTTCTTTCTGCAGACAGCAAGAGTTACCTGCATATTCGGATTCTTGTTGAGGTTTGGCTGGAAGGATTCTCAAAGCATGGATGGCCTCCAGAGTGGAAGAACTCACAGTCTCATAGTCACCTTCTTCCTCCTCAGATGCCTTGGAGGAAGATTGTAAGTCACTCTTGCCCTTCATTGTCAGATCTTTGTTCTGGATAGAAGAGGAGATACACAAATAATACAAATAAATTTTAAGTTCAAGATTAATACTTGATTACCAGAACCAGACATTTGGTGCATAGGAAATTTTCTGATGGAAATCGAAGGGTTGGAAAGTAGTTGAACAGAAGTTTTGGGGATTAAATTTTTTATTTAGATTCATAAAATAGCCATCTGAGAGCCAGTTTAGTTATCTCTGAATTTGGCCTGTCACCACTCTTGAAAATATGATGAGTGTTTACTTTTATGATCATTGCAGACATTTGAAATTGTGCCTTGCATTATAGTATTTTCCATGTGGTGTTTGTATTGTACTGACTGTTTGCATATGTTACTTGCAAGAACATATTAACTAGCTCATCACAAATGTTATGCTTTAAAATAAGAACATGCACTGTTTTTGGGAATTTGTGCTAGCAAATGTGCAGTCCAAGTGAACACAATAACAAGTATGTATTGAATAGTGGAGTCCACAGAAATGTGGTGCTGAGAGTGACTCAGGATGTCTCTGGATGTATCTATACACTTGTGCTAGGCTTGTTCAAGATTATTTTCTGGAGTCTTGCTCAGCCCCACATGCTAGAACCTAACTGCTGGCTTCCTTCAGGAGGAGACTTGTACAAATAGTGCAGAGCTGAGATTAGTGCTGAGTGAACTCAACTGGGGGTACCCAGTGTCTTTGTAAGTTGTATTTTGCTACCAGAGACAGTACAGATGCATCCACGCACTTGCATCTTCCCTGATGTTTGTTTTAATCTCTTCTTGAACTCACAAGTAATGGTGAATCAATAGCTTCCAGAGATGTCATCTTCCACTAGTTAACTGTCCTTTCAGTTTGTGCTTTTTGAGTGCTACAAATTAAATCAATTTGTTTTACCCTCCAAGGACACTAAAAAAATTGATTATGACCCACTTTATTTCAACCTTTATTATGCTTAATGCCTATAATTATATTTCATTTTAACCTTCTCACTAAACAGGTACAATTCTTTAAAGCTTTCCTGAATTGTCAACCAACTTAGAAGATTTTGAACCTTGTATCCCCACTGTTACTTTCCTGTGAACTCTCTCCAGGTTGTACATGTCTGTATTACAACATCAAGCAGACCTTCAGGTGTTCTTGATAGTACATTTCAGGGTGAGGTTTGCCTTTTTATAAAAGTACATAAGAAAACCCACCACACCGTAGACAGACCCCTACATAATACATGCGTTTGAAGGCTCTTCTGCCTCCTAATGCTCTCCAGTTCAGTAGCAGATTGTTGTCAGCTAGGCTGAGGGTGGGTATTTTTTCAATCACTTGTGCAAACACTTCACACGTTTTCATCTAGACCAGGTTTCCAGATTTCTACTTGTGAGACCATCTTCTGTGAAATGTCAAAGACCTAACAAAAATCAAGGCATGTCACATATAATGTTTTATTTCTCCCTGCTACAGTTGTATTTCTTCTGAGAAGGAAATTGCTTTGGGTTGAGGACTTGATGAGACGTTCATGTTCACATTAGCAATTTTTTACATAATCAGACTTATTATTTCCAAAAGATGCTTTCAGACTGACTTTGTTTAATGGTGTCTCTGGCTATGTAATATGAACCCTTTGGTCAAGGATTTGCTTGCTTTCTTGTAAGAAATTTAGGTTACCACTGTTCTTTTCCATTGCTATAGAAACTCAGGACTCCTTGGAAAGTCCACAAAGATAATCAATTAATGTCTCAGAAATTACTTCAAATACTTCCTTAAGTGCTTTATCATAAGTAAATATTCTCCTGGCTGTTCTTTCCCTGTTCCGCTCTGCACTATTACTGCCTTCTACTTGGTATTAATCCCATATTGCATCTGATTGTAATTAACCTTTCTATGAAACCTGAAGCAGCCAAAGTATTGATTGCATCAACCTTCTTTAGTCCTTCTTTACTTGTTCCACTTGCTTATTAGGCAATAGACCTGTGCTTTCTTTTCATCTTTCTCTGGCTTGTAAGGTATTTGCAGTCTTTTCTTACACACCTGAGCTGAAATTTAAACCCAGCTTTCAGATACAAATGGGAAGACATTGAAATGTGTACTGTAGCTTTTCATCTTTTTTTTTCATCATTACATATGAAACCTTGAAGTTTATGACTCATATACTTGTTCAGCTTGACTTCTGTTATTTACACATAATCTTGTGATAAAGGTGTATTTCAGATTCAGACCATAAATGGAGAATTGATTAGCGAGCGAGTCACTTCTCTAACCTCCCACTAAAATAAATTAAAAGTTCTCATATATAATTCAGAATTCTCATGCTTTATTTTGCACTAAAAACCAGTGAGGATTGCATTTTCTGTTACCAGTGTTATAGCCAAGATGATATTAACAGATCTCAGGAAGTGAAAGAAAAGTAAAATTTTAAGAGGAACAGTGTGATACTTACAAAACGGTAGGTATTAGTGAGAACAATTCTTCTGTTTTCTGTATGAAATGAAGAAAAAATGTCAGCAGGTGTCATTCTGTAGAAAATGATGCAATAATATCTTATATAAAGGAATAAAAATCTGCCAACTACACAGTATTTTACAGATACTAAAACAACGGAGATGAAGCAAATCCACCCATGAATTTGTTGACCTGTGCAATGCATGAGGAAGTAGCTGTGTGGAAATGGGATTCACAACCACTAGCAAGTCTAAGCCCTCCCACAGAAAATACCCAGAGAGGGATGTGCTTGAACTCCTCTCTCTCTTCTGAGTTTTGCTGCTTGGTGCAGAACTGTAAGGGCTCACCCTGGAGAGCTTTGGGATCCTGGTCTGGAAACCTCTCTTCTGAATAGAAACATCTTGTTCTTTTAGTGACAGAAGAAAATCTGACCTCCTGCTTTCACGACTGAACTGGAAAATGAGTTGTGCTGATTTATGTTATGTAGTAGTAGCACAGCACTTACCCAGGCAATTGGTATCCTGGTTTCGGCTTAAGAAGCTCCAAATTCTTCTCTCCCAAACTAAGAATGCTCCAGCTATTGGGCTATAAACTACTCTAGGTAGTAGCTGCCTGGCTATGGAA
Organism: Falco cherrug; assembly: GCF_023634085.1. NCBI lineage: Eukaryota > Metazoa > Chordata > Aves > Falconiformes > Falconidae > Falco > Falco cherrug. The sequence continues at coordinate 53,128,477 of NC_073697.1, forward strand.
GTTGGCTCATGGTATAGCCCGGACAGCATGAGCTACAGGGCCAAAGAGCTGGGGAATAGGAGAGTGAGTTCACTTGAGAAGTTCTGCCCTTAATCTGATTTACACATTTAATGCAGTGACTGCTTAATGTAAAACCACCGTGGTATGTCCTTGTCCAGTATGTGTCCTTGCTGAAGGAGTGGTGGAAGGACTGCTGAAGCAATCCTTGCTTAGGCTGCCTGCAGCCTCACAGAGCTTGCATCTGTGGCTACATAATAACCTGATTTCAAAAGCAGAGCATGAAGGTGTTTCTATTAAGTTTAACCTATAATATACAATTGCAGCATGCTCTAATGCTTAGGAGGAAGGAAGAACTGTGGACTGAAACTGTTTTATGCCAAGGAGAGAGACTTAAAACTAGACCCACGTCTTGCCGAGGTGTTGTACCCCGTGTTGAAGTGTGTGAAGGATGGGTAGCATCCCAGAGCCCTGCCTTCCAGCTGTGTTTTGAAAAAACCCCAGTCTTTACCTAAACAGCCTCTTTATAGTTGTCACCATTGTTCTTTTAAGGTCTGAATACTGCATGAGCCTGATATGCAGAGTTTTGTATACCCCAGCAGATGGCATTGAGTGTTCATTTATTCAATATACATAGTACTTTTATGTCTGCTCAGAGGGTCATTTGCCAGCGGTGAGGAGGGAGAATTATTCGTGCAAACTAGTTGTCTGATATTCTGTTCAGTTAGGCCAGTGCAAATCAGAAGTGAACCCAGTTAAATCAATGACATTACCAAGGAAAACTGATACAGGTGAGGATAACTAGGTGGTACCAATATAATAATGATACAAGGCAGCCAGTGTCTTAAATTGCAACTTCTGTTAATAAATAAATGGTTGTTCTATCCTCAGCAGTAAGAAATGAATAACAGTGGTAAACACCTAAGCTATTAGCCAGGCATTTCATGGCTTAATGCTAAAAGGGGACCATTTGACACAAGCCTTTGGGGTGATTTATTGCTATCCAACATTCATTTATAGTTTGATGTCCAGGTTGGTTTAGAACATATTCTGTTACACAGGATTCACCAGAATTCGGAGGAACTGCAGCCCTCCCCCTCCTTTTCTTCTAACACCTCCTTTGCACAGTGGGATGAAGGGAGAGACATGGGTGCTGCTCTCCTGCAGGCATTCCTTTTACATAAGGTGAATGCCCAAATATTTGCTCTGTGTTAGCTGAGGAGTGTGAACCAGCTAGAAACCACTCCTCCTGTTATTTAAAGATGACATTTTGGTAGCGAAGATGAATATTTCACTTGTCAGTTCCATGGTACATATCAGGCCTTCAGAATGAGATGTGCTGCGTGCCATCTGGGTGGTGGAAGGCTATTGAAGAGGCTCAGCACTTGGGGGGAGGTTATTTCTGCTGTTTACTATATATATCACCCTGAAACATCCAGTTTATTACAGAATCATAGAACAGTTTGGGTTGGAAGGGACCTTTAAAGGTCATCTAGTCCAATGCCCCTGCAATGAGCAGGGACATCTTCAAATTTCCTGGCTTCTGGTACACTGGCTGTTGTACAGGGATGGAAGAGGACAGGATCTTTGTGCCAGGTAGTTGCAATCAGCTGGACCTTCTGGCATCAATATTTTTTCCCTGCAGGCTAAAGACTTAGAGCTGGCAGGAGTCAGAGTCTCCTCAAGCTATAGGGACCGATCATGTTTTATTCAGTCTGAAATTTTTTGTTGCTTTGCTACATCCTTTATGAAATTAATAAATGGAGTATATAAATTATAACAATAGTCAAGTGTTATATTTCTATGGCATATGCGTGGGTGTGTTTCTGCCACTTGACAGAGAATGTCTGATGTCAAAGGAGAAAAGGGAAGAAATTAATTTCTCTTTAATTTGCAAGAGAATAAAATGGTGTGCATTTTGCAGCAACCTTGCCTGCTTTTCATAGTGACCTAAAAAAAAAGTCTGTTCAAAAGCATGACAGGTTAGCAATTTGTATGTGAAAACCCAATGTCAGAAACATAGCCCTTCTTTAAATGAGAAAGCAGAAGTTAAATCTGTTCTCATTGACTTCTGTGAGTCTGTGAACACACAGTGGTTTTTTAGTCACTGTTTGTGGTGTTTCAGCCAGTGACAAAAAGCAATAGTCTTGTGGGTTGTATTTTAATAAACCTTGTGATCCTGACAGAGTGTCTCCTAATCACTTCAGCAGAAGAAAATAAGGCTGGAAAAGCTTCAAGGAAGAGCCTGTATGGGAGGTTTCAGAGTCACTTTCTCTGTCTGGTCCAAATGTACAGTGTAAAACCTTGCCCTGTTAAGGAGATGGGCATCTTTGCCTGGCCTCTAGAGGGGTTCAGGAAGCTTCTACTTGTCTTAATTGCATAGTTTAATTCCAGGACAAAGCAAAATGCTAGGCAGGCTTTGCTTCAGAGACTGTGAAAAAGGCATGTGAATAAATGCCAGTTATGGTGAGCTTTTGTGATATGGCCAGCTATCCACAGAGAATAAAAGATTTGCAATCAGATGATAGACTGCTGGGTGTTATTTTTCCAGAACGGCTTTTTCTAGCCCTAAATCTAAATCTTCTATATTATATGGATATTGCATGCACTTAAGCAAATTTCACATAACATAATAAACATATGGTATCCCAAATAAATTTGTCTAGTTGTGTCCCTATTTAGATAGATAATTTTGTATGCTTTGCGTTAAATGACTCTTAGCTCAGCTACAGTTGTGAAATATGGTATCATTTTCCACTGTCTAAGTAGAAGTGTTTTACTTTTGAAGTCAATGTGATTGAAACACATGCTTACTACTGACCATAATCTGTCATGGAATCAGATTTAGAAATCCTGTGTCGTTGTCCCATTGTTTTGGAACAGCAAACAGCAAAAAGAGGAGAGTCCTTCATGACTGGTAGCAAAGGTAAAAGGAAGCTTGCCTCAGTTGCTTTCTGGAAGTCATCAGCCAACATAATGTTTTCAGTCCCCAACAAGAAGATGGCTTTTATTGATGGCTTTTTGCAGTGTATAACATCAGGAAGCCAACATTTTTTTGGGAAGTCTGTAAGTAAACACCTTTTTGCTTTCTTCAATAGTGGGTTTACATTTTCCACTTAGTGGATATCAATTTCTTTTCCTTTTTTCTTACAATTCATTTTAACTTTTAGGATCTTACAGTGTTCTGATCTGTCACACTTTGCATGTTACAAACTATCACTGAGTAATAAGTATGGTAAAAAGACATGCTATAGTACTTCCTTTTTCAGTACTGAAAGAATTTTACCTTTTGGTTGTATATCCAGATTCATTGCTGCACATATGTTTGGACAAGATCTAAAGACATAAAAAAAGAAAAAAAAACAATCCACTTAGTTTAATATTAGAAATTGCTATTGTTCTATGAAACTTTTCAAAAAGTGTAGCTTAACAGAAAGAGCAAAAGCTGCAAGAATAATAATTAAATTTGAAAAACAGTTTGGCAGATTTGGAAATTCAACAGTCTTGGGTCAAACCCTACATTTTTGTTCACTTACACCTCCAAGTTTGGTGTAGTTACAGAGAGCTCTACTTTGCAAACATTCATTTGAAACAAATACTGTAACGGCCTTATTGATGCTTTAGCATATTCAGTATATTGTTCAAAGGGATGAATTTGCTTAGGGAAATAGGAGCTAAACCTGTCTTTTAGCATGCAGCTGTGCCACTGCACATGGCTCCCATCCCATTCTGCCAGACAGCAGAATAAGTATAACAATTCCCCATAGTCCTGATGTGATGTTCTTCCATCCTGCTATTACTCTCCCATGTGGAATACATGAGATATATTATGTGGAAGAAACAGATAATAAATGGATCTTGACTGTACTCTGGTGTCCTGGATGATGGGCATCCTGGATGCCATCACCCTCTTTATCCACTGGACCTTAGATCTGTATCATCCTGTCCAGCAACATTTATGGATCGTTGCAGTAGTAGCACTTAGTATTCAGAAACCACAACAAGAAATATTTTGCAATGAAGATGTGGCCAGGGATCGCAGTAGGACTGCATAAATGCACACTTATTTTGTGTGCATTTATCTAAGCATCCACCCTTGGAATAGCCCAGAGTTTGAAATGCCAACACAAATTTTTGAGTTTCAACTGTCCCACTATTAGAATTACAAATTAATTCAGGTTAGCAGCAGCTTTTGAACAAAGAGTGAAGCTGAGTCGTTTCCTATTTACTGAGCAGGCTAGTCATCTGGTCTTTCGCTGTCTGCTGTTTAGAGCATGGACACATCAATAATGAAACTTCTATTGATGTTACTTGTCAGTGCTTTAAAAAGTAATTTATTTATTTACTTATTTTTTGGCAAAGTTGTCTTCCTGCTGTTTGGATCTGCTGGGCGATGTACTATCATTTTCCTGTTAGCTCTGACAGAATTGAACAAAGTTTACAGTTAGTAAGTGGGGAAGAAATGTGAATGTGAGCAGAATTGAGAAAGAAAAAAGTTTTCAGATCTGGGAAACGCATATATGTAAATTATTTCCTTCTTCTCTACCTCAAATATTTCCATTCTCTGAATATTTTGCTGATTTTCTTGTTTCAACTGTTTGGAAAAAAGAACGATGGCTTCTTGCTGAGAAAATATAAAGCTGGAAACTGAATTCCTGCATCCAGTGTTTTGGTTTCTTTGGAGTATGGTACTTATTAAATTTTTATACAGCTCAATAGGAATTAAAACCCAAAGACACCTAACCAAGATCTCTGTTGCTAGTAAAATACTTGCTAAACACCAGTGATGTATGTAGCTATCAAAGCTATAGAGATCAGTTCTCTTGGCCTCTCTACCTCTGGTTGCTCGAGCCCCACTTAGAAACAGATCTTATTTTACTCATGGAAAATAGTACTGATCTGTAAATCCTGGAAACAAACACTGAGATGATTTTAACTTTTACCCTTTGACCACTAGAGACTCCAGTGTTTGCAGCAAGAGTTAGGATTATCTCACCAAATAATTCCTACAAATTTTAAAGATGGTCACGTTCTCTTAATCAACCTAGTCCTGCCCAAATTCCTTTAAATTCATAGATCCTACAATCAAGTTTTAATTTTTCTTTACAAACACAGCCCCAAATATTATTTAAAAAAAAAAAAACAAAACCAAAGATCACTAATAAATAGTTGAATGTCCACAGCGATAATTGATTTTTCTGTCAGTGTGGAAATACTGGAAATAAAGGGCACAAATGCAAAGATGCAAATTTTAGGAGAATGAGAAGGTAGTTACTATAACTATAGAGAATTTTGGTTAAATGGTTAAATATATACTGCTGAATTATCTCTCTGGAGCACCAGGATATAAACAGGTAACTGATTTCTGTCATCTCTTGTCACAGCACTCTCAAAATATCAAGCTGCAACAACATCTTTTACCATTGCATACCAACATACTCTTCATGCCAGTCCCTCTGCTGTCTTCTCCTAGTCTCTCCTCATCCAGAGCACACTCGCTCTCTCTTCTCTCTGTTTCTTCCTTGGCTGCTCAACCTCTTAACAGAACCAGCCACAGCTGCACCTTATCCACATCAGCCAACCCACCGCCCCTGAAGCCAGCCCACAGCTCTATATTATCAATGTTAATTAACCTGCCTTCATTCCTCTACAGTCTCTATGGTCTTTATCATTCATGTATAATCTTTTTGTCCTTTAAAAGAACAATTTCATTCTTTTCAAAACTATTTCCCCAACTCCCCCTAAGGCAGTATGTATTACAAATACAAAAGTTTATTGCATATGAATATTATACATACAGTGAATGCATATTTTGTGTGTCTGAATTTACTGCATTCCTTCCTGACCCTTCTGGTGACAAATTTCCCAACATGCACCTGAAAAGTGACTTTCTACAAGTTCTTCCTTGCCTGTAGCAGGGAACTAGTTCAGTCTCTTTAGTCTGGTTCTGGTCTGTGTAAGATGCAGCACTGAGATTGCACACCTCTTTTGCTGGCTGTCTCCATGCGTCCTTCAGAACTACACACGTGTTACTTGTAACTAGTGGCATAAAACACTCAGAAGTACGAGATTTGTCTGAAACTTACCGTGGGTTCAGACTCTGAGGACAGTTGGCACCTTTTGGGTGATTTATGTTAATAAAATCTCCCCCTTGCCCAAAAAGATTACACAAAGCCTTTTTCATCATTTTTGCTTTAAAATACAGCTATGCCGTTTTTTAAATCCCTGTGTCTAATTATAGGGCCAAAGCTTTTTTCCTTCACAGGATTTTCTTCATTCTCTGGTCAATGCTACAGCAACATTGCTCTTCTGCAAAAAGGTGGGTTTTTTTCTATGCAATTTAGGACACTTTCACCTCTTTTAAATTAAGGAGAATGTGGAATTTCATTTATCTTGCTATGCTCTGTAACTTTTTCCATTTATGATATTTATTCCAGACCAACCAGATACAAGACCCTTAATTATGTCTGTGATAGTGCAGTTTAGTGGCACAGACAGAGCAGTGGTACCCATTCAGCTTAAGATTCAAGTTACATTATGTATGGCCAGAAGATATACTGGGGAGAAAAATCGAGGGTAGGATTCATTTTAAGTGATGATTTACTGATATTTAACTGCAGACAAATTGTAATGGAGCACCTACAGAAATATGGATGACATTTACATTAATGTCAACTGAATTAATCTTGATGGGTTCTGTTGCAATAAATTATTATTAATTTATGATGAATTGGATGTCTGAAAGTTTCTGTTTCAAAAGTCTTGAAATTTCCAAGAGTTATGAAATTATTAGGTAAATTGTAAGACACTCCATTTGAAAGTTTGTTTACTTCACAGCATTTAAGGGGATTATTGCTAGGGTAAATTTTACTTGCCAGGAATAAAAGGTGGCTAAGTCAATAGCTGAAGTACAGATGGTTAAAAACAGAAAAGTAATTTCATCTGATCTTTATTCTCTCTCTTTTCTTCTGTTTCAAGAGTGAAACAACAATAAGGACATAAATAGCTATTATATTAAATAGCTCTCCTCTGACTGCAGTACTTTACATGAACCAGTTAAATATTGCCTGACATTTTGTTTAATCAATTACTACATTCCAAAGGCCCTGCCATACTCATGTATCACATTACTCTTCATGAGAAACTGTAAGTGGCATCATTTGGCTCAAAATATTCAGAAGCAATTCCTTATTAGTTAAACATTATTGCAGTTATCTGGTTTTGTAGTTACTTATTTTTGTCATTATTTGTGTAGTTATTTGGTTTTGCAGATATGTTTGAGAGCTCCTACCATAGAAGACGTCCTCATTCATGATTCACAATTGTAAAGTTGGTCCCAGTCCAAAGGATGCATGAATGAGAGAAAACAGGTGGATACAACTAACAAACAGGGGGTAGAACAGCAACTGAATGTAAAAAAAAAGTTTTGCTAGAAGGAAAGGAAGAAAACTGGGAGCATGCAACTCTGTGCTGACTGTAGACATCTGAAGGGGGTCAGTCATTCACTAGTTTGAAAGTCCAGACACCTTTCAGGCCTGTGGAGAGAAAAATCCACCTTTATATCATTACTGCTCTTGAAAGAGGTCAGTATCATATTTTATGGGCTACTTAATACAATGAAAGGATCCTACTTTTTATCATCCTGATTATCCCAATCCATGGCTTAAAGCTATTTTTTGAATAAATGGTTACCAAGGTGATTATTAAGGGATGCTCTCTTTCAGAAACCAGCTTGTTTCCTGAAATGGTGGCTAAAGGTATGTGCAGTGCATATGGCAGTGTGACTGGATTCCAGGGGCCTTTGTAATCACAAGGTCATTCTCTTACAGGTGGTTTGCAAGTGCATTGTACTGTTCATTTTGTTTTCTGGTAACGTCTGTCTGTAGATACCATTATAAATAGCAGGGTTTGGGTTGGGGGAAGGCTTAGCCAGATCCGCTGTGGCCCTGATTAAGCAAAACTCAAGTCGGTAGAGCAGAAATAATTTTAAAATAGTTTAAATCTAACAACAGATAACATCATTGTCCAAAAACCCTAAGGGAATGCACAGAAGAGAGTTCAGTTTTGGAAGTGATACAGGCAAGTAAGAGAGATCACAATCTTGGATCGATTGGGCTATATCACTACTGAAGTTCAGCTCAGATTTCCTGGTTGCCTGAACACAGGTGTGCCATGCCATTGTGGGTGCCTGGGTATATCCTGCCTGGCATCCAGGTGCTGCTCAGGAGGGATCTAGGTCTCTTGCAGATCATGGACTGAACTTCTTTGGCTGGTGCCTGTAGAGTTAGACATCTGATAGCAGAGTCCAAAATCTCAAGCTTGCTGAATGGGGAACTGCTGTGAGCTAGAGCAGTTGCCTGAAATCATAGCTCCAGTGACTGCTCAGGCTGCAGGGGATGTGCGTCCCTGTGCTTGTAGTATGCAGCTGGGAGCGTAGAGCAGACTCTTCCCAAGGAAAAGTGAAGGATAGCTATCCATCACCTTTCCTATTGAATAATCTAGTGATCAGAGGAGGTATGTAGCTTAGTATCTCGATGATTGCTGTGTTCTGCTTATATTTGTTCTCCACTGAAGAGAAAACAGAGGTTCAGGAACCCGGCTCCCGTGCCTCAGCTGAGCATGTGCACCTCTTGATCTTCACTCACAGCCTCCTCTGCTGCATGTGATGGAGGAAGGGTGGGTTTTCTGCATGGTGTTTCGCAGTCCTGCAGTTCTTGTTCTGTGGGTGCTTTCCAAAAAGGGGGCGTGGATTCCCCCAAAATGTGAGCCCAAATCTTCCTTTTCCTGAATACCATAACTACATGCAGAAGGGCAGTGGGAGAGTTTCGCTACTCTCCCCATTCCTCCTATGGGGCAGCAATGAGAGGTGACTTTGGGACTGATCCTGCTGGTGGATGGGAGGTCTGCTTGGGGAGTACGCGTTTGAGCAAGCCTGTTCCGGACCTTTAACAGGCTGAGATGGAGCCTCCACACCCCGACTTGCCTGTGGTACCTGCTCAGCTTTTAAGCCCTTTTGAGGTAGTTTTGGACTGGCACAGAGTTGCCTTTCTGTGTATGTGAGATAATTTGCAGGATGCTGTACGGGCTCTGGCTGGGGTAGAGTTAATTTTCTTTAGAGCAGCCCATATGGCATTGTGCTTTGGATCTGTGAGCAGAACAGCGTTGACAATGCACCAGTTCTGGCTGTTGCTGAGCAGTGCTTGCACAGCATCAAGGGTTTCTCTTTTTCCTGTTCTTTCCTCCCAGTGAGCAGGCTAGGGTTGGGTGAGGGGTTGGCAGGGGACACAGCTTGACAGCTGACACCAGCTGACCAAAGGGATATCCCGCACCATATGACATTGCTCAGCAATAAAAACCAAGGGAGTGTTCTTTTGGAGGCAGCTACTGCGCAGTGATTGCCTTCAGACCACTTGTTTGGTTTAAATTTTTTCTTTCTCTTTCCTTTGTTTACTAAACTGCCTTTACCTCAACCCACAATTTTTCTTGTTTTTGCTCTCACATCTTTCCCTGTCCCATGGGTTGGAGGGAGCGAGTGGCTCCACGAGGCTTTGCTGCTGGCCAGGGCCTGCCCACCATGTGCACACAGGCAGGCAGAGCTGGAGGGAAGGCAAGGCAAGGAAGAGTCATTTGACCTTTCAGCTGTCACAGAGGTTTCAGAATCACAGTTTTGATGGGGGCATATAAACATTGTCCAGGTCTGAGGCAAAGGCCTAACCACTTTTCTGAAATGTTCCAGATACTGCCCTAAAACAGAGCTTTTTTTTTTTTTTTCCTTTTAATTTTTGAAGGTCAGTTTATGACTGAACTGCAGGGGATGTGCATCCCTGTACTTGTAGTATGCAGCTGGGAGCGTAGGGCAGACTCTTCCCAAGGAAAAGTGAAGGATAGCTATCCATCATCTTTTCTATCGAGTAATCTAGTGATCAGAGGTCAGTTCAGTACTTAACTAAAGTCTAACTGACTAAAATCAGTTTAGTACTTGGTGTCATGACATTACAAGAAACCTCTATAAAACAGATGCTCAAATGATTAACATATTCAAACTACTAGAGCTGTGGTCCTTCAAGTGCATCATGTAGAAGGGGACTTGCTCTTGTTTTTTTTTACCTAAAGTAAATGTTAGGAACATAATAATAAATATTAAAGGCTATATTCTCTTAGCATAAATAAGAAAACTTGAAAAAACTGTTTAAAATTATGGCTGGCACAATTAATTTGAATTATTTTCTTCAAAAAAGAATGTTCTAGGTTTCCCTGGCAACCTTTAAAACGATATGTATAAACACACCAACCATTCTACATAGTATCAGTTCAAATAACCCCACAGAAACACAAATACAATGAATGTTAACTAATTATTGTACTGGTTAAATGCAGGTTTTAGAAATGTCAAATAGAGACATTTTCTTAGTGCTAAACTGCATTAACAAGCTGCAAAATGCCAGCTTTTTGCAAGTCCACATACAAATTATTAGAAGATATTAAAATTAGCTTTTTCAGGAAAACAGGCCCCCTGGCAAATGTGTTATGAATTCCACTTCTCTAGTACTGGTTAATACAGGTATCCAGGCTGACAATTAGGATATACAGAATGCACTGTTATTTGTATTACAGCCTTATCTCCTTAGGAATTGCTGTAATGAATCCAAGCCAGGTGACTTGGCACTGGATGGGACAGATTAAGAGGAGATAAAATGATAAACCATTGTAGTTGAAGAAAAGGATGGCCCTACATGAAGGCATCTTTCAAGTCAAATGTGATCTTGCAGGAGAAAAAAAAAATTTTACTCAACCTGAACAGCAAATACTCACAGAAACCAGCCCTTTTAAGCCATTACTGTTGCAAAACTGAGATTTAGTTTTTGTTGTTGCGTGTGACGCTATGCTGTACAGAGAAATGCCTGGAAAAGATTTGGTGTTTGGCATGGTTTTCTTCCCATAACTCTTGTATGGAATCAGAGAAAACATATTCACACAGCAAGAGAGTGGTTTGGGACACTTCAAGCCAAATGCTGCAATATAACCTGAACCACATTGCAAAGATTCCTCGGGGAGGTGCGGCATAAAAATTTTGCCCCTGAATCAAATAGCATGAACCTTGAGCCTGCCTAGTCCTTGCGTTACCTTTCTTGTATATCCCCTTAATGGGATACATTGCACAAGACAGTACAACGCAGCTTCATTAATAATATGTACTTATATAAGTGTAGCATCTGCCACCTCAGTCCACACACTTGAGACCAGCATGCATTTAGTCATGTTTGTGTACTTTGAACTACTAATAAATTGTCAGGCAGTGACTCGCTGGCTGAAGAGATACTATCACGAGAGACAGAGTCTGTGAGTACCTGAAAGGTAACCACAGGCATTTGACTTTTAGAAGAATGCTAGTGGGAGGCTTTGGTACCCATGGTTACTGTTTGTATTACTGGGCATGTTTATGCCAAGAACTTTCTTGTCTACAACAGCAGCTCTGCCATGGCACAGTATAGAGGGGGAAGATCAGGCAAACAGTGGGTTGAAATAGAAATGCTTATTAAGTGCAAATAAAAATGGTCTCTCCATAAGTTTTGCTAAACTCACCTGAAATCGTATATTTTATGAGAAGATGAGAAAAACCAGGAATGAACCAAGTCTGTCACGTGGATAGGCTTTTTACATTTTTCAGTCCAAGCAGCTAAATACTAAAGTGAGTGGGCATGACTGAGGGAAGTCTTTAATGCATGTAAAATGGTTTATAGTAACATAATAATAAAAAAAAGATGCTCTTGAAGCACTGTGGTTTGTAAGCGTAGAAATGGGAGTCATTCAATTACAACACCTCATCTGAATTTGGTCCTGGGATGAGAGTAACACTTTGTAGAGGTTTAGGGCTGCATCACCGTGACAATTTTAATTTTTACATTTCTTAGCTTCTGTGCAAGCCCTTGGGTTTTTTTACATCTAAAATGGTAGAGAGTTTCTACTGGAATAAAAAGCAAAGATGCGAATGCAAAATGAATGTGGTTTACTTTTTCATGAAAACCCTGGTAACACAGACACTCTCAGAGGACATGCAAAATTTGAAAACGTTCCATCTAAAGATAATTCTGCCTGCAATATCTGTCTTTCAGAATGTTCATATATACATATTTTAAGTTATTCTCTCCTCTGCCTCTCTCTTAAAAGCAGTACAGTTTTCAGACTTGTTCTGTGTTGTTACCTACCAAGTGATTTTTACTGGCAATTTAATTCTATACATCAGGATACGTTGCTTATCTCTGCCCTTGCATCTTGTAATGAAGAGTGCAAATCCTTATTCACCTGGGGAAGTCAGTGAGGAAAAAAAATTAAGTTCTTGATTCTCTGACTAGTGCTTGAAATCTTGGGGTTGCCATCTGTCAGACCTTTTGGGGACTGCTTGGTGTGAAAAAGGAAGCTAAAGACTTCTAGCTTTCCGCTTGCCTACCAAATGCCTAGGTATCCCAGTCTCAATGGCCAGAGGAGCTGAAGGTTTATTATCTACCTTCTCCTCCACAGATGAGCAATATCCTGGGAGCAGACAAGAAGCCAGGCAGATGGTATCTTGTCTCGGAGGATGTGGTGCTGGCTACAGCTACTTGCCAGAGAATCTGGGAAGGTGCTGTGTGACCCAGCACTGCCCAGGGTGTTGTCATTATGCATATAGGTCTTCCTAGCATATACCAGAGTCTGGCAATCTTCCCCATATCCCTAGGCAAGCCTGCTGTTTCAGCAGACATTTAACTCAGACTTAAGTGCCTGAATCAAAATTCCCTCCTTATTCCTGTTATGCTGATGGTTTGCTGCTTCTCTACAACAGCAAATCATAAAACAACTTGAGCAGACCTATTGCACATGACAGGCAAGTAACAAGACAGAACTCGAAGAAAATGCCATTTCTGTCCTTCCTTGCTATTTGCTGTCAGGAAGGAGCTAACAGGTAAGCAGCTTTTAATTGAATTTCACTCAGTCTAGTCAAGGTGGAGTAATCTGCATATAAATATAATAATGTAAGTGCTAGATCCCTCCCTCACTGACATAGAGTCTAACCTGAAATATAGCTCTTAGTATCCAGGGAGAATAAAATTACCCTGCCCAAGGTAGCTGAGAAATTATGCACCTAGAGAACAGTGTACACTGAAGCACTCCAGTTTACAGCTGCTGCAGTGTAAACCTATATCCTTATCCGTGAACCCAACAGCATTACCCTGTAGTTACAGGTTGCCAATGAAATCCAGTTTATAGATGGATGAAAATGATTGCTCCAAGTATTCTCACAGGAGTGATTTCCATGCTGTATTAGAGGTAAGCACAGTAGCCATTCTTCCAAGTAAAAATGAAAGCAAGCAAGTACCTTCATATTTGTGTGCATAGTGTTTGAGGTTTTGAATCATCAGCAAATAACAAACAAAAATAATTATTGTGATGAGTTATTTTTTTTTAATTACCTATTTGTGTTTTGTTAGAAAACCATCTCAACATTTCCCAAACACAAAGTTCTTCATGGAGGATAGCAAGTAGTAAACCAGTGGTGTCTGCAGGGATCTGACTAGAAAACAGTATCTATTAATTACCTGAAAATTTCACAGAATATTTTGGTGTTTTGATTTAGCAATCTGTAGAACTCACACTGAAAAATCTAATGTAAGAAATGCTACAATATGGGAGAAAGAGAAGGGGCTTTGCTGAGTAGGTTACATTTGCTTATTTAAACATTTCTATCACTCCGATTGGGGTCCTGAAGTATAAATTACATGTTTGAATTAACCTGCTGTTGACTCAGTGTAGGTATTCATGTTTGAAAAGACTGGCTTTTCTCTGGCTGTAGCTAAGTGCCCCTAAGAATTAAAAAACCCCTCCACTTAAGAGATATTTTTTTTCCCTCTTTTTCTCTCTCCCTTTCACTTACCCAACCTGATGCAAAAACTCATGTTCTTGACAGTCCTAGATTGCCATCTGGTCTGAGACTGACTAATCCCAGATTAACCCTTTTCTTGCTTTTGACCACTCTTCTACAGTTGTGCCCAGCTCTGGAGGGTATAAGCTCTACAGAAGTCATGGCTGGCTATTAGCTCAGCACTGCCAGCTACCCAATCCTAGGGCTTCCTGGGATTTCAGTTCACACTGCCTGACAGCTACAGACATGTACATAGGTGAAATGCTGGTGGATGTCTACATGAAAAGCTTACTAAGGGAGAGGAACTGGGGCAGAGTAGACCTGGCTGTTGATGCCTTTGTGAATAAGTGCCTGATTCTGGTAGCTGGCAAAGATGAAAATCAGACACATTTCACAAGCAGCACAATGTTCCTTTTAGAAAAGATTTCTTAAATCACCATTTTCAAGTGAGCCTCATATTTAATCCTTGTCCTAGTTCTCTTCTTGAAGGCTGTTAAACAGAAGCCAAGTCCAGTTACCACAAGTAAACAAACTATTCTGTGAATAACTGGGCACTCTGGATTTTCATAATGCATTAGCACAAACTTGTTAGGTCAACTTTGTGTTGCATGGGGATTTGAAGGTGATAAAACGTCAACAATCCCCAAGTTTTCCATCCTTGGTGCATGAAGTGGTCTTGGAATCAGACCAGGTATGGGGCTTGGCTCCACACTGGGCTAGTTAATGTCTTCCAGTTATGCTCAATTGTTTATTTTATTTCTGTGTTTATTTCTGGCATGTAACAACTTTAGTTGTTGTCATTTACTTAGAGGAGCAGAGACTAAACATAGTGTTTTCATATCTGGGAAGAGGACAGCGGTTAGGCTACTTGCTAAAAATCAATAGTGCTAACAATGGCATAACCTTTCAAAACACCTTCTTAACCTCTACTATTTCTGCAGTTAATGGCAGAATCATTGATATTACATAATTTCATCAGCAAGCTCATTCATAATCTAATGAATGACCTAGAGTCAAATAAGCTTATGGGAAAATTCCCATTGATTTCAAAAAGGTCTTGATCAGATTCCTACAATGCCTTTCTTTGCAATACAGGTCTGTCAAAAACCAGGATTGTAAATATACTGCTTTTCCAACTTTTCCATTTTCAATAGTGGTACCATTACTGCTTGCCTTTATTCTTGCATACTGCAGAATATTGTTGTATGCACATGCTATTGCATAGATATACATACATTCTGGCTAAATGAAGGAATATAGCAAAAGGAACTGGAGATTCACCATACAGCCATAACGTGACACTTAAAACAATGCTATCCAAAGTGTCTAATGTTCAGATACTGTGCCTACTGAAACCAAACTGACCTCCATGCCCAAATTAAACAAAACAAGTTTAAAGGTCAAGGAATCATATCTGCAAATAAAAACTTATGCTGGGAAAGGCAGTCAAATGAGAAATGGTAGGCTCCACTGCAGGGAAAAGGATACTTCAGCAGTATCTTTAGTGAAAGCTGAAAAGAGTTATGCTAGGTTTTAAAGTAAAGCTTAATCCATTTACCATAAATTAAAGTTTCATTCAATAACATATATACATCCAAAATGACCATTTTTGGTATTCATACCTCCGTTAGAATATGGAACAGAACCTAGAGAAAGAGGTCCAGGAGAATCAAAAGGAAAGCAACATTTATCCTAGTCTGTCTTGGCCATCACTGCAAAATTGTTCTACAAACTCCGTACCTTGCTCAGTATGCACAACACACTTTTTCAAAGGAATTACTTTCTGTTAATAAAAACATCTATTCTCAGGTTGTTTGATTTTGCATTTGTATTCATGTGCATCAATATTTTTTTTTTCCTTCTTGCTGTCAAGGTGTCAGTGATAGCCACAGAGATATTCTTTTTTTGACAGCAATAGAAATTTGATGTTGGAGACAGAGGGCTGCAGAAGTCTTATACTTTTTTTCTGTGGATGTCACCAGTAGCAGCATCGGGATGCTACTGAAAGGAGAAGGAATGATTTGGCAGCTTAAAGGCTGTCAAATGTGAGCATGTGCTGGAAGAAGGAGAGATTATTTTATTAACATGAATTAACATACTGAACCCCAGTTTATAATAATGCATTTTTGCACTATTAATCCTGTAACAGTCCTGTAATACAGTTGTCCTGTTTCTATAATATCTATTACAGTAAAAAATGAACAAATTGGATTTTCATGATGCCCCCATAGGAAAGCTAGATTAGTCTGAGGAGCTACTCCTTCCTTCCCTACTGGACAGTACATTATTTGCTTTAAACCATGTTTTTTAAAAATGGAAGGCTTTGCATAATTTGATCAATTTTTCTTGTTGTGACAGAAGACTCAAAGATTCTTCACTGGCTATATAGGGCTCTCATACTTTCAGTTAACCCACTGCCACAGTATTAGTGCAGGCTTTGCTGCTTGCCCTTGCTGACTTTCAAAATGTTACCAGTAAAATTACTTTCAAGGATAAGGTTAGTAGCTGTGCCCAGGCAGCTTTACTATGATGGTGTGCCCAAAGTGGTGGACCTAAGAAAAGTCCTGCAAAAGACTGGCCAATTTTCCATCTAGGTCAACAGATCACTAGAACTGTTAAAACTCAGATGCTTTCGTTTCAGATTCAAACATACTATTAGTAAGACCTAAAATTCAACAATTTCAATTACAACCAAAACCTCTTCAGAAGAGGGATCCACATTCAGTATTTGTCCATGGTAAATTAACAACTGACATACACACAAAATCGTTTGTTTTTCTGAAGGAATAAATTTAGCCAAGACTGTCATCCATGTTTTCAGTTATCTGCAAGTTATTCCTGTTCACACTCAGAAAAAAACCCACCAAAAACCATTTTCAGGATTTTTTTGCCATTGCTATGGTTTAACCCAGCAGGCAGTTAAACAGCACACAGCAGCTTGCTCACTCCACACCCTGCAGTGGGATGTGGGAAAGAATCAGAATAAAGGTAAAACTTGTGGGTTGACATAAAGACATTTATGTATAATAGGACAGAACAGGAAGGAAAAATAAATTATAAAGGATATACAAAACAAGTGACGTACAATGCAATTGCTCACCACCTGCTGACATCCAGCCAGTCCCTGAGCAGCTGGCTGCCACCCCCTGGCCAACTCCTGCCAGTTTTATTGTTCAGCATGACATCCCATGGTATGGGGTATCCCTTTGGTCAGTTTGGGTCAGCTGCCCTGACTGTGTCCCCTCCCAGCTTCTTGTACACCCCAAGCCCTCTTGCTGGCAGGGCAGCATAAGAAGCTAAGTCCTTGACTTGTTGCTAAGCAGTGTTTACACTAAAACATTATTATTATACTCATCCTAAATTCAAAACACAGTACCATGCCAGTTACCCAGAAGAAAGTTAACTCTATCCCAGCCAAAAACAGGACAGGTGTCTCAGTAAGCTCAACCAATACCTGGATTTTCATTCCAAGTTGGCAAAAAAATGTGTCAGCCCCATAAAGAGTCACTGCAAAACAATCTATTCTTATCCTGAAACCAAACACAACTCATTCACTCAGCCAGCCACAGCTCTTATCCTAGTCTTGACCGATCCAGCAGTAAACCGTGCCTTTTACTATACCACTTACCTATCCCATGAGTGGAACTTAGCCTTAACTACACTTGAGTGAAAGCTTCCATAGACCTAACCATGCTACTGCTGTCAGACCCATATCCTAATTCTGTGAAGTTTGTCTGACACAGTTTAAAGCTGTCTCCCCAGTCTAGGTCTTGAGCCTCAGTCCCAATTCTCAACCTTAAAGGTAGCTCAGGGACTCCTGTTAACTTACCCGTCATCACCTACGGTAGGGCCTTGAGGGCACTAATAGGCTTTAATGGCACTAATAGGCCTCACCTGTGGCCTCTCCCCATCCTGCCCATGGCCCAGGAGCCCCATTTCAGCTCAGCTGGGGACCGTCAGACCCTACCCAATGAACAATATCATAGAAGTTTTAGACCCCAGCTCAGCCATAGCCATGGTTATGTCTGGCCGTGGACCCTGTTGATTCAGACCTCAACACACAAAAGAACTTCCCAGCTTGACTTTGAACCTGTCCAGCAATGACTGGGCTGTGTCTGAACCTGATTACCCTAATCAGGCATGATCATAATCCTGACCAGCTAACTAAATGACTTCCCAGCTTTGTCTTGGCCTTGCCTCACTGCCATGAACTTGTCTGATCTGGACCCTTGGCTGAACCTGGCTACCATCCCTGTGTGTGCCCTGCTTGTCCCGTTGGGGTGGTGTGATGGATCCCCTGCCCCAATGGTTCTATCATCCCCCTTAGCTCCTAGCTTTGCACCCCTTGGGGCAATTCTTGTCCTAACTCCTCTAGTCCGGTCAAATCCACAGGCATGTTAAATTCAGGTCATGCTCATCTAATTCCCTCATCTTTGCCCCAGATGTTACTGTACCTCAACAAACTATATCCATCTGTCACCTTCAATAATATGCTTTTGCTGGCCCTGTGGGTCTTACTGGCATTTAGCAACATGACCATCTTTTCAGTTCTTACTCTCTGAGAACTTTACACTAACTAGTTCTAGTACTAATTTTAATATAGCCTCAAACAAACATCAGCTCTTTTTCAGTAACAGCAGCAGCAGCCTTCATCTAACCCCAAATGCCTTGCAGAGTCCCATAATAAGTTCTGGCTGCTTTAGTCTCAAACCCCAGTCCTAGATCTGATTGTGTCCCAAATTTAAACAATGCTCCACAATCCCATCTCCACCCCCAACCCATCAGCAACAGGATTCACACTTCTACTGACTGTTTTCATCTCATCACCCAGTTCTTTCCACGCAGCTACAGTGGCTTGACAGAGACTTGTGGATACTTGGCTCTATTTGAGACATTTGTCCAGAGGAACTGCAAAGGAAAACGGTGAGGTCCACCTTGCCCAGTTTATTGGATTCCTTGGAGTGATTAGGTCCCTGTTGTGACTAATTCCATGTTTTTAATAATTTGTCCTGAAATAGCTTCAATTTCTAAAAATGGAACTAGAGTTATATTGCATGAAATAAGGAAAGCAGAATAAAAAAAAACAAAACAGGAAATTCCAATTCTGTGCTAAAAGCATAAGGATTGATACTTGCTAAAGCTTTGCTCTCCCAGCCAGGGTTCCTGTTTTACTTTCCCAGGGGCCAGAGATGGTATAAGCACCTTAAAAATAAAAACTTTTAAGTGCTTCCATGTGAATTGAAAGGTGAAATTTTAAGCATACAATTTTTGAAATATGTTTAGTATGCAAGGGAAAGCAGATGAGAGGGAAATCATGAGTGTGTTCAGTTCAAAACCACAGGAGCATGAGATGCTCTACCAGTTGCTGGAACATTGACCTTAATAAAGCTACAACAACTCTCATAAGCTGGGCTCTGTACCACAGAGCAGGGAGAGCCAAAATGGCTTCGAACTGTGTTTTCCACTCCTCCCTAATGCAGGCTATAGTTGTGTTAGATGTACATAAAATGCTCAGAATGAAGATTTACAATGGAAAAGAATATTGCATTGGGAAAAAATGGGTAACAAGCATGTCTTTGCTGTGACAAAATAAAACAAAACTAATGTTTAGTACCAATGTATTACATTTTTTGCTGGCTCTCCCAATCATGTACCATCTAGAAGAGCATTTTCCAACATCTCATAGCGATGCCTTACTTTAAAAATTTCAACATTAACTGGAAAATCCAACATATTTTAATAATAACAGATGGCTATGAAGTGAATACAGAGCTGTATTTCACTCCTGGGGCTTTGTGGCTATTCAGAAGCCACTTGAGTTACACGCTTATGGTTAATAACATCAGCAGAGCCACTCCAGTTAATTACAGCATTATATTTACTCCATAGCTCTCTATTATGCTTTAAGTTGCAGTAAGTTAAGGGTAAGCATAAAATCCCTCCAAAGACATTGTACTGCCCTTGTTAAAATGACTGAAAAAGCTTCATAGCTGTAGACAAAATGTAAACCCCAGCATGGAACAAGAGAGGCTCTTTAATGTCTCTTGCACAGAGCAGCTTAATTCACAGTAATTCCAGACTGGCCAGATAGCAAACATTGTATTGCTTCTCATCCAGGCTGGTGAAATGGAGTATTGCTTCAAGCCCAGAGGAGGAAGGAAGGAAATGGGAGGTGTAATAAGTACATACAAAGGACTCTCAGGAAACATCGAGCTGTCTCAAGTTTGATTTAGTTTTTCATCCTGATTTCACCCCATTCTCTACATTTTTGTCCTTTTTCAGTTTTATTTCTGAAGGAGAGGAAACATATAAATAAAACCAAATAAATTATAATGCTTTGTTCGTCAAATAACTAAGACAAAGTAAAGTTACTTCACTAAGAAAATCTTAAGAGGTTTTTTAAGACTTTTTCTGTCAGTAAGGCTGTAAATTTTTCACTTAGCTTTTTCATTAAAAATAAAAGGGCAAACTCTTAAATGTAGAGTTTCATTTCAGAGGAAATAAACCCCATGCCTAAAACGTGGAACTGACAGCCCCCAAGAAGCCTGTTCTTAAGATACTTTTCGATTCCTCCTACTGGCTCAATACCCCCTGTAGACAATGGACCAGCAGGTAGTTTTCCTTTTGTGTCTCTTGCCCACATCTAGATCCTCTCTTTAGACTCCAAACTCAGGAGAGAAAGAATGGCAGAACTGCATATCTGTGGATCAGGGATAAGATAGGTGGGTTTGTGGATTAATCTAGGACATACTATTTAAAAATATATCATAGAGATCTTTTTTTAAGAAAAAACCAATATTGTAAAATCTATGCTTTTTCCCAGCATGAACCGAGCTTCCCCTGGATGCAGTGTCTCTGTTGTTAGGAGCTTGTTCTCATCCACCTTGCCACCTTTAAAGAGTAGCAAAAGCTTCAGTCTTGCTCTAAGTTCTCCCTTCAAATGCCAAGCTGTGTGCTTAAAGTGTTTTGCTTATTTCTGAACAACATCTGGGGAATAATGCTGTCTCTCCATATAGTAGCACTGGCCTTTTTTGCAATGAACACTGTACTTGGCTAGGTTGTGAAGTCATTCCTCAGTATATTGTATAAATATCTCAGAGGCCTTGATTGATCACAGGAACAGTTCTACCTGACATGCTAATAAAGGCAAATGCTACTTTCAGCACCTTACAAAACTACAGGAGGTATATTTGTAGTCCTTTGGAAAGGAAAGCCTCTGACAAATGTAAATAATTCACAAGTGCTAAAACATCTACTTCATCTAAATAATACTTTAGAGTGTAGCTATACTTAAAATTGCATATTAGTGTTACTGATGACTTCTAATTTATTAAAATGTGTACATTCATAAAACCAGTGCTGGAAAACTTTGAATCATAAAACCTAGTGGGTGTTGAAGCTAGCATCTTATTTCTAGCTCTAGTTTGAGCTGTGGCTCTATGCCTTTGAAGCCCTCACAGCTGGGGTTGAAGCTCCTCTCTGCAGACAAAGAAACGCACTGTCTTAAAACACTGGTTTTAAATTTGCTATAGCTTAGTTGGAACTTGACTTAAAGACTTGCTTCTCAACATAGAGACGCATCTCTGTATCTGCTTCAGAGGTGATACTACAGCATCTGCAGTCTCAGGTGTGGTTAGGAACCCACTCTCATAGCAAAGGTAAGCCATTGGCCTTAAAACAGGTTAAAATTCAGTTTATAGCTATGTTACGGCTAGATGCAAAAATGTGAACCTTTTTCCTATGCAAAATGTCATTTAATCAACTGCAATATTTCTAATGTACCTGTCACGCTCCTATTTGACTGACTTTGCCTGCAGCTCAGCATGAATTTTTCCAGAACAAACAGAAAGTAAGCTCTCCAGGTTCAGGCTTCTTGGTTTAAAACAGCAGGACTTTCCCTGCTGAGCTGCCCCTACCTGCGAGCACTTCAAAAGAGCAGTCGCAGCAGGGGACATAGCTGAAACCGAAAGTGGTAGTTTTGTCTAGCACAGGAGGTTTCACAAGTCTTCATCCTCGAGGGCAACTTGTTCATTTAAAAAATACTTTTTTTAAAGAGGTACATTGCACGGCTGTTATAAGACCTTGAAGAGGATAATAGTAGTACTTAATAGTTCTTTCCCTCTGGTCAGCTTTGTAAGAAAATGAAATAAACAGAAAAGAAGATGAGTGCACTGTTCCACAAACTCTGTGTTAACCCGATTTCTATACTGCACTTGCTGGGTGACAGTATGTCAAAGGGTGAACCACAAAGGTTGTTTCTTTGATGTTATTTTATGATGTACAAAGACAGTACCATATCAGACATTATTCTCCTCCATGGTCTTAGTTAAAATTATCAGGAATACTGGGTTATGCCTTTGCTTTTTGGGCTAGCGGACTGACTGTGGCAAGGTTCTGAGAGATTTAGGGAATGCCTTTGTTTAAGGATGAAAGAAACTGTTGACTTTAACACATTTTAAGCTCATGGATTTGCAGGTGTTTATTTCACATTGATTTCTAAGTTAGAATAAATGGCATTGTTTTCCTTATGATAAGAGAGAAAAGCATGTGCATCTCATGTGTTTTATATAGTTTTACTGACTATAACTCTGATAAAACAAGTGCTAAGTGTCTTTATACACATGGGGTTTTTCCACAAATATACTGGTCAGGTCCACAGACATGTGCTTTAGTGCCAGCAGATCTAGGGACTGCAGTAGTTCATTCAGTGATTACTGAATTTCTGTATGTATAGAATGCTGTGCGTCATGTTCCAAATTCATACATTATCATAATTTTTGAATTTTTGCTTTTTTAAACACCTTCAGAATGATAGACTCACATTGGATGATTCCTGCCACTAATCAGTCAGTCTCAAAAAGGTAGTTAAGCTAGGATGGAGAGCTGATTAGCTATGTACTTGACATTTTTAAAAGCTATAGCGAAGTATATATCTGATAAACCTGGGAAGACCTCAGGAACTATTCTTAATTTTTTAAATCAAATTTACCCTTTCTTGCTCCTAGGTCCAGTGCTTCATGAAAGTCTAACCCCCTTAAAACATGCATTGTGTGTTTTGTGATAGCTCAGAAAATAGATATTTATGATGTCTTCTCATTAAGCTAAGCTTGAGCACTGATAATTGAAGAAGTCTCCCTTTCCCCATCTGAATAAGAACAAATTCTGGAAGTGGAACACAGGTATCATTCTTCAGACAGGATGACCTGATACTAACTATTATACATACAACTTTTCTTTTACTGTAAAGTTGACCAGAGTTACCTGCCAGAACATGAATTTGTGCTAGGTTATTATGTTAGTGCTCCTACACACCCACAAATTCAACCCCATACCCCATGCGTAAAACCTAACTGCATATCTTTAATTTAGTTACTAGAGGTATTCCAGCCAAGGTGAATCTACTAAAGCTAGTTTTAAACTAAGAGCTGCAAGCCTTGCCTGCACATGGGGGTAAATACTCCGGTAGTTCGTTTTATTGAGCAGTGAGCTGCTATCAGTATGTTACTATCAGCAGTGAGCTAACTAGTTTAAGCTAAGTTAGCTATTTCTTTACAAGATCTAATAGCCACAGGATGTTTCTGCAGTAACTCTTTTCTGGTGGCTGGAGTACCTAAAAATAACCACAACAGAAAATGAAGTAGACACTGAAATTTTCTATGGAGAGAAAATACTTTTTCATAGATGCTTATGATTTCTACTGAGGTGGTAAGCAGAAGCTGCAGGCCCCCTGCTCTTTGTGCAAACATTGGGAGGTGATTCTGACTGATGGATCTAAGCTTGAACAAAGGAGTGCCATGGCTTAATAAAAAATCCACACACACCCCCCCCATCTGCTGCCCCTTTCAAACCATAACCTCTTGCTGCTGCTGAAAATGTCTTCTGAAATATGGCTTCTGTTGCAGCCTCTGTGACATGCAAAACTAGAGCCTGTAACTAAGAAAATGCATGGCCTTTCTTATGTTCCCTGTGAATTTCAGTTCTACCCTGCCAACAGATGAAAAAAGTAAAATGTGGTTGTGTCCCTGGGAGAAAACTACTGATTAGCAAAACTCAAAACCTGAAGCAAAATTAGACACTCAACTATTACTGCCCTCTGAACTGCACAGCTCCTACACTAGTCACAGGGTGGATTCCGCCATCCACACATACCCACCCAGCCCAACTCTGGGAATAGCAGGGGTTAAAGTATGTATGGGGTGTGATGACATCCCTTCTAATATGCTGTTAAAAGAGTGGGAAAACAATAGGAAAAAAGAGCTGCAGCATAATAGGATTTGCATATGTGTGTATGATTCATCCTCATAGAGGAGCTGTATCTGGATTAGATAAGCAGACAGTGAAGAAGACTGAAAGCAGGCTGAATAGCCAGGCCAAGAGGGTTGTGATCAGTGGCACAAACTCCAGCTGGAGGCCATTCATTAGTGGTATACCCCAGGGGCTGATATTGGGGCCAATACTGTTTAATATCTTCATTAATGATCCACACAATGTAGTAGAGTACAGCCTCAGCAAATTCTCAGAAGGTACAGGCCTGGGAGGAGTGGCTGATTACAGCAGCTGGGTGTGCTGCCATTCAGAGTGACTTCAATAGGTTGGAGAAATGGGCAGAGAGGAACCTGACGAAGCTCAAGAAAGGGAAATGCAGAGTCTTGCACCTGGGGAGGAACAACTCCATGCACCAGTCTGTTCTGGAGCTGGAAAGCAGCTTGACAGAGAAAGGCTTGGGTGCCCTGGTGGACATCAAGTTGAACATGAGCCAGCAGTATGCCCTCGCAACAAAGGCCAACTGCATCCTGAGCTGCTTTAGGAGGAGTGTTGCCAGAAAGATTAAGGAAGGTGACTCCTCACCACAGGTGAGGCCACACCTTGAGTAGGGAACTTCAGGCTTACTAGTAAAAGACAGACATGGACTTGTTGGAGTGAATTCAGTAAAGGGGCATGAAAATGATGAAGGGACTGAAGCATCTTTTATACAGGACAGCCTGAGAGATTTGGGACTGCTCAGTCCAGAAAACACAAGGCTTGGGGGTGTGTCTTGTACATGTTTATGCATACCTGATGGGAGAGAGTAAAGAGGAAGCCAGGCTCTTCTCAGTGTATGCAGACAGGAAAAAAGTACACACCAAAATACAGGAAATTCCATTTAAATACAAGAAGAAACTTCTTTACTCTGAGTGTGGTCAAACACTGACACAGTTTTCCCAGAGATGTGGGGTCTCTGTCCTTGGAGATATTCAGAACTCAACAGGACACAGCCCTGAGCTACCTGTTCTAGCTGATCCTGCTTGAGCCCGGGGGTTGGACTAGTTGATCTCCAGAGGTTCCTTCCAGCCTCAACCATTCTGTGATTTGTCCACTTATATATTGCAGCAAATTAAAGCTTTCCAACTGTTGAAAATACATTTTCATGTTAGTAATGAGAGGATCTGTTAAAGGAATGGAATTGTCTTTAAAGGAAGGCCCTATATGGTGGCCTCCATCATTTGGGAACACTGTAGGAAACATGGAAAAACCAATGGAGAAGAGGCAATGTGGGAAGAGAGACAAAGGGTAGAGCAGGAGAAATGTACAGGAGAAGGAAGGTAAAACTATGAAAAGTCTGAAACACAAAGATCTAAAACTAAAGACTAGTTTGGGGAGATGTTTCACACTGACAATTTTAGTAATTACTCTCAATTGCCTTAAGGCATGTTTTGAAATAAAAAATACATTCCTGGCAGCATTTGAGTTGCTCCGTTCCTTATAACTTAATTGGTCTGCAACAAAGGGAATAAATTGAGTTAAATTTAGTTGTGAACCAAAATGTTTTGTTTCTCAGTTAATTTTCAGTGCTAAGTATTTCCTTTCTGTGTGCTGTGGATCCTGATGCAGCACATAGCACTTCCAGGAAGCCTGTATGCTGTTAGGTGTTCGCTACAGAAGAGAAGACGGTGGGATTGGTAAGAGTAGTAAACGGACAGTGATTTTGTGATGCTACCCAGAAGCAAAGTCACCCTAAAATGAAGATAGATTGCAGTGGTACAATGCTGCAACATCAGTGTAAGTGTTTTAAGTGAGGTAACCTGAGCAGAAGTTCAGATACTCACTATGGGTAAGAGGCAAGATGTCTCATAGTAGAAGAAAGATGGGTCTCCTTATTAGAGAACTAGATTTCCTATGGGGAAAATATCTCAACAAACACAGAAGCTCCTTTCAGTCTTTGCCTCTCAGTTCTGTCTTAATATTTTTTGCAACAGGCAGAAAAACATTCGGAAAAGTAAGCAAGGGAAAAAAAAAACCCGCATAAAAAAGTGAAGAGTTATTGACTTCATCTCCCAGACGAGTTGTTCACTTTGGATGCTTACACAAGATAAATATTTTTAGGGATAATTTATGGCACAATAATAACTTTAAAGTCTGTTTAAAGTCTGTTTATTACCCATGGAAGAACCCGTAGGCTCCAGTTTATTTAAAACATATTAGAACTAGCCACTAATATATGACTCTGGAGCTGCTTTGAAAAAACTTATCTTCAAATATCTCTGTTGAAACAAAACACAGGAGGCAGTGTTTCTCAGTGAAGGACATCAGAACGAGATTCAGAAAGCTTGCATTCCTTGCAAGGATGTGCTACTAAATCTCTATATGATCTTGCCATGCATTGAGTGTATTTTAGCTGGCTTCAAAATCAAGCCTAGACATTGTTGCTTATCCACAATGTTACTACTAAAGGCTCCTACAAGCTAAATCCAGAGTGCTGCAGCTGTTTTTCCCAAATATCAGAGATCCTTAGGTTTCATTTTCTCTTGAGGTCTTCTCGAGGTTGCATATGTGTAATTTTTTCATGCCTTCACTGCCTCCCTGCATCCCATCAACCCTGGCAGTAGCATTGTATGGCTAGCATCAGGATGATGGGTCTTTAGTCTTCTTTAAAATATCTGAAATGCTCTGATAGAAAGACAGATGAGGTTTATATACTGAATACTAGAGGTAAGTGTAGTGGAATTAAGGACACCTTTCAGAAACCATCCTGGAGGAGTGATTTGAGAACTAGGAGAAGCAGGAGAGGTGGTTTCAGAAAGGAAAAAAGTAGAAGGCAATAACAGATTACCAAAGATGTGGAAAGGTTGTGAGACTGCCATGTAACCTTTAGCACAAGTGTGGCATAATATTAGCATCAATAATCAAATGCAGAGTATACAGCAGAGTATAGCATGCCAAAGAGAGGTTGGCAAACATGCAGATACAATACTTACTCCTTGTTCATGATTCCTGACTCATGAAAATGCAAATCTTCAAAAGAGTCTGTGATGAAAAAGTAAATATATTGTTTATTTAGAGTCTTAAAAATCTAGATGTATGCCTTTGTAGTCCCTTTATTATTTTCTGAGTACTTTTTGCGAAATAGAAAAGAACTTAATTTGAGGTATCTATTCTGAGGAGAAAATGCTTCAATTTTGACAGGAGTTATTCAGTCTGAAGATGTGACAATGACTATGACCAGCACCAGAAAGTGTATACCATAGTCATGTTTTTAAAGGTGGCCTTAATGATATCTCCATTTGTACATGAACAAATTTTCATTTATGCATACATTGTTCTACCATTACAATCTGTGCAGTCAGTAATGGAATTTGTACATATAGACTTGTATTTATGTAAGAATTTGTGAAGTGAGATTTAAGTTTTACAAACAAGCTTAAATTTTTGGAAAGGATCTCTGAAAAATCTAAACAATATGGGTCTGTGAAACTCCTTGGTCACAAATGCGGGAATTAAGATAGATGTATGTATATATATATATACACACACACACACTTGTTAAAACTTCAGTTTTGCAGTTGGAGAAATCTAAAATTCTAAAAGCTGTTTCTGAGTTGTCAGCTATTGTATTGCCAAGGCTTTTAAGCTGGTTATTCCATCAATTTTCCAATTGTCTGCTTGTCTCTGCCTGATATTTCCTAATAGAAGCCGCAGCAGTTGCATAATTTGGACATAAAAATGGAATTTATAACTTTTGCATTTACTCTGTATCACTGTCCACTGCCATTGCTTTCAGCTTAACAGCCATGGTGAGAGTGAAAAATAGCCTTCTTGTCTTCTAAAGTACAGGTACTTGTTAAATGGCAGGGCCTTGCAACTGTGTGTATACCAATTGTTTCTGAGCTTTCTACTATCCTCACCCTATTTCACATTTTCATTTTAAATTGGCCTTAAATTCACAGAAAAAAATTTCTTATGCTTTCTATTTACAGGGGAGTGTGCACATTTAGTTCAGTTTAAAATGTCTTAACCCAATTTTAGCTATAGCTGAGTGATATTGGTTGTGAACCAAAATGTTTTGTTTCTCTACAGTTAATTTTCTCCTGCTTTTTTTGTGTACTGATTATATTTATACAGTGTTTGTGGAATTCTTGGTAGATTTCTATGGCAGATTGCTCTCTATCTGAAATCACAATAGTGTGTTTGTGACAGCAGAAATAGCCAACGATGGCTTGTGGTTTACAGTAAATGGTCACAGCAGAAACAGATGGACATCTGACTGAGAAAATGGGTTCCTTAATTACTTTTTAAAATTAAGACAGGATTAAAATTCTGAAAGATGCACAAGAAACCGTGCTTTTGTCTGAATGACTGCTTTTTAAAAAGCTCATCAGAAGGTGTTGACTTCTTTTACCACGGAACAAGAGAATAAAAACTGTTTTTCCTGCCTTAAATATTGGATGTTATGCTTCAGATACCTGAAAAGAGCTTGATATTCTGAAGAAAGCAACCTGAAAATTGGCTATTGAATGTGAGATATAGGATCAAAAGATCATTTATGAAAAAGTTTGGCCCGCATTTTCTCTGTCAGGGCATTTGCACTTGTTAAACTTGTTTCAAAATATTCAAAGATAACATGATCTAAACTGTAGATTTATAATCATTTCAATGATTACCAGTAACTTGCACTATTACAAATGAGGGGATTATTAGGAATTTAAAAATTACATAGAATTATGTAATAACCTCTCTTTTTGAACATTTCCAAGCATTTTGGTGTAGAATGGAGCTCAAAAGTATAAGGTCTACATTGGAGGAAAAAAGAGAAAACTCACATCAACAAAAATCAAACCATACAATTTTTCCAAGGCTTGCTTGGAGAGTATTGACATTGAAGTTGTAAGTAGAGGGAATGTAAGATGAAGTAGGGCGAGAGCTCCAAACAATTAGCAAATTCAACTGAGAAATATGCTAGGGAGCACCAAGTAGAACTTGGCTGATGTATCATCCAAATCCTATTCAGCCAATTCACAAAAATAACTCTTTATTACTTGTACCTAAACCTAGCTGGAAATCACTCACAGCACAGAAATAAGACTACACAAAGTTCCGCTATACAACTGTAGTGATAAACCACTTTTTTAGCAGTCTACACCTACTGAATTTGGGTGGCTGCCTTTATTGTGGATGTGGGGGCCTTTGGAAATAAAATTCTTGTAATAAATGCAGTTAGTCAAGCTACCAGACATGTCAGCTATTGATTGAGAAAGTTTTGCTATGATTTAGACTAGTAATTTGGCCCAAATCATAAATGTAGAAGTTCCATGGATTAAAAGAGACAATCAACAAACTGTAGCCGTGTGTCTGCCTTTCAGCAGGACCACAAAAGTGGTTTGCAGGCAACCAAAATGCTTTGGTTTTTACGTTTTACAAAACAATGTGTTTTACAGTGCCTTTCTCCCTTTGTCCATCAAACACAGGGACACAGAGACATGAAGCACATTGTGCAGGAGTCAAGGAGAGCATCTGTTTCTTTTGGCTAAAACCCTGCAGTGCAGAGGACCCTTGCCAGGCAAACTGATTTAGAGGCATTTGCCAGTCACGTCCTTGTCCTAAGACCACCATCTTACTCAAAATAAACAAAAAAAATCTACTCTCCTAGAAGCTAAGCTCTGATGAGGTACTTCCATTCCATTTAAAAAGAAGCAAGGAAAATAAAAGACCCCAGCCACCAACAGTTTGCAAAAAGCATAACTAAGCATAATGAGAAATCGAGAATTAGCTTTTATGTACTGTCTGAAAAAAGTAACTACGTTCAACATATGAAGCACAGTTAAAAAGCCAGCCAAGTACTATTTGCTGAGAACAAAAAACTTTCAAATATTGCTACTTGCATGGAATTTCAAGATGAAAGGGGAAAAGAATTTGAATACGTGTATCCTTGCTTTTGTTTTAGCTGTGTTGCACAAAATGCAGCACATTTCCTGGGGCTTTTACTTTCAGAAGAAGGATGTGCAATGCAAACAGATTCCAGGCCTCTGCAGGAAATTTCATGAGTTGTTTGTCCAAACCTTACAATGGAGCAAACCACAGCAACCTGCAGTATCCTTGGGGTGACCCGGTGTCTTAAAATGCTGAGCAGAGATGTTTCATTTTAGAACTGAGAAGGTCACTGTTGTCACTGTCTGTTCATGTGGATAGTTAGTGCTAGTTTGTTCTATGAAGAACTTGCTAGACAACATGTTCTAGTTAGTACTTTAAGGTTTTATGCCATTATTATTTGAGTAAGAAGAAAAGCTACAGGTTCTGCAGGGCATTTAATTTTTTCTAAAAAAACCCCAAAACCCAAACCCAACAGAAAACCAAAACAAAACCTACATGGCATTAGTGCGGAAAAAAATGACTTTTTTCCCTAATCAAAAGTGAGTTATCAAGCACTTAAGTGCTTCTGAAAATAGGAGATAAGCTTCTAAATCATTTAGACACCTTTGAAAACCGGATATGAAAATCCAGCCAACAGCATAGCCAGTTTCCTTGTCAGGCACCACTGGAGGAAGAACTGAAGAATTTGGGTTTCAGTTCTGTAAATAATTAATCTGTCTCTCATATCAATTCCTATAAATAGCTAAAAATGTCTACCGGAAGTCAGATCTTCATGCAGAGACTGCAACACTACAGAGGCATGGTCTAAACTTCACACTAATTATCCTTGCTCATTTGGCCGTCTGTATTCTCACAATAAAGTTTAATGGAAATGGATAAAAGTTGCTGCAGACACGACTACATTCCTGGTTCAGAAAATCAGTTGTAAGACTACAGTTAAGCTGCAGGTTGCTTAAGTTGGGCAGCTTAATTTTTATGCTGCCAGTGTCTTGCTCTATCTCCTTTTGAAGTGCTTTGTAGTACCAGGCCAATTTTATTTAGTACAAGAGGGAACAGTGGTAGAAACTGAAACAATTATTTTACCAGCAAGTATAAAGCAGTTGTCAAATGGCACTGTCAAGATTATTTTCAAAGTCTGTCTTCACAACAACAGCAAATAGTCACATGTAGGAGGAAGCACTTATTTATCTGATTGAAATGAATACAATCTGGTTTCACTAATTTGTTTCTGGCAATAATTAGCATGTTGCTCAATTTATTTTAATAGCACACTAATTTGATTCCATCTCTTGCCAGTAATGCAACCAAAAGCTTCATAATAACAAAATATATCTCTAATAGGAGCTGCCAAAGTTTTCTGTAAAGGCAGTTATTTAGGAAATGATTTGCATTGGTTTATTAAGCGTAACTTTACAATGCAGTTCTAATACATTACTTCTACCTGGAAACTTGAATTAGTAATGCAGAAAACACATACAGTGGAATTGGGCAAAAAAGGCCAGTTGCTTGGTAGAGGGTCTATTGATTTGCTTAAAGGAGAAGGGAAGTAAATGGTTTAAAAAGGCAGACACGAGCTTTTGCTGTATGCCATGAGACTGCCCCGGGGGGACAGGGTATTTCTCAGACCTGCCTCCCACCAATCCGCATTTCAAGTCATAGTAGATACCTGCTGGAATTAAAGCAGACTGTGGAACACAAAATAACCCCTTGGTTAAAACTCTTTTCTTCAGCAGAAACCTTTTAAAAGCAGAAAAGCACAGGAAGAAACAAGGGCAACTCACAGATGCTTTCCTTCAGGGCATGTGGGTTCAGCACTAGCACAACGCCAAGTTGGTTTCCTCTGTAAAGCAATTTTTGTGTGCTTTTGCTAAATTCTGTGCGAAGCTATCAGGTCAGTGGTAGTCAGATGGTCAGATAAGTTGAAACAGGGCAAGTGGAAGAATATTCTGCAGGTTTTTGATGGTTTCCTGTGGACAGCTACCACGTGCCCAGGCACCAATCAGCACTATTAGCCCTGACCAGTGGATACCCAGCGTTTCCTCTCTATGAATCTGCCTCAAAGCAAGATAAGATAGAGAACATACTCACTCTTGTGTACCTTAACCCATATTCAATGACTCTTGTCTCTGTAGAAATAGGTGTTTCAAATGTTGGCATAGAGAAAATTAATTTCTTTTGTTAGGCTGCTGCTTAATTTTGATGGAGGAAAATAATTACTACTCCTGATTTTAAATTTTCTCATCTTCTCAAGCTTTTCCAAGAGCTTATAAATTATTTTAAGTTATGTTTAACTATTTTCATTATCTCTTTCTCAAAAGAAATTAATATTTCTGGAACAATGTGCTTATTCTTACACTATGGTTTCAAGGGATTTCAGTAGATTTTTGTACCTATGTATAGGACTACTGTGTAGAACATGAAGAATGTTTTTCCTTGTCTTAAAACAGAAGACCTGTATGCAAAACCAAAATATGTATGTGATTTCTGAAAAGATATACATTCCCAAATATGATTTTTTCTATTAAAAATAAAATTTTATATAAAAAAAAAGTTGCTATGGGAGAAAGCTGTACATCCTGAAAACATCTGTCCATAGTATACAATGAGGAATGGTGTCCAGCATAAGAGCATGGCACCATTTCAGAGAGTTTAGAAATTCACATGCGTGGGGCACTCACAGTAGAGCCCCAATAAATCTTTGTAATGGGATTTCCAAAACAAAGTCTTCTGTTGTAAGCTGACTCCCCCTACAATAGCTTGCTACAGGCTTGTTGTATTTCTCAGGAAAAAACAGTATTTTTTCTGAAAATCTGCTCTTCATGCAAG
Source organism: Falco cherrug (assembly GCF_023634085.1). NCBI lineage: Eukaryota > Metazoa > Chordata > Aves > Falconiformes > Falconidae > Falco > Falco cherrug. The sequence goes on from NC_073697.1 coordinate 53,161,322, forward strand.
AAGTCAGTTAAAAATGAAGTAGTCCCAATTCTCAATTAGTTCAGCATATGGCCTCAAACCCAATATGTATTTTGGCTGTATTTGGAAAGCATGTTATGTTTTTATTTGGGATTTTTAATGCAAACATTTGAAGCCATAGCATTTATGACACTGTGTGTATAAAAAAATTCCATGTGTTGTATGGAACCATCATTATGGCAGATGGACAAATTTAAAATTATATGTTGCAAAACTACACTGTCTTTATTTAGCATCAAGTAGAGTCAACAGGAGTCCTACTGATCTCTTTCATTGTTCTTTTAGAGAACGAAGATGAATCCTATGGATTGCTTTCTAAAACAACCTGCACGTTCAGTTTTCTTCTTTCTTACTGTGCTACAGGCAGTCCTAGGTATCCTGCTGTGGGGGAGAGACTACAGGAATTCCTTGGAAGAGATTTAGTGGAGGAAGAACAATGGTGTGATGGCACTAGTACTGTCCATTGCAGGACACACCTTTCTGGCTGCATATTGCAGGAGTGCCTCCACAGCTGCTCATCCTTTCTTCTTGCTTTCTGTTCAGAGCAGGGTTTAATTAATGGAAGCAATGCTAACATGACTTTTGGTTTTGTTCCAGTAGTCTGTCCTTGCTCATGTTTTATGGAACAGAAAGTTCTGGAGCTGTGAGGCAGTTTCTGGTGGGACTGTGTCTTGTGCTGTGCTTATGACTCTATGACAAGAGCATTTTCTTTGCCTAGATTTATTTCTTTTAGTCACTGATAAAAATAATTTCAGTCATGTCTGCTTCCAGACTCAGTATACCACTGGGTCCCATGAATAGTTCAGCTAAAGAAAAAGTGAAAAAAAAAAAAAGTGCCATTTAAAATAGTTTATTTTGATATTTCTGAAAGTAAACATTTGTCTTTTTCAAACTATAGTTCACATAGGTACCATTTTAAAAAGCACCATTTCATTCCAAGGAAACAAACCTTCCTTTATGACTTTGTGGATCACACAAAAGTATTTCTGACAAATGTATATCTTTTTTAAGGCTGAACAGCAAGGTACATGTTACTGCCATGGAGTGAAAAGTCTCAAAATTTCTTTGTGTAAGTGTCATCCCAGAGCAACGGACATTGACAAAAGCTTAAATCTGTAAGGACTGAGCTCCTATTTCAATCAGGGGAAGTTGAAAAATCTCACTTCCTCAGAAAATTTCTCAGCATCTTAAAGTGGTTAGCTGCTAAGTTCCCTCAAAACCTCTCTTCTTCAGAAAAAGTTCTTTTAACATTATTATTGACATCAATATTACTTTGCCTTTAGTAAATGGTACATTACTACTTTAATGTCCAAGCTGTTCACTGTAAGAAAATGTCTCATTTACAGTGGAGGGACTCAATGGCAGTATCATGCCTGTGAAAAAGCAACATCCCAGGACAGATGTAAACACAGCATGATTCATCCCCCACAAGCTTTCCATCTGCATGGCTGCCTTGGTACACAGCCGGTAGACTGCCTGCAGGGTAGGCTTAATGCACACACACATGCTGGGCTTCCTTGGACCTGCAAGTTCTCGTGGATTGTGGAGGATGCTCTCCTGTCCCATGTAAAGCTGCTTTTGCAGGTCTACAGTACTGAAGAGCTGAGACTTAACAGGGCCAGTAGAAGTGCCCTCTACTGAACTATGGAGCATTTTTCTCAACAAGGTAGAGAAGAATAGATTGTATGTTGTTACCTTTCCTGTTTTGGAGGACATTGCCTTTTCTGTTTTGCAGGACAATATCTTTTCTGTTCATTCCCTGTAGTTCTTGGATGTACAACTAAAAGCCCTACATTTGGATATGCATTTTACTTACCTTTCATTTCTGCACCATTTATTTTCCTTTTTAACCAATAATTTTGTTAGTCATGACAACATGGGGACATTCCTCACATTGTGAAATGCTACAGGTAGCCATCAACATGTGAAATGCCAGAATTGCCAAACTCAGTTTCTAACAACATAATTATTTTTGTGTGTGAGTGCTGATGAATTGTGATGGGAAAGTAAACACAAATAGACAACTTTTATGACAAAATTTAGAGGGATCTAGAGAAATTAGAATTGAGAATAAACTCAGCTTTGAGTTACATGGGATAAAAACTTGTTGCCTTTGCTGTGTCAGTGAAAGGGCTAAAAAAAGCGTTGAAGAGTAGGGATGCTTAGGAGGAATCTTCCATCTTACCTGGGTACATCCAAACCCTGCACTGAGGGAAGCTGGAAAGAGTAAATGGTAGGGCAAGATCTATTATTTATACATAGTTTGTTTGCAGGCTACAGGGGAGATCCTGTAGGGCAGACATTGTCTATGTCTTAAAAAGCCTCCCACAACATTTACCCATCCCTTTTTTTCCTAGTTTATGTTGTGATGATGGATATTTTAAAGGATAAATTCTATTCATAATAATGGAATTTCTAGTATATGTAGAATGTGTATATTGTGGCTCACTTCCCTGAATTGATAATAAGTTGCCTGTAGCATGACAGAATTCTATTTAAACCTTTCTAGGAAGGTTATTTTTCATTCACTTATAGATTTTTTTCCCCCGGTGTTTCTCATAATACCACTTTGAAAAGTAAAGTACTTCCCTCTATTTACAATGCATTTTGCTGACTTCCTGGGGTTTTTTTCCTTATCTATTTCTCAGTGTCACTTACAAGGCCAAACTAAACAGCAGTAAATCCTTTATTTTATGCTAATATAAATAAGGCTGGCCTATCTGGCTGGGAAGCTCTGTGTACAGTGTGCCTTTGCTACTTTTTGAATGGAGGCCATCTCTATATTAAAATGCTTATGTGTTATCAAGGTCACAAAGTCTGCAGTAATAGATCAACTCTGCCAATATAAATGAGGAAAGAACATATCTTTATAATCTAAATTTATTCTTCTTCCAAGCTAAATTAAAAGATCACAATGCCAGGAAAAGCTTATGGAAACCTTTGCTTAATTACTGATCAGGTGAGGATGCAGTACACTACTGCTACTGTAGTTTCATATAGTTTGTTAAGGAATTTATGTCAATAGACATGGAAAACCACTGGGTTTTGCTTTGGTGGATTGAATGATAACTGGAAATAAACAGGACAAATCTTGCATCGGTTCAGGTCAAAATGTAACTTATTTCTGGAAAAGTGAAAAAGCTGAAATTTTGGTGTACAAAGAAGTGTTAGATTTGTTTCAGTTGATAACTCTGTTGAACCTTTTTCATTTGTGCAGTCTAAGCTTTAGATCCCAAGCTTGATGATCAAAGTAGGCAACTGCTCGCTCTATGGTCAATGCAAAGAAACTGAGATTTTCTTAATGATTCAGAGCAGCATCTTTTTATGCCCTCTGAAGTGCTCGATTTCCATTCTCTGTATAGGGAACCTGGAGAGAATGTGAATTTCCAGTGTAGGTCTATATGAATCCTTCCTACTCATCCCCCTAGAGTGCTGAAATGTTTCACTTTATTGTGTACATTTTTTTTTTTAATGGCAAAATAAATTTTGCCATTTTTGGACCAGGACATCATACTTTCATCAAATTTATGAATATTTTTGGTCTCCTTTTCATTACAGTCATCCACTTTCCTCCAAGATGACTAGAAGTGTGGTATTTGCATATAGCAAAAATGTCTGTCAGGTACAAAAATTTACTGAAACAAGCAATAAAAGATTTGAGTGGTAATAAATTAAGTTTTCCTTGATATTAAGCTGATTAACTCATTTGTGTGGGTTTTGTTTTGTTTTGTTTTTCCAGAGAGACAGTATTTAATATCTGCACACTGTGCCGCCAGGAAGCCTGACTTAGATCACATGGAAGTTTTAACACTGCTTAAGAAATAAAAATTTATCAGGCCTGCTGAACAATGAAAATAGTCTCCATTCATATTTTATTCTAATTCAGCTACCTCTAGAATATACTAATTAAAAAATTACCACAAATAATTAGCAGCTTAGCTCCTTTCAATTTAGGTAGTTGTTTGTACTCAACTTGGTCTTTTATATAACACAGCTGTCAAATGTGGGCTTGGGTAAAAGTTGCTGAAATCAATTCCTTTGTGGAAAGAAGGGTGTTTGGGTTAGTCCATGTACATCACAATAAATCTCTCTCTGGTCAAACCTGAGTTTGGGGAAAAGGGGTTTAATTTTAAATTTCAAGTAAACCCAGAGATACCTTTGTGAAATATTTTGAAATTCCCTATCAATGTAAACATGCTTTTGGGAGCAGGATGCACCCTGTCACATGGCTGCCTGGTGTTAATGTGGGACTGCCAGAAGGATCAGCAAAGCATTACTGATTTATCTGCTGTTAAAAAAAACAACCCTACTTTATTTCTGTCTCTTCCAGTTCAGCTGATATGACAAGATAACTTATTCAGTGCCTTATGTCTAATTCGGGCATGAAGGAGTAACTGAGCAATTGGGGCAGTTGCTGTTCTGTATCTTTTCACTCATCTATGTTTCAGTGTCACTATCACACTCCCCAGGCATTAAAGTAACATGTCATATTCTGTCTTTTCATTTTTTTCTAAAACAAAGTCGACCTAGACTCCAAATTTTAGAGATGAGAAGCATGGTTTCTACCCCCCCCCCCCCCCTTCTTTTTAAAAATTTGTACTTTCTATTCAAGCTCTGAAATGGTTTCATATGAAGGGTTTTCAAGCAGTTAAAATCAGCACACCAGTACATTGTGTACCTCAGTAGCAAATACTGAAGACATAAATACAACTTTCCACCAATATAGCACGGATTTAATGTTGTCCAGCATAGACATACAGCTCTCATTAGGCATTATACCTGTGCAGCTCAGAGGATGAACTGACAGTAGCTGGCTAATGACTTTTTGCCACCCTGAGGAGCACGGGCTTCTGGCCTGGTATGCAGTTGAGAAAAAAGAATTACGCAGGACTTGCTGCCTGTCCAAAAGGCAGTGTCCTCCCTCAGTGTAACAGATTTTCTGTTGATGCTAAGCTCAAAGCTCAGCAGGAAGCACAAGCCAGGAACCAAGAACAGGATAACATTGACCAGGTGATCACTTATCTTTTCCTTTGTGAAATATAAGGCTTGATGGACTGAGCTGGCCTGTCTTATGAGAATTCAGTACCTCTTGTTGGGTTCCTGCACACATTCCCAGTTCAGGTGTTTTCCACCAGAAGTAACTCTTAGCTGATGTTCTGCTCAGCAAGGATAAGTCTGGCTGAAACTGAATTCTGAGCACTGCTTCTGTGATATATGATTGCAATATAATTGCAGAGTATTTTAAACAAAATTTACATATCTTGTGCTTGAGTCTGACCCAAGACCAAGTACTTAAAAATTTTACTGGTGATAAATTTAAGCAGTCAGAATGGGAGTTGACCAATTTTAGAAAGACAGAACTCGGTAAAAATTCACACTGTAGTTAAAAAACCTTGAAGACCTCTGCATATGTTCATGATTTTCATAGGTACTTTTCTTTCAGTTTACATTTTTTGTGGTTGGTCATGTATCCTGGAACAGGTTATTAGAACTAAGCTCTCAGTTATTATAAAACTACTTGCTGAATGAGCATTTGATGTAGAGCACAGCAGCGAGATTCTCATTTAGGTAAACAGAGATTAAAACACATGACTGGATGTGTGATACATTGAATAAATATATATAGTAAAACACATCTAACAATGTGCTTTAATCTCTGAGAGATTATACAAGGGTTCAGCACTACAAGATCTTTGTGGAGGCTGAATAGGCAGCCCTCAGAATTTAAGTAATGCTGTAATTTCTGTGTAGGCAAACCTATTCTGATTTCCTTTTTCCCAGTGTAATTTCTTGTTTATATTGAAGAAAAGCATCAAGGTGCCTTGCTAAATACATTTAGTTAGTGGGATCTGCTCAGAAACAGTTTATTCTTTTTTCACTGTTTTACTGTATGTTGTTGGAAACCTGCTTTGAAGACAAAGTAATTACTTTCTTTGCAGTCTTGACAGACTTTCTTATGGCATCATCACTGTGGTATCTGAGTACTTCATAAACATTAACTAATAAATCTTCACAGCACCCTTGGGAGGTGATGGCATGATATTATCTAAACATGAGTGATGAGCAACTGATGGATTCAGGTAAAAAGCTTCCATTAATTTTGGGAGTCCACTCTAAGGTGACAAAAATCTAATTTTTCAGAGTGCTTATCCTTCTATAGCGTTCTATTTATCCAAAGCACTGGTCTCTCTGAATTCAGTTAACTAACAGTCACATTTTAATTTTTTAGTTTTTTTTTTTAATCAAAAAACCCTGTTACCCTAAGGTAAAGGTTTCATTTGAAACCTCTCACTTTTGAGAAAATATCAGTGAATACAACAGAAGGTAGACAAAATCTCCACTGCAATTACAATGGGTTACACAGTGGTTCTGCCGCTGTGGGAGAGACCCACACTGGATGCTCTGACACAAGAAAACTGGCAGCTCTGAATCTGAAATCCTTGGGTACCTAATTTTCCAAGGGAAACACTGCATTCTGGAAACACTGGTCCATTCTGCCTGAAAGAGATCTCAGAAGCAGGCAGCCTGGGAACTCTGGTGACCCAGCTCTCGGGCAATCTGGCTAATGTGACTCCAGAGGCCACAACCTTAGGCAGTACCATTTAAACAGAGCTTCTCTGACTGAGGATCTCAGGCTCTAGCCACACAACTCAGCTCTCACCTTCACAAACGTGAGCCTGGGAACACTGAGAAACTCAGTCCAAGTCACATTTCTCTGTGATTCTTTGCTGTGAAGTTGGGACTTTGGAGGACTGTAGAGTAGTCTGCAAGGAGGGGATTTCTCACAGTCACAGCAGGCAAGGTGCCCCTACAAGTCACTCAGAAAACTTGCATCTCAGTTTATCTAAGCAACTATAGATTTCTGGGACTACTTAGATGGCATAAAATTTTGAAGTATAGGTGTTTTTTCACAGTAGAAAAAAAATTCTGTACACAAATATTATTTCTGTGTCCCAGACTTTCTTTAAAGACTGGGTGCTGGAATACTAGAGTTGTACGTAAAGTGGTGAAAACTGGTTTTACACAGCTAAATTATATTTAAAGGCATTTTTACATGGGTAAATTATTATAATAATCATTAGAATACATCTTAGAAATAACTGAGTAATTTGGACCAAGGCAGGAAATTACAAAAATGTTTTTCTTGGTTTGGGTTCTGAGTTTCTAGATACAGTAGGAACATAAAAATTGATAAGAAATGGATTAATAATAGTACATACGGAAATCTGATCATATTTTAATAGCACAAGGAAAATGAAGGCTATGTTAGTAAAATTGCTTAATTTAGGCATATTAATAATCTTTGCATAAGTATATATTTATGTAGATATTTTATATATAAATCTCACCTTTGTTTACACTGGCCAGATGGTAAATGTGTTTTCTAAATTTTAAAATTACTTTTAATTAATTTACTTTAAATTAATTAATGAGGTCAAAGACCAGTAGTCTATGACATCTTTTTTGATCTTGTTGATATTACAGATCATCAGGTAAGACCATGTATTTCATTACTTGGAAAATAAGTTTACCACATCTAACAATATAGTGAGTTTTCTGCAGTGATAAGGACATGAAGAGAGTAGAGTTACTCCTTTTAAGTCAGAAATTGTGAAAAATGAATGTTTCTGCCATTCTCACTGGAGAGGATATTTATTTCCCTACACCAGATTCAAATATTTTTGTTTATTTAATTATAAAGTATACTGTATAGGCTCAGAGCTTCATACTTCTTCATGTCTTATCCTTCCCCATAGCTAAACTCTTGTTGCTTCTGAAGGGGGTAAGAACCCTTGCCCCTTTGGCACTAGACAAGGTGCCGAGGAAAACCTGTTATTTTCAATTCTTTACAGGCATTTTCACAATTCCCAAAGCACAAAATCTGTAATCCTTATCAATGCAGAACTACAGAGCATATGGGGTATGCGCATGCAAGTCTTGGCCTCCCTGGGGCTCGAAATAAAAGACATGACTGATATTAATTCAGTTCGAAGAGTTCAGACCCAGATTCTCCAGCCTTACTATTCCTTTCATACCGTGATCACAAGCCAAGGAATTTTTTCCAAAGGAGAAATTAATTCTGTTTGGGAGAAATACATCTAATCTCACTTTACAGGCTAAAGGTGTTAGTAAAGCTAAGTTGTTGAAGTATTCAATTGCTGTCATTTCTCCAAAATTTCATCTTTTGTGAAATTTCAGCTACTTTGAAATCAAGTTGACTAATTTCCATTTCCAGTCATTGGATCTTGTTATGTCATTGTCAGCAAGGTTCAAAGACCTCCCACTATCAAGAAGCTATTTCATGTATTGATGATCAAGCACTTATTTTATAAGTTGAGCTCTTTAAGTCTCATATCATGGGGCTTATTTTTCCTATCACTTAGTTCATTATTTTCACCATCCTTTGAACTGCCTTTGAATTTTCATATCCTTCACTTGCGGACAGCCGAGAAGGTACAACATTGCTAGCAGTGGTCTTACTAACACTGACTGTTAGTCCATAACTGCTTGTTGACAGTGCCTCTAATTAGCCTGTCACTGTCGACAGAGTCTCTTATGTGCTTAGTGTTGTCACCTACAATAATTTCCAAGTTAACTTTTTCTATAATATTCCTCTTTTAAAATATAGAGGAAATACCATTCTAGGGGTCTAGCTATATAGAATGTATTCACTATTTTGCAAGCAAAGCTACAGGTTAGCTTTATGTATTTATTATTGCTTTGCATATGAATATTTACATAAAAACTTTACATATTTAATATGTTAAAATGAATCTGTAAATTATTTTAATCTCCAGTATATCATTTCATCCTGTATACTACAGGAAAGGTCATTTTTCTAACATGGTAGTACAAAAGCTAAAAATGCCTACTATCATACTAAATGAGAACAAAAGCATTTAGCAATCCATAGGAGAATGAGCTCTTCAGTATAAACCAGAATACTGAGTGTGTCGATGTCATCTTGTGCTCATGTCACGTATGTGGTTTCAGCTTTATATTTTGTTCTTTTATAAGTTTAGTCATTCAAGACACTGAAGGACTGCTTATCACTACTAATCACATAAGACTGCTTCTATGCAGTTACTACAGCTGTTTTCATCTTGGCACATGCTGCTCAGTGTATACATGGTCAATCCTGCTGCCTGTGTGAAATTCAGCAGTATCCTCCACCGAAAGTGAAGCCTTCCCAAAAACCAAGCAATTTCTGAACCTCACAAGGCTGCTGAGAAGTCAAAATTATTGAAAATGTTTTCTAGGACTTTGATGTCTGATGCTTTGAATTGAATGATTGTGTCAACTAATTAATTGGTCAGTGTTTTTATGTATATGCGTGTCAGGAATGCACAACAATGAACAGTAGTGTACTTTGCCACTACATATATAGTGTAAATGCATATGGTTACTTCAAATAGCCCAAGGAATGATTTTTAAAAGTGCATGGAATGAAATAGTGATAGAAAAGGGCAGGTGTTTTAAGTAGATGACTCTATGAAGACTTCTCTGAAATAGTTTGCAGCAGGAGAACTGATTTAAAGCAATCAGCGTCACCGGAGGAAGCTGACTTCCGGTAAATATTTCATTCCACTACTGCTGCATGTATGCAGGAGACTGGTTTGGATAATACCAATTTTTCCAGTATATTTTTCCTAAACAATGTTTATTGTTGCTGGGCACTCAAACGATCACTTTCATAAGTGTCTGGAATTCCTGAAACAACAGATATATCTGTTTCAGATAAAGTAATATATTTTATTGAGATTCTCAAGTATAACCTAGTTCAAAGCACACTGAAATCACTGAAAAGTAAACTCCTTAGATGTGTGCCACAATAAGGCATCATAGTGTTAAGTGCTGTAAGAAAAACATCATCATCTTATTGACATATAGATACAGTGTGGCTCAATTTCTTCAAAGTTATGGCTTACAATTATTATTTTGTGGTGTGACAATGTTTTATATTATGAAAAGAAGCATAGCAAAGCCTCACATTTCTTATTTGTTTTAACATGCTAATGCTGCTGTCTTTAAAAATCCATTTCTACAGCTTACTAAATAATCACCAGAGATAGATGACATGAGGAAAATAAAAAAAGAAATATTATTTATCTTGTCCCCAACAGAATTACTTTTATTGAGATTCAGAGAAGCTTGTGCTTAAGCAAGTATTATTCCTATTTGTCTACAACTTTTTTCCTCGTTCTGGTTTACAGGGACTATGCCAACTTGAATTTGGCTTGTACACTGCATATAAACAGACTTTTATAGAACTAAACTGATAGAAATATTTATCACATTTTGTTCTGATTTTATAGATTTGATTCCAAAAATTCTATTATGATGATTGTAAGATCAGCATTGCACTCACTGCTGCCAATTCTCATGTACGAGTCTCGCAATACACATTATTTTTCTCTAACAGGTCATAGCCCCAAAGTCAAGTGGTTATGTGAGGTTCAGCTTTCCTTTAAAAGGGAATTATGTTTCTAACCCTCAGAGGAAAGCTTGACTATATAAAGCCTATACTATTAAAAAAACCACAAACACTCCCCAAAATAAATAATGAAGGGTTTTAAATAAAGAAAAGATAGATTTTTTTTATTATTATTATTTTAAAGGCAATGGAATACAGTTTTAGTGTTGTTTAGACATAATTAAAGTCATGAGGCTAGAAACAGAGAGAACCTAAAAGTGGGGAAAAAAATGGAAAAGATTGATTTGCCTAACTACAGAGAAATCTGGAAAATAAACTCACAGCAGAAATAATACTCTTTCAACTTAATCTTTAAGGTTTTCTTAGTCTAGATAGGTGAAGAAATCTGGGATATGTAGCTTGATTTTCTGCTACTTTATTTCTCTTAAATAATTTCCAGCTGTGCAAAAGGGTAGTAAAATGCTGTATGCAGATGGGTAGAGCAGAGAATCAGGCTACTGGTTGTTAAAGGGATGGTGTACTATCTCAGAGAGGCATGAATTAAAAATCTGTTTAAAAACCCTCAGCAAACTATTTTCTCTAAGTGAATTACAAACTACTCCAGCAACCTTGAACATTCAGTGATTTTTTTTTCTCTCCATCCAAAATCAATCTTCCAAATGCTTCAGTTCCTGAATGGCCTCATTTAGCAACATTGCTTTAGATGTCCAAGTATGAAGATCAGTGAGGCTATCTAGAGTCATGTACTGCATACTCCCTTACTGGGCTTCATGTTTGTCAAGAAAGTGAGGCAAGGTGTGGGTGGTTGATTTCAGTGCTAAAGCTGAGAAGCTGAGGTTGGTGTGGGTTTTCTGTCAGTGTTTTTTAAATAAAAGGGTAGGGATAATCAGGAGTAAAGGTTTGGAGAGGGAAAAAGAGGATGAAGAATGGATCTAGGCTGAGCTGGAAGCTGAAAAACTGGCATTGGGAAGATAAGATGTTGTTTTACCTCTACTAAAATTAGCCAGCCTTGACATTTTGTTGCTTTTATATATTTAAATGAAACCTATTTCACAGTGTTTTCAAGTGTACCTAAGGAGTTGTCAGAAAATAATAAGGTTCTGTTGAGCCAGCTACAAGAAGTAGTCTTGCATTCCTGTGGTTGAAACTTCTGTACTAAATTCTCCCTGGAATCATAACTTGTTGGGAAGCTGACTTTAGGAGGACAACTAATTGAAGAATGGATAGAAAACAAATTCATAGAGCTACAAATCGAAACAGCTAATGTCTTAAATACCATGATATACCTTCACCCAAAAAGCTGCCATATTACTCAAATTTATATGAAGTGAACAGTAGGGGTAGAAATAACCCATATACTACAATCAGGAAAGTGGGAAGCATCTAGGAGGAATACATAGAAACAAGACATTCAGCTTTAACATTCTTGTTAGTCATATGTGAATGGGGCTTACACTGAGTAAGGTTTATTTGAACATTCAGCCTATGTGTACATCACAGGAAAAATTAACTTCTGAACATCATTCTATAATAGATTCAGAGTCCTGCAGTTTGTGGTCCTAGTCTCCGATCACTCTAACAAAGACACTTCTTTGTGCTTGCATGAAATTTCATTGGCTTTGAGTCCCAATGCTGTACCATGACTGAAAAAATTTAAGCATATTATTTTATCCTCCAGACTGTGGGCTATATTGTAATAGTTTATTTTTTTTCTGACAGCTACTCATTCAGCAGCAAAGTTAACTACCTGTTTAACTGCTAATGTGAAGCAGATAACTTGTTGCTTGTGAACAGGAAGACAGATGTGAAACTGGGCATAAAAAGGTCTGGTAGGAGACGTCTGTCTTCATTTGGAATAAAAATCTGGAGAGTTTCTCTACAACAGATAACATGGTTATGGTTAGAGGATTTAAAAAAAAATCTCACCTTCCTATGGAAAACAGAGGTTAGTTACTTTCTTATTCTAAAGAACCCTCACTTTCACTGTGATTTTTTTATCAGAATGTCCACAGGATTTAACTTTTCATAACTCTTCCTGATCATTGATAGTACTTTGCTAAAGTTTGGCCCAGGAAGGATTTGGGTGTGTTTGTGTTGCCATTAGACACTTGCTTTTTGAGTAATTTCAAGTCTGGGTTTCCTTGGGAATTAAAAAGAAGAAGAGAATTACAGTGCTCAACTTCTGCTTTCTCATGAAATGGTTTCCAAACACGGACCCTTAAGTGAATATTGTAGGTTGGTGGGGAAAAAGAATGATTCTTAGCATCTTACCTGGAAATAAGAAATTGAAACACAGCATGTAAGGAGAAGATATACCAAAGATATACCAAGTATACAAGATGCATATGATGAAAATAAACAGGAACAGCTTGTATAACAAAGTCTGGGAAGAGATTCTCTGTACTAGAAGGGAAAGCAACAGGGAGGGAAGAGTTATTTAAACTAAACAAAACTGTCACAGGAACAAGTGTGTATGAGTATATATATTGGACTAAAGTTAGAAGGTAACCTCAATCAATGAAAAGAATTTGTGTAACTTTTTCAAAGGAGAGACCAGCCAGAGGGAGAAGCTGTCTTTTAAGATGAAGAAAGAATGGTGTTTCACAAGAATCAGTTAGCTGCTTTAGAGGGGGAAAACCCCCCAGTGTAGTGCTATGACGTACCTAGGAGCTGGGGATACACAGAGGTGGCAGACCCAAATCCATCCTCTAGTGCAGAAGAGGCAATGCCATATATTGCATTTCATAGGAGAGAGGCCACCAGCCTTTACAATTTTCTTACTCTCTAAACTTCCCTAAGGTCTGCTTAACAGCAGAGGAATTAAAGTATATGAGGGTTTTGTTGGCAATACAATAAATATCTCTCAATGCCAATAAATACCTCTGATAAATACCATTTTTGTTTTTGTAATACTAAGTAATAGCCTTTACAATTTTCTTACTCTCTAAACTTCCCTAAGGTCTGCTTAACAGCAGAGGAATTAAAGTATATGAGGGTTTTGTTGGCAATACAATAAATATCTCTCAATGCCAATAAATACCTCTGATAAATACCATTTTTGTTTTTGTAATACTAAGTAATTTTGAAATATGTAAGTTTTACCAAGACAGTAAAGATGCTGAGGTAAAAAAGGTGTCAAAAATCCAGTATCTTAATGGGAAACTCAAAGTGAGAATAGCCTATTTTAAAGTACGGGAAATAAATTCATGATTAGTATAAACCTAATAAAGCTTAGAAAAGCTTAGCTGAGTTTGGATATAGCACTGCTGTGAATTTATAACTGCAGAAACTTATGAGATAAAATTTTCCAAATTGGAAAAAAAGGCACATGTATAATCACTTAAATATTAGAGCTATTTAGGTGGGATGTTTTTCATTTGGTGTATTTACTCCAGAGAGGTATTTGGAGAGAGGCAGAAGCAAAACAGAGCACAGAGGGAAAAACTGAAGATGCCAAAACTTGCTACAACTACAAAGACACAAGCCTGGAGAGAGTTTGTGGCAGAGAACTGACTAAAAGTGCCTTGTAGCTGTAAGACACAAACCCATGTCTATTTCTTTATCTCTGAAAGGTATAGTAATAAAACAGGATTGTACCAAAGATCCTGAATTCATTTACTGTTGTCAGAATCCAAACTAGTTATTCAAGTAAAAAAGGGTAATATTGGATTAAATAATAATAAAAAAATTGTTTATTTATCCAAATCTATTTTTTTAAAAAAGTTTTAGCTTATGCCCAGCTTGTTTAGATATTGATGAATTGCTCGGGGTGCTTTTCTTTCAAGAAAGCTCTCTTGGATCTGATAACACCAGAGTGCTGAGTATCACTTTCTTCCCACTGGCTTCACCTCAGTTGTCCTCAAGGAAGAAGTAACCTTTCACATTTTCCAGGTTTCCTTGACTCAGAGTGTACATGCTGGGCCAAAGAAGATGAAGCAGCTTTTCTACCTCCTGCCCACCTATAACTACGTAAAGGACCAAAATCATGTAAACTTGTAGTAACTGTGAATAAACAAATTAAAGAATTACACAGTCTGTAACAGAAAGAGTGTGAGGTTGGAAAACCTCCTATCCTTCCTAAGCATTGTATCTGGGTAAATGGAGACATAAAACAGCTGAGTGATTTGCTCAGGGTCTAATCTGTGAGTATGAAATATCAGTGCTTTGGGAGAGGTTACTTTTGCAGGGAGATCTGTGTGGCATTTTAAAATAATAATTTATTTTAATAATATTTCCAACAAACAGGTTTGGTCCCTTTCTTCCCTTTTTTCCCTTCTGATGTCAAACTAGAAGTTAGGCTGGCATTATAATCTTGAAACAACTAGAAACTGTAAATCCAGAAGGAAGAAAGCCTTCTCTTATTCTGAGCAATTAGGAGATCATAAAATTCCTGAAGGTTGTTGTTTTACTTTGGCTTTCATATCTGGGAAGAAAAGGATTTTTATGCTCTTTACACCCAGGTGACACAATGTTCTTGTGAGGACATTCCTTCCTACCACCACTTTTCTTCAGAAAACTTACCTTATATTATTGATTCCCGTTTACCAGAAACTATATTTGCTACTTAATCACTGACTTTAGTGTTAGAAGAGTGGTTTCTTGAAGTGCACATCCCTGGCTCCACCTGTGTAGGACACTTTGATCCTGCTGCGTTACTTTGAGTGATCTTTGCTAAAACTGATGGATTGGATTTGCAAAGGAAGCAAGGCAGACTTAGATGTAACCTCCCCATTATTTACAAGGAAATATTGCACTGGTATTGCTATTTTCTATTTTAAAATCTGTGTTAAGAAAACTGACAATTGGCAGTGCTTTCATGTGCTTAACAGCAGACTGGCAAAAAGCTTAAAGCTTAAATTATTTCCATTAGAAAGCAGGTATTAGTGGAAAACAAACACTGGCACAGTAAACAGAACTATAAAAATACTGGAAATACCAGTTTTAATGATTGATAAAAATAAACTGATCTTGATCCAGGTGCAGATATAGGCTAGACCTATGTTAGAGGGATAACAGGGGCTGCATAATCCCAAGATTAGGTTATCATATGGCATTGGATAGTGGGGTTTTTGGGCAGAATTTTAACTCTCTCTCTGAAAAATCCGTATCTCAAATTCACTGCTGGTAAACATTTAAAAGTGCTGAAGGATTCATATGGAAAACACCAGTCGATCTGTTATAACCCCTTCTAAAATGCCTCACCTTTGGAGATTGATCAGAAAGGAATTTTTCCAAGAATCTAACAAAATGACTGACAGTATTTTTTGACAAGGTTTGTAGCAATCCAATGTTCAATGCCATATTTGACCATGTAGTTCATAAATTATTCTGTCCTAGCTATTAATGCTTGATAGGAGATTGGTTCATCTCATAGTTGAATTTAACAATCAAAAAAAGCATGATCATTTTTCAAAACAAAAATACCAAGCCTCTTCAAATAAGTGACAGCATGTTCCCACCACAGCTTGTGGTGAAACTGCAAAAACGAAAAATGTGATGTAGGAAACATATTTAGTAAGAGCTGTGTATCAATAATAGACCTGAATTAACAGTGAATTAAATCAACCTGTTTATCAAGGCAATCAGAGGTGGGAGGTGAGGGAAAGAGGGACCACTTCTTCCCGCTTACAGTATGCTTGTGGGAGTTTGAAATTATGCACAGGTATGAACAGAAGTATATACATAATAACTGTGCTTATAGTATGCTAAACGCTAAAGCAATGTGCCCTGGAGTTACACAGTAAATCTCAATCTGTTCTGAAGCATTGGAACAGGCTGCCCAGGGAAGCAGTTGAATCATCATCCCTAGAATTGTTTAAAAAATGCACAAGTGTGGTGCTCTGGAACATGGTTTAGCAATGGACTTAGCAGTGTTGGGTTTACAGCTGGACTTGATGATCCTAAGGGTCTTTTCTAACCTGAATGATCCTATGATTCTATGATTTAACTACATTATAGTCATATAAATGTGCTATATCAACATTACAACTGTTTTAGAATGGCAAAAGGAAGTCTTAGAAGATAATTTTTTTTACTGAAGAGGGTACAATAGAACAAACTGGAAAATTGAAAGCTATATTTTAATAAGAAAAACTGAATTAAAAATTCTGATGCTATCACATGAAAAGTTCAGTTCTAAGGATGGTTTTCTGACAAGCAAAGGACAATAAAATATTTGAGCTCTTTCACCTGATACGTTTGATATTCTGGCTTTAGTTACTGCCTGGCATCTCAAAATCTCTCATTTCGTTCTCTTCCTTCTCCATTACTTACTTCTGTTATGTTGCTGATTCGTCATGGTGCTACAAATAACTTTAAAATCATCTTCATTATTTACCAAAGGGTCCTCACTTACCTGCGGTCTTTGCACTGGATAATTCTATTCAAGAAGTTCCTTGAACAGCCATATGGATAGATTCTGGGACAAGTATGTCTATGGAGGCAACGTCACCACTTTCTAAAATGTATATTAATTTATTCCTATTTTTAATTGTATGCTGATTTTAATTAGCAGTAGGATTTCATTGTGTTCAATCATTCTTCAGAAAAGAGAATCTGAAATTCAGCTATTCATGCAGGATTAAAGGTATTTCTATCTATTCAGCTACTTTAGAATAATAATAATTTCAGAATAGATGAGTATTTGTCCAGGGTATAAGGAATAGCATTGGAAACCCCTTTGAAAATTAATTAAAACATTTTATAGGTAATTTAGTTGAATCAAGTAATGGACTGTGAAGACCCAGGCTTTTAATGCATGTCAGGAGCACTTGGATATTTAAATGCTGTCCCAATTGAGTATTCATTCATTCATATCTTCCATTTTTATAATACTTAAAATTGCCTTTTAGCCATGCAAGAGCACTCTACTCTTCATTTCCACCGGTAGGAGATTTGAGCATATTTGAAAGACTTTGAGTCAATTGTTATTGCAAACCCATCAGAACAGAACTACTTTTTTAATGGAATCACTGTAAGCTCATTGTTTGGTGTTTTGTCTCTGCAATACATCAAAATGAAAGGCAGACTATTGATTTAATCTAATTCAATCCATTTCTAGTGACACAAAGTTGAGTTAATACAGCAATGGGAATCACGCAAAATTTTCAGATTTAATTATTAGTTATGAAAGTACAGGCACATCTAAATGTCATCTGATTGACTTCTGTGTTATAATAGTTTGTCTTTAGACTTTTATGCCAGGATGGAATGGCAAATGTAAATAAAAAAATATTCTTGGAAGAGATACTTCCATTTTAATTTCAAAGGCAAATAGATGACATGTAGAATAGACATTTGCTGGCATCAAATAATTGTTGAACTTTTAAGGTCACATAGTTTCAAATTTTTCAATCTGACAACTTTGTAAAATTCTGGAAAATGTAAAGGTGTTACAAAAACTGTCATGTACTACAAAGCAAATGAATTCTAATTAGTGCTAATAGAAACCTGTGAAATTTGTGTCAATTGTTGACAAGCAGGACTGAAGGAACAAGTAAAACTCTTCCATTCTGAGGTCAGGGCAAAACAAAGACCCATTCACTAGGTTGTGTAGCTATCATTGCCAAGTCTCTTTTGTGATCAAAACATTCTGTTTTAGGAGTTACACATAAAAGATTTTGAATGACAGAATTACCCTTTTTCTTTTGTTAAGAACTTACCAAACTAGAAGGTGAAGCCAGTTCTTTGGTAGCTGTAATGCACAAAATTCGTAAAAAAATGATACAATAGAGCAATGTTTTCAGGTCAAAGTTTTAAGGCCTTTTTAGTCCTAAAATCCATTATGAGGAAGACTGGCATTCCACTGGTTAAATAAAACCAGAGTACAGACTGAAGTAAGGTATTTTTCTCATCTGCAACACTCATTAAAGAGGACTGAATATTATCATTGGTTTGACAAACCTTGTTGATTTCCTCCCCTGAAACTGGAATTAACATTGCTGATTTTGTTGCAGAATCACAACTTTAGCTGAAATGGCACTTTATCCTGCCAAAGCATATTTGCTCATGTAGTGCACCTGCTTCATCACTGATGTCAGCTGAGCCCCTGAAAGGGTGGTTTCTAGATAAAAACCACTGTAGAACCAGCCATAATACTATAAAACTTATAGGCAGTTGTGCTGTTTCTATAAGGAAAAAAGAAAGAAAACAGTGGGCATGAGCTAGTGAGACTGTTAGCGCAGCGTTTACCAGAATTATGGGGAAGATGTTAACCCAAAACACCAGTATTAACATTTTTTAACTGCTGAAGCAGCCCACAGGAAGTCAAAGATCTTCTCTGCCCTCTCATGCACCTCACATATGTGTATCTGACAGCTTCCTGTGAAAGCACCTGGGGCCTGACCTAGTTTGCAGGGTTCAGTTAGAAAAATGTGTGGTATGAAAGGCCTTGCAGCTCTCTGTTCATGCACATGCTAGGTAGTCCCCAATGTGAGCTAGCTAGCAGGAACGTGATGACCATTCTGAGAGGTTCTAGCAGAACCCTGCATACAGTGAAAGGCAGGCACCTTATTCCAAAGACCATTTATTTCTACTATCTTTGGCAAATTCTCAACAATAAAAAATACAGTCATTTAAACTCAAAGAAATGTCTTTCAAATCTTATCTAGTGAAGTAATGACCATATTTACAGAAGTTCCACGGATTATCAAATTAACAGGTTTATGTTTGAAGATATTAAAAATTATTATAAAGCATTGAATTTTTCTTTAAAGTATCAAATACTTTCGTCTTTTATCTGTCCTTTGCCTTTCCCATTCACACTGCTTCTCGTTTACCTTTCTTGTCTAATTCCTTGCCCATGTAGAAGTGTCACCAAGTACTGACAAGAATTTTAAATGTAAAGGTAGTGGCTCTAGCCTACTTAGTCTCTGTAGTGACCCACATTCAGGTATAAGCTTAAGGAGACTTTCCTAAGCATCTTAACATTAGGCTCCCTTAGACTTGCACCTAATTACTAACATTTATCAAGTGTATATTATTATGCTCCATCCCACCTCATCACGCCCTGCTGTTGTCCAAAAAGTGGAATTGGGTGCCCAGTGTGTAAGAGCCAATGGACACACAGAGTCAAGGTATTTTTTCATTACACTACATTACAATACAAAGCTGGGGGCTAGGTGGTATTCCACAAAGCAAACTCAAAACTCAGAACAAGAATAATATTTATACAGTCTAGTTACACATATGTATTTCCCAAACTCTTCCTAAAATATACTATTGGTAATTAATTATGCATAGTAGTTTTCTATTGGTCTGTATATCTCTTACTTCTTAAAGTTAGTGTATTTTTAATTTACTATGCATGTCTGAGGGAGGCGGTGTGTGTGTGTGTGTGTGTGAGTCTCTTAATCCTGAATTCAATTGGTGGTTGCGATCTCCCACTGCTGCCTTCACCTTTCCCCTAGTTACAGTCTCATTCTGCTGACTTCTTGTTTTTGTCGCAATTAACCGGCTGTTGGCACCTCCTGAGGTAGGATGTTCACATTCTCAGGCTTGTAGTTCTCCTTCAAGGACACAGTCATTAATATAAAGTTACAGATATACGACTAACCTAACTTCACGAGAAGAAGAGAATCAATTCATGTTGACAACAATAAGATAACGGGGATTGAATGCATAGCTAGCCATCACCGTCACAAGCTTTGCCTGCACTAGTGTCTAAGGATCATGCTAACACTGTAGCTCAACTTTTTCTTCCTTATGGCTGAGCAGCACCACAGATTCTCAGCACTCAGTAATGTTACAGAATCATAATTTGGGTAGAAAAGGACCCCCAGAGGCCATCTTAATCCACCCCCCTGCTCAGACAGGGCTAGACCGATTGGGTTGCTCCAAGCCCTGTCCAGCTCAGTCCTGAGCTGCTGCACACACTGCCAGAACTGACCACAGGCAGCGGCCTGGCACCCTGCCCTGCCAATGGCCACCCCGTTCAAACTGTGCCCCCCGTGGCCGCCCCTGCTCACAGGCTCCAGGCTGTGGCACTCAGCAGTGACCCAAGCCTGGCCTGTCCCACAGTGGTCCCCCCGCACCCTGCCATCCCACAGTATGAAAGCAGTCCTGATTAAATCTAGTCCAGACTAAGTGAGCATGAGGTGGAAATGCAGCACAGTGTCATTTGACAAACCAGCTCAGGCCCAGCCTTCCTCTGTGGTCTGCAGCTGCTGCTAATTACACTCTTGAGAACCACAAACTACGGCTCACCAACAGAGAAATAACTGCCTTTTTCTTTGTTCTCAAAGAAGGGTTTGAACAAGTTATTCTCAAATCATGTAGCAAACTGTTCTTTTAACTTGCCCAGTTTTATACTATTTGTTACCGCTGTGTTATCACATAGGTGGCATTGTGTGTCCCCTAAGCAGAAAGATGTCACTGATAATTCTGGATTTGATGAATAGAACATATTTGACAGTTGGGGGTTTTTTTCTTTTTTTTTCTTTTTCCTGGAGATGAACAACATATACAAAAATTTATTAAGAATCTAGGATTACCAAATATTGCCATAAATAAGGAAATCTGCAGAATATTCTTGAGTTTTGGTCATCAGAAAGGGATCCATAGTCCAATCACTAGTGTTATTTACAATTATATTTGGTATCATTCACTCAAAAATATCAGAGGTAGCCAAACTTGGTGTTTTATTTATTTATTTTTTAACATCTGTTGTTAGCAACTAATAACTGAGGGATAGATTTATTCTTTTTAATTGTTGACCAGACCAGGATTCAGGTTTCCTCACTTATTACTTGTTCTAAGTGGTCTTCTATGCAAGCATTCTCCTGAGATACTATTCATACAAATTCTGTCCAGCTCCATGGACTGTTAATGTGCTGCTGGTTGGCATCAGTTCAGTTGTGTGGAGTGGTCTGCTAAACATACAAGCAAGGTCCAACGCATTCTTCACATCTTTGCATTTGCCCTGGAGAAGAAAAGAGAGAAATTGAGCAGAAAGAATATGGAGTGATTCCTATCTACCTACCTTTGGATCAAAAGCTACCCTGTGCAAGTTGGGGGGGGGCGGAGTGTGTGTGTGTTATATCTTCCTTTGTCAAAGCAAGAAGCACAGGCCCAGGCCAAATATGTACTAAACTAAAAAGGAAAGTTATTCCAACAAAGAAATGCAAGCTGCCAAAATCTTTCTGTTGGAGTAAAATATTTTTTTTTTACTAATTACTTAATGCTAGCTTTCGAATATGATAGTGCCTATAGATTTGTCTTTTAAATAGCTATTAACAGTAAAAGGATAAAATGGAAAAGTGACAGAAATAATGAACAGAGATTTTACATCTCAAGGGCCACCGTTCACATTTTAAATAAACTGAAATACTGCATAATTTATGTTGTAGGGTTAAAATAATCGATTTCAAAAATTAAACAGAGTTGAAGGGTTAGTAGAAATTTATTAGACTGGAACAGAATATGGCATCTTTGAAGAAATTTATAGTAGGCTAAGCAAGGAATGTTATTGAATTAAAATTAATGAGCAGGGAAAATGTACTCATCTGTACTGTTCCCAGTGATTGCAAGTAACCTGAGATGAAAGAAAAATAAATGGGTTTCTAGAAGTTCTAGTCATCTTTACCTGGATTCATATTATTTTATTTTAGCCATCAAAAAAATACATCTCTAAACTGAGCAAGTCATCCAGACACACCCCCTAGTCAGTGGAGAGAAATAGCTGTCTCTAGAGAGCTAGTCTTTTCATCTCAAGATGGATGAGATGAATTACCTTTGCAAGTGTCCATCTCTCTTCATTTACTACAGAGGAGCGTAGATAGCTAATTTAGGCTAAGAATGGGATATATTTCCCCAGTCCTTTGTTCTCTGAAATCTAGATGTCTAGTGTAAGGATTGGGCTACAACAGTTCAAGGTTTTTCACTTTTTGTGAGTCTAGAAGGCAACCCAGTGAGGATTTCATAGTTAGCATCAGTCAGCATCCACCAACAGGACTTATCTGGTAATTATAGAGCTTCCTTTCTGGCTGTTATTCTAATCTGTGCTGAAAGCACAGTCAAATCCTTTCCATTATAGAGGCTGACAGCATTCTTGTTTTTTGGAACCTACATATTCTGGCCTCTCATGTAGCCCATACTTGCCACGCCTTCTGATCTGGGCTATAGAACTGGTGACAGAAAGCACTTATTTGAAAGCAAAGAAGGTGAATAGGCAATGTGGCTACTCCATCTGCTACCTTGTGTTTCTTCCCTCTCCCTCAGTACAGCTGCAATTATTTTCGTATAGGCTTTCTGTGCAAACCTCCTTCCATATTTTTTGTACCAAGATTATAAATGCTAATTGCCAGCATTTATTTACATTTACCAATAATTTTCTTTTCCTTCCTATAGCAGGTTTCACTTCTGGTGATAAATCAACACTTCATCTGTTAGTGCTAATTAGCTTGTGTCATGCTCTCGACAGTAATACCACTTAGGAAGCATATTCTTTAGGGAGTCAAGTAAAATGCCAGATGTCAAAAGTTCAGATGAAGACCAATAATCCAAAATGTGACATTCAGCCAGTCTTTGATATCTTAATGTTTCTGCTTAAGCATCTGATTTCTAAAGATAGATACTTAAAAAGCCCCAAACCTTCACCTTTAACTAAATTGGAATTTCTAAATATCAGTGCTCCAATAATGTTTAAAGAAAAATGACAGTGAAGCATGAATGGACTTTCTTAAATCTGGCATATTGTGCAGACAGGGCAAACAGGACAACACAAGAGCAAAATGAGATTGAAGTAAATCAAGAGAATCTCTGTGCAGAATGATAAAATTCTCACCCTTACTCGCCCTTTTCCCTTGTGTGTCTAAGGCTCAAATTCAGTATCACGCATTAAGATATTAGCAATTTTTTTAAAGGAAGGGACATATTGACAGGAAGGAGTACCCATCAGTGTAAAAAAGTATTACAGCCCTTATTTTGAAAAGATATCCAACATTATACTTCAGGGCTTAAGCTGTTTTGTTAGTGTTAGAAACTGGGAGACAGGCAGAGACAACACATGCTGTGGATGGACGTTTTATCTGACCCAGCACAGAAATTCTTACTTTGGTTGTTTGGATTGTTGGATCGTGCAAGTTGAAAATTGAAGCAGAGAGATCAGAGGTAGTGGGGAGGAAGAGGAGAAAGAAGGAAAAGAAATAAAGTACGAATTGAGTATAGAGTGTGACACTTCAACAAAAGAAAAAGGGAACATAACAAGGTTGGCAGGAAGCTGTTAAGTGATTCTCCACTTAGCCACATATGTCTACAAGAGGCAAACTGTTCTTTCCACTATAATTTCCATTCTCTTGTCCCATGAATCCCACTTACAGTTTGTTTTCAGAAAGTATGACAGCTCTAGAACTTTGATATGCCTGTGAGCAGCATTGCCTCAGTAAGTGATGTCAGGCCCAGCCCTTATACTTCCCGCATCTCATTTGAATTTAGTGATTTCAAAATTGTATAGCTGCTGACTAGGAAAGCACTCTGCACAGATTGCTCATTTGTGCTGCTGTCCTCTGGGGCTTCAACAAGTATTCTCTTTGCACAGCAGTCTTCCAGAAAATCATCTCCACATCATCCTCTGTTAGTTCCTATGCTGAACCATACAGTCCATGTGACACTCAAGCAGAGAACTAACATATCTGAGACTCTTAAGCAAAATTTCTGTTGCCAAAGCTAAATTCCTGTTTTTAAGATGGAAGTTATTCTTGCCTAAGTGAGTTTAACTGTTAACTAATGCTGAGTTCATGCTAAGATATGGTGGTTGACAAAGTATCTTTGGAAGATATCTGAGTAGAAAACATGTGTCAGTGAAGCTGTCTTTATTCATCTAGACAGGGGTAGGAAGTTCTTTCATTTTGGAGCTTTTATTAGCATATGAGCTTACTACCCCATGTAGACAAAGCAGCTTTGAGAATGCTCTTTACCCTAGTTGTCAATGTAAAGAGCTTTTCATTCTCCACAGCATTTTTAAATGCCTTCACAAAGGGACCTTATTTCCAGACTCTTGACCTTATTTCTGACATCTGTCATCAAGCCTTAATTCATTTGATAGTCCCAAATAATCTTAAAAAAAGCTTAAATAAATATAGGTAAAAGCTTAGCACAGCATAATACAGCCCCAGTTTGGCTTTAGTTATGTGAATAGGAAATAAGATGAGTAGAAACTGTTGTCAGGAAGAAAAATCAGAAAAAAAAAATGATTCAGGGCTTTTCATGAGCTAAAATTGAAAGGCAGCTAGACTCAAATAGACCAATAGTTTTGTTTTTACACATAAAATTTAATAATGGATCTATTTATTTGTCTTATGTAGTTGAGAATAATATGGTAATATTCACTTACCTCCTGCCGAGTAAGAACATAATTCTGTATTACAGACAGGATTATAAGGAAGTTCTGTGCTTTAAAATGGTATTTACCTTGCACTAAACTTACATACAGGAACAGGCTCCGGTTTCCATTGGATTCAGTCTCCTGGATCTTTGAAACTGTGTCTCTAAACTGAAATTAGCTGCCTTTCCAGTGAAACAAATATTCATTAGTGATATGCAAGTTAATATTTGAAGTTTTGAGTACAAACATTTTTTTTTCATTTATTATCCACATGGTCAGATTTTACACTGCTTTTGTATGTAAATTACTTGTGTTTTATCTGCAATGCACTATATCATTGTATTGTGACTTTATGATGTTAAGTGAAGTTGTTAGTCTGAGAGCCAGGTTTCTCTGGCAGCTGTTGTTTCCCAGCATATATCAGGCATCAACGTTTCTGACTGCAAAAGCCCCTTTTGCAATATAATTTCCATCAAGTTCATAACTTTACTAATAATTTGTATGACCCCAAGAAGTTTTGTATCTTTGCTTTGAGAGGTTTTGGTCTAGCACCTTGGAGTTTTAAGAGCTAGTTTTAAAGCTGATTTTATTCCTTCTAATTTTTTTTTCATTCTATTAATACATTTTATTTTATATTAATCTATGTGATTTTATTAACTCCATTTACTCATTTTATTTGTTGTTTATTTTTTCTCTCTCATCAAAGATTTTATGTGCAATATGCCTGCTAAAAATAATAATAAAAAAAATCAGAATGTGATTGTCTTAGATAGTACTCTGAAAAATCTGCTTTATGCTGATTCCAGACTAATTGTACCTCTGCTTTGGAGATAATATTTGAGGAAGGGAATAATTTCATCACATGTATTTAGAGGGGCAATGCACCCTTGTCACAAACCGCTGAAGCAGAGCCAGAAAAAACTTCAATGCGTGCAACACTTATTTGCTAATGTTTACATTTCATGACCTCCAAGTAAAATTAAGATGAAAAATACACCTAGTAATTGCAAGTGTGTTGCAGTGCCACTTGGTTAGGATGTCCCTTTCTTGGTGGGCATGCTTTCTTGATTTGCCTGTATATTGTCTGATCTATATATCCAATCCATATTTTATATGTAAACTGTATGTATTTAAATTACAAACTAAGAACTGTGTTGAGGAAAATATCATTGGGAAAAAAACTCCCACATAAGCAAAAGCTATATTTAAAAGACTATTTTCTCTTGCATAGATGGGAAAAGGGCATGATAGTGACATGTTGGCATTATGCAATAGAAAGAGTAGAGACAGGAGAACTAGGTATAATCGGTACCTCCTTAAGAGGAGACAGTGAATGTCAGTGGCAAATTCAAAATGAAGAAAGAAGGCCCTAGATTGTGGACAAGAGTAGGACTTTCATGTGAAACAGGTGCTGATTTGCTCAGCCTTGTCCAGACTAAGAATGCATGACACACAAGTTTTGGTATGTTTTAACTTAAAAGTATGGAAGAAAGTATGGATTTCTGGATTTTTGAAGTCCTTCTGTTATCTGTCTGGGACAGTCACTCATGAGCTAAATTACAGAATGTAGCTTATAGCCCTGATAGTTTTCAGAATTTATATAGGCTGACATATAGCTGATGTAGTTTTATTGAGTGTGTAGAGCTCACAGCTATATTACCCTCATTAGTAACTCTGATACAGTCAATGCAACTACTATGCCAATAGTTATATAATTTGTTTCATAATCCTGATTTTGGTGCAGGTACTGAACTATTAGAACCTGCCATGGTCCTGCATATACTAAACATAACTGATACAGTTCACTGAGAGTAAATGCTGTCATGAAAAGTATGCTTAGGAGATGGAGAGAAATGGATGTAGAAGCAAAAGGAAGAATGATGTAAAAGTCAAAGTAAATTGTTATTTTTTAAGCAGTGATACAGCTAGCAGTGATTTTGTCAAGTCTGGTGACTGAGTCCTTTTGCAGTATAGATAGCAGTACTTTGGAGAACTGGAATTATTAAAGGGTCTGAAATACTCAGTGTGGCAGAGTGAAGAAATACATACATGTTAGATAAAACACAAGGCTGATGTATATATTTCCAGAGTGTCATACCAGTTATGAAAACAGGCCCTACTTTGTAAACAAATGAAGTATATCTTCTTTCTCTGCCTTTCCCCTTCTCTTGTAGGATTATGACAAGATAAATGCAGACAGGTGAGGAGGAAAAGCAGTAGGAGACATTACCTCTGTAATGGTGAGCACATTTCTGCATGCAGCAGGTTTGGTTAGACAGTGAAAGAAGTTACAGCAGTAATCTTTAATCTGTTATGTCATAAAACACACTATGTGCCCTCTGATTTTTTTTAGCTGTCTATCAGAAGTGGTGTGAAAAAGTGTTGTACCTCTCAGTGCTTCTGCTTTGCCAGAAGACAAAGCAGACTTGTTAGTAAGTCATTGTCACTAGCAGTATTCAGTAGTAAAAGCTGACTTTGTGTCCATTGTTTGTCTGATGGAAAATCTTGCCTCTAGCTGAGGCAAGATTATTTAAAGATATACTTTAAGAAGTTGAAACAATCTCCTGAATTTTCATGGTGCTCCAACTGAAAATGGACAACAAAAAAGGTCTACTTTATGTAAAAGGCTTTGTCTTTTTCTATATTGAGACATTGGTTTAGAACAAGAGATCTGAGGATTTTTTACTGCACATAAAATTCAAATTTGTACCCAAGTACATGCAACTATACCTTAATGACACTATTGAAACTAACCTGAGTAAGAGATCCAAAAATCAAAGTAAATTTAAAATCAACTACAAACAGCAGAAAAATATCTATATTGTACTTATATTCTTCCTAATGCCTGACCTAAAATTTATACTTCTTTTTTTTAATTATGACGTTAAAAAAAATCCAGATGCTGTCACCAATTTATTAGCTGCAAGGTGTAAACGGCTACTGGAAACAAAGAGAAAAATATGTCATAATTTTTTAACAGTAAAGAAAGTTATATACCACATAACTCTGTTGTCCTTAAGCTGAGTTAGGAAAATATAACAAATCATCTAAATGACTGCATTCAGTTGTAATGGTCAAGCCTAAGGGCTATCTAAATCATCTGAGGTCTTGTCTATACACGGAAGTTGTAATATATTAACTGCAGTCATAGCACTGAAAAACCTCCTTAGGGATATGTTTAATCTAATGTAACACTGCCCGGAGTTCACACAATTTATACCTCTTTCCATATGGAGATTAAAATGTTTAGAATGGCATAATTGCATCTGTTTGGTGTTCTATGGGTAAAATCTCTCCTTCTAAATGACCTCATGAAACTACAGAATAGTCCCAAATAAATTTTCTAGGATATTCCCTGTGTTAGCAAAGGATAATATATTCAAATGGATATATTAAAGTCACAGCAATTATACATTGATAGCATTAAGAAAAAGTAAGAAAATCCTAATAGTACTGTCTTTAATGAGGCTCCTCTTCATATTGTGCCTGATGTTCCTTTTACTTTAGCTCTTAAGTAGAATGGGAAGCCTCAAAGGTGTTGAGAAGCGTCAATCTGGCAGCAGTGAATGGAGTTCCTATTTAATGGCTGGAAAGTAGAGTGGAGACCAGGTGGGAGAAAGGCAGAGAGGTATTACCAAAGGAACAGAAAGGGTGTGGGTGTAAGCCACAGGTGAAAAATGTAAGCAAAATACC
This sequence comes from Falco cherrug, assembly GCF_023634085.1. Lineage (NCBI taxonomy): Eukaryota > Metazoa > Chordata > Aves > Falconiformes > Falconidae > Falco > Falco cherrug. The sequence continues at coordinate 53,189,788 of NC_073697.1, forward strand.
AAAAAAAGAGTACCTTAAAAAGGTGAGAATTGGGGCAGGATAAAGATGCAGGTAAGATGAGCGTTTGATGGAGCAGAAATTATGGTCTGGGAGTGTTGAGTAGCAAAAATAGCAAGGCAAAGGAAAGGAGAAAAAGAAGAAAAAACAATAAAGAGAAGGTTAAACCCCAAAACTAAGCAAACCCTCAAACCCCTCGAAATCTGTAAAGCAGAAGCTGCTGCAGTACAGAAAAAAATTTCCAGACATGGACTGGTACTTATTGTAAAGAGGAAAATCAACAAATAAACTAAAAAGGAGTGCAAAGCAGAGCTGAAGAGGGAAGGTGACAGAGTCAGAAAGGATAGATACTGTATCAAAGTGGGGCTTTTAAAGAATTTAGTATGCTTGGATATTCCTGTGCAGACCTAATTTGTTCTGTTATGTGAGGTCTGCAACCAGCCACATGCAAATCATCGGTACAGTACTTATTCAAAACAAACACTAATTTTCAAAGGTGCGTTTCCTTCCTTTCTTTGCCATGACTTTCCCTCCAAATGATATTGGTTTTGTGCTACTCAAAAGTCTTTGGCTACTAGGAGCTGAATGGCTCTTCAGCTCCAGTACTGCACATTAGTATTTGGATTAGAGGAATCTGAACGCTGTCACTAGTGTTACCTATTCTTGACAGCCTGGGATTTTCAACCAAGTTTTCATTGTCACACATGAAAGGTAAAGTCCAGGAAGAGATCTGCTGTTTACTGAAATCAGTAACTGTGCTGTTAGATTAAAGTAATGGCATATCCTGTTACATCCATCTCCATGTAAATCTTACAGTTTTAGGGAAGTGGTAGTGCCATGGATCCTCAAATTCAGTCTGTCATTTTTTAAAGGTCACTATTTCTGTTACTGAGCACTGAACATTTCATAGTTTATATCATGTCTTGTAATTTCAGTTGTCACTTTACATGGAAGTATTTCACATCTAAATATGTGTTCTATAGCTGTTTAAACCTTGCGTGTTGCAGGACTGTACTCAGACCACATCTTTATTGTCTTCTCAAAAAGACTTATAAACCTGTTTAAAACAACTTATTAAAATGCTGGGCTGGGTATATGTGCAGCTTTTCAATTACCATATTAGTCTATAAGAATATGATGTAGTCCTATGCAATGATGTGAATGGATTTGGTTTAATTTGAGGTCTCTAATTTAAGAATCCTGTGGTCTGTAAATTGCTTTCCTGAAATCTCTGGAGCTTTCAGGGTTTGTGGCTTCTTTGGGCTGTATCCATACTACTAAGTAAAGGAGGGGCAAGAACGGACCATTAGTCCTCAGTATAAATGCCAATGACTGGTTTGTGTCTGAGTCTTAGGACTTGTTCTCTCTATAGAAGACCTGTCTTGGAAAGAGCCAGTTGGAGTGAACCAAAGCAAAGTCATTGTTGTCTAAAAGTGATACGGTGTGGATGATTTGGGATCCAATCCATTTGTATACATTTTTTTTTTTTTTTTTTTTTTTTACATTGCTGGCTCAACTTTCTGATGGAATAAGTTGTTCTTTCTTATGTATAATTTATTACTGGGCTTTTACTATTACATCTATTACAAATAGAACAAAAATATGGTCAAATCAAAGCTGTAATTAAGGTTCACTTACTAGATCAATGATTCCCATTAGTCACATCAGCAAATGGATTTAGTGGATAACCAATTTTGTTTTGATTATATGGTTGGAGCTGAAAGATACTCCATCATTTTAATCCTCTCTTGATGAAATTTAAGGAAGGACTCCCAGATACAATGTTTTAAATCATGAGGGTGCTGACCTGGTGAAAGTATCTGTAAGATCATAAATTTCTACTAGATTTTATTTTATTCTTAGAACTTGAACTAAGGGATTAAAACTTGCTGAATCCTCCAGAATGGAAAGGTTGTAAAGGAACTGTGGATCTTCCTAGGTCTCCCAAAGAAATTGCCTTGTAGACTGCTTCTACTGGCCAGTTCAAATGTGTTTCCCCATAAGAAAGTATGATAAAACTCTGGCATGTCTTCATTCCTGACAACAGGGGCCACTTGTTAAGAGGTGTATAAGACTGAATACCTGTCTCCTTAGAAGATTAACCATTGGAAAGACAGAGGCTTTTGAAGGACAGATGTGGGGATTTGAGGAGACTGCACTTTGGAAGGAAAATGAGAACCATTAGAATTGAAGATTTGAGGGACTGGGAACCATTTAAAAAGTTGGCTTTAGGTGAATTTATGATAAAATTCTATAGTCATAGAGAGCTATGCAAATGGTATAATTTTAGTTCTGTCACTCGTTTTATTTTATCCATGCATTATTTTATCCATGGATTTTCTGAACTATCTGTCAAACACATGCACTCCTAGAACATATGATGTGAGAAAGCAGGTTATGGAACTTGGGTAGATGCCTCTTAAATTTTTGGACACTAGTTTTAGTATCCAGGTTGATGGAGCACAAAGAATCTGTATCCGCCTACTGCATACTTTTGGTGTATTTTGCTGAAAACAGAATCCTGTCATATTGAAAGGTCACAGACTGGGAGTGAAGTGGGGAATATAGTGACAGAATATAGAGTAGTTATCATTCATGAAGTTAATCATTTGTATCATTCATGAATGACAACAAGTGATAAAGAAGCCAATGAGGTAAAATAACCAAACCTTTCCTTTCGTCAATAAGTTCATACATATTTGCCAAAAAAAAAAAGGATAATCTGGAGGCTATTTTCAGTTTCATGTATTGTTTTGATTATTGTCAGTTATAAACTGTACAGTTTTATGAAGGTACCTCATGCTGTGTCCCTAATCCTAAATAACCAATGCCACGATTGCTATAGTTAAATAAGATTATGTTATCCAATTGGTACCACATGCTAATTCCTTTGCTTTGTAATTTCATTTAATACATTTTCATTGGAGGCAGATTTTTTAGAAAGAACTGGACTGATAAATTGTTTCTCTATTTATAGTAAGTGTGGGTATGTGATATGTTGATTTGCACTTTTATAGGTTTCAGTGGATACAGTGAATATTAGGAAAGAACAACAGCACTGTTTCAGTAGGTTGTTTTAGTAGTTTAGCAGATTTATTATAAAATTTTCAAGAAGGTCAAATAATTGCAGGAATTGCTTTGGTCAGTTAAAAGTAGCAAAATGTAAACTTGTTCGCAAATATTTATCTGTTTAGGAAGGGATGTGAGAGAGAATATCCAATCAAATTTAAGGATAACAAGGATCATGAGGCAAGTAGAATACAATAACCTGTTCAGAATCAGGCCAGGACAACAGTGATAACAATGAAAAGAAATCACATGGTATCTTCAGGGACTGCTAATGACCAGTGATTCAGTTTTATTTCTAAACTGAAGATGGAATGGCGGCAGGAAGCTGTGACACATGGGATGCACTTGTTTCAGCCTGACCTGCATTTTGTGGTTAGTGCTCGGTATGTGTCTAAGCTTGCCCAGGCAAATCTGCTATGATGCATTCCACAGCAGGTTTGTGACAAATTCTGAAGGGCTTTGTGATAGGGAAAGCATGATACAGCAGTTAAGGACCAACTTTGTCTGCTTCAGAACTGCTGGTTCAGCTCCTCATAACAGTGGACTGTCTCCTCAGCAGCAGCTTGAGCTGCTGTAAATATTCAGCTTGTCTCCATGGCAGAAAGCAAGGACTGCTTTTCTCAACAGAGGAACAGATTATCATCTCAATTCTGCAATGCTTTTAAAGGGCAAGGACGTTTTCCTTGGTTAAGCCTGGCTTAGCATGGATGAGTTTGTGTTCTCTTGTTTTCTACTCTATTCCTCTAAAAGAAGGCTTAATAAGAAATCCAGAGAAGCTAAAGAATAACTAGGGAAAGACTATATGATACTTTGATGAAGAGGAGTGTGGGCTTAGGCTGTCTAGGCATTGATTACAGGACCTAAATCAAGTGCACTGCAGAGTTTTACAAGCTGAACAAAAAGCCCAGTCCATGGTCAGAGTCTGAGACCATGCCTTTGACCAGTCAGACTAGGCATGCTGACTGAATTGTGACTATCCTCAGTTGACTGGGAAGCACTTGGTGCGCTGAGTGTAGGTTTTTCTATACCTGATGCAATAAAGATCAGAGATACATCATGACATCAAACATAGAATATGTCTTTCTTGTGTGTTTTTTCTTTTTTTCTGTTAAAGGAAATACTTGGGTTTAATAACATGTGATACACAGAACTGTTTGATCTTGAGACAGAAGTTTCTAATGTGCTTTATTTCCAATTCATACCCTTGCAACTGAATTGAACAGGGATGTGGATCATTGTTTGGATCTGAAATCAACTGAGAAAGTTAGCAGTGTCACAGAGATTCACCCATCTTAATTTACAAGCAGATCAGAGACAAAAGTAAAATCCTTTCTTTCATATTGGGAAGGGAACTTTTTATAAATGATACTCCTTGCTTTACAGTAAAGTCCAGATGCAGTTGGCACCCCACCCTCAAAGGAGTTTTTACTCCATTAAATGGGAGGTAACAGAAGTTTCCAGGCACAGACATACAGTTTGTTCTGTGGCCTCAGTGCGTTAATGCATTTGATTCAAATACAGTAGGAAAAAGGTTCCAGTTCAGAGATGAAAAGGATTTACCTAAACCCATTTAGCTTTTTTGAGGTGTGAATGTGCTTCTTGGCACAAAACAATGGCCAAGTGCATCCCAAGAGTAATACCATAAATTTACAGTAGATTTGCACCTAGATTTAATTTGGCTTACTGCTTTTTTCTGTAAATTTGTTATTTGTAGCAGATTTGCAAAAATATACTAACATTTTACAGAAAACATGTTAAGAAAGAAAACATTATACGGGTAACTATTTTGCTTACAATTTTTAAATATGGTATTGCAGATTTTATTTTCCCAAAATTGATGTGGACTTGAAGAACAAAGAAAAGAAGTGTTATACTAAACCACTAATCATTCTAACAATTGCTCCCAAGGTGTGTGTGTCCTTCCTAAAGGTTCAAATGTTAAGTATGTGGGTGATTTTCAGCATAATCTTAAGAATCAAGCTAAAAATAGTTTAGTGTTCCAGAAATTCCTCTCTGCAGAGCTTAGTCAACCTGCCCATCAGAACCCACAGATGAATTCACCTACCACTTCCTTTGAGTTGTGATCACCAGTAATGAGCACCACCACCCACCTGGGACATCTATAGGCCACTCATTGCATTGTCTCTGCCCTGAGCATGCTAAACTTCCCTATTGCTAAAATGGTTTTGTGGGCCAGTGAACTGAGTTTAGGTTTCTTGGAGCCACTGCTTAATTTTATAGGTTGTGATACTGGAATTTTTGGCATTGAACTTTGTAAGTAGCGATGCATTTATTTGTGTTAGTATACCTGACAACAGTAGCTCTGCTTGTGAATGTAGAGAAATGCATCCTAACTGCCCCTAAATAATTGAAGGGTCAATGTCTGTGTGAACAACTGATAATTTGATTATTAATGCAGAGAATTTCTGCAAGAAGTTAGGTTTAGCTGTCTCAGAGAAGTGACAGACCAGTGCAAAAAGAATCCCCATTCTTGCTGGATGGAACTTCATCTCTGAGTCAAGGAAGCTAGAAGTTCACTACTTGATATAAATTTTCTAAACAAATTTTTAAGATATGGTTGCTTAAAATATGGGATTCCTGGACTGTATAGCAGTATCTGTAGTATGCTTTCAAAAGCCTTGTATACTAGATTATAGTAGAATGTGCCCCCAAATGTATTTCTATCTTCCTTCTGAAATACAGATTCCCTAAAGGAAAACATCTGAATGTCTCCCATATGGCCCGACTTTCAAAGCTACAGAATAATTAGTAGTTTTCACTATAAAAGTAGTTTATCTGCATTCCATGTAAGCATAGTACTTTTTGTAGATACAGAAAGCTTACAAAACATACTGTAATATAGCGATATTACATACAAGAGATGCTTTGACATTGAAAATATTATTTATTCTTATTTTACTAGGTTGCTAAATCTTAATGGCAATATATTCAGATCAAACCAAAGTACACAGCTCATTACCAATACTACCCAATTACAGTATTAATAATTTAAAAAGCTGGTGAATGTCAAATAGAAGAGAACAAAATAAATATTTTCAAAATTAATTAGCAATCCCCTATTACCTCATTCCATCTTTGTTCTGTTATGGATGTTTGTTTTACTTTGTATATTTCAGTCTGCTCTTATATATTCAATCTGCAGAAGATTTTTCCCATTTCTAATCTAATGACTATATCTATAATTTGTGCTTTAGCTTCCTATATTATTCTGTAATTCTAATACTTGAGTTGAATGTTATGTAAAGGAGAAAAAGTTATTAGAGCTGAATATTAGCAAAGTTTTTCAACTGTTACATAACAATTTGTCTCACCTGGTGAGTCTGTAACACCTGACAAAGGAAATTTGACAATTACCTCAGCCAGATTCCTGAAATTTGACCTAGTACTCAAACCTTTATTGCTTTTGTCTTTCTTCAGGCCGATGCATTTATTTTATTTTTCCTGTCAAATGATGGCTGAATGCCCCCTGGTATCCATGCCTTTGTTCTTGTGAGGGCCCTTGGAGAAAAGCAGTCACATAATTTCACTTGGTACATGTCTTTTTTTTATTTTCCCAGACTCCTACCGGGATAGAAGACATTGGTTAGAACATTAGAAAAAAACATTCTATTTGTTTCTTAGACTGTTGTATCAGTCTGTTGTGTGCTGTAACACTGTCAAGATAAACATACAGCTATATCTCATGTAGTTGTTATAGTCATAACCACTTCATCATATTTCAGCATCGAGCTAGTAAGGCAGTTAACAACAAAAAACTACACACAAAATGTTTCTCTTAGTCAGAAAATGCATGCATTCCAATAGCACAGCTTTTGCACTTTATTCCTAAAACTGTACTCACCAAAGGTGCTAAACTGAATAGGTGAACGTGAGGGGCCTCTGTTTATTTTTATTTTGGGGAAAACAAATGTGAAAACATTCCCTGATATCATGGTATGAAAGTCCGACTGTAACTATCATGACATTATGAAGAACTGCAGAATCTGATGCTGACTCCTGCTATTTAGCACACATAATTTTTAATCTTGCTATCTCAAATAATGCAAGCTGTTTAAAGGGATGGTGCTAAAACCAGAAGGATTTTCGGAGGATTATGTTTAGTAAGATTCTAATAGCAAGACTCTAGAAAAATCTTACAAGACTTGGAACCTTCAGATGATAAAGATGAAGCAAGCCATTTCTCCATTTGCCCCCATAAGGGAATGCATCTCAGAGGGACATTGTTGCAGCTCTCTCTAACTTTTACTGAAATTTGTGTTAGATTTTGCATGGAGCTTATCCAGTCACTTGATAGCTTAACAGAACTAGTTAATAGCTATTCCATTGGGTAGGAAAGGAAAATCTAAGTATGCTAAAAATACCCAAATATATTAAAACAAATGCTCAGTTTTCACGGAAGAAATAATTTAATTATCTATCTTAAGTTATTGTTTATCAGTGAACCTGCTGATAATTACTATACCTCTAGGGGCCAAGTAATGGTTTCTTCTTGATAAATGAATGTTGGGAACCATCATATACTGTTTAGTAAATGCCCAGCAGAGCAGTGTTCAAAAGTTGAATTTTCATTCTGTTTTAAGGCTATTGCACTACCTTTTGATTTTAGCTTTTCTGATGTGGGAACAATTAATTGATTATCATCTTATCATGATAATTCCTGTCTTCTCTATTTTGTTTCTATCATTAAATCTGAAAGCAATTTACAGCGGAGGTCAATGTTATTATTATTACTCCTTTGCAGGAAAAGCAGAAGTGAAATGACTTGTCCAGCACATCCAGAGGCTGAATCAGGAAGGGACATGTAAGTGCATGAAATAAAATTAGGTTCTGTTGTCAAGCGGGCAGTGCCGTCTTCCTTGCACAATAGAGTGCAGGGGGAAAAATCCTATTTGTTTCATCTTATTTATGTCATAGGGTAGGTGGTTGCTTAAAAAAGGTGATGGTCTGATTTGACAGCACATACTGGATATAAATCAACTCTAAGTTTGGCATGATTAAACACTTACCTAGACTACATGGTGGGTTTATATACTGATGTTGTAAATCTGACATCATCTGCCAGTATTTTAACCTAGATAATTCAAGAAACAAAACAAAACAAAAAATCCCATTCTAATTTATTTAGATCAGGTTCTGATTAAACGTTTATACTTTAGTAAAAAAATCAGCCCAAATAATTATGAAGTTAATTTATTTACTATAGCAGACTTGAGTAAATGGGACCCTCTTTGAAAAGGTACTTTTTTGAGTTAATTAAGTGAAAGAAAATTCACTTGCTTTTGCTCACCATTGATTTTCCTCTTGGTAAAAAATTCAACAGCTCTCTACTAGAGCCACTGAAAGAACATTGTGCCCCTTTGGCACAGACTAGTAAACAAGTCCCACAGAGCCTGGAAGATTATCAGCTGCTGAGGAAGCAGACGTTTGACTGTGAGCCTGTAGACATACACAGCAGGGTGCATAAAATAAGGTAAAAATAATTGTGCCAATGTGTCTGGTTGAGAAATTCAAAATTCCTGCAAGTGAGAAAATAAACAAACATATGAGATGGAAAATTGTAGTAACATCAGAGTGAGGTTGTTGGTGGATTTGCTGCTTGAGAGCAGTTTTGCTCTTTGTATTTTGCAGAGAGGAGCAAAAGTATTGGGTTGTGGAGGTCTGACAAAAAAAGGAAAAGGACGGGAAGACAAAGTTGTAACTGAAAGCATAATTTAAAATAATTGAAGATGGGAGAAACACAGCAGACTTCTGATATTGATCTTTAATAGGTATAAATTACTACAAATATCAGTGGACTGATTTATACAATTTATACCAATTTTTGTAGTTATCCTTCCTGAACTCTATCCCCAGGAAGAAAACAATGGTATTAAATCTATCATAAATTGTGAGAGGAAAAGAAATTAATGAATTAAAAATAAAAAAGTCATTTAAGGTTTTTGCTTTTTCTGTGTCTTGGGTAGAGAAGATGTGCTCCATAGCTTTTGCCTCATATGCTGCAAAAGGTGCAAGATTCTCCATGACAGCATCTTTGAGCCTCTGAGTTTGGTGTGAATGTGAGGAGTGGTACTGAGAAGAGGTTGTGGCTGAGATGTCAGCCATTCTGTTGTATACTTCCTTACAGAGGGATGCAGTCAGAAGAGACAGAGTTTGAGACCTTTAGGCTATACGAATACTACTCACAAAATCACAATCTCAGGAATGGCAGGGCTCATGGTATGTTGTCTCCAATGAATGCTGGCCTAAGGACAACATTTGCATAAAACCGCTGGGTAGTATTGTCAGCATGCTGTGATTGGGTTTGAAGGCCAAAATAAGGCAGAGGTACGCTGAGGAACAGTGGGATCCAGAAGGCAGCTTCTGGGCACATCTGGGGTTTGCTGACAAATTAAAGCAAGTGGATCTGGGCCTGCAGGCATCTTCAGTGCCTGTATCAGCAGAAGAGTATCTAGCACATCACAGAAAAGAGCCAGAGCACACATGGTTAGACTCAATATGTATGCATGATCATTTCAATCACAGAAGGCCAGAACAGAACAATGAGAAAATTAGCATTATGTGAGAAAACCGTAAAATGAGTAGTCAGGTAAGGTTTGAACAGCTTTCTAGCTTATTTTTCCTTGTGCATACTCACTCCAGAATATCCATTCAGCATACTTTGATTAATATTCCCACAAATTGTTGCTGTAAGTGGCTTTCCTGATTTCCTCTTTTTTACAAGGGTGCCTTGGACTGTGCTTTTTGTTAACTGTCAACTACTGCTACTGTAGCACTGCCTCACTGCTTGCTTTTGTGTCATACATCTGTAGGAAACAAATCAGACATGAACTGTGGAATTTACTTGGTTTTTCTTTTTCTTCACTGATGGATTTCACTCCTTTTTTTGCATGTTGCAGCAAGTGTCCCTCTGTTTTAAGTGTCTACTAAGTCATTGATCTGAAAGAGAATCAAATACAAGTACAAAAAATGAGCTGGTGTGACATGCAAAATCCTCATGTAGATTTTCTTCTACTTTGCAATAGGTTTTGTGGGTTTTTTATTTTTTCTACAACATTGTAGGAAGCAGTACACAAACTTATTCGAGCTTATTTGGACTTACTGGTATTACCAGCACATGGTGATATGGGCTTACTAAAGTGGTCCAGCCAAGGGCCACAAAGATAATTGTAAGGGATCGAAGCATCTTTTGTATGTGGAGAGGCTGAGAGAGATGTGAATGTTCAGCCTGGAGAAGAGAAGGCTCGGGAGGAGACCTTATCAGTGGTTATTCCCTCCTGATGGGAAGGAATGAAGAGAGCCAGGCTTTCCTCAGTGGTGGCCACTGAGAGAGCAAGAAGCAGTGGGAACAAATGAAAAAATATGAAATTCCATCTTAACACAAGAAAGCACTTTTTTATTCTGAGGGTGACTAGGCACTGGTGCAGGTTGCTCAGAGGGCAACTGAACACGTTTCTGAGCAACTGTCTGTAGGTGCCCTGGCTTGAGTAGAGGGGTTGGCCTTAGATGATCTCAATAGGTCCCTTCCAACCTCAACTATTCCATGAATCTCTGATTCATTGCAGTTCTTTTCACTGTGTTTTATAATTAATGCTTGCCTGAAAGACTGAGATTACATCATTATTCTGTATTTATTTGTTTGTAAGCAATCTTTTTACCTAGTAGTCCTGAAATATTCTTTTTTCTCCTCTCCATTACATATTTACAGTTCCATGATAATCTTTTTTCAGAATAATTTCATATAGTCTTTGTAAGATTGTCTTTTTTCAGGGAACTGATGCTAATAACACCCATAATACTGTAAATGTAGAAGTCAAATGTTACAAAGTCAAGTGCTTGATTAATTTCTACTCAGCAAAAGCATTTAAAAGTCCAGCATTAAGCTGGCTGTTCTATTCCTTTCTGAAATAAACAATTGTTGGTAGATGTTTGTCATTTCCATGTTGAGATGATCAAACAGTCTAATATATGCGTGGCCCTTTCCCCTCTCAGTTCTTGGTCTAGTCTTGTAGTCTTATCTCTTACCTCTTTCCTTGCTTTTCAGGATCAGTGCTATGTCGGCTGGGAATTTTCCCACTGTGTTTCAGTCCACCTGTTTTACTAAAGGGAGTTTGTATATGTTACTATAACAGCAAAATGGGTATCTTTTGAGACAGTGGCTGCCATTTCTGGTTTTCTGAAAGGTGCAGAAAGTTTGCTACTAGACTCTGATGCATTTATTCAGTTATACATTTTAAAGGAATTTGCTATCAATATTTATTACCAATATTATTTTTTAATCACAGAAATATAACTTTCTAAAAAAATCTCTTGAATGCCTAAATAATATTCTAATTTTCAATTTTTGTATCACAGATAATTGTATATAGGTGCCAATCAAGGGATGGTGTAGATTAATGATTGACAGTACCCTGATTATTTAAGGGTTTCACACATTTTCTAGTATATCCATTCTGTGCCCTTCTCAGCATTTCTGGGTAGGTGGATAAAGACTGTTGTTGCACATTTCTTTGATCAAGAACTGAGGATAACTCAGCTTTGTATGGAATTTGAAATTATATGTCCTGACTTGTTTCAAAACTGGATGGTTCTGGCAGTGGTTTTGGGTGTATGATTTTATGGTTACTTATTTTTTTACACAGATTAAACATTTTCAGTAAAAATCAAGCACACGCTAGAAGAAAAAGGGAATACTTATACATATTTGTTATGTTGTATCTAATAAGAAATTAGCAGTTAACGAGATGGAGTAGTTGAATATTTGAATTGAAACTGAAGTTTTTAAAACTGTTCAGGTTTTTGAAACATTAATACCTATAGTTTCCTCTTGTCTCTCCAAACCAGAACATCAGTAGTTACACTGCTTCATCTCCAAGGCCTATTTACATATGTATTTGAAGGACGTTTAAGGTGATTCTAGTTATCTCATGGCTGAAATGTGAGAGATAGCACAAGGGATCCTAGCCCACCTACATATGTGATCACATAAACCAAAAGTTAGTTATATGTATCACCTGAATTTTGCTCTTTGCCATAATGATAGTTCAAAATAAGAAATACATGAAAGATAAATGTTAAATAACTTGACATGTCAAGTAGAACACCAATAAAGAGTTATTTTCATTAGCTTTAAAAACTGTCTGCTGTAAGACATGTTTATATGTACCACATAAACTTGGGATAAATCTTGTCAGTGTTTTTCCCCTTATCAAAAAAAAAAAAAAAAGGAAAAAAGTTATCTGTGATATTGTGTCAGTTAATTAGGTGTATTTGAATCCTTCACTGCTGTTCTTGTTACCATGACATGGAAACAAGAATCATAGTACGGCTAACTATCCAGAATGAGCAGGCGTGAAGGAATTTCTTCCTTTATCTGATTATACAAGTTGGGAAAAGCTAAGCAGAGCGTCACCAAGATGAAGGGCAGTGATAACCATTGATGGGATAAGGAGGACATGAGAGGTTTAAATAGTATATTAAACAATAAAAAGGAAAAGTAACATATGGTTTTAGAAAAAGTGAGCGAGAAGTTGAGTTGTGGCTTAATTTGGAAAACAGCTTAAAGGTTTTGGAGTCTTTGTGTGTGTTGATTTATATGAAATAGGTTTCCCACTTGCTTTGAGCCATTTAGAAGAAGTCAGTTTTTCACAGTCATCTAAATGTGCAATGTGGTGCAGTAGAACAGATGCTCTATTTTGGTGTCCTAAGGCTCAGCATATGGGACTCATGGCTTTCTGAATTAAAATAACCAATCGTCAGCTTGTGGAGAGTTTTTCAGGGCTTTCTGATGTGATCTTGGAAGATATGTTCTAATTGAGATACAGATCTACTTTTATACATGGGTGTCTAGGTCTAAATAAAAGTAGATATAATCTAAATAAAAGCATCCTATATTTCAGAAATATCTAAAGGATCTGAATTTGGGAAAGACTTTGATCTCCTCTAAAAGAAAGACTTGTATTAATAGTATGTCATAAAATATGGATTCTATAAAAATATGCAAATGTATTGGCATACCTTGGAAATAGAAGCTGTTAAGTTTGTTTTGTTGTTGGTGGTTTTTTTAATTACTGTCAGTAGTTTTTGTTGTTGGTGTTTTTTTTAATTACTGTCAGTAGTTAATCACCAAACATAGAATAACTGCAAATTCATGATACAGTTCCATGCTAAGTTCAGTTACACAGGACTTGATGTCAAGAAACTCTTGTACAACTTGTACCTGTTCATTGAACCAGGTACAGAAATTACCAGCTGTTTTCCTTCTGTAGTGAGGTTGTCCTCCTGTCCTTCACAATAACTTTCTGCTAATATTCATGTTTATCTTGCTCGTGTTCCTGACTTCCCTTTTATTACTGTCCTGAATGCTAATGCTGTGAGACTGAAATGTCTGAAACTTTAATTACTGAAGTTTTGTCAGAATTGAGCAGCACTACAGTATGTGCTCATAGAAATATACAGCATTTGTTACTGCCAATGACTGCTCAGTTATAAATTTAATGAAGAGCATAAACATTGTCATTGTGCTTTCGGTGTTCTCACAAATTTTTTTAATCTGCTGTCTGAATGTCTTTCTTTTTAATTTTTTTTTTCCTACTACAATAAAAGAGAGATTAAATCTTAATCACATTTTAAGAAATAAATTGATTCAGCAGCAGTCTAGCTGTTTGTATCTTTTAATCACATTATTTTACACTCTTTATTTGACCAGATTTGTGTATTTATTGAACTCTGAGCATTTTGTTTCCTACACCAGAGACCTTGTGTTCCTCTAAATGTATCATTTCTGTTTGTAAATACTTTTTCTTTTCTGCCTTGCTTTGTTCTGCATTTGATTTTTTTTTTTGTTTGTTTGTTTGTTAAAGGAAGCCAGGGAAAGTGAGAATGCAAATAGAGCACTGTGGTTTGCAGATGAACACTGTGTCAGGACATGACATCAGATACTGGGTCCTGGACTGTTGTCCTTCTGCTTTATTTCATGCTATTCATTAACTGACTGATTTACTTCGTACTACTCATGGAGCAGCGAGAGAACTGGATGGAAATATGATATGGACGTTGTGATGGTGCAGCATTGCAAGCTTCCTGTTTCCTGATGGTGGTACTATAGTTTTACTCTGTCTTTCTTAATGTGAGTTTAGAACAAATTTGTTTTATTAAATTATTTTTATTTCCAAACGAACACAATGTCTATAGAGTCATGCATCAGCACTGCAGCATCCTCTCTCTCTGCTACTTTGACAATTTGTAATAACTGAAGTAGATTAAAAACAAAATCAGAAAGAAAAAGTGATCAAACATTTGGCTGTTTAAACCAAAAAACCCTGTAGAAAAGTTATTATTCTGATGACCAAACTTGGAAATATTTTCTAGACTTGGGACACAGAAATGAGAGGCCCCTTCACGTTCTCCCATGGGTTGCATAGGACAAGTCTGTAGCTTCTGTTCTCCTTGGTGGGAAGAGAGATTTGAAACTGACTCTGCCACCTTCCCTTTGAGAGAAATTAAAAATGTCTTGGATTTTATTGATGAAAGTTGAGAACAACTGTTAAAATCTTTCTGTTTTTTATGAAACAAATTTCTTTTTTTCCCTTGAAGTCCTACAAATAATAGTGTAAGAGTGATTTTCAAAACAAGAATGACCTTCAGTGGTTCAATCTCCCAGTTGCGCTCTTGTCTTCCGTTTAATGTTTGTCTTCTTGGACATATGAAAAAAACAGTGGATTTGGGGATGGAGTGTGGGGACTGTCAGCAATTCTGCATTGACACCACAGCTACTGAAAGAGAATGGGAGAGTAAGAGATTTTCTGGGGGTTGGAAGAATTCTGTAGGGGGAGGAATCCTTTCCAGCAGCTGGCAGGGAGGCATAGATGTCTGATGAAGGAGATATAGTCCATACATTTATTTAGATTAAGCTGCAGGATCACCAGATCACAAAGGTGTCTTACATGAGACCTCCCTCTCTCTTACTGAGTCTCTTCTGTGAGGAGATAAAGGCTAGAGCCAAAGTTCCCAAGAATTAGATTCTACAGGGTTCTGGAAATATTTATTAATTTCAGTATTATTATTTTGATTTGAATTACATGGCAGTTTCAAGAGAAACTTTATCTCCTAATTTAGATGTGTCTGGTTGCAGTTTGCTTAACATCAGTTATATATTGGTGTAAACCACTGCTTCCAATTTCC
Organism: Falco cherrug; assembly: GCF_023634085.1. NCBI lineage: Eukaryota > Metazoa > Chordata > Aves > Falconiformes > Falconidae > Falco > Falco cherrug. Next base: position 53,205,055 of record NC_073697.1, read on the forward strand.
TTTCAGCCTAAGTCTGATGCAAAAAAAAACCAACAAGCCATGAAACAACAAACGTACTAGTGTAAGAACTTGCACTGACTTGTATTATTAATGAGTACTTGACTTATTTGTCATTATCCATATCAATAGCTCAAAGCAGTTGGGTCAAAATTGTCTGTTGTTGCCTTTTTGAGCTCTCTGTGAAAGTATCTACATCAATTGTCTGTGGGTTTGCAGTAGTGACTTATTGTATCTTACCTCCCACTTTAAGTAGTAAGTGCTCTTGACTAGAGAGCTGGTTCCACATGAGGAGTTAATTTTCCTAGTCACCCTTTATAATCAATATAATCAACGTAGTGGTTTTTTTTCAGATGAAAGTAAATCTAAATAAAGTAACGTGAGCTGTTTGTCCAGCAATGCCTGTTTCTACTTATTAAGGTAAAGCAAGGCTAGCAAAATAGCTCAGATGAAGTCAGAATTAAGTGAGGTGAATCCTATCAGATCTGCCAGCTGGTTATTTTTTGTGTTGTACATGTGGTCCTGCACATTGAACCGCTGGTTCTGACACAGGCTAGTATGTGATCAAGCAGAGATCACCCTTTTGTGCAGAGAAAATGACATGAAAGGGGCAGGAGGTATGAAAATGACCATGACTTGTATCCTGAGACAAGGTCAGTAAATAACACTTAGCTGCCATTTAGGGAACTAAATGAAGTTGTTTCCTGTTCAGAGAAATAACTCTTTAATTAGATTTTTTATGTTTAATTTAATCCAAGACTTGTAGGAAACATCAATCTAAGATCTAAGCACATGGAATTTGCAAGAGGTTGACAAAACTCTGAGGTTTTGTTCACAGTGGGATTTCCTTTGTTGCCCTTTCATGAGAGCTAAGACATTCTGAAGTGTGATAAAACTTCTGCTTCAGGCACAAAGGAACATCTGCATACTGCTCCCTGTAACAGGCATTGCAGTTCTTGCATGGACTGCAGTTACAATAGACTCACTTTGCCGTGTTTCACGTCTGAGTTGGATACAGATGCTAGTGGGTAGCTGGAGATCCAGACACTCATTTGCTACTGAGCAGGAAGTATATTCATCTGTGTTGTCCTACATGAGGCATGAGGTACTTTGCTTCTAACCAAACAGAGCTTTAAGCAGCAAAACCTAAGATAATATGTCTGTTTGGTATGTCTGGATCAGAGCTATTTTATAACCCCTAATCCTAAAAGAACTTAGGCACATGCTTCCTTCTTAATCACATGAACCATGCCAGAGGTCAAAGTATGGCATACTGTGTACTTGGAAGATCTCAACTGCTGTGGCAGGATTTTGAAATATGGAGAAAACTTACTGTTAAAATAAAAAGCTTTTATGGAGAAGTAACCTTCTTACCAGTTACATCAATGGTTACAAAATTCCTTCTGAACTGAAGGCTGCCCAATTACAATCAAGCATCATATCTGATGGATATGTCTCAAGGCATATGGATATAGATAAAGACCAAATGCACCAATACCTTGAATTAGAACTGAAGACAGGTGCTGCATATGTTTGTATTTGACACTGTTAACTCTCCTGAAGCAATATTTCTAAAAGCTTTTAAAAAGTGTTTGCATCAGGTGGGAAAATGTGATGCCATCTGTTTACCTCACACAAGCACATGTTGGTTTGTGCAAACTAGTTATTATGGATATTATAACTGACTTGACAAGCAAACATCTGTTTGTTTCTACAAATACCAGTACTGAAGTTTGCACACACTCCCACAGACACAGAGGAGCTATCTGAGAAGTGAACTCATGCTGAACAACAGCAAATGAAGACAGCATTAAGTACTGTTCACAGTGTAATCTTCATTGTTCCTTATGGATATGAGTGGGTCTGTACTCCATCTTCTCAATTTATAATCATTTAAGTATGATTACCCTAACTTTCAACCTTTTATTTCTCTTGAATGTTATGCTTATTTCTCATCATCACAGATGTTGGTAAGATGCAGATGGGCAGAAGTGTGGAAATCAGGTGAACAAGGTAGGAAGCATGACATTCTGGCTTTATGTCTGGATAGTGCTTTAAAGCCTCTGACAGCAGGATGTCTTGATATGGAGCCCTAGCAGCAAATTCAAACTTCATGTTTGTGACAGAAGACTCACAAAGGAGGTGGCTACCTGCCTGTCTGGAGTTTCTGAGCTATATATGTTTTATATATGTTTTTATATATGTTTTCCTTAAAATTGCAGCAGGAAGCTAGGGTGTGGAGGTGTAAGAAAGTTTGTGAGCAAAGGCTATGGGCTGAAGAAGAAAGGCAGCAATTAGCTTTGAAGAGAATGCTGGCTTCTTTAGCTTATATATCTTGGTGTTATGGGATTCTTCCTGAAACACTTGTCTCTTTCTTATTGTCATACAACAGGGCTGACTCCCCCAGTGGAGCCATGCTAGCCGGAAAAGGTCAAATCTACATGTCTTTGCCAAAGCTTGCTTATCCCAAAGTGTTAAATGAAAAAAATGCTTACACCTTTGGGGACAAGTTTGTAAGTATGCAAAACAAGAACTGTTGCTCATTGCCCCTGATTCTTCTGTGAGCCATTCAGTCACTGTCAAGAGTAGCTTCTGAAGTAGGTTAGTGCAGTTGGATCATCAGAAGTAGCTTGTGGCAAGGAAATAAGAAAAGAGTAGTTTTATAAACCCATCAGATTTCATCATTTGCTTTCTCACTGAGTGCTGTGAATACAAGTAGTCCCAGCACTCTCAAAATACAGCAGGAAACCTCCACTCTTCCTATCCCAGAGAAACTGTAACCTTGAAACCAGTTTTCAGATATGTTTAGATATATTCACAGGTAGAAGAAAATTAACTTTCCTTCCTTTGATGCTGTCTCGAACATCTGCTAATGCTGAAATAAAATTATCCAATAGGGGCCAAATTCACCTGTGTGCACCTGTCTTCAGAGGCATTAATAATGTCTGCTAGGTTCAAATGGTTATTTTGTTTGGGGGATTTTTCACTCTTCTTGGCCACTGACCACCGCTTTAACCAAATCTGATTTCCCTTGCCTGAAACAACTTTTTAAGTGTACAAATAGTGCAGACACTGACTTCTTCTGAGCTGTAGCTTCTTCCAGATTTGGTGGGTTATACGTTAGGATTTGATTCAAGGACTCACCATTGAAACAGTTAACGGTACAGTAACTTCATTTTTAACCAGAATTTGTAAACTGTACCTGTGTATGTTCTTCCAGTTGTTAAGAAACAGGATTTTTTCCTGATTGGGAAATGGAATAGATTATGCCAGAATACCAATGTAATCATGTCTTATAAATCTATTAAGATAGGTAATAATAATAAAAAAATATATTATGGAAACATCAAGCTTCATAAAAATGTAGTAACGCTATTGCCAAGTTTGTTCAGTGTACTGGATATTAGGCTATAATAAGAAAGGTGTTTCAAGCCACCAGTAATTTTAAGGATGAGACCAAGGAAGAGAGGGTATCCTTTCCCAATATCATATAAGTGTGCTATCATATCTTGGCAATTGTTTTAATTCCTGCTTTAATGGAATCTTTATGCTTTCTTTATTTTCCTTTTCTGTAACTCCTTATAGCCTACTTTCTTCCTCCATGTGGATGACAAGAGTGAAAAATGGGCTCGTGCACAGGGTTTAAGAAAGTTTGATCCTGTAATGTACATATGCATTTCCCATTAGATTCTTATATCTAAAATGCAAATCTTCATGACATTATTTAAGAAAGTTTTTTGCATTGCCACTGAAAAAGTGGAATACTAGAAAAGGAGTGGTAATTTATGAATGAAACTATACTAAAACAATCTATTTTTGTAAATAGATATATACTTTATGTCTCTAGTTGTGGGTTTTACAGGATAAAACAGTTTTAGAGACTAGTAGCCAGTTATTGTCCCTGCCCATGGCAGGGTGGTTGGAACTAGATCTTTAAAGGTCCCTCCATTCCAACCCAAACCATTCTATGGTTCTATGATTCTGTGCTTTGTGTAATCTTTGCCGATTTTTTGTGTTATGGAACAGAAAGTATTAGTTGTGTTTTATATAACAAATAAAAGTTCCTTGCATAGGCTTTGCTGTCTAACTGCAAATCTCCTCATTTTCTAAAGCATAGTATGAAGCAGATACCTCCTTTCATCTTTATCCACAGAGACACTGTTAGGAGGAAATATTTATAAATAAATGTTATAATTAATAATGTATTAAATAATATAATTTTTGACCTGAGGGCACAGTGAAAGTGAATTAAATGGCCAAGATGAAAGTGGGAATTGGAGCAGAATGTTGTGCTGCTGGTTTTTCCATGACAGTATGCCTGTGTGCTAGTCTCTGGACCAAGCTGCCTTGCTGGATGGAAAGAGATTTCCCTTGCAAAGGGATATGTAACTCAATGGATATATACAGGTGCTTGTATGAATTCTATTGTAGGTGAGAAAAACAAGTATTTGATGGCCATATAAGCATAGAAACCTCTTTGTAGAAAAGGAAAAGTTTAAGAGGATTCTACCTTGTTTTAGATATTTTATCCTGGAAATCAGAAGTTCTCAATCATTTCTGAAAGCAAACTTAATATGGGATAATGAACCTGTGGTTCACTGTAGTGACCTCTTTGCCACTTTCCAGCAGTTACTCTTCCTGCCTCTTCTTCAGCTTTGCTGGCATCTACTGTCCAATGTAGCAACTTTGGTACAGAAACTGGAGCTTAGATGCACTTCTTGTCTTTCAGCCACTAATTTGACCTCCTTCCCAACATCCTTAGCTTGTTTCTGAGCCACTAAAACCACCATAGTCAAAGGGGATCACAGCCCAAGAGGTTAAGGGTGCTATGTTTTAAGAATATTGTGGACAAATGCCTGACTGGGACAGGATTTCTTATTGCAATGTAAGCAGATGGTAAAACAAAACAAAACAAAACAAAACAAAACAAAAAAAAAACAAAAAAAAAAAAAAAAGAAAAAAAGGCTATGAGATTGTGGTAAGATGTGTTTGTTGTGGGATAAGCAAAGAATCACCGAGAAAGCTGATTCCATAGCAAAGAATCAAGGAAATGAGGAAAAGATAACTGCAATGCAGTCCCTTTATTCACATCTTCCAAATGTACAGGAGGATCAGAAGATGTGATGAACTCACAGTAGATAAAAAAATCATAGACCTGAGCTGGACCAAGCTGGTATAGGTCTGGCAGATCTTGTTTGTACTCTTTGCTATGTTCCACCAGCTGGGCACTATGGTACAGACCAGAAATAGTAGAATTCAGCTGTACATAGGAGGGAGAAACATTTTAAGTTATGAACATTTCTATCTCTTCCCCATCTCCCTTGCTATTTGGCCATGGCTGACAAATATAGTGATAAGGTGTGAAGCCTTCTAAAGCAAGTAGTAATTAGAGGGAAGTAGAGGAAACTGAAATGAACAGGCAGTGAATCTTTCACCTTCCAGTCTTCTGGATCATTTTATAAAAGTACAGACACCAATGTTGAAATTAGAGATTAGGTTTCATTATGTTGAGAAGTTTCTCCCATGAGGACTGCTTTTGTCAACCTGTGTAATGAAAACCTGATTCTGATAGTTGCATCTGCAAGTAACATCCCACTGTGTAAATACTAGGCTGTGACTCATTGTGCCACAGAACACAGGCCTGCATTTTTAGAGTGACTTTCCACTTCATCTTACATACTCATGGTTGGGTTTTTTTTTATTATTTCTTTTATTAATGAAGCTTCTATCCACCATTGTTCAGCAAATAGGATCTCATCAAGTGCATCATCTTCACCTTGATAAAATTGATTCAGGAGCTGAATTATATACCATGTAATTGGAATGACCTAGCAGAGAATGTGCCTGAATTTATAAACAGGATCTGAACTCAAATAACATATAAGTAGGTAATAAACCAATCTCCAGATTTCCTGGTAAAGTCTCATTATCAGCATCCAAAATCTCCTTGATTAGGTTGCACTCCTGTTATAAAATCCAGTTTATTACCTTGCCTTTTAAATAATGAATTATTTTATTTGACTTAGGGATTTGTAACTGAAAGATTTTGGTAGCTGTTCTAAAGAGACTGGAACTGTTTTATTCTTTTCCTTTTTATGTTGTAGCATGGCATCATAACATGGGAAAAGTGGTCATTTTTTTTTTTTTTTTTAAGATTAGCTTTCCAGGTTTCTGTTATCAGGCTATCTTTATACAGCAGATTTTTTTTCCTGAAATTTCCCATGGCAATGGTGTATTCTTGGCTCTTCACAACACATTTTAAGTATTATCAGTTTGAAAGATTTTTAAAAATATGTTCTCAAGACTATTTTCAAAGTTCAAAAATTCTCCTTCATGATTTCTTTATTACTGTAATATAATAGATGAGATTTGAGAATACTTTTTCAAAAGTATGGAAAGTGGTTGTAGGCTGTAAGGGCTAAGAAGCGACCACACATATATTCTGCTTGTATTTGCTACTCTGCTTTAGTTGTCTTAGGCAGAGCTATTGCTGTAAAACAGACCTAGATGCATCATTTCAATGTGTGCAAAATAAATAACTAGGGAATCTGTTGCATGCTTTGGTGTGGACAACTGTAGAAGCTACAAATTGTCAAGATGTATTATGCATTTTCAGTTTGTTTGGGGTTTTTTTGTCATTTTTTTTCGGGTTTGTTATAGTCATAAATGAGATGTGGGAACAATGGACCAGAGCCCTGAGGGTTGTAGAGAGGGGCTTGCACTTGTTTGGTTTGCATAATTTGCTCACCTTTTTAGGTTTGAATGTTACTTGAGCTACAGTCAGGAAAAAAATGTCTTCATCTCTAAGTAGCAGACTCATCTGGCCATGTCACTCCAATCTGTTCTATGCTAGCCATGGTTATGAGTGTTAATTGTTTTTTTCTAATCTCCGTCTGTTTGAAATTAAATGGGGTAAATTTTGAACAGAAGGAGGTGCTTTGACAGGCCTGAATCTCTAGAGCTCTAGCCTACCAGCAGAACTGCAGTCTGAAACTACAAATAGTTGCCAAAAAAGGTTCTATGTATGGTCCAGATACTCCCAAATTTAGTTCTGAATTTTATTAGTATCTCATCTAAAATGTATCTGGATTGGGGTAAGATATTTAGTTGCAGGCTAGAAATGAGTGCACATGTTCTAAAGGTTTCTTCTCTCCTTGCAGTGTAGGAAATGGTATATTGATACTGCAGTATTTCTACCATGAATAGCAGTTTCAAAAATATGCATGGTCAGTTTTTACATTGCGTCAGTCACATAATGATAATTTAAATTGTCATATATATCAACAAATAAAAAAATATATGCATGATTTATGTCAGTAATTCCTGTTTATACATTCAAAAGAGCTTTCCCTAAAACTTGAACTTCTAGGTGACTATGTCGTCGTAAGTCACGTTTGCAACATTGCAATTTGCTATTACATTGCCATAACCTAAAATCAGCCTGCACTTCTCTAAAAGCTTGTATATGTGGTGAAACACAAATGTAGTAACTGGAAGCATGAATCCACTGGATACATGTAGAGGGATTTATTCTCTGTGTCTTATTTATCCCTCTAACACACTGGCAGTTTTCCCATGCAGACAGCCTTAGGATTCCACAAGCTGATTCTTGTTGAAATTTGACCTTTCTGGCTCTTCTGATATATTTCCCCAAAGAAAATAGTTGCCCCATCTTTACTCTCAAAAATGAAAAGTGTCTTTCAGTACTTCATCTGGCAAAACCACCTTGAAGAGTAAACTGCTAATGCTAATACACGTTAGAAGCTGTTGAACACTGTGGTCCTATATAAGACCTGTCAAAACCCTTAAATCAGTGATTCTTCCTAACACCACTCCTGCAGAGGGGCACCTGGAGTCAATTAATTTGGATTAAGAGGAATGAATATATACTGTCTTTGACCTTGGATGATAGATGAAGGGGATAGTGGTAGTTCATTTAGCTCTTTTTTTCTGTATAGCTGAAAAGTATAGTGTTTTCTCACATGTATGACTAAGAATGGTTAAACCATGGAAAGTATGTTATTTATTTATTTGGCTGTTTCTAACTATTAAGTTTAAAGGTCCTTGGGGAGTGGCTGTAGAAAGCAGTAGAGAGGGGGACTCTGAGCTAACGTTTTGCTGCACTGTTTTGATTTTTACCAAATGAAAGAATGCATGCAGTTTAAGGCAGATGGCAGTTCTTGACATATGATGAATAAAAATAACATTGAGAGGCTTTGGGGGGCTCTGTGTGTGGTCTGTTATAGTTAGTGATGTGCAGTGCATTAAGCTTGTTGCTGTTTTAAGGCTGTATCTCTAGGTATCTTATAAACTGTTAGAAATCTGAGGCTGTGTTCATTTTGTTTGCTCAGTAACCTCTGAATCTTTCTAACTGAAGAAACTGTTCTGGCATTTGATTTTTGACAGGGTTTGAGTTTTCTCTTTTTTTCTCTCTAGATTAGTTCAGTTCCTCTGGCAGTTGTGCAAACAAAGTGGGAAGAGCCAATTTTAAATAATACTCCTACTTGCAGTATAAATAATCTTTATGTAAAAATTCTAGTTGAGAAACACCATTAAAATATTAAAAAGCTGAAAATCATACTGACATTAAAGTTTAGCTTTTCCCTAATTAATGCTGTGAATACTCCTAGGATGAGCAGAATTGTCCTCACACTCTGTAGAGTTGCTAACATCAAACAGAAATCTATTTCTTTTTCAACCTTATATTATCCAGCTGTTGCAATGTTTTATTTACTGGGTTTTTTTAAAAAATATTTCTAAAAGAAAATGAGATGGGCCATTCCAAACAGGGTGGAAAGAAATATCTGGATAAGGACTATAAAAGGTAAGATGGACATAAAATTTACTCTTACCAATATCTGTAAAAAAAAAATGTTTTTTCTTGTGCAATGCTTGCTTGATAAATATTAACTTTACTGTTCCTTCATGTTCACATGTGGAAGTCTGAGACTGTACTTTTTTTTTTTACTTTTAAAAAACTAATTTCTACTTATTTCTATTGGAACAGTAAAGAAACTTAGGAAACTGATTTCTAGTTTATAATCTTAATCCCAAGACAAAGTCAAATTGCACTATCTATTTTGAGTCAAAAAATACTGCTGTTTAGCTCAACCTACTTTGACATTAATTTAAGATGAAAGATAGTGGTTGAACGTCGGTTATCCCTGAAACGAACATAGAAACTTGGGAAATTTGTAGTTAAAGTGATGTGAGGAATAGACTGAAGAAAATCTTAGTGTAGATGTACATCATTAGGGTATGTTAAATCCTATAATTTCTGTACATTTTACATAGCTTTTGCTTAAGATTTTTCTGGAGTTCATGGACTACTTTGAAATTTAAACATAAGTCTAGATTCCCAGGGCTAACATAACCTGATTATGGGAAAATTATTCTTTTCATGTTCTCTATATGTTACCAGATTTAATTATATGTGAATATAATATTTTGTGGGACATTATTTCCTACAAAACAGTGGATTTTGTAAATAACCACTAATCTTAAATTAAATCCCAAGGAAATGTTAACTTGAGCTATTGCTAATGGAATAACATCCTTAAATCCTTCTCAAAAACAAACAACCTTTTTTATTACAAGATTAAATATGTCTTCCAGAGCCCTTCTTCTTGTGTTCCTGCTGCTGTTGTGTCTTTGAAATGCATCAGCTATAAAAGTATGATTACAAGTTCTGAACAACAGCATTCATAGTAACATGCAGCCCAAAACCCAGAGTGGCAAATGGGAGAAGTGAGCTACTGATAATGACTCTTGGCATGTCTCCGGACTCTGCCATGTTACTGAATTATCACAACAAACTTGCTGATGCAAATTATGAGTAGAAAAAAGCCTGTGAGTAGCTGGGTCTCCTTTCAGTCTCCTTTTTAATATAATTGTTGAGCCTTTTATAGCATTATGAGCAATAAATTGTTAACAGCTTCACTTAATTACAGTCTAAAGTAATCAATTAAACCTGAATGTAAGATTTCCAATAAAAGTTAAACTTGTGGTTGTTAATGACATCACTAGAGGGAAAAATGAAACTTGCAGAAAGGGTCTTTTCAGAAAACTAGTCAAAAGATACACTTAACTTCACCAACTCCATTCCGGTCCTGAAAATGAAAGCTATTTTGGGGACACAGCCTAACAAAAGGGCTGAATCACTGCTTTGTGTAGAGAATATAATTCAGTCATACCAAATGTCACAGTTACTCACTTTATTGTCTTTTTCATGTGGGTACATGGACATACACAGAATATTGCTGGGGTAGGAAAAAGAGAAACAGGAAAAATAATACTAAAATTGATGAGAAATACCCCAAGATCAGAGAATGACACAAGTTGTTTGGGCCTATCTTAATATATTGAAGTGTGACTTCCTGGTTTTTATGGTTGTATATGCATCGTTACAGGGTCGTATATTATTGTCTGTTATCTATTTTGGCCCCAGTCAGTGCCATTAATTATGTGTACCACGTCCTCTCCCTCATTAGTAGTTCTCATAGCTTCAGTCCCAATCTCTCACCCAGGATCCTTGTCCTCTGTTTTGTCACATCTGTTATGTTATGTTTCTTTACAGCTGATGAAGATCACTATCTCTTTTTTGTTCTCATTTAGACAGAGACACTGCAAACTCTGGACAGATCTTGTTTCTGTGCTCCTTTTGGGTCTAGAGCCTGTACACAGTATGGTCTAAAGCAGTAAGGAAATGGGAATTCATAGAAAAGCCTTGACAGCTACAGCCACACTTTGCAGATAATTAAGCTACCCAAATCCAGTAGGACTCTAATGATTATATGCATACAACAAGTAGATGGAGCTTCTGACTCTTTCTGCGGTAGTCTATAGCACACTGTGAAGAGGTAAAATGTAGTTAAAAGAGAATCAATTAAATCTGTTCCAATGATCCCTGTGTGTGTGAAAAGAATATGCAAAATAAGTCTTGCGACTCTCTGCAACAAAGCATATAGTCTGTCAGCCTTAAATGGGTAATTCTTTGATTTTGGTCAGCTTGTCAAGACCAGCTTTTACTTTGATCTTGTTTGGGCTGAAGCATTCCTCATACGTGCACATACAAATCTCTTGACATAGGTGTCTGGAGCACAGAGAATTCCAGTCTAAATGAATTCAAAGTTCATGATGACAAAAGCAAGTAAGAAACAGGTCTTTGATTGGGAAATTTGGACAACCTTGTTGGTAAACATTGTCACAAGCTCTGTCCCTAAGAATACGGACAGATGTCTTTCCCTTTCCATTACTAAGATTGTTTTCTTATGCTAATACCATAATCTGAAATGAAATATTCTTTGTTTTTACTGTATAACATGTCCATGAAATCAAAAGCTCAATGTTATACAGCAATACACTTCAAATTATCCTTTTATCTAAGTCTATAGAAATAAGATATGAAACTTCCTCCAATCCAATAACCTATTCTTTTACAACTAAGCTCTGCTATTGGATATATGTGATGCTTTCATTGTTTCACAGGAAACTGTACTAGGCTCAGAATTAGATCTTCATTGTTAAAAACATATGAAATCAACATAATGGAAGTAGCAAGAAATGCAGATAGTTGGGGGAAAAACTTTGTTTTTGAATAAACGGCATTTGTAGGCTTTTTGATCTTTCAGTTACATTGAGTATCTATGTAAATTTTAAGAGCATTTAGAGACGCCGTCCAGCTGGTTGAAGTGCAAATTTTACTACTAGCCAAAAAAAGTGGAAATGGCCCAAGAAATGGGTCTTCTGCCTACTGTTCTGTTTCAAGGGATTGTGAATGTTGGCTGGCAGCCAGGGCTGTCGGGGATTTCCAGTGATAAAGGCTGTAGCAGGATGCACGCTGCCCACACAAGAATTTCAAGACTATTTAGCTTGCCAGTCTTAGTTTCTCTCTGCAGCTGAAATGATCTCCTGTAACACACTCACAGAACATACCACTCCTCAACAAACATTCTTATGCCAAGAGTGTTCTGTTTCTCACTGCACTTGCAACGTTATTTAAAACTATGTTAATGTGTTATCCCTACCTGATACCTGTTTCTAGCACTAGAGAACTGGATTTTAGACCACATCAAAAAAGATGCAGTCAGCCTCCTTATGTTCATGCTTTTCGTTGTGCACCTTGATGAACTGGGGCTTCTGTTGCTGCAGACTGTCTAATTGCTTCCATTAAGGAGATTTTCCAGTGTTTTTCATGTAGTTCAAGAGCTCTTTTTCCATGAATGTCTGAAACCTTTCTGGCACGCTGAAGCCTACTGAAAATATCACCTTTTTTTTCAGAGATAAATTCACTACTCTCTTAAAAGTAATTTATGAACTGCCAGCGGTCTGTAAACTGCTGATTGAAACCAAGTAGCCTGATGAGTCTTTCTGTGGTCCTCCGGATCTTGGTAATCTTTTTCTTAAAACTTTTCTTAAGTGTTATCTTTTCTGAATTTGGGTAAGCAACATTGGTATTGTCCCATCTCCCACTAAGAAGCTACAGTTACAAAATGGTCTTTTATCATATGCAAAATAGGTACCTGGTCTTAAATGATGACTTTTCTTTAAACATGTAGTGCTGATAATTTGTAAAGACTTGTGAATTGGTGGTAGGTCCTTTGTAGTAATCTTTCTGAAGTGCGTTGTTAATACACTGTAGATAAGATGTTTTGGACTGCTGGTTGTATTTTTTCATCTCATTCTTTATTTTAGGAGATTTCAGTGTGACTCTAGTACTTGTTACAAGTCTGTGATGCATGTACCAATAAGAGAAAGTCATCGCTTTAAAGTGATAGCAGTGGCATCTCCTGTACAGAAATTCTCATTTGGTCTGTAAGATAAACTTCTACATACAACCAGCTATATTTGCTCGTAAACTGCTGCTCTATGTACGTATCTTGTTTCCCAGCTTGCTTCACTTGCAGAAGATGTGTACTTTCCATTCTGGATATGGAGGTATTGTTAAGCTAATGTTGACATAGGAAGGACAAAGATGATGAAGTGGGAGAACCCAGGCAGAGTACTTGGGGAATGAAGGTAGGCAGTGACAAGACTGGGTTCTGCTTCTCAGAAGGAGAGATAAAGAGGATCATGCATGTATTGAGGGTACGGAGTGGTGACACTGCTGTGCAAATGTGGGACAAGAGCATAGATATGCACTGTCACAGAGCTGGCAGTCCATGCTGTTGCTGTTGTTGCCTAGATGTGCTTCTGTACTTGTGGAGTGGGTTTGTTCTTTGTTTTGTATTGCTTCTTTTTTACATGGTTTGTCATAATTAATTTCATTTGAGATAGTTTCCTGATTTAAAAAAACATAAAATTTGCAAAATAATACACTGGAATTCAGCTTTCATATTAAGATTTTCCATGAAATGCAGCATAAAGTAACTTATTCTATAATAAATTGTTCATTAAGCCTTATAAATCTAAGTAAGAACTACAGAGGAAGTGTAGCAGAGGACAGCAATTTTACTTCTATGGAAAAAAAGCAGAAATGTGAGAAGAAAGTACATTTTATCTACAGCCTAATTACCAAATAGAAGAATACAATCTTGATTGAATACATACAGAGTTAAGTCTTTGGTGCAGAAAACTAAAGCTACCTTTGTTTCTGTGTTTTTGTGCAGCTGTGAGTACATTCAGTTCATTTTCCCCATCTTTCTATCACTAAGTGGAAACCCATGTGATAGTTATGTCCTCGTAAAGGCATCCACCCAATTTGGTTTTTGAAACCAGGAAACCATACTTATCCCCGGGGCAACTATTTTCTAAGTTTTTGTCTAAAATTTTATACAACTTTTCTCCAGGGTGAAGGTTACCCTTCTCCAACCACTCTGTGTGTGTATGTGTACACGTGTTGTTCTTTAGTGCATTGAAGGGAAGGAAGAGAATTAGAATTTGGCCTAGTATTTTGGGCCACTAAATTTGTCTTCTCTGAAAGACATTGAGTTGTGAATACCTAAGTACACACCACTGTGTACATTATTAGGCTGTTTCCTTCCTTTTTAGTCAAGACCGGCACTCAGCAAGAAGGAGATACTAGAAGAAAAGAACTTCATTATCTTTTAGACCTATGAAGAAGCAGATAGGAATGGCTTTGAGGTTTCTATGTGGCTTTAAGTAGGACTGAGACAAGGATGTGGTTAAGCTGTATAAAGTTAACAAAAAACCCCAACCCCAAACAACAACCAACTAATCCCAAAACCAACCCCCTGAAAAAACAGCCTGAGCCATGCAGTTACTGGGAGTTGTATAGATAAAGACTCTAGCTGGCTTTCAAAGGCTTAAGCAGATGTTTTTTTTCTTTGAGTCTCTCTAGTTCAATAGCAAAGATTCTTGTTCCAACAATATTAAATATCCTGTTTAGTATTGTTTGTGGAAATGGAATTTTGACCTCCATTGTAAAATTTTCCCCTAGAGCTTAGATTTCCTAGTGCTCCATGGTGTTTGCTTTTTTCCTTACCATTTCCTTCTAGAGTTATATCCCAAGATGTTTTGTCCTTTTCTGAGTCTGGTCACTCCTTACCATTGTTAACGATCCTGGATGATCATATTGCTTTCTTTTAGCTTCACTCCTGGATTTTTACAGGAGGATGAAGTGATTCTGTTATGGTTCTACTTCAAAGTATTAAAATAGTGATTTGAAAGCTAGATAGCTAAGCCGTTTTCTGTAGCTGCAACATAAAATTCTTTACTGTAACATTAGAAGTATCCAAATTAAATAGTGAGGTAACGGCACCTTAAAATTTAAGACATTTACTTAATGAAGTACTAGGCTTACAAAATCATACAACTTTGCTAGGGAAAGCAACCAGGAAGTCTTCACCAGGTATTTGTTGCCATTTGCTATACATTTGTTTGGACTTCTTAAATCACTCATCTAGCAGGAAATGCTCTACAATCTTAACATCTGTTTAAAATACAAATAGATATAAAATATCCTAGAATAACAGAAAATGGAAGAGAAAGTGAAAAAGGCAAATGAAAGTCAAGTTTATTTAATAAATAATACATTCTATAGCTAAACACATTTTAGCAAAAACCTGACTGTTGCATATATTTTAATGACAGAGAGCTGCTTTCTGCCATAGAGTATCAACCATTAGGCACTTCATCATTCTAATTCAGAATCCTTTTCAATACTTTCAGAAAGTCTCTTTGCTGCCTTTGGATAAATCAATAATTCTTTTACATTGTCAGAAACATAAAACCAGTATTATGATTTTTAGAAAAACACATACTTTGGGTGCTCTTCATAGCTTTAATCCTATTCTGTTTGACAGAAAATAAGTATCCAAGGTGATTTAGAGGACAGTTAGATTTACAGTACTTTAGAAAGAGCATATATACTCAGAATGGATGTGGAGAACTCAGCCAAATAAGCTGCCTTAAAATTTTGTAATTTGCTTATACAGACCTGTATAAATTTGGCTACCTAACAAAATATATGTATCCAATTGGCAGATAGTTCTCTCAACCCCTCAAATTGCAAGGTTAAGACATACAAGAAGGTGTAAACTCTAATGAGCTGGGTACCATTGTTGATGGTAGGGGATGTTGATGCAAGGGAACCTTGGCTCATTACACCACTAGGACTGCAGAGGGCACAGGAAGGAGCAAACTATAAGCCATCAAGTGTCTCTAAGTAGTGAGTTGCTCCAATAATAAATGGTAACACACCCAGTACTGTTGGTAAACTCTTCAAATCTGCAAAATGTCTAACCCACTAAAGAAGAGGTAAAGTAGTATAACCCCCCACCCCCCCAAAAAAAATAACAACAAAGAAGCAAAAAACCCCAACCACCCCAGCTCTGTGAAAGCTCATGCCTTTACAATGCTCGTACCAGTTAGAAAATCAGCAAGGTAATCTTAATTTCTATGCTAAATTTTATTACGGGATTATATTTGTAGTTTGTCTTCTGGTGGCTTGCTACATAAAAGTAATTGTTCATTATTAAAGTTTTTGAGTTCACTGCGAAGACTGTGCTCAGTTACTCTAAACCTCTGTATTCTTTCTACTTTCTCCACCTACTGTTTCCTGCTAAATTTTGTAGAAATACATTCCAGAAAACATAACTTTAATTGCCCCTTAGACAAGTTTCTTGTGAACCTGAAACAGTGAACAAGACATAGGCAATGGTCAGCTGATATTAATTTTTTTAGTCTTATTAAAAGGGAAAAATTATTTACATTGAAAGTAGGTAAGTCCCTGCTGCAATGGCTGTTTTACCACTGACCAATTTGAGTACTTCAGTCAGCTAATTGGCCTTCATAGTTATATTAGTAAGCATGAGTGTTATAAATCAGAGAAGTCTTTTTCATCAAAGTGGAGACTATCGGTGCTTAATATCTACAGAAAGATGAAGGGTTAGGAGAGTATCACTTCATCATGGAAAACATGCATCATGCTGTCACACACAAAATATTGTCCATGGATTTCTCCAGAACTGAAGTTTTAATTCATGAGCAAAGGAGTTCATAAATTATCTGAGACAGTCTCACTGACTGCCAAAACATAAAATTCTTATTAAAAGATCAGGACTCTGTATCAGATAATACCTCATATATGCAGTACAGCATATGAAAGACACTGAAGTTGTGCTGCACAAGAGGGAAAGTATAGTCAATAGTCCTTACTTAAGAAACTTCAGGCATACTTATTTTTTAAGTTACATGTTACTATAGGGAGTTTCTTCAAATAGAAAGCAACAGATCTGGCTCATGTTGCTTTTTGCTGAAAAAAAGGTGGTGTAAGTGTGAAAGCTCCATAATCTTTAAAGTGAAAAATTGTCAGTATATTTGTGGGAAGTACAGCCTTTCATTACTAATTAATAGATCCCCGAATTATACCATTATTAATTGGACACAATTAGTTGAGAGTCTGTACTGCAAAAAGCTTGCTTTCTAAATTCTTAAATAAATCACAGAAATAAAATTTCATTATAAATAGGAAAGTCAGATCCAATGGGACTGTGACCTAGTAGAGGATTTGATTTCCTACTGAAACAATATAACAGTCTGTTCTGTGAGCTTATTTTTTATCTGTATAGCTCATTACATATGGGAAAGAAAATAAAATATACATATTATTTTAGCTAGAACACTATTTGTACTTGGGTTTCCATGGACATAGTTATATTGGTACATTATGGCAATATGATTTATGTAGGTTGACAGGAATAAGCACAAGGATTTTGGAAATACTAACATATAACAAAAATAAAATACTAGTCCAGGCTGCTAGGCAATTGATATGTTGATCGCATACACAATAGAAGTTAATATTTAAGGAAACACCTGATTTTTGGCCAAAGGTATAAGGCAAAAATAAACTATTCTGCAGATAACTGATGCCTGTTCACTTCTGTCTTATAAAATGAGAGTTTTAGTTCCTTTTATCCAGAATTTCCAGACCTGGGTGGGCATATGTTGTTTGCGTGGATCCTGGAGACAAGAAAGAAGACACTAGGAAATGAGCACTGATGGACACCAAACACACCTATTTGAACTGTAGTTACATGAGAGACTTAGACACCTCCTTTTTATTGTGTTGGTTCAAATACAAAGTGTTCCTTTCCAGCCCAGGTTTTTTACATTGTCTTAGTGATTTGCACAATAAAGGCTTTATTCTTAACTAAAGAACAGGCAGTTGTCTGTTGGATAAACATCACTTGCTTACATAAAATACATGTTCAGTGCTTTGGTTCACTTTCCAAGAATTCAGAGACTGGACTTGAGACTGGACCTAGCTGTACAGATAGAAAAAACATGTTCGGGGTCTCAAAGTAGCTAGGCCCCAAATTCTGACCAGAAGTCTGAACAGAATGTCAGTTGTGGAAATTGCTCTTACCTAAAGCTCTATGATTTTGATTAACAGACAGTGACTTAAACTGTTATGGATAGATTTCCCTCAATATTTCTCAATTAATCTTTCTTTCCTCCTGAATCCTTGCACAGGCATAGAAAGAGATTTGAGAATCCCTGCAAAAGCAGAATGCACAACAGTTAAATCCTTACATTAATACTGCAGGCCCTGTTTTTATAGACTTATTATTTTAGATGACTTCCTACAGACCTGAGGTATTTCCTGACTCTGACTGCCTTTAGTTTTCATGACAATCAAAAATTGAAGGAAAAGGGGTAGTAGACTGTTAATCCCGGACCATCAGCTACTATAGTTACAAGAACAAACCACGTTATTATTGAAGATTGTTTGATGCTAGAGCTTTGTATTTTAATGGCATGAGTGGAAACAATAATTAAGTGTTATATAAAAGTCTGGTCTGGAAGCAAGGTCCCAACCAGTCTGAATGGCACAGCCAAAATTTGTGGTTAAACTTTGTAGTTAACTGTAGACGAACTTCATAGTGAATTCCATAAGGAATTAATAATTGTCTTTAATCATATGCAACAAATAAGGCACTGGAAGTAGAAAGCAACAGTGTTGAATAGCTCCTTCCTAAATGAGGGCTAATAATGCAGGGCTCATTTAAAAGAGTAGGTGATCATATGATTAGTCTATATCAGAATGTGTAAGTAGAAAAGGCAGTGAATTAGGTGACATCACTCACCCAATTACAGCATCTGCAAATGTTGAATAATGACTTTGCAATCTTAATGGTGTTCTTTAGCACAGTGGTTTGGGAAATGGCACTATGTATGTGCTGTTCCTGAAGGCAGGCAATGTGGCCTAGTAGATAACGCATTGAGCTCAGCAGGGATGGCCAGAGTATAATCTAGGCTCACCACTAACATTGAGTAAATGTGTTCAGCTGTGAATGCTGCTGTTCTTGTAACCCACAGGCTAAGCATTCAGCTGAATGTGATCCAGGCCTAGTGTCCTGGTTTCAGCTGGGATAGCATTAACTTTATTCTTAGTAGCTGGTGCAGTGCTGTGTTTTGGGTATGAAGTGAAAACAGTGACGATAGCGTGCTGATGTTTTTTGTTGTTGCTGCGTAATATTTATACTAAATCAAGATTTTTTTGGTTTCGTGGGCCCTGCCAGCAAGAGAGCTGGAGGGGCATGGGAAATTGGGAGGGGACACAGCCAGGAGAGGCGACCCAAACTAGCCAAAGAGTTATTCTGTACCATATGAAGTCATGCTGAATTTATAAACTGGGTGAAGAAGGAGGAAAGGGGGGAACATTCGGCATTATGGCATTTGTCTTCCTGAGTAACTGTTATGCATGATGGAGCCCTGCTCTTCTGGGGGTGGATGAACCTGCCTGCCCATGGGAAGTGGTGAATGAATTCCTTGATTTGCTTTGCTTTGCTTGCATGTGCAGCTTTTGCTTTGCCTATTGAATTGTTCTTATCTCAACCTTTTGAGTTTTACACTCCTTTCCAATTCTTCTCCCCATCCCTCTGGGTGAAGGGGAGTGAGCAAGCGGCGGTGTAGTACTTAGTTGCTGGCTGGGGTTAAACCACAACACCTAGTTAGGTGCATGACAGTTTTGTGACTAAGGCTTAGTTTTCCTGAGAAAATTGTTATTAAGAAATAAGAAAGTATGTAAATTGAAGGTATGCAAGATAACAAAACTAAAAACACCAACAGAAGTGCAGTACCCGAGATAATAGTAGCAGCTCAAGGATACAAGAGGAAAAATGCTGGTATGAAAGAGTGTAAAACAAACAAGACAAAGCAGAACATTAGAAGACAACAACTCAGTAACATCAAGAATCAGTCAGTTCCAAGAAGTAACAAATCCAACCCTTCCCCGCTAGCTGACAGTTATCTGGCTGGGAAAGGCTCATCAGCTGTATGTGTCCCCCTTGGGGCACTGGAAAGCATATTAATGCTTATGCTGCTCTTATGTTAGTCCTTGCTATCGACTACGTTACCCAATAAGTGATATCTGAGTAATCTTAAATTGTGTACATATGTGTGCAAGTTAAAAGATGCCCAAATAAAAGTGACTGTGCAGCACAGTTATGCATAGTCCCACCATTGTGCAGTGATATCACCAATCCTGATAAGAAAGGGTCTCTGCTTCATTGTGGTTCAACTAAGAAAATGGAACAAAAATGTTAATGTTATTAATTGTTCAAGTATTTTATCAAAAACTAGAAAAAAATGACTTCTTGTCCTGAACAGACTAATGCCTTCCTGAGGGGTGACAGCTGATGTGGTCAGAGATCAACAATGAGAATCACATATAATGAATGTGAATTTTAATAAGGAACCTGGAGAAGGAATCAGAGGCTGTTTTACAAATAACATGCAGGTGGTACAGACACTTAATTTTAGTACATATTTAATATATTTGATAGCCCATGTCCTCTTTCATTGTATTGTAGGGTATGTAGTGCAAAACTGTGTTCTAGTTAACCATTTTATGCTGTTGAACAACATAAAGCAATATCTATGCTGAGGAAATAAAAAGGACTTGCGAGTCAGACAACTTTGTGTATAATAAATTCAGCACATTAAATCTGGCAGCAGCAGATCACAAGAAGCAGAATTCCCACAGAGATGCAGAAAGATGCTCCATGTGAGTTTTTGCTGATCTTCTCACTTGCTGATGAAAAGAAATCGCTCAGCTCTATTTTAACCCTGAATATTCTCATTTCCATAACAAAATATTGTCAATTCCTTTATATAATCTTTATCCTGTGATATTAAGATTACTTATCCACAATGAATGCCTGCCAGGCTGATATGATGCTCATAAGATTATGGGCTTCCATATGATTCATCATTTTTCATCTTTTATTCTACTTTCTGTAAAAATATTGAATTTTTTCTGTATGCTGATACATTCTAGGTATTTACTGAAAATCCAACTACTGGCATATTAGTCTTCCTTTTCTATCTCTACAGTGGTTTAAGAGGTCTATAACAGTCTTTAGCACATCCAATTTGATTAGTGCAATTTTATCATTTTAAAATAGAATTTCATGGTGAAAACAGAAGAGGTTCAGAAGTTATTGAGACTATGCATTGAAAAATGAGATTTTGACTTACAAAAGTGGATCAAAGAGCCTGATTCATACAAAGTTTTGAGTCTGAGGTGTACAAACTCCAAAAAGCTGAGTTGGGAAATGTTACCGTCTCAAGTAGTGAAAAATATGCAGCCTCTTGTACTGAAGCAAGAAGAATGAAGACATTCTTTTTCCATACCACTATCAACAAGGAATCTATTTGAAGAAAGAATAAACGAGTTCTTGGGATTATCAGACCTCATCAGGGTAAATCAGGTTTGTTAATGTCTGCTAGTCAGATCTTGGTCCCAGGAGGCAGGATGAAGATCCAGAGTAATTTATTTGACCTTGCAAAAGACCAGCATTCTTCATCTTCCTTATTGAATCTGAAACTTATGAGAATTTTATGTTTGGAAACTATTTCAAGGGACTAATAAAAAGTATATTCTGGATAATAATGCTGGTTTTATACTCTTTTCCTAAGCATTTGTTTGTTTGCCATTGCTGGGGATGAGATAAATACCTACATATTTTAATTTGAATGCCTGTTTTCATTTGAACATCTGTTCTTTTGTTTTTATGCAATGCAGGACAAAATTCTATGATTCCTTGAAGTTATGAAAATTTTACAAAAAACCTAGTACAGGTACCAGTTTCATTTTTGCTACCAGTTACCATATGTAAGAAAGAACGTAGCTGATTCTAATGTCATGAATTTAATTAACAACTGGTGTTTGACAACTGCCAATAACAAAATCAGTTTTATGTGTTAAAGTAATAAAGAAAAAGAAAAATAGCCACTTCTTTTAATGCCAAGTTTTTGTTTTGAATACTCTTTGCTCTTCCAGTAAGGAAGGTTGTTCCTAAGAAATATGCTAAGATTAATGTCCATGATATAGGAAAATGCTTGCATGACATAATACCTACTCATACATAGGTCTATGTTTAATAGAAAGGAGGATTTAAGATATTAAAATATCAGAATCATAATGTGCTCTTGATTATTATACAGTTAAATACTATCTTGATAAAGGTGAGGAAACCTGGGATAAATAGAAGTGTATAGATATTTTGCCTGGAAGAGTTTTTGCAGATAGATGCTATATGTAACCTAATGCATTCCTTATTTTTTTTTCTCCAGCTGTTCTCAGGTTGTTCGTATGGGAGTAATCTCTGCCTCAACAAGACATGAATTAGCATCAGAGGAAAGGTTGAGCTTTCTCTGGGTTCAATTTGATAGATTTTTTTTTTAATTGGAGCTCCTGTAATAAAACTGGAAAACCATGTGAACTTCTGTATTTGGTGGATTACTACACAAGTATGATGACATGTAATTGGTCAGGAAGTTGGTGTAGGGGAACTAAATAATATAGGCCAAAAAATGTGCAGTAGTTTTATCTGTACATTCTTGTTTCTTCAAATGGACTACTAAGGAACATAATAGAGGCAGTGAAACACAACATTCCATTGACTTTCCTTCAGAACATTCTGGTACACCTGAATCGAACTGTCATCTCTTCTGCTAAAATAGCTTAATATGCTGTTCAAATGCACAATCTTACGTGTACATATTAGTTTTACTAGAATTTTGAGAACCAAATTTGAATTTATTCATTGACTGTTTTCATAATAGATACATTTCTCTACTGATACTCAAAATTTTATATTTGTTTTTTATGAGAAATTATGTACATTTGAACAACTCAACTTGTGATGTTTGAACTATACAAATTACCAGAGAATTAGAAACTATTCAAGTTTATCTACAGCTAGATAACTATGCAGGAAGCAATTTTTTCCCAAATTATTTATAGCCCAAGGTTTATTTGTTGATAACGTTCATAAGCAACTGTCATCGTGTACCAAATCAGCAAAATTTAAGTGGCTAAAAAATCCACAAAATTCCTGTCTTATTTATATATGTAAAACTGTACATTAGACTCAATTTTACCAAACCAAATTCCTAGGGGCCTTCATTTCCTCTTTGCAAGCAAAGAACTGCTACCCTCACAGCAGTGTTGTGTGCTCGTTACTTGTCTCTCTCCTACGCCTGTCTGAAATTTACAGCTCAGCCAGGCCTGAGCCTAAATTCTTTGAAAGGCCTAAAACTGACAGCTTTTCTTGGAATACACATAATACTGACAGTGCAGATTCTATCAAAAAAATTCCTGCTGAGACTGATGCTCCCAGCCTTAATAGGATAAAACTGAGACCTTGGATTTACCAGCTCCCTTAGGAAGTTCAGACCCTTATGTTCTGCAAGGCTGCCCTTGAACCAGCCATTAGCCAAGGACCACCCCACCTCTGGTTTTGCAGTCAGGTTGTTTACAGAATAACGAGTTTAATGTTCATACTCCTTCTTTGTAAGACTGTTTCTACAGTTAGCCAATGGTTGTTAACACAGAAAGCAAAAGTAAGGCTGAGAATAGAAGTGTGACTGTCCCCATGTCAGAGTCTTAATCAGTGGAACTTCATGTCATGTTCATTAGCTTTCCTTTTTTAGGTCCATTTGAATTAGGTTAGGAAATAAGGTACTTGACAAAGCATTTGTTTAAGATAAGGACTCAGATATTTCACTTCTATCCAGCCACCTGAGACATCTTTCCTATACCTATAATTCTTACTGTTTTGAAGCAAGAAATTCTTTTGTTTTACAAGACTTCCTAATCTTTGTACATAAAGGTATGTCCTGAATTCTGTGAACGCTAGAGAAAAATAAGACTTGTAAGACAATACTTGCAAAATATTACAGAGCCGTCTCCACTGGAGGTTGTAGGAATAACCATACAAATAATGTAACTGCAGATTCAGTCTTGAAGCTGGTTAAATAAACATTCACAGATGTCCTGCTTAGCTGAGAATACCTCTGTCTGCCTGAAAGAATACAAGAATATAAAAAGATCAACAATTTGAGAGAGAACAGCAAGGAAAGTATGAGAGAAGCAAAGAAAACAGTTTTGTTTTAAGCCAAGAGCCCCTGGTTGCATGAAATTTAAACACAATTTGTTCAATTGGCTCTGATTAATGATTTTCATAATTATTTTAGGCTTACTTGCAACAGCTGTAAATACTTATTTCTTCATAAGAACGTGCACTCCACACCTGTTTAGTCTTATTCAAACTTTACTAGCCTTCTAATAAACTGTTAACTTTATCAATCATTTGAAATATATAGGCACCATAATAATTACAGCATCAAATAATCAAATATGATTATATCCTTACATTGAAGCATTAACAAAGATATACAGAGTTTTGTAAGAGGCTTTATGCTTCAAGGCTTGGTTTCATGGCACCAGGAAGCTCAATTTTTTTAATCCACAGATGGCCAAGGCCAAGTTTCTTTTCCCAACTAACGTAGCTGAAATCTTTCTCTGGAAAGATCCTAATTTGTTCCTATGAGAAATACCCATAAAATGATTTGGATTTTTCATTTTCCTAAAGTCAAAAAACAGCAGCAAAGAAGTCATATGTCACAGCTACGTGCAATAAGTAATTTTGATGATCTGATGATTTAGGTTGTATGGGTAAAGATACCTGACCACTCTTAATCTGTAAGAGCCCATGGCATATGGCCACACAAATACTGTTGTCAGATTCATCAAAGAAAGGTGAAATCCAGAACACACTGAACATTTTCAGCATTTTACAATATTTTAGAATATTTGATGATTTAAATAATTTGGAATCCAGACTCAAAACCAGCCAATGCTGTTTAAGGCTCCAGCCTTTCCTGCAAATTGCTCAATTAAATGAATCAAATAAATAAAATGAAAAGGATTCTCTATTTTACTAATACTGAGCACTTGATTAAGTGCATTCTAGGTTGGTTTTTTTTTGTAAAAAGGCCTAGAGCAGAGGTTATACTATACAATTTACATTCACATTGCATGCAATCATATATCACAGAGTTTGGATCTGATTCTTTTTTTAGAAGTTATAGTGCTGGATAGAACTAGTTTTGCTGAGGAAGTGTTACTGCAGTCAACAATCCTTTACCTTTCTTCCCCACTTTCTGATTTTTTTTTTACTTTTTCAAATGTGTTTATAGTATGTCTTTATGTCCATAAATATTTTGGCTAGCAAGTACGACTAAAACAGCAAATTTCATTTACTCATTTCTTTGTCAAGTTTAATCATTAGTGCGGTTCAGTAAATAAATTCTTATACTGTGCTGAATTCTGTTATTCTCCTGAACTATACTAATGAAATGGGTATTTGGTTCATGCACTATAAATGCAAATTTCAATATGCTGCATGCTCTGGGTATGAATGCTCCTTTAAAGCCTACAATGAAAAAAGATCTGAAAAGAAAGTTGCTCTTATGTGATGCATTTATCTCTTCATTGTTTCATGTCACTACCTAGCTTTAAATGGGCATACATCTACTTCCATTTGTCTTCATTGTTTTTTTTTTTTTCATATGTGAATGATAACGTAACACTAAGATGATGAAAACAATCCAGCTTTCCTTGAAAGGATTTTAGCTTATTGAACCCATGTATTACCCCTCTAACTTATGGGCACCCCTTGTCTTTCAAAAGCTAGGGCTTTTTCTCATGGCTTCCATTGTCCTCAGTGAAAGCCTGAGGCTGCAATCTGAACTCTGGTCTTCACACTGCACAAGAACTCCAAATCAGCCAACTGGGTGCAAAAATTACCTGCAAACATGTTTACCTGGAGGTAGAAATGACCCACTGAGACTTAGAAAAGGGATGATGCCGATGTCTGGTGAGGTGATTTGTAGTGATACAAGCTCAACTGCGCAACACTTGTAATGTATACACCAGTGTAGCATTTATTTGGCTTTCACTTTGATGAATCATAGCTCCAGAGAATATCTTGGTAAATTAGCAATGCCAGCATAAGATAAAGAGATAGTATTCCCCTTCATAGTAAAAGAAAAGGTAACGTGGCAAACATTTTAGGAAGTCACTGTAGAATCTCTGAGGCAGCAGTAGAAATTGTGTATCATGTCAGGTGTTATTTGCATGTGGCCCGATACATTCCCAGCCTTTAATTGCATGCTGAAACGTCAGCCTTCACTTGGCTAATGATCTGGAAATATTTAAAACTGATAACTAACCCAGACTTTATAGCAATGTAACTACATTGACCTTAATAGTTCTAATTTTTAGTTTATGAAGACGAAATTCTGAGTTAATCAGCGGTAAAGGAAATACCAAAATGACGATAAGTGCACTGATTTGGGGTACTAACTGAATTAATAAAAGAAAGATGATATTGTACCTCACCTTTCTTTCAAATATTTCCTGAGTACTCAGCCTACAGAAAAAGCATCATAAATTTGCAGACTTAACACCTTTGGTTTTACATCACATGAGTTTCCCAGTTAGCATATATTTAATTACATGTTCATGTTTAGAAAACTCAAATGGATTCACTGATAACCAGCTCACAAAAACTGTATTTAATTGATTGTCTAGAGCAAAATTGAAAGCAATTATAGTTAACTTCTTTTAAAGACTGTCTTGAGATCAGTGGTTGAAAACACTATAAAAATGGGTGTTAAAAAAAGAGCAATATTAATATTTTGTTACAACAGTTTTTTTTTTGAAGATGACATAAGTAAATTAAGTATCTAGAGCAGGAATATGTTTGCAGTAAATTAATGACAGCTTTATTTTACCACTCAGAGTCCAATTGCAGATGAGTGCCAGTGTGAGTGAATTAGTTAATGTAATAGAGGTTAAAAAACCCAGCAGACTAAATCTGTGCGAGGGTGGCATGACTGCATGTGACAGAAGAGGTTACTAATATATACAGGTGATTAAATACATTGTAAAGAGCCTACTGTTAGTGTTATGTTGTCTTCTGCTATCACAGAAAACAGTTGCTTTCCCACACCCCACCCCCGATGGTTTATGACCTCTAATTTAACTCATTCTTGTTCACCTGAGTTCCCTGAGTCACAGAATCACACAATGGTGAGGGTTGGAAGGGACCTCTGGAGATCATCCAGTTCAACCCCCTGCTAAAGCAGGTTTACCTAGAGTAGGTTGCACAGAATTGCTTTCAGGTGGGTTTTGACTGTTTCCAGAGAAGGAGACTCCAGGACCTCTCTGGGCAGCCTGTTCCAGTGCTCTGTCACCATCAAAGTAAAGCTTTTCCTCATATTCAAGTGGAACGTCTTGTGTGGCAGTTTGTGCCTGTTGCCCCTTGTTCTGAATCCTTGGATGGAGGAAGGAATTATGAAGAAAGGTACTACTTCCTATTTTCTGAATATTGCAGAATTGGTCTAACATTAGTAGTTTGCACAAGGAAAGGAAGTGGTGACAGTTTTTGGCAGGAGAAACAGATGTATGTGACACCAATTTTTTAAACAGGAATTTTTGTTCATTGCTAAAAAACAGGTGAGTTTTGATGTTTCTAAGGGAGAAAGGGATAAAGCTTCTGTAAGGAAGGCTGAGTTGACATAGGTTACAATGATCTTTCAGAGTTCATAATCTGCTTTTCCCTTTATATTTTTAAAAATGCCTTTGATGGATTAAGAAGCAATGTACATCTGTGAACACAGATAATGTGAATGGCAACTGCAAAGCCTGCTAGTCTGTTAATTAGAGAACACCTGGAACTGATCTTTGTAAACTGGGATGGGAAATAGTGTTTTAGCACAAATTCTAGTCTGAAATGCAGATTTATTTCTGTGGTATACTTGCATACCCTAAAAAGCTTGTCTAATGTGGGGAGTTTTATCATTCCAAATAGTAAAGACAAGACAGAATAAAGAAATTACTTTTCATGAAGTTTCTGCTATAGTTAGGAGAACTCTGCCATCTTTTTGTTGTAGAGTTCAAAATGAAGTTTAGATATCTTAACTCATTTACATTTTCACTACTGCTTTCTCCAATTAATAAATTAGATCTTAATTCTGGAAAGACTTGTATATAGTTTTATTCACTGAAATTAACAAAATTGACAAATATAAAAGTAAGCAACTGTGAGTCTTGGCAAAAATGGGGCATTACTCTGTAGGTTTAGTCTCATTTGATGTGGTTTGCTGCAGTGTTCTGTTGGGGTTTTTAATTGTTTTTTGCAAGATTTTCCAATTTTAAAAAACAATTTATATTAACTTGCTGTGTCCCTTTTTGAAAGCTGGTGATCAGATGGAATTTGTCTTTTTCTTTGACAACATTAAGACTCAAACTCCTAGGGGAAAAAAAACCAAACCCAACAAAATTTGGTAAGTATTTGCACTGTTTTTTTGAAAGGCAACCATGTCCTTCCAGTAGCTCTGGGAGGTGGCTTACACACAGCATTTGGAGTATTTTCTTGCTTTATGCACAGTCTAAATAATCTCAGTCTAGAAAGGCAGTTGGATGTCTCCAGAAGATCTGTAAGAAGCACTGTTTTTTTCCCTCAAACATTTCCCAAGAGCAATTGCACCATTGAAAGGGGTTTACTCAGATAACTTTTTTCAAGTGTTTTGTATTTCAAAACAGTTGGAAAAAAAAATCTGCTTTTTTCCCCCCACTCCATTAGTCCAGTTCTTTTATGCTAGAAAGAAAGTGGGAAAATACTTTTGCTTCCCTTAGAAATGTGTTAAGATCTAACTTAAAATATATTTTACTAAATATGTGAAGGCAGTACAGCGTGTTTCAATGTAAAAGGTAAACTTTTGAGAATACTAAACATTTTCCAAAATAAAGACTATCTCAATATGTACAGAAGTTCAATATTTAAAAAAAAAAAGGCATCTGAATAAGTTTAGATTTTCTGGTTTTTAAATAAATTGTGAGTTGATAAAACAGGATGTGATCTAAACCAGAGAGACAATAGTGTAGTGGGTTGGTGCTGGTTGGATGACAGGGGAGATAAAATATAACGAAATGCTCGTGTGGTGAGATATGGACAGGGAGAGATCACTCACCAGTTACCATAACAGGCAAAACAGACTCGACATGGTGTTTGCCTGCTGCTCCTTGTTTTCGTTGTCAGCACTAGGACAGTCTAGCTTTGGGACTGCAAGATTTCATTAAATAACTTTATTTTTAGTATGTAGGAGAAGTTCCTATCTTTCAGCTTTTCATTTGTTACATTTCTTAATTGTGCCTGTGACAATGGCAGTATTTCTGCCCATGTTTTCCTTTTCTTGCCAAAATTAAGCTGTCTGGGATTAGACAGAAAAGTAGTAACTTTTGAGGGAGAAAGACATGGAGTGTTGGGGAACCTGAACCTTTGTGACCTGGAATTTCCTTATAATTACCTTTTGAAGATAAGTCTCTGAGGAAAACTTTGGCAGTGAAATACTGTACTAAATGGCTTAGACAAAAGTTGCATGAGACTTATGCTTCTTATTAATGTCATGATAAGTCTAATGAGAACTGGATATTTGAGCTCGGTTGTGTGGAAGGATGACTTGTATTGAGATACATTTTTATTCTGTTGCACGTGATTTTTATTTGTTTTCTGTTAGAATGTAAGCCAAAATACCCCCTTGCTGTAATATGCAGCTCAGGACATACGTCACAAATCTGAAGAGGTCTTAAGGGAGTAAGGATTTTCCAATAACCTAATGTTTTTGGATTGATGGAGGGGAGAAGAAAGCTATTTGGTGACATGGGGAGGGATTCTAGGGAAGATCTGGAAAGGTGCCTTTCTTCCATAAATGTATTTTTCTTAGGTGTTGCTAGGCTCTGAACTTTTCTAATAGCAGTATTGATGGGGTGCTTTGCAATTCACCACCTAAGCCAAATGTATATATCTTGTGTAGTTCATAGAAAAATCCTTATGTTCCTTCTTGCAGCAAAATAAACCTGAACTCTGATACTGTCTTGTACCTCCCTCTGGTATAGTCACATCTGGAGCAGCTTTGCAATTAGATTACCATCTTCCATTAAGATACAAGTTTGGATTCCATCGTTATCTCAAAGTAATTAACTTAAGAGACTTTTAATCATCATATTCATCAATCTTTATGATTATTATGCTCTTCTTGATCCTTAAAATTGCCTTTGTCTTAATTGTAAGGCTGGAATTTCAAAGCAGGGCTGTACGGTTCTTTGTAAAACTTGAACTTTTACTTATGAAATAATTTTATGAAGTGCTGGTTCTCCTCATTTTGGTTTAGGTGACATTTATTGTAGAAGTGGCTTCTAAGGACATTTGCTTTCTTAAAATTATGAGATCACTTTAATTCCTTTCCCCACTCCCTTTATATTTTTTTCTTCTTGTGTAATGCGTGAAAGGTGCAATTTCACTTTCTTAGTATGTAATTATTTTTCATTTGCATGTGCATTTCTAAGATAATTTTGCATTCTGCCTGAGCCATAATATATTGATTGGAGCATCCAATAACAGAGCAGAAGTAATGATGTGTGCTGGATTTGGGTAAGCAGAAAATTAGAAGAGGTTGAAATGGCTCAAAAGATGCTCCAATTTTAGGCATAGTAATGAAAAAGAAAATAGGATCATATGAAGGGAGGTGCAGAACAAAAGAAAAACTGGCACATGAAGATGGCAGACCGTGGGATGTGTGTGAAGGAACATGAATGAAGACATGATATAGCAAATTAGGCCTGTGTCTTGATATGCATTGTAAAAAGTGCGGCTTTTTTAAGAGAAGAGCTGAAGAGGATCCTGAAGAGCTAGAAGGACTAGTAGACTGGAGGGCATTTTCAGACTTCTTTTCCATAGCGTATTAATGAACTTTTATTAGGTTTTACTCTAGGGTCTGTTTTCCAACCTAATTTTTGGCCAGATTTTCTGACCCCTGAGTTGGAGACACTGCAGATGGAAATGAACAACTTTCCTTGTCTGCTGTTTACAGTAGGATCACCAAAAAAAAGTACAGAAATGTGACTAGAAAACTCACCACATTTTTGACACCAATAGGAGAGGATGCAGGAGGTTTTTCCTCAATTTATCTTGCTACTAGTAGCAGCTACTCTATTTCCCTGTATTAGTGTGTTTCCCCATGTTACTTGTGCTACTTGTCCTTGATGTTCAAAAATAATCTGCACTCATGTTGAGAGCTAAATAAAACTATTTGATAAGAGTTTTTAATATTGGTATTTGCATCTGCCACTGCCTTGTGTTCTGCTTGCTTATTCTTGTCTATCTGACACTTGCCTCAACCTTGTCTTTTTATACAGTGTAATACATTTATGTGATTCTTACTTAATGTATGGGTACCAGGTACAATTGCTTACTGATCTTCGTATTTGATTACCTAAGGTCTAGTAAGATCTTGACTAAAGAAGGGGAGCAGTCATTGCACGTTTATGACTCTGTACGGATAGTATGTGCAGCAGAGGTCATGGAACATTCAGCAGCTGGTGGAAGATATGCTATAGTTGTGTCATGGTAATCTCGGGCTTATGTGTGGATGCAGCTTGTGCACCTTTGCGTAGCCATTATTTCTGCTTAGTCTAGGAATCACACAAATCCATAGTAATGCATTTGCCTTTTAGATTCACATTAAATATCTATGTCCTGTTGATATTTTTCCTTTCTCCCTGTCCTGTACCATTCAATGTAATCTGACTCTCATGAGCATATTAACTTCACTGCTGTGCGTTTCCCCTTACTAGACAAAAGCATCTCTGCAGAAAAGAGGAAGATTGAACGGTAAGTAGTTCTTTGAAGTGCATCAGCCTGTGTTCATCAGCTAACTTTACTGCTGAAACTTGAATAGCAACAGGTGAATTACTGAGAAAGTTGGTGTACCCTGTAGGGTAAATACAGCTATCAGTGAATTTTATCAAGGAGCACTGTGAGTTAGGTCTCTCTGAAACTGAACCAGCAAGGTCAAAGAGAAGTTCTGTAGAACTTAGGTACTGCACTCAAGGAGACTGGTTAACAGTATCAAATTACCAGGAAAGGCGATGTAATGCAGACGTAGCCAGTACTTTAGAGCCTTGATTGGGAAGGCATTGCAATCTGCTGAGCATCTTGATAAAAATGGCTTCAGTGTAATGAAATGAGAAGTACAATGCCAACCACCATAAAAATAATTGAGAACTCCAGAAAATTATTTCAAATGTTGATTATTATGTTTGTGACTAATGTCAACCACATCTGTATTGTATAAATGCTGTAGGCAAGGAGGAACGTATTCTATTTGTCAGCAGTATCTATAAGCAAGGACCAAACAAGAGGACAGAAGACAGTTAATGTGCATGCTTACTGAGTCGGTCAAGTTCTGCATCTTCCAGAGTGTAGTTCTGTCCAAGTCAAATCAAGGTAAAATCTATGGATCTATTTAAACGCTTCCCTTGAGAGCAAACTGTTATATCAAGAAAAGAGTTGATCAGGACTGCATTATGCAATGTTGGCTTTCTTCTAGCAAAACACAGGTTCTTATTTTACTATGGCAACTATTCTGTGTTTTGGTCTTCAGTGGTTTGTGGTTTTTTCCATTTTATTTTGTTGTCTGTTTGGGCTTTTTAACCCCCAAAAGACTGTACTGAATAACTTTTGCACAATGTGTTGCACTCAGCCTGCTGCTTTTCTGAAATAAAATAGCTTTTGAGGACAGGAACCGCTGTGCAGCATGAACTTTTAAACAAGGAATGACCTATTTTCTTGCTTCTATGCTCTTTGCTACTCCCTTTTTACTGCCTAGAGACACAAGAAAAGACTGAAGGACAGAGGTATTAGGAAACCTTTCCTGAGGTGGAGTAGCCACCCTGTCATTTTATTTGTTGCTTTTCCTGTTAAAAGAAAGTGTTCACTCTGTGTCTTACAGAAGCCTTGCTTTTATTCCAAGAATCCTCTTTCCATTTTTGGCCACTTAGGTTAAACAGACATTACATTATTAAAGGAATGAAGATGCAAAAGAAATGTGTTAGCTTCATTATATGTCAACGTTTGGTGGTGGGGGTGAGAATCAAATATACCTTCTGAGCCATGTTATTTCTGGTCTGTTGTTTGGATAAAGTAGTGGGGAAAGGGAAATGAAACTAACGTGTCAGAAATGAGATCATGGATGTGAAAGGAGTGGTTCACAAGAACAACAAGCAAGACAGGGTAAAGGCGTACTCAAAGGCATACAACTAATACATTTATGAGATTGAAAGGATAAAGCACATGTCACAAGATATGACCTGGGGATATGAATAGAGATACTGCAGAGAAATAAGTGTATGCATTTAGACAGAAAAAACCTATATCAAAGGAAACGTGTTCTGGATCAGATTCTCACAGCCAGTCTGTGTCTTTGCACTGCTCCGTAGAATCTCATGCTCACTCAGCTTCCCTTTACAGCTGGATTGCATTAGCTTTGCAGCACAGAGGAGCCAGTATTTGTGTAGCTCTAGCTCCTTGGCCCTGGCGGGGCAATAATAAGTAAAATTTTGGCACCGGAAAGAAATATTGTGGGATTATTTTGGAGGCTAAAGAACTCACAATTTCAATATTGTTATACAATCTGGAACAGTTTAGTTGATCTAAATATTAGCTTATATTTGGTGAAATTAAAAAAAAAAGGAATACAATGGAACAATCATTTAATAAGCAATAGAAATGTAGGAAACCATTAACTGTTGTTGACCTGCTACCATAATTCTATGCCACAGCAGGACACAAAGAAATCAAAATTAACAGTTATACACTATAAATACCCACAAAATCAGAACACTTCTTATACAAAAGAAAATATTTTTCTGTAGCTACCTTTTTAGTTGACCTTTATTGGGCTTTGGAGTCCAAGTAAAAAATATCAAACAGCTCACCCACTCACTTACATTCCTCCCTTTATCAACATAGGTCCCTTACTATTACACTAAATAAATAAATATATTTTCAACCAGTATTTTGAAATTCCGCATGCCTTTTACTTTACAAAATCCTAAATCAGTACATTTGAAAGAAATGTGTTGTTAATATTTTGCTGTTTCTGCAACTCTGTGCTGGCAAAAAACTATCTTGAGTGAAAATGTCCTTACCCGTTTAAGTGATGTCTCAAAAGAACAAAAGCATTCATCTCTACAGATTTGAATGGAAGTGATATATAGAGTTGGAAGTAAACTGAAGGTGATAGTAAATTAGTATAAATTGCAAAGAATTATACTTCAGTAAATCAAATTAAACCAATTCACTGTGGTGCAAGAGACCAATGACTAAGATCTTAGGTTACAGATTGCAAAATTAGAGCAAAAGTTAACAGAAACCATTTTAACTTTGCATAGCATGCATTACCATCCAGTGAGTCACATGCTGCGAGTCTTGATTTAAATCTAATACTTAATGGCAGGTATCTAAAGTCACATCAGCATAAGCTGTTAAAGCATTTTAAAGCATTTATCATAGTTCAGAAAATGCAGGTGTATGCTTCCCCAGAGTCTCAGGGTGTCTTCAGGAGTAAGCACGATGATTGCCACACTTTCAGAACTACATGGAAATATAGTATTGTATTAGGTGTAGGTGGCAAGGTTTTGGTAGTGGGAGAGCTGCAGGGCTGGCCTGTGTGGGAAGATGTTAGGGACTGCCCCATGCTGGACACAGCTGGCTCCACAACAGATCCTCTGCAGGACACGGCTGAGCCCATTGGTGACATTTGTGATGTCTCTGGATAAACATATTTAACTAAAGGCAGAAAACATCAGACAGAACGAAGAAGAGGAGGGATGGGAAAGAAGAATGAGAAACAGCAAAGGGAACACCAAGGTCAGAGAAGGAAAACTCTAGGTCAGGCTCCTCAAAGCACGAGAATGAGCTGTTCCAACATGCAGGAATCAGGCAAGTGTGGCAGAAGGCTAGCTGTATAAATAAGGTACTTCTCACAGCTCTTTCCTGGTTCCTGCAACTGGCAGAGTCTGAGGAAGTGAAGTACTATCCAGCTGAGTAAAATCAAGTTATGGGTACATAAGCAAATATAGAAGAGACTTAAATGCTCTCTTAACTTCCTTTAATGAGTAGTTATAGAGAAGACAGAGCCACTTTTCTGAGAAGTGCACAACGGCAGTGTAAGATGCAAGACAAAAGTTTCAAGAGAAATTCCAATAGAATCTAAGGGAAAAAAATTCACAGTGATGGTGGTGAAACATCAGACTGGCTTGCACAAAGAAGCTGTGGAATTTCTGACCTTGGAAGTACCTGAACCTCAAATGGATTTGACTCTGAATGACCTGATCTAACTTCAAAGCCAGCCCTGTTTTGAGCAGGATGTTGGGTGAGAGAACTTCCAGAGATCCCTTCTGATCTAAATTACTGAATGATACTATGATGTCTGTCAGATGCTCTGGCTCTAGGTGATCACTGAACATCCTGCTTTCATGTAACTAATTCACAGAAGTGTAGGCAAGAATGAAGCAAGCTTTTACTCCTGAAGAGGCAGGTACTGCCTGGTTCCTTATCAGCAATGCCTGTCAGAGGTGGAAGAATGACCAGGAGGAGAAAAGGTATGCCCATCAGGAAGAGAAACTTGTCTGAGGTAGAGAAACTAGATAGATACTTTTCCTTTGGTTTGTGAGTAGGGGAATTAATTTGGGAGTGTTGTCAATCAATACTTCATAAGTATTTACCTCACTAAAAGTTTTTGCATTACACTTTTTTTTTTTTTAATGGAATCAAAAAGTAGACTAATATGCAATTTGAAAGTGAACTTATTTCTGGATCCTTTTTTTAATATAAAGTTATTTTTAGTGATACAGATTTACTTATCTGTGGTTTTAATTTTTTATTTATGTAGTTATGTACATAATTATGTTTCTTTAAAGTATTTTACTAATTTAGCTTTAAATTATTGTTTTAGATGCTTAAAGCATAAATATTACAAGTTTAGGAAATTATATTATCTAAGTCAAATTACATAATTTTAAAGTCATTTTTTCCCATGCAAATGCTATATTGAGAAGACTGTCATACTGTATTCCAGAGGAAAACCACTATATATTGTGTAAGCACAGCTCTGTGCATATTTCACTTGATCAAGAATTTAGAATTTTTTTTAAGGTGAATTTAAAAGCAGTTCCTTTATATTATTTTAATACTATTTTAATGAATGAATTAATACTGAAAGTACACACAGTCGAAAACATTTTTAGTACCAATGAAAACGCAAGAACTCACTTCTGAAAATAAGAATATTTTTATTCCTCTCTAAGTAAAAACCCAGCACTCATTTTCTAACTTTTTTTTTTTTTCCATAGAATGATAAGATCTCAAGATCATAGGATTAAAGAGTGGATCACTTAGGCAAATGTCTAGAATGGATAATGCAAATGTTTCTACATGAAATTATTAAAAGTATACTCTTTTTTTTTTTTTTATCGTATGCTTCCAAACACTAATAACTGAAAAATAAATAGAAAATTAATTGCTAAAAATGGCTTTCATACCAGTCTTGAGCAGGGAATCACAGAGTAGTATAAGCATTAAGGGACCAATGATAATAATGTAGTCAAACCCCTCCTCAGAGTGGGCCCAGCTTGGGGCATAGGCTTGCAACATGTGTTATACCTTTAATGAAAAATGGGTAGGTATATTCTGATCAATAAACCAGTGTCAAATGGCACTGTATCTAAACCCAGCATTCTAAACGTATCTTCAGAATTAAAAGCATCTGTTTGACTAACCTAAACAACAATGTGCATATATCTTGCTGATTTTTTCATGAAGGGATACCCGTTCAGTAAAATACAGAAAAGAAAATGTAAAAGAAATTTGCTACGGATTTAGCTCAGGAATTCTCACAATTTCACTTAAGAACAACTTTATGCACCTTTTATTTGAAATTATGGAGCAAAAGACTATTGTGTAAAAAAAATCATGTGGTGCTCAGGTAACTTTGCTGAATACAGTGACCAGTGTTACTCCCTTTTTACTTCTTAGAAAACTGACTGTGAAGAGAATTCTGGGGAGAAAAGTATAAAATATTCCCCCAGTCCTCCATATGTAAAGTTAAGGAATTATGTGCAGTTAACTTCAGCTGATGTAAGTTATGACCCAAAGTATAATTGGAAGAAAAGGAAGGTAAATAAGGGAGGAAGAGAGTATTTACTTCCTCTTCTATGTTAACTATGCTTCAAACACTATATCAAAAATATATTCAAAAATATGGGAAGAGAATACAAACCTCCCACCGTGCTAACTATGTCTATAGGTCTAAATTTAAATGTGTAGTATTTTTTGCCATACCATTGCAATTTTCAGCTGCCATAACAATCTGTTCTTCTCCTGTGTAAAGATTTATTTCTAGTCTACAAACAAAACTCAGGTTTTCGTTCACAAATAACTAGACATGCTAAAATATAATTTGCTGCTGCTTACGTAATGACTATTGTCTGAAGTGTGTTCCCTGCAGCTTTGTGCATTCTTATTGTCTCAGGTGTTTCAAGCTTCTTCCATCTGTCAGTATAGAAAACATAAAGCATGTTATAAGAGTGCATTAAAAAAACCAACATTGTAGCACATCAGCATATGCTGCTTTTAGCATATGACTAACATTTTTACACCATTATGTAGTGTGAAAATGTCTATCACTGAAAACTGAAGGGAAAAGAAATCTAGTTCCTTAATTTTTCACTTGTAAAAGACCACTTCAGATCTTGCTGAAACCAAAGAATTTTTGGACAGCCATGGATGTGAAGGGGAAATAGATTGATGTTTTCTGTAGGCTTCCTAAATGATTCTATGATTCTATAAGGTTTTGTTGCAAGGCAGAACTCTCCCACAGTTAAAGTCCATGGCTGAGACTTAGAATAGGACAGACGAATATCTAAGAGGAGTGGGATTTTGTTGTTTTCAGTTCTGCCACAGTTTGCTATCTCACCTTGGGCAGATCATCTAGTTCCACCGCCTCATTGAATATATTTAAGTTGGAATAGTTTCCATACTATTTGTATGCGCAGTAACTAATCCAATCAGGTGCCAAACTTGAACTTGTTTGTGGAATTCTATCCTGTGTAAACTCTCACTGTTCCATCAACCAGCGTTCTTTGACTGCAAAAGATACCCTAAAATAGTGCTCCTAATGGCTTCTGTTTCCTGTAGCTTGTCTTTGTCAGAGATAGTCCTTTCCATTGAGCCAGCTCCTGTTGCTCCCTAGAACTATCTCTACTCTGGTCCTCAGCCTGGAAACCTAAGTTCAAAAAGAGACTAGGAAGATGAGTATTAACAAATACATTAACAGGCTTGGCTTTTCCCATAGTTTGTACACGCTCTTTAGACTTGAGCTCTAGGACATAAGTTGTTGGAAATTCTTTGTCTTTTAACACCCACCAAGGCATCACCTATAGAAAGGTCTGGGTAGCCTTCAATAGTTTGTAAACCTTTTGGTGGTGCTCAACGTATTTCACATTTTTGAAGCTGCCATTAGCCAATCAAATCAGGAGAGTGTGTACAAATACGTGCACTAACCCTGCTTGTTCTTATTTAAGAGGCATAGTCACAGCAACCAAGATATACTAGAGGTGTCTTTGTATTACTTTTATTGTAGTAAGAGTAAAAGGGACAAAAAGGAGTGTAGGCCTGTGACTCCCTGGGTCTTGTGAAGATCAGTGCAGAGAGGCTAATTTCTCCTTCTCAGCTTTCTGTACACCCACACACAGGGAAGCCACAACCTGCTAAATTCCTTGGGGCAAGGATCTGTCATTTTCATTTGTTTGAAATACAATAAATGCTTCTCCAGAAAAATTTCATTGTCTTTCACTGTATGTAATAAATCATATTACTCTATGTGAGCTTTTCAAAGCAACTTTTTAAAATTCAAATTTGCTATCAGTTTCCATGGAAAATGATAGAAGTAGTTATTAGTCTGTGAGCATCTGTTAATGCTGCCATACACAAATATAAAATCTACATTAGCAAGTTGCACTTTTTTTCCCTAACATTTCTAGCTTCTGAAACATCTGCTTGAGCTATTTTTCTCCTTCCATGTCAACTGATCCATTGAAGTAGAGAGAGGTGAGCAAGCAGCTTGAGACTTCAGTTTGAAATATATTAAATAGGAAAAGCTCAAAGGGGAAACATCTGCTGAAGTGAAAATGTCTGTGCAGGGTTGGAAGGCAGGATTTAAAGTCTGAGGAATAGGAGAAAGAAGCTTTCAAATAGTATTTAAAATATTATCTATCTGATTTTTGTAGTTCAAAAGAACTTGTTGTTCAAGTTCAGTATGTGGGTCAGACCGGCACACAGTGTTGTCTAGATTCCTTTTCCTGTATTTGTGTCTGTATTACTTCTGACTTGAAAGCAAACATCATCTAAGTTGAATAGCATCCAGTTAACTTCAGAGCTATCATTCATTTATTGCTGTGGCACATGAGGGAGAAACCATGAGATAATCTCGTACAAGAAATCAAGCTGCCTAGTGTTCTAATCAAATCTGTTACACTTCAGAGCATCTGTACATCAAGGAGTCCCACAGTATCTTGCCAAGTTATCCACCTGAATTTAAAAAGGGGCTGTGTAAAAGATGGGCACGCTAGTTTGTGTGAATTCCCAGTCTGTATGCAGTAGGGAATGT
Source organism: Falco cherrug (assembly GCF_023634085.1). Taxonomy (NCBI): domain Eukaryota; kingdom Metazoa; phylum Chordata; class Aves; order Falconiformes; family Falconidae; genus Falco; species Falco cherrug. Next base: position 53,244,382 of record NC_073697.1, read on the forward strand.
TCACTGAACATATACAGAGGAAAAAACACCACTGTTTATTCAGTCCTTGACATATGATACAAGAGATTACTCTTCTGTATTCAGTGCATGATTGCAAGATTATGGATCCTTGTAATATGGGTGGTCTGGAAGAAATTGTGTAACAGATTCCAAGCCAAAGTGGTTTTATTTTACTGGGGGGTGGGAGGAATCAACCCTAAAACCCTCAAGGCTAGCCCCAACCACATGTTTTTTTCCTAGGATTGATCTGTGAAAGATACCATTTTTTTTGGTCATTGCCAGTGAGGTGACAGTACAGTGACAGCATTCCTGGTCAGAGGACACACAGAGTCACAGAATCTGCTGAGAAACAACATGACAAGAGAAATCTGTGGCTGGAGAGCTAATTCCATTCACTTTTCACAGGAGGAAACCAGGAGGATTTACATCTAGATGTATGCATGGGTAGTGTCATAAATAAAACAATAAAGTAGATTGACTATCTTCAAGACAATAAAATCATCTACTGCATGTTTTAGGGAGTCTAAGCCTAGGGTCCCTAAATATAGCAAAAAGCAGCCATCTTTAGCAAAAGAGGGGTGGAAAATATTTAGGGTCATCTGTAAGATCCTAGATGGCCTTTAACTTTTCCCACATTTGCTTGGAGAACTGAAAAACTTCAGTGATTCTTTCTGGCTCATTTAGAGATAAGACAAGCCAGCTGGGGAGAAGAAACCATGACTCACATAGGAAATGTCAAATTCCATAAGCAGTAGTACCTGCAGTCTGTGGACTGTGAGGACTTTGCTAGGTATTATCAGAAGCCATTAGATTAGCTTGATTGGCAAAAAGAAAACGTATGTTGCCCACCTGTATTTCTTTTGAAGTGTTGTCTATAGAGGATTGCACATCATTAATTTTTACAAATTCATACTCTTGATAAAAAAAATAAGAAAATCAGAATTCTGTTTATAAAAAAGCAAAATATATATGGAGACCACTGTGACACAATACACATTCAGAAAAAAAATTATCATTGATTCAATGAGCATCTGAGAACAGAATGACTTCCAGTGTTCCAAATTAGTGGAAATTCCAGTGATTTATAATATTTATAATACCAGCAGCCAACTGGTGCTTGTCTCCCACAGCATAAGTGACTACAGACAAAGGGTGCATAATGCACGTGAGGAGCTAGGGATTTGGGGAACATTTTGGGAGGACTTTTAGAAGCAGAGCAAGAAACTCAGGGAGGACATTGCTGGGGCAGGGTGAAGGAGAGGTAGGAAACTGCAGAGAAAGCCTGGCTTAGGAGCATTGGCCCAGAAAGGCCTGCAGGAAGAAGTTGAGGCAGGGCTGGAAATGATGCAGAGCTGGACCGGTGGACCTCTACTTGCAGTCTTCCCACTCTACCCAGTCTTACTACATCGTCTCACAGTTTGAGATGTCCTGCAGTCCCGAGTGTCAGGGACTTTCAGACTACAGGGGAATGGAGGAGGCAACAAGATCATGAAATGTAGCCTGGAGAGAAAGTAGGGTGTCAGTATAGAGAACTACAGGTGAACGCTGCAGTAGTTTATAGATTCATTGCAGAGATTTGAGAAGTTTACCTATGGCCAAGGGAAGGTACTCATTTTGAGCCCACTTTTGATTTAGGTTTGGATCGGTTACATTAAGAGGGGAGCTTGAACTGAGAAGTATTGCCACCTTGCCAGGATGACCCCTGCAAGGCAGCCCCCTTTAGAAACTTGTTTCTCTGACAGTAATTACTCTTGTGTTTGACAGTGGCAGGAGGAAGTCTGTTACAAACATTCATGTGCCTTTGCAGCATAAGGAGAGGGTCATATCATGCCTCTGCCCTTTATTACATCAGCTTCCTTCCTTCTTTGAGCCTTTTCCAGGGATACAGTGCAGGCAGTTCCAGGGACGTGATGTGAGAAAACCCTTTCCTGGGAGTGGCCTTACCAGATAAGTGGTGACACTGGCTAAAAATGTGTTCAGAGGCTAAGACAAGCACTTTGCTTAAAGAAACTGGAAATGGTCTCCTTGCTGTGATCAATTCAGTAATGACTAAATCAGAACACTTATATTAAAGGAACAGAATGCATAACCCCCTTAGTAACTCTGCCTTCTGCTGCCAATGTGGGTATGAAACAAAAAATGAATAGGGCAGCTATGTAGCAGACCTAGATTACTTCTAAACTACTCACTTGAAAATCATCTTGTTATCATCTTATCAATCATATTTATATGTCTTGTCACTTTTAAAGTGTCCTTCCTTTTAGAAGTATTAAGCCGTTATTATTGCAATACGTACAGTTTACCACCTTAAAATAAGCAGTCTTCCTTCCTTGGTGTATGTGTATGCCTCCCGTGTCACCAAAGGATGTGCTAATTTTGAAAAGAGCTTGTTGTTTTGATGATTTAAATTCAGTAATATTTTCATTGCATGTACAAGTGTTTAGAGTTTCTAGCACTTGTTTCAGTTAGATAATGCTACAGTGCCAGCAGCCATCTGCTTGGTTTTACAAAATGTTTGGATTAAAATTTAAGCTAAGCTTTTTAAGCTCTTCTCAAAAATACAGTTACCACTAGTCTTCTAGACTGAGGAAGAGGCTTTATTTATCCCAATCTCCTAAACATATCATGTGTTAAAAATATATCTATAGAAAGCAAAACAGAGGAGCTACATAAAAATGTGATATCTATAGAACACATTACGCTAGAGAAAGATTGATTAACCATAGAAGTAGCCAAATTAAGCTGGTTTTCAAAGTCGGGTTATTTCTGTGGGTTAGTACAAGCAGTTTGATTTTGATTTTAAAAACAATTGGTGTCATCTGATTGAGAAAAATAGTAAAACAATTGCTCTACATGAAAGGTTTTTTTCACCTTACCTTTTAAGCTCCTGTAAGGTTCAAGGGATTTGTGAGAGAAAAAGATTTGGATTCCCCTCCCTTTCTTCTAGTTGCTATCATTTTGAACTTGATTCAGGCATGAAGGAAATACTAATCAGTGTTTTAGAGTGGAGAGAAACTCCCTGGGGTATAGTATACATGTAAACTCTCCTATAAATATGAATATCATAACATCTGAGAAAAAAGCTACATGAGCTAGGGAAGTTTTATTTATTTTTCTTCCAATGTAAAGACTAACAGGAGAGTTTGTCTGAAATATGGAGATTGCATAAACCTTGGAAAAGTAGTCTTGTAATCTGATTTTAAGTCGCTATTAGTGGGATACCTCTAGCTATTTTTGTGGCTGAAAGATGATTGTCCTAAAACTTCACTGTCCCCTCACAAGGGTCTTTCTTTCCAAGGTAATGGAAGGTTTTTTCTCCGCTCTCACATGAGAGAAGTTTAGTCACATGGACCAGAGAGGGAAAGACAATAAGAGACAAAGCAGAATGCTCCCCAGGATATTTTAATATGGCATATGGATAACTTTACTCTTTCCTTCAGATAAGCAGAATGGCTTATTTTTCCGACCCCCCCCCCCGACAACTATATTAATCACAGTAACAGCATATCTTGTGTCTGTCTCCTGTTCATTGTAACCAATAACTGTTTAATACAAAATTCAAATAGGAACAGTAGCTGCACAGAGGCAAGGAACACAGGTCTCTGCTTCACAGCTGCAGTACCCTGCTCTGCTCACCACCTACATGTCCTCTGGTAAATGTTGGTGCAACTTCAGCAGAAAGGCATATGCTCTGCTCAGACAGACATGTTTACTTGTTGATTAAGGCAGTCTCCCAGCAGGTTAAACCATAGAATTTTAAACATCTGAATCTGAAAGGAAAGTTGAAAGTCTGGCTTTTCCTGTCCTAGATAAGGCCTGCCTGCCATGCCACTTAAGTGGACAGCACTGCAACTGTCCCCAGCTAGGCTCCAGATGTGATCTTGGCTCACGCCTCTGAAATGGAAGAATTAAGTGGGGAAATGGAGGGGAGGGCTTTAGTCTATGAGTCACACTATGAATAGAGGTAGTCTCTGAATCTTTGCTCTGATAAGGGATGATTTTGGTTATCCTTCTGTCAAAGAATCCTTATTGGCTGACAGCAGATCTGTCTTTACTCTGTGCGCTAGCTATTTTGGATCCCATTCTGACATACCCAAGTCCATGCCTTGGGAAGCTCTACTGCTTTTTCAAAAACATAATTTTGCTGCTGTATTAAACACATAAATCCCTTATCATGTGCAGACTTAGGTATCTGATAATAAAAAAGGAAGTACTAAGACAAAGAGAACATGAAATATGTATTATGAAATTTTCTAACACTTGAGGAGAGAAACATTCTTGAATTCTAAGTCAAATTATATTTCATCTAATTTGCATCCAGAAAACAGAAGCACTAATAATACACATGTCAAATTAGTGATGAAAATAGTTATGCAATGAAATGATATAATGATGGTATATAAGTGAAGGTGACCTAGTAATGAGTAATGTGGGAAGAAAAGAGTGACAACATGTTAATTGATATGTCAAACCAGTGATGCCAGTCAGTTACATGGAGGAAGAGAAATTAGTCAGTGTAAATCACGTAGTGACCATTAAAAAATGCCAAAAACAATTTCACGTTCCTCAAAGAAGTCGACAGACAAGATATAAGAACAAATTAAAAAAAAAAAAAAAAAAAGTCAATATACCATATCTGATTTCTGCTTGCTCCAGGTAGTGGTGCTAATGGTTCATCCAACGATGCCTTCTAATGTCTGTTATAAGAAAAAAATATTTGCAGCATATAGGGGCCATGATAATCCTCAATTCAACCTGTGAAGTTTTAACTGCTTCTCTTTAGAGAAAACCCATAAAATCTACAATGTCTGATCCATATCTGCTGACATTGAATGGCTAGTATGTAGCTGAAGTGAGATAAAAAATGTGTGTGTATGAATCTGAGCTCAGCAGAAGCTGGGGACTCTTGCTTCTTTGTAAAAAAAATATTAAATAAATAGAATTATTAAATAGTAACCTCACTTTGTACTTTCTTATAAAGTATATTTCAAAAAATAGATTATAGTTTCCTAGGCTGAGTTTTTGCTTAGCTTGCATTTTAAAGGGACTTCTGTGCCTTTATTCACAGAACTCTGAAAAAAACACAACCATTACCTCGGGACTAAGCAATCAGGTCAGCATCATGAAACCGGAGTGGGTCATTCCAGCTAGTGAGAGAGAAAATAAACCTATTATGTGGCTTTGGTCGCATGGCTTACTCTAGAAACAAAATGAAATGTTAAATATCTTTTTTTTCTTTAATTACATCTTTTTTGGATCATAGATGCCTGAGAAAATTTCATATTCTTTCTAAACTTGAAACCATTCTATTTCACTGGCTTGAAATACACGCACGAATTATTATTTTTGGCTATAAGCAGTAATACGTTATTTTGTCCACTAGAGGGTACCCAACATATTTCCAATCTTGCAGTAGGAAGCACCAGAGGCTAAGAAAATAATTAAAATCAGGTCAAATTAATGTTACCATATTTTCAAAAAATACCAGCACCTATTTTTTATGTAATGCTTTGTGAAAATTAAATTAATTTTAATTTTCTGGAACAAATAATTCCTCCAGCTACACAAATTCCTAGATATATTCTTCATGATGGACTATCTCTATACATTTGACTCCTCTTAATGTTATGAGAGAGTGGCCATGTCGGACTGAAATAGTTAATGATGTTACTTGTGATGTGGGATTTCTACTTCTCCTGAATTGGAGCCAAAAGGAAGATCCAGTTTTAGAGTTAATTTCCAAAAAATCGTGGTGTAGGATTTAATCTGATTTAAATATCCTGGGTCTGAATTTGCAGAGGTTTGTGTTTCAGTATCTAATTTATGATGATCCCTAAAAGGAATCAAGAAAAATAAAGTCTCAAAGTGTTACCAAAAATATACTTTGGATTTTGTATTAGTTCTATATGTAACAGTTTTGCTGTTAGTAATAGCACAGTTTTAAGTTGCTTGATTTCGTCAAAAGAGGGAATTGCAAAGGCTCTTCCCCTCAATGCATGTAACCATCCTTCTCTCAATCCAGTGTAATTACCAGTGCACTGAAGCAAAATCTGCCCTTCCAGTGACACTTAAAAGTAGACAAGTTATGAAACGATAATGCTTTCAAAATTCATTGTTCTTGTAAATTTGAAGCATTTTGTGTTGAAATAAGATTAAACAAATTCAAGCAGGAACTGAAATACACCTTTATTTAGTTACTACTACAGTCAGCCAAGGAAAGGTGTGAATTTATCAACTGAAATCTTTAACAAGGTGGGCCTTAAAGAGATGGATGTATTTTCTTGTTCAGCCGGAAGGTACCCAGCATGATGGAGAAGTTAGTGAATGGGAGTGGAATTCTCTGGCTTATGTTATTGTGAGATCTGTGATCGGAGTGGTTCCTTGTGGCTGTAGTATACACTACATGTGATACATGATAATGAGTATGTGTTTTGCTTTGACCTGGAAAAACTGGCTTGTGGGATCCCAGGGAACGCATCACATATTCCACACATTCTGTTTTGTAAAAAACTCCACCCAAAGAAACCTGAACAGGCTTACTTAGAAATAGTTAATTCTGTTTTCTTACATGCAGAAATCCACAGCTGACTCTCCTGCAAAGCTTGTTCATAGTGTCTACTATAATAAACCAATTTTAGATGTTTATTTCTAATTTGCATATATTAAAAGTGGTTGAATTGGACAACCTCCATCAACTGGCCCTCTAGATTCTGTCAGTTCTCCAGAACAGATACACTTTTTAAAAATAGGTCCTGTCAAATTCTTTTTATTTATATTTGTCTCTGTGTTTTGCTGTCCTTAACAGCATCATAGAAAACCTGGCACTTTGGAGTAGAAGCAATAATGAATTTATAGCAGATTTACTTTTGCTTCTTCCTTCATTAGCTAAAGTTGCTGCATACTGCTTATAAGACAGATACTGAGCTAAATTGCCCTGCAAAAATAAAGAAATTTTTAAAAATCTCAACAGTTAAACTTCATGAGAAACTCCTTCAAAAACAACTGCCGTTTTCCAAAACAGTAAACTGCAAGTTCAGCTCAGATGAGGCTTGCAGCAAATTCCTATTGAGTTAAAGATATGCAAGAGTTCAAATTACTTTCTTGCCTAAGAAGTTAATGAAGGAGTCACTACTACTACTTTCAGAGTCCAATAGGACCAAAGAAACAACTCAACAACATCCTGGACATACCACCCTCTTTTTTAGTCTCACAGTGTGCTGAATAATATATAGGCACAGAAAGAAAATGTACTTCACTCTTCATCTAAAAAGAAGACGACTTTCTTTGTTCCTAGTGAATGTCATTATATACTGTCATTGCTAAATAGCTTGTCTGAATTGACCTTCAGTAATTCAGTATACCTCAATGCAACACATTAGCACGCTGCATTCAGCTTATCATCTGAAACACGCATATTGGAAAATAAGCTTGTCGTTTGCGTTATCATATAATAGCAATTAGTCTTACAATGAGAGTTTATTTTGAATGTATCATTTGCATCAATGAACAGAGCCTTGTGTTCCTTACAAGACGATCAATGACAAAAGATCTATTCCATGGTGACTAGAAGGCAACAAGCAGGTTGTCTTTGGCTTCTATGAGAATTAGATTAAGTTTTACAGGATTTATTGAATGGAGGAAATCCCTAGAACTATTAATTCTTGAAATCCACTATCTCCTTGGAAAACACTGCTGAGTTTTATGATTGTGATTTTAAAATCCTTATTCAGGTGTTATTTTCATGAAATCAAGGGCTGAGTGAAGCCCCAGATGATACATTTCAGCCCACTTACTGTATTCTCTATGCAGAAGCACTTGTGAGACACGATTCTAAAATGGGTTCAGTGTTGGCTTAATCACAATTTTCTAAAACCTTTGTAGTTAAAGATACAAAATGTTACTTTTATTGCCTTTTAGCCGTCTGTTAGGTCTCTAAAATAAGAAAGATGTTTCTAAAGTGCATAACAATGAGAATAGCTATCAGGTATCCCTGCAGTGAGAGAGAGAATTGCACACAGATTTTTTTGCACATAGACATTTATATCTGTTTTATGCCGACCTGTGTATGCACACATTTTGATGTTCTACTTCCTGAGCATAATGAAGACATCTGAGACTCAGATTATTCCCTGCAAATATTTTGCGCTCTGTCCCTTCTGGCTACTTGTTAGTGTTCTTACTCAAAGAAGATCACATTCCACGGCAACCAAAAATATTAAGCACTTGGTCCCGAGTAGCACTCATCTGGGCACATTGTTAGGATTTGAGAAATGTAATCTTCTAGTATCTATGTTAGTTGTTATTTTTTTGAGATCTGTTCATCATACTTTAGTAGATAAATGTATTTCCACTATGTAAATGTGTATATACATATATATACACAGGAATAAGTACAAAAATTCCTCTTAAATTAGTTCCTAACAAAAAATAGTTTCTTTCCTCCCTTCTAGGAGGAAAATTACAACTACTTGGTAACACTCTGTCCTCCTGTCTGTTTATTGATTTGTTAGCCAAGTCTCAGTGTTACTGACCTAATACTCACCTCCTGGAAGGAGCAAATTTGCTTTTAATCTAAGCATTTCACCCCTTCACGGATATGCCTAGGGTTTCTGGTTTAAGCTTTGCCAAACTCCACCCAAACTTTCTTTCCTTTTAGGAAGAGCCCTGAAGGGGTGTATCCTGTGAGTGTTCCTGACACCTGGCATGGAGCCAGCGTAATATTGTTCTTTACAAATCCATCTAATTTCACCTTCAGCATTTCTTTATTTTAACATTAACGTCTTACTGTTGACGGAAGTGTGAAGTACTATGGCAGCGGAGGGTGACAGTTCACTTGAACAGATTTTTCGTGTAGGAAATTCACTTCCTGCAGTGTAGTACTTTAATGTGCGTACGCTACGATGGCAAACTTTCTTCTACCTTAAACCTTGAATCTCATATATGAGTATAAATCTTAATATGAATTTTTTTTTTTGCTACCAAATTCAAGTTCTCTTCCTTATGCTCAGTTGTGGTAGGTTAACCTTGGCTGGGTGCCTGATGCCTATCACTCTGGTCTCTCACTCCTCCTCAGAAGGACTGGGGGATAAAAGAAGATGAAAAAAATTCATGGGTTAAGATAAGGATAGGGAGATGGCTTACCAATTACTGTCATGGGCAAAACAGACTTGACTTTGGGAAGATTAATGTAATTTATTGCCACTTAAAAACAGAGTAGGATAGTGAGAAACAAAAAACAAACTGAAAATGCCTTCCCTGCACCTATTTCCCCCCTATTCTTCTCAGGATCCTTCTCTTCTTCACTCCTGTTTCCTTTACCTCCCCTGTTCCGAGAGGTGCAGGGGCACTGGGAAATGGGAGGTGCAGCCAGCTCATAACACTTTGTCTATGCCACTTCTGCCTCCTCACACTCTTCCCCTCCTTCAGCATAGCTCCCTTCTGTGGGGCACAGACCTTCAGGAATGGACTTTTCCAGTGTGCAACCCCCATGGACCACAGGTCCTGTCAGAAAACCTGCTCCTGTGTGGACTCCTCTCCACAGGCTGCATCTCCCTTCAGGGCATCTCCACCTGCTGTGGCATGTGGTCCTCCATGGGCTGCAGTGTGGATATCTTCTCCACTGTGGTCCTCCATGGACTGCATGGGGGCACCCTGTGTCACCATGGTCTTTACCATGGACTGCAGGGGACTATCTGCTCCAGTGCACCTGCTCCCCCTCCTTCACTGACCTTGGTGTCTGCCGGGCTGTTTCTCTCACATTGTTCTTACTCTTCCCTCCCACAGCTACTGCACAGAATTTTTTGCCCTTTCTTAAATATATTTTCACAGAAGCTCCACCAGCGTCACTGATGGGCTCAGCTTTGGCCAGTGATAGATCTGTTTTGGAGCTGGCTGGAATGGGATCGATCCAACATGAGGGCAAGCTCTGGTCTCTTCTCATAGCAGCATCCCCTGCATCTCTCTCCCCCTCTCCCTGCAAACCTTGCCACAATACATCAATTCATAGCTTTTTTTTACTAACTCGTACCATATTCACCTCAAAATATGTATATGCCACTCACATGTGTATGCAATTCAAAATTCAGAATTATGTTCAATACGATAATTCTCCAAAATGTTGGGTTTCTTCAGACAGCTCATGACCCAGGGGGTATTTTAAGCTTTCTTGGCTTTCATAATTGCTATCATTTTGGGCATAAATTATCTGAATATCACCTAATTTTGCTCTATTGTACTTTAAGTATTCTTTTCTCATTATTCTTTTCTATCCTTTCCCATCTCATCCCAACCCATTTCATCCCACCTTGTCCCATCCCATGCTGGCCTTAAAATTTTCTGCTGTGCAGACTTGATTTTATCACACTTTAATTCCTCTTGATCTTTCTGCATTTCGCTCCTGAGTTTGCTTTCTGAGTCTCACAAGATCTTCCCATCATTCATCTCCTTTGTTGTAACCTTGAGTTCCACCTGACCTTCCAGTATATTTTTATAAATAAAACAGTGCTTAGCCAAATAGATATAAGGTAACAAAATAAGCGTTCTCTATTTTTCAAAATACTCTGTATGTCTGAAGACGTGAACTTCACAAAAGGTGCTAAGTGCTTGAAGTGCATTACAATATTTTAATAGACAATGAGTTATGAAAGAAAAGTTTTCTCTGCAACAAATTAAAAATAAGTATATTCAATTTCACTGATATTTGTAATTCATTGGAAAACATCATTAAGAATATCTTTCACTTAAAACTGCATCAGCTTTAACTGGATACTATTTTTAACCCTCTCCCACTCTGCATTTTTCTGGGTATTGATTTCTATCTGTAGCAACTCAGTAATATATGATATTAGTATGTACTACTACATTTTTAGAAATGTGTGGGTGTTTCATCATTCATAGCTTGCAAAGCAAAATCTGTACGTGCACAAGAGGGTTTTGGTAAAATGGGTTAGTACAGATGATATCTCAGAAGTCTGAGTGCTTAATCCCTTACTAGAGTTTGTATGAAGGCTGAATCAGAACCTGGAGCTCTTTAACAGGATCCCCACTTACTCTGACTGCTAATGGAAATGAGAAAGTAATTATTTTCTCTTTTTGCTACCTGGTGTGGCAGGAGATGCAACATGACCTCTCCTCATTTCTTTTACAGTGACTGGGACAATGGCTTTTTCCTGGTAGCCAGTTCATAGGTCTGCTATAAGGAGATCAATAAGAGAGGATTCATGAAGAACGGAGTCATCTCTGTCAAGGCAGGAGACCAAAGCAGTCAGTCCTTGAGGGACACAAAGTAAAATAGTCCATAAAGTGAGTTGGAGGGACTATGTGACAGGTTCTGTGTGTAACTTCTTACCTTTCCAGAACGTAAATATACCTACCTTTATCTATGCTTTTCTAAGGTTGCATTACTAGTAGCTTCTTCTCTGAATTTTGATTTCTTCATCCTTTTTTTCCTGTCTTGTTCTACCTTCAAGAAAATCTGCGGTGTTTATGAGTGAATGGATTGTCCAGGCTTTTATTTCATAGCCATGTCTATGCCCTGCAGGTTTCATTCAGCTACATTTCACAAGGGCTCTCTGCTTCTTAATATTTCACAGTGCAAGTTCTAACTCAACAGCTGTATTTCCCCCCTGGCTACATTTTCCTCCCTTCAGTTCTACTTGCCCATCTCTTTTCTTCTTGAAACTATGCTCTCTCATCATCGGTTCTACTGTTAGTAAGGTAGCTGAAATGATGGCCTTAGATTTTTTTTTTTTTTGTCTGTCTTTTTTCCATTTGTTCCTCTGCAAAAGATAGCTTTCCTGATATGCCACCAAAACTACTGTTATATTTCAGGAGGAGGGCAACATCATCTGATACAGCTGCTGCCTTCAAGTCTCTTCAGTTTAAATCACATTAATTTGCTGCAGGATCATTATAAAGCCATTCATGGATGCTTGTGTACTCAGAAATCACATTTACCAGCTAACTGAATGGATGAATGAAGAGGAAATTACAACTTTCTTCTCTGAAATCATAGGCCTCTTCCACTTGAACAACAAGAGAATTTCTACTAGCTGAGGGCTATGACAAGGCGTACATTGGAGCTTCACATCATTTCTATAACGACCTCAGACCATGTAAAATACACTGATTTAAAATTTTATTTAAAATCTAATCCTTGGAAGAGATCCCTATGGAAAATTACAAACACCATCACATTACCACAAAGAAGAGAGAGTACAGTGAGCACCAGCAACAAACAACAGAGGTTAGAGAGGAAGGATTGAAGGAGGATTAAAAGAGCCAAATATATGCTAATTCAGTAAAAGGGGATTGTAGGATTGCATGATTGTTCTTTACAGTTGTCTGAAGGGCTTCAGAAGTAGAAAATTATTTCTGTGTAGGGCAGAGGGAGTACGTGTAGGAGCCACTAGATAAAGAAAAAGCACCACCACCAAAATATAGTTTAAATGTTGTGAACCTTTTTCTGGCAGCAAAAGATCCATTACAGTGTCTCAAATGAGTTATATGCTCTGCAAAAAAGCTCAGAAAGTATCCATTTTCTACTCATAACTATATTTTATTTGGTAATATTGAAGAAACATTGAAATGTTTTCACAATGGTTATGCAGGACTTTGAAAACAAGATTGGATAAGGCACCAAAAACTGTAGGGATAGATAACCATACTGTCAGTGTGCTAGGTTATATGATTTAATAATTCTATTCCACTATTGATTTCCATTGGGCTATAATTTCTTCAGGAATTTGAGTTGTTTTATAGTTTTGAAGTATTTTATTAGTTCAGTGGGAAGGCAACTGAAACTTGCAATTAAGAATTTCACTGGGATTTTGTCTGTGTTTGGACTCAGAATAATGAACTGATGGTGAGAAAAGCATGGGGATGCCTGGATAAAATCTCTGAAATGCAATTTACATATTTTGTCCTATTTTCCTTTCTAGTCAGTCAGAAGAACCTGAAGCAATTAGAAGTCCCATTGTTTGAGTGTGGTAACTGTCTAGGCCAGGGAATGCTTAACTCTTGAAGGAACACTTTCCAGAAAGTGTGAGTTGTCTGCAGGTAGACATCTGTTAGAGCACTGATTGAATATTATAAACAAATTTATAAGATGGTTACTATAGTTTAAGACTTTTTTTCATTATCTATCTCTGACAATGTACAAACTATGTGTATTTTAAGTAGTGTTACTGCCTAATATCATAGAATCACAGAATGGTTTGGGTTGGAAGGGACCTTTAAAGGTCATCTAGTCCAATCCACCTGCTCAGGGACATCTTCAACTAGATCAGGTTGCTCAGAGTCCCATCCAATGTGACCTTGAATATTTCCAGGATGGGCATTCTGTTCCAATGTTTCACTACCCTCACTGTAAAAAATTTCTTCCTTACATCTAGTCTAAAGGTACCCTCCTTTAGTTTAAAACCATTACCTCTTTCTCATTGCAACAGGTCCTACTAAAATATTGGCCCCATCTTTCTCATAAGCCCCCTTATAACACTGAAAGTCTGTGATAAGGTCTCCCTAGAGCCTTCTCTTCTCCAGGATGAACAACCCCAACTCTCTCAATCTTTCTTCACAGGAATGGTGTTCCACCCCACTGATCATTTTCATGTCCCTTCTCTGAACCCACCCCAACAGGTCCATGTATTTACTGTAATGAAGATTCCAGAGCTGAACACAGTACTCCAGATGGGGTCTCACCAGAGCAGAGTGGAGGGGTAGAACCATTTCCCTTGAGCTGCTGGCCATGCTTCTTTTGATGCAGTCCAGGATATGGTTGGCTTTCTGGGCTGTGAGCACACATTGCCAGCTCATGTTCAGCTTTTCATCCACCAGTACCCCTGAGTCCTTCTTGGCAGGGATGGTCTCAACCGCTTCATCTCCCAGCCCATATTGATACCGGGGGTTGCCCTGTCCCAGTTGCAGGACCATGCACTTGGCCTTGTTGAACCTCATGAGGTTCACACAGGCTCACTCCTTGAGGTTGTCCAGGTCCCTCTGGATGGCATTCTGTTCCTCAGGCATGTCAACCGCACCACTCAGCTTGGTGTCATCTGCAAACTGGCTGAGGGTGCACTTGATCCCAGTGTCTATGTCATTGATGAAGATATTAAACAGTACTGGTCCCAAAACAGACACCTGAGGGACATCACTCATCACTGATTTCCATCTGGACATTGAGATATTGACCACTACTTTGGATGCGACCATCCAACCAATTTCTTATCCACCAAAGAGTCCATCCATCAAATCCATTATCTCTCCAATTTAAAAAGAAGGATGTTGTGGGGCACTATATCAAAGGCCTTACGAAAGTCCAGATATCCAGACATCTATAGCTCTTCCCTTGTCCACTGGTGTAGTCGTTCCATCATAACCTGCGTTGCTGAGACTGACTGAAGGAATAGAACTCAAGGGTTCATTATACAGACATATTACAAAAAAACCCTTCTCTTTCTGAGGTATAGAATATAATTGGTTTCCAGGATGTAACAGGTAGAACAAAATAGACAGTGTTCTGGGATGAGGAGATGATGTTAAAAGAAGCAGAGATTAGCAGAAATGCAGAAGTCACAGGTCAGCATTTGTCTAATTAATACAAGAGGAGTGAACTGTTGACTCACCGCAGCGATAGGGAGAAAGAACCCAATGGTAGCTTGAGAAATTGGTGGTGACCTTTTTCCATGCCAAGAGGGTAGAATGGGAAAGTCATGAAAAGGCTAATAGGGAAAGTAAAAAGCTGACTGAATTTGAAGTTTCTGACAGAGCAAAACTGGGGATAAGAGAAAACATATGTGCAAACCCCAATCCGGAAGGGAAGAATAATAATTAAAGCTTAGAATATAGCATTGCAGCACCAATTGTGGAACAGCAAGGAGATGTCTTTTAAGTTAAACATAAACCCCAGCAGACATAAGTAATTGATTGCATAGAAATATTGTTAAGGAAGCTACTGAAGGAGTAAATTTCTTTTTATATGTATGAATAGCTTTATTATAAATCCTGTAGAATTCTTGATATTCATTAGGAGAGAAGATCTGTAGATCTTTTTAAAGACCATCTGTTTTGGTTCTCGGATCATCACCTTGTCAGGTTGCGAGGAAGGCTGTGTTCAGTAGAAAATAACAAATACAGTATTAAAATTCGTAGGATGTGTTTTTCTGATTAATAATGCAGATGCCTTACTTTCCTCATTTTAAAATCTGTTTCAGGAAACAATTGAAGTCTTTCCTTCCATTTTGAAGATTTTTGTTTCTTTGAAGAATACTGTCTTGAAACCAGGAATAGGTTTTTTTTGCAGATCTAAGCTGTGGTTAATTTTGTCCTTTAAATCAAGGATCCCCCTCCCCTGCCCCACCCTGTTTGATTCATTAGTTGTCTCTTTAGAAGTCTGACTTGAACACCTTACAAAACAATATTTACAGAACTGTCATCACTTTGTGATTTATACAATGTAGGTTATGTGATATGTGCAAAATACATTGATATTATTTGTGCATTTTTTCAAACTGCCGAAACATAAAAGACCTTAATGTTTTTGTAAAACACTGCTGAAGCAATTATATTTTGTTGCTATTCATTTTTATTAAGGCAGAATAAGCATAAAACTTTGAAACTTTTCAAGTCAAAATATGCTTTAAATATAACAGTTAAATATTTGAATCATACACGAAATCTTTGAGGAGCAGTAGGGGATCTCAGCTCATGGTTTGCATATGGGCACAACACTTTTTTCATTAATGTTAATTGGATTTATAAGCCTGCATCAAAGGAAGCATGTAAGCTTAAAAGTAACAGTCAGTAATGCCCAGACCTCACTTCTCCTTTGGCATTTTGTGCATTTTCCTAGAGTTTTTCTCAAACTGTTTTGAACTAAATGTAAGTTTACTGTGGAGCATAATGATGCGTGGTTTAATCACTTTATCAAGGTCAGCGTAACTAGACCACTTACACAGAGACACCTGTTCTTTCCTAACCATATTCTGCATGCTCTGTTATGATTCACCTGCAGGCATTTTTCTGCATTACATTAAGAAATAAAAAGATTTCTGTGCATTTGCCCCAAAACCACTGTCACTTTAGCTTGATCAGAAGCAAAGGAAAACAGGTAGGTGGCTTCCTCAGCTTCTTGGAGTCCACCATTCCATCCTCTTCACCCCTCTTTTTTTGGTAGTGGAGAATGGGGAAAAGAATTTGTAATTAGTTCTAACACAGTAACGCTGTTCTTCTGATGCATGTGTCTTCAAACAAATGATATAAAGCAGCAATGCATCTGATTGGGAGCATAGTCAAGGTGCCATATGATACACCTCTACCTATAATTATATGAGCACATAATGAGTCTGCAGTAGCCAGGGCTGTATAAATATTTATATTGATGTTTACTTATATTATTTAGGCAAAGAGATACCCATTGTTACCCTGCTCCCAGGAGAACAAAGCAAAGGCACTCGCTGGTCCTTCCTTTAAGTGACCATCAGCATCACTGACACTTGGTTGTACTGTGAGATAGAAGACAAGAATTCATGGACAACTGCTGACCCACAGCTGCAATTAGGGTGCTGCAGCATTGGACACAGTCATGAAGGGAGGGCTATAGCCCTTATGTGAAATCCATCCAATAAGCAAGACTGTTTGCAAGGCAGACTCCTTACCTATGGAGATGGTTGTAGAAGTAACTGCACTTCTGCACATACAAACAGCAGTTCTAGACGTAATGTGTAGGTAACACAATTTCCACAACAGGTTAAGATTTAATTAAGAATGAAAAATAAGACAAAAAATTCAGAGCTACATGCATTATCTATGGTTTTTGGATTTCAAATCAATTTTAATTGTAAACCCTCTTGTCAACACCCAACAGCTTACTAAAACTTGTCTGGTTACAAATACATTTCATATTATTGTTGAACTTCTATAAAATGAACCTGGACTCTTCTGCAGAACTCCTTACACCTTCATAAATTTAAAATCACTGTGAAGACTTTTCCTTTCAAGTGGTGCTGGCTATTTAGATCCTCTGTGTGCAAACTCGTACTCTTCTGTTGAAATCAGGAAAAACTTTTCCCACTGCAGGGAGTGAATAGCATCCCCAGCAAGCAGTTACACCAGTGGTCTGTCTGGGTGTCTAAGGTTCTTTGAGTCTGTTAAGCAACATGACACCTTTCTGATCTAGTTTTTTAAAATACAAACTCATCTTCCAATGCAAGATTGTCTTGAACTACAGACTTTTGTCCAAACAGATTAACAAGAGAGTATAGCTAGTGCTTGCATTTGTTGTAGAACACAGTACAATTGCGTAAGTAGACATGTTCAAAATTGTAGCTGCATTATACAGTGCTCTGTTCCTAGGCTAGTGATTAGCAAAGGAATCAGACCTTTTTCCTTTCAGCTGTAGACCATTTTGATTAATTTATGCTTTCAGCGTGTCTGGAGTGTAGTCAATCAAGGACTAAATACAAAGACACCATTTATTTGATTCAGCCCACATACTTTATCATACCATAATCAAATGAATACGTCATACTTCTTTCCAACAATCCTGTAAATTGCTAAGCACCTCAGCTTCTCTTATTCTGATAACAATTGATCCTTGAATCTTTGATGGGTCTGAGCCTTCATTATAGTGTGTGCTTTAAGAGCTTAGTTGGTAGGACCACAGACAAACTTCCCAGCTAATGTTTGGACTATCTTTGTGGCAAAATTCAGTGTCACTGGAATTAATAGTTCTGAAATTTTGCTATATTAAATGTTCAATTGCTAGCAGAATTTCCATGGAATTTCGGGGGGGTTCTGCGTTGGGAGACTTTCAATTTTTTTTTTTCTTCATGTATCATCCTAGTCCCAAGATTTTTTTAAAAAATCGAATAAATAAGTTCCATGCTAATATGGTTAGCTTATTCAAAGATACACCTTTTTACCTTTCTCTTCCATCCCACCCTTAAAATTTTATATACATTTCGATATTTTTTTTAGGTACGTTTTAAAAAGAAGCACAATTTACAATCTGTGCAAAACAGTTTTCACAGTTATAGCCAGAAGGTGGAGACGAGGTAGGATGGGGACCTTTATATAAAGGTGAAGCACAATATTAAAGTGAAGATGGCACAGATGTGCACCTCAAGATCAAAAAGAAAAAAATATGATGAGAAGGGGAGAGTTGTTAGGTTTGTGTCCATGAAGAATTCTTCCCAAGGTGCACTGGTGCATCTGTTGTAGATTTGTCTGTATTTATAGTGACAGCTTTAGAGATATTTATGCAGGTGAGCATCTGCAGATAAGATCCTAGCAGGCAGCTAGGTGAAACAAGGTGTTGAGATGCTCCTATCATAGTTACATATTTAACATAATAAGAAATAACATAGAAAATGAAAGGATAATGAAAAATGAAAAATATTTATATATTAGGCAGTAGGCTCTCCCCTCACAGGACTCTGACAACTTTTAGTTCCAAAATGCCTCAATTTTTGCAGTGGTCTGGAAAAAAAAAAAAAACATTGGCAAGAATCTGTCCATCTGTGCTGAAGATATCTATGGGAAAATGTGTTTTATTTTTTAAGCTTATTATTAATTTTATTGGTGAAATGATAGAAAAATCTAATTTATGAAATATCCTCCCAACATTAGATTCAGCCAGGCATGATGTTTTTATTTTTAGCCGATGTAAGATGAATAATAACGTAACACTCTCCCTGGTATTATCATCCAGCTTGTCTTGTGGGGTGGGAGAGGGAATCTTTTAAACCACACAGCAATGGAAGTTCATTCAGCTTCTTTTCTGCTTTTTAAGGATGACACAGACTTATATATAATTTCATCCCATACTTCTACAGTCAACAGAACCTTCACTGCTGAAACCTGACCTTCATTTCTCTCACAGAACACCATCATAAATCCATTTCACTGTTTCATACAGTTGATTGAATTACAAATTATTGCCCTAGCTACAGTCTGATTTCAGGCAATGCTGTGGTCAGTCTAGGTGCCATCACTGGGCATCTCTGTCTCACAGGTGGTTGTCACAATAAATCCAGAATGATTAAATGGGTTGTTTAAAGTTTACAGTCCGTTTTATGTGTACTGACCTACCATATAATAATAAGGTAATAAAATGTAGTACAAGCTGAGCTTTAGACCTGTGTCCATGTCATGACATTATTTAATAATATCAAATGCGAACACATGAAAACACATGAAAAAGAATGTGGCCTAAGGTCTTTCAACAAATCTCCTCATGAGTTGGTGCTTTTTTCCTGTCATTGCTGTACTTTCTGGAGTGCACATACTAATTGGGGTGGGGGGAAGAGGTCTGATGGCATAACAACATGCCATTTGTCACAAGCCTGTTGCTGATGTCATTAACATTAGGTACGCTTTGGCATATTTTCATCAGGGTGACTAAATCTGTTCCCATTTTACACCAGTGCTAATCAGGTCACAGTTGGTTTCCACACTACTGCACTACCAACATTCACCACATGAAAAATATGGTTGCAGGGTATAATAATTGCCATAACAGTTACCCTTAATTTTATGAGATCTACCTTAGTCGCTCTCTAGGGACCACAGAATTATCCTTTTTGTGAAAGAGAAAGACAAGACTTGCTGAGCTACAGTATGCTTAATTTTTCCCAACCTGGTAACCATTTGCAAGTTGAAGGAATCAGTCAGTGGCATCTTTGAGATTTAGATGGAGGCTGAACCAGCTTTTGGACACACCAGAGACCTCTGAAGCACTCAGTAGCAATTCATGAGAAGTGAAAATTATCTCCCCCCAAATAAGGATGGAACAGAGACACACCAGATGTTCAAGAGAGAGCAAGATGTCTATTACTCCTTACAGTGTTATAAGCATTGAGTAGGTAGCACAAGAATTTCAGACTGGAATTGCTGCTTAGATGCTTGGAGGATATAGGGTATTCACAGAGTAAATCCTAATAACTTTGTGATTTAGAATGCCTAGTGACTGTGGACATCCTGTACCTTATCATTGGTAATTGTGCTGCTTTATACAACTCTGTAAATAAAAAAGCTTTGGCTGAAGAAAATTTTAAAAGAAATTAATTTTAAATCATTTTTGACCAAAACGGCATAGGTCCTAAACTAGTAAGTCATCAGAGGGCTGCATCACATGCTTTGCATGTTGTCTATATATTTGAGAACACTGGTGAATCATGATCCTGAACGGACTCTTCAGGCAATCCTCTAAATCTTGAAAATAACTAGGCTGAGGATCTAATGCATTAAAATAAATTCCTTAATAATGACTGGCCAGTGTCCAGATTTTGATGAATTTGAATCAATGTTTATCTTTCAGTCTATTTTCCACCCATTTCTGTGGTTTCCTGGATCAAAGGTAAACTGATATATTAGTCCAGCTTTCTCAGTCTGTACACTTTAGATACACTTGTAGAAAACTTTCATTGGATATAATCAAGGATGACAAACACTCTTCAGACATTTTTTAATTAATTTAATCAATTAAATTTTAAGAGCCTTTTAATATCTTGAGTAGAATTTTATGGCACATTTTCAAAAATAATGGCATAGTTATTACCTTCTGTTAAATTCTGTAGATTTTTAGAATGATTTTTGAGAAGTCTTATAGATTCATGAGCTTCCCTCTGTTTTTTCTTCATTTTGTGTGTTCCTGGTTTCAGTAATAAGAGATATCTTTCTAATAGGAGAATCATTAGGCTGTGAATTTGAAGCTGTAAATTCTTTTCCCTGCATCACAATTTTATGTCATTATGACTGGGGTAAGTCTGGGGTTTTGAGCCCTTTCCCAGAAAAAATTCATTATGTCAGTATTATTCCATTTCATAGCCTATTGCCAATATATACTCATTTTGCACATTCATTCCAACACCTTGGTGTAGAGACGGTGTGATTATTTAAGACTGAAAATGCTTTTCTGAGTCCAAAGTACAATAACTAACATGAAAGCATTTCTTATAGAAGGACTGTAGGTGCTTACCCAGGTATTGCAGGATGACTTTGGTATTCCAAGAGACACCCTTGTTCTTCTCCTTTTCTCATTAATTCTTCTCAGAGGCATCCAAAATGAAGGACCTCTGTCTGCAGTATTTACATCGCTTTGGCAGGTAGGACCTGCAGAATCAGACTAAAATCCTACTGAAGGAGGCACGGAACACACAGCTATTGGAAAAAAATATCCTGAGATTGTTTGGACCTTATCTGGAAATTATCTAGTACATTTTATAGAGCCTTTAAAAATATTTAGCTAGAGCCTCTACAATCCTATGGTATGGTTACAATGAAAAGTTGAATGAGGATGTTTTGAACTTTTTCATCAGAATTTTCAGCTGCGTGAACTTTGCATTTCACTGAGTCTTTGGTCAGAAGGTCTAAAGACCCTAGTAGCTAGTGGTATTAGCATAAAAATAAGATTTCGTGTGCTGGCAACCTGCCCCTGTGTGAATGATTCTTCCTTTTTAAAGCCCTCTTAATTGTACTGAAGATGTCACACCTGACAAACTGCTGCCAGGAAATGCAGAAAGTCTTTTGTACTTGTTTGTCATTGGTTTTGCCTTAAATTATTTTTTATAATGGCTAATACATATAATTCTTAGCTTTCTCTCAAGAGATGTTGATGCAATTTTAAGAATGTAACTGAAATATCACAATCTTCTTTTTAAAATGCTATGTGGGTACTTTCAAAGCTAGCCGTTATACTTACAATACAATTTATATTTATCTTGTAGAAAAAAACCCCGCAAACTTCAAACTTATGAACTAAACTTTTCTTCTATTCTATTCAACTCTTGTTCAGTAGTTAAAAAGATGTTCTAATTATGAAATATTTTAAATATGTATATTTTCCCCAGTTCTATACTACATCAAAGCCAAGAATGTCTGAGCCTCTTTAGTGGATATATGTTACCCACATACCACTACCATAACCTGTAGCTTAGTCTTATCCAATCAGAGCAAGGTCATGAGCATCAACCTCTCTCTTTCTAGGTAAGAGTTCTGCTTGTCAGGCTACTGGTCTTATTTCTTCTGATCAGAAATTCATGCTAAATCCAAGAAAGCTTTCCAAAAGGTTTGCAGAATCCTGTAAAATGACCTATTAAGTCAGCTTTTTGCAGCACTTGGTTTCTTTCAGCTCTAGGACTGAGTATGACTAATCTCAATATCTTTAGTGAAGATGAATGTCCACTGCATCTGTTAGTTCCTAAAATGCTTTTATCTGTGAAAGGTAGAAATTGCAGGGGATATTTCTAAGGGTTGTGCCATGGCCCTCCTTTTTGGGAGGGTGGAAGATATTTCTGTTGTAATGGAAGTTCTGATACTGTTTGACAGAGAGGAGATGAACTGGAGAGCTACAATCACAATACCAGAATTACTTAGACTTGTGGTGCCACTATTGGTACTAGTTTGTACCCATCCATCCCTAGCAAAAGGACTAGAAGGACACAGAGGTATATGGGGAAAGGTTTCTTCAACTTCCATTTCCTTTATTCTCTTTAGGACCCAAGTACAATTTGGCCCTTGTGGGGTGATGTAGTGTGTCAAAACCCCTTGAATTCAGAAACACATGCTGAAAATACCATTCTGTACAAGTAAGATGCATTTTTTACTGTCATTCATATGTAGTATCTGACAAATTATCAAAGAATTTAGTATCTGATGATTAAAGAAAAAAAATTGTCACATCTCCACTCTGTACAGCATATTTAAATGGAAGCTGTGCAAAACCTCTACCTTCTCACTTTCCTGCCTCCCCAGTAAAAATTCCTCTGTTTGTCAGGAGTTTTGGAAGTTCTCCCTCTTTGATTTTTGTATTTTAAATAAACCAGCTAATCTTTTATTAAATAAGTAATGATTTAATGCAAGCAGAATGAAGAAGTGTTTAAAAACAATGAATCGACCCCTAGAATACAAGCATGTTTTATGGATTAATATCTGGGATATGTTAATTGATGTACTCTCTTGTGGATTTCAAGAACATGCAGATTATTCTAACATGCAGACTATTCTATCTAAAATGGAAGCATGTGTCATTATCTGCAGGAGTTCCCAGAAGCCCAGTAACGGTGCTCAATGACAGCATAGTGTGAATGTGAAGCAGCTGTGAATAGCTTTTTAACGCTACCACACTCTCGGCGAACAATGTAACAAGAACGAGCTCTACTTAGAAAATGTCCATTACATTTTCTGTTTATTTTTCTGAGTCATTAAAAATAATAATAACAGTAATAAAAAAACCCCAAACCCCTCACCTCTCTTCTTGCATCCTGGCATTGCATGGCCTTTGTTGTGCAGTTTTCATGTAGCAGAAATAATTCGTCTTGCTCTTTTAAGTCTTGCTGACACAAGCATGTATGTGTGCTACATTATTAAACTAGTTGTCTCACCTGACTGGATTTTAAGACAGAATTCACTTGCAGCCAAGTGAAAAATACTTCACCTCGAAGGGGAAGACCTGTCCACTTGACTCTGTGTAAAGTATGTGCTGGAATATGTGCAGCTTCTGAGACTGAGCAGCTGATTTTTCTCTGTGCTGCTGTTATGCTTGCACCATCTGCCAAAGCAGTGGAAACCTACTTAAAGTCAAACAAGTGTCATGGAAAGCAGGAAAGAGTAAGCTTACCTTTGACAGATGCTTCCTTCTGAAGTGGTTCTCAAAGACATTGTTTCTCTACCTAAAAGCTGTCTTCTGGTGACTGCTTTATGGCACTTACATACTGTTGGTGGTAGTTCTCAATGTGACATGGTAACAGGAGCAGGATGGAGCTCACCAGCGAACTGAGGAAGGGCCAAGGATGTTGCATAGAGATAAGAACTGTCCCTCAGATGACTTGAACTGCAGGGAGAGTGGGTGGCTGAGTGAGAGTGGTATTACATTGCTTCAGATATAAAGGGTACTTACCCTCCATTTCCAGAGAGTTATATATTGCTTTAAATACCATGGAGAAAACACTAAAAATGTTCCAGAGATAGGTAAATACATGTTTCTGGAGACATAAATGATGAGTACAAACCCAGCGTTATTCCTTTGACCACCAGATTTCACATCTACTTGTTTGGATAGGGTCACCCTTTGCTTACCTGCTGAGTTCCTGGTCTTGAGTTTACTTACAGGTTTGCATGAATCTTTACAAGCAGACTTCTGTGTCCTCTTCATTTCACATAGCATAGCAAAGTGAAACAAAAAACAATTTTTTTTCTTTCATAATAAGTGCACTAAAAGGAAATGAGGAGAGAAACTGTGCATATTGATTACTAAATGTTCCTCCAAGACATCTCATGGCAAGATAACGTGGAGGGATAAATGAAGATCCAAGCATGTCTTCTCCCTTGTTTTAATAGAAAGCTGGAGATATATTAATCTATTAGCATTGACAGACAGGTGAGCATTTTCCCACATGTAAGGACTTCTTGGTTGCTTCTGGTTTTAGATGGCACTGAAAGATTTGTGTGTATTTCTGTGCTGTTTCATGGGTGTTGATTTGCTGCTCTGGGTGTGGTGTTTGGGAGCTGGTCTGGTTCTTCTGTTACCAGAATGCAGAGCAAAGAAAGCCTAAACCACAAGAGGTGGTTTCCTGCTTGGCTTTATTTCATCCTGCAATGCATATGGAGAATAGATAAGACTCATACTCTCTCACTGCCATAGTGATAGGATAAGGTTACATATTTTCTAGTGAAAAACCTGTTAAATGGAAAGCAAATACTCTGCACCAAGGTCTGTGTGTGTCATACTGTTATTTGAACTTAGAATTCTTATTGGAAAGCAAATTCTTAGGCATACGCAGAAACAAGGAAGCCTGTCACCATCCTGCTTGGAATAAAGATGAAGTTCTGGCTAGTATCAGAGAAGATGCACGTTTGGGTCAGTGTTGAACTAGTTTGATTTTAGTTGCGATGAAAAATGTGTTAGTAAAAAACATGGGGTTTATACGTCTCTCTCCAGCTTTCAGGCTGTCATTCATCACAGTGAATTATGAATAACTGTGTGAAATCACTCTATATGTCTGCCTTTATTAGCAAAGCCTAAGGCTTCCCCCGATAGCCAGTTTGAGGCCCTTCAGTCAGTGACCTAGAAGAAAGGCTTGGCCCTGGCCAGAAGACCCCTTCTGAATGATTCCCAGCTATTCTCGGAGAAGTAAATTACTAAACACCACTGTACCATGCAAGCAGGGTATGATACCACTACACCACTGCTAGCAAGTTAGAACAAAATTTGCTTGCAAGCCCCTCTGGAAACTGTTCTTTTAGATAGGCACTGGCATTGCCTTTCACATAAGTGAAGTCCTGAGTGGCCCATGGAATCTCTTTATTTCTTGGATTTGGGATAGGATTTCCTGGACTTGCTGATGTACTATTTAAAATTAATTTTTTTCTTCCCATTATTAGATTGTTAGATGTGAGATGGAATGCTGTATACTCTCCAAAAGTGGAGATATTTTAAAGGACTTCTATTCCTCAGTTTCCCCTCTCTTTATTATTCTGCCTGTGTTGATAGAACGTAAAAGCAAATGTTAGTTCAGTGGATCTGTCAGGCATTCAGCACATTGGCCTAGAAAAAGAGCCTAAACAGCACTACTAATCTGGGCAGAAGAGAATGTCTCTACTGCTATCCTGACAGCTTGATTCCATAAACTTTGCTGTGCAGGAGTGCTGGGCATAAAGCTGATGGAAAATTGGTCTTCTTAGAGCTACCCTCCAAGACAATGCAGAGTGAAATACTTGAAGTCACAATGCATGTTTTGGCCCTGGAAAGTAGTCTTTGTCAAGCATATGCTGGGTCCAACCCATCAGCTGGAGCCGTGTTGATTCTCAAGAAAAATCCAAAATTACATGGTGGCAGCAAGAGCCAAAATATAGGAGTTTCCACAGCGAGAGAGAAACTGGAGGCAGGGAGGGTGGGGGTGGGGTGTGCAGAGGAAGAAAGATATTGCAGTGATTAACTTACAGATAGGAGAAAAAGTCTGGGAAAGTGGCTGAAGTTCATGACACTTCACCTTTCCTGAATCGCATCGGTGTTGGTCTTGTTTCCCTCCTTTCTCTAGATCCTAATTCCTCTTTTTTTTTCTTTCCACTCCCCTTCTTGCACCTCATAGCTTATCTTCTAGCTTGCCTTCATCCATCTGAATTCTCTTGCATTCCCAAACGTATCTGTGGAAATTCTGTATGCTCTACTCCACAGGTATTAGCAGCAAAGAAGAATTTACGCTATTTTTTCTCATTGAAGCACCAGCTCCACACAGCTGTCAGAAGACAAATAAGTTTCTACTGTTAACTCTCTCTTACTCTTATGTACAGTAGTCACACTGTGTAGACCACCAGAACATTGGCTTTACTCTTTGTCACAGAGCAAGGAGAGTGGGGCTGCTTCAGAAGGGAAGATCAGCCAGGGGTCACAGCAGGGCAACCTGGCCAGGGACTATAGCATCACTAAATAAGGAACAGTTCCACATCTCCAAGCAGGGAGCAGGACTAATGACAGCAGCAGGTTTTGAACAGTTCAAGGATCACCTCACAAAAGCAAGATGGTAAGTCAGTTCAGTCACTAAGGAAGCTCAGCAGCAGTAGAAGGCATATTTACCTACAGCATATCTTCAGGTAAGGAGTAGGTGTCCAATCCTCAGCATATATGAGGATTCTGAGCTAACAGGCAAGGAGTGTGTGGGTGGGAGTCTCAGGTGAGGCTGGTCAGGGCAATTAACACTAATTAATTCATACAATTCTGCTATTGCAGGAGAGGTTAAGCTGTCCAAAACTGGTATGCAACCTTCAGCATGTATGCAAAGTCCAGCTCACTTGTTTCACTCCTTTCAATGTTTTTTCTTCAGCCTTATTGACTCAGTTTCAAGGTACTCTTTGTCTATTTGGACAGGGAACCCCAAAGTTTTTACATACTCTGCATGTATGATCTATTGGATTCAGATCTTTGCATGCTGCATTTGGTTAAATGATAGGAAAAATAATTTGAAGTAATAAGCTGATGAAAAATCAGAAACCTTCACTTTCCTAAACATTTATTTGATGAATTTAGGTCTTCTTAGGGTCATTTTCATACTTATTCAGTCCTCGGAGCAGCCAGGCAGCAGTTGAGTCTGCATTGTAAATTAGCATGTAGTCATTTGGAGGAAATAAACTCCCCATTGACAGCCACAGAGATTTTTCTTTTGAGTTAAATAATATTAAAACTGACCTTGGTTAGCATTCTGCAAAATAAAAGGCTACAAAGAATGAATGGGTTAAAAACTGGGCTCAAAAGCTAGTAGTCAATAGTTTCTATGTTACCGGAAGGCTGGCTATAATTTCCACAGGGTCTATTCTGGGACCTAACTTAACATCTTCATAAGTGACCTGGAAATAGTATGGAGCCCCATCAAGTTTGCAAGTGACACCGAAACAGAGGATGCAGTTCATATGCTTGAGGGTGTGTGTTACTGAGAAGACAGAGCCAGGATCTTTAAGGAGGTGCACAGCAGGGGAACAAGAGACAATGGTCACACATTGAATCAGGGGAGGTTCAAACCAGATCTAAAGAAAAAAAATCCCCATAAAAATAATGAAGAATTGGAACACATGGCCTGGAAATGCTGTACATTGGATACAATATTTCAGAACCAGACTAGAAAAAGCCTTAAGCCTGGTCTGAATTCAGTGTTTTATCTTCCTTTGAACAGCTCATCCCAGGGCCCTTTCCAGCCTGGATGGTTCTGGGGTTCCAATGGCATTTTCCCCAAAGGATGTTGATTATAGCTCTATAAAGGGAAACCATCAGTGTTGTGAGCTGTTTGGCTCACACAGTTCTTCACCATTACTGCTTAGAATGATGCAGAATAAGACCTTCAGTCTGAGAGGCTGAAACTTACTGATTGTGATTTCCTAACAAATTTCCTAAGCAGAATTTTGTGGTGTTAGAAAGGACCTGTAAGGAGCTGAGGATGCAGTCAGGTGTAGTCCCACGCTGAACTTACAGCTTTGGTAAGTTGCTTTAATTTATTTTTTCTTTTTTTAAAATTGTATTACAGTTGGGATTGATTGTGATGAATAGGGATTTTATATGAAATAGTTTATGAATGCTGACAACTATTTGTCTTTAAATTATTGGGTTTTTTTAATAAATGTTGGCAGTTTTTTTGGCCTTTGACAAAGAAATTTAGCATCTATGAGAACCTTGCCAGTTAGCGTCCCTTTTTGAATATTTGCAGAACTGGCATAATAATGGGAACATAAATAATTCATGTGCAAATTATGAGACTGTACCATCATTTGGGTAAGCAGTTACTGACAAAAAATGGCAGAGCAGCTATGTGTTCCCTGCTGTCTACCTGTAATTACAGTGGAGTGAGAAGCAGAGCCATGTTGTTTCAAAGAATATTGATTTCATAATATACATTTCTATTTTGGGTTCCCTGGATAAGAACAATGCAAAGCTATTCTGTCCTTACTAGCCTGAAACATTTAAAAATAATATTGGTTTTCTATAATAATGAGCAGATTTATGTGTGTCTCAGATCCTGTTAGAGGCTACTTAGCATATGGGAGACTAGCTTACAATAATTAAGAGGAACACTGATGCGCATCTAAAAGGAAAATAATAGTGAGAGACTGAAGTGTTTAATTTAGATTATCTACCTACTTAGGGTAGAATTTGACTGTGATGATTGTGTCTAGGGGGTGAACTTTTAATAGTTAGGGTACTTAACTAGTGGAACAATTTACAAGATTATGAAGCAGATAGTCTGTTATTCCAAGACATAGAAAATAGAAAGATACTCTAAAATGTGTTCTGTGGCACAATCAGATCCAAAGAGAGAATATCTGAAGTTCTGTGGGGTGTGTCATGCTGTCTGATCAGGTAGACAATATATTGCCTTCTATCCTACGTACTATGCATCAAAAATACTAGTGAAAAATAAATGTACTACCGCAATGTTAAATAGAAATTAATTGTATGATGAGGTATCTCCCATGGCTACCTCTAAAGGGAGAACAAGCACACATGCAGTTAACATGAATAAGAAAATATTACCGGAACATCATAACCCCCTCCAAGTTCTTTCCAGCTAACAGATGCTACTTTAGCCAGAGAAATACCATGTGCTTTTCAAAGGAAGACAGTCTGAACCTTCACAAGATTTTTAGAAGCTTAGGCCGAGAATAATTTACAATGTGTTTCTTGGCTGACTAATGTATACTATATGAAGTTATGTTCTGAGTACTCTTTTGTTGTATCAATATTCTGATTGTAAAAAATGATTGTCTTGCATTTGATGAGTGTTCCATATAAATTTACATCAGAGGTCTTTAGCACTTGGGCCTGTGTTGTACAAGATGCTGCTGAAAAGTGTTTGTTCAAATTAGGATGTGACTTACCTGTCTTTAACACTGGTTTTCAGTATGACAGCCGATGAAAATGGTGTTAAGATGCTGGTGTCAGAAAAAGCTGATAACGGTGAGCTCTATGGCAAAATGTACTTAGCATAGAGTTGTTCTGAGCCATTACTTCCTTGTTCACAAGTCCATCCTGCACCACTACTTGAACATGGGAAACATGAAGAGGTTTAGGAGTAAAGAAGGTCAGGGTAAATGTGATTATATACACTGTGGAGCTGAGTTTTATTGCATTTGTGATGTCTCCTGGGGTCTATTGATGTTAGGGAAGATCTCAGTTTGCTGAGAAACAGCCCAAGCATATGTCTAGTGTGATAGCTTTGACTTTTCTCAGGTGTTTTTTACAGGTTTGACTTAGATTTTGGATTAAAAATCTACTTTCTGATTTTTCATACTACTGAGAAAAAGACCTTTATGAAATACAAAGTCTCTTTTGAGCTGTGTGTCTAGTTTGAATTATTTTGTTACTGTGGATTTGTTTTGGTTTGGTTTAGTTTTTGGGTTTTTTTCACCAGTGGAACTGGAAGAGGGAAGATCTTGTGGTTTGGATGGAACTTCAGTCCAGTGTTTCATATCTGTTTGACTCAGTTGAAGAAACAGTTTAGAACTTGCTAATACAGATACTTAAGACACTTCAGTGGAAAAAGACCTTAACATAACTAAAATAAAGATTGTAAGAACTTATATGACAAAGAACGAGGTTGTCTGTTCCTATATAGCTATACAAAAAACACTTAGAGGAAGCTAATAAATTGTATATAGACATGTATATAGACATAGTAGGGGATGTACGATAGGACAACGGGTAATGGTTTTAAACTGAAAGAGGGTAGATTAGATATTAGGAAGAAATTCTTTACTGTGAGGGTGGTGAGGCACTGGAACAGGTTGCCCAGAGAAGTTATGGATGCCCCATCCCTGGAAATGTTCAAGGCCAGGCTGGATGGGGCTTTGAGCAACCTTATCTAGTGGAAGGTGTCCCTGCCCATGGCAGGGAGGTTGGAACTAGATGACGTTTAGGGTTCCTTCCAACCCAAACCACTCTATGATTCCATCATTCTATGTATCAAGACAGAAGTTGACATTATGATACAGGAACTACATGCACCGTGTATGTTTATTTTCTTTTTTTTTAGTTATACTTCTCCATCCCCCGTGTTGCATGCATACAAGGTCTAATATTGGCTTCTGGTACAGAACTATGGATCTGGTGACATTTCACTAAATTTCAGCAGTACTTAAGAAAATATTTAAAAAAACAGTACCATTCTTCACCTTCTAAAATCTTCTGCCTGTTTATTATATGTCTAAGTGACTTAAGCTGGTAGTATTGTATTAGCTCGATGTGAACTAGGAAAAGTGAGTTTAGCATGTAGATGACTGTACATACATACAATTGCTGAGGCTACAAAAATGATAGTAAAGAAAAATTTAGGATTTTTTTTCAGCATTCTTTATCTTCTTAGTAAAGAGACCCAAAATTCAAAGCACAGTTTACAAAAAAACTTGGATGGTCCCTACAAGATGAGACAGTTCATACCAGAGAAGGTACAAATCCCATCATACATTTATGTGAATAATAAATAAAAGGTAATGGCCCATTATCACAAATACACTTTGAGAACAAAGAATGTTTTATTACGTTTACCTTGTTCTGTCATTATAGCTTTCTTTTTTGAGGGCCATTCAAGCATGTAACCATTGGCAGCTTTATAAAAGATAATAAAATTTATTAGTATAATAATGGGCAATGAATAATACTTTAGAAATAGCAAATAGGCTGTAAAAATCAGATAAGGTCAAAACTGTGTTATCAAAAGCTATTGTGGCTCCTTTAAAAGAGAAGGAGACTCTGTGGTCCAGTCTTTTTACCTAGCACAGTGCTTAATGGGTGAAAAAAAAAAGCTAGATAAATTAAACCAAATAAAAAATAAAAAAATGGCATTTGGATCATTGTACTTGAGGGGTTTGCT
This sequence comes from Falco cherrug, assembly GCF_023634085.1. Classification (NCBI taxonomy): domain Eukaryota; kingdom Metazoa; phylum Chordata; class Aves; order Falconiformes; family Falconidae; genus Falco; species Falco cherrug. The sequence goes on from NC_073697.1 coordinate 53,275,728, forward strand.
GGTGACTTTATTTTCTGTTTGATGGCTTTCTTCTCATATCCCTGAAAGCAGTCTAGAACTTTCTATGTTTTATGGGGGCCAGAGAAAGAACATTTTTGACACATTGAATATTTGTGAGCAGCTTTGTTATACTTGTATGCTTTCCTTTTGAGTATTTCATATTCTTTCACTTAATTCCTTGCTCATTATGAAGCAAGTCCTCAATGCTGTATGCAATGAACAGTATACTGTAATACTGGATTCTTTAATTTCACTTTTTTTCTGTGGTGAGGTGGCTTTGAAGTTAGTCTTACCTCCATCCAGGGGAGAATTCCATGCTTTTGGAAGAACTGTCAGGTCTCTCAAAGACTGGATTATCTCTCAATCTTTTTTTCTCCCGGCATGTGGGAATACCTCCACAGAATGAGAAAGAGATCTATACTGGCCAGAGTTAGCAAATTAGTATAACGGGTGCACATCACATGTATCCATCAGTTGCTGCTTGAGCAGACTAATATGTGCTTTATTTTTATCAGTTACGAAAGAGTTTTATGTTTGGCTCAGGTAATGCTTTGGGAAATATCTGTGAAACATGCTGAAAAAGTCATGTACTTTCATGAAAATAGTATTGGCTACCATAGCAACATCCAAGCCAGATGAGTTACCAAGTAGGGGCCAATGGACACAGATATGATCATAGCAGTAACTGAAAAGAAACAGAAGGCAAAGAAAGCATTTTCTAATGCTAATAGCAAGTTCAAATTTCATTCATTTGAACAGGCTTTCCAAAATAACACCAATTTCCAAGATTGTAAAGAAATTCTCTCTTGGTTGAAGGAAAGGTATGTAGGAAACAGGAAATCTCACTATTGGGGGTGGGGAGTGGGGGCCAGGTGGCAGAAAACATCGCTTCTTTCTGTGACTCACCTTGCTGTCCTCTTTTCAATAGCTTATCTTGTCCTGTATTATGGTATCACGCAACTTGCCAGATTTCACATATGGACCAACTGTACTTAGTACACTTCCCCTCCTCCCCATCATTTCTTCTGAAATGTCATACCTTGGGCACTTATTGCAAAAAGCTAATTAATGGGTTTTGTCTACCACTAGGTTTTGCCATGGTAGCATGGGCTCTCATTTTTCCTGTTGCATATATGGTTCTGTTTTGGAGCTCTCAGTTTATAAAAACAATATCCCTTACATAAATAGGAACAGTGCTAACTGAAACAGTAGCAATAGCTGAATACCAGAATCATTATATGATTAAAACCATAAAATAGATACTACACATTTCAGAAAACAGAGGGAAGAGCATGATAATAGCTCCCAAAGCTCCCAACTTGTCTCCGAGTTCCACTGTGAAATAGGAAGATGGAGTAGCTGGGGTCCCTTGGCTAGCCACCAATAGCAAGTTCAGCAACCTCTCTTGGCTCAGTTCTTCCCACACAGCAAGTTCACCAACCTCTCTTGGCTCAGTCCTTCACACAGTATTTAGGTATTTATGCATATAAGTTTTATGCCACTTTATGCCACTCCCCACAGGGGGAAAAAATCAACAAAACCAAAAAGTTTGTTGATATATTAAAGCCAAATAAACTCAATCCTACATTTAAATCTCATTTTGATGAGGACTTCTACTATAAAGGCTGAGCTAGGTTTTCTACTGGTGATGCACAAGCTTTCATAAAAAATGTATGGAAATGTATAATGAAAACAAAACTAGATTTCAACCTGTTTCATTAGCAGCCCAGCTCTTGGGAACATTTGACCTAGATCTGCTACTAATAGACAAACTTCATAATGATTCAAGACAAATATTCATAATAGATGATGCTCGCTTTTGCACTGAGGCCTGAACACCACCTGTATTCATCTTAAACTGTGTCTTTCCAGACTTAATCAGCATTTGATTCAACTGGCCTCAAGTCGATTCTGTTATATGGAACTGAATTTGCCTGATGCAAAGAAAGTTGGTAGGGTTTTTTGTTTTTTTCGTGGTTTTGTTTGTTGGTTTTTGGGTTTTTTTCCCCTCTCCTATTTGATAAAGATACAATAAATTTTCCATAGAGTGCCCATAGAATTTCTAATAGATGGGGACCAAGAATGAGAAAAAACTTGAACAGATGTTTAGAGATTAAGATGAACAAAGCTTTTTCAGTCAAACCATGTTCCAAACTGGAGACAAAAAAATCTGTTGCGTGGATCTGAATGAATAAAGAATGCATGTAAATGAATGGCAAGGCTGTTTATCACCACTGGAGAGATACTTGTGCTTGGTTGAAATTCAGTCCCAGGTAGAAAATCAGGTAGGTAGATACACTCCAACTACGCACAATACCACTTTGGGAAGCAGGTTTAGATGGTAAACACTTTTAAAACACCTTATTTAAAATTCTTCATCTGACTTTCTTGTCTGTGGGAGCAGCACATTGTCTACATGCAGGCTGACTGGCAGTCAGGGCTAGGTTTGCTAGTAAAAATAAATGATAATGAAAAATGTACTGGTAAATGGCACAAAACATAGACCTGAGGGAGGGCCTCTGTTGTGTATACTGGCACCAGAGTGCTGCATAATTACTGCAATATCTGCAAGTGGGGAGTATATTTCAGTAGTGGCATCTTAAAAATATTTTTAATGAATGCCCATGAAAAAAAGTGAGTGAAGACTTAGTGTTTATCTGACTTCATGGCTTAAAATCTAAATTCTGATTTGATGCCAGTTTCATGGCAGTGGAAGTTAAGAATGTCCTGAAAGGAATAAGCTCCAAATCAGGACTTTTTGAGGGAGGGCTTTGAAGAGGGCTGGGTGCTGGGATACATACAATAGGATTCATTCTGTAGATTCTTGCTTTTGCAAAAAAGGGCCCACTGGGACTATTATTGAGGCAATTTCATGAACCACAGAATCAGTGCTTTATTTTAGAGGCTACCACAGGGAATAAACAAGCAAACAAAAACCTGTATCCCAAATATCAGTGAGTGCAGGCAGGGAAAAGAATGAAGATTTAAAGAAGGAAAGATGCCTCATTCTAAATGAGATTTGGAAATAACTGGAGAGTTGGTGAGATGGAAATATATGAAGGCTAGCTTGGAAATATGATGTACATGGTAGAGCTCTAATCCCAAAAGGAATATTAGAGAGTTCTAACAGTCCAAACAACAGAGAAGACTAAGCTTATGTACACAGAAGTGAAATCTTATAGAAGAAGAAAACTAAAACCACAAGTTAAAAGATAAAGAAAAAAAATCCCTTTCAGTAAAACAACATAGAACTTTTTCATGCATCGGCTGTATCACAGTTAGCGCGTAGGTTTGCACTGGTTGCAGTTTAGTTTTATGTTGTCTTCATTGTGCTTTCATGGGAGAAAAAAATGCCTCTAAACCCAAAACACTGGCCTACCAGCCAAGCCATTTAAAGTATGGGACTATGCTTTCTTGCTCGCTCTCAAAACAGAACACCATATTATAAAACTTCAAGCACATGCTAACAGCTACTTTCTCCCAGGCTTCAGGTCTTCCTTATGAAAGGACCTGGAAAGATTTGTTTCTCTTCTTTAATTGTAGAATAAGTGAATTATTCAGGCTGAAAGGGACTCTGACAGTCATCTAGCTGTTCGAAGCAGATTGATCAAAGTCAAACTTCTCAAAGCTTGTCCATCCATTTTCTGAGCATTTCCAAGGATGGAGATTATGCATCCTCTGTGGGTAACCTGGTCCAGTATTTGGCCACACTTCTGGTGGAGAAGTTCTTCCTTACATGTAAATAGAATTTCTTGTTTTCCAACCTGTCTCCTTTGCATCTTTTCCCATCGCTGTGTACTTAGAGAAGAATATGGCTCTATCCTTTCTGCATCCTCCTGTTCAATATTTGTTGGCAGTTAAAAGCTCTCTTTAGCCTTCTCAAAGCTGAACAAACCCAGTCCTCTCAGCCTCTCCTCATACTTATTGTAGGTCTTATTTCAGGTTCATGGTGTCTGGATAGGTAAGGTGTGACAAGGCCTGAGTGCACTACAGCCGAAGCTACCAGGTCTGTACTGAGTTCAACTTTTCCTAAGTGTAGCAGCCAATTTTCAGCCAAAACTCAAAAGCAGTAAACAGGAACATGAACAGAAGTATACTCCTCAGCCCTTTTATTTGCTGTTTTGACATTTCCTTGGCACTGTTTAATAACATAGACATGCCCAAGTTCTGTTCCCAGAAAGACAGTTTAAATGTATGTACTGTTATATTGCCAAAACATCCCCTGGCAAGCTTTTGGCCCAGCTCAACCTTTATGCACTCAAATATTTACCATGAACCAACTACTCAGAAATTAGTCTAGGTCAGGGACCATTACCAATAGCTAGTTCAGATATCATTATGCACCTTAGAATAGTGTTTAGTAACAGGAACATGGGCTGTTCCATGCCAGTTGGCCTCAATGGTAGTGATTGATCCCACATGCAATTAATTTGTTGGCAGGGATGTAACTCTAGACTTGACTCCGCTAGAGCAACTCAAGGTAGCTTTCAATCCAGTGTCAGAAATCTCTGCTGAAACTGCATTGAAAGAAGGTAGGGAACTGAAGCATGTGGGAGTTAAGAGTGAAATTGAATAGGTAAGTCCAGAAAAGGATACTTTGAAGAGAGAAATATAAATGTTTCTTTAGGCTTCTTTTAATGTTCTTTTTTTTATTCCCCACCGGAAAATTATTTTTAAACTGGACAGGAGGAAAGCAAAAGAGAGACTAAAAGAATTGAAAGTGTGAAAGATTTCATGTTCCAAGGGATTTATAGCTTTCAGCTATATTTTCTTTCCTTGCTATTGACTTGTTAGCCATTAGGTTACATTGGGTTTATATTCCAACACAACTTCATGGAAAATCATGCACATGTCAGGCAGATTAATCCTGATTTTCAAAATGCTCAAGAGAAAAACAGTCTATGTGTGATTTGCATGATTTTCTCAATACATTCAGGTTATAATTAGATATTGAGACTATGTAATGGAGTTATACAGCCCAGGCATTGCTTATGGAGCCACCCTACATTCCACTGGTAAAGAGTCCTGGAAAACACTATGAGAAACAAGAAAATGTCAACCACAGCTGAATTGGTATTCAGTATTATGACCTGATCAGATCTGATCTAATCTAATGGCTGACCCTGCTTTGAGCAGGAGGTTAGAGTGGATACCTTCTGAGATCCCTTCCACCTGAATGATTCTGTGATTGTAACAATTATTAGTTGCATCAAAGCTCACACAAATAGTGTAACAAAGGGAAATGCCCTATCAGTCGGGCTGATTGTATGAGCTACCTTCAAGTGCTAAGTGCTCTTAACTCCTACTGATTTTGACAGGAGCTGAGTTAACTCTGCAAGTTCATAGATTCATAGAATGGTTTGGGTTGGAAGGGATCTCTAAATCCCATCTAGACCACCCCCCTCTTCTCAGGGACACGTTCCACTAGATCAGGTTGCTCAGAGTCCCATCCAATCTGACTTTGAACATTTCCAGGGATGGGGCATCCACCACCTCTCTGGGCAATCTGCTCCGGTGTTTCACCACCCTCACTGTAAAAAATTTCTTCCTTATACCTAATGTAAATCTACCCTCTTTTAGTTTGAAATGATTACCCCTTGTCCTATTGCAACAGGTTCTACAAAAAAGTTTGTCCCCATCTTTCTTACAAGCCCACTCTAGGTACTGAAAGGCCGCAACAAGGTTTCCCCAGAGCCCCCTTTTCTCCAGGCTGAGCAACCCCAGCTCTCTCGGCCTTTTGTCATAGGAGAGGTGTTTCATTCCTCCGATAATTTTTTTGGAACTCAACTGGATCCACTCAATCCAGTAGACATTTAAATCACAAAGTACACTTCCTCTAATTTCAGAGTGGGTCTAAAACTGCATGAAGTGTAATGAAGAAGAACCAGACTCTCCAGCTAAGGACTTGCTTAAAAAGACTGCCAGCTATGGCACTGGTGAGGCTGCGCCCCAAATACTGTGTTCAGTTGCAGGCCCCTCAAAACAAGAGGGTTGTTGAGGTGCTGGAGCATGTCCACAGAAGGGCAACAAAGCTGGTGAAGAGTCTGAGGCACAAGTCTTATGAGAAGCAGTGGAAGGAACTGGGGTTGTTTAGCCTGGAGAAAAGGAGGCTCAGGGGGGACATTCTCACTCTTCACAACTATGTGACAGGAGGTTGTAGTGAGGTGGGGGTCTGTCTGTTCTCCTAAGTAACAAGAGACAGGATGAGAGGAAAAGGCCTCAAGTTACACCAGGGGAGGTTTAGATTGGATTAACTCTAATCTTAGTTTAGAAAATTAACTCTATCCCAGCTGAAACCAGGACAACAGAACAGATAACCTACCCAGAAGGAATTTACCTTCAAATATTCAATGACATTTTGACTCAGAGCCATTCACAACCTGAACCACAGGAAACCTATGCAAAATAGCCTCGTTAGTATACATGTCAGAAATAGTAATTTTAATTAGTAATATATATTGATTGAAGGAATAAAGTTCAGAGTTCCATGGCTGCAGAAACATCATAGGAAGTTGTTCTCACAGAGGCTGTAAGTTTACAGCACTTCATTCAGTGGTAGTGGTCTGGTCTCCTTCAGGCTGATTATTCTTCTCATTCTTCCCTCTTATCCCAGTTTTGGTCCTACCACTCTTTGTGCAACTGCAGAGTAAGCCAGATCAGGGAACTGATCAGATGAAAACCATTTTCTTTTTGCCGAGTTATTTTTAACCTGGCCAGTTCTCTGATTCACTGCTCAGCTGCACAAACAGGTACCGGTACAACTGAGTGGCCAGTGCTGAGATAAGGTACAAGCAAGTCATCAGAGGAGGAAAAAGGTGAAACCATTAAAGCCAAGGCACTGTTACAGAAAAAAGCTGGTTGAGAGACAGTCTGAAAATGTGGTTCCAGAGCAGTTTAAATTAAACTGAAGCTGAGCTTGCATGGTCCTAGCTTTTCATTAACAGCAAAGCACTGTGACATAGCTTGTGGCTTACTCTGGTGGCTCATGGTGTAGTCATGCAAGTGAGAAGGAATGATCTAGACCAGATATTACCAGGAGAAATTCCTATGGAACCACACCTTTTGTTATCAAAGTGACTTTTATTTGTCATCAGGAGAAGGAGTTGTTACCAGCTGTTGAAGTACTGGATATATCACCTTTCCTATCCATAGAGTTGATGCATTCCTTATTTACCAGGGGGAAATTCAAAATTATTTCCTGTTTAAGTCTGAGGTAAGTGTAACCTTTGATTAGATAGATTCATATCAGTAAGAGGTATTCAGCTTCTGAACAAACTGCTCACCTCCTCAGCCCGTTGGTCTTGGGTGAAATGGGAATGCATAAAAGTTGTATGAGCAGTTTTAAAAGCTGGTATCACAGATATTAGAAAAGAATGAAGCATCTTTCAGTAATCACCAACAACTAGTACAGCAGTGATGGCAAACCTGATTATACATCAGGTTTAAACCAAGGTACATATCCCAGGAAAACTTCTGGCACTTACTTTGGTCCAGGTGGGGACCAGTTAGATTAGAAAAATTAAAAATCCTATTTCCTTCCAGGAAGTGAGACAGAGTTGTCTCACTTATTATCACCAAGCAGGAACTTCTTGCTGAATTTGAGGGTACAATTCAATTTGCCATTAAGAAATTGCAGAGGTTTGAGGTGGTGGTATCAGAACCCCATAGGTTCTGATTCTGCAGCAGCTAGCCAAACAGCCTAGCTGAGGGAAAAGCAGACAGTTTCTGAAAGATTTGACACACCAGATGCATTACTACAGTTGTTCGATTTCAGCAAATTGGCATTCTTCAAAGGAAAATTATTGATTCAGGACATTGCCAGCTACACTGATTAATGGAACTCTGTCTTCAGAGTTAATATTTGCACCTTTAAAGTGAGGCTGAAAAACCTGAAAGGGCTCAGAAAAGAGCTATACGAATTAGTCAAGGTCTGAAATATTCTGCTTATAATAAAAGAATAAAACTCACCCTGTTTGACGTGGGAACAAGGAATTCAAGAGATGTCTTCCTATGAAATTACCTACATAAGGAATAAAAAGTCTTTGAGCAGATGCTTTTTTAAATTTAGCAGACAAAGCAAACTGTTGGACGCTAAAGTGAGATAAATTCAGACTACAAACATGATGTGATTTTTTTTTTTTTTTAACAGAGTGAATAATAAATCACAGGTTTATTTTGAGTAGAGAGGTTTTTCCATCACTTGAATGCTATAAAGACTGGATCTGTTCCTGACAGATATTCCTGCACATCCACTAATGCATTAGAAATGCCTCCAAGTGAAGGAAGAGCACCCCCTTCCCCCACTCCCTGCCCCCAAAACACAGCACCCTTGCTAGAATGGGTTGTTTGCTCTGACATTACTTTTTTGATGGGCCTGCTTACGTCACAGGTGACAGCTCTAGGTTGGGAACTGAACAGAACTGCTGCTGCTTCACTGGCATGAGAAACTGGGCTTGCCCCTCTGCAGTGCTGGGCTGACTGTTGTAGCATGTTGTGTAGCATATGCTGTACCAAACAGGAATTCCTTCCAAGTTCATTCACTTTCCAGGATAAAAGTCAAAGGAAGAGTGTTTATTTATGCTACTTCTTATCCCAAATGGTATCATGTATACTACAGGTGAGCCTTAAAAGCTGGTAGGAATGGAGAATATGAAGACATGAGAGAAACTGCAAATAGAATCAGTCTTGACTTCTTGCCTCACAAATGATGTTTTGGTGTGTACAAAATTTCTAGCTGTTGGAAATGGCCTTATATGTCAACTTCAGTAAGTTTTGCTGACTTACTGTAGATAAGAAACTCTCCCTTTTCTTTGTGTGTGTGTTTGCTTCTATGGTATGCAATCTCACCAGAAAAAAAAAAATTCTGGAAAAGCAGCATGAACGAAAAGTATATTTCAGCTATATCTAGTTAGGTGAAAAGGTTGAATGACTGAGTCATGCGAGATCAATGGAAGGACACTAGTCTTATTTAAACCTCTATGAACATTTTGGGAACTTGAAGCCTCTAAATGAAACATCCAGGGATAAATCAAAAGGGATAGGAGAAAGAGCACATATTAATCCTCTTTCTAGAAAGAGATTCATCCAGGACACTGCTGGCTGAAACTTTCAGGGATGTATGGGAATATATTTAGCCAGTGAAAATTGAAAAAAATTAAGAAACATTGTTCCTCAACTAACTTGAAAAGGAAATGGCTTGCAAATGAGATCCTACTTTTCAGATAGAGGAGGATGAAAAGCAAACAATTAAACCACATTAATTTACTAGCTAGGTAGAAGTCTACCAGCTAAAGAGAATCATAGAATCATTTAGATTGGAAAAGAACCTTAGGATTATCAAGTCCACCCATTAACGTAACACTGCAAATTCCACCACTAAGCCATGCCCCTAAGTGCTACCTCTACACATCTTTCAAATACCTCCAGGAATGGTGACTCCAGCACTTTCCTGGGCAGCCTGTTCCAATGCTTGGTAACACTTCCCATGAAGACACTTTTCCTAATATCCAATTTAAACCTCCCCTGGTGCAACTTGAGGCTGTTCCCTCTTGTCTTATCACTTGTTACTTGGGAGAACAGACCAACACCAACCTCACTACAACCTCCTGTCAGGTAGTTGTGGAGAGTGAGAAGGTCCCCCCTGAGCCTCCTTTTCTCCAGGCTAAACAACCCCAGTCCCTTCAGCCGCTTCTCGTAAGAATTGTGCTCCGGACCCATCAGCAGCTCCGTTGCCCTCCCCTGGACACGCTCCAGCACCTCTGTGTCTTCCTCGTCCTGAGGGGCCCACAGGTGAACACCGTAGTCGAGGCGCAGCCTCACCAGTGCCAAGTACAGGGAGATGGTCGCTGCCCTGGTCCTGCTGGGCACACGGTTTTGGATACAAGCCAGGATGCCCTTGGCCTTCCTGGCCACCTGGGCACGCTGCCGGCTCGTATGCAGATGGCCGTTTTCTGCCCCAGGCCCTTTTCTGCTGGGCAGCTTGGCAGCCGCTCTGCCCCCAGCCTGCAGCGCTGCGTGGGGTTGGTGTGACCCCAGCGCAGGCCCCGGCACTGAGCCTTGTTGAAGCGCACACACTTGGCCTTGGGCCATCGCTCCATTCTGTCCAGGTCCCTCTGCAGAGCCTCCTGCCCTCAAGCAGATGAGCACTCCCACCCAACTTGCTGTCGTCTTCACTTGTTACTGAGAGTACACTCAATCCTGGGGAACACCACTTGTGACCGGCCACCAAGTGGATTAAACTCCATTTAATCCAGCTCTTTGGGCCCTTGCCAGCTTTTTACTCATCAGAGTCCACCCATTCAAGCCATGAGCAGCTAGTTTCTCCAGGACAATGCTGTGGGACACAATGCTGAATCAAAGATTTTACTAAAGCCCAGGTAGACAACATCCACAGCCTTTCCCTTGCCCAGGTAGACAACATCCGTAGCCTTTCCCTCATCCACTAAGTGGGTCTTCTTGTCATGGAAGGAGATCAGGTTTGTCAAGCAGGACCTGAGTTTCACAAGCCCATGCTGGCTGGGGCTGATCACCTGGTTGGACTGCACTTGCTGCATGACAGTACATAAGGCTCCATAACCTTCCCCAGCACCATGGTCAGACTGACAGGCCTGTAATTCCCCAGGCACTCCTTCTGTCCCTTGTTGTAGACGGGCATCGCATTGGCTAGCCTCCAGTCAACTGGGAGCCCCGTGTTAGCCAGGACTGCTGGTATATGATTGAAAGTGGCTTGGTGAGCACTTCAGCCAGCCCCCTCAGTCAGTCCCATCTGGCCCCGTAGACTTGTGTGTGCCTAAGTGGTGTAGCAGGTTGCTGACCATTTCCCCTTGGATTATGGGGGTTTCATTGTTCTCCTTGTCCTTGTCTTCCAGCTCAGGGGTCTGGGTACCCCAAGAACAACTGGTCTTGCTATTAAGGACTGAGGAAAAGAAGGCATGAAGTAGCTCAGCCTTTTGCACATCCTTTGTCGCTGTATTTTCCCCCACATCCTATAAAGGATGGAGATTCTCCTTAGCCCTCCTTTTGTTGCCAGTGTATTTATAGAGACACTTTTTATTGTCTTTTACTGGAGTAGCCAGATTAAGCTCTAGCTGGGCTTCAGCCCTTCTAATTTTCTCCCTGTATAACCTCATGACACCTTTGTAGTCTTCCTGAGTTGCCTTCCCCTCCTCCCAAAGGTTATGAACTCTTTTTTCCTGAGTTCCAGCCAAAGCTCTCTGTTTGGTTCAGGCTGGTCTTCTTCCTTGCCAGCTTGCCTTTCGGCACACAGGGATGGCCGGCTACTGTGCCTTTATGATTTCCTTCGTGAAGAATGTCCAGCCTTGCTGGACCCCTCTGCCCTTCAGGACTGCCTCCCAAGGGTCTCTGTCAGCCAGGCCCCTAAACAGGCCAAAGTCTGCCCTCCAGAAGTCCAAGGTGGCAGTTCTGCTGACCCTCCTCCTTACTTCTCTGAGAATGGAAAACTCCACCATTTTGTGATTGTAATAGTGATTTAAGCTTTCAGATTGTCAGATTGAGTTATTTGATGCATAATTTTATTATTTTCTTATTTTACCCCTCCACTCTTCATTTTAATTTACATTCTAATTCTGCAAAGGTAGGACATTTCTGAGGCCTGCATTTCAGGCAGATTTTCTGCTGGTTATTACCTGTTTCACTTTGTTCCTTTCAAGAAGGTGTATCTAAATTTATAATGTTGCATGTGGTATTCTGTTTGCTGAAAGCAATCATTCTCATGATGAATTTGTATGTGTGGGATGGAAATATGCACATCAGCTTCATTAAGTATTCCATTAAAATTGGGCCATAGAGCTCAGTGACACACAGTGAGGTGCTGTTCTGAATTTATGTTGGATTGCACAAATATTTGGATTAGATGCATGTTGTCAAGCAAACAATTAATTTTATAAACTGAAATCCTCTCTGTACTAAAGGGATAGGAGACGGTCCCTCTTCTCACCATACTGGGCAGGGAAATTATACAGTGAACCTGCTAATGTGGAAATAGTTTTGAAGCTAGCCCAAAGAATGTGAAAGGTGACTAGGGGACAACAATGCTGTTTTGTAGCAGCTCATTAGAGTTCAAAATCTGGTTTAATTTCATGTTAGAATCAATTCAAAACTTTTCAATTTTTTTAGAAGGAAATAGATTTTAATAACTTTTTCTTTTCTGTGGGTTTTTTTTTGTGTTTGGTTTGTTTTGGTTTGGGTTTGGTTTTATTGGTTTTTTGGGGTTGGTTTTTTTTTTTTAGAATGAGGCAGGTCAAGTTTTGTCTTGTTCTCTCCTCACAGACCTTGGATCACAGGAACTTGCAGCTGACAACTTTGTTGAAACAGATTTGTCAGTTTTCCATCTTCTTAAAATGTTCTAGCAGCTTTACTATGTAGGTAGTTAGTTATTGAGTGTACCTTTCCTCCACGGAGACTTCAAGAATTCACTTAAAAGGAAGAGTCTCTCTTCTGGCTGTGTCTTCTTCAGAGACTGTCAACAGGAGGAAAAGCAACTACTACATTTACAAAAAGAATTAGAAAGGAAATGAGATAAAGTGATGACCCAAGATAAATTAAAAATTTGGATTATTCACTTTTAAAAATAATTATCCCTTCCCTTTGTGTTTACAAACCAGATGCTCGGCTATAGTTTATAGAAATATAACCATATTGTATGCAGAATTGTCCTTACTTGCACTGGCTGAAGTTCACTACACTTCCCCTTTCCTGTGTCCTGGCTGCTTCTGCCTTTCTCTCCTTTCTTTCTTTGGGCTCCAATTTTCTTCTTTCCTCTTCCCGCTCCAATTCTTCCTTCTCATAACTCAGCTTTTAGGTTGCCTTTGGCCATCTGTATTTTCTTTCATTCCCACGTGTGACATTCTCCCTGGAAACCCTGTATGTTCTGCTTCGAGTGCTGGCAGCAAAGAATTTACTCAAATTCTTCTCACTGAAGCACCAGCTACACACAGCCATCAGGATTTGAGTAAATTTCACTTTGCTGCCAGCACTCAGAAAAAAAGAGCTGCATCAAGAGAAAACAACAAAGAGCTGTAAGTTCTAAAAGGATTTTCTGAACACGAATTAATTCATTTATATGATGTACCTCACATAATATCAAAAGAAACAACATAGCTGCTGGGCTATTAAGTTCATGATTCTTCTTATTCTTCATCAGTACTGTAGAAGCTACTGCCCTGACTCTACCTCATGCCATTTTATTAGTATGAAACAATTCAGTTTATAAGACTGGAGCTTTAAAACCTTTTTCTACTATGTTCTATCTGTGATACTAGATAATTAATGGCATTGCTTCATTTTTCCTCATGTAGATGTACATACATAATTCTATCACATCGATAATATTCAAAATATATTTAAAGGTTTTTCTGTACAGGAGAACATGGTTGCAGCTCTGTCAGAAGTGGAATAACTAGCTCTGGTTGCAGCAAAAGTCTACGGTGGTGGTATAGGTATCATGATGCTTTTTGGAGCCCTGGGAAATATTTGGTGGTGGAAATCTACCTTACATAAATACAGTGCTATCAATACAGGACTGAATTAATGCAAGGCTGACCTATGTGAGTTACAAACAAAAAGTGGAGTTTACACATCCCTTGGACTCCAACGACAAGCGTAATCTCTAATTCTGCCTTATAAATCAGGAATCTTTACTGGGATTAGTCATGTCACTCAGAGAATTACTTCAAAGCAACAGAAGAAATAACCTCTTCTCTTGTGTACTTTCAGTGATATAATTCTGCCATGGTGATGGAAGAGAAGAAAAATCAGACTAGTCTAACCTAGGAAATGCAGTTCCTGAATTACTTAGTAACTGAATGTGTGGGGTTTACAATGAATATGAATGATATTTCTTCTTTTTTTTAACTGTGTGATTCCCAAAAACAAATATCTAAAGTTTTTAACCAAGTCTTTTCAGATTCAGTAGCACACAAATGCAATTCTGTGTGTGAAGATAATGTGCCTTAAGAACTACTTAATGGTATAAATTATTGTTACTATTGGTAGTGCAATAGCTTTTAGGACACCCTTGTTCCATCCTCCAATGGGATACCACTCAATAAATAGCTTAATTGAAGGAAAAAGCCTTCTAGCAAAATCTAAAATGCCAAGATAAATAAGATTTGAAAGAAAAGTCCCCATTTACTGGAAGGCATAAGAGGCACAAGTCCTGATGTAAATTTTAAGCAGAATTTACATGGTGGGTTCAGAATACTGTCTCAAACCCCTTCCTTTGTTCCCTGTACTGAATTGACTGCAGGCAGTTAAGCTTCTGATGGTGTCCACAGGCTCACAAGGTCTTGGCTGAGCTAAGCATCAAAGTGCTTATGCAACTTGTAAACAGGTTTGAATCCATAAGGAGGTACTCCTAACCTGTAGTCATCAGTTACTAAGAACATTAGGAGTTCAAAAAGAACAGAGAATCTTTTGTATAATCACCTTGTGGAGACTTGTGAGCCTGCCTCAAACTCAGGGTACATGAACTGACACTCCAAGCAGTCCTCCAAGCAGCAAGCTTCAGGGGTTAGAGAAGAAAGTTAGGAGGAGTCCACTCCAAGCTGTTGAGGAGGTGGGGAACACTACCTTATTGTGTGACCGACATCACACAGTACCATTCTGGGCATATTCAGACTCATAAATCACTACTTGGCCCTGTCCAAGTAAAGAATCTGTTGCACAGAAGATGCTGAGATAGATTCTCTTGCACAGAGATTTGTTAGTAGGGTTTATAGCTGATGGTATACACTGACTAAAATGGTGAAAATAACTTCAGGGAGAAAAAGAAAACAAATCTGAAAAAGTAAAAGAGGACATGGAGAGAGTAAAGCTTCCCTTTCAGTCCTAGGCCATCTAGCATAAGCCAAAGAGGGAGAGGGAGCTGTTCCCAGATATGCACCCTCTTCTGGGTGTCCTTTACACGCAACAGGGTTCCCATGTAAGACTTCCCCCATAGTAACTATGTAGTTGTCATTATAACACACTGACTCCCTTTTGCCTGCTTGTGATGCTGTTAGTATTGATTGGAGCATGCTTTGATAAGGGCAACTGCCTGATGCTGGTTAATAGTTAAGGGTTGTGCAAGCAAAGCAGTGGGTGCCCCAGTGTGAACACAAAGCTATAATGAAAAGGTAGGAAGAGGGAGGAAGAAGAGGTGATTCTCAGCCAGTGGCAACTGGACAGGTTTTCTTCCTGGCTGAGCGACCTAAACACTAGACTGCAGTTAGGCTCCAGCTTGCTGGCTGTGTTGACTCCAGACACCTGCACAGTTCCTGTAGTAGGCAATTTGTCTTGAAGAGTCACTAGAACTTAGCCAAAACTGCCATTTAGTGGTCTCTAAAAGAATCATGGTCTTTTGGTCTCATTACATACACACATAATTTATTCCATGCATGCCAGGTAAGGCCTCTTTTACAGAAACAGCACTGAATCTTTTTCAGATGAGTCCAGATAAGCAGCAGGTGGACAAAGTACAGGCAACAACTAAACTTTATCGGTTTTGGCATATAAAATTAAACAATGCTGAATGACGGTATCATGAACAGCATACAAGTATTTAAATCCATGTGAATACAAAGGCAGGCACCCATAATTATTACCATAAATGCACCTGAAATATGATAAATCAGGCAGGAAGCATTTCTTTCCTTTACAAATTAATTGTGGAAACAATACTTCCAATAATCCTGATGGCATTAAATTTCTACTTAAATTTCCCTTGAGACTGATCCCTTCTTTCTCTGCTCAGAACTGAATTTGTTTAGAACTTCTAGTCCCTGATATTTTAAGCTTTTTGATCTTTAGATTTGTTCAATCAGTGACAACTGTCCTTACTACCATAAAAGCCTAAAAAATTGTAAATAGGGAATCACAGAAAATTTAAAATTCTGAACTTTTGAGCAGAGAAAGTAGTCTTCAGCACCTATTAAAGGCAGTGGAAAACATACAAAGAATTTTATTCCCTATAAAAAGGTATCTGTTTTTAGATAAATATCCAAAGATATTATTTTCAAAATGTTACATGGAGTGTGAAAACATTGCATTTTCTTAAAGAGACATAATTAATGGAAAGACTTATTAAGCCATGTCAAATATTCCCTGTAAAATGCTTAATTTTTAGCATCCCATCTTTTACTCAATATCATAAGGAGCACTTCCACATGTGTAGCTGATTAATGGATCTTAATGTGAGAATTTTTTTTTCATGACTCAGCCTAAACTTTCTTTTCACTGTTTCTTCTCCCTCTTCATATCCCCCAAGCCCATCACTTTACATATTTCCAGTGTTATTATGCTAAATAATTCCTGTTCATCCTCATTATATACTTTTCATGTTGAAATTTCTTCCTAAACTAGACTAGAAATTGTTATTGGGATTGTGTGAATAAAAATTATAGTACTGCTCTTCTTTTCTCCCCAAAGTCTACTCAACACAACACTAAGCGGGATCAAAAACACAGAATCAGTGAGTACAAGAGCAGAGCCTTTCTTAAAGGTCATCCCAATGTCTGATATGAACAAGTTGTGAGGAGAGAAGTCTTTTGGAGCCTGCACCTTCATCTCAGAGCCCCTTTCCAGCCCATTGCCAACTGCATGCATGGGATCTGCAAGCAGATCTTTGCTTTGACTCTTTCCTAACCCTAATCCTAACCCTAGAGCCACACTGAGCCTGAGACCAAGGTTCCCAGCCACACACAGGAATAATTCTCAGGGAAGAGTTGCTTTTGCAGTCCATTGCTTCTTCCACTCCTTCCTTGCTCCTACTGCAGTTTTATTCTTTTTCTCTTCCCCAATCTTAGCACTACACATTAACACTATACCCAGGACACTACCTTGGCTTATTTTGAGCCCATATCACCAATCTCTGTCTCATTCCAGCTGCCACTCCAGGTTCTGTCTCTCACAGCTCCTGAGCTGAAGTTAGGGTATATTTTGTATTTATTGTTGAGAGAATGAAAAAATCTGGAGCTGTAACTTGAATGGGGCTGAAAAGGGGCTGCCAGAGCAAGCTGCTGGGCTTTGGACTTCTCTCCTGAGAATCTTTTCATCTTGCCACGGATAGGGTCCTGGGCTGAGGCCAAGCCCCATCCCCAGCTCTAGGGTTAGGTTTAAGATTCATGTTAAGGTTAGGGTTTGAATTAGGTTTGGCATTTTGAGAGAAGGCAAGCTCAGAGCAGCACCCAGAGTGACAGTATGAAGGAGCTTTCAGAGGATAGGCACATGGAGGGATTCAGGAAATGTATGAAAAACATGGAGATGAAAATTTTACTGAAATCTTTATAGTTATTTGTACCCCAGGCACTGGGGCCTGCATTTGAGTATAGCATGGATTTTTGTGAGGCTGAATATGCATAGTATTTTGACTTAAAGATATATCTTAAATGTAAGAGGCATCCCTACTTATGTTGTCTTTGACTGCAAGACATTCTTATCTCACTAGCAGTCTCTTACTGAAACAGGTTGTATATCAATACATATGTTCCTGACAGAAAAATAATCAATGTAATGGAAGCTGTTTATATCCCAGAAGAGGTCTTTCTGTCTGAGAGATTCCAGACCATGGTAATGGACATTTATTATCTTTGCAGAAGCCTTAAAATATTTCTTGTTGCAGTCTTCTTTTCCTTTCCTTTCCTTTTCTTTTCTTTTTTCTTTTCCTTTTCTTTCTTTTCTTGTTTCTTTTCCTTTCCTGTACTTTTCCCTTTCCTTTTTCCTTTCCTTTTTCCTTTCCTACCCTCTCTCTAGTCATGTATCCTATTGAATGTGCATCTAATCAGAAAGAGATTTTGCAATATAATGAGCTGTAGTGCCACCAATAATTAATGCCATTCAACTTTGCAACCATGATTTTCTATTTCCTTTCATCTTTGGTAGTTATTTACCCCTGTGAAAAGTGAGTATAACACTAACAAATAAGATTGCTTCTCAATTTACATGTATAGAATGTCATTGCTTAGGAAAACAGTACTTATATGAGTAACTGAACAGTTAAACATCTGACTTACCATTTGCATCTGCAATCATAATAATGGCTTGCATAATCTAACTGCAATTGTGCATGTGTTTTTTGTGCATGCACCTGCCTTATGGCTCTCTTTACCTTTGTCACACAAATATTTATGAAAATTTAACATCTGTTATGTTTTTGTCCCCATTTCTGATTTATATTTAAAAGATGGCACCTCTATCAACACCAAGTTCCCAATTATCTTGGGTCATTTATTCAATCAGTGTATAGTCTGGAATAAAGATACCATCTAACAGTTTATCACATATTCTCAACCCAACCCCCCACCCCCCAAACCAAAAGAAGAGATTTGTTTGGATTTCTCTTAGCAAGCTACTGAAAAAGATCAATGTACAACTATACAGTAAAGTATAACTAGCTGGCAAAATTGTACAGAAACTGACACAGAACTGTGTTATTTTAAATTAACTCTAAGGACTAATTTTCACGTAACTGTAAACAGTTTCATCATCTGAGAGTTACATTGTTAAACAGTAGTATTCCATGCACTCGCTTTGTGAATTGTATGCATTAGAGGAACACTTCTTCAGGGTGTTCTGACCAGTAGCTTAAGCTACAGTTAGTTGTTTGAGTGTGTTACAGACACCTGCCTAAGAAAGAGACCTTGCTTTTGTCACCAGCTGTGGGCCTTCATCAGGACTGATAAAATCAAAGGAAGGACTCCCAGCAAGTTCAGTATATTCAGGATTTGCTTCTAGCTGACATCACTAGCAGAGTATAGAAACAGACCTCTGATCATGGTACAATAAAAACTATCCTATTTCAATACAACGTTTAATGTTGTTACTCATGAAGTTTTTGGAAGGTGAATACATCAACAAATTATTTAAGCATTTAATAAATATACACATTTTTGGCATTAAAATTTCTCAACAGTTCTAGAGAAGGCAGATAATTCAGGCATAATGTACCTAGAGTTATTGCCTATAATTATTCTCATCCAAGTATTTGCTCTTGAAAGCCAGTGAAAAGAGAATTCAGGCAACAGGCACATGGCTTTCAGCAGATATACACCTGCTAGTAGTTATCCTTTCAGGTGTTACTTTTTCCCCCCTGTTTTAATTGACCTGTAAGAATAGTCATGTAATACTTCAGTTTTTGCCACGGAGAGGAGATTCATTGTTCCTGGAACAGCAGATTACAACAACAACAACAACAACAATAAAATCCAACCCATGATTTTGTAATTTTTTTTTTTTGGCTTCAGCCAAAAACCTCCAGAACCCAATATTTTTGAGGGGGGGGGGGGGGAGAGAAAAAAAAGTCACTTGGTTCCTAGAGAAAGTTGGCCATCAAAGGAGACATAAGAAATGGGTTGAATCTGAGAAAAGAAGAGAGAGAGAAGGAATAAATGTGAGCAGATGAACAGACAAAAGTTCTGCCTAGGACAGACAGACCACCCACCCTAAACAGGAGACTAGGATTTGGGAAATCATACTGTCCCCGTTACCTCAGAGAGGCAATGGTTAAGAATTTGTGGTTATAATGCTGGTGCTTGAGGAGGACTGCAGCTGAGCTGTAGCATAGGATGAGACCAAATTTGAGCTCAGCAAGAAGACTTAAACTGGTAGATATTATCCAAAGCTTGTGACATTTTTTTCCAAGTAATGGAGAAGGGACTACTTGTCTTCTAACATTGTCAGAACTGTCTTTGCTAATGGAATATAAGAAGAGGGTGGGTTTTGAACATTGTATTTACTGTATTTCCTGTGCCTTTGAAGGATGGACAGGGAAGCAGGGAGCTGTTGTTTAGGTAAACAGGGTTCTTTGGGGTAAAGAGAGGACAGCAACAGACAGCAGGTACATTGCTAAACCAATCACAATAATTTGGTCACAAATAACATTCTAGAAAACTGGGAATAGCTACAAAATCTTCTGTGAGTTTACTCACGGAGACTAAAGAAGTTCCTTTACCAGGAAAAAGTATTAATGAAGGTTTCTCAGCAGAGAGTAGGTGGTTCATTAATCATAAATGGTGGGTGCAGTAATTTTCTGGATTCCTTAGGAAAGGTCTGTCCTTTCAGAAACTGTAAAGAGCCAGTGAGAAGCAACTAGAGTGATTATTTTTTGAGCCTTGGAGTGCTATGCTCTCTCTCTAGCCAACTGACCATTTTGACCTGGCATGGAAATGATTGTAACTCATCCCACATTATTTCTAAACAGTCTTGCTATCAGAATTCAGAGCGTGTGTCTTTGTTGTCCTGCCTTGTCCTACTGCCTAACTGTGGGAAGGCTTTTCCTAACACCTCTTCCCTATATACCACACAAAACCAATGGGTCATCTAGTTTGAGTACTGGTTTAGCAGCTGGATCACAGTGGCACTTGTTGGATTTTCGTTAAGTTAGGATTTCAGGGTCAACCCCAGTATTGATGGCAAAAGCTTACTCACAAGTAGTTTTAAGCAAACCACCATGATCTTAAGCATGGACATTGTCAACTGTGCAAAGCACACACGTAGCTGACTATATGCTATCTGTTTATTTGGGCTTAAGAAATACGGTAAGTGGAAGAAATTAACCTTTTAAGGGGTCTTCTATGTCTCGTCTGGGTCTATTATGCATTGCAAAAAAATTGTCAGGATGAATGCTGTGTGCTTTCCCTGAATCTAAGCATGCATGTTAAATCAAAGATATAAATTATTTGCTCCAAAAGTGGTATCCTTGCTCTTGCCCTCCTGACTGAAAAGCAACTGAAATAACACAGCTTTTTGGACTTATGTGGGGATTATACGGTACATTAACTTTGTTCTTATCCTCTTCAGCAAGGTGAATTTAATCCTTTCAGGGTGTAGACAAGGATGCTTTTTGATCTACTGTATGTTGCTTCATTATTGTTGCTTATAATAATGCTAGCTATGGTAGGCAGATGGTCATTTTCTTCTTCTGCATCTCATGTCTTTCCCTGTAGAAAAGAAATTTAAAGATCTCTCTCAGATATTTTAATTCCCACAAGAATCCATAAAACTCAGCATATTCTAATATTGTGATTCTAGCCATGCAAGGCACTTTGCTAATTAAGTTTACATTTGGATAGATCTGGACTTAAAGCACAATTCTTCAAAGAGGAGTCAAATGTAACACCTGGCAGTCTCCTCTGTTTTACACATTACGGTTCTGATACCTTCAGTCAGTGCTGATATCATTCACAATGGCAAAACATGGAGTACACTCACTGCAAATACCTTCCCACTGAGAAATGAGACACACTGCATTTACAGTTTTGCTGAATGTTCTAATTTCAAATTAATTATAAAGGGGGACAACAAAGTCCATCTACAGCAATGTACTGGCAGCTCCATTTAAAAGAGTAATCACCAGTTCCTTTGGGGATATAGTAACTCTTGCCAAGATACAAAGCAGGCCTTGAGGAAGCTGACAGGACAAACTGTGAAATGAAGTGACTGTTTATATAAGTAGAAAAGTCTTGAGACTCAACGATTATATATATATAAATGTTAAAGGACTTAATAACATCAGCCAGTTTGCATACATCTTAGAACACAAGCTGACCATAGCAGCGTGGGTTTTTTTTTCCCCCAAGTTAAAAAAAAAAATACCACAAAGTTTATTATTTTACGTACAAAATATATACAGTTATAGTGGCATGCTCAGAACATACTGCCAGGCAGTTGGAAACAGTGTTCATTAGTGGCTTTGGCAATGGACTGATATTCAGAGAAGCCAGGTCTAAGTCCAAGATATGTTGGTGTCTCGTCAAGTCATTTACCATTGGTGTCTTCAGTTTCTTATGTTTCAAAGAGAGAAATAATACTGTTTATCTTGTAAAGTTCTTTGAATCCATGAGATGAAGCAAGCTATCCATGAGCTTAGGATTGTTATTGAGTTGTTGCATGCAGGTTTTCATACTTTCTTTTTATTATCAAGCACAGCTTGATAAAATGCTCACTCAGTAAGATGGTTCTTTTAATAAAAGCAAAGGGATTTCATCCTCCCTGAGTCCCCAACAATACAAACTGGTTATTAGCATTAAACTGAAGACTGTGCTTATTTGACTTCTGATTCTCAAGACCTCAATTTGTGCAGCTTTTGGCAAAGAAATTGTTTTCCCATAGGGTAGTTTTATTGCTTCCAAGTGAGGTGTTTTCAGCTTCCACACTGTTGGATCTTATGTCCTTGTTTCTCTTGTTGATACACTTGAAAATTGATGCTCTTCAACAATCTTTAAACACTTGTAACTTCTCAAAATCCTTCATCTCCACATAGAGTATGGGATAAAATCTGGGGTATGCATCTCTCAGTGTGAGAATGAGCATTCTAGAAGAATGCAAAATAGTAAAAATAGTAAGCTAATTCATTATTTATTTTTTTAATATAAAAAAACATTTCAGAATTTTAGAGGTCTTCATTTTTTGGCTATTATGTCAGTGTGTGAGAATACAAGATTCTCACTGAGGTAAGAATGTGTCCATTGCCTCTTGTCCTTTCACTTCGTGAAGGAACTGTACCTCCACCTTCTTTATACCCTTGCATTAGGTATTTGCGCATAGCAGTCAGATCTCCCCTAAGCCTTCTTTTCCTAATGATGAACAAGCACAGCTCTTTCAGCTTCTTCCCATAAACCATGTGCTTAAACTTCCTGTCTATCTTAGTGGCTTATTTCCTCAACCTGCTGCAGCATGTCAACATCTTTCTTACCATAGGGAACCTAAAACTGGATTGCAGAGTACTGCAGATGCAGTCTCACAAGTGTCAAGTAAGTCAGAACTGTCAGTTCCCATAATCTGTTGTCTACACTCTTGATAACACAATCTGGTATGCAGCTGGACTTCTCTGCAAGGGAAAATTTTTGTTCCATTTTCATGTTCATGTTGTGTGTTGCAGAACAGAAACATAAAAAGCCAAACTTCCATGAACTGCACATTTATTTCAGCATAGACCCAAAGCAAAATAAAACAAGACAAAACCCAAAACAAAACAACGCCCCCCCCCCCCCCCATCTTTTATAAACCCTAGACTGCAAGGTGGCTACTCTGTAGGTATAAGATATCTTGCTATTTGCAGACCATTTGAGATGAGTTGAAGTAGATGGTGTGTTTTAAAAACGTCAGATGAAATTTGATGTAACTCAGAGGCTGTGTTTCATGTTTCATGTGTTGGTAGTCTCAAGACAAAATGTCATCTCTTTGTTCATGTCAATTACTTAAGAATAGCTGAACCAAAATCTCTGGGTTAGTCAGTCCAACATGTTATTCTATTCCTGACCACAGCACTAACAAGTTCACTTTTGAGATGCAATCTGAAATAGAAAACCTGAGATACTACAACACCACACAAACATTTTTAGCCCTGTATTTTATGGTACTGCTCAAGGAGTTACGACTTGAAAATGTCAAGTATTAAGTCAAGCCTGAAGCTGAGAGTTGGTCTTGACATAACTCAAGGAATTTGGCTACCAGCAATAAATTCAGTTACAGAATGCCTATCTAATATATTTAAATTCAGTATGTCAACAACCTTAGAATTTACTGCTCAACTTTGAGTACAAATAACATTTAGAATAGCTCACCAGCCTTTTATCATGCCTGTTCACATGGCTGCTCTAGTCTACTCTTTAAATAACTGCCCTATGACTACATTCTTGGCCTCTTTGTGTTTATTATTTAAAATTCATCCAAGAGACAAATCCAAGAGACAGTACAACACTAATTCCTTCTATGTCTGTTTGGCAACTTCCCATTCATTTTCCCTAATAACAAAAAAAGTTATTAAAATTGAGTAACAACCGGTATATTTTCTCTGAACATTTCTTTATTTCTTATATTTGCAATGTTTACACTGTCATCAAGTATCTTTTCTCTAAGTGACTAATATTACACTCTAGAGCTGTAAAGATCAATTATATAGAATATTGCTCTGGGCAAACAAACTTATCCTGAATCTGAGCAAGAAATTAAAAGAGAGTTTTCATAGTATCACGGATTATATATTATACTATCAAATTTTGTGATTATGTGACCCTGAATCTATAGTGTCTTTTTGGCTACCTTTGTTAAAGCCATGTAAATTTTCTTCAGTTTTAACTTGTCTCAATCCAATTATATGCAGATTCTTGTCTTCTGCAAGCTTTGTTATTTACTTGTTTCTTAGATTATTTGTAAATAAACTACATCATTGAATCTTTCCAACACTGTTAACATCTGCTGTGCTAATCACTAACCCTTTCTGCACATAATCTGTCATTACATTACAATGGGAAAGCTGTATCCATTACTCAAAGCAGTTTAATTTCCCAAATATCTTCTCCTAGACTTTTCAAAAATCCAAGTAGAATTTTTTTCCATTCCTTTTTGTACTTTCAGGTGATAATTCTTCAAAAGTCCTAAATAATTAAGAGGGACATTAGTTTCCACTAAGAAAGCCATCTGACTTCAGGAGTAGTTATCTTATTCTACATACTTAAGACTTAGAAACATGATGTCAAATATTTATGCAATACTGAAATAACAGACACAGTTCTGTAATTCTAGAAATCAGCCACATGTCAGATGTGAAAGAAATGTGACTAATGCTTTGGCACTCTGATGTGCTAAAAGATTTTCAAAACAGCTCTGATAGCAGGTTTGCGTGCATCACTTTTAATTCCATTACATTTAGGGTTCATATATTCATAGTAACAGTTGGTAGGCTAGCGTCTTGTTGTAGCAAGATATATTAATGATATATGCAGCCCAGTAAAAAATAATTTTTGCCCTTACTAGTCTGTGGCCTGTGGCTTTTTATTGACCTAGGGGTGCAGGGTCTTAGTACTTATCTGGGCTTGTCTTAGCCCGAGCTGATTTGACCTTGTTTTAGAAGTGTGTAGATGTAGTTGGTAATAAACATCAGCCTTTTCTATTAACTGGGTCAAAGAAATAAGGTTGCTTTCAAGTTCTTTCGAGTAAGGCTCCCCTGTCCCCTTCTTACAGAAGACCAGAGCTGTTGGCTTTAGGACCTAGAGGAGCATTAAAAGAGTGCTAGTAGCATTAGAGAAAAGGGGTAGGTACTAGGAAGGTAGTCTATAAGTTCCTGCAGTATAAAGAGGGTTCTTCTGTAATACTTAGATAATTCAAGACGTATGCATTTGTATAATTTACCTGGGCAAAATATAACTAGATGTTGTCTTTTGATTACATG
Source organism: Falco cherrug (assembly GCF_023634085.1). Classification (NCBI taxonomy): domain Eukaryota; kingdom Metazoa; phylum Chordata; class Aves; order Falconiformes; family Falconidae; genus Falco; species Falco cherrug. The sequence continues at coordinate 53,300,893 of NC_073697.1, forward strand.
CTAAAATATCAATTGGACCGACAATAAATTCTTAACTAAGTATCTAAGGTGTGATCCCTTTTTTTTTCTGATAACAGGATTTTAATATAAAACATGAACAAGCTTGTCAAAAGCTCAACATTATGTACATGCCAAGGTTTGAAACCCTAAGTAGTTTCATTCACATTAAAAGGGATAGTTCATGTTCAGTTACACAGGTGCTCAAGTTTGGGCTTTTTAAGTGAGTCTTAAGAGGATGTATCCTCACTCTTGGTGCTAACTCTTAACGGAAAATACACCTCTACTTTTAGCAAGTGCAAAATGTTATTGTACAGGAAGCTGGAGTCTCCCTAATGAGTAGTATCTGAGCTTAATCACTTGATAAAGTGCAAGTGCTGTTTTTCTTCTAATGCCCCAGGAACTCTGTCAGTGAGGTTGCCTCTTTTTATCTTTATTTCTTTATTCTTCTGTCTTTGTTTCAGTTTTTACAGTCTCATTTGCATTCCCTCCCCTGACATCCTTTGATATACAATCATTATAAATCATGGGCAGTTTTGTAAAGTTCAGGTGTTTTTTTCTAAATTATACTACAGTTAATACCTCACTACAAATATTATTTCAGATCCCTTCTGTTTGCCAAGGATGACCTTATTCAATGCTATTGAAATGGTAGGAGCAGAAGGGTATTTTCATCATCAAACAGTCAGAAACAGCCCAAATTACATCACGGTATTGTATCAGTAAGCAAAGCTGCTTTACTGTTATTATGACTGTGATTTTTATTTTGCTGTGGTGACTGAACCCTGCTTGAGGATAAGGGCACAGTTACGTAAAGTACAACGCCAATATACAGTGGATGTTTACACATCTCATGTGACGCACTGTGACCCAACAGCAAAATATGTGCATTGCTTCCTCTGAAGTCATAGGGAAGGAGGGGTTGCAAACCATTTCAGCTATTTTATTTTGTTAGAGGGGCACTTTTTGCTATGAAAAGCAATTTCAGAAGCAAGTATTTTTCATCCTGAGGATGTCAGATGTTTTACATATGCCCAGTTTCTCCCTTGCTTACAAACAACGTTCCAGTGAGGCTATTTGCCAGGCAGATATAAATACTCAAAAAAGACAAGCAGGACTCATGATGGTGAAATTGAGGTTAAATTACAAAGACACTGAGTATCTGCACATGGGATTTAGAATTGGTACACAGTGAGTATGTTGTGGTTGTTGTGGGGGCCGCCTTCTAAGTAAATTGTTGCTATTGTAAGGGAATCCAGTGACGCTGCCGGACATAACATCTCCTTTTTATCAATACTATGTTCGTGTTGTGTTTACACTGTGCACAGAGATCACACTGAACTTAAACAAAGGAAATATGGCAGCATACAGAGCACTGGCTTTAGCAGACTTCTTGTAAATGCTGTTACCCAATCAACCAGGAACAGTTGCTTGTATTGTTGAACTTTTTAGTCTTCAGCTGTTTTAGAAAACTCCCCAGTACTGAAGATTAACTTTCTTCTGTGTCCAAGGGCATCTCATATGACTTCACAGTTCCTAAATATTATTTTTTTTGTGTGAATTCTTCATAATTTGAATGAAACTGCTCTTGTTTTAGCACTAGAGATTATTAAAATGTATTGAAAAATGGGTGTCTGTCTTCAAAATTCTGACCGAAGCCAAAACCTTCATGCAACATCATCATCATAGGCAATCCCGTGTCTGCTTTTCCACACGGGTGTTAAATCTCTGCACTGTGGTGCAGATTTCATGTTCAGTGCTGTTGGGTTCACTCAGCTTGCCTAGTTGTTGGTAGATTTGCTGTGCGCAACACCTGTTAACGTCATGCAGTTTATTTGCTAATTTCTTCTCAGACGGAGTTTCTGGCTCCCAAAAGCCTATGCATTTCAGCAGACTCTTCTCTGTTTTTTGACAAATTGTTGTTAGAAGAAGCAAATGAGGTAAAATATCTTCTAAAACATCACTGATACATTTATCATGCACACTTTAGGAACAGTAATTTTAGATTATAAAGATGTTTCCTAATATTAGGTCCCCAGAGGAATCCAATGACAAAAAGTAAGCTGTGAGAACTTAATTATCTTCTTCCATACCTTCTAATATGAAGGGTTTTGTTTATAATGGAAGACATCAGTGGATCATTTTTTTGACCTGTTTAAGTAATGGCAGAGCTTGAGTATCTCTTTGTAGGGAAAGGGTTTCAGAAAGTTTAAAAGTAAATCAGTGCAGAGGATTATATGTCTACCGCCCCAGGACCTTTCTCTGGTTTTTAATGTTCTTCCTAACTTGAGCAGAAAATAAGAGGTCTGAGATTTCCTGTACAGTGGGAGTATTTGAAATATTGTATTTTAGGAAACTCCAACATAGAGCTCTTAATGTATTTCTGACCACTCTCTGTCAGTGTTATTATGGGTCTCTCTGTAAGGTGGCTGGCATGTGCAGGCAACTCCTACTCAAGACATGAGTAGCCTAGCAGGGAAGCCTGGCAGCCCAGGCAAGTTTGCAGGTAAATCAAGAGTTAAGAGAGATCTGGGCTTTTGGTGAGCTGCCAAAGGAATAGGGAAGTGACAACCTCGCGGTGCAAGTCCCTGAGTTGTCTGCTAGCTGGACTGATGTGAGATGGAGATCTTAATAGTGGAATGACTTCAATATCTGCAACAAACCTTCTCACTGGGAAACTGACAATTTGCTCCAATGACAGTTCTTGAAGGAAGTGTATAATTCTGAGCAACTTCCCTTCTCCCACTCCCCACCTCCCAAAATATTTTTATGCTCCAGGATAAGCTTTTTTCTTAAAAAGTCAAATACTTGGCCTTCTGTATTTTCAAGTGTGTGATCTATATGCTGAACTATTTAGTCTGATGTACAATAAATATTTAATTGTTTATATAAAGTAGAAGATTTTCATGTGGAGGTTGTAAGAAATAACCACTGATGAAATGCCAGTTCCCAGGGAGTTGGAATGAGACAATTGTTCCATGCATTAAAGAAAGAATAAACAGGTCATGTATTTAGAATGTAATATTTTCTATCCTGAGTAGGCCCCCTAACTTTAATGGTCTAAACAGTTCTAAACAACTCTTGCTCAATTTCATAAGTTTATTTTATTCAGAGGTTTGGCATTTTGATTCTTTTTTTCAAGGAATTTTTTTGAAGTGGTTGCTCTTCCTACACCATCCATGGACCACAGCAGACATAGGTGGTAATGGGAGAGGTTTATGCTCTGCATCATGTGCAGTCCCAACACCTTGATCCAGTCCAAGAACTTTGCCTTTGTTGTACAAAAGTTCCTGTTGAAACAGCAAAGTTGAATATATGTATTGACTTCTACAGGTTAATAATTTGCCTGTTTGCACTTTCTGTGTTTTCTGTAGAACTTTGTCCAATAAAAGATTAATTTTTTGAAGGTATTTTTGGGTCAAAACCAGCAAAGACATTGAAGCTTCACAGATTCTCAGGATGCTTAATAATATGGTTGGGTGCTCATGTACTGAGGCTTTTTGCAATGTGTAATTCCATTCAGTAGGAGATTCAGAAGGTTTAAAAAATGTTTCCGCTTTTGAACAAAATAATGACTTTTTTTTTTAGAAAGGAATGTATTGAACTTCTGCCTTTATGAAGAAATGAAAATACAAAGGATCATTTATACAGTTTTCTCAAAAGGAAACTGTTGATGAACTTCCGTAAGCTCCCTGAAAAACACCACAATCCTGGTGGCTTACATATCCCTGGCCACATCCAGCCAGCATTGTTATTCCAATTCTGGGTTCTTCATCCGGTGTGCAAGGGCTAATCCACACACAAAGCTGAGTTATTTGTTCATTGCATGTCTCTGCAGAGATGGTGCCAGGTGGTAAATCCACAAAGCTAGCACACCTCTTAATACATAGTAAAACATTTTCTACACTTTGAACAATGCTTTACTATTACATTTGGTCACAATTCTTACTGGTTCTTACAAGCCCCATCTCCATTTAAAGGTACAGTATTCTTTCTTTTCACCCTGCATGTTCTGTGGGGAGGGGGCTTTGTTAGTAGGGGGCTTTTTTTGCTCAAGAGCAGGCCTTGTAGTATGCTAATTGGGACAGTTCATACATGGTTCAAGTAATTGTCTGTTTGGTCTCATTAACCCTTCGGTTCTCCTTAAGCTTATCTTGTTATTTCTTAGTTTGACTTATTTATGGTGTCTATTCCTTTTCCCAAGGCCATACCTTGTCAACTATTTGTAAGGGTTGATTAACATCCTCTGTTTTTCAGATTCTTACTTTTTTCTCATTACGGATATTTACGTATTTTGTTTAAAAGGAAATTATTATTCTATTAGCATGGCAGTCTTGGCTTCACTCAAGTCCCATGAGCAAAAGATTTCCAACTCCATGGCAGGCAGCAATAAAGCCCTACTGTTCATGGCTTTAGTTTTTATTCTGCAATTGTCAGATTTGTGGCTGTGTTTAGCTTGTCTGGCACACTGTTGGGAAGCTCGGTGACCTGCCAGTAAAGTGTGCTGTCCTCTGTAGGAAACCTACCTGCTTCTGTCAAATGGCTCATCACATCCTGTTCTTGTAGAACACTTATACATTGGTATAACAGTCCAATGGAAAAATGTCTAGCTAACTACCAGGAATGGGAAGATCACTGAAAAACATGTTTTGTAGGTGGGATGGGCAGAGCTTCAACTCAGCTCACTTTCCAGTAATTTGCAGGGATAGACACTCACCCAGGGTTACTGTTTTGGTCAGACCAAAACGAAAGAAGCAGAAGTTTTGGACAGAACCCCTAGTGTATGGCCACCTTCAGGCTTAAACAGACTAACAGAGTTTAAATCTCTCACATCTGGAGTTTCAAGGTACCAGGACTCACTGCATTTGTCACCATGAGTGTTCAGCCAGTGGAAGTTAGCTGAGATTTGAGGATTATATTTAACATGTGTTAACTAACATCTTAAAGAAAACTTTGTCCTTCCTGAATATGTTTGTGGTTTTTAGCTATCTGGACAGGACTGGTCCTTCCTCAGTGTGTATATACTCATTGTATGCATGTAAAAACATGGTTAAGTTTATTAGCAGTGGTATTGCTTTTGCAAGGCGCATGAAGAAGCACATTTCTCATAAAATGAGCTTCCTCCAGCTGCTCTGCAGTTCTTGCTTCATCTTCCACTTTCTGAGCTGCAACAGTCAGAGTTATTGTAAATTTGTCACAAATTAACAGGAAATTGTGCTTCCCCTTGCTAATACAAACACTAATGGATCAGGCCAGGTTCTGTGCTGGTGTTAATTGCTCCATCTCTATTTGAAGTCAATGGCACCGAATTATTTCCTGATAACAGAGGACTCAACATTTAATATTTAATTTGACACACAGGCATTGGTTATGTTGAGTTGGAAATCTCATTTGTGAAACTTTGTAGGCTTGGGCTAAGATGCTTTGTATGCTAACACTAGAGCTCTTATTTTGTATCCTTTTCTGTGGCTTTCACCACAAAGTGTAACCTCCCATTTCTATTCTAGCCTGACACAGTTTTTGAAAAAAATCAGCAAGTCTTTTGGAAAGGAGGGGGTGTGTCTTTCCCTCAATTCTCCAATCTTCAGATGTAGTTTTCCCCATCACACCTCTATTTTTAGTTTGCAGTCTTTTGCACTCCTATTCAAATTTTCCATTTTCTTTATTTTCCTCTTTCTTTGATTCTGTTTCAGGATTCTTAACAGCAACAACATTCTCTACTTTGCTGCTGGATGATTAGAGTTTTATTTCTAGTTATTATCTTGCTATGTGAATCATTCTGATAATATGTATCATATAGAATTGCATCTAATAATTTACAATATTTCCATTTCTGCCCCCTCCCTTCTGCCGTCTCTCCATCCATTTTTGTCACAAAGATTCAGAATAGCTTGCTGACAGTACCTTTCTTCTACTTACACATATCCAGTTAGAAGTGTTTGCTTTAAATAGGGCAGGCATTTCACTGATAAATGATTATTGAAGGTATATTTGTTATTTATTACGTGGTGATAAATTAATGAAGAATATATTATTCTGTTTGCTGCCTACATGTGGACCCTTTCTGCCTTTAAAACTGAGATTTAATTATGAAATTCCATTTTATCTGTCAAATTCCTGTAGTTCTTTGAGCCTTCTTTAAAGATTAATAGTTGGCTAATTATAATCATGGTGTTAATATTTTTTTTCTGAAGGTAGTCAAGAACAGTATCTCCATAAGGGTTTGGCTAGGACAGTCTTATCTAGAGCATGGAACTGTCACCTGCTCCATGAAAATGTGCTTGGTTTAAAGAAAAAATGATTAAAAAAAGAAATATTTCCAAGGGGAGATAAAAATTTCCGTTCATTTTAGTGATCTAATCCATAGAAAAGGCCTGCAACCAGTTTTAGTGGCACATGTTATATGAGGATAATGGAGGAGGTCCATGAAGAGAGAATAAACTGCAGTGCAGAGGTGAGGACAGGAGGTTTAAATGACAGTGGGACATAGGCATAGCAATTTTTTAAGTTTGCATTATTTTCAACACAGCATGTTGAACCCATACCTGTAAACATACCCCTAGCATGGCTGAACCCTCTAGTACATGTGGTGATTGGCTTGCTCATGCATCCTGGGTACCTTAGGACACCACCCTGCATATTCAGACTGCTTGGCAGCAGTGAAGTCCAAGAGGTGGATCATGCCAAGTTCATGGTTTTTGCAGGCTGTGCTCAGGAGAAGGCAAGGATCATTATTCCAGAAGCAGTGAGATGCAGAGAGTAGGTTGCATAGTAATGATCCTGGAGAGTTTGCTGCAGCAGGATTCCTGTCTTGTCCTGGAAGGAAAAGGGGCAGAACTTCCAATCTACAGAAATAGAGAAATTATTTTAGTGCACATGACAGGATAGAACTTACTGCATAAGTGGCATATCTGGATTTGTATCTCATATTAAAATGAAACTAATTAATACCTTCATCTGTATCGGAAAGGAAGAGGTGGCCTTTTCTAGAGTATTCTTTTGTCTCAGAATGCTCATGGTTGGTATCAACACAGAGTCTTCTGACATTCACACAAAGCTTTTCAGTTCTGTTGGTGCTTAAGCCTGAGCTGTTGTGTAAATTTTACCTTTGATGATGTGTTCACTACTGAAAGAGGATAAGGACAAAGACAATCAAGTATTTATGGTCTTCCAATATCATCCCATAATGGACACTGAGAGAGTTCATTCATTGCAAGAGTTATAGAGCAGCTCAGACTATTGAACTGCAAAAAGCCTTAAATTATGGACTCGTATATGTTCATACATGATTATGCTCACATAAACATGAACAACTTCAGTAAAATAAATTTCATTTATTGTGACTTCTTCATTTTAACAGTTTATATAATAGCCAAATGAAATGAATCAATGTCTTCTGCCTCAAAATCAAACCACAAAAATTATCTGTTCACTAATGACTAGGATTTCTTCAAAAAAAATACTAGGCCAGATAACCTTTTTACTCTCATGTCTCTTCTTAAGAATTTGGCAAGAGTGTAGGTGAATGCAGACATGAGGTTTGAAGGCACATGTGAGGGAATCATCTTTGTTACTTGACAACTATGGTTATGTGAAGAGGTTAAAACCTGACACATACTAGTGAAGAAGGAGCACAATGCATAAAAGAGAGGTAGCCCTGTCCCAATAATGACAGATTCATCCTTAGATAACCATGTCTTCCTGAGGGAAGCTTACGTATTTTTCCTTATATTTTAAAATTTATGAATTTATGGCCTGCTTGTTTATTTGCAAGTATATTTTTCATCCAGATTCCTGCTTCAAGCCTCGCCTTGTCATTTATGGTCTAATTTTTGAGAAAAATCTATCTTATAACAGTGAATGAAGATTGCTTTATTTTAAAGTTCTTTTTTTCATAGGTGTTATTAAATAAAGTTGCATGTCAATCCTATTGGTCATGAGTTTCTTGAAAGAGGAAACATGAGTACCTCAAACCTTCCATTTTGTAACCCTAGAAAGAAGATGGAGTTGCAAGTAGAGCAGTGAGTTTCTAGGTGAGTTCTATATATTACACAGCGCTGGGAATAGAACAGTCTTCAGTAGAATATTGCTCTTGGGGGAAAAAAGTATCTTTGAAAAATTTATACTTCTTCCCCATTTAAGTCCCTTTTTTTCCTTAATTTTTATTTCTGTTTCTGAATGGCTAGACTTCTCTCCTTTATTATTTTATTATTCACTCCTTGGTTTGGCTGTTCTTTCCATCTCTGAAATGCAGTAAATTTAGAGCACTAGGAAGGGAAATAGGACCTAGTGAAGTGAATTTGGTCAATGACTGTGGTATATCATCCATTGCTTAATCAACCTTAATACAAATGCAAACCTTCAGAAGAATCAGAAAGGATCCTGAGAAACCAAGGGTCAGTGAATCTGGCTTCTGTACTAGACAAATGTGTAGATTTGTACCACATTTTAGGCTACTCAGCTGAATAACCACCCAGACTCTGATATCTTTTTTTATATTAAATAAAGGTTTAGGGTTCTCCCAGAGGTAATGTAAAAATATGAATTTTATAACTTAACCAGTTAAATACACTTTATATTGAGTGATGAGTACCCTGTGTACTAGAGTTAGTAGAGAAATGGTTACATATTATCTGAAGGAAGAGTCACTGGGTAGGGGGAAGTCCTATTTCACATATCTACTAAGTTAACAGCATATCAGTAAGGATGATCAGGTTAATACTGTTGAAATGAAGCTGTCATAGGAAAAAAAGAAAAGTTGCCTCATAGATCAGCAACTGTTTGAAAGTTATGGAACGAAGGGCAGGAGTGTATGCTTGGCTGTGACAATAGAACTGTATATTCTAAGAGATCCTATGTAGCATATTCAGAAAATCCACAAAAGGGATGAATAGGGAAATAATAAAGTTTTTATATGATTTTGAATTATTTAAATTATTTAAATTTAAAACAGACAAATCTGAAGCTGACTGTCAAGAATTGCAGAAAATCCTCATTCTAACTAATTGATAAGAGTGACAAAAATGAAGTGGAATACAGTGCCATAAATGCAAAGCAATGTAAATGAATATAAATAGTCCATGACTGTAAACAGGTAATTAGAGCTAAAACATTATGAACACCCAAGTTCTTAATTTTTTAGAAAAAGCCTAGCAGAAGAAAGAAGTGAAGCATAAAGAACTTCTCATTAAATGTTTCAGTGCTTAAGAGAGTCTGAAGTGAAACTCGAGTTTCAACTGCATTTCTTTGACTAATCTTAAAGAGGAGTATGCAACATCTTATAGAGATATTGGCAGTTACTCTTCACTGATACAGCCATGAGGCTGGAGAGGAATTTTGCCTCTAATAACAGTTCAGCTTCAAGGACAGAGAAGAAGCTTTTCAAAGCTGCATAAGCAGCAGCTTGGCTCCAAACCTGACTGACCTCCAGTAGTGATGAAGTGCCATATAAACATATGTGTCTGTCTTTACCTCCTTCCCACCAACCACCCACGCACAAACTAGCCTAGTTTCTTATCCACACTGTGTGGGCAGAGAATGGGAAAGCAGCTCCTGGGAACTGCTCCCACTCTCTCCTTGCAAGAAAGGGAGAGTGTTCCTAAGGTGTTCTGACTGCAGCTGCTGAGTACCAAAACAAGACTCTGTCCTGGCAAGAGACTTACCCACCTGCTTCTATCACAAGTGAAAGCCTCGGTCAGATGCCTGGGTGCCAGCACAGCCACAAATATCACCATCTCCTGACAAGACCTGTTATCTTCACTTGTTCACTTCGCTTAATCTTCACATCCACATTTCCATGAGCATGGCTGAGGTTTAGCACTTTCCCTCTTCCCACCTTATCCCCACCAAACTTCAAATAGATGAATTACCTTCCCCTAATAAAACAACTTAGAATTTTGAGTTAAGCATTATCAAAACCTTCTTCAAAGCCATTCACTAGCTTTCTATAATATGAAAACATGGTTTTACCTATCAAAATGTATATATACTGATCTAAAGCTGAGTGAATAATAGTTTTTAAGGTATCTGGAATTTCTGCAAAAAAAAAACCCATTTCATTTGATCTAAACCAATTGTATTCAACACCAAATACTTCAACTTTACTTCAAGTACTTTTTAAAAGGATGAAATGTTACCAGTAAGATCAAAGGACACTTCAAAACAAAAAACATTTAACAAAAATCAGTGTTTCCATTTTGAAAATATTTTGCGATTTTTCCCAGATATTTTTAGAATGTAGAGATTATCCAATGTTATTAAATATTTTGCTCAGGAAAAGAAAGCAGTGCTTGTAAAATCTCACTATATTTCAAACAGACTCTCTCATCCTCAGAATCTACCATTAATAATAATTTTTAGAAGCTGAGACTTTATTCCAAGTTTCCACCTTGGGGGAGTTTTCTTTTTATCTTGGCATTGCAAACCTTTGAAAAGAAGCATTTCGAAGGGAAGGCATGACAGATCTTTTAAATGGAATATGCAGCTACTGAGCTCCACACTATAATTACTGTCATACTGAAGAAGGTTAAATATTTATGAAGAATGTGCTTTTTATCATCCCGTCTAATTTTTAAACCTGAATTCTGTAATTGCATTGAAATGCCAATAATCAAGAGGGGGTTCTTTCTTGGCAGGCATAAGATTTTTACCAGTCTCATTTATTTGTGAAGCGTGGCCAATGGAGGTACGTAAACAAAGTGGGTTTTTTTCTTTTTGGACCAAAGATAAATTGAAAAGTTCTGCCAAATAACTTCTTAGGCAACGCCTAACTGATTTTTCCTTACAGATTAGAAAATGGGCTTCCCTCCTTTATGTATATTGAGTTTTATGTTTGGTCACTTTGCGAATTTTTTTGCTCCCCAAATCTGGTTAGGCTAAATATCAAAGTAAAAATTAATCTTACATTCTCACTAGTGTAGATTGCCATGTTGAAATCATACAGTAAAATTCTGAAGTTTCATGCCAAAATTTACTATAACAGCAAAATTTACCTGATTCTTGCACTTTAATAAGTTTGTTAAAAATCTGTTCCAAATTCTGCTTTTAACAACGCTATTACAGATAACTTTCACCTTCTTTTACAGTTCTATAATCAAAATACTAGTAAAACAAATAGGTGAAAATATTTCTGTTTAATAACTTGATTGATGCACATCAAGCCTCACCATTTTCATGTGACAGTTTTATGTAAATCAAGCTAGAAGAATTGTCTGAAGAGATTTACTAGGAAACTTATCCTAAATGATGTATAGACTGTGATTTAGTTAATCAGTCTTTTAAAAACTTTCCAACTGTATTATGGTATATTGGTTTGTCATTGGGAAACATTAGGGGAAAAAATCACAGTTATCTAAAATGGGCTCTAGACAGGAATCTGACACCTAAATCTAAGTCGTGATTCAAATTCTGCTCACACAGTAACTGCTTAAACCAAAAGGCATCTAGCTGTTTTCTCATCACTAGATAGTCCCCCAGGTGTGATTCATAAAGTCTTGTCACTTGCACAGGCCAGAATGGACAACCTGGTTCTCACCTATGCTAGGAAGTCAGAAGTGACACACAATAATGCCAAAGTGTTTGGCTTGGCAGAGGAGGAGGAGGAACTTCTTGCTGAATGTCATTCCACCACAGAGCTACTGAACTGGGACCCTGTCAGCATCGCTTCCTAGCTATTTTCCTTAAATAACTAGCTTCTGGAGGAGAAGTGATGGCAGTCTGACTATCTTTTACTTTACAGACTTGGGACTAATACACTTACCCAGTAGGTGATGCTTAAGAAAAAAGGAGTCCTGGGTTTGATTCTTCATTATAGAGCTATGTGTTTATATTTAGTAGGGGCAGGTGGGTGGGGTGGAGGGTAGGAACAAGAGAAACAAAATAAAAGCCAATGCTAAGATCAGAGTATAGGACAAAACTGCTTTCCCTGGAGCCTTTCAGATGACTGGCCTTTGCATTTTGTGCTTTTCTACACAACAGCACAGATTCTGTTGGAGGCATGGGGGGCATGCAGCCACCTGGAGAAGCACTGCATGGCTTTGAACCCATTCAGACTAGAGAGGATCTTCTACTTCACAAAGTATTCTAGTCACGAGGACGGAGGTGGGAGGTTGCTTTAATTGAACTCTAGGTGCCTACTTTTTAGGTGGCAACTAGCTCGACTACCTCAGCAGTAAATGGATAGCACATTCAGGATGTGATTCATCTTATGGAAGAATAACTGTCTAAAGAATGTCAGGTCAGCCAACTCCTCCAAATATTTCCTTCTGTCACTTGGCTGGAAAGGGATCCTGACTTAACTGGCTCAGCCACAGCCATTTAAAGCTACCCATCGGTATGCATAGGAACACCACCGTGCTGCAGCTCTGTTCTGAAAGAAAACAAGTTCTCCTCAGCTGTGTGAAAGGTATGTCCTTGTCCTCACAAGGAGACCTTGCTTCCAGAACTGGAAGGACCATCCCTAGAGTCACAGAGATAAGCACTCCATGGTGAGGTATTTTCTGGTGGGTACTCCAAGCAACATTCTATTAATAGTGCAGGGTCACCCTTCTGAGAGACCTAAGTCTTCTTGTGCATTATACAGGGAACGTAGAGGCCCAAATTCTGGTGTGATTTCCATTCAGTTAAGCGAGGTAAGCTTACATCCTAAGTAGGCCTGGCTTTTCATAGCTTCCAGAAAATATTTTAAGGGCTATAAGCATCTTATTGGTGTCAATAAATTTGAGTCACAAAGCATCGTGTATTTAAAATTAATCTTGCTCTGCTTCATTTGATTAAAATTTAAATAACTACTTAGAACTGAAAAAAATGTATTAATTGGCATTTGCAGGATGCATTTTCTTCTATCCAAGCTATAAAGCTGGAAATATATACTTTGAGAATTTGTTATGAATCTAGTGTTGACTATCTATGACTCCTCAATTCAGTTTTGCTGTTGCTAACCTGAATGCGTAGAGTTAAATCATGGGAAGCGGCAACAACGTTGTTAAAGGAGTGAGAAGGTAGAACAACGGCACAGATAAGGCAGCCTAAAGTATATAACTTCAAAGAATTTCAGATATGAGTGGCTGCTGGGCTATTGGGAGACAAACTGGCTCTGTGCAGGATGGAATGGGGTACTCTTCCTAGGGCTATGCCTGGGTTCAGCAGAGATCTGAAACTTCAAAGACTTTCGAAAAGGGGAGGTGGCATGAATAGATTAGGAAAGGCTATGAGGGATGAATCAATGGAAAGCTGACAGTCAGACTGCAAGAGACATGGGGAAACATCATGTACAGTGAGCCGAGTGGGGTGTTGGGTTTTGTTTTGTTTTGCTTTGTTTTCTTTTGCTTTACCTCCAGGAATGAGGTTAGCTCAGTTCAGGGGAAAATCAAAGCTTTCACACAGTTCTGTAGATGTTCCTACCTTTCAGGAATTCATGTTTTGCTTCTTGTTTTGCAAGGATGATCATTGTGACATCATATAGCTTTAAATCTGTAGATATGTTTGAGAAAATAGTCATGACCAACATCTTACTGTGACTCAGATCAATGCTGGGAGAAGTTAAGCTGTGGAATACCACCCAAGAGAGGTGGAATTAATGTCTAGAACTTTGATGTATATTCAGCAAGATCCAAAAACCCCAGACTTTCAGATATCAGCTGTGACAGTGACATTCATAATTGCTTCTCTAGCATTATGTTAAAAAAATAAATCATAAAATACTGAATTCTTCTAGGGTTCAGATTCAAAAAAGGAAGACTGAGGACTGGCAAGATGATGATAGACAGTTTAGATTGTGTCTGATTTATCCAGAGTGACCTTGTACAGGAGTTAGATCTGTGTTGGATAACACAGAAAACTAAAACATTAAATCGATTAACTTTTATTATCTATTATCTATGAATTTTATTTTTTTATCTATTCTTTATCCAGTAAAAGAGGGTTTCTTGCAAACTTATTTTTCTGCATCCTTTGCTGCTTTGTATCTACAGGTGCATAAAGATTAACTTTGAACTCTGCAGTGTGTTAACAGTATTGTATTGTGTTTATTGCTGATCACCTTCTAGGAGGTGAAAATGGCTTTAACGTGAACACGTGCATTTTTTTGGCTCCTGTAATTCTGAGCAGTTGAAGGGGCAATAAATGTTGAATGAGGTTGCTACATTCAGAAAAGTATAGTCAGAATAAAATTGTTACTGCAACTCTAGTAAGCCAATATTCATTTTGCTTAAAATGTGCTACCCTAGTCTCATTGTTCTTCAGAACAGTTCCAGTGTCCTTGAAACTGTACGCATTATAGGCAAACTGTAGAACATTCAAGGAATTCAGAATAGATAAACTATTACATATGAGTTTCAGCATGTGAATGGAGAGTGGTGTCCCTTTTCTGTCTCTAGCAAGCACCTCATCTGGGCTCTTTAACTCTATTTACATTACTTCAAAAATTACTGATTTGAAAGGCATTGGGAGTTGGTGGCAATTTGGAGTAGTGATAAATGTTAGGATATGATTTAAGGGATCTAATTTACAAGCTCTGGAGAAAAGCCATTTGCTTCCCAAAACATCTTCACAGGGATCCGTAGAGGAAATCCTATTATGTCTCCTTTCCAGAATCCTGATCTAGTTTTATACTTAAGTACTCATGCAATTTTAAAGAGCCTCTGGGTTTTTTTATTCTGTTTTGGAATCCTGACAACATTAATGCAAGCATGTTCTCAATTACACTTAGCAGAAAGTATAGCACAGAAATATTCAGCATTGCATGAGGGGTTTTGCAAGTAAAGCTGTAAAGATTTTTGTTATACATCATCTGGACATCTGAAGTAATGTTGTCAAGGTCTTTCCAATGTTGTGTAAATCCTGTACATGTTTTTTATAGTCAATCAGAAGAGCAGCAATGGAATGTAATTTTTGCAAACAGTACTGTAAAAGCACGACACATTGAACTACTTAGTTTTTGTAAGCAGACATGAGGTACATCTTGCTAGCAAGTGTATAAACTTTTAAATTATTTGATTCCAGTTTATTTAGGAAAAAAAATAATCGTATTCTGATACTCACCCACAGAAGTCAAGCAGAATAGGACTTTATTTATTTATGGGACCATTAACTATAGAATGGTGACTTACATTTCCTATATTTAATCCTCAGAACAGCAAACAACTTACAGCCACATCAGTTCAATTACTCTCAATGATTTAAAGGAATGTTGTTACCTCCTGCAAATGAAATATCAATATAAGCACTTCAAAAATATTGAAAACTTTGATCCTTTCAGCAGTTTATTACTTTATTTAAAAACATTTTATATTGCTGTATTTTATGCATCTGTTTGCTTTCTTTGTTGTCTTTATTGGAAAATAATGTAGTGCTATCTTTAGCTTAACTTAGCTAAACCTGTAAATATCATAAATATAATCATTGACCTCATTGTTGCAGCACCTTTTTCTTCCTGCCTGCTATTTTCTTCTCTTTTTCATGATTTCTACAGAAGCAAGCAGAAGCAGGGCAGTACGGGCCCTTTTGTCCTTATATCAAGGTTCACCTAAAGCTACATTTGCTTTCCTGCATCTTTTTCTTTCCCAATTGAATAACAAGACAAGTGGCATTAGCATATACTCAGTAAGAACAGCACCACCACATCTCATGGAGACCATATCCCCATGATTTTGAGAGAAAACCACTATTGAGGTATGCAGTAAATAAAGCCATCTCATGAAAGGAATGAATTAAAATGTCAGTTTGTTGTGGGATTAACTACTAATGATCTGATGTTCTGATTTGTGTTAACTTTTACCTTTTCCTCTTGAGCTAACCTACATTTGATCATGTGTCAGGAGAGAGCCCTTTTGAGGACACCTCTTAGCTAGACCAAATTGAGGGAAAATGATTAGATATTCCACAATATTCTGAGGATTTTATAGACAGAGCTGGTTCTCTTTCTTCCATGAACATCTATATGAATTTTATAATAATAAAAAAAGAATGAAAATGCTTAGCGGCTTCACATTTCTTTGTCTTCATATCTAAACTACATTTGGCATCTGAGCATAGTCATGGCCTTGCTCTGGAGTTTATGAAAGTCTTTCCCTGTTCACCACGTCCATCATGTGAGACATCTGCTAGCAGATTAGCATGATCCTTCAGACACGTTTCATTCAATAAAAGGCAGCGGTTGTGGTTGCTGCTGCTTTTCAAACTAGCATTTTA
Source organism: Falco cherrug (assembly GCF_023634085.1). NCBI lineage: Eukaryota > Metazoa > Chordata > Aves > Falconiformes > Falconidae > Falco > Falco cherrug. Next base: position 53,317,078 of record NC_073697.1, read on the forward strand.
ACCTGGACAGTCAGACTGGAAGTCGTTGCTTTTTCTCAGAGGTTGTCCATGGAGGCTAAAAAGTTGTTAGGAGATGGTTAATAGGTGCCATTCAAAGAAATGATGACTGTTCTTGCATTCCACACCTCATAAACCAATCTGCAGCCGTCTGCTTTGTCTGATTGCTGAACTGCTTGCCTGCATGAGCAAACTGGCATTTGCCTCAGTAAAAACTCCTGCATATTCTTTTTTTGTTTCCAAGTATAAAATGGAGAGCAGGAAACTGGCATTTTCTTTGCATGAGGCATTCACTTAATACAATAGAAAAGGCGAAAAACCCTGGTAACTTATTTACTGATAGGCAAGCTCCAAGAAAGCCGTAAGAAAAATCTGGTTTCATTCATTAGCTGTCTCTCTCTTATGCTTGAGTTACAGGTGTCAAAATATGTGTAATTTAGTAGACTTTTCTCAGGATATGAAAGAAAAATAACTTGATCTACTACAAATCTTTAGTTTGGGCTGTAGAACACACTATCAATGAACCGTAACTGCTGGGACTGTCTGCACGCTTCTGCTGCATTTAACTTCATTGTCTTTTTTTGTGATAAATTGTAAAGCAACATATCAGGTTAGTAGATTATTGACTGTCCTGCTGGAAAATTTGTAGAGTGGGCATGGTTTTAAATTAGCTCTGTAAAAGAGTGAACAAGTCAAATCTGTGCAAGGCAAGTTTACGTAGCATGCATTGGACTGACAGGCAGTAAAAAACTGAAATGTACTTATTTGGGTGGAGGGGATTTTGTGAGACATGAGTTGTTTCCATGAACACTTGGAGTCTAGCTAATTTTTACATGATTTTCTGTTCTTTGAAAGATATTTGGCTCTACTCACCTCTGCTATGAAATTTTAAAGGTTTTTTTTTTTTTTTCCTGTGATACAGTTTGGTTACTTTAAGAAGGACAGCTAAATAGCCTTGTTATTCTTTTCCAGGATCAGGGAGAGAAGACTTTGGTCTCATTTTAATAAAGTCCTTTACAGTATTTCAGAAGTGCCAAGGGCTTATGAAACAAGCACAGGTAATTTTTGTTTTCTTCAAGAACCCTCTCCAGTCATGAAAAGTATATGATAACAAAGTGTGTTGGCTTTAATGAATCTGTGCTGATTTAAATGGGTTGAGAGTTCTGTTTACCATCTGGAAAAGTCTAGTGTATATCTAATGTCTGTGTATTTTATTTGATGATTTGGGTTTCTTCCATTATTTCACTTCCTATAATAGTAAAACCTTGTGATATGATTGCAATTGTTCCATAGAAAACAGAGCTGAGGTAGGTCATCCCTGCCCTCTGGTTGGTTTTCTTTTTCACTTTTGCCTAAGGAGAAAGCAAGACTTCAGAAAAGGTTCAGCTAAACTACAGACAGCTTATCACCAGAGATGGCACAGACAAAGAAATAATACTCTCTGTATTGAAATGATCTTCCTCTAAGTGTTAGGTGTCTTTAAAGATTAGAAGATTTTATTTTATCACTTCAGTTTGTAGAGATTTAAAATGTAGCTTTTTTTTCTCCATTTGTGAACCCCGTGGTTTTTTTGTTTGGTTATTTTTTTTCTTCAGAATGTAGAGCCCATTTCTCTGTGACGATATTCACACAGCCTTCAGGAGGCTGTCAGAGCCACAGTATTCAAACCCCTACAAAGAATCTGGTACTTATGAAGGTACTTTCGAAAAGCCCAATGGATACCTTTCTGCATTTCCAGGTACATAAATACCTTTAAAAATATGGCTTTTACCTGCCAACGTCTCACCAGGCAGATTAACAATATATCTATTTCTGGCTGAATATACTGTTGAAAGGCATTGATTTAAAACACTTAATCTTTTTCTTTCTCTTTGGGACCATTGATTAATTCCTCAGCATTTCCATTTTCAGAGAAAGGTAAATAAATACTGCATGGTTTACCAAGTAGGACTCTGGTGGATGTGCTGAAAAATAAGTTCCTGTTTTACCCACACTTCAAAGTCTTCACTGTCCTTATTAAGGGTAGAGGTTTGCATTTGGTTTTCTCAAAAATTAACTTGTCTGCTTTCTTTGTGTGACTTTCAAACATAACTTGAATGTCATTCTCCACTGTAACACTGGTTGCATTTCAGGGGTCTTATAAAATAATTTGAAAGAATTGTATTATATAAGTATGAATTATTATCACTGAACTGTAGATATTTCATGGCAGTGATTGTGACAGTTTGAAAGACGTTTAGTCAAGTAATGGCATATCTGCCACAGGATTAGGAATTAGTATACTGTATTAAAAAATCAAATGTGCTGATTGTAGCCTTTAACTGAACAATGCATAAAAGCAAATGCGATTCCTTGAAATACTTTAGCGATGCATACCACTGATGGGACATAGAGGAATTGACTTCAGCACCTAGGTATTAATTCTACTATGGTGACTTCAGTGGTATCGGGCATTCCTGACTGAAACTCTGAATCCACTGACTACTAGTTCTGTAGAACTGTTAATACCACTCTGTAGCAGAAATCAGAGTTGTACAGATACATGTCTGTAGAGTTTTTTAGAACCATTTCCCACTTGCCAAGTTAAGAGCAAGTTTTCAGAAACTGATTTTGCAGATAGGAAAGGTATTAAATGGTATTTAAAATATTCTAAGTAGAATTCTCCTTCAGAGGTATAAAGTAAGCCTGACATTAAACACAGTAAAAACTACATGTTCACCAGCAAGAGGAAAAAGTAGCCTTCCTGCTCTCAGTACTTCAGAAGATAGGATTGCATGCTGTAGTTTATGTCTGTGGACCTAGAGTATTGTCTCCCTTTCCTCAGATGATTGTACGGAGGACACTAGGTTTAATTAGTGTATTTGAGAGCAGAAGGAGGTATAGTACTGCTTATTAGAAAAATATTTTCCCAAGTATTAGAATTTTGGTTAAACATGATCAAGAATTGTATATTCTTTTAGATTAAGAATTAATGACATTTTTTGTCATTCTTTTTCTGGTTAACTGCACTCGTCACATATTTAACTATAAATACAAAGCTGTGGCACAGATCCCTTGTGAAATTAATGAAAAGGTGGTGCTAAAGGTGTCTCCTTCAAAAACAGGAATTATCTTAGACCCTCTACCCTTTGCTGGCAGACACAAAGAAGTTAAGGATTGTATAGAAAAGTAAACATAACCCATTGAGAGATGAACATTTTGAGAGCTTTGGGGAATTTGCACTTTCACTGTTGTGGTGTCCTCACAGAGAGGTTTGGGAGTCGTTTACCACCCATTTACCTCCTCACTTAGAGTGTTTGAATACTACTACTATGTCAAGAGGTGAAAATGAGCTCTGGGCATTCACTTCATTTAAACGTTTTTATCAAGAGTATTTTTCAGTTCACAGGTTGGTCTGAACTAGAAGATTCAGTGGGTGAAGATAGGTTATGCTGCAATGTACACACCAGGGCTGTGTGTCACAGCACAAAGCCTTCAGTGCCAAAATTCGTATCAACTCCCACAATAGCCACAGCATGCAACTTATCTAGTTATCTCTGCATGACCAGTGCTTTAAAGCAAATGTATACAAAAATAGATCCGTTCCCTGATCCAATTCACAGGATAATTGCCCACAAAGTTGTACCAGTCCTAAGGCAGTACAAATAGAGGGCAGGAATATCTCAGGGTGCTGTAATTCCTGAATACTTCTGTAGTTTAACAGGCTAATTTTTGGTTGCGTTGTTGGAATGAAAGGCTGTCTCACACTCAGGTGTGCTCAGGGTTGCTTGTATTTGCAGAACTGTGTGATGACCTGAACCAGGGACCTGATGCAGCTGAAAAAACAGTTCTTTTTCAGCTGAATCCACTCTTGTTCTGGCACACCTCTGGCCTGCTTTGGCAAGATTAAGCAGTATCTCTGAGCGTTCAACCATGGCTTGTATCTGCTGAAATCAGATTCTGGATCACTGGTTTGGGGAAAAAGAAATTTAGCGGCATCATTCCCCAGCAAATAGTTATTACTAGACAATCAAACACAAGAGATGATGGCCTGTCTGTCAAAGAAATGGCCACAATTTTAAAGAGCTGAGGTCCTTCAGTTAGTAGGAACAATGCCAAAGCTGTCTCCTGAATAAGGTAATGAAGAGTTTAGCAGCAATAGTGCTGTAATGTATTCCTGCTGTCTGCACGGGGCTCATCGTCCTCCCAGCTGGTTCAGCATAACTGTATATAAGGCAAGCAGTTATGTAGGTGGAGAAGAGAGCTGATTCTACTAAGCCACTTTCTCCTTTATGTTTACATTGCTACTTCCAGTATACTAGCAGTTAAACAGGCCAGTTCAAGGCTGGTAACCTGGGGCAGAGGAGAAGAAAAAGCATCCTTTGGTGACAGGTGAGACGCTGCAAAACTCTCATGCTTGTGATAAGGTGGAGGGAACATACCAGAACTCTGCAGGCCCCCACAGAGGCTGTGACACCCATTTTATCCTTGCTCTGAGAACAGGAAAGGTTTTCCTTTTTACTTTCCTGAGCTGTCAATCCCTGTCCAACTTCATGAGCAGTTAATTTACTTGCTAAAATCCATTTTTCATGCATTGCCCCATTTGTAAGGGATAGTAAATCCTTTCCTTTATTTACTGTGCTTGAAATTTAGCTTTCTTCCATAAGGCTACAGAAGAGAAGTTCTTGTATGAGTCACTAAAAGGAGCACTGAGGCAGTTAAACTTTTACATTATTTTCTTTTCAGTTTATGAATGTCTGAGCTTTAGCTGACTCAAGTTCATTAAGTATGAAAAAACGGCACTAGGATTTTAACATCATTTGATGTTAAATAATTAACTCGGAAAACTAATGCCAACGTCATAAAACATCATATGCATGATATTGAATATATAGCTATATTCAGTAATAAATATCTTATGGAATTCATATAACTGAAGCCCACACAAGAATAAGGAAGCTGCCAAAAGTAGTATCATATCCAGCTGGCTTAGTCAGCAAGAAACCAACTGGTCCACAGATGCTCTTTTTTTTCTATGAGAAAATATCCTCTTTTGCAAGTCTCCTCTCTGCAAAATGTTTAATATGAACTCTTCTCCTCCTGCAGGCTGTAAGTCATTTATTCATCAAACCCTTTTATTTGTAGCAGATGGAAAACTTGGTACGAATTTAAAAACAAAAAAGGGGAAGATTAGACACTTAGGTGAATAATAACTCTAATTGCATTATACTGCGCTGACTTTTAAAAAAGGTGTTGAGGCATGGGAGTCAACTGATACTCAGATGGATTTGGATGCCTTTTCTCTGTTCAAGTAGCACAGACAAGAACTGGGAAAGAAGCTGCTTTTCCTGCTTGTTCATCATATGTAAGGATGTGAACATAGGGAATGCAGCTATGGTAAGATGCTCCCCTGTATCCAGTGTTCCCTTACTATCTGCTTCCAATGTCCTTGTCTGTTTAATTGGCTCTTTAGCCCTGGTCCCAGCCAGTGTCACCGTCAAAATGGATTAGATGCTTTGTTTCTGGAGGGTGTGTCCTTTTGTTCCCTCTATTATTCCCCTTGCACAGGAACCCACATGCTCAGGCAAGAAAACAAGTCAGTAAAATAAAAAAGACATGGTATGGTTCCAATGCCTTTTCTTCCAGCACATGCACACTTATGTTACCTTTGTTAACTGACTGTAGAACACAACTTGCATTCCTGCTCTTTGTACTTTACACAAAGTCACAAGGGGAAAAAAGATGCCATTCCTATGTGGATCAAGGGAATGGTTCTCAGACTGTTTCCATTACTTCACAAGAAATACTGCTACCGCTCATAGTATAGGTAAAAGTCTCTTAATTTTGCCAATAACATAACTGCTACTCTAGCAATGGGAAAAATATGTTCCTTTGATTATACATTTATTTTTACCAAAAGCATTAGGTAACTAGTTGCATGTGACGGTGTGACAATAGCTCCTCCTGTAATACAATTACACAGACCAAACAAGCTGAATTTTATTTAATTAAAGTTTAAAATATATCAGAACAAACATAAACAAAGTATGCTTGAGACCCTATAGAATTTTATTTAATTAAAGTTTAAAATATATCAGAACAAACATAAACAAAGTATGCTTGAGACCCTATAACGCTGTGATTTCCCATTCATTTGAACAGTATTCTATAAAAATACCATCAGATCATGGAGCTATTTTCTTACAGAGTGATAATATAATAGTTAATCATAGGACAGATGCGATACAGCAGCATACTGGAGAGGAAAAAGGAATGTCACAATTTTCAGTAACAGGAGATACCATGAGAAGTCTGTCTGGTGTAAGAAATACTTCAAGAACTCCTCCTTTTCTAACTGTGTGTTATCTGGACTGAACTGTGTTCAGTGCTGTAAAATGCCCTGATCATTATTGTTGAAATAGTGGTGACTGATTGAAAACCAAGGAGCAGAGGGCATGTTAGTTGTTCTGCTGTTTTACTGTGAATGCATACATGTTCCTGTTTTTGTAACCCTCATCCAAATTAAGAAGAATTTTTCCATTCACTTTAGAACAGTCCTTTGTTCAAGTGAACGTGCCTTCATAAGTGAAACTATGTGTCTATGTTGTATTACAATTTTTTTAATATACTAAAGGATTCCTCATGCACCTGCTGCTTGGGGTTTGGCTCTTAAACTGTTTTGGCAGAACATAATGTCAATAGCAAGTAAAAAGATTATATCATTATGATAGGATTATTGACTTAGAAGTTAATTGAAGACACTGCTTTCATAGATAACACAAAGTTATATTCAAGCCAAAAATTTCATGTCCCTTATCATTAACAACAACAAAAAAAGTGTTCTCAGACCAATGAGACCAGCTGTTCCTATGCATCCAGCTGCTCCCCACCCTGACTTGCATATTTTATATATCCCAGAAGGCATTTAAAATCTGCAGCATCACTGTTGAGTTTATTGCACTATTAACTTAAAAGCTGCATCAACTGATGTGTGGTAGTTAAGTAGAAAATTTACTGTGAATCAGTTAGTATTGCAAGGAAAGAGTACTGCTTTCCTTTGCTAATATTCTAGGAGACATAAATGCAATTTCATTTATTTTTGGTAAGCAAAATACTAATAAATGTTTTTCATAAGATATTTGCATGGTTGCCATCTGTAACTGGCCTTTTGAATGCAACTGCAAAATGAAGGAAGTAACATTGAACATACAATCTTTCCAGCATAACTGGGCACTTAGGCAGAGTCATATAAATAAAATTTCCAGGGTTAAGAATGGGAAAAGAATAATATTACAGCTGTAGGGGCACATATTTGCAACTATTTCAGCTGGTATGCACCTAGTAGCAAGTTCAACACACTTTGTTGACAATGTTAATTTAATATTTTTGCCTTACTGTACTTTTTATTACTGTATTACTGTAATAGAGAACATTTACTAATTTACTCCTGCAAAATTTCATCCACAATGTGAGCTTAATAAGGACTTTAAAGTCAGAGACTTTGAAAAAGAGAAAGAAGAAGGGATATTCCTCTGCAAAGTAGTTTTGATGTACAGCCTCTTACTTGTGGGGTGCATGTGTGAACTTTCTTAAATACATGATCAGTCATGCTAGCTACAGCAGAAGAAACATACATGGAAATATGTCTTAAACCAACATTTATTTTTAGATATTGGAAATCTGTGTGTATGACAAGAGGGAATGAGAATCCTGGCTTTCTGCAGAAAATGGGTATGAAAATGCATGAAACAAGGAAACATGAATCAGCCTTGAGCCCCAAAGTAATGAAGTTTTTGTCTAAACTACTCTGTGGTGGTAAGTCTCACACGCTCACCATGGAGCGTAGCATTACCATATTCCCAATACAAACAGGCTCAAGCAAGATTAAAAAAAAGGATGGATTTTTTTTCTGAGATGTTCCAAAACAAAGTTGATTTATTCAAGCACAGTAGATGTTATTTCACCTACAACATCAGGAAAAAGGCACAAGGAAAAACAAAGCACGTGTAAAAGGATCATACAGCACCAACAGTACGTAGCAATAGTCTTGATGAAGTAAGAACTTCTGTGATTTTTTTCCTAGGAGACTTTTTTCCCTTTCCATACTTTTTCAGCAGTGCTCATGGAATAATGATTATAGCTCAGACTTTGTCCTCTGCAGGTAAAATATCTGGCTTTCAAAGACTCACAGTAATCCATGTTGTGAAGCAAAGGGCAAGACTTAGTCCTACAGTGCCACCCTGATTAATGACTTGATTGGTATTTCTTTTTGTAGGAAATGGGGAGTGGTAGGCTTTGAATTGCACATTGAGTGTTGTATTTATTTTATATTTGCAAGAGTAATCACAGACTTGGCTAGCTGCCCCGAGGAAGCAGGCCTCTAGAGCAACACCTAAGTGGTTGTACTTTAAACCTGAGATGGTAGAGTTTTACAGAAATACCTATATTGCATAACACTGGAAAGGGATTTTCAGAGATTTTTAAAAATTAATAGATATGGCATGACTTCAGTGCTCCCTATTGGTGTTTCTACAGTCCCAATAAGAATGTGCTTCAGCCTCTTTCTTCCATTCTCTCTTCACTTTTGTCTTTTATTGTTGTTTAGCATTTCTTTTGAAACAGTCTAGGAAATATACGTAAATACAGTAATGCATGTGTGGAAAGTGAGTGCTGCTCTGTTACACTGAACATTCATACTCTAAACCTAGTTTTAAGTATTGTAACTCTTGAATTTAGGACATCTATGACAGGTAAATTTTACCATTATTATTAGTGTGGGTGTGATTTATTTTCCATCATCATCATAGCCACCACATAGCTAGCTGTGCAACCTCCAGGATAAGGTATTGTACAATCATGTCATCCCTGCACAAGGCATAAACATTCAGTTTGACATAGTGTCTGTGGGCCCCTTTGAATGTAGGGTCTAAGGCATGAGTCATGTGAACCTTTGCTTCAGGATGTGCCCCTGAAGTGGTCACTTCACCTCCTGATACTACAGAGAACACACTATGGGGTCTTAGCATTAACACAGAAACAGTGACCCAATGGTTCATGCTCTACTTCTCTTTCTACAGAGACAAGCCGTATTGGGCAGTGGGAAATGTGCATGTGTCCTGCTTAGTGACAGCAAGATACTGGTATAAAGTAGCATTATACATCTAAAAGTATTCTCAGTACCAACATCAGGTGTCAATATTGCTCTGGCATTCACAATTCAACACTTACACCTTATGCTGCCCTGTATGACCTGCTGCAGGTGAACTTGATGCAACCCTGTCTCCTCTGGCTCCTGGTCACATACCCTGGTAGTAGTTTTCCTTTCCCAGCAAAAATCTGGTGAATGTGGTGGGTGTAGTCTGGGACTGTAGGGAGGTCCCAGTGAAGATGGGACTGTACTAAGGTGAAAAGCCTTTTGTCTGGACCAAAACCTCTTAGGTGCAGATGGCTCCTGCAGAGGTCACATTAGCAAAGAAATAAATAATAAGCATAAAGAAAAATACTGCCCCAAATTACACAACCCCCCCTGAACTCACCTTTTCGAAAATTTATGATGGCACTACAATCCTGTAATCCAATTTTTGGCATCTGCGTCATGTAAGATCTGACATTACTGTCACCAGAAACTTTCCCTCCTTGTCGTATATTCTGGGTCAGCAATGGACCATACAGGCACAACTGAGTAGCAAACAACTGCTTTCCAACCAATTCACTAGGCTACAGGTAAATTCTTAAGTAACATTTAACTGGAATCCAAACTGGAGTTGAATCCTAAATTCTGGCCTTCCAAACTAGAAACTGATGAACAAAAGAGAAAGGAAAGATGCAATTCAGAAAATATTTTATTGAGTACAATACCATTTCATTGTAGGCTTTCATCAAAGGTCTACTTTATAAAACACCACCAACCTCCCTGAGGTTGAATACAGCTTGGGCAGGTGCACAAGGAGCAGGAGAGAGAAGGGCATCATCTGCAAATTTTCATGCAAGCAGCATAATATGGGATATTTGCATCCAGACAGTACCTTGTCATAGTGCCCAAGTTTGCACCATCTCACCAGAAAAAAATTAATGACTCTACATTTAAATTTTATAAAGGATTGCAACAATCAGTTACAAGTTCAGATTTACAGGGTGTCGCCACTGCACATTCAACAGCTAAACATAACAGGAAAATTAGGAGCTCAGAATGAAAGTACCATAGTAAGCCTTGTGTGGAAACAGGATTAACTTTAACTCCAGAAATCAATGGCTAAGACAACATCATAACTACTGTAGACAAGGAGAGATGTAATTTTTACTAATGTACTAACATCTAACTTCCATTTTTAGCAGACGAAAGACCATAAAAGTTCCTGGAATTGGGGTTAATCCCACAACACACAAGTCTAATCAAGACTTGGCATCATGGCTCATGGAAGGAGATTAAAAGAACAGCAGCCCATGGGCAATTTTCAGTTGCATGAAGCACCTGCACAGCTCATAGGAAACAGCCTTAAATGGAGTACAAGTGGTAATATTTATATGAATGAAGTTGCTGCTTATTGCAATGTAGACCAACTAATTTTTCTGGTGTAAGTGTTCATTTTCAGTGATGGCAAAGCATAAATGTGCTATAAAACGTAGGAACAGTCATAAGCAACCTTGAAAATGTCCCTATATTGCTTAAAGTCTTCTCTCAACCCTCCTTTATGAAGTATATATATATATATTCAGAGACTGTAGGAAGTTTTCAGGTTGATCATATTTCTGCAGCTAACTCCAGATTTTATGAGCAGGTCCCCACAGAAACCTTAAAAATCTACTATGAAACCTGCACTGTACTGCCAAAGAATTGGAGGAGCACTTGTTATAACAGGTTATACAAAGGTAAGTACAGCAGTTAATATGTCATATTACAGAGACTTCCACTTTCCTTTGGGTGTGCATGTCCCAACACGTAGAAGTACAACCACTTTTGAGGAAATAATTTTATAAAGCAGAATGGAACAATTTGCTAAGTACAACAATATTTTTTCAAGTGATAGAGAAATTCTTAAACCACATTTTAAAGCAAGAAAAAAGGAAATGTAAAGTCTAGCATATTCATTAGCAATTAAAGGAGAAAGTCCAGAATAGTCCAGAAAGGCCAAAGTATTCAAATAATTCTGAAGGGTTCTGTTGTAATGAATTTCCTATTTATTAAAAAGACAATGCATTCTCAAGAGACCATCTTGCAGTGAAATAATTTAGTTTCTTCATATAGACACATCATACACAATGTTAACAGCCATGAAAAACAATACAAAATGCTTTCAAATTTAACAAGTAGAAAAATATAACTAGTATATATGGCAATTGTGAATCTAATACTGTACAGAAATATTTATGGATTTTACAAATAAATTATAGCTTAAATGCCCCTTTTAAAATTTCTAAATGTACAGTGGAACATAGGTTCTGAAGCCTACCACTAACTTGCCACAAATGAGTGCCAGTCAAATGTTCTGCCCACAAGCTCGAAAAATTTCTTGTTGGGTTCATGGAAATATTCATGCAGTTTCTCAAGTAACCGGGTATCTACTTGTGGGTGGGCTCGTCCTTTTGACTCATGTAAACAACGCTCTCTACCACTGTCCCTTAAGCAGTAGAAGCCTTTAGTTTTATTGAAATAAAAGTTTGAAGCGTTTATCTGTGGCGATAACTTCAAAAATCTTTCTACCTTCTCTATTTCTGGGAAGGGATCTTTGATTAGTTTATCCCCATCTACAATATGAATATGATTGAGAGGAAAATACTTCAGCCAGTTTTGCATGTGAATGTAGTATAAGCTTCTGTTTATTGCCTTGTAGTCCACATTGAGTTCACCATCTTTAATCAGGAATTGTTCAATGGATGGATACGGCTTGTGCTTCTGCATGTGATTATAGAACACTTGGGTGTAATCTGACAGTACTCTCTCACTTGGGTCTCTTAAAATAAGGAGTAGTCTCATTGATTGGTTCATGTTATAAACTCTTTCAGGCACTTTAGGTGATGTGAAATATGCTGGAGTTTTTTCCACGGTGATCTGATGGGGATAAGAGAATGGCATTTGATTAATATACCACTGCAATCCATTTCTGTAATGATCTTCCCAGTCAAAGAAGTGAACTTCACTTTCTGCTGCTGCAATATCTGGATGGAGACTCAACATCTCTAACAAAGCCCTTGTTCCACCTTTTCTTACTCCAATAATGATAGTCTGTGGCAGCTGCCGGCATGATCCATTAGAATGAATGCTTTCTTTGAAGTCATTTTTTTGAGACATTTTCTTTAAAAGCTCTTTCTGAACAGACTGAGAAGAAGTCTCAGCCTTTGAATTTATAGCCGGTCTGGAAGGCACTATCTGAGGTTGAACAATAAGCAACACAGCTCCCAGCAGAAAAGCTGCCATGACAGAAGTTCTTAGACTGGTTTCACTCAAGCAGGTAATGGGGCATAGAGTGATTTCCACCGAGAACAACCTTTAAAAGTTGTTTTTGTTTTGCTGAGTGAACACGTATTTCTCAGACAGAAACTTTGCTGAAAGAGGGAAAAGAAAAAGCATCACATTATTTTATACTCAGACATATCACTACTAAAGCCACAATACAAGTATCTTTCGCTCGTCACAACTGAACAAACTTTAGCTTTCCCAACTCTATGCTCCTAGATCATTTGGTATAATTACAGTTTTTAAAAGACAGGCACATACAATAATGCCATGACAAAATAATTTCCAGTCATCAGGAGACACGACGAAACTTTTGCACCCAAGATACCTCTTGAGTATTACTTTTTGTATTATTTTTTAAAATCTGATTTCACTGGAGTTGAAGCACAATCACAAGAGAATTAAGCGCTTTTTTTATCTGCAAGAATAGGTTTATCTTTGAAACAAAACATAAAAAGGAAAAGGTATGGACTGGCCCAAAAGAGCATTTCTAAAAGCTGAGGGTCTTGTAGGAAGCCTAGGAATTACAGCCTCCTAAAGGATGATGTGACAGCAACCTTAGAAGTAAAACCTCCTGGGGAGAAAGGCTCATGCAATATAGATAGAGCTGCCCAACTGTGGGAAGGTAACACTCTCCTAGGAAGCAGTTAGGAAGAGCTCTGCGTGAGTAGTAGACCAAAGAAAAGTTAGTATTTGCTTTGCGAGTGGGGTTTCTAAGGATATATCAGGTAGCATGCACTCTGGCCCTGCAAAACATAAGATAATGAAACCATAGACTACGTAGTATGACTGCATTAACAAAATGCTAGAAGAGCTGTGGTTCCAGTCATGATGCTCAGGAAAGAAACTACACAATGAATGCTTCTGAAGGTCATTTCAAGAGTTAGCCAGCAAGCTGCTGTGACGTAAACAACTAACTTTACACTTTATCAAAGGACTACTAACCATCAGCACTGAACTCTGTTTAAAGGTCAGGGTGTTTCTAATGCAATGTTTGAAGTGAACTCTTAATGGCCTCACACATAGCATAGCTGTTAGATCGTCACGTTATAAGCAGGCTGCGTATACAAACTCCCTAAACTAAAATGTTTTCCGAAGACTTTATAAACTCAGTGGATGGCTGGTGTAAGCATGATTTTGGTATCGTCTAACTCACTTTAGAAGTGGAAGCTGCAATGGCAGAGCACCCAACTGCTTTGTCTCAGCAGGCTATTGTAATTATGAATTTTAAGCTTGGAACAGTGCATACTGTACCAGCTAACAAGGGCTGAAATATGAAATTACGTATGAACAACCTGAGGAAATGCAAGGGCTAGGTTTTGGAAATTCTCCAGAGAATCTGAAAGGAAACTAAGAACTTTTCCACAATAAGCTAAGCCCCAGTGTGACAAGGACTAATGATGTGTTTCTAAGTGATCTAGAAAGTTTTGTTTGGTAGCTCTGCATTTACAGAGGTCATGACTCCATCCTGAATGGATCTGGTCTGCTTCCTGATGTTTGCTACTGATTAGTACTTTTATGCTTTCCCTATATCTAACCACTTTTAAAGGGCTACAAAGCAGTGATATTGTTTGGAAACAGAAATCAAGGCTGGGAGGAGAGGGAAGCAAAGTGTCACGATAGGTGCGAAGTCTAAAGAGGGTGTGTTTCCCTGTATGCCCGCAGGCTTTGAGCTCATGAGCACGCCTTGCCTTGGGCAGAAGGTCATGCTGCAGGCTGTTCTGTGATGTCTGATGTGAGGCAGCTTTGCAGAGGAATTTGTTGTTCTTCCATTTTTGGCCGCTGAAATTTTATATTGCTAAAAGAACTCCATTTGGCTGTTGTAATTATCTTCTGCTCTTTCCCTGTCCTCACCATTCCTGTTAATCTTTCTCCGTTTGATCTACTTCAGGTATAACAAGAAATAATCTTAATTATTTGCCCTACACTGAGGATGTTGGTAGGGTGACGCTGGGTGACAAAGAGTTTGGTATATATATTCATGGTGGATGTCCCCACTGAGCTATGCTGCCATTATATTCAGCAGCAACGTGAGCAAATGGTACAGCACCAGTCAGATTGCATCAGTGATTGATAGGCAGCTCAGTACATGAGAGCAACAAAACATCAACTCTTGCTGAATTTTAAGGTCACAGATTAAAGGAATAGCCACTTACTTCAGAGTATATTTTAAGAGTCACTAGCTCCATAAATAGTAAGCCTGAGTTGTTGCCTTAACACCTTACTGGAAAAGCGTAATAGGATTCCAGTGAGGAACAGGTTGAACTGTTGTTGAAAGGAATTCAGTTAAAGCCTAATGGTAGGAACCCTTATTTCTGAGTAGTCAGGCTGAAATATGCAATGCCAATAGCCAACTTCTGCAATAGGCTGCCTGTCTCTGAAAAGAATAACTTTTAGCTGCTGGTCTCAGCTATTAGTGACAACAGATTTATTGGAATTTTTTTTTATTTTTTGAAATGAACTAGATATACCTGTTCATTGGGACTGTTCATTTTTAATTCACAGTTTCCATACTACTCAGTCGCCAGCTTTTTCTATTTACCTCTTCCCGCGGCCGAGTATAGCATGGGAATGTTTTGGGGAAATAAAAGACACAGCAAAATGTCTCTTAACTGAGCTCTACTCTTGTTTCGGCTGCCATTAATCTTTGAAATCAGATTTGTGGGATATTACAGGTGTGGTACCAAGGGCCTCACCTCACGTATTTTTTTGAGCCTCAGTGGAGCTCTGCCTCCCTGTCTTTCCATTTTTAACTCAAATACTTTGGTGGTGGGGGAGTATAGCTTTTTCTAAATAAACCCAACTGTTTTCTGTTGCAACATCAGACCTCAGAATAACATGGGAGTATCTTCTGTTTCAGACATGCAGAATTTAATTGTTCCTCCACAACTCTTTGTTCAAGGTACACAACAGGTGTTCCTACAATGCAGAACACTGCTACAGTATCTGTAGCATTTACTGTCTTTAAGCACACCTAACAAACCATATCAGTAATTATGCCTTTCAAAGTACATACATGCTATTGTTTTGCTTGCAAGCAAAAAAATCCCAACTTTGTCTGCCTTTTCTTTCCACTCTCTTTTGTTTCTCTCAATCTGTGTAGGTTTGATACCTGGATCAATTGTGTTTTGTGAGACTAATGCAACACAATGGATATGGCTCCTAAATTCATCTCAAAACAAGTTGTGTGGGCAAAGTGGTGTCCAGGAATAAAACTGCATATAAATTGGTTGTCATCTTCTCTTATGTCCTCTTTAATGCTTCATGTAGATCTGCAGTTTGGTGGCTAGAATTACAGCCGTTTATATAAAATGATGCAAACATGTATTCCATAGCTTTATAATCTGTGGGTCTAAAAAACTGTTTCAACAATAATAAGCATACACTGAAGAGTTTACAGCAACCACTCTGCCAAATTACTTTTCTGCTTTAAAGAATTTTCTTCACTGCCTCCAGAAGTCACGCAGAGCATACATGACTTCCCTCAATGACTCTGTATTCCAGATTAGTACAAAAATTTAACTGACAGTCATTACTATTGTATTTGCTACAAGTAAACAAGCAAGTTAGTACAAGAAACACAGTTTATGTTAAATGGTGCCTTGAAGATTATACCAAGACTTTTCAAAGTCTGATTGCTTTTGCTTAATCTTTTCTTCAGCCTTCTCCAATTAATTTGCAAAATGTGCCATAGTGTTTATTCAACAAGATTAAATGTGGACATTGTCAATCAAATCAGCTTTCATGATTAAAAAAAAATCTTCAAAAGTAATAGTAACTTGAAAATAAATGGAAGCTTTTCTCAGTAAATGCAGTAGGAGGGCCACAGCTGCCAGACTTCATTGGCTTTTAAACACATTACAATGCTTTTTGAGATGTGTCAGTATTTTATGATTTCTATCTCTTACCACATTACCAAGATAATTTAATGCTTTGGTATGTTTATCCTCAATCAATGGCATGGCCTAAACTACCTAGATTATATATAATTTTCAGTTCAGTTAGCATTAACAAAATAAGGCAGTTTTTGCCTGGACTGAAAATTTCATTTTTCCTGGGGGTGGGATGGGGCTGGGTTTCACTCTAAACTTTCATAAACGCCTTTGAGTTAACTGCTGAAGCAGGCAGGAGGGAACATAAAGAGTGTCTGTATGGCAGTCAGTAGGCGTCAGGTTGAGTCTGCTGGCAAATCTGACAAGTGTACGCTTCACAAAAAAGCCCACAGCAACATACTGAGAGGTTTAGCAGAGCTAATGAGACACAGTTACTACTAGGACAGTGACTAGGAGAGGGAAGACTAAAACCTTCCCATGAACACGCAGGTGACTTCATCTTCATTAAAGCAAAGTTGTGTTTTTATGGTTCTCTAGGGACTGAGGATGAACAGGTTACATCTCAGATGCCTTCACTTTCTCTCCTTGTAGAACTGAAACCCTTCACTGGAAAGATCTTTGCCCAGGCATCTGAAAAAGCACAGTCTGGCCTGAATGAGAACCATAGATCAGTTGCTGAAGTTTGTCTCTAGAGGGAGATTAGAGCTGAAAATCTGAAGGAGCCATTCTGTTCTTATAAAATTATATTTAGTTTTGCAGATGCGATAGAACCTCAACACAATTTGCAGACTCTGTTTTCCTTTGCAAATATTTGGACACTAAATACTGAAAAATATAAGATTAACATTGCTGGTTAAAACTAGCTGTGCAGTACAACCCACACATCTGCTAAACTGGCTTCTTATATTGGGGAAAAAAAAAATAAAAATCCATAACTGAGCTAACCAACTCTAAAAACAACTTTCTAAACTGATGAAAGTCAGTGATCTGGACATTTGTATTCAATGCTGTGTTTAAAAACCTGAACTAGATCAATTGTAGTGTACTTTAAATTCTTCAATAACTTGATATGAACAGCTTATATTCCTGTCCTCTAAGTATAGCTGGTGTCTGCCATAGGATATATTCCTACATAACAGGAATTGTTTATTAGAGCTTTTTTTGAGTGACAGTTTGTATCCAGTTCGCATAAAACTCTAGTACAGCTATCACTTGAAGCTCAGTCAAGAGCAGGAAAGGAAAGGGAGCAACATTTATTTTTAAGTCTGATCTAGTTTATTAAACATTTTTTTCCTTTGGAAGTATATTCTGCATTTTGCTGTTTTTAACTATTAAACTGTCTCATAATGCTCTCTTCATGAAGAAATGCTTCCCACACTTCCTCACACACTGTTTTTAATCACATTTTAATAAAAATTTTAAACAAGTGCCAATGAAATGCTCAAATTCTAGTTTCCAGTAATTAACTACAAGTAATTGCCTATTTCAGTGAGTGCTACAGAGACAAGTGTATTAAGTTAACTAGAACAATATACTACTGAAGCCATAGATCTCTAGGGGCATAAACTATTGATCACCTCATGATATATAAAAAAAAGCCATCTGTGCATTAAGAAGGGAGGTAAAAAGATAAGCAACCATACAAACCTGTATTACAGTGCCTAAGTGATATTGTCTAGGTACATTTCCCAAAATATATTAAAAAAAATTCTGCATAACCAATAGAAATTAAGCCATGACTAACTTTTACAGTCAGCATGTTAAGAAATTTAAACATAATTTCAGTGCTGTTAAGATGATAGATTGTCTATCAGCTGTAAGACTCCAGAAATACAATTGTAAAAGTCTCTCAATTTTGGTTTGGGGAACTTCACACACTGAGAAAGGCTGACTTGGTAGGAAGTATTTTTGGCTGAAGTCTGCTATATTTCTGCACCTGCTGTGATAAATACAGTTTACACAAATTAGCTAGGTCACCAGTTCATGACTTCTAAAGAAAGAGTTCAGCTCCAGTGTGAGCAATGAAGTAGCAAATTTATAATAGACTGTAGTTATATATAACATGCATTTTTTTTCCCTTAAGGTCAGAAGGGACCACTGCAGTCTTTCATGCCAAGAGATCATAAAAATTTTTAGAAGAGAGGATACTGTAGCTATCAGAGAGCCTCATGCAGGTAAAAATAAAATGGGACATTACAGCAGAATAAAAATAAACTTGAAAAGCTCAGGATGCACAAAAGGTTTTATACCGAATGCTAATATGGAATCCCCCTACCACCTTCTAGCAATTTTTTTAGTACCTGCCGTGACTAATTTTTTTCATAAAGAGAAAGCATACACATACCACTGTCTCCTCTATCCCCCCATAAACCCAAATGTTCAATTCAAGATCCAGAAATTACTCTCCATCCCACTTCCAAGCAAAATGGGTCACATTCCAATTAGGAAGCAGAAATCTACTGCACAGTTAATAGAGTTGTTTCCTAGTTCATCAAAGCTGTCCCCAAGAAAACAATCCACATGAAAGAATGGCTCAGTCCTGTCTTGCTCCCTTTCTGTACACAGGCTCACCTTAACTAGATGTATTGAAAAAGGGAACACAGCAGATTAAGCAATCCCATTCTCATTTTCTCTGCCAAGCAATTTCTTTCACTCTCTGTAGCTGTGGGCCCCATTTCAAATACCAGCAAGACATTTAAAACAACAATAAACACACACACACACACACACACACAAACTTTCACATAATCTTTTAGTTCATATTACAAGCTGATTTCTGTGTCTTCCAGTCCTGCTTTCAGAATAATAATGGAGCAGAGTGCATACTGGTAAGGTCATCACTGTATTAGGCTTGGCTAAACCAATCATTTACTAAGCAAAGCACTACATGGTGACCTGGAGGGAACCCTCATACTCTGGAGTGAGAGGTAAGGTAACCCATCAGGATCTTCCATTTTGGACTGCCCAGGCATATTTTCAGTTTTCTTCTTCTAACTATCAAAACTTTTCACAGAAATCTATCAGCTTTGACATACTTTTGGGCTCTGATAGCTTCTTAGCTCTGGGTAGCATTTCTAGAAGAGGGAAGGGTGAGATCCCATGCTAATCAGACTAATTAAACCATTTCTAGTTTCCTCTAATGAAGAGCAGAAGAGTTATATGTATCTGTACCTGCATGTATTAGGTATTGCAAAACTGCTTTCCACCTCCTCTGTTCTTCTGTAATGTCTGTGGAAGCATATGGTTAATTCAGAACAACCAAGGTAGTATTCTGACAAGGAGGGGACACAGTCAAGAACTTGGCAATGCTGGGGTCAGAATTTGCTCTGTCAAAATTAGTGCCTCTCCACTGCAGCAGCTGGCTTTGCTTCAGATGCGTAATCTTGCTGCTGACCTACTGGAGGCATTCGATAACTATGTAATATCAAAAGCGTCTGCATTTTCCAAAAAGGAAAAAATCCAGGGTGGGTACTGAAAGGGTGGATGTGCAAGAGATAGCTAAAGCTGATGTCAGTAACTGCGCTCTTACTGATAGGTGCTCATTTCTGAGCAATGTGGGAAATGCACTTGTTCAAGAGCGTAAGAAACGCTAGCAGATGTAAATTGTAACAATTACTATATTTATATATATTTACAGATTAAGTTTGATAGCCAGACAATATATGAGCATATACTAAACTGAACCTATCCCACTGATGCTCCACTTGGCATACATACTGCCGAGACTCTCAGTGAGAGTGGGCAATGAACGGGTCCCTCATGCCAGAGGTATGATCCCCACAGACACTCCAGCCCCATGCCATTCAAGCTTAGTATTCACAGAACTTCTCAGATTTATTTTCTTCCCCTCCCCAGTATCCAGAGACTAACAGTCTTGGCACAGGGAAAGCCCTCAACCTACCACACTAACAGAGAGGAAGGGGAGTCATATACTTTAATTCGCAGTCAACTGAGGTGATTGAATTGCCCGTACTTAGCTGGGTGCCCTTTCCTGATCTCGACTGGAAGACAAGACCAAACCAGAACCCTTCCAGCTGGGGGCTACCATCCCTCCCTCCCATCATCCTTTCGCCCTCAAAAGATGTGAACCCCTTACGCCCTGATCCCCAGAAAGCACCCCGAGAACTGCAGGAATCAAGCCTTCCCCGGGCTGGTGCAGGGAGCCAGCGCTTCAGAACAGAGTGAGCTGAGTTAAGTCTCCGTGCTCCTCCGCCACCCCGAACACCACCTCGCCCTCCAGCCCTGCGCGCAGCTTGCCACGCTCCAGTTCAGCACGCTGCACCCAGCCGGATCCAGCACCCTGCGTGGGAACGGATCAGAGATGCTCCGAGGAGCTTTTGCAAGTTGTCCTGCTGTCAGCTGGAGCCCTGCGCTCCGCCACCCCGCTTCCACACCCCTGCCACTCTGCCGCGACATGCCCTTGTCATTTAGCCACAGGGCAAACAAGGAGGCAAAGAAATAAAGTGCCCAGGGGCAGATCTGGTCACATCTACAACCCGGGTGCTGCCGACCACCTTCCCCCCCCGCCCCGCTTTCTTTTCGCTCCCCGCCACCAGCGACGCCTCCCCGAGCCCGACTCGGTGAGAACGGCGGGTGGGGGGCGGCTGCTGCGCAGCCCCCTCGGGGTTGGGGCCGGTGGGTTTCGCACGGCGGGTCCAGCCCCGCTGCTCAGCCCCGCAGCGGCGCTCGCCTCCCGCGGGCGCGGGGCTCCCACCAGCAGGTGCCGGGCGGCGGAGCGGGTGGCAGCGCCGGCTGCCAGCGCCTGTGCGCGCCCGGGGGGCGGCGAACCCCCCCGCGACCGCCCCGCCGCCGGCACCACCTCCCACCCCAAACTTCCCTGGCGGCCAGCGCCCGCCGCCCTCCGAGGAGGGCTCCGAGCCGCGTGTCACTCACCGCCGGGGCGCAGAGCCGTGGGGCAGCGCCCGCCCCGCTGTTCCATGGGCGGCGGAGCCAGGGGAAGCGCGCCGGGCGGCGTGCGGGGGAGCGGGGGAGCCGGGGAGCGCCCGCTGCCGCCCGCCCCGCTCGCCTGGAAGCGGCGCTGCCGGCGCCCGGCGCCCGCCTGTTTGTGCAGCCCCGCCCCACCCCGCCCGCGTCACGGCCAGGCCCCGCCCCCGCCCCGCCCCCCCGCGGCGCCTGGCGCCCTGCTTGGGGGGGGCAGTGCCGGGGCTGCCGCTGCGCCCCGCGGGCGGCGGGGGACCTGTCCCGGCGGCGGGCGGCGGCGCAGGGTGGGCACGCAGCGGTGCGCGCACGCAAAAGCAGTAATTGACACGAATCACGTTACAGCCCCAGAGGAAGAAATGGCTACCTGCCGAGAGCGGCCGCTCGCCCGGCCCGCCGGGGGCCTCCTGCCTGTACCTACCGACATAACCCGTGCGAGGCCGCAGGAATGAGAGACCGACAGCACTTGTCGCTGTGTTTACTTCTTGTTTATGTGTTCTGCACTTTACAAGGTGGCTTTGATTTTTTTAAATTCAACACCCCCCCAACTCCCGAAATGCTTTTTGTTCAGCCAGACGAATTTAAAGCAGAACGGATGTCCAGAGTGACAGAAATGCTGCTTCCTAAGAGCAGTAGGAAACAGGCTTTCTGGGTATTTATTTTAAATCATAGGTTTATTTTATTGAAATACGTCTCTGTTTGCCAGGAACTGATCTGTGGGGTTTTTTTTCAAGATAAAATGCATTAAAAACAGCATTAACATACCGCATCTTCATCCATTATTTCAACAGCCAAACCCTCTTGAAATTTACCAGGTGTAAAAAACAGGCCTGAGCAACTCACCCCCCCCCAAAAAAAAAAAAACCAAAACAACAACAAAAAAGAAAACCACCCAAAACGCAAGAAAAACAACCCAGGGGCTGGTGGGGGAACCAATTTCTTGGTTGGTTTTGATCAGTTCAGCCCCACTTCTGCTTGGGGTGCTGCACGCAGCCCCCGAGGGCTGCAGGCGGTGGGGCATTCCTGCAGCAGGTGGGTTAGCGCTGTTTGCACACAGGGTTTGGTGCCGGCTCAAGAAGTAACTTGCTCCATCACATCCACCAGCACCCCCCTGGCTGGGGCTGGCGGGCGGCCCGGAGCCTCTCTGCAGCTGAGGGTCAGTTTAAAACTTCCTGATTTCTTT
The DNA here is from genome assembly GCF_023634085.1 of Falco cherrug. NCBI lineage: Eukaryota > Metazoa > Chordata > Aves > Falconiformes > Falconidae > Falco > Falco cherrug. Next base: position 53,339,462 of record NC_073697.1, read on the forward strand.
CTTATGTTTCCTGTTTCAAACTTTTACTTCTTTTCTGTACTTACACTTCTGTAGCTTTGCTTGGAAAGAACAGTTGCTTGTTCATCAGCTTGTTTTGAGAACTGCTGTTCTCCAATGGCACATGATTATATAGATTTAGAGTTTGATGTTTAAATTTCCACCCACGTTGGTGGAGCTGTTTGCACAAGCATTGCAGGAGTGGGTTCTCACTGTATGTGTACACCAGCCAGGTTTTTTCCATCCTTCTACTAGAAACTGTTTCTGCAGCTGCTGTGTGAGGACTGGGAGGTTGGCATGAGCTAGACCTCAGCATCTGAGAGTGGTCTCTTTAAATAACCATGGGATGAGAAAGGCTTAAATCACCTCTCCAGTCTTTGACAGGACACTGGCCAATATTCCCACTGAAAATGGACTAAAGAGATGTTTGCAGGATTCTATGACTCTTGCCTGCAGCTCATGGTCCATTCACTCGAGTGCAGGTCTGTGGGAACGTCAGGTCACGCTTGCTTCCTGCACCAAACCCCAGCTTAGTGCACTAATGTGATGCAAAAATTCTGATGTTATATATTTTCTTAAATTCTTTGCCTTCTGCCTTGGCCTGCACTGATATTATAACAGGAGCCACAGCAATCAATTATGGAACTCTTTTCTAATCATGACTCCTGTTGAAGGATGCAAAACAAAGATGTTATGTTTATTTAAGTATCACCGGCAATTTCAAAAGGATTACGGGAAGTAGGTGTGTGCAGGGAGTTACTTTGTTTGTCTGCCTCCAGCCTTGAATAGGCATACTTTTGTATGGCTAAATTAATTAGTAAAATAAATATGTAATAGAACATCTAAGGAATGAAAAGCACTCAATTATGTTTTAAAAGCAGTATCTCTAAATAGAATCTTGTCAGAGGTTTTCAAGAAACAAATCCAACTACTGAAGGAAAAAAATAGGATGGTAAAATGTCTTTTATTTTCTGTTTTTGCGTATTTAGTATTTTAGATGTTTCCTGTATTTAAGTTTACTAAATTATTTCAGTGTAATTTCTTTAGCACCAATAGACATGTTCAAATACTTTTGATTTTTTAAGACAAAACCAGAACATTTCACAAGTTTGTTTACTAAAAAAATAACAATATTGTCTTTTTACTTGTATTTTAATACCTTCCTGTATGTTTTATTATAAACCTGAGAGTCTAATAGAGAAATGCTTTCATTTGAGATTAGCCTCACTGTTTAACTCTGCTATTTATGGCATGACAGTAGGTTTTGGTTAAAACCGAAAAACTTAGATGTTCAGTGGCTACAGACCCACACAATTCAGTCATAAAGTATTGTTGTTTCTTCCATGTGATCTCTAGATCAGATACCATAATACACATTTCATGTTTAATATCCAGTCTTGATATAAAAGAATCAAAAGGTGAAAAAATCACCATTTCTTTAGGTAGTATGTTCAAATCATGAACTATCTTTTGGCATCGATAACAGAAAGTGTCTGTGCACCTTTTAATCTGAAGGTATTTAACTGTAGCTCCAAGCCAGTGTTTTATATTAATCACCTTCCCAAGTAGATTAAAGATACGTTCTTCCCCAAAACATACTTTCTTATTCTAATTAAGTCACTTTTCAGTATTTTATTTTTTTTTGTTAAGCTAAACAAATTATCTCTTCCAGTGTCTAACTGAAAGGCCTTTTCTGTAGGCTTAAGGAAGCTTAGATTTATTTTTCTTCACTTTTCAAAAATTTTCATCAGTGAGTGCAATAATGATGCTTAAAATTTACATGGAAACATTTTCACAATACTTTGATACTGAATCCCAACTGCCATTAAGGTTTCAGGATTTATTGGTTACCCAGTTCTTAAGCTACTTCAAGTACATTTCATTGACAGTTAACTTTACTTTTTAAATTCAAATGTCTGATCTACTAAATCTGATGCCTTTTGAAAGTCTGGGTCTGTTCTGCCTGCGTACTTTTCTTTATCAAGCAAATCTGTAATTTCCTCAAAGCAGGTTTGTTTGAGGTGACGGCAGTTGTTTCCTCAACTGTGGGAAAACTCGTAAGATAGAGTGACACTAACTGTACACATGCTATATTTTTATTTGGTTAATTGAGTAATGGCTAACTGGGAAAAAGGAAATGAGAATTCTTAAAGCCAAAAGAATGAGAAAGGAAATTAAAATAATCAGTGCAATGTTGCCAATATCCATTTATACTTCCCTCTAGTCTGAAAAGGGGGGTGTGAAAAATGGGATATCTGCTTTTAGCAAAATTCCAGTATATCCTGGATTACTGGCATGGATCATATACTCTAAAGAGAGAGGTGTCCTGCCCATACAGTAAATGAAATGGGAGCCTGCTCAGAGGAAATCATTCTGCAGGAGGAGATGCCAGCCCATTCAGAGCCAGGTCAGATACCTTGGGGTCAGGGCCCCTGCTGGAGACAGGAAGGCAGCAGAGGTGGGACGCCTGTTAGGTGGGGAGGGAGGAGGTGATGACTCACTGGGCTCCCTGTGGCTCCCAGGAGGGAGCAGGGATCAGCTCGGCCACTGCTGGAGGTGGCCTTTGCTGCTGGCTCAGCTCTGGAGCTGGCTGAAGCTGTTTCCAGCACAGCCTGGAGAGCACTGGTTTCACGCTGTCATAAACATCAAGGAGAGCACTCCTTCTCTTTCAAAGCTTTCTTTCAAACCCTGTGCCATGACTCCACTCTGTCTCACTGTAACTGTTCCAGAAATGCAGAGGCAGAAGACAGCTGCAAGACAGACATGAAAATTACTTAACTGAGGAAATGCTTTGAGCTTTCTCTGTATAGTCTGTGTTGAAGCTGCCTGTTACACAGCAAAGTTTACATTTGTTGGGGTCAAGTAATGCAGTTATGACTTAAGCAATTCAGGACAACTCAGGCTCACGGATTTCTAGATTTGTCACTAGGAAATACTCAGAGGAAAGCAGAGTGGAAGTAGTGGTGTAATCCAGTCAGCTAAGGGAATTCAGGGGTTGAGTTATAAAATACATTACAATTTTATTTTAAATTCAGGAAATAATAAGTATGTTACTTCAGGTCTAAAATATAAAGAACATGAGACTAATTCAGGGCTAGAATGTAAAGACATGAGAAATGCACCATTTGGATGTGAAAAGCAAAGGATTTGGAAAGGGAATTATGGAAAATGTGTGTGGTTGGGACTGTGAGATTATAAACTGGCCTTGCTCAGGTGAAATACATTTAAAGTTTTCCACTTTCCTACATGTTGTGTTTTTCCTTTATCCTCAAAGTCAAGCACTTATAAGGTGTTCATGTTGGATGTAACAGCATGGCCACCAGGCAATGTGGCTCTTGATAGAAATACCAAACCAATGTAAATGCAGGGAGCCATCCTGTCACTTTGTGAACAGTTTTCTCCCACACTTACAGAGTAAGGCAGTGCTGCTTGTTGGGCCTGATATCATTGCTGATAGAGCGGTGGCTTAACAGAAACCGTCCAAAATGAACTCTTGGGTGGTGAAACCTTGTAGTGTGCAAAACAGATGAACTGTCAGATTTGAAAGAAGGGCCTGGGATTTTGCAGTCTACAGGTAGAGTGATATTAGTGTTTGCAGAAGAGACTGTGTGTCTCCAGCCTGGGAAAGTTTCTTCTCTGGAAGAGAAAGGCTTTCTGGGCTGTCCAGAGGGGATCTGTCCCTGCGGTGGAAGACATCAGCTCAGTTGTTCATGGTAGAAGGTACAGCTGAAATAGGGAAACTGTGGCAATGAGACAGTAATTCCAAATGGGTATCAGGTTTGAATGAATATACAAAAAGCTAAACTGTAAACCTTTTGAAAGTTGAGTTTGTTTCTGTCAAGTGTCCGGTGCTGCTGTTAAACAAGCTCCACTGTCAAAGCTTCTCAGAAGTAGTGATGGTGCATTTAGTAATGGCAATACTGAGGAGTTGTAATACTATGGTCCAGTCTGGAAGCCACATTTACCATATATTCTTTCTATGGTCCAGTATTTAAAAATTAAATTCACATCTTAGATTAAGCAATAAAACACAGGGAAAACAAACAAAATGTAGCAGATGGAAAGGAACTGTGTGAGAGGGACCAGACTGGTGTAGGAACAATACTGAAGGAGGTGCAAAGAAAATCTAAAAAGCCCAATCACATAAAAATATTTTCAAGGAAAATTTATCTACAGAGAATAAGTGAGGGCTTACTGTATAAGTGAGCTTAGGAAAGCTAGGTGGAAGTGAGGCATGCAGGAGGGAACCTTGCCGTGAAAAAGGAGGATGAATGATAATTAAATGATAATATTAAACTTTTCCAGAGAAATAAATAAAGAGTTAAACTGAAGATTCCTCACATCCCCAACACACAGCACACTTCAGATTTTTACTTAAAATGATCTCTGTGAAGCGTGTAGTAATGCCATGGCCTACTAATATGTTTTCTTTAGGCAGACGTTCTTAGGTTGGCACTTTAAGCTCCAGGAGCTGAGCACTGAGGGGCACTGAGGTTTATACTGCTGTAAGTAAGAGCCCTGTCAAAATCCTGTAATTCAGTATAAACAAAATTTAAGACTTTTCCTTTCCCTAACTGAAGCTCTGTATGTAATAAGAAACAGAGATTATTACTTAGTGATGCAAGACTCAGGATGATGGCTTTTACATGATCTGAAGAATGTTGGGTTTAACAAAGTAAAGGCAAAAAAAGATAAGTAGTAAATTGACAATGGGTAAGATCCAAGTTCCAGAAGATATGTCAGACTTGTTATAGCTTTGCAAGTAATTAAGCCTCTTCATTTGAGAATGCAGAGTACCCCTTTCAGGTAAGGTATTGCTATATAAAGAGAAGCGGATAGGTACAAAGTGATTGTTGTTGTAGTGTGATCTTCCTGAACAGCTGTGTGGGTGACAGGAGCTCTGTCAGGCAGAGGTGAGTCCACAGCAGTTGCTGCTGCACAGGTTTTCCCACCCTTCTGTTCAGGGTGATATCCTAAGGCTAGCAGAACCTTGCAAGGCCAGCAGAGCTTGCAGGTGCCGCCAAAAAGGCAAGTTTGTTTGTCCCTATCCCCACCTTCCTGCTACCTGACTTGCTCATTGGGCAGTTGAGTTTGGTAAAGTAGCGGAAAACCACTGGTGCCACTGGGAAAGAGAATAGTTTCCCATTGGTTTCATGTGAGGTGCCTCACCGAGGCTTGGTCCCAGCACCAGAGCGTGTGGCTGAGGGCTGTTCAGAAAAGGTTAGGATCCCTATTTTCAGTGGTACCTAGCCACTTGAAATGGGAGTAAAAAAAGTTAAATGCTGTTATATCCCTTGGAAGTTGCTTGCAGCACACAGAGTAGGTGACAGTGATCCATGCAGCTGAGCCTTGCTGTGCAGTTTCAAATCCAGAAAAAACCCTGAAGACAGTGAAAAGGAGACAGGGTAAACAACTGACTGGAGTCACCTTCCCATTCAAGCATTATTGTGCTTCCAGACTTGTAATTTCAGACATCTCTCAATGTCAAAAAGCCTCTTGTGTTATTTAGGTTTATTATACGTTCAGCCTGAGAGCTAGAAGATTTTCTCCTACTCACAGCCATGTACAAATGTAAGGAAATAGCCAGAAGGTCTCCATAAGACAAGTTAATTCTTTGCTCTTCTGGCTACTCTAAAGTAGGAATGCCTGGCCTCAGATTATTTTAAGAGAAAGATATTCATGCTTTTTGGAATTTTTGGATTGAGTTTCCATCTCAATTTTTAGAGGGCATTACTGTGAGAAACTGTTTTGTGTTTGATTCTGCCCCCTTTGTTTTCCTGTACCTGCCACCTGATGGATATATGGCATTAGGGATTTTTTTTTTTGTGTGTGTGTATATCATTATTGCTTTCTTTAGAAGCAAATCCCTGTCATGCCAATGCTACATGGTCTGTGGAAACTTAATAGTAGTAGGCAAGAACTAATCTGCATACGTTAATTGAAGTGTGCTCTACTGCCTTCTTGCTTAGGAGAAGGAAAGACTCTTGTATTTATACTCTGCAACTCAAATACAAACCTGCATGAGGTAACAAATACGTACATCTTTCTTCTAGTACTGCAGTATATTGCGGAGGGCTAGCCTTTGCCCAGCCTTTAGTGTGTGACATGGGCAGGGGACAGAGAATGGAACTGTGCTGTATGCTGCACACTGCTGGACTGAGCCTGATAGCCTTGCAGCGAGAGGCACTTTACTCCCAGTTGAATCGTCTGGGATGTCTGCTGGCTTTAAAGGGATTAAAAGTAGGTAAGGCCATGTCCCACTTCCACAAAATCAGCAGGAGGTGAAACACTGTGTGTTTTCAGAAGTACTGGGGAGCAGTGGGACACTTTCAAGCTGTCATTCCCCGAGACAGTGTGGTGTGTTTACCTGCTCAGGACCAAGACGGGGACCCAGCGTGTGTGGGGGGTCACCTGTCCCCTGAGTTTACACTACAGGAAAAATATATTTTGATTGTGTGGTCTTTGCTTATTCAAATAGAATGTAACATCAGTAAATGGACTGGAAGCCTGAAACAAGCTGTGATTTCTCTTAATACTAAAAACGTTTGAAAGTGTTTGTGATAGCGACAGTAGGGGTATGGTTACCTTAGATGAAAAGAGCATGCCTAAGCACACAGATGCTTTGTAGTCTTTATTAGACACAGTGTTCAAGATTGACTGCTTTCACCTATCCGATGATATCCAGCATAACTGTGTTCTTTTAAGGGCGCTGTTGCTTTTAAAATACTCTTTTTTGCTTTTCTTTTTTTTTTTTTTTCTTTTTTCTTTTCCCTATGATGGCCTCTAACCCTTAAGGCTCAACTCTACCACTCTGATTCACAGAATTACCTAAGTTTGCAAGTGATCCTATGGAAATCAACTGACCTTGCAGAGAAAGGTACATTTAACAGAGAAAAATAAAGCTTGATCCAGGCTTTCATTAAATACCTCTTTTGTGTAACGTGGGCTGGTCTGTGTTTGTCTTTGTTGCATGTAACTAGGTGCCACTAGATTTCCAGGCACAGATCAACTGGGTTATGAAACCTGAGTTCCAGATACAGAGTGAAGTCCGAGGAAATTAGATGACCCATGTTGCAGACAGAATACAAGTTCAGTGTGGAATATTTATTGCTTCAAATTATCGTTGTAAGAGTAATAAAATGAAGCCATATTTGTAGGCTTCACAGTGATATATTTTTATGAGCTTAGAGCTTCTGTTTGTATAAATTCAATAGAGAAGCTGTTTGGACTTGTTTCAGATTTCTTTAGCTACAGGGGAAGAACATTTATTCTCCATTTCACTTGTTAGAAAGAATGAAAAGCAAATCTTTTATCCGTTTACTAGAAAATACAGCTTTAATGAAACTCATTACCTTTCTGAGTCTGACTATTTGAGTTGTATAGAGATGGAATCATGTTGCCTAGACATTGAAGGACAGGACTGACACCAGTTCTCTTTGACTCTTTTAAGGACACACAGATGAAAACTGGTTGGATAGGTTCATCTGAAATACTTACCCAAATCATATAGTCAGGTCAGAGTATTTCAACTGACAATGGGTTTTGCTGGAGACTGAAGGAAATATATTTATTTGTGAAATCCTGTGTAAACCTTCCTGGTTTCTGGGCTTGATTTTCTTCCGCAGTTACTCAGCATCTTGTGGGCTGACTGCATTTGTGGGGTCCCTCGATCATCCTGGCTCCCTGGTTGCAAAAGTTTCCATTAGTCAGGAATCCAGCCCTCATTGTTAAATGCTGAACTGTAGTTGAGTGAAACTCCATTTTGAAACACCGAAATCATCAGAAAAATGGAGAGACCCTTGTCTGTCTACCCACAAAGCAGTACGTCTTTCACAGGGCTATCCTGGCTGAAAGGGCATTATACTGGACTGGGTGAAAGTAATTTCATTATAGCCTTAGGACTACCATCATGGCAGAGTTCATTCATGGAGTGGGAGAGAAACCCAAACCTGCTACTGTTTCATGCTCACTCGTAGAGTAATATTTGGTCTGGCCTAATTCAGGTCTTGATCTGATTCCCATTGGGACCGTTTTCAATTCACTTTGGGTTGTTACAGGTGGTAGTGCACTTGGGGTGCACACTGGCTGCATGAGGAAGCCGTGTTACTGGGATCCACATTGGAGATGTCCCTATGTTCCTGGAGAAGCCATATCATATGAGCTGGTTCAGTTCTTTCATTGACAGAAAAGATTGATCCTCACTTCATCCTTAAAGAGAAAATGTAACATTTGAATTTCCTTTTACTGGAAATTACAAATTTAAATTAGTGTCTTATTGATTAAAAAGATAAAATGTTAAAAAGTAAAAAAGAATTTAGTACAACAATAACCTGCAACTTTTCTTGAAAACTCTTTTCCTCCCCTGCAGCTGTTGCCCTTGCTTCTGTAGTGGGGATATGTGATGATTAGTGCAGAAAGAGTAGGAAAATACAGTTTAATTCAAGGATTTGAGCAGCTTTTTGGACAAAAGATTTTCAGAGGAAAAGTGGATTGATTTGTATTTCCCTCTATCTTTTTTTCCTCCCAACTTCTCTCCCTCAATGAAAGATGGGTAAGATGTATCTCTGTGTATGTGAATAGTAACCAGTTTACTCCAAGACAGTGCTTTGTGAAAAACTAGCAGGTTTAAAATTCAGCTTCCTTTTTAGGCTCATGTGTCTCTATGTAAACACCTCGTAACCTCTCCCACTGTTTCTCCATTACAGATAAGTTAGCAGCATCTCAATTCAGCTAGTTCAGGAAAAGAAATGACCAGTGGCACAGACTCATCATGAGCCTACCTTAGCAGCTACCAGCAATTAAAGGTATCTATGGGCAACTAATATAAACTTTTCTGTCTCTCATCACAGTTACAGACACACAGTGTGAAAAATTCTGTGTTAGAATAATTGTTTCCTGTGCCTTTTTACTCCAATTTTGCATGAAGAAACTAATATTGTCCTTATGCTGCAGCAGAGCCATAGTAAAGGAACAGTGACAAATGAGGTAAATATACCCACAGGTGAGTTGCTGCTTCTGCTACTATTAGCCCTGAAGAGAAGGGTCTGAGTTTCAGAACTTTGGAATGAGAAGGAGGTAGCACAGCTCAGAGGTGCTGGAAGGAGACAGCACAAGAAGAGTGTGGGAATCAGAGATGCTGAGGTATCAATACTTTCAGGGATCTGCCTTGTGTTATCCACATCTTACTACTATTGAGACTATGAGCTTCTACCTCCTTGTAGCTCATCCTCCTAATGACAAAATGGGTTGGTGAAAAGGACTATAAACCAAAGAAAATTGCAATTTTATTTTACAACCATCTTTTTACAAATACTTTATTCTTTAGTGCATCATCATTAAGATGAATTCCTATCTAGACCATAGGATAGTTTATGTTGGGAGGAATCTTAGGTCATCTAGTCCAGCCTGCCCAAAGTCAGCACATGGTCAACTGCCATGTTCTTCCACTAGTTCTTGCATGTTTAATTGTTTGCATACAATTTCCAGCTATCTATTCAGTGCAAATCTCTTGGGCACACTGTGCTGTGCCTGCTTTAATTTATTTGGAGTTCTATCACCTCCTTGTTTTCTGCAGTTTCCTATCCATTGAGATTTTTTTCAGGTGAAGTCAGTTCTCAGCTGCAGCTTCACATATTGCTAACCTTTATTATAGGATCCTCCTTTCCTATCTTCCTTAATTATAGGAAGCATTTCTGTCACATTAGTCTGCCATGTTTCTTTCTTATAACCCTGTTTAGATGTTTTTCAGCAGAGCAGTCTTTTATGCTTAAAATGGTCATTATTAGAACTGATAAATCTTAACACACAAAGCTAAAACCTACTTCCATTTCCCATTCAGAAAGTCTGGGATTTTCTAAAAAAAATGACCTAATTACTTGTTTCTGATTTCTAATAAGAATATATTCCGGTATTTACATTTTCTAGGCTGGTGTTGATGTCCATGTGTACTGGTATGCACTGAACTATATTTCGTTACTAAAATATTCCTGTCTAATATATATATAAAAATAATTGTACATACAAATATTTAGATTTTGAATCATGACTAGAAAAACATGATTTTTTTGAATTAAAAAGATTAAATCTCATTTGTTTAGAAAGTTTTCATGAAAGAATTCTTCCTGTTTGTGAGTGTCAGCTCACACAGTCTTTGTTCTAAATCAAATAAAGAGAAAAGTAAGCAAAACCGATCTGGAGTTAATTAAAGTGTATTTTTAAGCAGTCTCACTATGAAAAGCTATTAAAAAAAGCCTCCATTAATGAGGTGCATCTTGATTAGAAAGTCACTTTAAACCCCTTGCTTGTTTTCAGTTCTCTGGGAGAGCAGCAGAAAGAATTGTTCAGTTTCATTGTGTAGAACTCATTAGTAAAAGAGTGCTAATGCACGTTGGCTACCCTGGTAAGCTGTGTCTTATATAAGTCTGATTCAACTAGACAAATGACCTGTTTTTAAAAGGAGATGGAAATATTTGCAGTAAACCTGTGGGCTGTCAGATGTGCAGGGGGGATATAGCTACTACAGAAAAAAATGTTTATTCAATCAGGCACAGAAGGTCAAACAAGCCTAGTTAAAAGACAGGAAAAGGAAATCAGCACTCAGGACTAAATCCTTGTCTCAGTGCATAGGCTAAATACCCCACCTGTCCTCTTGTGATGTCAGTACCTTTTCTGGTTCTAGTGAAATTCAACTCCTTCTGATAGAAATAGGCTCCTTTGTTATGAAATACACACAGGAGAGGAACAGCACCAGAGAAGATTCTGTATTTTTGTTGGAGGGGTGGAAAGACTCCCGGTAGTCTTCTTTCAACACTGTCACTAATCATACAGGAAGAAACTAATTTTGTGCATTAGTATCTGTAGACTTGAAAACATGCAAATATCCTGCAAATATCATTGGTCATTTTCTCAAGCAATTGCTTTACAAAAAAAAAATATTTTTTTTTTTCAACTTGTCTATCAGTCTAGCATGGTGGAACAACGATCTACAGCCTAGTTCTGTTGTCTTTTGCCCATGTAGTTCATTGACTGCAGTGGAATTATTTCTAACTTTCTCCACCAAGCCAAGATTTTCAAATGCAGAATTAAGAAACAGTTTTCTTTCTAATTCATCACAGAATCAGAAAATCACAGAATGCTTGAGGTTCAAAGGGTCCTCTGGACATTGTCTTGTCACCTCCCCTGCTCAAGCAGATCCACCTACAGCTAGTTGCCCAGGACCATGTCCAGATGGCTTTTGAGTATCTCCGAGGATGGAGACTCCACAACCTCTGTGGGCAACCTGTACCAGTGCTCGGTCACCCTCACAGTGAAAAAGTGTTTCCTGATTTTCAGAGGGAACCTCCTGTGTATCAATCAGTTTGTGTCCATTGCCTCTGGTCCTGTCACTGGGCACCACTGAAAAGAGTCTGGCTCAATCTTCTTTGCAGCCTCCCTTCAGGAGGGATAACCTTGATAAGATCCCCCTGAGCCTTCTCTTCTCCAAGCTGAACAGTCCCAGCTCTCTCAGATTTTCCTTATAGGACAGATGTTCCAGTCCCTTTGTCATCTTAGTAGTCCCTCTCTGGACTCTCTCCAGTCTGTCCATGTCTCTCTTGTACTGAGGACCCCAGGACTGAACTCAGCACTCCAGGTGTGGCCTCACCAGTGCTGAGGGGAAGGATCAAATCCCTTGACCTGCTGACAATACTTTGACCTCCTGACACCCCATAATGGTTGCCTTGTAAGCAATTCCTTGCTTACTTGTGGGAAGAAACATAGAAAAATGCTTTTTTCAATCTTTTTGTGTTCAATTTATGCTCTGCGTTTACTGTCTCCTTCATGCTGACATGTTTCTTGCATTTCTCATCTTGGAACAATGCTGAAGATAGCAGAGTTTCAGGTTTTGTTGAGTCATCCCACATCTAAGGAAAAGCAGAGGAAGCAATTTTTTATACCTTTCTAAAGAATGGGAAAATAATCAAGTAGAATATTGCAATCCCTTTCTTCTACAAATACCTGCAAATCTTCCAAGTTTTTTCCCATTTGCCTCATCGTAGAGGAGAGGCCTAATATGTGATCTTCACATTTATATGGAATGTACTTACATGTACTCGTATACTTACGCAACTTCGTGCCTATATGAAATAAAAAAAAAATCATATACCTCCTTGATTAGCTACTTGGGATGCAGAAGGCCAGCAGTCCATAGGTTCTCTGTTAGGGTCAAGGGGCTTATCCAGTGGTGGGACACGTTTGTGTGATAAAAGCCCTCTGTCATGTTTCCACTCATAGAATTATTCTAGAGCAGCTGGAGAAGAGGAACCTTACAGATTGGCTAATAGAAGTGTCAGCTAAAATAAATTATAAAAATGTTGAGTACCTAGTGTAAGCCTGTAATAGTCAATGCAAAGATAGACACTCCTGGAGGAGAAGTCCCTTCTTTCTGCACCATAGCCATGCAGTTATAGAAAGGAATTGCCCTTTGGCTGTTCAAGGAACCTATAGAAGGAGTCTATAGTGCTGTCTTACTCTGCCTAACCTTCAGAAATTATGCTTAGATAAACTGGATTCTAACAGAAGATAGATATTAAGTATGATGTTAAGAAGTAAGATGTTAAGGTGTTGCAAGTATGTGCAAAGTCACATGAATAGTGTCTACTTTTGTGTAGCTGTCACTTTCCCCAAAAGCACATATTCCACTATCATGAGACAGACATGTCCCCATTCATATAATGGGACATGCAAACAGCCTCGGGTCACCTAAAATTCTATGCATACAGACAGAGAAGTCATGCTGTTCTGCTCTTAAGATTCCCTGCACTGGACAATTACTGCTGATTGCACACCAAAGGATGGAGACCCCTCCACCTGCTTGTAGTTGTAGGCAGGACACCCAAAGGAATTCAGATTGGGTTTTACCTGTACCCAAAGTGATCCTCTCAGCTGCCTGCAAGATGCAGGCAATACAGCTTTGGGCATGCAGCACGAGAGGAAAAGAAGTAGTCCAGCTCTAGTGCCCAAAGCAGGATAAAATTAATCTGAATCTTGAATCAGTGATCTGATTCTTTATCTGTATCTCCTTAGTTAGAATCAAGGATTCACAATGTCCAGCTAACACTTAAATTTGTATTTCTGAACTGATATGATTAATCAGTGAGGAAATATAGGTCCTTCTTTTTCACCTGACTCTGTCTGAGTTGGAGCTCTCCATCCCTATTTCCCCAGTTTCCAATTTCTGCAGATTACCTTGAATACGAGTGGAAAAGCTTGCTGCCATTTCTGCTAGTAGCAGTACGAATGTCTGCTGCTGCTGTGTGAATATGAAATTGACCCAGAGACACGTGTCATCCCTTGTGGCTTTTTAGGAATGCAGCATAAAAATGCAAGTATGTGAAGAGTTGGAGCAGACAGTGCAATTTACTGAGAGGAGATGCCACAAAATGTTATGAAATCCTCCTAGCCTACTTTAATCTTTCTCCTGTGTTCTCCCACACAGTGTTCAGAACCAGTTAAGTGACATGAAGAATATTACACATTTTTTGTAACAGATGGGGGACATCACTTTTATAGATTTAAACAATTCTTTAAAAGTCAGGTTCTGTTAAGATTCATCATGCTGTGATTTTTCTCACATCTTGTCCAGATTTCCTAGTCTAAGCTGATCCTAGTCTAAGTAGTGGACCAAGGAAGCCCTTGCATTGGTCCACCGGCTGATGTCTGGACCGCCCTCTCTTCAACAGACAAATAAGGAGACTTTGGAGAAGGAGAACGTAAGTTGTGCTCCCTCTGTGCCCAGTGCTGCTGCTGCTGCATGAAGGAAATAGGCCACATCTACTCAGGTGCTGCAGAAATGTGTTTTCATCCTCAGCATTCCTCACATTAATGGGCAGATTTGGGCAAAATGGATTAGTGCATGTGCTTTTTAGGCAGTAAAAACTGTCTCTGGAAGGACTTACCAAGGCTTGATCAGGTCAAGGAAGGATTGTCAGATGGGTTATGGGATGGAGCACCACAGGTCGTGTGCCAGTCCAAACAATTTGTTCCTGCCTGGCCTCTTCTATGCCACACTCTCTCCAGAGACCTGTCATCCTTCCATGTATAACCAGTCCTTTCCACTATATAACCAGTTGTGTATCCATAGCATGACCAGAATGTTGTAATGCATACTTGACAAAGCATGACTTCTGTGTCTGTATGCACACAGTTTAAGTGACCCGAGGCTGTTTGCATGTCCCATTATATGAATGGGGACATGTCTGTCTCATGATAGTGGAATATGTGCTTTTGGGGAAAGTGACAGCTACACAAAAGTAGACACTGTTCATGTGACTTCGCACATACTTGCAAACAGATGTGGATGATGGCAGGCATCTGCAGTTTGATTACAGGATGGATGGGTATTTGCTTCCGTAACAGGGATGAACCATACTGTACAGTGTACAGCTTCACGAGAGCTATACATGAAAAGCTGGAGACCCCTATTCTAGGTCACTCATGACATCCAACCTTCACATCACAGGCATTTATATAATAACAACTCCTTTCCTGAAGTGTTGTCTCAGAGGTATGGTTGATGAGAAGAAAGTGTTGTGATTTCAGACCAGACTGGCAGTTCAGAGGCTGAATGGATTGCATGCCAAAAGACTTTAATCACAGATGTAAGAAATTTTACAAGTTATATGGCTTCCTTGCCCCATGGGAAAGACAGCAAAATCTAGAAGTAAGTAGGGAGTCAATGTAATGTTTTCATCTGTGTGGTACATAGTCACACGGCAGGGCTGTGAGATCCTTTTCCATTCTTGAGTGACTCTGGACACCAATAGTATTGGATAGATAAAATTTAATTATTGGTTGGCTTGTTCAAATTCCCTCAACACCCAACCACTAGCAGGCACTGGTGCTCACAATCAGCCTATCTCAAAGGCTTTCCACAAAGACACTCATCGTACTTGACAGGTTTGTTTACACTTAAGGTACTCTATTTTTAGAACTGTTACTCCCTTATCCTATAGGGTTAATTAAAGTTCATATGCTCACAACTCTTGTCAACTAAGTCCACTCCGTGTCAACTGACACAAGGAGCAATTTCTTAGGCTTGACTTATTTTACGCTGAAGTTGGTGAGAGCTGTTCCATTGTCTGATCCAAAGAAACAGTGCCAAACCTGATGTCCTTTAATATTTACATTAAAACTCCACCAGGATACAGAAAATTCAAATGTCTGCAAGTACATTTCCCAGTTCATTAATTTACTAATAGATGTGTGTATACATGCACACACTTTTATATCTCTCTAAAGAAATACAGCTGGACAACTTGATTCAGTTTGCTCACTGATTAGATTTTCCTTGGACTTCAATGACATTTAGTTGTATCTCTGCTGATCAGCATGATGTTTAGCTCCATGCAGACTTGTATTTTATCTTGGCTCCAAATATGTTCTCAAATTAGCATGATGATACAGATGGATTCTTGTCTCAGAGCCATATGATTGATTTCATCTCTGATATTCTGCTCCATCAACATGCAAGGAATTAGTCCTGACATCAAAGGGCAATCTGTTTACATTGGGAGTGAAAAATATCAGCACTAAGCAATGCAAAACAGATTAAAAAAGAGAATGGCACTGCCACTGGTTTCTGAAACAAAACAAAACACAACATATTAGAAAAGCCATACACTCCCTTCTCTAAAGCAATTATCTTAAGTGCTGAGGCCATAAGAACATCTGTAATGAGTCAAACCAAAGGTCTGTTTAGACTGCTGTGTATGTACACTAGTGGTCAATTTCAGATGCTAGAGATATGAATGGGGTAAGCAGATGGTGATATATTTCTTCTGTTGCAGCCTTTTCAAAACAAAAATTCTAGAGGATTTCCAGGAAGTGGACCAGCAATAATTGCAGTAATTTCAGATGGGTTATAATTTCTTAGCAACTCTGAACAGATTTTAGGAGGTAGTAGCAGTAACACATAATACAAAACATTACAAAAAAATTGCACTGCAGCTTGTAGATTAATACAGTTAGGATATATTTTTTCAAATAAGAGAAATTCTGACACAAATAATTGTTATCTTCCATTTTGTTTTGGAACATAAATAGTGTTGTATTTCTTTTGATTCAGAAGATTGTCTTTTGTACTTGTCAGTGTAAAGGATGAAAATAAATAACTAAACCAGATTTAATTCTGGCCTTGACACTTCAAGTTAAAAAGTTCCTTTTTTTTTTCCCACTTTTGAGTCAGAAAAGATTTTATGTTGTGACCTAAAGTTACTTACTCTGTTACATTGCTATTTTTATATAGCTTATGTTAGTTTCTTTTGATTGATGTGAAATAAAAATAATATAATCCCTTGAAAAAAAAAACCTAAGACTGAAGTGGTGAATGAGAATTAGTCTGACGGAGAAAGAATACAGCAATGGGCTGGGCAATGCATGCTTCCTCTGGGTTATAATATATAGCCTTGTCTCCTGCCCATCACTTATTTTGCATTGGAGATCATTGTTTTCTCTTTGCATTCCACACAAATAATGAAGTAACTGGTTTAGTCGGCTCTTGGTACTGAACTGCAAAAGAAAACTAAGTTTCTGAAGTACAAAATGTTGTAAAGGGAAATAATTCTTTAGTAAAAATAGCTTAGGTAGCTTGAAAAACTGTATTTCTTTGTATATACTGGCTCCAACTTCCCTGAGAAGCTAAAGGAAACTCTTATAATAAGAATAATAATAAAAAATAATATAATATATAAATAATATATATAATATATAAACAATGAAACTCTGTTGTGGTTTCAGCTGGGATAGAGTTAGTTTTCTTCTTAGTAGCTGGTGCGGTGCTGTGTTTTGGCTCTGATGTGAGAACCATGTTGATAACACACGCATTTCTGGTTGTTTCTGGATGATGTTTATACTAAGTCAAAGACTTTTCAGTCTCCCAGGCCCTGCCAGTGAGAGGGCTGGGAGGGGACACAGTCAGGATAGGTGACCTGAACTAGCCAGAGAGGTATTCCATACCATATGATATCATGCTGAGTCTATAAACTGAGGAAAGAAGAAGAAAGGGGGGAACATTTGGCATTATGACGTTTGTCTTCCTGAGTAACTGTTACACGTGATGGAGCCCAGCTTCCCTGGAGATGGCTGAACAGCTGCCTGCCGATGGGAAGTGGTGAATGAATTCCTTGATTTGCTTTGCTTGCGTGCGCAGCTTTTGCTTTACCTATTACATTGTTCTTATATCAACCCTTGAGTTTTATGTTCCTTTCCAATTCTCCTCCTCGTCCGTCTGGGTGAAGGAGAGTGAGCAAGCAACTGCGTGGTGCTTGGTTTTTTTGAAAGATCCAGCCAAAGCTCTCTGTTCAGCCAGGCTGGTCTTCTTCCACGCCAGCCTGTCTTTCAGCATATAGGGACAGCCCACTCCTAGAATCATAGAATCATTTAGGTTGAAAAAGACCTTTGAGATCATCAAGTCCACCCATTAGCTCACTAGGATTGCCATCACTAAGCCATGTCTCTAAGCACCACATCTACACATTTTTTAAACACTTCCAAGGACGATGATTTCACCACCTTGCTGGGCAGCCTGTTCCAATGCTTGATAACACTTCCTGTGAAGACACATTTCCTAATACCCATTCTAAACCTTCCCTGGAACAACCTGAGGCTGTTTCCTTTCATCCTGTTGCTTGCTATCTGCGAGAAGAGACTTACCCCGACCTGTCTACAACCTCTTTTCACATAGCTCCAAAGAGCAATAAGGTCTCCCCTGAATCTCCTCTTCCTTCTCCGAACTAAACCACCCCAGTTCCCTCAGCTGCTTCTTGTAGAATTTCTTCTCTGGACACTTCACCAGCTTTGTTGCCCTTCTCTGGACCCTCTCCATCACCTCTGCATCCCTTTTGTTGTGAAGGGCCCACAACTGAACATAGTATTTGAGCTGTGTCTCACCAGTGCTGAATACAGGGGGAAAATCACTTCCCTAATACTGCTGACGACAAAATTTTTGATAGAAGCCAAGATGCCGTTGGCCTTTATGGCCACCTGGGCACAATGCCGGCTCATTACCAATTTGGCCACTGCAAGGGCAAGCAAAGGAGCTGGAGAGGCCACGCCGGGGATGGCCTCTTTCTGCTCCCCTGAGATATTTCCATGGTTCAGGACAGCCCTCTGTACAACATGCTGCATCGTGCTTCCCAGAAACGTGGCCTGTACTGCATGAGTGCACGCCCTGAGACCCAGACAGCTCAAAAGCTTTCTTTAGCATTGCTGAATATCCACCAAGACCGACATGGGTGCCGTGTTTCTGTCTGTTCAGCATGTGCAGGACTGTACATCTGATGGGCCTCCCGTCCAAAGCCTTCTGGAGGTGAAAAGAGGGAGGGAATTGTGCCCCAGAGTCCCTTTCTGTGTCAAGCTTCTTGTTGAGGTGATGGGGACCTGAGGTCCCAAGTGGAGGGAACCTAGAATCATGGAATCATTTAGGTTGGAAAAGACCCTTGGGATCAACAAGTCCAGCCGTAAACCCGACACTGCCATGTCCACCACTAAACCGTGTCCCCAAGTGCCACCTCTACACGTCTTGTAAATACCTCCGGGATGGTGACTCAAGCGCTTCCACTGGGCAGCCTGTTCCAATGCTTGAGCACCCTTCCAGTGAAGAAATTTTCCCCAACAGCCACTGTCATCCTCCCCCGGCACAACCTGCGGCCATTTCCTCTCATCCTGTTGCTTGTTGCTTGAGACAAGAGACCGACACCAGCTTTGCTACCGCCTCCTTTCCGGTAGTTGTGGAGAGTGAGAAGGTCCCCGCTGAGCCTCCTTTACTCCAGGCTAAACAACCCCAGTCCCCTCAGCCGCTTCTCGTAAGAATTGTGCTCCGGACCCATCAGCAGCTCCGTTGCCCTCCCCTGGACACGCTCCAGCACCTCTGTGTCTTCCTCGTCCTGAGGGGCCCACAGGTGAACACCGTAGTCGAGGCGCAGCCTCACCAGTGCCAAGTACAGGGAGATGGTCGCTGCCCTGGTCCTGCTGGGCACACGGTTTTGGATACAAGCCAGGATGCCCTTGGCCTTCCTGGCCACCTGGGCACGCTGCCGGCTCGTATGCAGATGGCCGTTTTCTGCCCCAGGCCCTTTTCTGCTGGGCAGCTTGGCAGCCGCTCTGCCCCCAGCCTGCAGCGCTGCGTGGGGTTGGTGTGACCCCAGCGCAGGCCCCGGCACTGAGCCTTGTTGAAGCGCACACACTTGGCCTCGGGCCATCGCTCCATTCTGCCCAGGTCCCTCTGCAGAGCCTCCTGCCCTCAAGCAGGGCAACAGTCCTGCCCAGTTTGGTGTCACCTGCAACTTACTGAGTGTGCACTCAGTCCCCTCATCCACCTAATTGATAAAGATACATAACAGAGCGGTCCCCAGTACTGAGCCCTGGGGAACACCACTTGTGACCGGCCATCAGCTGGTTTTAATTCCATTTACTACAACTCTTTGGGCTTGGCTGTCCAGCCAGCTTTTCACCCAGAGTAAAAGAGACCCATCCAAGCCATGAGCAGCCAGTTTCTCCAGGAGAATGCTGTAAGAGACAATGCTATGTCAAGGACTTTCCTAAAGCCCAGGTAGACAACATCCACAGGCTTTCCCTCATCCACTATGCGGGTCATCTTGTCACAGAAAAAAATCAGGTCAGCCCAACAGGACCTGCCTTTCATAAGCCCATGCTGGCTGGGCCTGACCTCCCAGTTATCTTGCACGTGCTGCATGGTGCCACTCAAGGCCTGCTCCATAACCTTCCCTAGCACTGAGGTCAGGCTAACAGGCCTGTATTTCCCTGTATTCTATACTTTCTTGCCCTTCTTGTGGATGGGTGTCACACTGGCTGACCTCCAGTCTTCTGGGGCTTCCCCAGTTTGCCAGGACTGCTGATAAATGATGGAGTGCAGCTTGGTGAGCTCCTCCACCCCTCCTCCTGAGTCTTTATGATTTCCTTCGTGAAGAATGTCCAGCCTTGCTGGACCCCTCTGCCCTTCAGGACTGCCTCCCAAGGGTCTCTGTCAGCCAGGCCCCTAAACAGGCCAAAGTCTGCCCTCCAGAAGTCCAAGGTGGCAGTTCTGCTGACCCCTGCCCTTACTTCTCTGAGAATCAAAACCTCTGTGATTTCATGATCGCCGTGCCCAAGACAGCCTCCAGCCATCACGAAACCCACAAGTCCTTTTCTGTCGCAAAACAACAGGTCCAGCGTAACGCCTTCCCTAGTTGGCCCTCTCACCAGCTGTGTCAGGAAGTCATCTTCCACACACTCCAGGAACCTCCTAGACATCTCTTTGCTCTGTGTGCCTGTGACTGTAGGCAGGCCTCCCAAAGGAATTCAAAGTCGGCACGCATGAGAGACGGTGAGGTGGCCCATGGATGGTTTAGCCCTGCTTTGCCACCCTGTGAGATGGATCGGCTCCCTTGGTGCTGGCCTTTGTGCTTGTAGACGTGACGGTGCTCATGGTGCCTTCATGACACTGATGGGGGGGGCGATGGTGATGGTGTCTATCCCTGTGGTGGGACAGGGCCTCTCCACAGGAAGGCGGGCGTCTGCTCTTGCTGTGCTGCTGAGAGATCAGTGTTCCACAAGAGGCATTTGTGATGGGTGATGAGGGGGTGCAGAAGGGGACGTGCTGCAGGACACTCCTCCCTCCTGCACCTGCCCTGACTGTGCCTCCAGCTCTCAAGCTGCTGCTCTGCATTGGCTTGTGCCCAGGCCTCCTACGGGTGCAGCAAGCGGAGCATCCAGAGCCCTGCTCCGCGCTCATGGTGCTTGTTCCCTGTGCAGAGGGCTCAGCACTTGGAGACTGTGATGTCCACCTCCCCAGGGGTGGCCCCAGGGCAATGCTGTTGGGCTCTCAGGGGTGGGTTTGTCCCAAGTTCATCTGGTGCAACCCCTCTGCTCAATCTGGTGCAATCCCCTCAGGCACCTAGAGCAGGCTGCACAGGACTGTGTCCAGGTGACATTCAAAGGTTGGAGACCCCACAACCTCCCTGGGCAGTCTGTGTGTTAGAGCACCCTCAGAGTCAGAATGTGCTTGCTTGTGTTCAGAGGGAAATTCATGCCTTTTCATTTGTGCCCACTGGTTCTCGTGCTGTCAGTGGTCACTGCTGAGAAAGGTCTGGCTCCCTCTCATCCAGCATACACACACAGAGGCACCTTGCCCTTAAAATGGAAGCAGAGCAGAAAACTGCAAGAAGAAAGGGAAAAGGGGTCAGGGGAAGCATTCTGTTTCGGTGCTACTTGCTGACCTCAAAATGCCGCCCCGCTGCCTCTGCATCTGAGGAGGCAGCAACCTGCTACCCGCCCGCGTGCCCCAGCAAAGTGTTGCACAGACACTCACAGACAGACGGCTGGTTAAAACAAACTAATTTATTGTCATGTTTACATCATGTAAAGGTCCCAGAGGGGATCAGCTCTTTCCAACAGGATGGGTGGTCCCATGCTGTTACAGGTGATAACGGGATCCTCAGCTGCAGTGGCATCTCCAGCTGGACCGGCGGACATTCCCCACACGCCGGTGATGCTGAGCTCCCCTCGGGCGGTGTCATGTCCGTGCCCAGCTTGCTCAGAGCTGCGGCACGCACTCCCCAGGCAGTCTCTGGGGTGAGCAGATTGTCTGTGCCAGTGTCCACAGTTGTCCCTCGGGCCCCACCGTTGAGAGATGAGAGGAGATCCTCAGGGTCGCAGGCACGGGTGGAAAAGCCTGTGTCCACCAGGATACAGGTGCAGAGCTGCAGACCTCTGAGGTGGGAACCTTCCTGCTGGGTGCGCCTTGCCATGTACCTGCAAAGCAACATCTCGACAGCAGTGTGGCTCTCTGGCCGTTGGTGGATCTCGGCAGCTGGTCCTCGGGGTGGTGGAGAAAGCACAGTGTGTCTCCCAGCAGCTGCTGCCTCAAGCACACGCACTCCAGCCCCACATGGATGCGGGGCTGCTCTTCTGGCAGCTGCCCCGTGGTGTCCAGCTCCAGGGTGAAAGAGTGCCCGGGGGGTGGCCACAGGAGCACAGGCAGGCGGTAGGTGATGCTGTTCCCGTGCACACTCCAGGTTTCACGGGCACCCTCCTCCCCAGTGGCTGGGTACGGCTCTGGCATGAAACTCCTCTTGCACAGTATCTGGCAGACCTTAAGGAGGTCACCCGCCAGCTCCTTCGGGGCCTCGCACGTGTCAGGCAGGTCCTGCATTGGCGGTGGGGTGGGCACAGCCATAGAGCTGACACCGCTGTGTGCACCATGGAGGTCTTCCTCCTCCCTGTCATCCTCCTTTCTGTCCTGCTCACTGTTGCTGCCAGAGGCAAGCTTCATTTTCCTGACCAGCAAGCTAGCGAGTATCACCAGGGCTCCTGCAAGAGTCCAAAGCGGCCGCTGCTGCAAAGCGGGAAGGAGCATGGCTTCCTCCATGCCGCTGCTCCGGTCAACCTCCTGCATCACCCGAGTCGTCTGCTCATCCAGATACGCCTTACGCTGACGCATCCGCTCGTCCGTGGCCGTATCTCTGCAGTGGAGGCCCTTCTGCATGGGCTGCGTGGCCAGTATAGCCAGGATGAGGGCGATTGCCGCAGCCATGGCCTAGAGGAGGTGGGAGAAAAGGGGGCTGAGCAGGGCTGGGTGGGAGGGAGCGCGGGGCTGGGGGAGCGGGGCAGGAGCCGGCTGGAGCTGGGGGCCGGTAGGAGAGGGGGTGATGGAGGTGCGAGGGAGCAAGGGCAGGGTTTGTGAGCACTGTACCGGCGGGAGCCGCGGGCTGTCCCCATAGAGTCTCCCGAGGCCCCATCCCTGCCACAGGACAGCGTCCCATGGAGCCACGGGCACCCGTCCCATCCCCAAAGCCGCTCTGGGCACCTGCCCCCAGCGGGAGCCCCCAGCAGCTCTGCCCCAGCCCCGAGGGTGGTACCGTGCCCTGCCCTGAGGGGCTCGCCTCTCGCTCTGGGTTAGAAAGGCCCTGGGCATCTGCCCCGTCCCGCACCCAGCCCGGCCTTCCCCCTGCATGCTGCACTCACCGAGCGCCGAAGGCAAACTGCAGTGGGGCTGCCTGGTGATGTCCCTGAAGACAGCTCCCATTGTGACACGTCCTCGGTGATGTCACAGCCGCCTGGACAGCATCACCCACCCAGCAAGCTCCAGCCTTCGTCCCCACCGCCCGACTCAACGGGTCCTGGGCATCGCACCAAGAACAAAGCAGCCTGGCGGGAGCAAGTCCCCTGGGGCTTCTTGACCAAGCGAGCAGACACCCCCCAAAACTGAAATGAAGACGGGGACTGCAGGTGGATGTCCCTGACTTATGTAGAGAGGTGCAAAGTTTTCTGGGCCAGGTGGTCTGATTTCGAGCTGTCTTGATAAGAGGAGCTAGGAGCCCTTGGGCAATAGATAAAACTCCTCCTCCCTGTGCTCCTCTCGGATTCCTTCTGGCGGGGCAGGACTGAGCCCTGCAGACACTGACGGTTAAGCCAAATGCGAATTGTGTCCCTGGTGCAGGTGGGAAAGATCCGGCGGCTCCTGTCTCTGGTTACCAAGTTGCCCCCTGCAAGGGCAAGCGAAGGAGCTGGAGAGGCCACTCTGGGGACCGCGTCTCTCCGCTCCCCTGAGATATTTCCATGGTTCAGGACAGCCCTCTGTACAGCGTGCTGCATCGTGCTTCCCAGAAACGTGGCCTGTACTGCATGAGTGCACGCCCTGAGACCCAGACAGCTCAAAAGCTTTCTTTAGCATTGCTGAATATCCACCAAGACCGACATGGGTGCCGTGTTTCTGTCTGTTCAGCATGTGCA
Organism: Falco cherrug; assembly: GCF_023634085.1. Taxonomy (NCBI): domain Eukaryota; kingdom Metazoa; phylum Chordata; class Aves; order Falconiformes; family Falconidae; genus Falco; species Falco cherrug. Next base: position 53,363,225 of record NC_073697.1, read on the forward strand.
GGACTGTACATCTGATGGGCCTCCCGTCCAAAGCCTTCTGGAGGTGAAAAGAGGGAGGGAATTGTGCCCCAGAGTCCCTTTCTGTGTCAAGTTTCTTGTTGAGCTGATGGGGACCTGAGGTCCCAAGTGGAGGGAACCTAGAATCATGGAATCATTTAGGTTGGAAAAGACCCTTGGGATCAACAAGTCCAGCCGTAAACCCGACACTGCCATGTCCACCACTAAACCGTGTCCCCAAGTGCCACCTCTACACGTCTTGTAAATACCTCCGGGATGGTGACTCAAGCGCTTCCACTGGGCAGCCTGTTCCAATGCTTGAGCACCCTTCCAGTGAAGAAATTTTCCCCAACAGCCACTGTCATCCTCCCCCGGCACAACCTGCGGCCATTTCCTCTCATCCTGTTGCTTGTTGCTTGAGACAAGAGACCGACACCAGCTTTGCTACCGCCTCCTTTCCGGTAGTTGTGGAGAGTGAGAAGGTCCCCGCTGAGCCTCCTTTACTCCAGGCTAAACAACCCCAGTCCCCTCAGCCGCTTCTCGTAAGAATTGTGCTCCGGACCCATCAGCAGCTCCGTTGCCCTCCCCTGGACACGCTCCAGCACCTCTGTGTCTTCCTCGTCCTGAGGGGCCCACAGGTGAACACCGTAGTCGAGGCGCAGCCTCACCAGTGCCAAGTACAGGGAGATGGTCGCTGCCCTGGTCCTGCTGGGCACACGGTTTTGGATACAAGCCAGGATGCCCTTGGCCTTCCTGGCCACCTGGGCACGCTGCCGGCTCGTATGCAGATGGCCGTTTTCTGCCCCAGGCCCTTTTCTGCTGGGCAGCTTGGCAGCCGCTCTGCCCCCAGCCTGCAGCGCTGCGTGGGGTTGGTGTGACCCCAGCGCAGGCCCCGGCACTGAGCCTTGTTGAAGCGCACACACTTGGCCTCGGGCCATCGCTCCATTCTGCCCAGGTCCCTCTGCAGAGCCTCCTGCCCTCAAGCAGGGCAACAGTCCTGCCCAGTTTGGTGTCACCTGCAACTTACTGAGTGTGCACTCAGTCCCCTCATCCACCTAATTGATAAAGATACATAACAGAGCGGTCCCCAGTACTGAGCCCTGGGGAACACCACTTGTGACTGGCCATCAGCTGGTTTTAATTCCATTTACTACAACTCTTTGGGCTTGGCTGTCCAGCCAGCTTTTCACCCAGAGTAAAAGAGACCCATCCAAGCCATGAGCAGCCAGTTTCTCCAGGAGAATGCTGTAAGAGACAATGCTATGTCAAGGACTTTCCTAAAGCCCAGGTAGACAACATCCACAGGCTTTCCCTCATCCACTATGCGGGTCATCTTGTCACAGAAAAAAATCAGGTCAGCCCAACAGGACCTGCCTTTCATAAGCCCATGCTGGCTGGGCCTGACCTCCCAGTTATCTTGCACGTGCTGCATGGTGCCACTCAAGGCCTGCTCCATAACCTTCCCTAGCACTGAGGTCAGGCTAACAGGCCTGTATTTCCCTGTATTCTATACTTTCTTGCCCTTCTTGTGGATGGGTGTCACACTGGCTGACCTCCAGTCTTCTGGGGCTTCCCCAGTTTGCCAGGACTGCTGATAAATGATGGAGTGCAGCTTGGTGAGCTCCTCCACCCCTCCTCCTGAGTCTTTATGATTTCCTTCGTGAAGAATGTCCAGCCTTGCTGGACCCCTCTGCCCTTCAGGACTGCCTCCCAAGGGTCTCTGTCAGCCAGGCCCCTAAACAGGCCAAAGTCTGCCCTCCAGAAGTCCAAGGTGGCAGTTCTGCTGACCCCTGCCCTTACTTCTCTGAGAATCAAAACCTCTGTGATTTCATGATCGCCGTGCCCAAGACAGCCTCCAGCCATCACGAAACCCACAAGTCCTTTTCTGTCGCAAAACAACAGGTCCAGCGTAACGCCTTCCCTAGTTGGCCCTCTCACCAGCTGTGTCAGGAAGTCATCTTCCACACACTCCAGGAACCTCCTAGACATCTCTTTGCTCTGTGTGCCTGTGACTGTAGGCAGGCCTCCCAAAGGAATTCAAAGTCGGCACGCATGAGAGACGGTGAGGTGGCCCATGGATGGTTTAGCCCTGCTTTGCCACCCTGTGAGATGGATCGGCTCCCTTGGTGCTGGCCTTTGTGCTTGTAGACGTGACGGTGCTCATGGTGCCTTCATGACACTGATGGGGGGGGCGATGGTGATGGTGTCTATCCCTGTGGTGGGACAGGGCCTCTCCACAGGAAGGCGGGCGTCTGCTCTTGCTGTGCTGCTGAGAGATCAGTGTTCCACAAGAGGCATTTGTGATGGGTGATGAGGGGGTGCAGAAGGGGACGTGCTGCAGGACACTCCTCCCTCCTGCACCTGCCCTGACTGTGCCTCCAGCTCTCAAGCTGCTGCTCTGCATTGGCTTGTGCCCAGGCCTCCTACGGGTGCAGCAAGCGGAGCATCCAGAGCCCTGCTCCGCGCTCATGGTGCTTGTTCCCTGTGCAGAGGGCTCAGCACTTGGAGACTGTGATGTCCACCTCCCCAGGGGTGGCCCCAGGGCAATGCTGTTGGGCTCTCAGGGGTGGGTTTGTCCCAAGTTCATCTGGTGCAACCCCTCTGCTCAATCTGGTGCAATCCCCTCAGGCACCTAGAGCAGGCTGCACAGGACTGTGTCCAGGTGACATTCAAAGGTTGGAGACCCCACAACCTCCCTGGGCAGTCTGTGTGTTAGAGCACCCTCAGAGTCAGAATGTGCTTGCTTGTGTTCAGAGGGAAATTCATGCCTTTTCATTTGTGCCCACTGGTTCTCGTGCTGTCAGTGGTCACTGCTGAGAAAGGTCTGGCTCCCTCTCATCCAGCATACACACACAGAGGCACCTTGCCCTTAAAATGGAAGCAGAGCAGAAAACTGCAAGAAGAAAGGGAAAAGGGGTCAGGGGAAGCATTCTGTTTCGGTGCTACTTGCTGACCTCAAAATGCCGCCCCGCTGCCTCTGCATCTGAGGAGGCAGCAACCTGCTACCCGCCCGCGTGCCCCAGCAAAGTGTTGCACAGACACTCACAGACAGACGGCTGGTTAAAACAAACTAATTTATTGTCATGTTTACATCATGTAAAGGTCCCAGAGGGGATCAGCTCTTTCCAACAGGATGGGTGGTCCCATGCTGTTACAGGTGATAACGGGATCCTCAGCTGCAGTGGCATCTCCAGCTGGACCGGCGGACATTCCCCACACGCCGGTGATGCTGAGCTCCCCTCGGGCGGTGTCATGTCCGTGCCCAGCTTGCTCAGAGCTGCGGCACGCACTCCCCAGGCAGTCTCTGGGGTGAGCAGATTGTCTGTGCCAGTGTCCACAGTTGTCCCTCGGGCCCCACCGTTGAGAGATGAGAGGAGATCCTCAGGGTCGCAGGCACGGGTGGAAAAGCCTGTGTCCACCAGGATACAGGTGCAGAGCTGCAGACCTCTGAGGTGGGAACCTTCCTGCTGGGTGCGCCTTGCCATGTACCTGCAAAGCAACATCTCGACAGCAGTGTGGCTCTCTGGCCGTTGGTGGATCTCGGCAGCTGGTCCTCGGGGTGGTGGAGAAAGCACAGTGTGTCTCCCAGCAGCTGCTGCCTCAAGCACACGCACTCCAGCCCCACATGGATGCTGGGCTGCTCTTCTGGCAGCTGCCCCGTGGTGTCCAGCTCCAGGGTGAAAGAGTGCCCGGGGGGTGGCCACAGGAGCACAGGCAGGCGGTAGGTGATGCTGTTCCCGTGCACACTCCAGGTTTCACGGGCACCCTCCTCCCCAGTGGCTGGGTACGGCTCTGGCATGAAACTCCTCTTGCACAGTATCTGGCAGACCTTAAGGAGGTCACCCGCCAGCTCCTTCGGGGCCTCGCACGTGTCAGGCAGGTCCTGCATTGGCGGTGGGGTGGGCACAGCCATAGAGCTGACACCGCTGTGTGCACCATGGAGGTCTTCCTCCTCCCTGTCATCCTCCTTTCTGTCCTGCTCACTGCGGCTGCCAGAGGCAAGCTTCATTTTCCTGACCAGCAAGCTAGCGAGTATCACCAGGGCTCCTGCAAGAGTCCAAAGCAGCCGCTGCTGCAAAGCGGGAAGGAGCATGGCTTCCTCCATGCCGCTGCTCCGGTCAACCTCCTGCATCACCCGAGTCATCTGCTCATCCAGATACGCCTTACGCTGACGCATCCGCTCGTCCGTGGCCGTATCTCTGCAGTGGAGGCCCTTCTGCATGGGCTGCATGGCCAGTATAGCCAGGATGAGGGCGATTGCCGCAGCCATGGCCTAGAGGAGGTGGGAGAAAAGGGGGCTGAGCAGGGCTGGGTGGGAGGGAGCGCGGGGCTGGGGGAGCGGGGCAGGAGCCGGCCAGAGCTGGGGGCCGGTAGGAGAGGGGGTGATGGAGGTGCGAGGGAGCAAGGGCAGGGTTTGTGAGCACTGTACCGGCGGGAGCCGCGGGCTGTCCCCATAGAGTCTCCCGAGGCCCCATCCCTGCCACAGGACAGCGTCCCATGGAGCCACGGGCACCCGTCCCATCCCCAAAGCCGCTCTGGGCACCTGCCCCCAGCGGGAGCCCCCAGCAGCTCTGCCCCAGCCCCGAGGGCGGTACCGTGCCCTGCCCTGAGGGGCTCGCCTCTCGCTCTGGGTTAGAAAGGCCCTGGGCATCTGCCCCGTCCCGCACCCAGCCCGGCCTTCCCCCTGCATGCTGCACTCACCGAGCGCCGAAGGCAAACTGCAGTGGGGCTGCCTGGTGATGTCCCTGAAGACAGCTCCCATTGTGACACGTCCTCGGTGATGTCACAGCCGCCCGGACAGCATCACCCACCCAGCAAGCTCCAGCCTTCGTCCCCACCGCCCGACTCAACGGGTCCTGGGCATCGCACCAAGAACAAAGCAGCCTGGCGGGAGCAAGTCCCCAGGGGCTTCTTGACCAAGCGAGCAGACACCCCCCAAAACTGAAATGAAGACGGGGACTGCAGGTGGATGTCCCTGACTTATGTAGAGAGGTGCAAAGTTTTCTGGGCCAGGTGGTCTGACTTCGAGCTGTCTTGATAAGAGGAGCTAGGAGCCCTTGGGCAATAGATAAAACTCCTCCTCCCTGTGCTCCTCTCGGATTCCTTCTGGCGGGGCAGGACTGAGCCCTGCAGACACTGACGGTTAAGCCAAATGCGAATTGTGTCCCTGGTGCAGGTGGGAAAGATCCGGCGGCTCCTGTCTCTGGTTACCAAGTTGCCCCCTGCAAGGGCAAGCGAAGGAGCTGGAGAGGCCACGCTGGGGACCGCGTCTCTCCGCTCCCCTGAGATATTTCCATGGTTCAGGACAGCCCTCTGTACAGCGTGCTGCATCGTGCTTCCAGAAACGTGGCCTGTACTGCATGAGTGCACGCCCTGAGACCCAGACAGCTCAAAAGCTTTCTTTAGCATTGCTGAATATCCACCAAGACCGACATGGGTGCCGTGTTTCTGTCTGTTCAGCATGTGCACGGACTGTACATCCGATGGGCCTCCCGTCCAAAGCCTTCTGGAGGTGAAAAGAGGGAGGGAATTGTGCCCCAGAGTCCCTTTCTGTGTCAAGCTTCTTGTTGAGGTGATGGGGACCTGAGGTCCCAAGTGGAGGGAACCTAGAATCATGGAATCATTTAGGTTGGAAAAGGACCCTTGGGATCACAAGTCCAGCCGTAAACCCGACACTGCCATGTCCACCACTAAACCGTGTCCCCAAGTGCCACCTCTACACGTCTTGTAAATACCTCCGGGATGGTGACTCAAGCGCTTCCACTGGGCAGCCTGTTCCAATGCTTGAGCACCCTTCCAGTGAAGAAATTTTCCCCAACAGCCACTGTCATCCTCCCCCGGCACAACCTGCGGCCATTTCCTCTCATCCTGTTGCTTGTTGCTTGAGACAAGAGACCGACACCAGCTTTGCTACCGCCTCCTTTCCGGTAGTTGTGGAGAGTGAGAAGGTCCCCGCTGAGCCTCCTTTACTCCAGGCTAAACAACCCCAGTCCCCTCAGCCGCTTCTCGTAAGAATTGTGCTCCGGACCCATCAGCAGCTCCGTTGCCCTCCCCTGGACACGCTCCAGCACCTCTGTGTCTTCCTCGTCCTGAGGGGCCCACAGGTGAACACCGTAGTCGAGGCGCAGCCTCACCAGTGCCAAGTACAGGGAGATGGTCGCTGCCCTGGTCCTGCTGGGCACACGGTTTTGGATACAAGCCAGGATGCCCTTGGCCTTCCTGGCCACCTGGGCACGCTGCCGGCTCGTATGCAGATGGCCGTTTTCTGCCCCAGGCCCTTTTCTGCTGGGCAGCTTGGCAGCCGCTCTGCCCCCAGCCTGCAGCGCTGCGTGGGGTTGGTGTGACCCCAGCGCAGGCCCCGGCACTGAGCCTTGTTGAAGCGCACACACTTGGCCTCGGGCCATCGCTCCATTCTGCCCAGGTCCCTCTGCAGAGCCTCCTGCCCTCAAGCAGGGCAACAGTCCTGCCCAGTTTGGTGTCACCTGCAACTTACTGAGTGTGCACTCAGTCCCCTCATCCACCTAATTGATAAAGATACATAACAGAGCGGTCCCCAGTACTGAGCCCTGGGGAACACCACTTGTGACCGGCCATCAGCTGGTTTTAATTCCATTTACTACAACTCTTTGGGCTTGGCTGTCCAGCCAGCTTTTCACCCAGAGTAAAAGAGACCCATCCAAGCCATGAGCAGCCAGTTTCTCCAGGAGAATGCTGTAAGAGACAATGCTATGTCAAGGACTTTCCTAAAGCCCAGGTAGACAACATCCACAGGCTTTCCCTCATCCACTATGCGGGTCATCTTGTCACAGAAAAAAATCAGGTCAGCCCAACAGGACCTGCCTTTCATAAGCCCATGCTGGCTGGGCCTGACCTCCCAGTTATCTTGCACGTGCTGCATGGTGCCACTCAAGGCCTGCTCCATAACCTTCCCTAGCACTGAGGTCAGGCTAACAGGCCTGTATTTCCCTGTATTCTATACTTTCTTGCCCTTCTTGTGGATGGGTGTCACACTGGCTGACCTCCAGTCTTCTGGGGCTTCCCCAGTTTGCCAGGACTGCTGATAAATGATGGAGTGCAGCTTGGTGAGCTCCTCCACCCCTCCTCCTGAGTCTTTATGATTTCCTTCGTGAAGAATGTCCAGCCTTGCTGGACCCCTCTGCCCTTCAGGACTGCCTCCCAAGGGTCTCTGTCAGCCAGGCCCCTAAACAGGCCAAAGTCTGCCCTCCAGAAGTCCAAGGTGGCAGTTCTGCTGACCCCTGCCCTTACTTCTCTGAGAATCAAAACCTCTGTGATTTCATGATCGCCGTGCCCAAGACAGCCTCCAGCCATCACGAAACCCACAAGTCCTTTTCTGTCGCAAAACAACAGGTCCAGCGTAACGCCTTCCCTAGTTGGCCCTCTCACCAGCTGTGTCAGGAAGTCATCTTCCACACACTCCAGGAACCTCCTAGACATCTCTTTGCTCTGTGTGCCTGTGACTGTAGGCAGGCCTCCCAAAGGAATTCAAAGTCGGCACGCATGAGAGACGGTGAGGTGGCCCATGGATGGTTTAGCCCTGCTTTGCCACCCTGTGAGATGGATCGGCTCCCTTGGTGCTGGCCTTTGTGCTTGTAGACGTGACGGTGCTCATGGTGCCTTCATGACACTGATGGGGGGGGCGATGGTGATGGTGTCTATCCCTGTGGTGGGACAGGGCCTCTCCACAGGAAGGCGGGCGTCTGCTCTTGCTGTGCTGCTGAGAGATCAGTGTTCCACAAGAGGCATTTGTGATGGGTGATGAGGGGGTGCAGAAGGGGACGTGCTGCAGGACACTCCTCCCTCCTGCACCTGCCCTGACTGTGCCTCCAGCTCTCAAGCTGCTGCTCTGCATTGGCTTGTGCCCAGGCCTCCTACGGGTGCAGCAAGCGGAGCATCCAGAGCCCTGCTCCGCGCTCATGGTGCTTGTTCCCTGTGCAGAGGGCTCAGCACTTGGAGACTGTGATGTCCACCTCCCCAGGGGTGGCCCCAGGGCAATGCTGTTGGGCTCTCAGGGGTGGGTTTGTCCCAAGTTCATCTGGTGCAACCCCTCTGCTCAATCTGGTGCAATCCCCTCAGGCACCTAGAGCAGGCTGCACAGGACTGTGTCCAGGTGACATTCAAAGGTTGGAGACCCCACAACCTCCCTGGGCAGTCTGTGTGTTAGAGCACCCTCAGAGTCAGAATGTGCTTGCTTGTGTTCAGAGGGAAATTCATGCCTTTTCATTTGTGCCCACTGGTTCTCGTGCTGTCAGTGGTCACTGCTGAGAAAGGTCTGGCTCCCTCTCATCCAGCATACACACACAGAGGCACCTTGCCCTTAAAATGGAAGCAGAGCAGAAAACTGCAAGAAGAAAGGGAAAAGGGGTCAGGGGAAGCATTCTGTTTCGGTGCTACTTGCTGACCTCAAAATGCCGCCCCGCTGCCTCTGCATCTGAGGAGGCAGCAACCTGCTACCCGCCCGCGTGCCCCAGCAAAGTGTTGCACAGACACTCACAGACAGACGGCTGGTTAAAACAAACTAATTTATTGTCATGTTTACATCATGTAAAGGTCCCAGAGGGGATCAGCTCTTTCCAACAGGATGGGTGGTCCCATGCTGTTACAGGTGATAACGGGATCCTCAGCTGCAGTGGCATCTCCAGCTGGACCGGCGGACATTCCCCACACGCCGGTGATGCTGAGCTCCCCTCGGGCGGTGTCATGTCCGTGCCCAGCTTGCTCAGAGCTGCGGCACGCACTCCCCAGGCAGTCTCTGGGGTGAGCAGATTGTCTGTGCCAGTGTCCACAGTTGTCCCTCGGGCCCCACCGTTGAGAGATGAGAGGAGATCCTCAGGGTCGCAGGCACGGGTGGAAAAGCCTGTGTCCACCAGGATACAGGTGCAGAGCTGCAGACCTCTGAGGTGGGAACCTTCCTGCTGGGTGCGCCTTGCCATGTACCTGCAAAGCAACATCTCGACAGCAGTGTGGCTCTCTGGCCGTTGGTGGATCTCGGCAGCTGGTCCTCGGGGTGGTGGAGAAAGCACAGTGTGTCTCCCAGCAGCTGCTGCCTCAAGCACACGCACTCCAGCCCCACATGGATGCTGGGCTGCTCTTCTGGCAGCTGCCCCGTGGTGTCCAGCTCCAGGGTGAAAGAGTGCCCGGGGGGTGGCCACAGGAGCACAGGCAGGCGGTAGGTGATGCTGTTCCCGTGCACACTCCAGGTTTCACGGGCACCCTCCTCCCCAGTGGCTGGGTACGGCTCTGGCATGAAACTCCTCTTGCACAGTATCTGGCAGACCTTAAGGAGGTCACCCGCCAGCTCCTTCGGGGCCTCGCATGTGTCAGGCAGGTCCTGCATTGGCGGTGGGGTGGGCACAGCCATAGAGCTGACACCGCTGTGTGCACCATGGAGGTCTTCCTCCTCCCTGTCATCCTCCTTTCTGTCCTGCTCACTGCGGCTGCCAGAGGCAAGCTTCATTTTCCTGACCAGCAAGCTAGCGAGTATCACCAGGGCTCCTGCAAGAGTCCAAAGCAGCCGCTGCTGCAAAGCGGGAAGGAGCATGGCTTCCTCCATGCCGCTGCTCCGGTCAACCTCCTGCATCACCCGAGTCATCTGCTCATCCAGATACGCCTTACGCTGACGCATCCGCTCGTCCGTGGCCGTATCTCTGCAGTGGAGGCCCTTCTGCATGGGCTGCATGGCCAGTATAGCCAGGATGAGGGCGATTGCCGCAGCCATGGCCTAGAGGAGGTGGGAGAAAAGGGGGCTGAGCAGGGCTGGGTGGGAGGGAGCGCGGGGCTGGGGGAGCGGGGCAGGAGCCGGCCAGAGCTGGGGGCCGGTAGGAGAGGGGGTGATGGAGGTGCGAGGGAGCAAGGGCAGGGTTTGTGAGCACTGTACCGGCGGGAGCCGCGGGCTGTCCCCATAGAGTCTCCCGAGGCCCCATCCCTGCCACAGGACAGCGTCCCATGGAGCCACGGGCACCCGTCCCATCCCCAAAGCCGCTCTGGGCACCTGCCCCCAGCGGGAGCCCCCAGCAGCTCTGCCCCAGCCCCGAGGGCGGTACCGTGCCCTGCCCTGAGGGGCTCGCCTCTCGCTCTGGGTTAGAAAGGCCCTGGGCATCTGCCCCGTCCCGCACCCAGCCCGGCCCTCCCCCTGCATGCTGCACTCACCGAGCGCCGAAGGCAAACTGCAGTGGGGCTGCCTGGTGATGTCCCTGAAGACAGCTCCCATTGTGACACGTCCTCGGTGATGTCACAGCCGCCCGGACAGCATCACCCACCCAGCAAGCTCCAGCCTTCGTCCCCACCGCCCGACTCAACGGGTCCTGGGCATCGCACCAAGAACAAAGCAGCCTGGCGGGAGCAAGTCCCCAGGGGCTTCTTGACCAAGCGAGCAGACACCCCCCAAAACTGAAATGAAGACGGGGACTGCAGGTGGATGTCCCTGACTTATGTAGAGAGGTGCAAAGTTTTCTGGGCCAGGTGGTCTGACTTCGAGCTGTCTTGATAAGAGGAGCTAGGAGCCCTTGGGCAATAGATAAAACTCCTCCTCCCTGTGCTCCTCTCGGATTCCTTCTGGCGGGGCAGGACTGAGCCCTGCAGACACTGACGGTTAAGCCAAATGCGAATTGTGTCCCTGGTGCAGGTGGGAAAGATCCGGCGGCTCCTGTCTCTGGTTACCAAGTTGCCCCCTGCAAGGGCAAGCGAAGGAGCTGGAGAGGCCACGCTGGGGACCGCGTCTCTCCGCTCCCCTGAGATATTTCCATGGTTCAGGACAGCCCTCTGTACAGCGTGCTGCATCGTGCTTCCCAGAAACGTGGCCTGTACTGCATGAGTGCACGCCCTGAGACCCAGACAGCTCAAAAGCTTTCTTTAGCATTGCTGAATATCCACCAAGACCGACATGGGTGCCGTGTTTCTGTCTGTTCAGCATGTGCAGGACTGTACATCCGATGGGCCTCCCGTCCAAAGCCTTCTGGAGGTGAAAAGAGGGAGGGAATTGTGCCCCAGAGTCCCTTTCTGTGTCAAGCTTCTTGTTGAGGTGATGGGGACCTGAGGTCCCAAGTGGAGGGAACCTAGAATCATGGAATCATTTAGGTTGGAAAAGACCCTTGGGATCAACAAGTCCAGCCGTAAACCCGACACTGCCATGTCCACCACTAAACCGTGTCCCCAAGTGCCACCTCTACACGTCTTGTAAATACCTCCGGGATGGTGACTCAAGCGCTTCCACTGGGCAGCCTGTTCCAATGCTTGAGCACCCTTCCAGTGAAGAAATTTTCCCCAACAGCCACTGTCATCCTCCCCTGGCACAACCTGCGGCCATTTCCTCTCATCCTGTTGCTTGTTGCTTGAGACAAGAGACCGACACCAGCTTTGCTACCGCCTCCTTTCCGGTAGTTGTGGAGAGTGAGAAGGTCCCCGCTGAGCCTCCTTTACTCCAGGCTAAACAACCCCAGTCCCCTCAGCCGCTTCTCGTAAGAATTGTGCTCCGGACCCATCAGCAGCTCCGTTGCCCTCCCCTGGACACGCTCCAGCACCTCTGTGTCTTCCTCGTCCTGAGGGGCCCACAGGTGAACACCGTAGTCGAGGCGCAGCCTCACCAGTGCCAAGTACAGGGAGATGGTCGCTGCCCTGGTCCTGCTGGGCACACGGTTTTGGATACAAGCCAGGATGCCCTTGGCCTTCCTGGCCACCTGGGCACGCTGCCGGCTCGTATGCAGATGGCCGTTTTCTGCCCCAGGCCCTTTTCTGCTGGGCAGCTTGGCAGCCGCTCTGCCCCCAGCCTGCAGCGCTGCGTGGGGTTGGTGTGACCCCAGCGCAGGCCCCGGCACTGAGCCTTGTTGAAGCGCACACACTTGGCCTCGGGCCATCGCTCCATTCTGCCCAGGTCCCTCTGCAGAGCCTCCTGCCCTCAAGCAGGGCAACAGTCCTGCCCAGTTTGGTGTCACCTGCAACTTACTGAGTGTGCACTCAGTCCCCTCATCCACCTAATTGATAAAGATACATAACAGAGCGGTCCCCAGTACTGAGCCCTGGGGAACACCACTTGTGACCGGCCATCAGCTGGTTTTAATTCCATTTACTACAACTCTTTGGGCTTGGCTGTCCAGCCAGCTTTTCACCCAGAGTAAAAGAGACCCATCCAAGCCATGAGCAGCCAGTTTCTCCAGGAGAATGCTGTAAGAGACAATGCTATGTCAAGGACTTTCCTAAAGCCCAGGTAGACAACATCCACAGGCTTTCCCTCATCCACTATGCGGGTCATCTTGTCACAGAAAAAAATCAGGTCAGCCCAACAGGACCTGCCTTTCATAAGCCCATGCTGGCTGGGCCTGACCTCCCAGTTATCTTGCACGTGCTGCATGGTGCCACTCAAGGCCTGCTCCATAACCTTCCCTAGCACTGAGGTCAGGCTAACAGGCCTGTATTTCCCTGTATTCTATACTTTCTTGCCCTTCTTGTGGATGGGTGTCACACTGGCTGACCTCCAGTCTTCTGGGGCTTCCCCAGTTTGCCAGGACTGCTGATAAATGATGGAGTGCAGCTTGGTGAGCTCCTCCACCCCTCCTCCTGAGTCTTTATGATTTCCTTCGTGAAGAATGTCCAGCCTTGCTGGACCCCTCTGCCCTTCAGGACTGCCTCCCAAGGGTCTCTGTCAGCCAGGCCCCTAAACAGGCCAAAGTCTGCCCTCCAGAAGTCCAAGGTGGCAGTTCTGCTGACCCCTGCCCTTACTTCTCTGAGAATCAAAACCTCTGTGATTTCATGATCGCCGTGCCCAAGACAGCCTCCAGCCATCACGAAACCCACAAGTCCTTTTCTGTCGCAAAACAACAGGTCCAGCGTAACGCCTTCCCTAGTTGGCCCTCTCACCAGCTGTGTCAGGAAGTCATCTTCCACACACTCCAGGAACCTCCTAGACATCTCTTTGCTCTGTGTGCCTGTGACTGTAGGCAGGCCTCCCAAAGGAATTCAAAGTCGGCACGCATGAGAGACGGTGAGGTGGCCCATGGATGGTTTAGCCCTGCTTTGCCACCCTGTGAGATGGATCGGCTCCCTTGGTGCTGGCCTTTGTGCTTGTAGACGTGACGGTGCTCATGGTGCCTTCATGACACTGATGGGGGGGGCGATGGTGATGGTGTCTATCCCTGTGGTGGGACAGGGCCTCTCCACAGGAAGGCGGGCGTCTGCTCTTGCTGTGCTGCTGAGAGATCAGTGTTCCACAAGAGGCATTTGTGATGGGTGATGAGGGGGTGCAGAAGGGGACGTGCTGCAGGACACTCCTCCCTCCTGCACCTGCCCTGACTGTGCCTCCAGCTCTCAAGCTGCTGCTCTGCATTGGCTTGTGCCCAGGCCTCCTACGGGTGCAGCAAGCGGAGCATCCAGAGCCCTGCTCCGCGCTCATGGTGCTTGTTCCCTGTGCAGAGGGCTCAGCACTTGGAGACTGTGATGTCCACCTCCCCAGGGGTGGCCCCAGGGCAATGCTGTTGGGCTCTCAGGGGTGGGTTTGTCCCAAGTTCATCTGGTGCAACCCCTCTGCTCAATCTGGTGCAATCCCCTCAGGCACCTAGAGCAGGCTGCACAGGACTGTGTCCAGGTGACATTCAAAGGTTGGAGACCCCACAACCTCCCTGGGCAGTCTGTGTGTTAGAGCACCCTCAGAGTCAGAATGTGCTTGCTTGTGTTCAGAGGGAAATTCATGCCTTTTCATTTGTGCCCACTGGTTCTCGTGCTGTCAGTGGTCACTGCTGAGAAAGGTCTGGCTCCCTCTCATCCAGCATACACACACAGAGGCACCTTGCCCTTAAAATGGAAGCAGAGCAGAAAACTGCAAGAAGAAAGGGAAAAGGGGTCAGGGGAAGCATTCTGTTTTGGTGCTACTTGCTGACCTCAAAATGCCGCCCCGCTGCCTCTGCATCTGAGGAGGCAGCAACCTGCTACCCGCCCGCGTGCCCCAGCAAAGTGTTGCACAGACACTCACAGACAGACGGCTGGTTAAAACAAACTAATTTATTGTCATGTTTACATCATGTAAAGGTCCCAGAGGGGATCAGCTCTTTCCAACAGGATGGGTGGTCCCATGCTGTTACAGGTGATAACGGGATCCTCAGCTGCAGTGGCATCTCCAGCTGGACCGGCGGACATTCCCCACACGCCGGTGATGCTGAGCTCCCCTCGGGCGGTGTCATGTCCGTGCCCAGCTTGCTCAGAGCTGCGGCACGCACTCCCCAGGCAGTCTCTGGGGTGAGCAGATTGTCTGTGCCAGTGTCCACAGTTGTCCCTCGGGCCCCACCGTTGAGAGATGAGAGGAGATCCTCAGGGTCGCAGGCACGGGTGGAAAAGCCTGTGTCCACCAGGATACAGGTGCAGAGCTGCAGACCTCTGAGGTGGGAACCTTCCTGCTGGTGCGCCTTGCCATGTACCTGCAAAGCAACATCTCGACAGCAGTGTGGCTCTCTGGCCGTTGGTGGATCTCGGCAGCTGGTCCTCGGGGTGGTGGAGAAAGCACAGTGTGTCTCCCAGCAGCTGCTGCCTCAAGCACACGCACTCCAGCCCCACATGGATGCGGGGCTGCTCTTCTGGCAGCTGCCCCGTGGTGTCCAGCTCCAGGGTGAAAGAGTGCCCGGGGGGTGGCCACAGGAGCACAGGCAGGCGGTAGGTGATGCTGTTCCCGTGCACACTCCAGGTTTCACGGGCACCCTCCTCCCCAGTGGCTGGGTACGGCTCTGGCATGAAACTCCTCTTGCACAGTATCTGGCAGACCTTAAGGAGGTCACCCGCCAGCTCCTTCGGGGCCTCGCACGTGTCAGGCAGGTCCTGCATTGGCGGTGGGGTGGGCACAGCCATAGAGCTGACACCGCTGTGTGCACCATGGAGGTCTTCCTCCTCCCTGTCATCCTCCTTTCTGTCCTGCTCACTGTTGCTGCCAGAGGCAAGCTTCATTTTCCTGACCAGCAAGCTAGCGAGTATCACCAGGGCTCCTGCAAGAGTCCAAAGCGGCCGCTGCTGCAAAGCGGGAAGGAGCATGGCTTCCTCCATGCCGCTGCTCCGGTCAACCTCCTGCATCACCCGAGTCGTCTGCTCATCCAGATATGCCTTACGCTGACGCATCCGCTCGTCCGTGGCCGTATCTCTGCAGTGGAGGCCCTTCTGCATGGGCTGCGTGGCCAGTATAGCCAGGATGAGGGCGATTGCCGCAGCCATGGCCTAGAGGAGGTGGGAGAAAAGGGGGCTGAGCAGGGCTGGGTGGGAGGGAGCGCGGGGCTGGGGGAGCGGGGCAGGAGCCGGCTGGAGCTGGGGGCCGGTAGGAGAGGGGGTGATGGAGGTGCGAGGGAGCAAGGGCAGGGTTTGTGAGCACTGTACCGGCGGGAGCCGCGGGCTGTCCCCATAGAGTCTCCCGAGGCCCCATCCCTGCCACAGGACAGCGTCCCATGGAGCCACGGGCACCCGTCCCATCCCCAAAGCCGCTCTGGGCACCTGCCCCCAGCGGGAGCCCCCAGCAGCTCTGCCCCAGCCCCGAGGGTGGTACCGTGCCCTGCCCTGAGGGGCTCGCCTCTCGCTCTGGGTTAGAAAGGCCCTGGGCATCTGCCCCGTCCCGCACCCAGCCCGGCCTTCCCCCTGCATGCTGCACTCACCGAGCGCCGAAGGCAAACTGCAGTGGGGCTGCCTGGTGATGTCCCTGAAGACAGCTCCCATTGTGACACGTCCTCGGTGATGTCACAGCCGCCTGGACAGCATCACCCACCCAGCAAGCTCCAGCCTTCGTCCCCACCGCCCGACTCAACGGGTCCTGGGCATCGCACCAAGAACAAAGCAGCCTGGCGGGAGCAAGTCCCCTGGGGCTTCTTGACCAAGCGAGCAGACACCCCCCAAAACTGAAATGAAGACGGGGACTGCAGGTGGATGTCCCTGACTTATGTAGAGAGGTGCAAAGTTTTCTGGGCCAGGTGGTCTGATTTCGAGCTGTCTTGATAAGAGGAGCTAGGAGCCCTTGGGCAATAGATAAAACTCCTCCTCCCTGTGCTCCTCTCGGATTCCTTCTGGCGGGGCAGGACTGAGCCCTGCAGACACTGACGGTTAAGCCAAATGCGAATTGTGTCCCTGGTGCAGGTGGGAAAGATCCGGCGGCTCCTGTCTCTGGTTACCAAGTTGCCCCCTGCAAGGGCAAGCGAAGGAGCTGGAGAGGCCACTCTGGGGACCGCGTCTCTCCGCTCCCCTGAGATATTTCCATGGTTCAGGACAGCCCTCTGTACAGCGTGCTGCATCTTGCTTCCCAGAAACGTGGCCTGTACTGCATGAGTGCACGCCCTGAGACCCAGACAGCTCAAAAGCTTTCTTTAGCATTGCTGAATATCCACCAAGACCGACATGGGTGCCGTGTTTCTGTCTGTTCAGCATGTGCAGGACTGTACATCTGATGGGCCTCCCGTCCAAAGCCTTCTGGAGGTGAAAAGAGGGAGGGAATTGTGCCCCAGAGTCCCTTTCTGTGTCAAGTTTCTTGTTGAGCTGATGGGGACCTGAGGTCCCAAGTGGAGGGAACCTAGAATCATGGAATCATTTAGGTTGGAAAAGACCCTTGGGATCAACAAGTCCAGCCGTAAACCCGACACTGCCATGTCCACCACTAAACCGTGTCCCCAAGTGCCACCTCTACACGTCTTGTAAATACCTCCGGGATGGTGACTCAAGCGCTTCCACTGGGCAGCCTGTTCCAATGCTTGAGCACCCTTCCAGTGAAGAAATTTTCCCCAACAGCCACTGTCATCCTCCCCCGGCACAACCTGCGGCCATTTCCTCTCATCCTGTTGCTTGTTGCTTGAGACAAGAGACCGACACCAGCTTTGCTACCGCCTCCTTTCCGGTAGTTGTGGAGAGTGAGAAGGTCCCCGCTGAGCCTCCTTTACTCCAGGCTAAACAACCCCAGTCCCCTCAGCCGCTTCTCGTAAGAATTGTGCTCCGGACCCATCAGCAGCTCCGTTGCCCTCCCCTGGACACGCTCCAGCACCTCTGTGTCTTCCTCGTCCTGAGGGGCCCACAGGTGAACACCGTAGTCGAGGCGCAGCCTCACCAGTGCCAAGTACAGGGAGATGGTCGCTGCCCTGGTCCTGCTGGGCACACGGTTTTGGATACAAGCCAGGATGCCCTTGGCCTTCCTGGCCACCTGGGCACGCTGCCGGCTCGTATGCAGATGGCCGTTTTCTGCCCCAGGCCCTTTTCTGCTGGGCAGCTTGGCAGCCGCTCTGCCCCCAGCCTGCAGCGCTGCGTGGGGTTGGTGTGACCCCAGCGCAGGCCCCGGCACTGAGCCTTGTTGAAGCGCACACACTTGGCCTCGGGCCATCGCTCCATTCTGCCCAGGTCCCTCTGCAGAGCCTCCTGCCCTCAAGCAGGGCAACAGTCCTGCCCAGTTTGGTGTCACCTGCAACTTACTGAGTGTGCACTCAGTCCCCTCATCCACCTAATTGATAAAGATACATAACAGAGCGGTCCCCAGTACTGAGCCCTGGGGAACACCACTTGTGACCGGCCATCAGCTGGTTTTAATTCCATTTACTACAACTCTTTGGGCTTGGCTGTCCAGCCAGCTTTTCACCCAGAGTAAAAGAGACCCATCCAAGCCATGAGCAGCCAGTTTCTCCAGGAGAATGCTGTAAGAGACAATGCTATGTCAAGGACTTTCCTAAAGCCCAGGTAGACAACATCCACAGGCTTTCCCTCATCCACTATGCGGGTCATCTTGTCACAGAAAAAAATCAGGTCAGCCCAACAGGACCTGCCTTTCATAAGCCCATGCTGGCTGGGCCTGACCTCCCAGTTATCTTGCACGTGCTGCATGGTGCCACTCAAGGCCTGCTCCATAACCTTCCCTAGCACTGAGGTCAGGCTAACAGGCCTGTATTTCCCTGTATTCTATACTTTCTTGCCCTTCTTGTGGATGGGTGTCACACTGGCTGACCTCCAGTCTTCTGGGGCTTCCCCAGTTTGCCAGGACTGCTGATAAATGATGGAGTGCAGCTTGGTGAGCTCCTCCACCCCTCCTCCTGAGTCTTTATGATTTCCTTCGTGAAGAATGTCCAGCCTTGCTGGACCCCTCTGCCCTTCAGGACTGCCTCCCAAGGGTCTCTGTCAGCCAGGCCCCTAAACAGGCCAAAGTCTGCCCTCCAGAAGTCCAAGGTGGCAGTTCTGCTGACCCCTGCCCTTACTTCTCTGAGAATCAAAACCTCTGTGATTTCATGATCGCCGTGCCCAAGACAGCCTCCAGCCATCACGAAACCCACAAGTCCTTTTCTGTCGCAAAACAACAGGTCCAGCGTAACGCCTTCCCTAGTTGGCCCTCTCACCAGCTGTGTCAGGAAGTCATCTTCCACACACTCCAGGAACCTCCTAGACATCTCTTTGCTCTGTGTGCCTGTGACTGTAGGCAGGCCTCCCAAAGGAATTCAAAGTCGGCACGCATGAGAGACGGTGAGGTGGCCCATGGATGGTTTAGCCCTGCTTTGCCACCCTGTGAGATGGATCGGCTCCCTTGGTGCTGGCCTTTGTGCTTGTAGACGTGACGGTGCTCATGGTGCCTTCATGACACTGATGGGGGGGGCGATGGTGATGGTGTCTATCCCTGTGGTGGGACAGGGCCTCTCCACAGGAAGGCGGGCGTCTGCTCTTGCTGTGCTGCTGAGAGATCAGTGTTCCACAAGAGGCATTTGTGATGGGTGATGAGGGGGTGCAGAAGGGGACGTGCTGCAGGACACTCCTCCCTCCTGCACCTGCCCTGACTGTGCCTCCAGCTCTCAAGCTGCTGCTCTGCATTGGCTTGTGCCCAGGCCTCCTACGGGTGCAGCAAGCGGAGCATCCAGAGCCCTGCTCCGCGCTCATGGTGCTTGTTCCCTGTGCAGAGGGCTCAGCACTTGGAGACTGTGATGTCCACCTCCCCAGGGGTGGCCCCAGGGCAATGCTGTTGGGCTCTCAGGGGTGGGTTTGTCCCAAGTTCATCTGGTGCAACCCCTCTGCTCAATCTGGTGCAATCCCCTCAGGCACCTAGAGCAGGCTGCACAGGACTGTGTCCAGGTGACATTCAAAGGTTGGAGACCCCACAACCTCCCTGGGCAGTCTGTGTGTTAGAGCACCCTCAGAGTCAGAATGTGCTTGCTTGTGTTCAGAGGGAAATTCATGCCTTTTCATTTGTGCCCACTGGTTCTCGTGCTGTCAGTGGTCACTGCTGAGAAAGGTCTGGCTCCCTCTCATCCAGCATACACACACAGAGGCACCTTGCCCTTAAAATGGAAGCAGAGCAGAAAACTGCAAGAAGAAAGGGAAAAGGGGTCAGGGGAAGCATTCTGTTTTGGTGCTACTTGCTGACCTCAAAATGCCGCCCCGCTGCCTCTGCATCTGAGGAGGCAGCAACCTGCTACCCGCCCGCGTGCCCCAGCAAAGTGTTGCACAGACACTCACAGACAGACGGCTGGTTAAAACAAACTAATTTATTGTCATGTTTACATCATGTAAAGGTCCCAGAGGGGATCAGCTCTTTCCAACAGGATGGGTGGTCCCATGCTGTTACAGGTGATAACGGGATCCTCAGCTGCAGTGGCATCTCCAGCTGGACCGGCGGACATTCCCCACACGCCGGTGATGCTGAGCTCCCCTCGGGCGGTGTCATGTCCGTGCCCAGCTTGCTCAGAGCTGCAGCACGCACTCCCCAGGCAGTCTCTGGGGTGAGCAGATTGTCTGTGCCAGTGTCCACAGTTGTCCCTCGGGCCCCACCGTTGAGAGATGAGAGGAGATCCTCAGGGTCGCAGGCACGGGTGGAAAAGCCTGTGTCCACCAGGATACAGGTGCAGAGCTGCAGACCTCTGAGGTGGGAACCTTCCTGCTGGGTGCGCCTTGCCATGTACCTGCAAAGCAACATCTCGACAGCAGTGTGGCTCTCTGGCCGTTGGTGGATCTCGGCAGCTGGTCCTCGGGGTGGTGGAGAAAGCACAGTGTGTCTCCCAGCAGCTGCTGCCTCAAGCACACGCACTCCAGCCCCACATGGATGCTGGGCTGCTCTTCTGGCAGCTGCCCCGTGGTGTCCAGCTCCAGGGTGAAAGAGTGCCCGGGGGGTGGCCACAGGAGCACAGGCAGGCGGTAGGTGATGCTGTTCCCGTGCACACTCCAG
Source organism: Falco cherrug (assembly GCF_023634085.1). Lineage (NCBI taxonomy): Eukaryota > Metazoa > Chordata > Aves > Falconiformes > Falconidae > Falco > Falco cherrug. The sequence continues at coordinate 53,383,371 of NC_073697.1, forward strand.
GTTTCACGGGCACCCTCCTCCCCAGTGGCTGGGTACAGCTCTGGCAAGAAACTCCTCTTGCACAGTATCTGGCAGACCTTAAGGAGGTCACCCGCCAGCTCCTTCGGGGCCTCGCATGTGTCAGGCAGGTCCTGCATTGGCGGTAGGGTGGGCACAGCCATAGAGCTGACACCGCTGTGTGCACCATGGAGGTCTTCCTCCTCCCTGTCATCCTCCTTTCTGTCCTGCTCACTGCGGCTGCCAGAGGCAAGCTTCATTTTCCTGACCAGCAAGCTAGCGAGTATCACCAGGGCTCCTGCAAGAGTCCAAAGCGGCCGCTGCTGCAAAGCGGGAAGGAGCATGGCTTCCTCCATGCCGCTGCTCCGGTCAACCTCCTGCATCACCCGAGTCGTCTGCTCATCCAGATACGCCTTACGCTGACGCATCCGCTCGTCCGTGGCCGTATCTCTGCAGTGGAGGCCCTTCTGCATGGGCTGCGTGGCCAGTATAGCCAGGATGAGGGCGATTGCCGCAGCCATGGCCTAGAGGAGGTGGGAGAAAAGGGGGCTGAGCAGGGCTGGGTGGGAGGGAGCGCGGGGCTGGGGGAGCGGGGCAGGAGCCGGCCGGAGCTGGGGGCCGGTAGGAGAGGGGGTGATGGAGGTGCGAGGGAGCAAGGGCAGGGTTTGTGAGCACTGTACCGGCGGGAGCCGCGGGCTGTCCCCATAGAGTCTCCCGAGGCCCCATCCCTGCCACAGGACAGCGTCCCATGGAGCCACGGGCACCCGTCCCATCCCCAAAGCCGCTCTGGGCACCTGCCCCCAGCGGGAGCCCCCAGCAGCTCTGCCCCAGCCCCGAGGGCGGTACCGTGCCCTGCCCTGAGGGGCTCGCCTCTCGCTCTGGGTTAGAAAGGCCCTGGGCATCTGCCCCGTCCCGCACCCAGCCCGGCCTTCCCCCTGCATGCTGCACTCACCGAGCGCCGAAGGCAAACTGCAGTGGGGCTGCCTGGTGATGTCCCTGAAGACAGCTCCCATTGTGACACGTCCTCGGTGATGTCACAGCCGCCCGGACAGCATCACCCACCCAGCAAGCTCCAGCCTTCGTCCCCACCGCCCGACTCAACGGGTCCTGGGCATCGCACCAAGAACAAAGCAGCCTGGCAGGAGCAAGTCCCCAGGGGCTTCTTGACCAAGCGAGCAGACACCCCCCAAAACTGAAATGAAGACGGGGACTGCAGGTGGATGTCCCTGACTTATGTAGAGAGGTGCAAAGTTTTCTGGGCCAGGTGGTCTGATTTCGAGCTGTCTTGATAAGAGGAGCTAGGAGCCCTTGGGCAATAGATAAAACTCCTCCTCCCTGTGCTCCTCTCGGATTCCTTCTGGCGGGGCAGGACTGAGCCCTGCAGACACTGACGGTTAAGCCAAATGCGAATTGTGTCCCTGGTGCAGGTGGGAAAGATCCGGCGGCTCCTGTCTCTGGTTACCAAGTTGCCCCCTGCAAGGGCAAGCGAAGGAGCTGGAGAGGCCACGCTGGGGACCGCGTCTCTCCGCTCCCCTGAGATATTTCCATGGTTCAGGACAGCCCTCTGTACAGCGTGCTGCATCGTGCTTCCCAGAAACGTGGCCTGTACTGCATGAGTGCACGCCCTGAGACCCAGACAGCTCAAAAGCTTTCTTTAGCATTGCTGAATATCCACCAAGACCGACATGGGTGCCGTGTTTCTGTCTGTTCAGCATGTGCAGGACTGTACATCCGATGGGCCTCCCGTCCAAAGCCTTCTGGAGGTGAAAAGAGGGAGGGAATTGTGCCCCAGAGTCCCTTTCTGTGTCAAGCTTCTTGTTGAGGTGATGGGGACCTGAGGTCCCAAGTGGAGGGAACCTAGAATCATGGAATCATTTAGGTTGGAAAAGACCCTTGGGATCAACAAGTCCAGCCGTAAACCCGACACTGCCATGTCCACCACTAAACCGTGTCCCCAAGTGCCACCTCTACACGTCTTGTAAATACCTCCGGGATGGTGACTCAAGCGCTTCCACTGGGCAGCCTGTTCCAATGCTTGAGCACCCTTCCAGTGAAGAAATTTTCCCCAACAGCCACTGTCATCCTCCCCCGGCACAACCTGCGGCCATTTCCTCTCATCCTGTTGCTTGTTGCTTGAGACAAGAGACCGACACCAGCTTTGCTACCGCCTCCTTTCCGGTAGTTGTGGAGAGTGAGAAGGTCCCCGCTGAGCCTCCTTTACTCCAGGCTAAACAACCCCAGTCCCCTCAGCCGCTTCTCGTAAGAATTGTGCTCCGGACCCATCAGCAGCTCCGTTGCCCTCCCCTGGACACGCTCCAGCACCTCTGTGTCTTCCTCGTCCTGAGGGGCCCACAGGTGAACACCGTAGTCGAGGCGCAGCCTCACCAGTGCCAAGTACAGGGAGATGGTCGCTGCCCTGGTCCTGCTGGGCACACGGTTTTGGATACAAGCCAGGATGCCCTTGGCCTTCCTGGCCACCTGGGCACGCTGCCGGCTCGTATGCAGATGGCCGTTTTCTGCCCCAGGCCCTTTTCTGCTGGGCAGCTTGGCAGCCGCTCTGCCCCCAGCCTGCAGCGCTGCGTGGGGTTGGTGTGACCCCAGCGCAGGCCCCGGCACTGAGCCTTGTTGAAGCGCACACACTTGGCCTCGGGCCATCGCTCCATTCTGCCCAGGTCCCTCTGCAGAGCCTCCTGCCCTCAAGCAGGGCAACAGTCCTGCCCAGTTTGGTGTCACCTGCAACTTACTGAGTGTGCACTCAGTCCCCTCATCCACCTAATTGATAAAGATACATAACAGAGCGGTCCCCAGTACTGAGCCCTGGGGAACACCACTTGTGACCGGCCATCAGCTGGTTTTAATTCCATTTACTACAACTCTTTGGGCTTGGCTGTCCAGCCAGCTTTTCACCCAGAGTAAAAGAGACCCATCCAAGCCATGAGCAGCCAGTTTCTCCAGGAGAATGCTGTAAGAGACAATGCTATGTCAAGGACTTTCCTAAAGCCCAGGTAGACAACATCCACAGGCTTTCCCTCATCCACTATGCGGGTCATCTTGTCACAGAAAAAAATCAGGTCAGCCCAACAGGACCTGCCTTTCATAAGCCCATGCTGGCTGGGCCTGACCTCCCAGTTATCTTGCACGTGCTGCATGGTGCCACTCAAGGCCTGCTCCATAACCTTCCCTAGCACTGAGGTCAGGCTAACAGGCCTGTATTTCCCTGTATTCTATACTTTCTTGCCCTTCTTGTGGATGGGTGTCACACTGGCTGACCTCCAGTCTTCTGGGGCTTCCCCAGTTTGCCAGGACTGCTGATAAATGATGGAGTGCAGCTTGGTGAGCTCCTCCACCCCTCCTCCTGAGTCTTTATGATTTCCTTCGTGAAGAATGTCCAGCCTTGCTGGACCCCTCTGCCCTTCAGGACTGCCTCCCAAGGGTCTCTGTCAGCCAGGCCCCTAAACAGGCCAAAGTCTGCCCTCCAGAAGTCCAAGGTGGCAGTTCTGCTGACCCCTGCCCTTACTTCTCTGAGAATCAAAACCTCTGTGATTTCATGATCGCCGTGCCCAAGACAGCCTCCAGCCATCACGAAACCCACAAGTCCTTTTCTGTCGCAAAACAACAGGTCCAGCGTAACGCCTTCCCTAGTTGGCCCTCTCACCAGCTGTGTCAGGAAGTCATCTTCCACACACTCCAGGAACCTCCTAGACATCTCTTTGCTCTGTGTGCCTGTGACTGTAGGCAGGCCTCCCAAAGGAATTCAAAGTCGGCACGCATGAGAGACGGTGAGGTGGCCCATGGATGGTTTAGCCCTGCTTTGCCACCCTGTGAGATGGATCGGCTCCCTTGGTGCTGGCCTTTGTGCTTGTAGACGTGACGGTGCTCATGGTGCCTTCATGACACTGATGGGGGGGGCGATGGTGATGGTGTCTATCCCTGTGGTGGGACAGGGCCTCTCCACAGGAAGGCGGGCGTCTGCTCTTGCTGTGCTGCTGAGAGATCAGTGTTCCACAAGAGGCATTTGTGATGGGTGATGAGGGGGTGCAGAAGGGGACGTGCTGCAGGACACTCCTCCCTCCTGCACCTGCCCTGACTGTGCCTCCAGCTCTCAAGCTGCTGCTCTGCATTGGCTTGTGCCCAGGCCTCCTACGGGTGCAGCAAGCGGAGCATCCAGAGCCCTGCTCCGCGCTCATGGTGCTTGTTCCCTGTGCAGAGGGCTCAGCACTTGGAGACTGTGATGTCCACCTCCCCAGGGGTGGCCCCAGGGCAATGCTGTTGGGCTCTCAGGGGTGGGTTTGTCCCAAGTTCATCTGGTGCAACCCCTCTGCTCAATCTGGTGCAATCCCCTCAGGCACCTAGAGCAGGCTGCACAGGACTGTGTCCAGGTGACATTCAAAGGTTGGAGACCCCACAACCTCCCTGGGCAGTCTGTGTGTTAGAGCACCCTCAGAGTCAGAATGTGCTTGCTTGTGTTCAGAGGGAAATTCATGCCTTTTCATTTGTGCCCACTGGTTCTCGTGCTGTCAGTGGTCACTGCTGAGAAAGGTCTGGCTCCCTCTCATCCAGCATACACACACAGAGGCACCTTGCCCTTAAAATGGAAGCAGAGCAGAAAACTGCAAGAAGAAAGGGAAAAGGGGTCAGGGGAAGCATTCTGTTTCGGTGCTACTTGCTGACCTCAAAATGCCGCCCCGCTGCCTCTGCATCTGAGGAGGCAGCAACCTGCTACCCGCCCGCGTGCCCCGGCAAAGTGTTGCACAGACACTCACAGACAGACGGCTGGTTAAAACAAACTAATTTATTGTCATGTTTACATCATGTAAAGGTCCCAGAGGGGATCAGCTCTTTCCAACAGGATGGGTGGTCCCATGCTGTTACAGGTGATAACGGGATCCTCAGCTGCAGTGGCATCTCCAGCTGGACCGGCGGACATTCCCCACACGCCGGTGATGCTGAGCTCCCCTCGGGCGGTGTCATGTCCGTGCCCAGCTTGCTCAGAGCTGCAGCACGCACTCCCCAGGCAGTCTCTGGGGTGAGCAGATTGTCTGTGCCAGTGTCCACAGTTGTCCCTCGGGCCCCACCGTTGAGAGATGAGAGGAGATCCTCAGGGTCGCAGGCACGGGTGGAAAAGCCTGTGTCCACCAGGATACAGGTGCAGAGCTGCAGACCTCTGAGGTGGGAACCTTCCTGCTGGGTGCGCCTTGCCATGTACCTGCAAAGCAACATCTCGACAGCAGTGTGGCTCTCTGGCCGTTGGTGGATCTCGGCAGCTGGTCCTCGGGGTGGTGGAGAAAGCACAGTGTGTCTCCCAGCAGCTGCTGCCTCAAGCACACGCACTCCAGCCCCACATGGATGCTGGGCTGCTCTTCTGGCAGCTGCCCCGTGGTGTCCAGCTCCAGGGTGAAAGAGTGCCCGGGGGGTGGCCACAGGAGCACAGGCAGGCGGTAGGTGATGCTGTTCCCGTGCACACTCCAGGTTTCACGGGCACCCTCCTCCCCAGTGGCTGGGTACAGCTCTGGCAAGAAACTCCTCTTGCACAGTATCTGGCAGACCTTAAGGAGGTCACCCGCCAGCTCCTTCGGGGCCTCGCATGTGTCAGGCAGGTCCTGCATTGGCGGTAGGGTGGGCACAGCCATAGAGCTGACACCGCTGTGTGCACCATGGAGGTCTTCCTCCTCCCTGTCATCCTCCTTTCTGTCCTGCTCACTGCTGCTGCCAGAGGCAAGCTTCATTTTCCTGACCAGCAAGCTAGCGAGTATCACCAGGGCTCCTGCAAGAGTCCAAAGCGGCCGCTGCTGCAAAGCGGGAAGGAGCATGGCTTCCTCCATGCCACTGCTCCGGTCAACCTCCTGCATCACCCGAGTCGTCTGCTCATCCAGATACGCCTTACGCTGACGCATCCGCTCGTCCGTGGCCGTATCTCTGCAGTGGAGGCCCTTCTGCATGGGCTGCGTGGCCAGTATAGCCAGGATGAGGGCGATTGCCGCAGCCATGGCCTAGAGGAGGTGGGAGAAAAGGGGGCTGAGCAGGGCTGGGTGGGAGGGAGCGCGGGGCTGGGGGAGCGGGGCAGGAGCCGGCCGGAGCTGGGGGCCGGTAGGAGAGGGGGTGATGGAGGTGCGAGGGAGCAAGGGCAGGGTTTGTGAGCACTGTACCGGCGGGAGCTGCGGGCTGTCCCCATAGAGTCTCCCGAGGCCCCATCCCTGCCACAGGACAGCGTCCCATGGAGCCACGGGCACCCGTCCCATCCCCAAAGCCGCTCTGGGCACCTGCCCCCAGCGGGAGCCCCCAGCAGCTCTGCCCCAGCCCCGAGGGCGGTACCGTGCCCTGCCCTGAGGGGCTCGCCTCTCGCTCTGGGTTAGAAAGGCCCTGGGCATCTGCCCCGTCCCCCACCCAGCCCGGCCTTCCCCCTGCATGCTGCACTCACCGAGCGCCGAAGGCAAACTGCAGTGGGGCTGCCTGGTGATGTCCCTGAAGACAGCTCCCATTGTGACACGTCCTCGGTGATGTCACAGCCGCCCGGACAGCATCACCCACCCAGCAAGCTCCAGCCTTCGTCCCCACCGCCCGACTCAACGGGTCCTGGGCATCGCACCAAGAACAAAGCAGCCTGGCAGGAGCAAGTCCCCAGGGGCTTCTTGACCAAGCGAGCAGACACCCCCCAAAACTGAAATGAAGACGGGGACTGCAGGTGGATGTCCCTGACTTATGTAGAGAGGTGCAAAGTTTTCTGGGCCAGGTGGTCTGATTTCGAGCTGTCTTGATAAGAGGAGCTAGGAGCCCTTGGGCAATAGATAAAACTCCTCCTCCCTGTGCTCCTCTCGGATTCCTTCTGGCGGGGCAGGACTGAGCCCTGCAGACACTGACGGTTAAGCCAAATGCGAATTGTGTCCCTGGTGCAGGTGGGAAAGATCCGGCGGCTCCTGTCTCTGGTTACCAAGTTGCCCCCTGCAAGGGCAAGCGAAGGAGCTGGAGAGGCCACTCTGGGGACCGCGTCTCTCCGCTCCCCTGAGATATTTCCATGGTTCAGGACAGCCCTCTGTACAGCGTGCTGCATCTTGCTTCCCAGAAACGTGGCCTGTACTGCATGAGTGCACGCCCTGAGACCCAGACAGCTCAAAAGCTTTCTTTAGCATTGCTGAATATCCACCAAGACCGACATGGGTGCCGTGTTTCTGTCTGTTCAGCATGTGTAGGACTGTACATCTGATGGGCCTCCCGTCCAAAGCCTTCTGGAGGTGAAAAGAGGGAGGGAATTGTGCCCCAGAGTCCCTTTCTGTGTCAAGTTTCTTGTTGAGCTGATGGGGACCTGAGGTCCCAAGTGGAGGGAACCTAGAATCATGGAATCATTTAGGTTGGAAAAGACCCTTGGGATCAACAAGTCCAGCCGTAAACCCGACACTGCCATGTCCACCACTAAACCGTGTCCCCAAGTGCCACCTCTACACGTCTTGTAAATACCTCCGGGATGGTGACTCAAGCGCTTCCACTGGGCAGCCTGTTCCAATGCTTGAGCACCCTTCCAGTGAAGAAATTTTCCCCAACAGCCACTGTCATCCTCCCCCGGCACAACCTGCGGCCATTTCCTCTCATCCTGTTGCTTGTTGCTTGAGACAAGAGACCGACACCAGCTTTGCTACCGCCTCCTTTCCGGTAGTTGTGGAGAGTGAGAAGGTCCCCGCTGAGCCTCCTTTACTCCAGGCTAAACAACCCCAGTCCCCTCAGCCGCTTCTCGTAAGAATTGTGCTCCGGACCCATCAGCAGCTCCGTTGCCCTCCCCTGGACACGCTCCAGCACCTCTGTGTCTTCCTCGTCCTGAGGGGCCCACAGGTGAACACCGTAGTCGAGGCGCAGCCTCACCAGTGCCAAGTACAGGGAGATGGTCGCTGCCCTGGTCCTGCTGGGCACACGGTTTTGGATACAAGCCAGGATGCCCTTGGCCTTCCTGGCCACCTGGGCACGCTGCCGGCTCGTATGCAGATGGCCGTTTTCTGCCCCAGGCCCTTTTCTGCTGGGCAGCTTGGCAGCCGCTCTGCCCCCAGCCTGCAGCGCTGCGTGGGGTTGGTGTGACCCCAGCGCAGGCCCCGGCACTGAGCCTTGTTGAAGCGCACACACTTGGCCTCGGGCCATCGCTCCATTCTGCCCAGGTCCCTCTGCAGAGCCTCCTGCCCTCAAGCAGGGCAACAGTCCTGCCCAGTTTGGTGTCACCTGCAACTTACTGAGTGTGCACTCAGTCCCCTCATCCACCTAATTGATAAAGATACATAACAGAGCGGTCCCCAGTACTGAGCCCTGGGGAACACCACTTGTGACCGGCCATCAGCTGGTTTTAATTCCATTTACTACAACTCTTTGGGCTTGGCTGTCCAGCCAGCTTTTCACCCAGAGTAAAAGAGACCCATCCAAGCCATGAGCAGCCAGTTTCTCCAGGAGAATGCTGTAAGAGACAATGCTATGTCAAGGACTTTCCTAAAGCCCAGGTAGACAACATCCACAGGCTTTCCCTCATCCACTATGCGGGTCATCTTGTCACAGAAAAAAATCAGGTCAGCCCAACAGGACCTGCCTTTCATAAGCCCATGCTGGCTGGGCCTGACCTCCCAGTTATCTTGCACGTGCTGCATGGTGCCACTCAAGGCCTGCTCCATAACCTTCCCTAGCACTGAGGTCAGGCTAACAGGCCTGTATTTCCCTGTATTCTATACTTTCTTGCCCTTCTTGTGGATGGGTGTCACACTGGCTGACCTCCAGTCTTCTGGGGCTTCCCCAGTTTGCCAGGACTGCTGATAAATGATGGAGTGCAGCTTGGTGAGCTCCTCCACCCCTCCTCCTGAGTCTTTATGATTTCCTTCGTGAAGAATGTCCAGCCTTGCTGGACCCCTCTGCCCTTCAGGACTGCCTCCCAAGGGTCTCTGTCAGCCAGGCCCCTAAACAGGCCAAAGTCTGCCCTCCAGAAGTCTAAGGTGGCAGTTCTGCTGACCCCTGCCCTTACTTCTCTGAGAATCAAAACCTCTGTGATTTCATGATCGCCGTGCCCAAGACAGCCTCCAGCCATCACGAAACCCACAAGTCCTTTTCTGTCGCAAAACAACAGGTCCAGCGTAACGCCTTCCCTAGTTGGCCCTCTCACCAGCTGTGTCAGGAAGTCATCTTCCACACACTCCAGGAACCTCCTAGACATCTCTTTGCTCTGTGTGCCTGTGACTGTAGGCAGGCCTCCCAAAGGAATTCAAAGTCGGCACGCATGAGAGACGGTGAGGTGGCCCATGGATGGTTTAGCCCTGCTTTGCCACCCTGTGAGATGGATCGGCTCCCTTGGTGCTGGCCTTTGTGCTTGTAGACGTGACGGTGCTCATGGTGCCTTCATGACACTGATGGGGGGGGCGATGGTGATGGTGTCTATCCCTGTGGTGGGACAGGGCCTCTCCACAGGAAGGCGGGCGTCTGCTCTTGCTGTGCTGCTGAGAGATCAGTGTTCCACAAGAGGCATTTGTGATGGGTGATGAGGGGGTGCAGAAGGGGACGTGCTGCAGGACACTCCTCCCTCCTGCACCTGCCCTGACTGTGCCTCCAGCTCTCAAGCTGCTGCTCTGCATTGGCTTGTGCCCAGGCCTCCTACGGGTGCAGCAAGCGGAGCATCCAGAGCCCTGCTCCGCGCTCATGGTGCTTGTTCCCTGTGCAGAGGGCTCAGCACTTGGAGACTGTGATGTCCACCTCCCCAGGGGTGGCCCCAGGGCAATGCTGTTGGGCTCTCAGGGGTGGGTTTGTCCCAAGTTCATCTGGTGCAACCCCTCTGCTCAATCTGGTGCAATCCCCTCAGGCACCTAGAGCAGGCTGCACAGGACTGTGTCCAGGTGACATTCAAAGGTTGGAGACCCCACAACCTCCCTGGGCAGTCTGTGTGTTAGAGCACCCTCAGAGTCAGAATGTGCTTGCTTGTGTTCAGAGGGAAATTCATGCCTTTTCATTTGTGCCCACTGGTTCTCGTGCTGTCAGTGGTCACTGCTGAGAAAGGTCTGGCTCCCTCTCATCCAGCATACACACACAGAGGCACCTTGCCCTTAAAATGGAAGCAGAGCAGAAAACTGCAAGAAGAAAGGGAAAAGGGGTCAGGGGAAGCATTCTGTTTCGGTGCTACTTGCTGACCTCAAAATGCCGCCCCGCTGCCTCTGCATCTGAGGAGGCAGCAACCTGCTACCCGCCCGCGTGCCCCAGCAAAGTGTTGCACAGACACTCACAGACAGACGGCTGGTTAAAACAAACTAATTTATTGTCATGTTTACATCATGTAAAGGTCCCAGAGGGGATCAGCTCTTTCCAACAGGATGGGTGGTCCCATGCTGTTACAGGTGATAACGGGATCCTCAGCTGCAGTGGCATCTCCAGCTGGACCGGCGGACATTCCCCACACGCCGGTGATGCTGAGCTCCCCTCGGGCGGTGTCATGTCCGTGCCCAGCTTGCTCAGAGCTGCGGCACGCACTCCCCAGGCAGTCTCTGGGGTGAGCAGATTGTCTGTGCCAGTGTCCACAGTTGTCCCTCGGGCCCCACCGTTGAGAGATGAGAGGAGATCCTCAGGGTCGCAGGCACGGGTGGAAAAGCCTGTGTCCACCAGGATACAGGTGCAGAGCTGCAGACCTCTGAGGTGGGAACCTTCCTGCTGGGTGCGCCTTGCCATGTACCTGCAAAGCAACATCTCGACAGCAGTGTGGCTCTCTGGCCGTTGGTGGATCTCGGCAGCTGGTCCTCGGGGTGGTGGAGAAAGCACAGTGTGTCTCCCAGCAGCTGCTGCCTCAAGCACACGCACTCCAGCCCCACATGGATGCTGGGCTGCTCTTCTGGCAGCTGCCCCGTGGTGTCCAGCTCCCCGGTGAAAGAGTGCCCGGGGGGTGGCCACAGGAGCACAGGCAGGCGGTAGGTGATGCTGTTCCCGTGCACACTCCAGGTTTCACGGGCACCCTCCTCCCCAGTGGCTGGGTACGGCTCTGGCATGAAACTCCTCTTGCACAGTATCTGGCAGACCTTAAGGAGGTCACCCGCCAGCTCCTTCGGGGCCTCGCACGTGTCAGGCAGGTCCTGCATTGGCGGTGGGGTGGGCACAGCCATAGAGCTGACACCGCTGTGTGCACCATGGAGGTCTTCCTCCTCCCTGTCATCCTCCTTTCTGTCCTGCTCACTGCGGCTGCCAGAGGCAAGCTTCATTTTCCTGACCAGCAAGCTAGCGAGTATCACCAGGGCTCCTGCAAGAGTCCAAAGCGGCCGCTGCTGCAAAGCGGGAAGGAGCATGGCTTCCTCCATGCCGCTGCTCCGGTCAACCTCCTGCATCACCCGAGTCGTCTGCTCATCCAGATACGCCTTACGCTGACGCATCCGCTCGTCCGTGGCCGTATCTCTGCAGTGGAGGCCCTTCTGCATGGGCTGCGTGGCCAGTATAGCCAGGATGAGGGCGATTGCCGCAGCCATGGCCTAGAGGAGGTGGGAGAAAAGGGGGCTGAGCAGGGCTGGGTGGGAGGGAGCGCGGGGCTGGGGGAGCGGGGCAGGAGCCGGCTGGAGCTGGGGGCCGGTAGGAGAGGGGGTGATGGAGGTGCGAGGGAGCAAGGGCAGGGTTTGTGAGCACTGTACCGGCGGGAGCTGTGGGCTGTCCCCATAGAGTCTCCCGAGGCCCCATCCCTGCCACAGGACAGCGTCCCATGGAGCCACGGGCACCCGTCCCATCCCCAAAGCCGCTCTGGGCACCTGCCCCCAGCGGGAGCCCCCAGCAGCTCTGCCCCAGCCCCGAGGGCGGTACCGTGCCCTGCCCTGAGGGGCTCGCCTCTCGCTCTGGGTTAGAAAGGCCCTGGGCATCTGCCCCGTCCCCCACCCAGCCCAGCCTTCCCCCTGCATGCTGCACTCACCGAGCGCCGAAGGCAAACTGCAGTGGGGCTGCCTGGTGATGTCCCTGAAGACAGCTCCCATTGTGACACGTCCTCGGTGATGTCACAGCCACCGGGACAACATCACCCACCCAGCAAGCTCCAGCCTTCGTCCCCACCGCCCGACTCAACGGGTCCTGGGCATCGCACCAAGAACAAAGCAGCCTGGCGGGAGCAAGTCCCCTGGGGCTTCTTGACCAAGCGAGCAGACACCCCCCAAAACTGAAATGAAGACGGGGACTGCAGGTGGATGTCCCTGACTTATGTAGAGAGGTGCAAAGTTTTCTGGGCCAGGTGGTCTGACTTCGAGCTGTCTTGATAAGAGGAGCTAGGAGCCCTTGGGCAATAGATAAAACTCCTCCTCCCTGTGCTCCTCTCGGATTCCTTCTGGCGGGGCAGGACTGAGCCCTGCAGACACTGACGGTTAAGCCAAATGCGAATTGTGTCCCTGGTGCAGGTGGGAAAGATCCGGCGGCTCCTGTCTCTGGTTACCAAGTTGCCCCCTGCAAGGGCAAGCGAAGGAGCTTGGAGAGGCCACGCCGGGGACCGCGTCTCTCCGCTCCCCTGAGATATTTCCATGGTTCAGGACAGCCCTCTGTACAGCGTGCTGCATCGTGCTTCCCAGAAACGTGGCCTGTACTGCATGAGTGCACGCCCTGAGACCCAGACAGCTCAAAAGCTTTCTTTAGCATTGCTGAATATCCACCAAGACCGACATGGGTGCCGTGTTTCTGTCTGTTCAGCATGTGCAGGACTGTACATCTGATGGGCCTCCCATCCAAAGCCTTCTGGAGAGAGACAGGAGACATCAGGAGGCTTCCCTTTTCCCTGGGAGAATTTGCGTTTCACCTTTCCGTCTCTGAGTATGTATCCGATTCAGCCTGGGCGAGAGCTTTTTGTATAACTTTGCCCTAATTGCACTAGTGTTGTCCAGGGAGCACCAAACACACTGCAGTGATCCTGGCTTGACGTATTCACCCCAATTAGAAAATAGATGACTCGGCGATTTTGCCTTTACCAGGCCTGATCTGAGCTGCCTGTGAGATGCTGGCAGTGCATCACTGTGGAGTGTAACACCCAAGGAAAAACAGTAGTTCTACACATGGAAGCCATCTTCCAACAGCCATGGGACCGTGTTCTTTGATAGATGAGCCTCCAGCTTTGGGTGAAAATCCAGTAATCAGAAGTACAGTAACCTCTGTAAGCCTTTGTGGGAGATTTTTGTGAGCTTTACAGGATGATCCTACTGAAAGCATCTGCTTGAGGAGAAGCAACAAGACCTAGTGATGGAACTGTTGATTTCAACAGTGCCATGAAAGTACAGAGAGGACTGAATGGGCTGTCCAGAAGGTCAGAAAAAAGATAGAAGAAAGTCTGTGTATGAATGTAACCACTGCTAATGTACATTTGACTATGAAGTTAATCTTTTTCATGGAGAAAAGGTGAAGGCAATGGAGGATGGAAAGTAGTTCACAAATACTAGCAAATTAACTGAATGAAACAGGGAAACAAGAATGTGACTGAGTAGACCCTGCAGAAATGACCCCAGAAACACTAAGGGAGGCAGATGTTCCATATCTATGGTATCTATGACAATTTGTTCAGTTGTCTTTGTCTCATGTGGCAAGGACAGAAGTAGCAGGAATTGGTACCGCTTAGCTTTGCTTTGGCTCTGTGTTGGCATGGCTATATTATCTTCCATGCATACCTACAGAGTAAAAGATGCAAGATTGTCTCTTAGACTGCTATGCCTGGAGAAGGAAGAGAGGAAAAGCAAAGAGTAAAGGGGGAAGAGAAAGGGAAATGAAAATACATGAGACAAGATGAGACAAGAATAGAAGTGAAGGAAAAGAAAGGAGAAAAAGGGACTAATAAAATTAAAAGGGAAGTGGAACCAATTGAAAAGTATCTCCATCTCCTGACCAAAGAAACCCTGTTTCTCTTGGTGAGGATGGATATACTTTCATTTATGTACCTTCTCTTTTTAAGAGTTATTGCAATTATCAGTAATAATGTCATATTTGCTTATGTAATGCATATATGCATGCACATGTGCACATATGGAAGAAACTTTCTGTCTTTATAAAAATCTGGTTTTGAAAGCTTCAAGAAGCAAAGGTGAATGTGTTTACTGTAAATTGTGTAAATTGTGTTTCAATAGACTGTACACCATGAAATGCCCCTTTCACTCCCCCATCACATGGCAGTTCTTTTAAGTTCACCCAAAGGCCCAAGAAAAGCCTCCGCGTTCTGGCACACCAATCCAAAAAGCCATTAGGAGCTCTTCTTTCTCTCCCTAGATCAGGGTCAAAAGCAGCGTTTGCAGCAGTTTCTGGGAGATTACACTAAGAGTGTTTCTGTTTTCACAAGACACCCTTCGTCTGCCATTTATACACCGCTTTGCAGCCAAGTGGTTCCTTCCTTTCACATGTGAACACATCTGAACTGTATATTTAAAGCCCTTGCATTAAAACAAGGTCTCCTACTCAGAGCAGTGAACAGTTCAAGTCATCATATGATCAGTCAAACAAAAAAACCCCAACTTTTCTGTATAATGTGACCTAGGGAAATGCATTGGCTGAGTAAATATATTGTTGATTTGGTTTTCCATTAACGAGCAATTTCTCTGTAAATGACCTACAGTACTGCTTTCTGGGAATAAAGCAATAATGATAAAGAGAAGGGAATCCAAAGGAATTATTTTTGTCTTTCAAGAAAACTTGTAGACAAAACCAGGACACTTGGGTTTCTCTGGTTTTGTACCTTTTAGAGTGACATGCCTTTGTTGCTTTGTCTTCCTTCATCTCCAGGTCAAAGAAGTCATGCTGTACAATATAACAGCAGTACTGTTTTCGTTTTCTCAACATCTATGCTCAGGCTATGCCTTTAAAAAAGACAAATTATTATTTTGACTGTCTTGTCTGTGGCATGTTATGTAATTTAATGTATTTTTATTTATATCCCTCCATTGAAAAGAATGATGGTTTTCACCAAAAGAAAACAAGACATTCATTCTCATTTGTTTGGGGATCCAACATGTATCTGTTCAGAGAGATTTGACTGCACTGTTTGCTTCAAGACTGGGAGAAGGTAATATAGATTTGGGGTGGAGAATATGACAAAGCGTGTGGCACTGGAGCTAATCTTTTATAATCAAGGTTGTCCCGTGATAGGCTGGGTCCAAAATTTTCATGCATTTATGCTTTTTTGATGTCTTAAGAAGTCTTAATCAACTGCAAATTGATATCCAGCAGATTTGTTAGTATGCAGACCTTTGCAAGATTATCACGCGAATGCTTAGGATTTCTTGGAGCAGATGTTCCTTACCAGATTTTATCTGTGTCATTTCAGTGATAAATCTTTCTAATTTCTTCACCTTTAACTACAG
This sequence comes from Falco cherrug, assembly GCF_023634085.1. Taxonomy (NCBI): domain Eukaryota; kingdom Metazoa; phylum Chordata; class Aves; order Falconiformes; family Falconidae; genus Falco; species Falco cherrug. Next base: position 53,398,658 of record NC_073697.1, read on the forward strand.
TTACATGTTTTCCTTTGGTTGTGAGAAATAAAAGGAACTGATAAGAATTTTATAAAATGAGTATGATTTATCTGGAGGTCATGGAGTCTGTGATAATGAAAAAAAATGCCCCTAAAATTTACCATTTTGAGGAAAAAAGGTTAGAAATTGTGAAAAACTATTAGCAAAATCATTATATCTTGTACTGTGAATTCTCCAAGTTTCTGCTTCAAGTTCTTCTTGTAAACTGTTAACCCAAAGGTCTAAATCTAGCTTTCCTGACACATTGCCCCCTGTACACTCTTTATTCAGATGTGGTTTTAGTCTCACAGATGGGTTAAAAGTGAGAGTCAGCTCACATAATTTTAACCTTCTACAGTTAAGGTATATACACCAAAATAGACGTCAAGTCTGTCTTCATAATTAGTAGAGAAGACCCATACTGAAGGGAACCTATGTACTTGAGATAGCTGTCTTAGCATGGGATGAGTCATATCTGAAGCTGCTTAGTAGTGGTACGTGTTTATTGTTGCTTTAGTGGTGGCAGAACTGCAGCATCAGTTGAAGACCCATACTGAAGGGAACCTATGTACTTGAGATAGCTGTCTTAGCATGGGATGAGTCATATCTGAAGCTGCTTAGTAGTGGTACGTGTTTATTGTTGCTTTAGTGGTGGCAGAACTGCAGCATCAGTTTTGGCATTAATCCCAGCCATAGGCTTTGTCCACAAAAGGAAAGTTCTTTCCATTTGCTTGGATACTAACCTATGGTGAGTTCATAGTCCTTTCTGCCCATGGACGTCTTTGGTGAATAAAGTCAGACTTACCTCAGTCTTTGAAGCTATGAGAATTGCATACCTAAATGCTATTGAGAAAGTAAGCGTTATCCTCCTTCTGCCTTTGCCAAGCGTAATTTGTAAGAATATTTATTCTCTTCCTGCCATTTTAAGTTGAAGCTGAGTAGATTAAGTATTGAGAGATACTTAGAGACTGTTGCTACATTTTTACCAGAAAATTAAACAAAGTTAGAGAGTATTTTTACCTTTCATGCCAAGTGATATGGTCTGGCCATGATCTTAAGGTTAAACTCTCTTCCTCTGAATCAGAGTGGCAAACTGCCAGTTGGAAAAGGTCCTTGGCTTGTGTTAATACCCAACCTTTGCTGAGAATTACTTGAGAGACTGCTAGCTAGCCCTAGTCAAAACCATGTTAGAGATTGTTTGAATGGCATGGAAAATGGCATTTTCATGTCAAGAACATTCCCTGGTGTCACGGTTTAACTCCAGCTGACAACTAAGCCCCACACAGCCACGGTGTCACTCCTCGCCCCTGGTGGGATGGGGGAGAGAATCGGAAGAGTAAAAGTGAGAAAACTCTTGGGTTGAGCTAAATACAGTTTAATAGGTAAAGCCATGCACACAAGCAAAGCAGAATAAGGAATTCATTCCCGTCTTCCCATCATCAGTGTTCAGCCACCTCCAGGAAAGAAGGGCTCCAGCATGGGTAACTGTTACTTGGGAAGACAAACACCATCACTCCAAATGTCCTCTCTCTTCTTCTCCCAGTTTTACACGCTGAGCATGACATCATATGGTATGGAATATCCCTTTAGGCAGTTTGGGTCAGATGTCCACTCCCAACTTCTTGTTCCCCCCCCAGCCTACTCACTGCTGGGGTGGAGTGAGTAGCAGCAAAGACCTCAACTCTGTGTCAGCGCTGCTCAGCAATAAGGAAAACATCCCTGTGTTATCAACACTGTTTTCAGCAAAAATCCAAAACATAGCCCCATACTAGCTACTATGCAGAAAATTAACTCTATCCTAGCCAAAACCAGCACACCCGGTATTGCTTATTTTACTTATACAGTTGTTGTCTGTGATGATGGAGGACATATAAGTACTTTAATAAGAGGAGCTTGGCAGCTAGAGCTGTGTGAACCTCTTATCTGCAAAATAAAACTCAGAGGAACATCATCTAAGTGATGAGATATTGATGAAACTCTTTGTTCAGTCTTTACTGTGCCACCAGCAGTCATTAAGCATAGCTCTTAGTGCTCTGCAGTCTGGGAGCTTTTCCACTGTACAATGTGAAGAGTCTTTAAAGTGGTGGGAAAACAAGCAGAAAGATGTGTGGTGTTACTGCTTCCATCACTCTGGGATGATGATGCACCAGTGATAGAGAAAGAGGAGACAGTAGGAAAGCAGGTAGGGAATTGTAGTGTTTTCCAGGCTTCCTGCCCTCTTTAGCTTAGAAGATCCTGGAGTGGATAAGAGCTGGACTACAGGCATTATAGAGTGGTTGCAATGAAAATGCTAGAAGGGTATATAGCTGCCAAGCCATTACTGAAATTATCTGTTCTGCATACCACACTGAGTTGAGCCAATGTACACCTTTTAGTTTTCATTCTTTCCCAATAAATGTATATATCAGGAACCATAGGACTGGGAAACAGTGTTTCCTTGGGAATATTAATTTGAAACAATGGTGGCTATTTGTTAATGATGCTGAAAGAAAGGGATACATCTAAGGAAGACAGAGGGGTAAAGTTAATATCTATCTGTCCGTTCCTCAGAAGGTATTGAAGACACCCAAGGCTGATAAGAATATAGACATGCCTGAAGCTGTTTAGTGGTTCTTGCTGTATTTTTCAGGGTTTCACTCTGAATGAACCTGAAATGCAGTCAGAACTTGTTTGCAGTCAAAACCGACAACAAGCCCTGCCAACAGCCTGAGCTGCTTCAAACAAACAGCACCAGGTTATAGGTTCATAAATATCAGATGCAGTGCTTTGAAAACTGTATTGAGATGTCCCAAATGCCATGGTGGCAGCTGAGCAAAGATTAAAAGAGTAATGGAGAAAAAAATCCAACTGCTTGTGTTTGTGGGGAAGAATCTCTCTGGCAGCAAAACCAGAAGACAACTTAAGCGTAGTCTGCCTATAGCACGTTAAAGAACATTTTACCACACACCTGCATTTCTTTTGTTCTGAGAGAATGAGGTGACTCCCTGATAATAAAGCTCCTTAGAGCTCATGAAATAGAGGAGGAAGCCAACACACTAGGGTGTCAATAAGTACTTATTCCAAGAAAGAATACATTTTTCATGGGCTCAGTGCTTATTTTCAGGCTTGTTAATACCACAAGCAATATGCCTTTTGTTGGCTGTGCAGCAGAGCTGAAAAAGAGCAGATTGTGCATTAAGGCACAATTCAAGGTAGGAGGGGTAGAGGAATGGTTGGGTTGTGCCTGTTGTTGAATATTGCTTTAGCAGGCTATGCTCCTATGATTGCTGCTGCTGTCACTTTGGTGTGGCCTTCTCTTCTGGCTTGATACTTGAGATAGTAGATTTGGGTATCAGAAGCCTTCTTTCTCTGTCATGAGTTATAGTTACCTGGCTACTTCCATATCTAACAGCTTTCACATCACAATTCTTGTAGGTATAAATTTTACAGGCGTATGTAAGAAAAGTTTAGAACCTGGAGAGGATTTTTTTTTGGCTGCTATAAAGTAACTACAATTCCATGCAATCATTTTCACTGGTTTTATTGTCTGTGGTTCACTGCAGTTTACCTTCTAAATATAAGTGCATTCCTCTTCAAATAAACACTTTGCTGGCCACATTTAAGATAGAAGAAGAGAAGGGACAGATAATTGTGATAAACTGAGAATGTGAAGTCTTTAGGATGCAAATTTCTTTGGCCTCAAGTTAATTTTAAAATGTGTGGTATATGGGTTTGTAATAGAAGGCTGAACTGAGGTTGGAGTTCAAGGATTTAATTGGGGTCCCCTGAGTTTTCCTGAACAGTTTTCAGTATATTTTTGTGGGGGTTTATTGTTTGTTTTCATTTTGGTTGTTTTTGAAATTCTATTTGCACAGTAATAAGGCTTGCCCAAGTTTTATAGCTGTGCCAGAACTAGGGGTAAACTTTGGATCTTGGCTTTCAGTTGAATTTCTGTTAATCCTTGAATCTGAATACCATCACATCTAAGGTCTCTATTTACAAATACTTGTTTCCTTGTAGGTACATGTTCTCTTAAAATTACATTTAGAAGGGAAGGTTCATACAGTTGTTAACATTTGTGGTACTCCTATACTTGGATCATTCAGTTTATTGGGAATCAGCCCAGCATCCTGACACACTGAGAACCGTCATGAAATGGGTTAACTTTAGGGACAGAGCCTGAAGAAGGGTGAGGTAGAAGCCATGTCCTGTTTTCCAGAGACAGTGGAAGTTACTCTCTGAATTACTTCCCCTGTTAGAGTTATTCAGTCTGGTGAGATTCATGGGTGTCATAAACTGAAGCATGCTGCACTCAGCATGCCTTCACTGTAGTCTATGGGGCTATTCAGTATGAATAAAGGCAAGTGACTGATTTTGTGTAACTCATAAGCAATTATAGCAGTGAAGGTAAGAGTGGGACTGTAAATAATCAAAGTAAATGAGAAGGCAGAATGCCCTAGAGCATTTTTCACCTAACAACACAGAAGTGAAGGGCAAGGATAAAGCAGTTTGCACTATTTGAGGGAACATATTAATTAACTTATTCATTGAGAAGCAAAAGCAAGTGAAAGGGCACCTTCCACATCAGTGTTTGAAGCAGGAGGTAATAGCATTTTTAATAAGAATGAGACCTAGGCAGAAAGGAGACTTCATCTTTCTTGAGAAATCATCAAGCAGGATTGCATGGCTCATCACATAGTGCAAAGACAGTCCTTCAGGCAGAAGGTAAGTTTGCATGACTCCATGCAGAGATGCAGACACTGGTGCCAGGCACAGCTCTTTGTCACTGTGCTGCATGTCACTGCTTCATTTTAATGAGTTGATCTTAGCAGGAGACAGTGTTTGCCCATCTAAAGTAGGACTGCCTATTTTGGGCAGCACTTAGACCCTACCCTGGATCATGCAAATGATTCTATGATTCTATATAGTTGTTTCATAGTCCAGCCTGCCAGCTCTAACACGGTCCTGCCAATATCTCATGGTGTGATCCAAGAGCACTTTGGCATCCTGTTTGAGCTCTGAGCTGCCTGTAAGATGTAGATCAGGGGTCCTCAAACTACGGACCGCGGGCCGGATACGGCCCCCCAGGGTCCTCAATCCGGCCCCTGGTATTTACAGAACTCCCCCTGCCCCCCCCCGCCCCGTGCCAGGGGTTGGGGGGGGAAACCAAGCAGCCGCAGATGACTGCCTGCCACTTCATCTGCGTGCTGGCCCCGTTTAAAAAGTTTGAGGACCCCTGAATTGTAGATAATGTAGTTTACCCACTGTATAGTCAAATCATTCATGTTGATAAAATATTACCTAAATATTGTTAATGTCTGTATATATAGCAAAAGTATGAATAAGAATATGTCATGGTAAGTACCAGTTCCTGTTCTAGTAGTGGTTTCAAACTTCACTATTGTGAATGTGTTTGAAAACCTTTGTTTGCATTCCTGCGTGAGTTAGTCTTGAGCAAGGGTCGGGGTTTGGTTCAGAAGCTCGCTATCGCTACATGCTTAAACAAGAAAGGATGTGAGGAGAAGGGAGAGTTGGAGACTCTAAGTTAGGAAGATACCTATGATGCCTCAGTCATGAGTGGGCTTTGAATCAGTTATAGAAATCTCAAAAAAGATCAACCATCTTGTTTATAGTATATTTTCAATAAAATTTGATATAACAGCCTCACAGTGATCTGTGAGAAGTTTGCTATGGCCTGCGAAGAATTCTGACACGTGGAAATAGTCTGTTACAGAGCTGGCCCTTTATTTGAAACTTCTGGTCTTCTGTAGCTACTCCTTCAAATGATGGACTGGAATATAAAAGAATTGCTGGAGTGAACATTATGGAAGTAATGAACTTTAAGAAATTTCTTCTTAACAGCAAGCAGTTAAGGTTTTCCCTGAAGTGCAAGTATTTTCATCCCTTTGTTGTTTTCTTCCAATCTGATTTAATTGTGGGTGATTTAATTATATAATCAAATGCCCAATTCTTAAATATATTGTTAAGACTACTACTATTGCTACTACTACTACCTGGCTCTAGTAATACCTTCTGAAGAGCTCAGCTGGCTAATTAAGTGCACTGTTAAGAAGTGTCCAGGGAATCTTTTGGATTTGCAAAGTGTTTGTCTCAAAATAATCAAACAAAGAATAGGACAAAGTAATGAGCTTGCATTGTATGAGAAATTGGATTCTGCAGTTTAATGTTTTGCTTGTAAGCTGAATAAAAATATTTCCAATCAAAAGGCATATCTGTATGTATATATAAATAAGTATGTATTTATTTTACATATATGCTTTATGAAACCGTGGGGGGATTGCTTATGCCAGTCCACACCTCTGCTATGGAGGGATGTGTGTGACAATGAAGTGAATGCAGTCCAGAACATGTACAGAAATGATCTATGCAGATAATAATATGAGAAAGAATTATCAGAGATTGCCTGTTTTGACAGCAAAATTAAGGGTGAAAGGGGACATGACTAAATATTTCAGGATAAGGAGAGGAGGTAACTGCAGGAAGGGAGGTGAATTGCTTAAGTTAAAAGGCAGATTTTGGCGTTACAGCTAATGAGTCTGAATGGTCATGAATGACCATTTAGTCTGCAAGTAAGAAAGTTTGTAACCATCAAATAAAGAAAAGCCTAGAATAAGAGGGGCCAAAAATATCTAATTATTTTTGAAGCTGGGAAATTATAGGAAAGATTACAGAGTGTGGGTACTTGGGAATTGAGAGGATGGACTTAAAGTGTGAGGAAATCACTTGTGAATGGCTGTCCCTGTGTAGTTGTTGGTTAGCCCATTTCAGTTCCTTTAGTGGTTAAGCAGGAAATGGAACAGCTGGAAGGTATAGGGCCAGTCAATAGACCACCTATGTTTATACTTTTAAAGCAACTGTTTAAAATGGTGTAACTTTGTGATACTATCCTAATTCATGCCAGATGAGAATCTGGCTATGGGCATCACACTGGTTTAATAAAAATACATAAACAATTTTATTTGTAAACTGACCAGTAAAGCCCCCAGTTGCAAGTAACTCCCTGGCAATTAAATACGTTCCTATATAGTGCAGCTAACACTGAATGAGGATGCCAGAACTGGACCAAAAATGATTACAGTGAGAGAAAGCAATGGCTGATGCATAAACTTTGTTATTAGAAAAATCCAAACTTTTCTTCTTTTTTTCTACTTCAGAATCAAATTCACTGCTAGCAAATCATCTAAATTAGCAATACATCTAAAAAAATAACCTTGCTTTTTTTTTTCGGGTGTTCTGTGGTAAAACACCTGCTGCTACTCAGCTGCCACAGCACAACTTGTTCATTCCTGTTCTATTTCTTCACCATTTTTCCAAACCCAGCCAACACTGTGCAGCAATCAACTATCTGACAAATGAGGTGGCTGCTTCAGGGTATCTGAGTGAATTAAACCCTCTGTGGCCTCACCTTCACATCTGCAATTACTTTAAGCTTTTCACTGGTAGTTCACACACACCCCAGGAAGAGATTTGTACAACTTGTCTTTCATGTAAAATTGCAGATACAGTGCACATCAGGATTCATGGGTATTTATCATTTCCTGTACACCTTAAGCAAATATAAGGCAACATTGCTAAGGAGTGTTGAATCTACAGTGAACTTTCCAGCTTGCATTGAGTCAGATTAGCCTATATAGTTTCACTAGATTACAATCTGGGTTTCTTGCATAATGAAAAAAAAAAAAAAAAAATTGCTCAATGAAATAGTCCGGTGGTGTATATGGACGTCCATGACCAAACTAATTTCTGGTTTAATTCCGCTGACATTGTCTGACTCACACTATGGATGAATATTGGCTTGTTCAGTGTAGCCTGTCACTACTTTCCATGTTAATTTTAATGGAATTGCCACGATACCTTGCCTTGTATTCTTGCATTATAACTATGCACTCAAAGAATAAAATACAGCATTACAGGGATAAACAACTGAGATCTGCATGCATATCCAGTGTATGCAGAAAATGTTGGCATTTCACTGTGATTGCTTGGGGATTTTACAATATATGAGTAACTGCAGGATTTCATTATTTAATTGTGCTTTTTGCATGAAATAATGTAAAAATAGTTTAAATCTTTACTACAGGAAAAATGTAGATCTACAGATTTGAGCAAATTTAGAATACAAATAGGAAAGTCATGGTAATATTTATATTTTAATTAATATTTTTTGAGGGGGACAAAACATGAAGAGTGGGCAAACGGAGTTCTGTTTATTTTTCTCCATTTGAGTTTGAACCAGAAGTTTTTGCTTTCTTGAAGATAAATATATAACATTGGCAAAACTCTGTGACACTCCCACTGTGACCTCTACAAAGTAGCATCTTTTATAGATCGTGAGGACATGGAGAACAGGAAGAAAACTTCCCAGTGTATCCTCTTCGTTTATCTTCAGCTCAGGGGTTAGGGGTGAACTCTGTGCTCAGCTTTGCCTTTTTTGAATCATTACCCACACTGACAACATTTTATACTCTTTGCAAAGGAGTAAATGGAAGGCAATGAATATTCTGGCCAGTTTCCTATAGGCTTTAGATCAATACTGGAATCAGATGGACTATGAGTACCTGTCTCATGGGAATTGCACTTTCATGCCTGTAGGACAGCAGTGGCTATCATACAACCAACATTTTCATTCACTAGCTGGATAATGGGCTCTGCCATTAAAACTGTCCATTTCCTCCTAAACCATCTTTGGAACTATATTCCCTCAGATTCATTCCAGGACCATGTAAACCAGTTTAGCTGCAGCAGCTTGCCAGGTAATCAGGTTTGGCTGGCAGTCACTTGGTCCAAAAGTCTCTGTCAGTGCTGTCTACTACTAAGTGCTACAAATGACACTGTATTAGTGAAATACATTTATTAGCTTTAAGACCTTTATTAGTACAAATTTTATCAGCTGCTTATGTGATTTTTTTCTATTGAATTCATAACAATGCTGGCAAAAGGCAAAGGTAGGGCATGAGCATAGGGAGGCTAATTTCATTGTTGAATTGAGAAGTATGGGTGGTTTTATGCAACTATATGTATTATACCATCCTCTTTATGAAAAAGGTGCAATAGTACAGAATGACTAATCACAGAGAAACCAGTGTGCCGTCATCCTTCTCCCAAGAGGGACCTTACTTGGTTTGTGCAATACAGCATTCAAAACCAAACCATCGGTATTTATTTTCCAGTGTCTCACCTGATGACTGAATGAATAAGCATCACATGAACAAAGAGCAATCTGTTTGCTTTATAAGAGATGTAGTTTCAGGCACTTAGGAAATAATGAAAACTAACATCTAACAGCAATGTTAAAGGCATATGATGAGCTAAGTGTTTGAGCAGTGTGTGAGAAGGAAAAAATAAATTGTTGATGGCACATTGATTTCTATTGTAAAGTTGAATAGTATTAGCTTAGTAGTGATGATTGATGAGACCCTAGAGTTGAATTCACCTGGGATGCGTGACACTTACACAGTTTCTGTAGACCAATTAAGTGAAGCATGAGTGGGTTTTCATCCTCCCTCCTTCTTTTCTGTGCTTCTATGCGTCTGGTCTGTTCTCTATTTGCATGCAAAGGTAGCTCACGCTTCATGTCATCCTGTGGGCTCAGGTACTGCATGAAATAACACAAAGACTGCATTTGTATCAAACTAATTTTTATTCTCTCTTAAAACAAATAATTACATAGCTACTACTATCCCTTTTTTGGGGTGGTGTTTTGGGTTTTTGGTTTTGGTTTTTTTTGTTGAGTAAGCTTGTTACTGATATCTTGTTGATTGTTCATAATCTTCCTTTCAGTAAGTCTTGTGCCTTCCTCTGTTTTTCATGCAGGGTATTACTATGCTTATTCTCATTCCTTCTTCCATTGCAGCTTCTAAAAATAATCAGCCATAAAAGTAGCCATTGAGCTTTACTGTTACCAGCACAGTGAGATTAATAGTGGTGAATATACGGTACCTCGCTGAAAGGTTGTCTTAAATTGTTTGACACATCTCCCAGGACAGTCAGGGAGTTCTGAGAAACCCCAGTGTTTCCCGTTACTCCTTCCATGGTAGTATGGGTCTACATTGATTTTTCCAGTAGTCTGTGCCAAACAGGAACAATTTAGCTCATAGGGAGGTAATAAAATAATCTTTACAAGCAATGAATATAGTAAAGCAGGTCAGAAACTGGATTTGTGTTTATAGGAGAGAGAGGATCTGGTAGTTTAGTATCTTCCAGTGAAATTCTAAATTAAAAAAATAAATCTGATTACTGTTATTTGGGACCACTAAAATATTTCATTTTTTTATCACCTACTTTCATTTCAAGAAGGTATAATTTATTATTATTGTTTTAATGTGGTTAATATATTTCAGTTCAAACTTTTCCTTTGCTTATCTATAATTTTCAATGCAACACAGCCTAATATAAATTAACACTGATATGAGTATTAAATTTTTTTAACATTGCCAAAATTAAATAATTTCCCATTTCTAGAGTGCTTTGAGAAAGGTGATTATTTTTTTTTTTTACTCCAGTTAAAAATATAATTGAAACAAATCTCTTCTCAGGAAAATTTTCAGAATAGTAGTTCTGTTAGTGAAATTAATTTCCAATGTCTGTGGTCAATGCTGGAGATTATTCAAGGAATCCAGGTTTTGAAATTTAGCTTTTAGGTCCCAAGCTGTACCACTTTTTTCCTCAGGCACAATATGAATCTTAAATTAGCATGTGCCATCATAATAATTTTTGCTCTCAACCTTTGCTGCAGGAAAATGTACATAGAAAAGGTAGCATGCGTGACCTACGCTTATACCATCAGCGCTCCAGTGGCTATGTGAGTATCAGCTCTGTTTCTTTTTATTGGTCTATTGTTGATAGGAAATTGCATCAAAATTGCCTCTAAGTGAAGAGTTTGTCTTCTGTTCCAGAGCTGACTTTTCTTTTTTCCTACATTTGTGAAGGGGTCAGTGCTTCTAAAAATAATTGTAGGACATTTCAAAATGGAGACTGATAAGTGAAAAGTGCTCAGGTGTACAATTAATCTTCTAAGAAAATATGAACACAGGAACATCTTCAGACATTAACTAGTAAAAGCGATAAATCCTTCCTTTTGGTCAAGATATGCTTAAGCCTAGTTTTATTGACAGTGATACCAGTATTATTCCAGGATACCTGTGACTTCACTCTTCATGAACTGCTTGAGCTGTATTCATTCCTCTGCTGTCATACAAGTACATTTATATAAGAGAAGACTGCGCTGCCTGTGTCATTGTAATTGTCATGGGCAGATGCAATGTGACTTTGTGGCATTGAAAAGGAAGAAGAGAGTCAGTCAGCTCAAGAAGTCTCACTGTGAAGAAGGAAGAGAGCATTAATTGATTTTCTGAATTTTCTTTCTAATGCCAATAGAAAATACTGTATGAATGCCATGCCTAGAAAATTGTGTCACAAAATAAAAGTATGCGTGGCATAAATATCTTCTCCATATCTTACACCTTAGTAAGACTTTTGAGTGTCCAATCAGCATGGGAGACCCAATGCAGCCTTCTTCTGAGATGCTTCAGAGGCTCAAAAGGGGAAGAAATTACCACAGAGTAATGGGTGCTCTGCACAAAGTTTTCCACTGTTTGTTGACCTCTTTGTAGTTTCTGAGTCGTGCCTTCCATGGGTACCTAATCCTTCTCCAGCGGTATCATTTGCTAGGCTTCCTTCATGGACTCTTAGGGGTTTTAATTTTATTTTGTTTTGTTTTGTGTTTGTTTTAAAGCAACTTAGTTTATGGGTCCTCCTTTGAATGGATGCATTAGCTTTGTTTTTAAGTTGCATAGCTCTAGACCTAATTACAGCTAAACTTAAAGATGTGGCTGGAAAAGCATACTGCTGTGATTTATTATGAGTCACGTGCTCTTGGAGTGTGCTAAATACATGAATTTTTCAAGTAAATTGAAAACTTTTGTAATTATTTTCAGGAACAGAGAGAATTAAGAGACAATATACGTGTGAAAGGCAGCTCTCCTACAAATAAGCATCCAGTACTAGCATGGTTTTTCCATCCAAAACCAAAATCCTTCTATAGCACAAAGCCTTTACAGGTCAGTTTAGCTATGGAAATGACTAAGCAAACTCATTTTACCCCCCTCTTAGTCTATATTAATCAATACTTATAGAAAATAGCTTGGGTTAAATAGTCCATGGTCTAGATGCCAAATGTTCAGTCAAATATCAGAGCTTCAGCTGATATGTGTAGGCATGATTACATTTAATCTACTGAATACGAATCATTTTACTTCATTAGAGGCCTGTCTCAAGTACCTGTAAGCATACTGCAGTCTGAAAAAAAGGCAGAAAATTACCGTTATTTTTTCTTTCATGAGACATCTTCTGATAATATTACAGCCTGTGAGACCTATGAAGCCATCTACTGGTAAGTTTTTTATCATGACCTTGTCTATGCTATTCTCGCTCTGTCGAAGTCTTGGCAAAGTGCTTGAGACAAGTTTTAAATTACCCTTATAAGCATTATTGGCTTATGCAAGTAGCAAGGCCTTGAACGACCTGCTTCCTGAAGAATTTCTGTAGAACTGATGGTCCCTTCTCAGCTGAAGGGTGAATTCTGTCCAAATACCTCTGAGGAAAAAGGAATTACCATCAAGTCAAACTTTTCCACTCCTAGTTCATGCCCTGCTGCGTTAGGTAAGGGTGATTCATAGGTTGCTGTTGGTTTATGACAGTAAAGTCTATTACACTGCTCAATAGGAAGATAAGTGCAAATAATGATGATGATAGAATTTGTGGATGGCTTTTGATCAGAGCAGCTCTATACATTTTGGAAATGTTGCATCAAGCCTCACGATGAATTGGCTGCATATGAGCAAGCTGCGATAGAAGGAAGGGGACACAGGAGGCTGGCAGCATGCCTCACAAGAGCCTTTAGGTTCTTGAACTTCTAGCCATCATTTCCAAAGTCTCCATCCAGTGCCGTGACAGCTGATGGGAAGTTTCCCATATCTTCAGAACAAAGGTCATACTACTGATTGCACAACAAGGTCTGCCCTTAGCATTATTGTTCAAAGGATGGATGTAAAACAAACCTGTCAATGCTTATGTAAAATATTTTAATAACTTAATACCTTTCTTTAAAAAAAGAAAGGTGTATATATGTGTGTAAGTAATGGTGCACATAGCATGATGTGAAATCATGCATGGGCTTTTTGGGTTTATTCTAGGGTAATTAATTAATCAACTGAAGATTAATAATTAGCCTGGAGAACAGGCATCTCTTGCAGGAATTCAGTCAAAGTTAGTTCTTCTGATCAGCACAGAATCCACAGGAGTCTTTTAGAAGTAATAATAGAAATTTAAAGACAATAATAGGCATAACAGAAAAATAATAACAGAAACAAAATCCTCTTACTTGAGAACCGTTATCTTATCTAGCAAATAAACTGATGAAATCAGCACTCACTGAGCTTATTAAGCAGCTGCTTCTTAAACAAATCAGGTATTTTACCTGTAAGTTTTATATAGTTTATTTTGCCCATGCAAAGAAAATTTGACTGATATAAAATGAAGTAGTTCCATGGAAATCCACTGAAATGCCACCACTGATGTCAGATGGATGTCTCAGTGTTCAGAAGAAGGTATAGATTACAAAGAGTCCTCTTTCCCTGCTGTGGATGACACTAAACAATCTTCAGCCTAATACTTCTTTCTGCTAACCTCTCCTCTTCGCCCATCATTTTATCCTGCAATTCTTGGACTTTGATTCTGAAAAGGGGTTGTGTCAGATGGACTGTTACATGGGAAGTGTGCTTGAGCGCTATATTTATGTATTTCAAATTTTAAAAAATCAGTTGTATTTCCCAGTTGGCAGTAGAGTTTGCCTGTGCTTTAATCCAACTAGTTCTTGATGTGCTTGAGAAATGACAGCTGATGTGGAGCTGACGTTCCTGAAGGAAAGAACAACAGAGCTGTGGGAAGGCCCACACTGGGCTGCTGCCAGAAGCGGTATAGCTGCATTACTGCTGCACTCTGTACAGATTATTTAGCTCTGTTGAGAAGTAAGTGTCACACTGTGCTAACATGGCTACCTTTGTTCTGCAGCTTAAACTACCTCATTTAGACCTGACTTAGGAATCTTTAGATAAGTGTGACTTCTTTTTCCTTGGAATACATAGAGGTAAAGTGACTCACTCTGCAGCGCTAACCATTCCTGGCAAGTTATGGTCAGTGCTAATCAGTGACATGTAGCAGATGCTCTGTGATGGTATCATCTTGCTTTTACTTGTACCCACCTGTTCAGAGGAAAACAGCTGACCTGTAAAGTCATCTCCCAGATCTGTTGATGCACATATGGAGCATTGCTCCAAGCTGCTCTTTTCTCAACTAGAACATGTTCAACAGCAGTGTAACTTTCAGTCTCAGGAGATGTTAGCAAGGAGCAGGTTAAGGGCTAAGCCACTAATTCAAACAAGACCTCTCTGGCCTGGGACTGCTCTCTTGTCCCTGAGGACTGGAACAGGAACACTGCAGTCTTGTGTCTATACTTGTCAACTTGCACAGTATATGGGGAGTATTGGCTCACATTGTCCTTTCTTAAACTGTCCTATGTTGGTCTTACTGTTATCAAGAGGACTATTGCAGCCATTTAAATGTTTGGCTTCAGAACTAAGGTAATTTTGGACACAAGCACTGTGGAAACCAGGGGCACAAGGGGATGGTACAGTTGTCTCTGGTGCTTGCATGACGAGGCTCGTTAAGTATTTCTCTGTATTGCTTGTACACATACCAAGCCTGTACATATGATCTTGATATAAGGACCAAATTTGTGATGCTGTAGCAGAAGACGTCAGGGATATCTGTGCAGGGGAGAAAGGCAGAGCATATCACTTGGCAAGCCACAATTAGGTAGTGAACTCTGATGGTAACTGCTCATGGGATATAATGAGGTAAATGCCTAAGGGAAGATACCCTCACCAAACAAGTAAGTCAAGAGGCCAATCCTTGTTGGCAGGGAAGTTCTGAGTATATTAACACTCATGTAAAACAGCCGTAGGGAAATGAATCATACAGCTGAAGATTGTTTGAAAATGTCCTGTCACTGGGTGTGCTACTCTGAGTTCGTGTGCAGCACCCTGAGCTAAATTCATTTCAAGTTACTAAAGTAAGAGGAAATTTTTGAATAATCATCACTATATAATGACCTAGATGACAATGGGTAGGTTAAAAATAAGAAATGCGTTTTTGCATTTCAGGGAAATGAGAGTGGCTTTCCTCTGGGAATCAGGGAAAAAATTGAATGTGTGGAAGAGAATTTCCAATTTTAGACCTGATGATCCTCTCCTCTTGCAACCTTGCAGTTATTAACACTTTTGCAAAGGGATGTGAAGTACTATCGTTCAGATTTGGTAAGGGTACCACTCATTCCCTAATATCCCTGGCGTGAGTTGGCCCACGTCAGCATAACAGAGACTGCAGTTCTGACCTTTCTGGCTTTAGATTTCTTTTTAGTGTCCCCATTTTGGCGGAGAAGATTTAACAGTCATTGTCAAGAGGACTACAGCTTCACGGGAGTGTTGCATAATAGAGAACTGGATTCATGGGGTTTCTATAACACTATTTTTAGAACTTGTTTAAAATGTTTGCAAGGTAAACTGCTAATGAATTGGAAAGTATAAGTGACAGTTCCCAGGATAAACTATGTTCTCTGTCTCAGTGAATGATACTGAAATAGACCATTTTTTCAGAAAAATGACATTAGAAAGACTCTGAGAGAAGTGTCTGGGCAGTAGGAATATGTGGAGTTAAAAGGAGTCAAGATTTTTCTTCTCATGGCTTCACGGCTCTGTGTGCAGCCAGAGAAAGTGAGAGAGACAGAGGGAGCCAGCGAAAGAAGCTCTCTGGGCATCCTGATCATTCCTGTTATCCTGACAGTGCAAATGCACTCCCCATTCTGCAGGCTGAGGGACTTCGAAAGAGGTGAATTTTCTGCTATTAATTATCTAATTGTGATGGCTGAGAATATTATATTTGTAACATTTTGTTGCAGAATTTTTTTCATATGAGAATATTTGCAGCTAACATGGTTATCCAAAGCAGTAGGTTGGATTT
The DNA here is from genome assembly GCF_023634085.1 of Falco cherrug. Classification (NCBI taxonomy): domain Eukaryota; kingdom Metazoa; phylum Chordata; class Aves; order Falconiformes; family Falconidae; genus Falco; species Falco cherrug. Next base: position 53,414,735 of record NC_073697.1, read on the forward strand.
GTCACTTCCTGGCATTCTGTTCACATGAACAAACATCCCACTGCAATGAGGATGCAGTCTGAAGTGTACAGATAAATATTCTTCTTGACATTGGAATAATAAAGAAGTTTTCTTCTGTCATTTGCTGAGAGTGATTTTTACTTATTTCACAAGCTGAATGGGGCAGTTGTGACTCCATGTTCTGTGAAGTCTCCATTTGAGCTGATATCATACAGTCTAGTAAACTCAGGAAATATATACCAAAAATAGCACTAGAAAGGAAAAAGTAGTGCTTTTGAAGATTTTGGTGCTTTTTGCCTTTGGCATTGCTTCTGCAGGGTTGAGAGGTACTCACCAAAGGGAAGGGACCTTTGATTGCTTAGTTGAATAGCTTTCAAATAACTGCAGAACATGGCGATAAGGAAAAATGGAGGATCAAACTCCTCCAAAATGATTTACATCAGTGAACCTGAAGAATCTGACCCAAAGCTTTTAAAATGCTTCCCTAGTTAGTAAAATTGTTGTTAAAAGTCTTCAAGCTGTAAATGTATACCATTCCTTCTGAGCTATGCCCTCATCTTTCACAGTAACATAAAAAAATCCCCTCTGTTTTTTTCACTGTTTCCATTTTCTGCTTTTGAAAGGCTGTTCCCTGCCCAACCTTTGTTATTTATGGAGACTGATTATGTTTATTCCTGATACTTGGCGTAATGACACCAGCACACTTAACCTCTGAACCTAGGCTATTTTGGCTGGATGGTAATTTGGCTGAAGTTGTCATTAAGGTGTCAGAGTGGGCTGCAGGACAGCCAGTTTGTACCGTGCTGCCATAAGTGCTGAAGGCCAAAGGAGGGTCCTTGCTATGCCAGTTGTCACTCTCTGGAGAAAGCTGCCACTAAGACATAGGAAAAGTTGTCCTGTGGCTTCTCATTTCCTTTAGGGTTTTTTGTATGGGAATGTTGATTTTACCCAATCATAACTCCTTAACTTTCAGTTTATATGGTTGTGCCATGCCTTTGTCCAGACATGTCTATAGCATTTCTCCAGGAATACTTTAAACTGGATAATTCCATCTAATCGCTCACTTCCTGCAAGCCCCTCAAGTGCAGCTATTCCTTAATGACCTTTGGTTAATGTTTGAAGTGTCATCCAGGGAAACTGTGTCCTTCAAGAGATCAATTTAAAATTCACAGTTACCTCAGGAAAACTTCAAGCTCAGCAAGGTTCACATCTGACACTTTCAAGAACCTGCCACAATCCTGCCTGTGGTGTAATTTATTTAATTAAAGTAACTGGGAAAGAAAGCCACTGAGAGAAAAGGTTTCTCATAGATTGTGAAGAGGCTGAATTGAACCTAAAATACTTGAGAATGTGGTAGTTATATGAGCAATTTTAAACCCCTCAGCCTTGCTAACATCTATACGCATTTATTCACTGACTTTAAAGGGGCCAGGTTTTCACCCAGTCTCCCAAAGACCTTTTAAACTAACATTGCATTTAGTCTGCTTGTCTGATACAGATCCTGGGAAAAGCATACTATAATAATGTGTCTGCAGTTGATTTCCTCCAGAAAAAAACAATTTTCCCTGAATCCATATGGTTGTTAGCAAAATGTATTGTTAGCGGAATTACTGTATACAGTGGCTGTGATAACACAAGCTACAAGTTGTCACTGTTTCAACTGACTGTCTGCTCCTAGGCTCATGTGTTGAAAGAGGGTAAAGAAAAAAAGTCACGTCTCGCTTTAACCTCAAAAGGGCAGGATGGTGCCATCTAGCAATTACAGGAGTTTGACTTTTCTACTGTAAGAAATTTTCTGCAAAACCTACTAATGTATGAGAAAAATTCATGCAGAATTATAAAACAGCAAAATAATTGAAAACCAATATCTCTTCAAGGAATGTGAAGAAGTGACATTTATCTACAAATACATGAGTTCCAAAATTAGTACTACATGTTGAATTTTTAATACATAATAAGAGATTTGTCCTGAATGGGGATTTGATGTATTGACTTAGGAAAAAGAAGGTTATTAGAGAAAAAATGGTTATCCACTGTTAGCCCCTGCTTTCATTTTATACATCCCTTCCTTTGCTTTGGGCAGCTCCCCTCTTGTGCTGCTTCATCACAGCCCACCACAAGATATTCTATTTAGAAAGAACTAGACACCGTCTACCTGTCACAGCAGACAGAAGAATCACCACTCTGAGGAGAAATATTGCCATTGTGTCCCTTTCTTTTCCATGTCCCAGACTAACAGAGGTGAAGAGGGGGCTGCAGAATGTGGAATGGGGACTGTGTGATGTTGGATCCCCTCCCATACCAAAGTTAATTCAGTCCTTAAATGATACAGGTATATCTATGCATGTCATAGATATAAATTATGCTATTTTCTCTAAGTAAAATTATAGGAAGAGATTAGGTATTATATAAAATGAACACAAAAAAATCTACTTCTTTTCAAAGCTGTTTACCAGTTTGTAGATAATCCCAAATCCAATTCATATCTTAGCCCTTTTATATCCTGCAGTGTAAACATATTTATCAAAATAAATGCATTTATGCTGCAAGGCCCTGTTTATAGCAGTGTATAACTTTGCTAAATTTAAAGTGTTTGGGCATACATTTGTCATGCTGAATGTTTGACTTGGGAAATTATTTTTTTAATGGTTTGGCCAGTTCTAAAAACAAAGTTAAGGAACAGTACTGTTGCTTCTTTTCATCAGGAAAAAAAATCTCTGAACATGTTTGTTGAGAAGTTTGAGTGCTGTCAATTAATTTAATTTTTCAGGATATTTGTCATGGTAGTAGACAGATGTGTTTACCATCTATGAAAATTCATCTTGACTTTGCCAGTTTCAAAAAATCTTTTAAAAAGAGTTAGATTGCTTACATGCTGAGCAAAGTCCAGGACAGTAGGACAGTGGGACACCCCTAGAGCAGAACAGAACTTTTTTCTTACTATACTTCAAAAACAGGTATAAAATACAGTGAGAACAGCCCAGTAAGCTGTGGAGGAAGATAATAATTATTTATTCAGTGCAGTTAAGAACAGGGTAATAATCACCTATCCAGTGAATGAACACCGAGAAGGGAAGATCATTGTTTGCCCATTGCTGTGCAAACAAGAATAGGCTAAGAAGCGCAAGCCCTCTCAAGAAGTACTAGTACTCCCATGCTTCTTGTGTGAAGTAGAATTTTTAGAAAAGAGTCTGGGATCACATCACTAAACACTGTATCACAAAGGGTGTGAACAATTAGTGAAATGCTTAAATTGCCTTTTGTCACAGTACTTGGCTGTACAACCTTACCTTTACAGCCTTATATCAGTGATTTATTTTTTTACTGTTGTTTCTGTGTGAGTATAATGTAAATAGTGAAATGTTCCATTTTTTTTGATGTATTGAAGTATTACATGCCACAATATTTAATTTGCATTAGTCATAATTTTTCAGGAAAACCAAAGAATGTTTTTTATGATAACACGTACTTGTGTATTTCCTTTATATTTAGGTCTTTATCAGTTTCTTAGAATTGAGTTTTCTCTGTAGTTCTGAAAGCCATTATTGCATAAAACAAATTCTTTTATTACATAAGAATTAAGAACCTTTTTCAGAGATAAGAATGAAAAAATCTTCAGGTTTTTCACGCTGATAAAGACTGCACTGGCCACAAAGTAAATAGAAGTATTTTGTAAGCCTTTTCAGCTAATGGGCACAATTTAACAAAGCCTCTGCAAAGTGGATGATGGTAGCTGAGAACCTACTGCACAGCACACTCAGAGCCAAACCTGCCAACAACTTCACCAAGTTCGTACCTATCTTGTATCACTGTAAATGAAAGCAATTGTGGTCTATCAGCCCTTGGTGAGAAGACCATAATTTTCTGTTTTCACAGAATCATACAATGGTCAGGGTTGGACAGGATCTCTGGTGATCATCTAGTCCAACCCCAACCCACTAAAGCAGGTTCACCTGCAGCAAGTTGCACAGAATCCCAGCCAGGTGATTCTCCAGTCTCCAGAGAAGACTCCAGGACCTCTCTGGGCAGCCTGTTCCAGTGCTCTGTCACCCTCAATGTGAAGACATTAGATGGAGCTTTCAGTGTTGCAGTTTGTGCCTGTTGCCCCTTGTCCTGTCAGTCGGCACCACTGAAAAGCCCCTGGCCCCATCCTCCTGACACTTGCCCTTAAGATAACTGAATACTTTGATAAGATCCCCTCTCAGTCTTCTCCAGGCTAAACAAACCCAGTTTTCTCTCAGGCTTCCTTCATAAGGGCAATGCTCCAGTCTCTTAATCGCCTCTGCAGCCCTTCACTGGACCCTCTCCAGTATCTCCCTGTCTCTCCTGAACTGAGGACCCCACTCCTTGAAGGTCCTTGAAGAGGCCAGTTAGGTCTCCTGAAGTGCAGGGCTGCAATCCTACTTATCGCCCTGCTTCCTCCACCTCCACAGGATCCTGAACTCCACCATCTCATGGTCACTGCAGCCAAAGCTGCCCCCAGCTTCCACATCTCCAACCAGTCCTTCTTCCTTTCTGAAAGCCTTGTTGGCTTCTCCACCACCTGTGTCAAAATGTTATCATCAGTGCTTTACAGGGAACTCTTGGACTGATCTTGGAGTGTGAAACTCTTCCACTAACTTTGGTGGAGTTACTCTAGGTTGATACTAATGTGGTCTGAGGTCTTATTCCCTGCTGATGAAGTCAGTGAAAAGACACTGACTGCAATCTAAATGACACAGTCCAGACAAGCTGCTTTTCTTGTCTTTGTATGAACTGTGCAAAAAGACACAGATCTTCAAGGTTAAGTACAAATATGGCAGCACTGAATGAAAATATTTCAAAGTAATCTTTAATTTTTTTATGAGAACCTTTTTTATTTTTTGTATCCTTAGACCGGAGCAGAAAATGGAGTTGCTTCTTTGTGTTTAAAATCAGATTCTGCCTCTGTCTCTCAATCTCACGATGGGAAATTTAGGTATAGAAACACTACAGGTTTGTATACTTTATCATATTAAGAGCATTTTTTTCCGCAGTAACAGTTAAGAAAAAGCTAAGTCTACCGCCAGAACTAACCAAATCTGGTATGAGTCTTAGCAAATGTACGCTTTGTAGTGCTGTCTTGCTGGTTTATGTAATACAGATCTGTATGCAGGTAAGTAATAATACCATATGTCATACAATTGATCTATGCTAAATGCTATAGCAAAGTAGGCATATTTTAAGGGGTAGAATTAGTACTGCATGCAGGCCAAGCTGCAATAAATAAATAGTAGAACTGCAATAATGCCACAGCAATGCCTCAGCAACTCATTGGCATAGATGGACTTAGATGTAAATTACTATAACAATCAATTTACAGAGCACTGCACATAGCAAGATTAAATACAGGCCATGCTTTTGGAATTAGTATGCAGATAAAATTAGTGGAACAGTGTATTTTAGCATAGTTAAAAATGACTTTTTTTAGGAGGAAAAAAACCCATAATCTGTACTTCCCTGGATGGTGATGGCTTGATTTCAGATTTCTGTTTTATCAGTTAAGGATGAACGTTTAGAAGACATGAACAGACAACTGCAACTGGTCTGCATCTTTGACTTCTGTCTGCCTCTGATTGTAGCGGTTGTGTTAATAAACAAGTGCTATTATCTCTGTAGGAAAGATTATGGTGAGTGTGAGTGTCTGTATCAGTTATCTGAGAATGACTAATTTGACGGTTGAACTGTACAATGATAGAATTCACTGAAACCAGCCAAAATTAATCACCCTTCAGTATTCTTTGAACGTAGCCTGTTCTACCAGAGGGGGAAAAAAAAAAAGCAGGAAAGGTTATTATTTAATAAATAATTTTTCAGCACTTTTAATAACATTGAAGAGAGAGTTTGTTCTCATAGTTGTTTTTCTTATGATGCATTTTGCTGCTGGGTTTAGATTTGCACATCAGCAAAACTCTGAAAATAAATTCTCTTTCTTCTGTTGACTTCACTGGAATGGGGGATTTGCACATACTTGGGATGTGTTTCCCTGACTCTGAGCAGGAAGTACATAATACGGAATCTATTGTTCTCTGTGAATAAAGCCAGGTAAATAAGTAATACTCATGGTTTTAATCATGCAGAAAGAATTTGGACAAACAGGGAAGTTATACCTCTGGAAAAAAAGTAGAGAAAATTCCAAAGTGCTTTACAGACAAGTGAGTTGAATGGTTAGAGAAATAAATATTAACAGCCACATTTGGAAAACATGAAGAACCACTGTTCAGGGTTGAATTGCACTGCAACTTCTATTTGTAAGGTCAGCAGATGACTGGACTCATGACAGTACTGTAGGAATGTGGCCAACTGAAAAGTCACAGGGCAATAAGATGCTGACACTCTTCACAGGGAAAAGACTGTGCTGGGCAGGAGTTATAAGGGGTAGATGCAAATTTCCCTTCCAACTGCATGGAGGACTGTGTATATGTAAAAGTGACACACTTTCTCTTAGAGCAATTCTAAGAGAAAGGCTCCATTCTTCTAGGTGCTGTGGGGAGGCAGAGCTGAATGACTGTCAGCTCTCAGTAAAATGATGCTTTACAGACTGGGCAGGTAACTGTGTAGAACTAGCCATAGGGTGACTATATCATCTCCTAGGTAGTAAATTTAGGATTTGTGTTAATCATGGAGAAAGGTACTGAACGGAAGACAAATTCTGATTTCTGTTACATTAGTGCAAATCTGGGATAACTTTGTTGCTGTCTAAAATGTTTGGTGTAGGGTTGTCCCTGAAGGGCTGGTTAGGGCATACGCATACATCCTGACCTCATCCCAGCCACAAACAGGGATGTGTGGTGAACCTGTTTCCATGGAAAGAAAATCTGTCTACATACACCAGACAGGACCATGGTTCACCCTCATTTGGTCCCTAATATAGACAGCTGGGTGATAAGGATGTCACAGGAATTTGCAACATAGACCAATGCTTGCCATCAACAAGGACACTTTTTTATTCACTGTCAGCTCTTCCTACCAAGAAAATGTGAGCTCAAGTTTGCTGAGATCCTTCTAAAGATGAGACTTTAATAGCAAGATTGGTCTGATTACAAGAATTCTCTTTGGAAATTTCCTCTCTGTAAAATCATTTTACTATTCTTTGCTTTAACCATCAGTGTGTTAGGTTTATCCTGTACAGTATGAATCTTATAGAAAAATGCACTGTGTGGTAGAGTTGAGATAGAAGGAAAAAAAAAAACCAAACAAATGCACCTGATCCTCAGCTTTGTCTAAGTAAATGTCATCTCATCTAAGTAAATGAAAAACCCAGAACAGGGGCTGTTTTATACCAGCTGAAAATTTGGATTTATGCAGCTTTTTATAATTACAAACTTCTGTTGCTTTCTCACAAGGGTTCTTTTTATGTCCTTCCTCAGATACCTGTTTTTAACAAGGCTGTGCATTTTTTAGTTTTTCACTTTTTGTTTAGTGCATTTTTACTGATCATGGTGCACTGTGCTGCCGTGCCTCCCACGCTGTATTAAACTGATGAATTAGATTGTGTTTCACCTCCTCATTCTTTTCCTTTTAAGTGGTATCTGCTAATCCTTTCTGGTCTTGGCAGTTGCCTCTGCGACACCCACTTTTGCTCTATATTCTTGCTTTTGGCTTAGTTTGCAGCTCCTTCACTGCACATTCTTGCTTTTCAGGTAGGGCAAGCATGACACCTACAACAGGTTACAACACTGTCCTGGCTTTGTGCTGACTACTTTGGTTATGAGTTGGCTTTGCACCAACATGCATGGATCACATCACCCACTGTCAGTGGGAGCTATGCAGTGCTTGGGTTTTTAGCTCTGTACCTGGCAATCGATCAAGGAGAGTTAAACAAGGTTCTCTCAGTGTCTCTGGTCTTAGTTTGTAATTGTTGATGTCTATAAATCTAATGACTTAATTAAACTTTTGGCACATTATTCCATCTTTCATGGACTTGCTGTTTCATTAACTCAGCTGCTAATTAGCCAGTATTTTACCCATTTTCTGCTTAATGCTAAATTACATGTGGGTTTCGCAGGTTAGTTTCTGGCTGCAAGGCTGCAATATCACTGAGCATTTTAATTTATTTTGTCTTCCTGATCTCACTGGCTGGGTTTGGGGGCTTTTCATACCTTCTCTTTGACATATAAGGTGGTACAAAACCTCAGTGGATTCTTTCTAATGACCTCATGAGCTCATACTATTATGATATGTTAAATATTTACAAATTTCTAGATCTTATAACATTTCACGATCTATTAATAGGAATGAATGTTCCAAAGTGTTTTCCTCTCAATATTTTTAAATCTCTAGGAGGCATAGTTTGAAAGATATTAAGGTATCTTACTACTACTAAAGACATTTTTGGCATAATAATTACAGTAAAATTTTAATCAGTAATGCCACCAGTTAGCTCCCCAGTATTACATCTTCATAGCTTGAATGTAAAAAATGTCTGTAATAATATGTATCTTCTATGAATTTTTTCCCCAAATTTCTAAAATAATTTTAGTCAAAACTTCATATGAACCCCCAGTAATTGTTTCTAGTTGGACTTTCCAGATTTTGCCAGCTTTTATGTTTAATCAGAAAACATTGTCCAATTGACTCACCTTTTTCATGACAATATTACCTTCCTAGAAATATACATTTTTACATACATATGCAGAGATATTGATATAAAAACTACTCTAAAAGATCATTTTACAATAAAGAGCTGAATAGGAGAAAAAGCAAAGAGTGCTTGAGAAGAACAGTGGTTAGATTTGTTCAGTTAATGGATTTTCTTCATTTATTTCATCATATTGATTTAATTCTGATAAATCTGAAAGTTTTCTGAAAATTAAGTGTATCCAGTCAGTCAGAGCTCATAAACAGTGTTCCTGTGGTTCAACTTGATATTTCTAAGTCCCTTTTTAAAGTTGACCTTTGTAATATAATCATACCTACTGTAAGTCTTTTTTCTCCTTTCAAAAAACTAACATAAAATTAATTCACTCCGGTTAGTTGAAAGCCTTGAATGCACTCCTTGAAACTTCTTGCATAGTACTTCACAACTTAGTATGAGGAAGAATTACAAAACAGCTTTGGATGTTTTTCCTCACTGTTGCATTTTAACTGAAAGGAGCTGTCTTGTGACTTCGTGTTTTCTGCCATCTTTGAGGCAGCAAAAACTTGTGAGTTGAATGCTTTCAGTCAGATGAAACAGTTTCATCTAGCACAGAACTGAAATGGTCTTCCGTATTCTAGCTAATGGCTCTAACTACACTACTGTTGTAACAAAAGAGGATCTTGTGGTTTACTCTGTGTTTTAAGAGAATTTGGCAAGCATGGCTCTGTTTTATGAAGTAAAATGTGCAAAATACTTGGGTGCTGGAATCAATACAAGAGAAGGAAGACAGTATGGAAAAGGAGAAGAAAAAGTCTGCATTTAAAACCTTCAAGTGTTAAGGTTAAGGTCTGTCATTCATTGAATGAGTTGTATAATGTTAGATTCAGGTTGAAAAAGATTTTTCTTTGTTTGCTTCAGACCAAAACAAAACAAGAACACCCTAGAATACATTTTTTTTTCTTTCTATAACATGGAGTGGTCTAGAAATAAAAAATCCATTAAGTCAGTTGTGCTTTGATTTCTACAATGCATGGAAAGAATACCCAGCAGCATAAGTCAGAGAAATGGAGAGGAAGGGTAAGGTTTGCTGAGCTGCTATAGAGAGCACAACTGCTTAACTTGCTGTCCAGATTATATATAAGCTTTCAGAAGTTTCACAACTTTCCTTGTTGTAATTAAAACTCACTAAATATCTGTAGGAAGTTATCTAACAGGACTGAGAGGACTGTAATTAAATGATCAGAAAGGCTTTGCTTAGCATTTGTGAGAAAACAGGAGGTGTTAGTTATTATAAAAGCAACAGGAAAATCCCTGGATAATACAGAATTTGAGACATTTAGAAATAATATGAAAAAAACAACTGCAATTTCTGTTCAGTATATCAAGTTTCATTTATATTCAAGATATCAATTATATCATGTTTGTAAAATTAAAAGCTGTCTAATGTTTTTTTTTTGTAATATAATATAATTAGAACTGCTAGATTATAGTTGTGTTACGATTAGCCTGAATTGAAAGAATGGAAACACTGATACCATTCCTTGGAAAATACCCTGATTGTTTGGGTTTCTTGCATTCCCAAGTTCTGAAAGAGCAGATTTTTGCAGGGATGCTGTGTTTAAGAGTTTAAAAGCCTTTTCAAGCTATTCCTGGATGCTAGAAACCAGAGATACTCCTGAATCTCTCAGCCCTGAGATTCAGCTGAGTTTTCAGTCCAGGTGAGTATGAGAGGTAGACCTGCACAAACTCTTCTGCAAACTTTTTGCCATGTGATTTCTGTAGAAGGAACCTTGAGTGTCTGCTTCATATGTATGCTCCAACAGGCATCTTACCTAAAGTATTAAGGGAGCAGGAGTCTGGGGTAGATGGATCTCCATACAGGTACTCTTTCTGTAGTCCATGAAGCAACTCCACTGTACCCCACTGAACTGCCAGCCAATGCAATTACACACACACACACACACACGCGCGCGCACGCACGCATGCACACACACACACACAAAAAGCTATAAATATACATATGGAAACTCCAGCATGTAACACAAAAACAACAATTAAGTGTAGAATTGAGATCTCTCCATGTTAGTTTGATGTGTTAGGATTAAATATAGTTTTCTGGTTAATTTGGGTTGCACTTTGTGCCATTATTTATTGACAGCTTTCTTCAACAATTATTTTATTGTTCTCCTTGAAAGTATGCCTTAATATGCAAAAAGCTACATATAAATTTGTGTTTGTAGATAGCAACCACAATCAAAACATTTTTTTGATACATTATCAGAATTTGTATGATGAATTATTATTTTCTTAGCCAGAAATAATAACGATAACATCCTGAAAAGTAAATTGCTTTTGCCAGTAGCTCAGGAAATGAAGGGGGAAGAGCTTTGTTGATTGTGTGTTCTCATGGGCTGGAAAGATCCTATCGTGATATACTAAGGTAAAAATCTGGAACACATTTGGCACAATCTTAGGGAATTAGAGTCAGGAAGTAGATAGCTAATTGAATAGAAGTGAAAGAAGTAAAACAAATCAGCTGTAGTTGAAAAAGATTGTGGGTTTTTTACTGCTGTGAGATTAACTTGTTAAAGTAACATGTTCTTTATTATATATGGCACTTGGTTCAGGTGTAGTACAAGGGATGTGAACCAGGGTTCGAAGGGGCAATGGATTTGAGTTCCACAAGTACCTCTGCATTTCCTTCACAGCCAGGGATGGATAAAATTTGATGATTATACGTGTACATAAACACACACACACATGCATGCATGAACATACATACATTTTTTTTCTCTCTCTCTGTATAATAAAGGTTCTTTTCCCTCTTCAGCATTTTTCCCTATTTTCACATGATGTTTCTTCACCTAGTCTCCAAAATACCAAATGCCTCAAAAGGAAATATTTCTGGCAAGGACATATCAGGAATTTCATGTGACTCTCTTCTCTCTACAATATGTTTTTGACAGATACATTTTTCCTGTCATTTGACATTCTGGATGTCCTATTTTCCAATTTCTCTGATTCAGACTTTATATGGATACATCACTATTTTGATCACTGAAAGTCAAAGACTGTTCTGAGCTTTCTTGCTTGCTGGTAGCTGACTGGATATTGCTGCTAGCTCAAAGACAAACAATATAGCACTGATTTTCTCACTCTCCTACTTTTTTGCTGGGTCTGAAAGCATTCTGGGAATATAGTGTCCTTTGTTCAGGCCAGCTGGCCTTTGTAACCTTGTGGCAGAGGCTAAATAGATTTGGATAGCCTCTGAGTGCAAAGAGCTCTGAATCTAGGACTGTAACTTCTCGTGTGACTTTTCCAGCAGTAAGAAATTACACAAGAAATGAGACCATTCTCTGGCTCCTTCAGCCTTGTGTTGACTGCGTCTGGCAGTTAAGTGCTGCTGGGCATGTTAGCCATTCTCAGAACATGCTTCTAGGACTGGGTGCCTGTGGCAACCTAAGTGTGAAGAGACTGTGTGGGTTGCAAACAGCTTTAGACGCCTACATGTTCATCACTATCTAGGTGGTGACAACTTTAAAGTCAGTAATAAAACTGTAGGTCTGTAAAAAGGTTTCGGCTCAAATCTAGCTCCTTTGTAAGACAATCTATATCTTTTATATTCAAATGCTTAATTCCATCCAAGGTACAAAGTAACAAAGGCCTAGAAGACCACGTGTCACAACACAGCACCTGGCCACAGTCTGAGGGACACTTAAGAAAATCTTTTTGAAGTGGTGCTTTGGGTTGCATGGTGCAGATTGCCTCCTATGCAAACTGCATCCCACCCCATCACGTGCTATCCACACCAGCGCCTGGGCTGGGGGCATCGTGGCCTTCAGTTAGGCTTTTCTGAATTGGAATGAGACCACACAGAGTTTAATTCTGACTTTAAAATAGGGTGAAAACATGGCACAGGCTATGAGGCACCCATGACAGAGATGAGGTACTGTTGAACCAAGTTCCTTTTGTCATCCTGAATCTGCATTTGAAATTGTAGTTGACTTCCATGAAGTGGGATCAAGGCTTGTCTGCTGAGGCATTTTCCATACTGAATGTCACATACCTAAAAGGCCATATGCCTTGCTTTAGAATAAAGGTCTTCCTACAGTAAAGGGACTTCTGTCAACTAGAGAGGTAGCAGCAGCAGCTCCACATTGGATATTTGAAATTTTTAAGATTTAAAACACTGGGGAATATGCTCTCACATTCCCACGGTATAAAGCTTTAAAGAGGTTGTTGTTACAAATAGACACCTGCTGTCATCTTGGAACAGGGCTTGGTGTCAGGCCTTCCTTCTCTAAATCTATCTCATCTTCCTCAGTTTATCGGTGTCACCTTCCCCAAATACCATGATAACACAAGTAAGTTCTCAGCCCCTAAGCAGGGTGCTCTCCATTGCGCTGAACAGAAGGGTCTGCTTTACCTTTCCCTGCCTTCCTCTCATCTGGTTCTCAGGCCATGTCAAGCCGTTGACTCCCAGTCCCAATCCACCTTTGGTGCCAGTTTCCTTTCTTTGCTCGCTTGTTACATTTTCAGGCATGAACCTACATTTGTCAGACAACCCTCCCCCCCTCCTTGAGCACTGACAAAAATACCTCCTTATCATCTCTCAGATCACTCCTTCAGCACTTTGTGTTCTTCAGCAAGGAAAACTGTGATGCTTAAAAGCTTGTGAGGAATTGGCTATGAGTGGACTGCTTATCACGCTGATGTCTGTTATCTCCCTGTTTCCTGGTACCCAGCTATCTGACCCTCTCTTACCTTCTGTATTTGGCTACGACTGTCAGCCCCTGTAGGCAGGACACACTGTTCTGTTTTTGCACAAGATGAAGAAGAGCTGATATGAGGAGAATGTTGCAGAACGGTGACTACACTACATTATGATAATTTAAGGAATAAATACAGGAATGGCCTTGCTAAATTTGGCCCAGTTTTTATACCACTGTCACTGAATGCTAGATGAAGAGATTGAATGATTGGGATTTTTTTTAGAGACACGGGGAATAGTAATGTGCTGGCGAAGTTGATCAATTAATGGGTTTGATGCCGAGTGTGAATTTCCTTCTGCACTGGTGTGCAGGATAAACCTGTGGCTCTGGTATTTCAAAGTAATATAGAGCCTTCTGGAAGATCCTCGATCGTATACTTGATGACTCAATACGTTCTCAGGTACACAAAGGATTGAAACATTTATGATCCTCATTTTAGAACTGTTACTATCTGCATTGTAGTAGCATACTTTTGAGACCCCAGTTGTGATTTAGAATGTAAACATAAACTATAACAAAATCTTCACCTCCTGTAAGATTAACATTCATTAAAGACAAGCTAACTAAGGGTTATGAGGTGGGCCACTAAAGCTAGGATCCCTTGATAAATATGAAATGTGGAAAATTACTGATTCTGAACCTTTCAGCATCCTGGCTGGTGCTTTAACCACCATCCTTGCCCCTTTGACTACCATCCAGAGGAAACTGGTCTGATACCTAATACGAATGTTCTTTCCAAATGTTTAATGTTTTGTTTTCAAAGTGGAATTAGCCAATTTTAAATGATTATCACCAATGTTGAGCTATACTGAATACGTAAAATACATTTCCATGAGTAGTATGATCAGTGACTTGTGTTTTGAGTCAGATATAGTGAGGGATGAACATATTGATTAAATAATTAAGTCAAAAGACCTTTGACATTCAACAGGAGATTGCATGTGATAATGTTGACATCTAAACAGGTGTAATTGTTTATTTTCTGAAGGTCCTGACAAACACAGCTAAGTATTTGTCACAGGGCCCGACTGTGCTGGCATGTCTGGGATGAGAGATGTCACAGGTAGACCCACCTGCAGCACTGACCTTTGCCTGGAAGGAGGAACTCCCGCTGCACAGCTGCTGAATGGGGTGGGAAGCAGCTCCTGAACTGCCGCAGTTTGCACCCAGCAGCACCCACACTAAGGTGGTTCAGCTCTTCCTATATTCCCTGCTCAGATGCTCTCCTGCAGCAGCTTCAGGAAGAGCAGGAGCGGAGAGTGGAGGCTGTGGTGTGTCAGCTGTGCCACACCACACACGGCTTGACATCCTTAGCACTGGCCCATTTGGGCTTTTTTGCTGTGCTGCGATGACTCTGCAGTGATGAACATACCTCTGTTTCATTTTCAAGTCTGGCTTGAGATTTAGAAAGAAACTTCAAGTAACGAGTACCCGAAATAGCCACACATTACCCAACTGGAACAATGGGATAGTCCTTGGTTTAGGGATTTTTGTTGGTTTTTTTTCCTGACAGCAGAGCAAATCAGGACATGACTGCCATCTTTCAGATGCTTAAAGCCTGCTAGATCCAGCTCCTGTGGAGGTCTGGCATACCATCTTTAATCTCAGGATGAGCTGGAGTTCATAATCAGTCTGTCCTGAAGTCACATGGTTTTCACAAGTTCTTGCGATTTATACAAAAAATCTGTTGAAAATACCAGTTATGCCCCATGGAGCACTATCCCCTTATAAAAAGATCACTTGTCTCTTTGTAAAGAAGTGTTGTCAATAAAAATAATTTACAAGCACAAAAGCCAATGAGGTGTGGTTACTTACCAAAGTATTCAGCAGAGGGTTATATATTAGCCCACAATTTCTTAAAATATATACCAATGTGATTTTAATAGGACCATTAGAAATGGAAGTGGAATTCTAACACCATTAATATTACCCTTTGTTTCTTAAACTGATAGAACGTAGCTTAGAAGAAAGCAAGTATTGCAGCTGATGTTTTCATTACAACCAAAAGACATGGTTACCTAAATCGTATGGAAAACCTTTGGGATTTAAAAATTTTAATTACTTTAGGTATCTTTGAAAATGATGGTTTAAGAAGTTTTCTTTTGGATTATAATGTCATGTCTGTGACTGGCTTTTTTCTTCCCACAGAGCAGTTAGTAGATAACAAAGGTGAATTGCGTAGTCATTTATACGAAATGCAATGGGTGCACTGCAGATCTGTCATCATCATGACATTAATTAAGGCCTAGAGACTTTGGCCTGTCACTAAATTCCTCCCCCTCATGAATTTACAACATACAGCAACCTAGAACTCTGACCTAACACACACGATTACTTGGATTATTCTATGTGTTTTTTCTTCTACACGCTGCTTTCTACTTTTCATATACAATGTCATTATTAGAGTATGTTGTACATTTAAAATTAATTGTCACCATTTGTTTATATCATGGTTTAAATGTGTGAACCTGGTTGCAGCACATTTTCTTAACTGTGTTCAGAACACATGTACTTACAGACATAGAAAGTGCATATGCAAATACATTTGCAAATAAACAGTTTACACCAGATCTAACACACCTTTGAGCAGGATTGAGGATTGGGCTCAGCAGCTGCACTCAAATCTAGCCAAGCCGGTCTCTATCCAGCCATACTAGTAACTATACACAGGCAAAAATGTCTGGAGGTAGTGGGATCAGGTATAGGACTGGGGTTTTGCTGCCTTAAATTTCATGTCTGAACACAGGAGAATTGTCTATATGGCCAATACTTGTGTGGCAAATGCTGCACCAGATCTCCCATTCTGCTCCAGTGAACACAGCAGGCCAAGCCTGGGATCCAAGTCCTTGAAGAGAGTGGCTTTACATTCAGTTACAGGTCTACAGCACTCTTCATCTGGGATCACTATGAGACTGTGCAGATTAAAGTCATCTTGGCATCTCTACACTGAATTGTTCCTTGTCTGAATATAGGAACAAAATCTTGGCAGCAATAGTTGTAAAGCTCAAAACATCACAAAGTGATATGAAGTAATGGGTGAGGATATATCATGGACATATTCATGTACATTTTTGGGTTTTATTTCCTTGCAAGTCTTTCAAAAGATTTGCAAATTAATTACCAGCATCTCTTTTCATATGGCAAACTTCTGTTTTTCTTTATGCTAAACCTTTAAATAGATATTGATTACTTGTTGGCACTAGATGTAGCAAACATTCTTGTTTTAAGCACCAATATTTATTCTCATCTGTATAAATATTTTCACATGCTTGCAAGTCTAAGAGATTTTGTGTTCCAACATGATCTATTTAAACATTTAAGGAAGAATTAAAAAAATTGGTCCATCTTTCTGGGAGGCTAGGACACCTGAAAAAAAAGGAAGGCATAAAGGGAATGTAATTGTCGTGCTCTGAACATGACTTTGTGTATATTTATTTTAATATGGCTAGGGAGGACTATGTCACTGATGGAAGAAAACCTCTTGTTTTAGAGCTAATTCTGATTTAAATTAAATCAATAAGAGAATATCCTTTAAAATACAAACCTGGCCAAGAAATATTATATAGAAAAATAGCTGAGAACAGCTGCTTTTAAGTAGCAAATTTCCAAGCAATTCCCAAGTAGAAATTTAATATTACAAATTAATACATTATTTTTCTCTATTCCACAATCCAAATGCAAAATCAGTGATTTATGTTCAGAAGAGAATACAGATAAACTTGGATGAGAATCACAAACCAGATTCATTTACATTTTTGGTGGTAAAAAGAAAGGTGGGGGGTTTTTCTTTCCATGGTACTGAAAGCATAAATCAAAATGGCTGTGCTCCTTAGGAAAATTAGGCCCTTGGATTTCAGTGGACCTGCTTTATGTGAGGTGGAAACAGAATTCAGAATTAAGAATTTTCTGTTTCTGAAGCATGTAGTTCTAGGCATTTTTAATGCTGTTTCCAAGGCTGATTACTACTTCTATCACAAATTCTAATCCATTTCATTTCATGATCTAGTTTAAGCTCTGATTACTAGTATGTTTTATTTCTTGTCTGCAAAGCTTTTCCGGTCCTGTTGGGATAAAATCTTACTCTTTTTCAAAGAAAAAGCTGATGTCCTAGGAGATATTCCATTATAACTTTGGTTGTATTTTCCATCAGCTCAGCATTTCCTGGGTTCAGTAATATGTTTGTCTTGAGTGTGTGTTTTGATGATTTCAAAGGTTCGTATTTTTTCTTATTTCCTTTTTTTCTGTTCTTGCAGTCTTCTGTTCAGATCATTATCCATCAAAGGGTATCACTTCATCCGGATTTGAATTAAAGAAAATATGCATAGAGACCTTTTTGCTCTTCATTGGTCTTAGCATACAAGTTGTTTTGCCTCAGTTTTCATTCTCAGATGCAACTTCATCCATGTCTTTAAATTGCTGGAAATAGTTAACTGAAAACTTGCTATTTGTATTCAGAACTTTACCCCATTCTCTTGTTTGCTTTAGCTTAACAGACCAAGAAAACCAGTTCTATTATCAAAGTGAAGTATTTATGTCAAGGATAATAAATGATAATTAGCTCATTATATATCATCCCAGGCTCACTGTTCTTCTGGTAATTTCCTTATTAGAGATCACCAGAAAAAACCATCAGCAAAAACTCTGCATGGAATTTGGAAAAAAATTCAAAGTACTTAAAAGTAGGAAAAAACTCACCTTACTTTTCTGCTATAATACATGAGCCATATAAGTTCTTGCATTATGTGCAAAGTTTTCTTCCAGGGAAATTGTGTTATTTCAAAATTTTCCCTTTATTATGAAAGGTAACACCAGGAACACACTATTCCCTCCTCTACAGCAAGCAGTTTTCTTAAGAATTAAGAATTTTTCATATTGCAAACTCCTTTTCAGTAGCTGGTGTGGCCTCATTTCACCTTACTTCAGTATAGGACTGTTCTTTAAGAAACTGTTTAGTGTGTGGATGGGTGCCACATTCTGGTCCATTTTGATTCAAGGCTTAGATAATGAAACTCATGCCTTTTTCCCCCTTTTCAATTTTTTTTTCTTCTAGGCAGTGAACGCCTTTCAGTGATAGAGTCCTTGCCCTAGAAAATGCTCAATCTATTTCCTCTATATTATTTTAAAACCAAAATCCATTCTCTCACCTTGTTTGAAGAGAAAGAAAGGGAAAGAGCCTCTTTTCTACAGAGAATATTATTTCTTTCTGCCTTGTGATTTCTCTTTCAAGAAGAAAGTAAAGTAGTAATGTGTTAGTGAGACTAGTCCCAAGTACCTTGGAGATATAGACTGGACGGAACTTTTAATCTAGCAAAAGGAAGGTGTCTCTCTTCCAGCTCCTTGCCCTGCCCCACTGTACGAACAGTTGCTCTGACTTTGATGAACACACTGGTCTCCTGTGTCAGTTATGTGTGTCATGAAATCTATTATTCAAAGGAAAAACAGTGGCTGTAGTTTCCAATTAAATTGTAGAAAAATAAAATAAAAAATTGTTCCTCCAAATGCAATACAACTGTGTTCTTACTTTAGGCCTTTTAAGACTGCAGATTTATGCAGCTCCTCCTGGAAACACTCCTCCCAGGCAAAACTGTGACATTTTTCCTCTCATCCTGTGTAAAAGGCAGCTCCTGTGTTCATGATCTCAGGGTGGATTTGCACTGTGTCCCTGCTGCTTTCAGCTTTGCTGTAGTACTGGAGGGAAGGTTTTCTGCTGGGCAATGCCTACCCGTGTGATGGCTCTCACCTTGTCTCCCTCTGTACTTGAAGTTCTCAGGAAGAAAGGTGAAGTAGAGCGACAGTGCTTCCTCCCCTGCTCTTTGGTAATGCAAGAAGCATCAGTGGAAGAGACCTATGTGTAAATGAGTGGCAGAGCTTATTCCCTGACAACACTGCATCAGTCCTTAACTGAATCTCTGATTAAAAACTGCAAAGTTTTCTTGTAACTCTCAGGAATTAAGAGTGGAAGGAATGTTTTAAATTGGTTTTCTTTACCTTTATGTCAAATGTTCAGATGCAAGTTTATTTTGACCCCTACTTGGTTTTGAGCCTGCTTACATTTATAAAGTACTTGGCTCAGCTTTTTAACCTCACGCTGGAAATCTCTGCAGTACTTTTAATGTAACCTAAGATGCCTTATAGTGCCTTAAAAATTAAAAGCACGTAGTTAAAATATATATTTGGAAATGTATTCCCAGGGAATCATGGCAGGTTGTCTTAGCTGCATTTTTACATTGCCACAGCAATAAAAACACACTATGGCTGTAATGAATGTAGAAATGTTTATTTTCTGTTTACACTAACAAATTAAGGGTCCTCTTTTAATGATTGTTCTGTCTCTCATTGAGCTCTGTGCAATGACTGTATCAATGAGATAAGTAATTCCACATCTTCTGAACATGGAAGTTCCTAAAACATGATCCAGATTTTTTTTAAGGAAAACTGCATAGAATGGAAAAGGAATATCAGCACAGGACAGGAATTGACAGTTCTGCAAATGCCAAGAGCCCTTCAACACTGTGTTAGGGGATGATTTTGGTCTTTGGAGACATGTAGCCATGTTCTTTTAATTTTCTTGTTTTCCCTTTGTCTTCCCCATGTCTGTTTTCTTCCCTGAATTTCTGTGCAGCGTTCCTGAAGTTATTCTCCCCAGCCCCCAAAGCTTTCTTGGTCTGTGATGTACTGATTGGCATAATGCAGTAAGGTTAGTGCTGTCTCCAGAGAGCTGGCCATCCCCACTGACTCTGTCTTCATTACAGTCTTTGATCCCTGTGGGGTTGCTTTAAGTTACTAAAGGCTAGTAATGAAAAGTGTTGCTGCTTCATTCTCATGCTTACATGCCTGAAATTGCATCTACTCAAAGTCACACTGTGTTGAGTCTTGAAATATATTCCCAATATGTCTCTGAGCGTGTTGAGCTGTTAAGTCAGAGAGAATGTGAAGTGTCAGAGAAAGATAATACAGCCACTAAAAAAGTGCATCAGCAACTGATTTGTAATTGTCCTGAAGTGGCTTTCTCTTATTGCTGAAGGGCTTTTAAAGAGAAATTACAGATCCAAAATCACAGCTTGCAGAAGAAAGGTAGATATTAACATCATTTTGTTCAAGCTGTTGACCTGAGCTAGGAACTTGATAGGATATGCCTCAGGATGTACTCATCCACAATAGCCATCACCCGGGGGGCGGGGGGGGGGGGACGGGGACTTGAAAACTGAAAATTTGTAATTGTGTAAGATACTTAAAAAATTCTATCATTTCCCTGTGTCTTCTCCCCACTCTCCCCCCCTTTTTTTTCTCCTTTTTTCTTTTTGCTCTTGTTCATATCTGGTGTAGGCTGGCGTGGTCCTTTATGAAAGAAAATCGTTATAGCCATGATCTGATGATCTGAAGCTTATCTTTAGTACTCTCATCCTTTCTTATTATTTTTGATTGTCTGAATTCACCACAGTTCTATTTACAGATATCATCTCTAGCATGTTGCTGTTAGTTCTTCTCATTTCTTACATTGTTTTAACAAGTCTGGAGACATTGCCAGTTTCCTTTTCCATTTTTACTGAGATAAGCATCTAAACCCAGCAATTCTAGAAGACAATTAATCCTGACTATTTGTCACCATTACTATTAAGTAAGGTGAGATACCTGTGTTTGACTAGACACCTGACTTTTAGGTATCTGAGCCATTGTGTATACCTGAAAGTGAAGGCTTAAAGCTACATTCTCTTGGCTGGTAAAATTCTTCCCCTGTAGCTGATTTATGTATGTCCTGACGTGGCTTCCTGTCATTGGTAAAGAAACCTTTTGTTTAAAATTACAGAGCTAAATCCTCAGTGAACAGCAATCATGCAATGACAAGATACCAGTTTGTTGCAGCTGAGGTACAGCTGTGAATTAAATGTATAGACCATTCATACAGTTAAAAAAAAAAAAAAAAGTTACATCTGAGCTAGACCCATGCAAATACACAGATATCATGTAACATCAAATGCTAAATTAATTAAATGGAATGTAAAAGTCAGACTCTTCTGATTCATGCTCTTCATATGTATTAAAAGCAAATCAGAATTTTTCTGTTTTGAATCAGTCTACTGGAAAGATAAATTCATGCAGGAAATAAAATTAGAGGAGAAATTAGAAAAAAGGATGTAAACACCCTAGTCTAGTTCAGTAATCCTTTACATATTGAATAATTACACACACCCATGCAATGTATTTTGAAACAAAATCTTTTAGCATCAGTATGAGGAAGCATTTTACATTAATTTTGCCTCTGTAAATGACAGTGAAATGAAGAAAGCAATTCTGATGGCATGTCAGGATGGTTCCTAGAAAGTAAGTAAACAGGGTAAGTCACAGTTAGGCCAGATTTTACTTTGTTACTAACTTACATAATAAGGGGTAAAACAGATTAAGAGGAAAATATGAGCTTCATTATCTAATCAGAAGAAAAACTAAATTGCTGTGTGCTTTCAGATTACAGCCATGTTTCAAGCTCAGGGTGCAAGCAGAAGCCTGGCAATAGGCTGGGGACTCCGTCATCCATTGCACGGGGTGCAACGCGTGAGGGTGTCCTCCCAGGGGGCAAATTTTACATGTGGATGGGATGCAGGCCTGCCTGGCCCCGAGAGAACAGGACGTTTCTACTGAGCTGAGAGACGCTGAACAGAAACAGTTAGGAGAGTCAGAAAGGTTCACAAATGAGGTCCATGGGGACATCTCTGCTTCCACTCAGAGCCCTGTGATGTTGAGAAGGATGCAAGTCTCAGAGCAAGAGGGCTTTCAGACCAGATCTAGCACCCAGATGGTGCCACCATGTCTTCCTGTGCTGTGGGTGCTCCTGCACCAGGGGCTTTTCAGAGCTGGGAGAAGCATGTGGTGGGAGCAGGAGACTTGCTTCCTAGGCATGTGGATAGCTCATTTTGCAGCACTAGAGAGGATCATAAAATATTTTGCCTGTGAGCTGCAAAGGCCGCAGACCTCACCAGGTCCTGCTTTGAGTTGATTTGAGGAACAGGGAAAAAGCCATTGGTCCTGGTCCAAGCTGATAGCACTGACACGAGGAAGTGCAAGAGAAACAGCCTTCGTGGCAAACGCAAGCTGCTGGGCAGGAGGCTGGTCTCAGTAACCTCTCTGCTCTAAAATACTGACAGTTCCAGGATAAGGCCCATGAGATGGGTAGAATTCCAGAGCCTCAGGACATGGTTGACTCAAAGGTGTAGAAGAGAGGGATCTGTTTGTACTAGGAAATGCTAAATGCTTTGGGGATGTTGTGTGCTGGAAAAATAGGCTTTACTTGAACCAAAATGGAGCTGGCTGTTGGCACTGAGAATTAAAATGAACCCAGAGGATATCTACACTAGAAGCAGAGGGGAAGCTGATAGGCATTGAGGAGCACTTGGTTCAGTCTGATGCAGTCCTCAAAGAGGATGTAGTTAATGTTCAATGCACCTCCAAAAAGGCCAGAAGGGACATAAATAAAGAATTCCTATAAACAGAGAATGCACATCAGATTGCTCACCATGCCAGTTGAGTAGCATGTGCCATACCGAGCAAGGCCAAAAAGAAGCCTAAAAAAATAAGATAGAAAAATTGAAATAGTTGGCACCAGTGGCAACCCTGACAGAAGACACATCACAGAGACTGGTTGAAGGGTGGTAAACAAGGTTATTATGATGCTAGGACATCAGTTTTACAGAAAGTACAGAGAGGATATTAGGGTGTGGGAGAGGCACAGCACAGGAAGGGTAATGCCAAGTTCAAATACAGTATAATATTGTGGGAAAAGAAGAGCACTGCACTGAGGAATCTATGTGGGTGAAATCCAGCACTTTAGTAGTAAAAAATTAACGTTTTCTTCAGTGAAACTGAAGAAGCTGCAGTTAAGACAGGTAAAATGATTGTAGATTTTAAAGTTTACTCCCTCATCAGGATAAGATATAGAAAGAGAATTTTTTAATGCAATAAAAAAACTCCTTCTTACATCAGCTTTCCTCAGAACCTGGGGAAAAAACTCAAACATTACCCTGAACATGGTCTCAAAGGGTGCACAAGACCTCACTCATGAGTTACTAGTGGTGAGCCACTCTGTAACAGTGATCACAATATAGTTCAAGTTAATTTTTGTATCATGAGAGAAAAAAGCAAATAAATCCAGCATACAGTTATTCAGTTTTAAGAAAGAGCACTAGATTAAAAAAAAGACATTTAATAAAAAAACAAATAATTCAACCAGCCAACCAAAAAATCCTGTAAAGAACAGTTCAACAAGTAAGAGCCTGGAATATATACCGCAAGCCTAGTTAAACTGTATACTGCAATTGCAGGAGAAAATGAAGTCATCAAATGAAATCTCTTCAGGGCTCAAGGGAAAAGCTATCATAGCAAAGGATGGGGAATAGGAAAGGTTACTAACTTAGGGAAAATAGTGGCAGTTCATAAATGGGAGGCCTGCACAAAGGGGAAGAAAGAAAAAACTGTAATACATGAGTACAACAATGAATAAAAAATTAAGAGGAATAAGAGAATTTGAAGAGTATCTTACAAAGGTGTGTAGTAGCTTATTACACCAGAGAAGTGGTGGTTTAGCAATCCCATCCTCAAAGAAGGGTCTGAATGGGCAGGTTCTGGGATCTAAGATCTGGTGAATCTGCCCTCCACCCCTGACAAGGCCATAGAGTACGGTCTCTGAGCTGTGAATAAAGATGATTTGTTGGGAAGGTTCCAGTAAGGATAAGTCCTGCCTCAGTGGCCTGGTGGGCTTCTCATTTTTTCTAGTTTACTGGGTGCACCAGTGAATGTGTGGATAAAGGGGATCTAGTGGTTTGAGTACATTTGGATTTTCTAAAAGTTTCTGACAGGTTTTTTTTAACAAAAGGCTTTTGAGAAAATTAAGCTGCTTTAAGGTTGAATAAAAAGTTCTCTTTCCAGTTGAAAGATGGACAGATAGAAAGCAACAGGTAGGGTTCAATGGTTACTTCTAAAGAGGCCAAGAGCTGGTAGAGGGGTCATTCATGAATCTGTATTGGGAACAGTTTTATTCAAGATCTTCATCAGTAATCTGGAAAAGGGAGCAAATTGTGAAATCTCCAGTTTCAGAGATGATAGTAAGTTATTTTGGGAAATCAAATACTGTGTCAGCGGTGAGGATCATCGAAAGGACCTCAGTGAGTGAGTAGGAAAAAAAGCAACTGATAAACTTCAGAGTAGGTAACTGTAAGGGGGGAATTATAATCCAAATCATGTTTACATGATGCGGAGCTCAGAAATGGCAGGTACTACTCAGGAGTGATTTCATTCATCATTGGCAGCTGCCTGCAATTATCTGTTCAACAAGGAATGGCATCATCAGGAAGAGTATTGAGAACAAAACAAAAAGCATTATTTTGCTACTATTTGAAACATTGATTTGCCCATATCCTGTGTACTTCGGGTACATGTGTACTTCTGGTCTCTGCATCTCCGAAAAGTCAGTGGAGTTAAAGTACAGAGAAGGGCAACTAAAATGAGTAAGGAGGTAAAACAATTGCCTTACAAGAAGACACTAAGGTCTCTGGGACTTTTCAGTTTGGAGAGAAGAAAAAAAGGGTATGATCAAGGCTTGCAAAATCTACAAGGTGACGAATAATGTATATGTGGAACTGTTATTCACCAAACCCTACCACACTAGATGAGTGAGCAGTAACTGAAGCCAACAGAAGGTCAATTTAAACCAGACAATAGGAAGTAACTTTTTACACAGTGGATAGAGGACTTCTGGGAGCTCCTGCAATAGGAGGTTATGGAGACAAATAGTATCAGCAGGGTCATAAATGAATCATAAGGAAAGTTATGGAAATCCAGTCTAGAGACAGATACTAAAAGCAATAGGCAGGGACACGCTCTCTAACTCCACTAATACAGAGATCTGGATGCTGGAAGTCCCCAGGAGGAAAGGACTGTAGCCTATCACCATTACTTTCCCAAAATAGCACCTCTTTTTGCCTCTGTTAGATTCAGCCTGGATAAGCTAATGGTCTGAGTCAGTATGGCATTTCTTCTGTCCTTACATTTTGTAAAGTTACCCCATTTTAAACTGAAGGTTCTTTCAAAATCGTTCTTGATCTTTTAAGATTTCTTCCCTTTCTTTTCAATAACTACTTCAAACCCTCACTAGCAGAACCTGAGCCAAGAATAGAGACTATTTCCACATAATAAAATAAATAAATAAATAAATAAAACCCAGAGTTTATCTGAAAAGTGGTGGAATGGAATGGGAGGCAAGGAAGAAATCAAGACTTTGTGGCTGATCAGTGTATATAGGTTTTATTAGTTCCTCATTCAGTTTCCTCTACAGCAGGAATAATAACAATACAAAGATCCAAAAAAAGCTCAAGTATATTTTGAGCCAGGCTCAAAAATATTTAAAAAATAATGAGCCAAGGTCATGGGATTTTTAGTGAAAGCAAATATGGTGGTTCTTATGCCTCATCATTGGGGTTTTCAAATCCAGTCAGGTGAAGTCTTTCAGATTTTCCACAATCCTTGTAGCATTGGATAGTTCCTTTTTAAGGAAAATAAGGATTTCCATTGCTCCAGGAAGTGGAACTATAAAGAACATGGCAAAAACCTAGCGATGTTGCAACAAAGATAGCTGCTACATGACACCTTAAAAGAGTAAGAAGTGTCTTATGAGCACCTGTTCTCAGCCAGCCAGAGAGGAACTCTGAGTTTTTAAATATGATTATCTCTGCCAATAACCTACCCACAGACCTGCAGGACAGCAGCAGGAACAGAGATGCACAGCCTGCGTTTCTAGTTAGCCTTTCTCAGATGATAAGTAGTCTAATACTTTATCCCGTGCTTTAATGGAGACTCACTCACAGCCTGTGCATGTTTGTACCTGCAACATTTCAAGATTTTATCTTTCTTTTTGGTTTCTTTACCTGCACACATATGTACAGTTTCCATGTCTTATACTGATTCTCTGTAGTTTTCTTAAATCTTATTAATCATTTGGATTCATACTGTAAGAGTAAAGAGCAGGAAATAAGTTTTGAAGCAGGGTAGACTGGTATGACCTTCAGTTGCCTCTTTCACAAATATATTAGCAAATGAAATGTTGCAGTTTTCCTTTTATTTCACTGGTTTCACAGGGATGCCAATGAAGTAACTCATGATTTACATCGAGGACAATCATGACTTTTACTTTTTCCACTATTTGCATCAAACCCCAGAATAGGATTTAAACAAAGACAGTCTTATTTCTTAAACCAACCCCTTCCCACTCCTCCAGGCACATTTATACATGCATAAAATCTCCCTAGACAATTATTTACTACCTTTCTTGCTTTAATCACACACAATATGCAGATTAAAGAGGAGAATGTTTTCTGGAAGTGTACCTTATTATTCCATGGTGACTAAGTGCCATTTCTGTGAAACCTGAAGTTCCCAGGACAAATTAAAGACTAACACCAAAATAAATAGGTTTTGCACCTAACAGTGGGTTCAGGAAGACAAAACAATAACTAGCGTTTATGAAAATTGCTTTCAGAAACCATCGGAAGAAATTAAGCTGCTTACAATCTGAGTAAGTTTTAATTCAAATGATAAAAATAAAAAGATGCAAGGTGTGCTTTGCTTTTGTTTTCTGCTGCTTGGACATTAAAGGGTTGTACCACTGTGAAACACCTAAAAGTGGGAGGACAATTACAGTTTTTATCTTCACACCCTGTAAGGGAAAAGTTGGAGTTACATTTGACTTTGATACAAAAATATCTTTTGAATACTGATTGCAAACACTGCCACTTGTTAGGTGTGGTGTATAGACTAGTCTAACAGATGTTGAGTCTCAAAAGTCCTGTCGAAGTCAGTGATACTTCTTAGATATGCTCAAGAATTGTCCCTCATGCTTTAAATATATACACTCTCAGTTCTGATCATTATGAATAGCTGATAAACTCTTTTATCTTGTATAAATCTTGCATATATCTAAACTTCAGTGTTACAATTTTTTCAATCACATTTTCAAAATTAATTCCATTTGTCAGAAATACTTCATTGTCTTGAGACAAAATATAAAGTAGGAAAGGAGGGAAATAAGCATATGTAAGCATGTCTCAGCTATCTTTTAATTAGAATCTGAGCCATTTACAGAAAAAAAAAATCATGATACTTTTCAGTTACTATCACACAAGATGGCTTCTGTTCTGGGCTACAGTCCTGGAAATCTCCCAGCTGAAACGCCTGAAAAGTGAATGCAAAAGCAAGTAGGTCTATTTAAAGAAATCATGTCAGTCTTTTGGGGGAAACAAGCTATGAGCTATGTGCGTGTAGGATGGTTATCATTAACTGATCACAGTGTTTGCCAAGGGAGGAGACCAGGCATTACTAGGGGACAGAAGGGTTAAGTCAAGTTAAGGACCACGGTGTAATACAGGAGCCAGAGGCAGGCTCAAGAAGGAGGGTATGTTCAAGGTCAGGTTCAGTGGGGCTTTAAACAACATAATCTAGTGGCAGACATCCCTGCCCATGGCAGGGGGTTGGAACTAGATGGTATTTAAAGGTCCCTTCCAACTCAAACCATTCTGCATGATTCTGCAATATTCCAAGTCACATGCCAGGACTGTCCTTGTAAAAATGGTGAGAGCTGATGTGTATGCCCAGGACACAAGAGAAAAATAAGTCACAGTAGTCAACATGAGAAAAGATGACTGGAGAAATAGTGTAGCATGTCACATAGAGTGACACGTCAAAATGTTCCAGTTGTTTATTAGAAAGGTTTCAGCAGAAGCCAGAACACCACGGTACACAAGCTTCAGCTGTACTATGACCAAATACTATGGGTAGTATAACCAGTTACTGATGTTATGAGAGAAGGAATCAGATAGATCTGAAAAATATCGATAGATTCTGAAATTAACTTCCTAGTTAAGGATCATAAGTTTATCCTAAATGTTACAATATCTGCACTGGTCACATTCTTATTTTGATAATTTAGGAAGGACTACATTTGCATGTACATTTGTAAGCAAAATCACACACTTTCAAAGTACCAACTGGGCAAATACTTTATTTCATGTATATCCTTTTTCTCTTGTTTAGATATAATCTCACATGTAGTAATCGCATGTAAAGACAAACAGAATTCCATTTTTAACAATGTTTAATGAAGAAATTACTACTCAGTTAACTGAAGTAACCAGAGCCAGTAGCCAGGAATTTGTAATCTCATTCACACCAGGATCATGTTGGTCTTTGTGACCCTTTAGAAGTTTTTCTACATATGGAATTGATTCTCCTCTTATATCAGTGTATTCAGGAGAGACTTCAGAAAACCCATGGAGTTACATGGTTATAACTAAGGAGGAGAAGAGCAAGCACAGCTGACCCCATGAGTTGCTGGATTTACATGAAATAAAAATCTCCAGTCCGTGGGGAAACTGCAGCATCTCAGCTGCCATTGTCAGAGCAGATTAACATAATCAAAAGGTCATAGTACTTTTGACTGAAAACTCTTGAAAAATCTGACAATTAGTGTCCCTGTACAAGCAACTGAAAGTTGAAAACTTGAGAATCTGGCACCTGTTTTGATACCCTGATAAGAAATGAGTTTTGGAAAAATCTGGCCTGCGTTGTTGTTCTGAATACTAAAAATACAGCTTTATATGTGCAATTCACGTCACTTCTGTATTTAACAGTACCCAGTGCTGCAATGCCACCATATGGTGTAGTCCTCTTAATTATATCAGTATTTAAATGACAACACCAACAGGAGCTCATGGAAATACAGCCATCATGAGTCAGTATGTGGGTAACAGTGCTAGCTACAGACATTCCTCAGAGGGAGAGTGGGAAATGCCTGAGGGAATTCGTTAGTTTCTAATATCCTTCCCTATTACTTTCAAGCCCCTAATTTCTGTCTGTAGGATTCACCAGCAGGTTCAATCTCCTATCTTTTGAACACTGTAGGATAAGATTTCACACACACACACTTTGGAATAAAACAGGCCACATGCAACTAAGCAGGCAAGAAATGTGTAAGACTTCATAGTTTGCACTGAGCTTTTCCTGCCCAGGCATTCTACCTCCAAGGGGAGAGTACTCTGTGTAGAAACAATGTCGTGCTGAGATTCTCATCAGAGTACATCCAGATTTTCTCCCAAGGTCTGTTTTTTACAAAGCATACATGAAACACACAGCAATTTTTTGTCAAAATCCAAAAGCCCTAAACCCAAACCTCATACAGAATATTTTCCTTCTTTCTGTATCTTATTATTTCTAGAAAGGCTTGAAACCTGGAGTTGGACTTATTCCATCCTGTTCCTTTAAAAGCTGTTCAGGCACTACTTGCACATGTAACTATTCACATAAAATAAGCCCAATACTAGATACTAAAATTCCTTAGAGTTTTGGCATTCAAATTGCAGATCAAAACTGCATTACCTCCACTTTCCTGGACAGCTCCAGTTTGAGTATCCACTCATTTCCCTCTGCATTTTCAAGTAGTCCATTTCTATGGTTCTTATAAAGTATCATATGCTTTTAAAATATATTTGAAGGGTACCTACACTTACAGTTTGTTTGCAATATGTTTAGACATCCTTTGCACTGAAAGCTGATCTGTTAATGTACTGTAACGGTTATCATGAACTTCTTCCAAAGTACATTAATGTCAACGGAATACTTGCAATAAACTCAGTGAAATCTAGATCAAACCCTATTTCCTTATTATTACTGTATGAATGGACATAGATAAATAGCTGTTCTCACAAACGCTGAACTCTTTCCTGAACTCTGTTCTTATGGGTGCCACACCACTTATTTGCACTGAGAGGTATACATCAAATAGCATCTTAATAGCATTGCACAATAAAACTGTGGAATTCTTTCTCACAGAGAAAAAAATCAGTATTTATAACACTGGGCATTCAATTATCATTCTAAAAACATATTGGGACACAAAAAATACTTAAGTGTAGATGAATAAAACATCTAATAGAAAAAAATATTAAAACCCTTTGGTTTCACATTTACATCCACTTCTGATTTACCTGTGGTGTTTATTTTAAACAGAGATATCCAAGAATGAATATTTTACTTTTAATAGCATACCACTCTAACCCCATATCAAGTTAAAAAGCATTTGTTAATTTTAAAAACATAAATATCTGTATCAAGAGTCTAACAGCCTAGCAATGCCATGGACTGATTCCAAGTCTGTTTCTAGAGATTTGTGCAAAATAAAGTTCTTAAAAGATTCCATCCTTGCTAATCCCAGCATCATGAACAGTTAATATTTTTCAAAAATCCTCTTTTTATATATACCAAGGCCTTAAAAGATTGTGTGGGTTTTGATACATAGCATTCACCAGAAGTTGGAACAAAAACATCACAGTGGGAGAACAGATGCTCTCATGGGCAGTTAATATTTATATCTTTCATATCCAGAGTCTAGAATAACTGCTCTGTAATTGGTCTTCCATAACAGTCAAATCAAGTATCACTTGATCCCTGTAACACTACCATAATATTTATGGTATATTTTTTTGGTACTGATTAATAAACAGAATAAAAGAAAACTGATTGGTACCGTGTATTCTCTATTTATTTTTCTAAACCTCATCTAAAGCTCTAAAGTTAATGGAAAGATGCCTGTTGACTTCAGCAAGTTGTAGGTCAAATCTTATTAGGATATTTGTTTTTGAACAAGTAGAAAGGGGAAATAATGGGGAAAGTATTATCTTCTGCTGTATTTTAATAATTTTGCTCTCTCAGAAAGGTTTTCACTTCTGACTGGGCTAACCACTGAGGTCAAGGTACAGGAACAAGAGCAGAAGCCCACCAAGAGTTCTCCAAAGACGGATTTAAATGATCAAGAAACATTTTACTATTAAAAAAAAGGTACACAGAACAAAACCAGTATAAAAACAAAAGTGAAACAAAAGTGAAGCAGTCATTTCAGTAAATGGTATGATAACCAGGGATTGCTGCGTCATATTTTGTTCCTTAAAAGGTTTCTGAATGTCTCTGGTTATGCCTGGATCTGTGAAGTGCTGAAACATGTGGCAGTGCAGACTTGGATCCAGGCTTCGCCACATTATTTTGGTATTGTCAAAATCACTGGAGTACAGGATGCACATTTACATTGGCTCTGGAAGAAGAGATGGCATCTGTTCCAGTGCAGAGTGGCAGACGCAGACTACAGTTGATCCAGTGTAAAGACTACCATTGCAAAGCAACCTGCCTGCAGCTTTCAGAAAGACTTGAAAGTGAAGAGTGAGTTTGAGTTTAAAGTCTTGACGGTAGGTCTTTAGGAGAATTTATCATCTTTAGAAGGTGAATTTTGTTATAAGAAATGAGAGAAAAATATTAAAGATGAAATCTGAATCTTTCAAGGTGACCTAGAAAGGTTAGACATCCAGATCTCATTAAAATTTTGCTAGTGCTTTCAGGGATTTGAAGATGTGAAGAGGGTGTGGTTTTATGGATGGCCCCTCCCCCATATTGTGAACTGGAACCCTGAGAGGTCATAGTTTCTCCATCCTATGGCCTTGTAGCATCCATTTTCTTCTTTAGTCTTTGCTATACTGAAGTGGTGTTGACTGGACACTCTAGAACTGAAGGTGCTCAGGTTAAAATCTCAGAAAGATTCTTATTTTTATACCTTGCAGATACTAAATGCATTATTTTTAAAGTAACCTTCAGTGGGAAACATATTTCTGCCATAGTTCAACAATTCTAAAATATCTCGGTTTTAATATTGAATCAAATTTTTTGCCATTCAACCTGTCAATGCTAAATACAGGTTGTATGCTCAAATACTGTTAAAAGGTTTTAGGGTTAACTTGGTCATGGCAGCTTAAACTATAAGTGACATGACAAAGAAACCAAGCTGATACAAGCTCTGTATCATGTTCTATCAGTAATAGAAAATAAATGGGCCAGATTTGTACTTCTGGGTGGCAAGGTTGGTGCACAGGTGTGGTACTAATGATAATAGAATTATTTTCTAAGGTTCAAGCTAACTTAGTAAGACCGAGGAAGAAAGATTACATGTTGAATGTCATGTATAAAAAGAGATGGAAGGAAATTTTCAAAATTTACATCCAAGATGCTAAATTCTAGGCTAGGAGCGGTTTTAAAGAAGAGCTCTAATTCTGTCTTATTCAGAAGTGAGGATAACCACAGGACTGCCTGATGTATCCAAGCATGGAGAAATGCAAGGAGGCTGAGAATGCTTTGATAAGGATGCCCTGTGCCAGTGTATTGGCCATGTCACTCAATAACAAAAACAATGTGTCTCATTAATAACAGGCATGCAGAAGGTATGGCAGAAAGTTTCTGCTAGGCTTTTGAAATGGAAAACTAATTATTTCTGTTCAGTTATCAATAATTTCATTGAGATACATGTATGATGCCTTGAGATTCCATTTTTGTTATAATAGTGGTTGCTAAAATGGTCTGATACAGACCACAGAACTGTGAAATAAAACTGGGTGGGTCTAGACAGTCTGTGAATAAGAGCATTAAAATTCAAATGGCATTTTCCTGGGAGCAACAGAGGGTTCAGATAAAGTTTATTTTCTGGATGTCTTAGCCTCCTTAAGATGGCTTAACTGCTAATGTTAAAAGTGGTGACTGAAGGCAGTTAGGCTCAGCTGATGTCACACAGCCATGTATAAAATGTATACTTAAAGCTGTGCTTTAGTTCAGATGATTGAACCCAATAATTTACATTGCAGTACTCTAGATGCTGCATAGTCATTATGGATAAGCAATTTACAAAGAACTCTACATGCTCCCATCTTTCAGTGATACACCGTTACCTCACAGCAAAGACATATCTTAAGACTGTCAGTGAGACTATCAAGAATATTTTGAATTAAGTAATTAGTGACTATCTAAGAAACAGAACTGCCCATTTGTGTAATTTGTCTATTTCCCTATATTTAAGGGGTTATTAATATGTCAGAAGTCTAATTTGATTTTGAAGGATTTTTAAAAGTGTTTGCTTAATTTTATTGCAAATTAATATCTTATTAGTTTTGGGAAAATTTTTTCCCAAATTTTTTATCTCCTGAGAGTTTATCAATATCATAATCCCAATGTTTATTCAACCTTCAATACTGCCTTAGAGGATTATAAAACTGAATAAACCTA
This sequence comes from Falco cherrug, assembly GCF_023634085.1. NCBI lineage: Eukaryota > Metazoa > Chordata > Aves > Falconiformes > Falconidae > Falco > Falco cherrug. The sequence goes on from NC_073697.1 coordinate 53,448,236, forward strand.
GCTATTATGCCTTACATTATAGCAGCTTTGAACCCAATGAGCTTGTTGCTATCGAAAAAAAGGACAGACACTCCTTAGAAGGATTAAATAGAGTCTGAATAAGGCATCTACTTTGCGGATAGTCCTAAAGTATTGATTTAAAATATTAAATTCATCCTCACAATCAAAAGAAGAAAACATAAAATTTACGGTTTCATGTCTGGAAAGAGATTGGCAAGCTTCAGTTATTTGAGAACAGCTTTTACAGCTTCCTAAGCCAAATAAACTTGATTAGCAAAATAAACAAGGGAAGACAGAGAGATGTGACTGTAAACATCAGAAGCTTTTAATGTGAAACAACTTTTGTTGCAAGGACTCTCTCTGCAGTCAGGGAGGAGTGATAGGGTTGCTGCAAGTGATCTTACAGTGTAGCGTGGTGTCTGCTGCTTCATGATGCTGAGCCCTTGGGCCTTGACCCAGTAAAGCTCTTGAGTATTTGTTGTTCCTTAAACACATACATAGTGACTAAGGTACAGGCCTGAAGTTTCAATATAGAGAGCTGGGATTTTTCTACATGATCATCATAAGGTCAGGTAGTCACTATTTCTCCAGCTAGAATATTAGTAGTCTTTTGAAATGATGCAATTAGTTTTGTGCTGTTACTTTGAAGAAGATACTCTATCATAAACTAGCCATCTGTTACACATTTAGACAGGTAGATGGTGTATATACAAAATACATATATCTAAAACTTGAGTGATATTATGACAGCACTGAAACTGAACTTAAGATTTATAGATGTTAATGCAAAACCTTCTACTCCTAAGATGAAAGGCGTGCTTTTTTACTGTCATGCTATTAACAGAACCATCAGCCTCTGAATATGTTCTACTGTCATTTTGGAAGGATAGTGTATGATACTAAATAGTTCAAACTTATTCTTCATTCTAAGATCCATAAAGCTCAAACTCCTGCATACACTGTCACTTGCAAAAATGTTTTGGACCAGAATCAAAGAGCTTCCTTAGATGAATACTCCAAGATGACCTTTGAATGTGTGTTTAGTGTCACAGAACAAATGTGGGTTTTTTCAATACAAAACCACTTTAAGATTTTTTGGAATTATTTTTAAGTGTAATTTTCCATGACATTTTCTATTTTTTTAATTTATTTTTTTTTGCTATTTTTGTGGCAAAAATAGACTGCTTCTTTTTGCTAATTGTTGTGATAGAGTATTGAGTTTTAGCAAGCTACACAGTTGAGGAAGCTGTTATTCAAATACATAA